>NC_133387.1:197966497-199216497 GCF_047511655.1 Castor canadensis
TACCAATAATTGTTCTCTCTCAAAGCTGAATTGATTTCAGTAATCTACATAATCCATTAAAAGAGAATGGGAAGCACTGATATTAAAACATCTTTTTAAAAAAGTTTGGCCAGTCTGGGAGCTGGTGGCTCTCACCTATAATCCTAGCTATTCAGAAAGCAGAGATCAGAAAGATCATGGTTTGAAGCCAACCCATGGAAAATATTTCGTGAGACCCTATCTTGAAAAATCCATCATAATAAAAGGGCTGGTGGAGTGGCTCAAGGTGTAAGCCCTGAGTTCAAATCCCAGTACCACAAAAAAAGAAAAGAAAAAAAAGTTTAGCTGGATGTGGTGATGTATGCCTGTAATCCTAGCACTCAAGAAGCTGAGGTAGGAGGAACTTGAGTTTAAGGTCAGGCTGGGCTACGCAGTGAGAACACATCTCAAATTTTTTTAAATAGTTGTCTTTTTTCTAGATACTAAAAATGTTAGCTTTACTTAATCACATCAATAACCTCTATTACTTTCATACATAATTACTAATACTCATAGATGAAAACATCTCTGAATGGAGACTTCCCCACAGGGTTAAATGACACACATAACTTAGAGGGGATAAGATTAGTAGAAAATAATTCTTCTTACTTTGTTTTGGCAGTAATTCACTTTCACTTCAAAATTTGATAGTACAGGAACACAGATGTCTAGTGAGATTGTGGTTTGTACAGGAAAACAAAAGAATTTAATATATGATGCTTAAGAATGTGCTAGTGATCAGGCTCAACAGGAAAGGAAAAGCTCTCTTTGGATTTCCTTGTAAGTTTATTCTTTGTTTCTAGTGAACCCAGACACAGAGGGCTCTGCTAACAAATACTATTTTCATGCAAGCTGCCTGGAAATCATGATTTCCAAAGCTAGGGAGTGTCATATGGATTTTCTAGTCCAGTTGTTTATTAATAACTTACAAGGCCAGGCAGAAAACAAATGATTGAGGTAGAGTGTGTGCACTGCAGCAGATGGTGACAGGGACGGCCTTAACTAGGGAAAGAAGGTCCCACTTGAAATGGATGCAGAACAGATAAGCAAAGTGTACTCACCGACAGAACTGGTATGCAGGCTGATATTAGTTTATCCTTTCTGACTACGTTTCCCAAACTCAACCTTGTTAAGCTTACGTATGTGAGCCCTTTTATACTTTCAAGATTGTCTTTCTCCTGAGACAGAAACAAGCTAAAATGTAATTTTACTTTATAGCATACAATTACTGAAATAGTGTTTTCTATTTGTTTGGAATTCCTAATTTGATCTCCCACCTACTAAAAGTCCTGAGCACACATTACGTTCAGTAAATGCACAAATGGAGATTGGGTGCTGAGTTATGGTTTCAATGCCTCCTTTCTTTAGTTTCTCACTCTGGATCAAAGCCTGTCTCCCTTCCTCTGGTTTCAACTCCATCTTTTACCTCCCGGATCTTACTCCCTCTTCCATACAGATATAGACAGATGTGGGTGTAGATAAAGACAGATGCAGGTACAGAAGCAGATATAAAGATAGATGAGATATACTGGGCAGCACTGGCATTTGAACGCCAGGTCTCCTGCTTGCTAGGCAGATGCTCTACCTCTTGAGCCACGCCCCCAGCCCCTTCCTCTCATATTTTCATTCTCTCTTATTTCTATAGACTCTTTTCTCTCACTCTACACACATTTTCAAGTTTCTCTCTTCTTACAATAAAAATGAAATAAAACCTTTCCCTGACCTTGTAGGCATTCCTGCCTTCAAAAAGTAGTCTGTGGATCCATCCTTCTTTTCTTCTGGATTAGATGTTAAATGCTTCCTATGCTCTGCCTGAGTGCTAAGTGCTGGGAATAAAAAACAGGAATTTGCCACACATTATTTTCTTCTGAAGAGAAGACAGAATAAGTAAATAAGGAGGTACAATTTAATGTTTTCCAAGGGAGTTAAGGACAGCACAGGGACACATTTCTCACACGTTTTCAGCTACCATTCATTCCCCCATCCAGTGCTATCATAGCCCTGCCACTTTAATTTGATATAACAAATAAAATCAAAGACATAAAATTTCTTCTAAGAGTTAAATTCAATAAAAAATTCTCAGCTTCTATCTTAGAAGATTTCTCTGCTTCATTTGACATTATTAACTTAATAAGCCCTAATAAAAAGCTAGTTTAAACTAGTGGTATGAATTCAGAAAGTAACATGACATACAATGAAGATTTGCTTTGAATTATATACATACATATATACCTATATTTATCTATACTTACATATTTGATATATATTTGAGGGGGCATATATTCTCTTTGTTACATGTTTGGCTGGAACAAGTAGGGGACTGGACAGAAACACAGAGACCACCAGGAAAGTCCTCTAGTGCCAGATGGAGGAGCAGGAAAGCAGGCTCCTAACATTCACAGATGGGAGAAACCCATTGTTAATCCTTTTTTTTCCCTCATTCTCTCACATTTCAGCCCCAAGATCAATACCACAGGGTTCAGTAACTATAATGCCAGTTGTGCAGACATGGACAGGGAGAGTGCTTTATTCCCTTCAAGCTGCTAAATAACAAAATACCTTAGACTGGGTGTTAGGCAAATATCAGGAATTTCCTTCTCCAAGTTATGAAGACTAAGTCTAGATGAAGGCACTGGGGTGAAGGCCTATTTCCTAATTCATGGGTGGCACTTGAAGCTGTATCTTCATGTGGTGAAAGAAAGAAGGAATCTCTCTCAGATCTATTTCATAAGGGCACTAAATCCATTTGCAAGGGCTCTGCCTCCATGACCTAGTTGTTTTACCAAGGCCCCATGTCTTAGTGTCATCCATAGGTGATAGGTTTTGGGATGTGAATTTGGGCCACAGCAGAGGGGAAACTTCCCTTCTGATCAGGTAGCTGCAGCCCCAAAATGGTAGCATGAACTTCTGCTTTGTGGATTGGGATGTTTGTTGGGCTCTCTGTCTTCCTGATGTTATGATCCAGACACTGCCTCAGTGAACAGAAGTGTGTAACAACAGGGTGACTAAAACCTCAGGCCTTTGTCCAGAGGCTCACAATGAGGAGATCACAGACAGGGAGGAGCCCGGGAAAAATGACTGCACAGAGACGTTTATGAACTCCCACGCTTCTCTCATTGCTGCATGTACATGAAGTAGATGCTAAACAAGCAACATATCAAAGACTAAGAGGAGAGAACTGTGGGATGGGACACTCCTCACTCCCAGACTGTCACATATAGGACAGATATGAGAAACTCTGCAAAAGCTTTACACATGGAACTGACATTGAAACAAACAGAAAATCACTAGTCATAACTTACAGCCCAAGGCCAACTCAGTGGACTGCTTACTAAACCAAAATTATCAACATTTTCTAAAGGACTTAAACAAAGCCCTACATCTTCTAGTATAATGTTCAAAATGTCTGACACAATCCATACTTACTCCATATTTGAAGAAGTAAGAAAATGTTAATTTGCATAGGAAAATATAGTCAACTGATGCCAATACCATGATAACAAAGATATTGTTATCAAAGATTTCAGAGCAAGTATAAAAATGCTCAGAGATAAAGCCATATATGTTTTAAAGGAATAGCAAGTTAAAGTATCAGCAAAGAAATATAAGACATAAATACTTAATTTTTATAAAAGAAATATACAATATATACTATTTATAAGTGTGATAAGCAAGACCCCAATGAAAAATTTAGAACCTCCCACTATCAGCACTGATATATATATATACATGTATATCTAGGTAAGCTTAGAAATAAAATGAAAATGATAGAAGAAAACAGTAAAAATAAGTTATCCAAATTGAACAATAAAGAAGAAAAAGGCTAAAAGAAATTAACAGGACTTCAGAGATTTGTAATAAAGTAATGAAAGTTCCAACATTTATGCCAATGGAATCCCCAAAAGAGAGAATCAGGAACATGGAGCAAAAAAAAATATTAGAAACAATACCTTGAGCATCCCAAATTTGGTGAAAAATATAAACCTATGTATTCAAAAAGACCAGTGAGCACTAGACAAGATAAATCCATTTGAAGAAATCAACATCAAAAGCTATCACAGCCAAACTTCTAAAGGCTAAAGACAAGGAAAATTCCTGAAAGCCAGGAGAGAAATCCCCTATAATTTGAATAACTGTAGATTTCGCATCAGATACGAGGAAAGCCAGAAAGAAGTTTAGAAAGGTTCTTTCTACAACTTCAAATACAATATTTAGTGAAAATGCATTTCATTTCAGAAATGAAAGTGAATAGATACTCTCAAAAAAGAAAACATCAAGGGAATTCATGCCAGCTGAACTGATTTAAACGAATTGTTAAATGAAGGTCTTCAGAGAGAAGGAAAATAATGTCAGCAGGAAACCTTGAAGACAAGAAATGAAGAAAGAACAGAAATGGCTAGTATATGGTAAAATATAATACTTTATGGTGAAAAAAATTTACAGTCTTGAGTTTAAAAGATATGTTTTATGGCTTGAAAACAAAAATTGTAACATTTTCTGTTAGGATTTTAAATGAATGGATATGTAATACATGGACACCCCAAATTAAGGAGGGAGGATAAAGGATATGTATACTGATAAAGTTTCTACATTATATTTGAAGCAGGACAACATTGGTTTTAAGCGGACTGTTAAAAGTTAAGGGTATTTTTGTAAATTTTAATCCCAAAAACATACAATTAAAAACTTGGACACACAGACATAGTCAAAATATAGTTAACGAGAATACTAAGCACACTTTAAAATTAAAAACAAGGCAAAAGAGGGAAATAGAAACAAAGAAGAGGTAGAAATCAAATGATAAAATGGTCGACGTAAACCTAAATATAAACATAAATTATCTGAAAACACCACTTGAGCACAAAACTTTTCAGGATTATAACAAAAGACTGAAACATATGCTGTACATAAGAAATTCATTTCAAATACAATGGTACAGAGGTACATCAAAAGTCATTCGACAGAAAAAAGTACAACACACAACTGCTAATCACAAGAGCCTGACACTGGGCACGGAGGTTCACACCTGTAATTCTGGCTACTTGGGAGGTGAAGATCTCAGTATTTATGGTTTGAAGCCAGCCTAGGCAAAAAGTTCACAAGACCCCATCTCAACCAATACAAAGCTTGGCATGATGTTGTGCACCTGTCATCCCTGCCATATGGGAAACATAAATAGGAGAATCACAGTCCAGCCAAGCACAGGCATAAACTCAGGACCCTATATTAAAAACAACCAATGCAAAAAAGGCTGGAGGCATGAGTCAGTTGGTAGCTGCTTGCCTGACAAGTGCAAGGCCCTGATTTCACACCTCACTACTGCCAAAATAATCATCATCCTCATAAAAGAAATAACATCCCTGAAGTAGAAATATTAATATTGGAGCAAACAGGCTTCAGAGTAAAGAGACTCACCAGAAAAAGCAGAAAATTCATAATAATAAAAGGGTCATTCCATTTAGATTTTCAGTTATGAAAACATGTGAGATATGATCTTGAGCTAGAGAAATGCTGAGTTCTAAGGACATGAAAAGATACAGTCTAGATACCCCAAAACCATGGGTCTAATTGGAGACATACCTTCATTAAGTTTTGGTGTGCGTGCTTGATGCTGGTGTAGAAGGAAAGATAGTGTTCTGACAGAAGGATACCTTTTTCTAATTGCAGTAGCAGAGCCCAGGAAGATTTGTGGAGTAGATGGTATCCGATCTAGGTTTTTAGTAAAAGAGAATGTTACTTTTAATTAAAATGAGATATCAAGAAATCATGTAGATTTTTCTGATTTTTCAAATTAGAATTGAAATACAAACCAACTTCTAAGTCTTTTGAGAGACAGTGAGCACAGAGGGAAAAACAACTAAAAACAAGCAAATGGTGTTGAAAGCCTTGGTGAATGTTCTGACAGAAAAGCAGATTGAAACACATGACAGTGAGGAAGAAGGAAGAATTTTCTTAGTTCATATATCCAAATAATAAAATCATGGATTTAAAAAGAAAGAAAACAAAACATAAGTCATAATAATGTAGGCAATTCATCCTTCTTATACTTAATTCTAGAAAGGCATGTATCATGATCAGAGTTGAGCCAAGTGAGATGACATAAACTAGTACCATAATCAAGTATATAAGGAAATTAACTTGAAATCACTAATACACTTAATTGTCATATAACTGCATGACAATGAGTTACAAATATTCAGTATGCATTTATGGTGATTTGTACTATTATGTGCCAAATCAAACAAAATACTTCTAAATTTAATTAAGGCAAAGAAATGAGAGTCTAGCAGAGCAGAAAGTTCATAATATCCCTCCTAAAACTTCACATCAATTCAAACCAGGACTTCTAGGATCATCATTACCAAAAATTATTCTTATTAGAAGTTACAATCTAATGAACACTGTGTTAGTGTGCTTTGGCTGCCATAACAAAATACTCCAGACCAGGTGGCCCAACCAGCAAAAATTTATTTTCTCACAGTTCTGGAGGATGGAAGTCCAAGATGAAAGTGTGAGTGCTGATTTCTAAGAGACCACTCTTCTGGCTATTTTCTCAGTGTCCTGACAGTCTTTTCTCTGTGCTCTTGTGGAGAAGGGAGAGAGAGACAGAGTTCCTTCTGTTGTCTCTGCCTTTTTTTCCCCCTGTATTGTTGGGCTGAGTGGGGATACACTGTGGCATTTACAAAGGTTCTTACAATGTATCACATATACCATACTTGAATTCACTCTCTCCACTGCTCTCCTTTATCCCCTCCTCCCCCAATTCCTAGAATAGTTTCCACAGGTATTGTTTTTGCGTCTACATACATGTGCGACAGTATTTGCACTATATTCATCCTCCTACACCCTTTCCCCACCTTCTACCCCTCCCACTGGTGCCAACCCCACCCCACCACTGGGCAGGACCTGTTCTGCCCTTCTGTTCTCTGATTTTGTAGAAGAAAAAAGATAAATGATAAAAAAGAAAAATATGACAGTTTTGCTTGTTTGAGATAAAAGTAGCTACACAGGGAATTTCCTCGTGACATTTCTGTGCATGTATGTACTATAACCCCAATTGGTTTATATCATCTAATTTTCTTTAGCCTACCTTAGTCCCTTTCTTGTGGTGGTTTCTGCTGGTGTAAGATTTCTCCCATCCAAGTACTAACCAGGCCCGACCCTGCTTAGCTTCCGAGATCAGACGAGATCGGGCGCGCTCAGGGTGGTATGGCCATAGACAAGATTTCTATATTCATTCTTATATAGAGTGTATACCAACCATATTCAAGTTTTTAGTTTCCTTCTTTTACCCTCCCCTCCTGTGTCTGACCTCCCCCTAGTGTGACCAGCATTTCATAATATTGCTGCATTTCTATTGGGTCTATATTCTTCATATGAGAGAGAAGATGCGGCTTTTGGCTTTCTGAACCTGGCTAACTTCATTTAAGATGATGTTCTCCAGTTCCTCTTTGTCTTCTTATGAGGACCCAGTCCTCCCAGGTCAGGGCTCCACCTCCTACTCATTTGACAAGACAATCTCTAAAGACCCAGTGTCTAAATACAGTCAAATTGAGGGTAAGGGCTTCAACATATGAAGTTGGAGGGCACACAATTCAGTCAACAACTTATAACTAACACATACCTGATGTTACACCTGTTTTAGTATCTCAGTATGTTCCTACATCAGTCTTACTAGATATTAACTAATCTACTTTGAAAAGAAGTAAATAGTGGTGCAATGAAAAGAAGTAAATAGTGGTGCAATGAATTAAAAAAAAATTCTAGCCTAGAGTCACATAACAGTAAAATAGAGGAAAGATTGTAAAACAGGTTTCAAATTCCATAAAAACTTGGTGACAGCTTAGTTAAGAATCATTCTGTTTTTCCAGAAAGACAGACTAAAGCAAGGACAGTGAGAGAAAGATGTAAACTCAGTTTTCAACAAAGGCAGAAGACAGAAACCATCTCCAACTAGAAATTTTGAGATAATGATGCAAAAAGCAGACCTGGTAGCAAAGCCTTGCAGAAAAGTATGATGGGGTGTGCTTAGAAACAAGGGGAAGGGAGAAGAGAGCATTGGGAGACACAGGCATCAAAGGTCACAGCCCAAGAACATGCCCAGAAGATGACTTGTTATGAGATGAGGGTAGTTGTAAGATGAGCAAGGCTTAGGAGCACAGTGGGAGGCACACACACACACACACAGAGAGAGAGAGAGAGAGACAGAGAGACAGAGAAGAGAGAGAGTGCTCAGAAGTTACCCAGGGATAGTAGAAGATAAAATCACCAAAACATATCTTCTAAACACAAATAGACTTCTCTTAGAAACAGTTGACATATGCTGGCGTCAAGGGAAGAACAGAGCCTAGCAGTAGAACCTCCCTGAGCTGGGAGTTAGCATCAGGAAGTGGAGAGATGTGGCTTTGCAGAACTCTACCACACTAACACAGGGCAGGTCACCTGGGTCTTTCCTCTTCCCCCCAGGTTAATCTTTTGTAAAAAGGAGCCCATAAAAATAAAAGCTGGTCAAGAATGAGAAAAAGAGAAGGGAGAGATGCTACATCCTCACAACACTTTTGTACTTTAAAATGAGAAAAGAGAAACAAAATCTTTCTATAGGAAAAAAAATCAGGCAGTATTGTCATTAATCAGATGAAAATTGCAATCAATACTTGTTGAAAAATAAGCAACCATTAATCTGAAGGAAAACCCCAAAGCAGAATTACAAGAATCCAGAGAAGGGATGATTAGGAAACAGTGGGTTATAATGGGACAACAAGAATAGGTAAGTTAAGAGCTTGAGAAATTCAAGTGAAGAAAAATAAAAGAAAAAGGGTAATTTTTAAATATGAAGAAAGCTAAATATGAAAAAACTTGGACAAAATTTAAATTCATAACCAATTAAATATTCTTGAAATAATAATCTATAAGTATTAGATTAATTATATTATGTCTGGATATAGATATAAATTAGATCATATATAAATAGCATAGACATACATGTAGATCTCAGAATCCTAAAGCAGCATGGTACTTAGTGGGGAAAAATTGTAGGAACTCTAGCTAAGTTCAGGAATAAGGCAAGAATGGCCACTATACCTACTACTTAGCATGACACTAGAGATATAAGTCAATACATACAGACCAGATTAAATAGTATCAGGCATAAGAATTAGAAAGAAAAAAGATAATCTTTATATAGAAAATAGGATACTATACCTGGAAAACCCTAGTAACTCAAACAATAGAAGAATTCATCAAAGCCATAAAATATGATATTAACACTAAACACCAGAGAAGGTTATATATGCCAATAATAACCATTAAGAGAAATAAAGAAAAACAAAATTACATTTATAAAAACAAGAGAGAAGTTGGGGGCAGTGGCTCATGTCCATAAACTCAACACTCAGAAGGCTGAAGCAGTAGAACTATGAGTTCAAGACCAGCCTGGGCTACACAGTGAGTTCCAGATCAGCCTGCACATCACAGCAAGCTCCTGCCTAAAACAAATAAAAAGATCAGTTACTTAGGAAAAAACTTTAAAAATAAAAGTACTTAAAACTATACAAAGAAAAATGAAAAACACTTGGGAAAGACACGTAGACCTTAGCAAATAGAAAGACAGGCTTGGTGGTGGTGGTTAGAACTCAACATAATCAACATTTCTTGCTTCATCTACATGTTCAGTGCAATCCCCATCGAAATTCCAGTGACATTCCTCACAGAGACTGAAAAATCAATCCTAAAGTTAATCTGAAAGCACAAACACTGAATGGCCAAGGGAATAGTGAGCAAGAGGAGCAAACCTGGAGGTATCACAATACAGGACTTCAAACTATACTACAGTTTAAAGAGCCATAGCAATAAAAACACCATGGTACAAAACAGATGAAGACCAGTGGAACAGAATACAAAACACAGATATAAATCCACACAGCTACACCCACCTTATTTTTGATAAAAGTGTCAAAAACATATGATGGAGAAAAAACAGCCTCTTCAACAAGGGAAATGGTCACCAGATTGAAGAGGCAGCCCACAGAATGGGAAAAAATCTTTGCCAGCTATATATCTAACAAGGAATTAATAACCAGAATTTACATGGAGCTTAAAAAACTAAATTCTCAAAGAATCAATGACCCAATGAAAAAAAATGGGCAAGTGAACTGAACAGAAATTTTTTCAGAGGAAGAAGTCCAAATGTCCAAAAAAACACGTGAAGAAATGCTCAACATCCCTGGTCATAAAGGAAATGCAAATCAGTAAGATTTCACCTGTCTGCTATTAGGATGGCTACAATCAAGAACACAAACAAGAACAAATATTAGTGAGGATGTGGGGAAAAAGGAACCCTCATACATGGCTGGTGGGAATGTAAACTAGTACAACCACTATGGAAAACAGTATGGAGGCTCCTCAAAAAACTAAAACTAAAACTAAAAACAAAACTATCATGTGATCCAGAAATTCCACTGCTAGAGATATACCTGAAGGAATGTAAGCCAGGTTACAATAAAGTCACCTGCACACCCATGTTTATTGCAGCGTTATTCACATAGCTAAGCTGTTGGCCACAAAGAAGAATGAAATTTTGTCATTTGCAGGTAAATGGATGGAACTGGAGAACATCATCTTAAGTGAAGCTAGCCAGGTTCAGAAAGACATAGGTCACATATGTGGATGATAGATTCAAACACAAATACAAGCATTATCATATATACATATGCAAAGGAGACCGAGGAAAAAAGAATGAAAATATTAAAATACATCACATCTATGTAGGAATAAGACACAAGGAAACATTGAAAACTACCATATACTAATAAAAACATCTTTTAAAAAGATGGTTTTTGCAGCTCTGGATTTGAGCTCAGGACTTTGCACTTGCTAGGCAGGTACTCTACCACTTGAGCACTCTCCCAGCCAAGATTTTTTTTGAAATTAATTTGCAGTGCATTTAACATTTACAATTTTTGCAACTCCAGTAAAAACACCAGCAATCATTTTTATAGAGCTAGGTACACTCACATTGTAAAACCGGCAAAATACTGACCAGAAAACGTGATGAGGAGGCTCTAAGTCTCCTTGATAATTTATCATGTTGCAAAGCCTCTACAAAAATGAGAAAATACAGGTAAATTCCCTTATAACTTTAGTACAGAAAAAGTTTCATAATTGTATCTTAAATTACAGATGCAATTTTTTTAAATGTTAAATTTGAATGACACATTTTTTTTTTGTAGTGCTAGACATTAAATCCAGGGCCTGGTAGGCGATCTGTCTACCACTGAGCTACACTCCCAGTCTTCACAATGCTTAAAAGCTCTTTCATGACAAGAAATGTCATAAGCAAATTTAGAGGACGAAAATTTAGAAGAAAAATATTTCTAAAATGTACCACAACTAAAAGGACAATATCTTTAAGATACGAAAATACTTTTATAAATTAAAATAGAAAATAACAGAAACACAAAATGGGAAAAATACATGAATAGATAGTTCATAAGATTAGATATTAAAATTTCCCTTAAATGTGGAAATATTAAAATAGTAAAAGGTAACATATCTGCCAGGTTAGCAAAAATCAAAAGCTCTGTTGATGAACTCAGGTTTACAATGAACTCATCACACTGTTGATGAAACTGTAGAGAAACAAACACTGACATTACTGTTGGGAGTGCAAAATGGTACAACTCCTATGGGGGAGAATTTGGTATTAATGAAACTACATAATCATTTATAGTTCACATCTGGCAATCCTTCTTTGAATTTACCTTGCATGTGCACAAAGAATATGAAAATACACTTGCACAAGATAACTCATTCTTGCAAAATATTAGACTATGTAATTGCAAATTTTATATTATAAAATATTTATAGTTATAAAGTACCTTCTAAGCTACTTAAATGCCTAAATATTGGCTATCATTTGAATAAGCTATATATGCACAGAGAGAGTACCATGCACTTGGAAATATTAAGAAGAAAGGCATCTCTGAACTGGTATGAAATGATTTCTGGATATATTAAGTTAAAGAGCTCCTATCTGTAGGGGATATGAGGAGAAATGAAAAGGCAATTACATATGATAATGTTTACAAAGTAAAAGTATGATAAACTAGAAAATGATGAATTTGCAGGAGGAGTTGAAAGGGACAAAGAAGACAAGAACTTTTGGGTGTAACTTTTTGTGTAGTTACAACACTCAGAGACATGTTCTAAAAATAAAAGTAAATTATCAAGGAATTGAAAGACAAAATATTAGAACTATGATAAATTATAAAAACTTTGGCAAATGCCACAATGTACTCCCAGTACAATAATGAAAAGAAAAAGAAAATCAAATGTCACCAAAAAAAGTTATAAATGGTCAATCCATTAAAACACAAACAGTCAATACATTCATAAAAGACACATAGGTTTACTGTTAAGCTGGAAAATGAGAATTTAAAAGTTGAGATAGAATTTTCATCCCTTTGATTTTATTTAATGTGTAAAAGTGATAGAATGCAAGTATTTTCATGCCACACACACACCACACTACACACACAACACACACACCATACACTATACACACACAACACATATACCACACATGCCACACACACACACACACCACACAACACACACACCACACAACACACACAACACACACCATACACTGTACACACACAACACACACACTGAACACACATACACATAGCACCGCATACATAATTCTTATCTCTGCCGAAAGGGCCTGCAAGCAAAGATGATACCCCAGTAGCAATGAAAACACTGAGTGCCTGGGTTTTGATTTATAACTGCATTTCCCACTAAACTGAACCAAGTTGTCAGGGGTGGGGAGATGAATGATTCAACATCTGGAACAGGAAGTGTAAAATGACCTTAGTTCATACTGTATATTAAAATAAGAATGCTTTTAAAATGTGATTGGAGCATGTTAAAAGGACAAAGCAGACAGGCCAAATCTAAGACAACCTGAGCAGTGAAATAAAAACAGCACTGAAAAGTAAACATTGAAAATTTGAGAAAGTAGGAATCCATGAGACCATTCTGATAATGAAAAAGACAGAAAAGGAGAGAGGGAGGGAAGGTGCGAGGGAGGGAGGGAGAGAAGAAATAAGTTAAAATGGAGAGTTTTCCCTTATAGGAGTTTACTGATCAGTAAGAGTGAAGGAATAATTGGGGTAAGAAAATCAAACATTTTCAACCATAATAGTAATATTGAAAGGGAGACTATGACAACTACTCAGTGGCTATGCTGAATTGTAGTTTGACATTAATATCAGCAATAAGGGGTGAGTGGGTGTATGCCTTCAGAAGTGATATGGAGGGGGAGAATTCAAGTATGAACCATTCGATACATTGTAAGAACCTTTGTGAATGCCACGATGTACTCCCACCCAGCACAACAGTAAAAAAATCTAAAAAATGATATCCTCCTGCTGTAGAACTATTAATGTGGTGTTCCAACCAGGGATGCTTAACTCAGTCCTAATCACAAGGAAACATCAGGCTAACATAAAATGAGGGTCATTTTACTTTCCAAAGGGCCTATATTTTTCACAATGTTAAAGTCAAAAAAGACTGAGAAAAGCTAAAGAACTATTCCAGAGTGAAGGAGACTAAAAAGACATGACGATTAAATGTAACCCATAACCCTGACATGGAGAAAAAAATGACACAGGAACATTTTTTCATCAATTGATAAAATTAGAAATATTATCACAGCAATAAAGTATTGTACCAATGTTAAATTTTCTGAAGATGATATAACCTTATCCTCAAAATTGTTCATGAAAAATGTGTATCCATCTATAACCACAGCCAGATAAATAGATACAATGTCATAGTTACATAAGATTAGATGAGGTAGACCAAATAAAGCACACAGGAAAACAATGGTGGAAAATCTGGTGATATTGGAGCTTTTGTACCTTTCTTGAAATTTTTCTGAAAATTTGAAATTATAAAGAAAAGGATGTGATGAAAGGGTGTAGGAGGGTGAATATGATGCAAATACTGTGTACACATGTATGTAAATGGAAAAATGAGACCTGTTGAAACTATTCCTGGAATGGGGGGAGGTGGAATAAAGGAGAATGATGGTGGAGGGGGTGAATTCAACTATGATATATTTGATATATTGTAAGAACTTTTGTAAATGCCATAATGTACCTCCAGCACAATAAAAAAAGTTTTAAAAATTTAAAAACAATCTGAAAAGAGAAAAAATTTTAAAGTATTTATAAAGAAAAAGTCTTTAAAATTTTAAGGAAAACAAAGACAATAACCACCGGGTGTCCTGGGTTGAACTATGTCCTTCTCAAAAGATGTGTGCAAAGCCTAATCTCTTATACCTATTGATTTGACCTCATTTGAAATAAAATCTTTGCAAATGAAATTGGTTAAGGATCTCAAGACAAATCATACGGGTTTTGGGTGGGCCCTAAGTCTGGCTGTCTAGTGCCATATGAGGAACAGACAAAGAGATGTGGAGAGAAAAGTGCCCTGTGATGACCAAGGCAGACACTGCAGATCCACATCTAGCAATACCAAGGTTTGCAGGAATAACAAGAAGCAGGGAAAGAACAGGAAGCTTCTTCCCCCAGAACCTTCAGGTGGACCACGGCACTGCCCACAACTTGATTTGGGATTCCTAGCCTTCAGAACCATGAGAGAATAAACTTCTGTTCTTTTGAGCCACCAAAGTTTTAGTAATTTAATATGTAAACTCTAAGAAATTAGCACACCATGTAAAAAAAAGTATGTGTTTATAGAAGATATTTAAAAAGTAGAAATTAAGAAAACTGGAAAGAAAAAAATATATATGCAGTAGACAGAAGAGATCCAACACATGCATAAATGGAGTCTTTGAAAAGAAAAATAACAATGGAACTTAGTTTGAATGTTTTCAAATTATAGTTTGAATATTTTAAAGTGTTATTCAAAAAAGAGATTGATAGAACAATAATGCCGCCATTTTATAAATCAGTGGCACCTCTTGGAAAATGGAGCCATTCCCAGTAAACAGCCCCTCCCTTTAACAAGATTTCCCGTGCTCCCAAAAACAACCTCCACTCAAGCTCCACCACCATCAGGGACCCCGGCACATGCGCCAACCCCTTACCCTCCCTCTCCTATAAAAGGCCATGCCTGGCCTGAGCCCCTTCCCTTTTGTCCTTTCTTCTTCCTGCACTACCTCGTACCTGGCATTAAACCCTGCCCTTGGACGTGAGTTTTCTTTGTGCAGTGTTTTTCCTAACATTTGGTGACGTGACTTGGATTCAGTTGAGTTCCCGGCACTGACCTTGTTCTCCTGGCCTTCCTCCGGGATCTGAGCTGCTTTACCAAGACCCCCGATCCTAAAAAACACCACTCTCTCACTAGCTCACAGGGAAGTTCCTCCGCCCCAGCGCACCTCCAACTTCCATCCACCACTGGCCAATCTTCCCTCAAGGTCCTCTCTCCCTTGGTGAGTCCTCCTCACATGCAGAGCTGTGCTCTCTCTCTCTCTCTCAGCTCGCTTTTGTCCTGGGATCTGGGTTACCCACTAGAGACTGTGAACCCCTGTGGTGAAGACGTTTCCTCTGGGTGTTGTGTTCCACATTTCTCTCTCTCTACTGAGGACCTGATATTTTGGGGATGCCCGCCATATCTCTCCTCAGGTCAGGACTTCACCATGGGAGTTGGACTTTCCAAAATTCCTTCAGACTCCCCATTGGGATGTCTCCTGGCCAACCTTGGGCCCCTCCGCCTAACACCTGATCTTAAGCCATGAAAGCTCATTTTTCTCTGTAATCAGGCCTGACCCCAATATCCATTGGACAATGCCTCCAAATGGCCAGTTAATGGCACTTTTGATTCCAATATTTGAAGGGATCTACACAATTTCTGTGAGCGCACTGGTAAATGGAAGGAACTTCTCTATGCCCAATCCTGTCCTTATCTCCACACCAAACCTTCCCTCTGTACCTCTTGTTCCCCTGCACAGGTCCTACTAGCCTCTAAACCAGTCTCAAAACCAGCCAAATCCTTCTCTGAACACCCTCCTGATTCAGGAGCTTTCCCTTCTTTCAACCCTGCTAACGAGTCTCCACCTTATCAAAGACAGGCTTCCATTGTTCAGCCATTGGCTTCTGCCCCTCCTCCCACTCCTCCTTCCACTCCTCCTTCTGCCCTTCCTCCTGCTCCTCCTTCCACCCACCCTTCCACCCACCCAGGACCACAGGATCCTATGAGCTCCCCCACACACTCGCTCTCACAGACCCCCCAGTCAGCTGGTTTCCATCTACCCTCTCTGGGAAGTGCCTGGAGCAGAAGGCATTGTGAGGTCCATACCCCCTTCTCCCTCACTGACCTCTTTCAGATAGAAAAGTGCCTTGGCCCTTTTACCACTAACCCTGATTCTTATGTTAAAGAGTTCCAATACTTGGCTCAATCCTGTGACCTTACTTGGCATGACATCTCTCTCATTCTTTCCTCCACCCCCTCTACCAGAGGAGAGACAACGGGTCTGGGACGTGGCTAGGGCACATGCAGATGAGATCCACTGTGCCACCTCTGTCCATCCTGTAGGGGCCACAGCGATCCCTGCTGAGGAGCCATAATTGGAATTACCAAACCGGTGACAGAATGCTTAGGGATCAGATGGTTACCTGTTTATTAGCAGGATTAAAAAAGGCAGCTCAAAATGTTGTTAATGTTGATAAACTCAGAGAAATCCAACAAGACAAAGAGGAAAATCCAGCTAGTTTCTTGTCCCAGCTCACAGAGGCGCTACGATGCCATACAAAAGTTGACCCTGAAACTCAGGACAGGACAATTATTCTTATGACCCACTTTATCTCCCAGTCAGCCCCAGATATCAGAAAAAAACTTAAAAGGCTAGAAAATAGCCCTCAGACTCCACAGGCTGAAATTTTAAATGTGGCTTTCAAGGTCTATAATTACCGAGAAGAACAGCAAAGGGCTGATAAGGAGAGGAGAGATAAGGCTAAATTCCAGATGTTGGCACAAGCCCTCCAACAAAAGCCTCTGACCTCTAACTCCCGAGGCCAGAAGAAATACCAAACACCTCCCAGCCCATGTTTCCAGTGTGGCCTTGAGGGACACTGGGCCCATGCCTGTCCTAAACTATGCTGCCTGCTGGAGCCATGTCCTAAGTGAAAACAGGAGGGCCACTGGGTGATGGACTGCCCCTCCACACCTCAAGGCAGAGGGTCTAAGCCCCCCAACCATCCCTCCTTCCTAACTGATCTTTTAGGATTGGCACCTTGGCTGATGAGTGACAGAGCCCAGGACTCCTAGGCCCGATGACCATAACTTCATGGGAGCCCAGGGTAACTGCCCTCATCAAAGGTAGGCCTATCTCTCTCCTCCTGGACACTGGAGCCACTTTTTCTGCCTTGCTGGAGTTCTGGGGACCTACCAAGCCTTCTTTAACCTCCATAGTTGGGGTGGAGGAAACTCCTACCCAGCCCTTAATGACTTTTCCTCTAACCTGCATACTGGGAAATACACTTTTTACTCACTCCTTCCTAGTCCTCCCTAATTGCCCCACCCCACTCCTGGAAGGGACATTTTGTCAAAATTCCTGGCCACTCTCACCTTACACCCACCCCCTCTTAAGCTGTGACCCATTAACCCCTTGTCTCCATCCTCACAGCCCCTTCTTGCCATCATGGGTGCCCTGCTTCCACAACACCCTCCCGACCCCTTGCCCTTACCCGCTACACTGGTGGATCCCATTGTGTGGGACCTCCAGAACCCTTCAGTTGCTACCCATCATGAGCCAATCTTTATTACTCTCATGGACCCCTCTGTTTTCCCAAATCAACCTCAATATCACATCTCTTTAATCCACTTACAGAGATTAAAGCCTATCATCTCAGAGCTTCTCACTAAGGGTCTGCTTTGCCCAACCCGCTCCCCCTACGACACTCCTATTCTACCTGTTAAGAAGCCCAATGGGTCTTACCGGCTGGTAAGCAGTGACTCCTATACACCCAGTGGTGCCCAACCCCTAAACTCTCCTGTCTCTCATCCCTGGTACCACCACCCATTTCACAGTCTTGGACCTAAAAGATGCTTTCTTCACTACCCCTGTCCACCCACAGTCCCAAAACCTCTTTATCTTCACCTGAACTGATCCAGATTCTCATACTTCCCAACAACTGACCTGGACAGTTCTGCCTCAGGAGTTCCGGACAGTCCCCACCTCTTTGGCCAAGCTCTGGCTAGTGACCTCCTTACCCTCCATCTCTCCCCAAGTAAACTCCTCCGGTACATAGATGACCTCCTGCTCTGCAGCCCCTCGCGCAAGGATAGCCAACAACACACTGCCCTCCTGCTTAATTTTCTGAGAAAAAAGGGATACAGGTGTCCCCTAACAAGGCTCAACTGTCTCTCACCCAGGTAACTTACCTGGGCCTATCTATCCCCCTTACTCATAAGGCTATCACCACAGATTGTAAGGCCTTGCTAGCCTCTCTCCCTGCCCCCACCACTAAGGCTGAAATTCTCTCCTTCCTTGGTCTGGCTATCTCAGAGCCTGGGTACCCAACTTCAGTCTAATGGCCAAACCTCTATATGAGGCATCCAAGGGTTCCATTCAAGAGCCTGTGGACCCCTCTCAGCCTGTGTCAAGTCATTTAAAAACCCTCTTACAAGCCCTATTACAAGCCCTGGCACTTTGCTTGCTGGACCTCACTTGTCCCCTCTTCCTTTACTTTTCTGAGAAGCAGGGGTTTGCCCTAGGAGTTCTGGGACACAACATAGGTCCCTCCTTCACTCAAGTAGCATACCTCTCCAAACAGTTAGACCCCACAACCAGGGGATGGGCCCCATGCCTCAGGGTCCTGGCTGTCGCCACTCTCTTGATCCAGGAAAGCAAAAAACTTACCTTTGGGTCCCCCCTTACTGTTTACTCCCCTCATAGCCTCTCGGAACTCCTCATGTATAAGGGACTTTACTCCATGCCTCCCTCTCATATCCTATCCCTCCAGGTGGCCTTGGTTGAGGATCCCACTCTAACTTTTGTTTCATGTCCCCCACTTAACCCAGCTACTCTTCTTCCTTTCTCTCCAACACCCCTAGTTCACTCCTGCCCCGAGACCCTTGAGGAACTCCTCCCCTGCCCAGACCACATTCAGGAGGGCACCCTTTCTCAGGCTGACTACACTTGGTTCATTGATGGCAGCTCCTTCATTCACAATGGACAGTGAAGAGCTGGATATGCCATCATGTCTGAGTCTGCCATCATTGAGGCATGCCCTCTCCCTTTGGGCACTACTTCCCAGAAGACAGAACTGACTGCCCTGGCCAGAGCTCTAACCCTGGCAAAAGACAAAACTGTCAACATTTACACTGACTCTAAATATGCATTCTACACTTTACTGTCCCACTCCGCTATCTGGAAGGAAAGGGGATTCCTAACTATAAGAGGAATTCCCATTATCAATGCTGCCTTAATAGCCCAGGTCTTAGAGGCTTCATGCCTCCCTTCCTGGGTGGGCATTACTCATTGCAAAGCCCACCAGACTGACTCCTCCATAATTACCAGAGGAAATAACTGAGCGGATACAGAGGTCAAGAAAGCAGCCCTCCAAACTGCACCCCAATTGGCCATGTACCCCCTTACCCCAGCTTCCTCCCCTCCTCTCACTAAACTTTCTCTCCCCCCTTCTGAAGTTAAAACTCTTCTCTCCTATTTACATATGCTTTTTTATCCTAACCTTAATGCTCTTTACACCTTTCTCTGCCAATCCCTTTCCCTATCTCCAGGAGACATACAATACTTTAAACAGATTACCCAATCTTGCTCAATTTGTCAGTGCACAAACCCCAACTCCAATATCAGACCCCCTCCCTTTCCTACCCACCAAGCCGGGGGATGCCTCCCTGCTGAGGATTGGCAGGTGGATTTCACACATATGCCTCCAGGAAAGAGGATTAAGTACCTCCTGGTATTGGTAGACACCTTCACAGGAGGGGTGGAGGCCTTCCCTATGACCAATAAAAAGGCCTCCACAGTAACAACGATTTTAGTCACAGACATCATCCCATGGTTTGGTCTTCCAGCCTCTATCCAGTCAGACAACAGGCCTGAGTTTGTTTCCTCTAATTCCCAAAAATTGGCACAAGCCTTAAATATTCACTGGAGATTTCACATTCCCTATCACTCCCAATCTTCAGGTAAAGTCAAACGTGCCAATCACACACTAAAAAATACTCTCACCAAACTCTCCCTCGAGCTCCACCTAGACTGGACAAAGCTCCTACCCCTAGTCCTTCTCTGCCTCCGAACCCTTCCATAAAGACCATTCATGCTCAGTCCCTTCAAGCTCCTCTATGGCCATCCACTCCTCCCTATCATGGTTCAGCCAGAACCCCCTAACATTCCCCCCACTCTCCTCAACCCTCTCCTCACTTTTCTTCACTCTCTCCTTTGGTCACATGCTCATGATCAGTTACCACAGCCCTCTGACACCACCAAAATAACTCCCTCCCTCCAAATGGGAGACCTGGTTTATCTAAAAAGTACAGCCACACCCAGCCACCCGCAGGAAAAGTGGAGAGGCCCATTTAAGGTCATCCTCATCACACCCATGGCTGCTAAGCTAGCAGGATTTCCCTTCTGGGTACATGTTCAAAATCTAAAATTGGCAGCCCCACAAAAGACCTACCAATCTCTTCTTACAGGACCAACAAAAATAAAGCTCTCCTGCCTCCCCAAGATCCCAGAAGACAGAGACACACTCAAGGAGACTCCTGGGGCACAGGCAGGAACCCTATGCCTGGGGACCTGGCATCTCACCTACTCACTCTTTATATTCCCCCCTCCCATTCTTTCCTGTCAGTTCCTGCCCACGTTTTTACTCTTTCCTCACTCTACTCTGAGGTTTTAGAATTCCCACCCCCCCAGTATAATCAGCTTCCCTCCTTTTTCATACCTTCGTTTCCTTTATTTCATTGATTGGATAGCCTACCTACATCTCCAACATACTCTCTCAGACTTAACTCCTGAAGAAATCTACTCATTTTCCAACATACTCTTCACTTTACTGTAAACCACTCCACCTATGCTTCCACTCCATCCCTTCCTGTGGGTAATTCTTGTCCTCATCCCTTCCCTCCTGAGTATTGGCCTGTGGGTAACTTCTCCCCCTGAGTGGAGATGGCCCCATCGTGCAGCTCTCTGTTTTGGATACCTCGCCCTGTGTGCCTTACTCCTTGTGCTCACTTCATTCTTATGACTTGTACCCTCATGAGCCCCAAACTTCCCCCCTGCCCATGCACCTCATCCTATTCTTACCAGCACAGGGCTTGCTATGATACAGCTACCCCATGTACAATGTGGGGCAAACCACACTGGACTGCAAGGATTAAAGGCAGCAACATGGGCTATACTTGCTTTGGGAATTGTGGGGAATCCAGTGTGCTGGACTGAGATCACACATCACAGTATGTCTGATGGAGGAGGAGTCGGATCAGGCATACAAGAAGGTCCTCCATACCCAGGTACCTCAGGTTCTTGACAACCTATTCTTTCCCACCAGAAAGCCTCTCAAAATTCCTTTACAAACACTGTCCCTTTCTGAAACCCTTCTCCTCCAGGTCATAAATACCACTCATCAACTACTCAACCACACCAATCCTACTTTAGCCCGTGGTTGCTGGATGTGTCAGCAGACTGGCCCTTCTCAGGTCATCGCCAGCCCCATAAATATTTCCACACCTCTTACCTTAAACTGTTCCTTTACCAAAAGGCCCACTGCCTCCACCCTTTCCCCAGTTCCCCTCTTCCAGCCAGCCCCTCTTTGCTTACAGAGTTCCTCAGGGATAGTCGAGGTAGCTTCCCTGGTGAGAAAAAAATGTCACACTACTAGGGCGGCCAACAAAACCAGAAATGATATCTGTTGCCCCCCCTCATTCCTGGGACTCTCTTTCTATGTGGTCAGAGTGTATACCCCTGTTTACCCCAAGCCTGGAAGGGCATCTGCACTCTGGTATATTTGGTCCCTGATATGGATATTATTACAGAAGATCAGGACCTACCCATCCCCCTCACCGTGCGTCTTTGATCAAAACAGGCAATCCAGGCCATTCCCTTGTTAGCCATCCTGGGAATAACGGCTGCCATGGGAATGGGGACTGCAGGAATAGGAACTTCTATCCACGACTACACAAAACTCTCTAATCAATTGATAAGTGATCTTCAAATGGTAGCCGAATCTATCCTAACCCTACAAAAAACAACTTGACTCCCTAGCCTCAGTTGTACTCCAAAACCGACGAGGCCTTGACCTGCTCACTGCAGAAAAGGGTGGTCTCTGCCTATTTTTACAAGAGGAGTGCTGCTTCTATGTTAACCAGTCAGGGGTAGTAAGAAATAAAATTAGGTGACTCCAAGAACAATTAGAAAAACGGAGAAGGGAATCGGAGGACTCTTGGAATCCTCTAGGGAATAACATTTCACAGTGGTTCTCCTGGCCAATGCCCACCTAATGCCTGTATTTCTTGCTCTCCTGTTCTTAAGCTTCCTCCCTTGTATCATAAGAAAAATACAAGGATTTCTTTTAGACCGTATGTCTGCTATTGCTAGCCAAAAATTTAACCAGTTGTACCTCCAGGGATACCAATCTCTCCAAAACCACTGAGAAAACTACTGTGAAGTCCCCATCCAGGACACCGCAGGAACCTGAGGATCCTGCCCCATACAAAGCCCCCTGCCAGCAGCAATCAGTTAAAGAGATCGATGCTTTGCCCCAATTCCTGATCTTCATCCCCTATCTTCATCATTATTAAAGAAAAATGGGGGAATGATAGAACAATAATGTAACCATTTTATAAATCAGTGGCACCTCTTGGAAAATAGAGCCATTCCCAGTAAACAGCCCCTCCCTTTAACAAGATTTCCCATGCTCCCAGAGAAGCTCCACCCAAGCTCCACCTCCATCAGGGACCCAGTGCATGCACCAACCCCTTACCGTCCCTCTTCTACAAAAGGCCATGCCTGGCCTGAACTGCCCCTTTTTTCCTCTTCCTGCACTACCTTGTACCTGCCATTAAACCCTGCCCTTGGATGTGTGTTATCTCATGAGCTTTCTTTCTGCTCCGTTTTTCCTAACAGAAATACTTCCCAAATTAAAATAACAGAAACTACATATTGAAACTGTGAACTACCTATCACAAAATCTGATTCAGAATAATCAGTGAGGGGGATTCCAAGATGGCGGCTAGAGGGAGGAAGCAGAAAGCGAGCCTCCTATAGTAAAATCTTGGAGAGATGCTGGAGATACATTTTGCAGGCATAATCAATGAGAAGAGGCAAAACTTTGACCCCTCCACACCTCCAGCCAGCACAGAGAATCTCCACTTCATGTTAAACGGAGAAACAAGGAGGGCCCCCGGGCCGCCAGTCGCCCGTGCCCAGATGGCTTGGGAAGACCCAGACAAGGTGAGCTTCGCGATACTGCAGTACTCCCACAGACAACCCTGGGCCAGACTATCCTAGCCCCCTGGGCAGACCGACCCCCACCCGGGGAAGAAACAGAAATTGACTAATAAGCAATAAGAACAATAAAGACACACAGAAAAGAGGGTGGGGCGCCCTGAGTGCTGAAGATTGGGGGAAGAGAATCCTTCCCAGGACTGTAAATAAACAAGCTGGTCGGGCAGGAAAGGCTCTGGCGGGAGTGGGGCGCGCACCCATCAACCAGGAGCGGGAAAGCTTGTGAGAGTGGCAGAGGGAGGAAAACTCCACAGGAGAGGAGGGAAGACCCACTTCCAACGTGAGCTGTAAACAAACATGGCGGCCGGCAGGAGCAGCAGCAACGCCCAGTAATCAGGAGCAGGAAAGTTTGTGAAAGTGGCAGTGGGAGGAAAACTGCACAGGAGAGTGGGGAAGACCCACTTCCCACATGAACTGTAAATAAACACGCAGGCCTGAGAACACGGGTGCAGTGTCACCTTCCCCAGTGCTTGGAAAGGGGAAAGCTTGTAGCAGAGGCTCCCACACAGGAGAACTCTGAGTAAACAAAGCCTGCAGGGCCAGGTGAGTGCTAGCTCACCCCAGAGATCTGCATAAATAACGTCACCAGCAACAGCAGGCTGACAACAGCGGGCAGGCAAGCCACAGCCACAGATAGTCATTCACAGACCTGTCTCCAGACTCTTTTTTTTCTTTTTCTCCCTACCTTTGATGAGAAAACAACCAAATTACACCTGCAAGCTGAAAACTTACTGAAACTGTATTGCATTTGAACTTGGGACACTTGGTGGGATTTTTTTTTTTTTGGTGTGTATGTGTGTAGTTTTGTTCTACTTTATGTGTCCCCTTTGATGAGACAACTACAGAACAACACCTGAGGCACCATCTCCAGGATTGGAGACTGAGACAGACACCCACATTATTAAGACTGAAACTTCATTGCATTTGAACTTGGAGGTTTTTTGGGTTTTTTTTTTAATTTTCTATTTTTCATTTTATTTTAATTTATTTTTATATATACATATTTCTTTCATTTACTTATTTTTTATTTTTATTCTTATCTTTATTTTTTTATTTTTGATTTTCAATCCTCTCTCTGTCTCTCTAATGTCTGTTCAGCTTACAGTCAATTAGTACACTAAAGCTCCCTATTTATACCTTTGAAACTTTCTTGTCTGATTCCTTGTTCTGTTTTCTCCTTCTTGTCTGTTTGTTTTTCCTTTTCTTTAACTTCTTGCTTTCCATCTCCTCTCACCCTTCCAATCTAAATATCACCATTGTTATTATTACAAGCTAGAAAATACTTAATTGCACACAGTACAGGGACAGTAACAACACCAAGGGCAATGACGGGAAGACAGAAAAAACAGGGAAAACAGTTTCCCCACAGCAAAAAATTAGTACAGGAACCAGAGGGGAATGAAGAAAACAGATACTCAGATCCAGACTCCAACAAAATGAAGATAAGCTATGCCAAAGAAAGGACTCAATGAAGCTCACAAGAATAATTTAAAAGAAGATATACTACAGGTACTCAATGAGAATTTTATAGAGATGATACTGGATAGGGTCAACCAAAATGTACAGGAGACACTCAAAAAATTCCAAGACAACAAAAATAGAGAATTTGAAAAAGCAAAAGAAGAAACAAAGGAAACCATAGAAGCACTGTATAAACACCAAAGTGAAACATAGAACACGATGAATAAACGGATAAATGAACTCACGACAAAAATAGATAACATTAAAGAGGAAACCACCCAGGATATGGAAAACCTCAGAAAAAAGAAAGAAACAGAACTGCAAAACAAAACGGAAGGCCAATCCAGCAGAATAGAACAAACAGAAGATAGAATCTCAGAACGTGAAGATGAAATGGTAATTAAAGGAAAAACCGAAGAACTATTAATTAAACAACTCAAGACTTGTGAAAAGAAAATGCAAGAACTTACCAACTCCATCAAAAGACCAAACTTGAGAATCATGGGCATCGAAAAAGGAGAAGAGGTGCAAGCAAAGGGAATGCGTAATATATTCAACAAAATAATAATGGAAAATTTCCCAAATCTAGAGAAAGATATTCCCATACAGATGCAAGAGGCCTCCAGGACACCAAACAGACCAGATCAAAGTAGAACTGCCCCACAACATATCATCATTAAAACAACAAGTTCAGAAACTAGGGAAAGAATATTGAAGGCAGTAAGAGAAAAAAAACAAATAACATACAAAGGTAAACCCATCAAAATCACAGCAGACTTCTCAACAGAAACATTAAAAGCAAGAAGAGCATGGGGTGAGGTCTTCCGGGCACTGAATGAAAATAACTTCAACCCCAGGATACTCTACCCAGCAAAGCTATCATTCAAAATAGATGGAGCTTTAAAAGTCTTCCATGATAAGCAGAAACTAAAATAATATGTGACCACAAAGCCACCACTACAAAGGATGCTTCAAGGGATTCTGCACACAGAAGGTGAAACCCAACTTAACCATGAAAAGACAGGCAGCACCAAACCACAGGAAAAGAAAAAGCAAGACAGTAGAGAGTAACCACAACTTAGGTACACAAAATCAAACCTTCAAACAACTAAGACAACTAAATGACAGGAATCACCACACACCTATCAGTACTAATGCTTAATGTTAACGGACTTAATTCACCCTTCAAAAGGCACCGCGTGACGAAATGGATTAAAAGGGAAGATCCAACAATTTGTTGCTTACAGCAGACTCATCTCACCTTCAGAAATAAGCATAGGCTTAGGATAAAAGGCTGGAAGATTTACCAAGTCAATGGCCCCCAAAACCAGGCAGGAGCAGCAATACTTATCTCTGACAAAGTAGACTTCAAACCTACATTGATCAAACGAGATAAAGAAGGACATTCCATACTAATAAAAGGGGAAATAGACCAAAAGGAAATAATAATTATCAACCTATATGCACCCAATGTCAACGCACCCAATTTCATCAAACATACCCTGAAAGACCTAAAAGCATATATTAACGCCAACACAGTGGTTGTGGAAGACTTTAATACCCCATTATCATCAATAGATAGGTCATCCAAACAAAAAATCAATAAAGAAATCCAAGATCTAAAATATACAATAGATCAAATGGACCTAGTAGATATCTACAGAACATTTCATCCAACTTCTACACAATATACATTCTTCTCAGCAGCCCATGGAACCTTCTCCAAAATAGATTATATCCTAGGGCACAAAGCAAGTCTCAGCAAATATAGGAAAATAGAAATTATACCGTGCATACTATCTGATCACAATGCAGTAAAAGTAGAACTCAACAACGAAAGTAAAGACAAAAAACATGCAAACAGCTGGAAACTAAATAACTCATTACTTAATGAACAATGGATCATCGATGAAATAAAAGAGGAAATTAAAAAGTTCCTGGAAGTCAATGAAAATGAAAACACAACCTACCGGAACCTATGGGACACAGCTAAGGCAGTCCTGAGAGGAAAGTTTATAGCCATGAGTGCATATATTAAAAAGACTGAAAGATCCCAAATCAATGACCTAATGATACATCTCAAACTCCTAGAAAAACAAGAACAAGCAAATCCCAAAACAAATAGAAGGAGAGAAATAATAAAAATAAGAGCTGAAATCAACGAAATAGAAACCAAAAAAAACATACAAAGAATTAATGAAACAAAAAGTTGGTTCTTTATAAAAATAAACAAGATCAATAGACCCCTGGAAAACCTGACTAAAATGAGGAGAGAAAAAACCCAAATTAGTAGAATCAGGAATGCAAAAAGGGAGATAACAACAAACACCATGAAAGTCCAGGAAATCATCAGAGACTACTTTGAGAACCTATATTCAAATAAATCCAAAAATCTTAAAGAAATGGACAGATTTCTAGATACATATGATCATCCAAAACTGAACCAAGAGGAAATTAATCACCTGAATAGACCTATAACACAAAATGAAATTGAAGCAGCAATCAAGAGTCTCCCCAAAAAGAAAAGTCCAGGACCTGATGGATTCTCTGATGAATTCTATCAGACCTTTAAAGAAGAACTGATACCAACCCTCCTTAAACTGTTCCATGAAATAGAAAGGGAAGGAAAACTGCCAAACACATTTTATGAAGCCAGTATTACACTTATCCCAAAACCAGGCAAAGACACCTCCAAAAAGGAGAACTATAGGCCAATCTCCTTAATGAACATTGATGCAAAAATCCTCAACAAAATAATGGCAAACCGAATTCAACAACACATCAAAAACATTATTCACCACGACCAAGTAGGCTTCATCCCAGGTATGTAGGGGTGGTTCAACATACAAAAATCAATAAATGTAATAAACCACATTAACAGAAGCAAAGACAAAAACCACTTGATCATCTCAGTAGATGCAGAAAAAGCCTTCGACAAGATCCAACACCATTTCTTGATAAAAGCTCTAAGAAAACTAGGAATAGAAGGAAAGTTCCTCAACATTATAAAAGCTATATATGACAAACCTACAGCCAGCATTATACTTAACGGATTAAAACTGAAACCATTCCCTCTAAAATCAGGAACCAGACAAGGATGCCCACTATCTCCACTCCTATTCAACATAGTACTGGAATTCCTAGCCAGAGCAATTAGGCAAGAAGAAGGAATAAAAGGAATACAAATAGGTAAAGAAACTGTCAAAATATCCCTATTTGCAGACGACATGATCCTATACCTTAAAGACCCAAAAAACTCAACTCAGAAGCTTCTAGACATCAATAGCTATAGCAAGGTAGCAGGATATAAAAATCAACATAGAAAAATCAGTAGCATTTCTATACACTAATAATAAGCAAACTGAAAAAGAATGTATGAAAACAATTCCATTTATAATAGCCTCAAAAAAAATCAAATACCTAGGTGTAAACCTAACAAAAGATGTGAAAGACCTCTACAAGGAAAACTATAAACTTCTGAAGAAAGAGATTGAGGAAGACTATAGAAAGTGGAGAGATCTCCCATGCTCATGGATTGGTAGAATCAACATAGTAAAAATGTCGATACTCCCAAAAGTAATCTACATGTTTAATGCAATTCCCACAAAATTCCAATGACATTCATTAAAGCGATTGAAAAATCTACCGTGAAATTTATATGGAAACACAAGAGGCCACAAATAGCCAAGGCAATACTCAGTTAAAAGAACAATGCTGGAGGTATCACAATACCTGACTTCAAACTATATTACAAAGCAATAACAATAAAAATAGCATGGTACTGGCACAAAAACAGACATGAATACCAGTGGAACAGAACAGAGGACCCAGATATGAAGCCACACAACTATAACCAACTTGTCTTTGACAAAGGAGCTAAAAATATACGATGGAGAAATAGCAGCCTCTTCAACAAAACTGCTGGGAAAACTGGTTAGCAGTTTGTAAAAAACTGAAACTAGATCCATGTATATCACCCTATACCAAGATTAACTCAAAATGGATCAAGGATCTTAATATCAGACCACACACTCTAAATTTGATACATGAAAGAGCAGGAAATACTCTGGAGTTAGTAGGTATAGGTAAGAACTTTCTCAACGAAACCCCAGCAGCACAGCAACTAAGAGATAGCAAAGATAAATGGGACCTCATAAAACTAAGAAGCTTCTGTTCATCAAAAGAAATGGTCTCTAAACTGAAGAGAACACCCACAGAGTGGGAGAAAATATTTGCCAGCTACACATCAGACAAAGGACTGATATCCAGAATATATAGGGAACTTAAAAAACTAAATTCTCCCAAAACTAATGAACCAATAAAGAAATGGGCAAGTGAACTAAACGGAACTTTCTCAAAAGGAGAAATTCAAATGGCCAAAAAACACATGAAAAAATGCTCACCATCTCTAGCAATAAAGGAAATGCAAATTAAAACCACACTAAGATTCCACCTCACCCCTGTTTGAATAGCCATCATCAGCAACACCACCAGCAACAGGTGTTGGTGAGGATGCGGGGAAAAAGGAACCCTCTTACACTGTTGGTGGGAATGTAGACTAGTACAACCACTCTGGAAAAAAATTTGGAGGCTACTTAAAAAGCTAGACATTGATCTACCATTTGATCCAGCAATACCACTCTTGGGGATATACCCAAAAGACTTGACACAGGTTACTCCAGAGGCACCTGCACACCCATGTTTACTGCGGCACTATTCACAATAGCCAAGTTATGGAAACAGCCAAGATGCCCCACTACTGACGAATGGATTAAGAAAATGTAATATCTATACACAATGGAATTTTATGCAGCCATGAAGAAGAACGAAATGTTATCATTCGCTGGTAAATGGATGGAATTGGAGAACATCATTCTGAGTGAGGTTAGTCTGGCCCAAAAGACCAAAAATCGTATGTTCTCCCTCATATGTGGACATTAGATCAAGGGCAAACACAACAAGGGGATTGGACTATGAGCACATGATAAAAGCGAGAGCACACAAGGGAGGGGTGAGGATAGGTAAGACACCTAAAAAACTAGCTAGCATTTGTTGCCCTCAACGCAGAGAAACTAAAGCAGATACCTTAAAAGCAACTGAGGCCAATAGGAAATGGGGACCAGGAACTAGAGAAAAGATTAGATCAAGAAGAATTAACCTAGAAAGTAACACACATGCACAGGAAATCAGTGTGAGTCAATGCCCTGTATAGCTATCCTTATCTCAACCAGCAAAAACCCTTGTTCCTTCCTATTATTGCTTATACTCTCTCTACAACAAAATTAGAAATAAGGGCAAAATAGTTTCTGCTGGGTATTGAGGAGGTGGGGGGGAGAGGGAGGGGGTGGAGTGGGTGGTAAGGGAGGGGGTGGGGGCAGGGGGGAGAAATGACCCAAGCCTTGTATGCACATATGAATAATAAAAGAAAAAAAAAAGCAGAATAATCAGTGATTACATTTACCTCAGAAAGTTTATTACACTTCAGTGATAAAGTAGTTCCTCTCAGCAGCCAGACAAAAGCTTGTTATAATGGAAAGAAAGACCTGGGAGCATTAGACCTCTGCCATCAGGACAAACAACAAAGGAATGTCCCAGTATTGCATACACAGTCAAGGACTCATTCAAGTGTAAAGACAAGAATTTAGAATATGTAAGAACTTAGTGAGGATACTTCTGGGGGAAAAACAAGATATGGCTGTGAAATATTTAGTAGTGTGAACAGGAGATGGATATTCTCAACCAATGAAAATGAACATCAGGAGAGGAATTATGAGGTAGAATATTAGATTTATAAATGGAAAAGAATGAGAAGAAAATGTGAAAACTAGAAAATGTTCTATGAATGACCTATTTGTGTAGGGAGGGAAGAAGAGCACATGATAAAGCAAAACATCAAATAAATTTAGAAACATTAAAACCTATAATGGGAAACATTAGGAAAGGTGAATGTTTAAAATTTATAGAATAAAGTGAAAGAAGGAGGCATCGGTGTGTCATTTGGCCTTTACCATTAATGAAACTTATTTTAACTGATACATAAAAACATAAGTACAGTACATTTTGGTGGGGGTGCCATGTGATGATTTGATATATTTTTATCTTATGAAATGTTTAAATCAAGTTAAACATATCTACCTCCCCACTTATCATTTTTTTATGATGAAAACATTCAAAACCCATTCTCTTTGCCTTTCATGATATACAGTATAAAATTGTAACCTGTGCAAAACACACCAGGACGTCTTACTCCTATCTAACTGCAACTTAGAACTCATTGGTCAACCTTTTCCCCATCTGTTCCTCTCCCATTCTCTCTCTGGACTCTAGTAATGACCATTCTACTCTCAACTTATATGACATCAACATTTTTCAGGTTCCACACAGGAGTGACATCATGAAGTACTTGAAACTGTGCTTAGCTTATTTCACTTAACATAATCACAGGATTTCATTCTTCTTATGACTGAATAGTACTTTGCTGAATACATAAAGACCACCTTTTCTTTATCTACTGATGGACACTTACTTAGGTGGCTTCCACTTCTTGGCTATTGTGAAGAGGTTTTTAAAATTAAAATGAGTCTGCCTTGTAAGTATTTTCTCCTAATATCTCCCCATATCCACTAAAGGTAAGACTTACAGAGAATATCTATGACTATTCCTGTGGCTATAGTATTTTCATTAAAGCTTTACTATCAACAATTTATTTCAAAACCTGTATCACATCAAACTTTTTAAAAATAATTACGGTATTTAAAAATAGAACATTTCTTTCATTCCTTCATGGATAAAAGAGATGAGAAATATATGTGAGAGTGTGGAAATTGGTAGAGGAACAGGTAGATTGAAGACGGCAACTTAGGAAAGCAGAGGTGAAGACAACACTAAGGTAGAACTGAGGCAGGCTAGGTTAGAGGTAGTCTGGGACTGCTCCCCCTCTGGGCTCAAGAGCTCCTCCCCCTAGCTCACAGGTGAGAGGAGCCAGGTGATGACGTAATGTCTCCCCACCTCCAAATTCAAGTGGTATAAAAACAACCTACTAAAAGACCCCAGTTTTCTTCTTCTTCCCTTCCCTCACCTGTCAGAATGGGCACTCACCTTCCCACAATAAAGCTATTCTACCTCACGCCATTCTTGTGTTCTGCTTGGATTCTTCCATTTGGAACACAAGGACCAAGATCTTCTGAAAACAACGACTGCTGATAACAGACCAGCAAAGAAAACATGGGAACCAACTGGAGAAGCAGTGACAGAGAGAGAAAGCAAGAAAAGGACAAGGTAGAACGACTGGTGACTGTCCTTTTAGAGACTTTTTCTGCTCTTGTATTTCTGCTTGCTGGCATTGCTCCACAGAGGTGGCTATTTATGCTGAGCAGCTGGGCCACTTCTTCCTCTTTCTAAATTTAGCAGTACTATTTGTGCTCTTATAATAATTGGTATTATAAAAAGATAATGGCTTCTTCCAAGCCCAAATTCCTGCTTTTCAATGAATTAAGTAGCTGGTTTTTTTTAAAATCAGAATAATGAAAAAAAAAAAGTTTGTTTTGTAAGGAAGGAGTTTGGCTCACAGTTTTTTTTTTTAAATGTCTGCTTTCGAAATGGCCTGGCAGGAATTTTTATTGTTTCATCTTATCATGTATTTTATATGTTCTTTACTATCTGATTTGTTATTTATATAGACATACTCCTTTTTCAATCTCTTAGGAGCTCAATGTCTTTTTCAATATTAACATTTCTCAGGTATAGTGTTAAATATACAATAAACTATACATACTGGAAAAAACTAATAGCCTTCTTTTACTTTTCATATACTATAGCTTTAATCTTGGCATATCACACTCCCTCATTTTAAATTCAACTATGCAGTTACTATTTATGTTCTCAGTAACCTCATGAGAAAGTATTTCCAGTGTTTAAGGTAGGAAAGACATAGCAATTTTATGTGGCAGTTATTCTTATTTATTTTATCAAAATTATACAAAATACAAATTTAAAGTTGATATGATAAAAAATTTAAGATAAATTTATGACTCATGCTGCAGAACATCTAATTGTAGAATGTAGTGAAAAAAATGCCTTCAGAACCATGTTTTTATGTTCCTTCTCAAATAACATGCTACCTTTATACTCTCTCTCCTTCTCCTCCTTCTCCTTCTCTTTTGCTCTCTGTTTTCGCTTGTTTGGTTTGATTTAGTTGGGTTTTTTTGAAACAGGGTCCTACTTATATCATCCAGACTCATCTTGAATTTATGATTCTCCTGATTGAGCTCTCTGAGTGCTAGGATTCAGACATGCACCTCCACACCTGCTAAAACTTTACAGTTAGTAGCCCAATGTTTTATGACTCCTCGTAAGTATACCAACTATAAAGTTTCTATGACAAATCTTTATCTTTAGTAGTTATATTTGCCAATCTTTTCTCATGCTAAAAGAACCCAGGTAGATACAGAATTTTAATTTCATTTAGAAAATTCTCTAAAAACCATATCATACAAGGGAGAAAAAACTAGATTACAAAATCAAAATTGAAAAATTTCAAAACTATAATACAAGCCAAATCTTTCTAAGTATACATGTCCCCAAGGACACAAACACACAACAAATGCAACTGTGTGTGAGCTTTGAACGACTATATGCTAAACTGCAGAACCAAAGAAACCACAGCCATAACCACCAGTAATTAGTGCATGAAGTTGAAGAATAATTTGAGAAACACTAAAGGATATTTTGAGCTGACAGTCATTGTAAAATATCATAGAATAAAATCTCTGGCATGTATCTATTCATGTATGTACCAAAAATAATCAGTTAAGATAATTGTATGAAACAATATGCTTACAAAACTAAGTAGGCTAGCAAATTAATTCCTACATTAAATGTTGTTTAGGATCCTGAGAGAAATGAGACTGATTTAATTTCAGACACTATTTGTTCACTTCCCAACATCCATCTTCTTAGTCGTCTTCCAAACTGAACCCCGGTTCTGCTCATATCTTGGTTGTAAAATACTCAGAGCAGCCCTCTCAGCTACAGGACATGAATCACGCTTAGAGTCATCGAATTCTTCTTTGAATAACTGGGTTAATGATGGGCAGGTGACTCAGTTCTAAGCAATAAGTCTTGATAGTAAGCTTCCGGGTAAGACGTTCTTCCTCAATTAAAAAAAATGCGAAGAGAAACTCTCCTTATTCCTAATTTTGGATGAGTTGCATGAGGCTCTGATGCCTGCAGCTTCACTAGCCATCTTTGGACATCAGTGGACAAGAGAGAAAACAAAGCCAACATGTCTGAAGCTAGCAGACTGGGACTTTGGGGACAGTACTAAACTACTGACTAACCAACCTTAGAGCTACCCTGTTTGCTATGTGAGAGGTTTTATATCTATTATCAGTCACTTTTTGTTGAGAGCCTTATTACTTGGAGCTAAATTGTATCCTACCTGACAGAGGTGTAAAAAGCAGGCATACTTTTTGTTGTCAGCACATCTGTGGAGGGGCCTAAATAACCTACAGATTGTATAGGACACTGGATTCAGAACTTAAGACAGTGTCAGGAAGGTCAGAGAAGTGACCTTTGCATACTCTTTCCTTTGTAGTATGCTTGAAGTGCCAAATCTGACCTACAAGTATCACTTTGTAAATAATAAGACTTGCCTCAAGCTAGAATGACAAATATCAAATCCTACTTTTCAACATTGTATGAAAAATAACCATTTTAAGCACTCAAAGTATAGGTCTGGTGGCCCAATATGCCTTTCTGAATATGTTCATTTGTCTGGGTCCTCAGATCAAATAAATGTTTATAAGCTACTCCATTAACCATGTCAACTACCCAACACTTTGAACTGTTCAAAAGACAAAAACCACAAAGTGTTAAGTGAAAATGCCACTGGATTTGACATAAGACACCTTAGTAGTGAGTCTTGGATCCAGTAGTAACTAGATCTAAAACTCCAGGCTTTCAGTTTCCTCATTGATAGAAGGGCAATAATACTTATGTCATGAAGTTTCGTGAACACTTTATAGGACAGTGCAGAAAGATGTTGTATGCCTGTGAAATCACATACAAGAAAGATTTCTAATGACATAGGCACAGTTTGTACAATGGATGAATGATTCCTTAGCACTCAAAAGTTTCAAAGTGCCCATAGCAAGCAATCATTGTTGTGAGTTTAAAGAAGCTTCATGACTTTCTTTGTCCAGTATGTCCACTGCCACAGGGGACAGCCAACTGTGGCTTTTCTTTTCATCAAAGAAAAGCTTGTGCCAAATACATGTATTCATGCCAACTCTAAATATCATCATGTTTATTTTATTCTATTAATATGAAAATGCATCATTTATGTAACTTGCCATTCAGCAAAACCAGACAAAATCATTGCAAGCAAAGAGAAGAACAGCTGAGAATACCTCAGGAATGGAGATGGAAAAATTCTAAACAAAGTTTTTAATAAATCAAATGCAAAATATAAAAATATATCATGACAAAGCAGCATTTGTCCCAGGAATATAAGGTTAGCTTAACACTCGAAAACTCGATTAATGTAATTCACCAATTAACAAACTAAAAAAGAAAAAAAAAACATGATTAACTCAGCAGATGGAGAAAAATCATATAATTAAAAACCTACAATAACCTATACTCCTAATGAAACTTGTCAAATATGTCAATATGACATATTTCTCTCCTGAGGTTATGTTACATTTATGGTTATCAGAAATTTGCTGATGCAATGAAGATCCCAGATCAATTTATTGTGAATTAAAATAGACATTATCTGACTAGGCTGTGACCTACGCAGAATCCCTTAAAAACCACAAGTGACATTTTCCCCCTTCTAGCCTCGAAGAAGATGGGAGCCACATGAGTTCTGTAGCTGCAGGAACTGACTACTGCCAATGGTCTTAATGCACGTGGAGGGCACTCTGTGCTCATGTGAGAATGTGATCTTGGCTGATCCACTAATGGTACCCACATGAGCCCAGAGCAGCGCATCTGATGGAGTGATGCCCAGACTCCTGACCAGTGGAAGCTGACATATTGTTTTAATCCACTATGTAATAAAGTCATGGGACTTTATTACCCAGCAATAGATACCATTCACAACACCACTAAATATATGAAACAATTTGAGATAAGCATGACAAAAGATGTGATAGGCCTTGCATTACAAGCTTTATAACATTGCTGAGAGAAGCAAGGACCTAAAGAAAAGGAGACATATAGTATCTTTGTAGGTTGGAAGACTCAATACTGGTGAGAAGTCCATGTCCTCTAAATTGGATCTACAATTTCAGCTCAATGCCAATAAAGCTGAAGCAGGTACAAAGTGTTTTTGAAATATATATGGAAATGGAAAGGACCTAGAATAACCAAAACAGTTTCTGAAAAGGAATAAAGATCGAATATGGATAATTCAAGTATCCAGGACCTACCATATAGCTAAAACAATGAAGAAAATGTGATAATGATGTAAAGATTGATAGGCAGAGAAAAAAATAGAATAAAGAATCCAGAAACAGGCCCTCACATATGTGAAAAACTGATTTTCAACAAAGGTACAAAGACAATGGGGGTGAAGAAGTGATATTCTTTTCAGTAAATGATGCTGGGCCAACTGGATAGCTACATGGGAGAAAATGAACTTAGAACTAGGCTTTATGTCATATTCAAAATGAACTTAAAATGTTCTCAGATATAAGTGTAAAACCAAAAAGTATAGAACTGGAGTAAAACATGACAGAAAACGCTTAAGACCCAGTTTGCTAAGTATTTTTGTTATGATACTGAAAACACAATTCATAAAACTAGAAACTGATAAAATAGCCTTTATCAATAGCAGGAATAACTGTTCTACAGCAATTGACCATACCCCAGCCTTTTTTGCTTAAGTTATTTTTTAGAAAAGGTGTTATACTTTTTCCCTAGCCAACCTTGGGCTACAATCCTCTTACTTACCCCTCTCATGGAACTGGAATTGCAGTGTGCCCTACCTCCCCTGGCTTGTTTGTTGAGATGGAGCCTCATTAAACTTTTGCCAGGCTGGCATCGAACCATGATCTTCCTGATCTTCCCATCCTGAGCATCTGGAACAGCTGGGATTACCAGCATGTACCACCACACCTGGACCAAGCTTCCAAGTTTTAAATCTATAGGAGAAAAAGAACAAAGTTTAAATTTCCTTGTCTGAAAAACAGCCTTCAGGAGTACTTGCAGATAGTCCCATCACACTTGAGTTTAAACAGTGAATTTTGTTTCATCAAAGATTCAAGCAAGGTGTGGTATTTCATACCTGTAATTCCAACACTTGGAGGTAGAGGCAAAGAAGATGGCGGATTTAAGGGCAGCCTGGGCTACACAGCTGTCTCAAAAAAAAAAAAAAAACAGTTTACTTTGAAAGATTCATGTATTTGAGGTAGTCCTATGCCAACAAAGCTCATCACGCAATTCCGTGGAGTAATGGCACTTTGGGAGAAGCTGGCACCTTTATTGTTGCTTTCCCACTCAGTCAATCTCATGGAAACACCTAGTCAGAGAGTATGTCTTTAGGGAATTTTTATAACCAACCAGAATTAAACAAATATAGTCTGTCAGAATAAAAATGGGGCCAAGTGTTAATTTTATGGCAGCAACCTGGAAAACAAACTCCCAGGTATCTGACATTTAAATTTGCATCTGTAAGATGCTGATGTTTGATTGCTTGGGTTCAAATCCAGCCCTGCTACTTACTCTTTGTAATGTGAAGTAACACTGAGCATGAGTTTTCCCAACTATGGGGGTAATAGCACTGAAGAACTGAAGAAGTTGTTACACATGCTCTCAGGGAAACTCAAACCAAACCACAACAAGGTACCAGTTCACACACTAGGAGAGCTGTCAGAAAAAACAGAGACCAAAAGTGTACAGAAATTAGAGCTCTCCTACAAAGCTAGTGAGAATGTAGAATGCATGGTCATGGTGAAAAAACAGGCCAGTTTTCAAAAGGTTAAAGTCAAATTGCCATATGACCGACCCAGCAATGGCAGTCCCAGGTACAGACCCCATAGAAATGAAAATCTATGGTTGCACAAAACTAGCACATGAAGGCATTTTTCATAAAAGCAAAAAGAAACAACTCAAATGTCCACCAGCTGGTAAGTGGATAAATAAAACACGGTGTATCTATACAATGAAACATTAATTGGCAATAAAAAGCAATGATACATAGACAACATTGGAGAATATTAAAAACATTATGCTAAGTGAAAGGACACAGTCAAAAAAGACCACATGTGCTGTTTCCATTTATGTGAAATGTCCAAAGTAGACTATTCTACGGACACAGAAAGTACACTGGTGGCTGCTGGAAGGTTTGGAGGGGGAGTGGAGAGGATATAATGGATATATAAGATTTCTTATTTAGGTTACATAAATGTTCTAGAATTGATCATAGTGATAGTCACACAATTATGAATACGATATGTATGCTCTAAGTGTGTGCACTGTGTGATACCTGGATTACAGCTCAATAATGCATGCAGAGTGTTGTAAGATGGACTGGAAAAGGGAAAGTTTGAAAACAACAATATTAATAACAATAAATCAGTTCACCTGTCTAGCCTCATCTACTTCCTTCCCATATTTGCTCAGTGTTTATCCATAATGTCAGCTCCCTCCCATATTGCATCTTCCTATTGATGCCTTGTGAATCCGAACATGACACCCGCTTCCTGGAATTTTCTTTACCCCTCCTCTACCTACCTGATTCCTACATATCTAAATTTAGAGATAACTCATTGCTGGAACTATCAACTCCAAAACCCAGTGGTCTAGCATGACAAAGGTGTATTTCTCACTCATGTAGCCCCTCCCCAGGAGATTCAGGGATCCAGACTCCTTACCTGCAGAGGCTCCGCCCATCCTGTCATCCTTTATACCTGAGTAAGAGAAAGTGTGAGGCATCAGCATATACAGGACTCGACACCCTAAAAAGAACCTTCCAAATAATCAACTCTGTTTTGAACAGGGAATATTTAGGATGATGTCAATGATCTTAACACAGAGATGGTCAGTTTACGACTGCAACTGAAATATATGCTGCAATACATATTGCAGTGTCTTCATAAATTTAGAGGTGATTTAGTCTAAAAGTGCAAAAATAATTATTTTTAAGAATAAGAATATTAAGGTAAGAAAATACCATTCAACATCTCTATTGGGGATCTTATGATAGGGTACAGGGTACAAATTGTAGCTAAAGGAACCTTGCTTCTGAGTGATACCTATTAAAAATGGAATTGCATTCCTTAGGACAAATCAAGCGTGCACAGAACATCCAAACTTTCCAGTACAGGTCACACTGGAGCCCATTCAAGAAGGGTACGACGTGCTGCTGGTAATAAGAAATTTGAAAGCATTCACTTTCATGCAATTCACAAGGAGAGAATCACTTGAAAAATATTTAAGACCATCCTTGGTACATTTATTCCAAAAGATAATGCCACTAAATATCTCCTCTATGTTAAATAGTTACAGTCCTGAAGGGTTACAATTTTGCTTCTAATAGAATGAAGTATTCATTTTTACAATTAGATTAGCATAATTCTTAATTACTAGTACACAAGATCATATGCTTATGAGGCTCCATTCCAGAGCACCTGATAATCTGAGTTCAGACTAGTGGGTGGTAATACCGACTCCAAGTTTCCTGTCTGGTGCGTAATTGGTGCGGGGAGGGGCTTTGGGCGGGCATCCTTAGCGCCAGCAGGCTTGTTAGAAAGCTGCGGGACCAGTCTAAGCCTGATAGTATTTGTATGTGCCAGGATGCCGGAGTGCAGAGAGCACTGTCAATGGCAACTGGCTTCCCTTGGCATTTGAGTGAAAGAAACCTGCAACCAGAGGAGGATGGTCCTCCCAGACTTTCTAGAACCCTGAGAGAATTGGAGAGGATCGTCGCCTGCTGCAGGGAGCCCGCAGAAAGAAGTGCCACGGACAATGGGCTGTACTGAAGGGTCCAGCTAGCCTAAGGGTTTTAGCTAGAAGGGCAGAAACGCATCCGAGGACTGGCAGCTTCCTACACTCCGGTTTTGCACCCAGAAAAAAATAACAAACAAAAAACTGGGGAGATAGCGCCGCGTGTAGATCAAGTGCTTTCGCAGCTGCAGCCGCTCCTGCGGGGGACTTGTGAGCACTCTGGACTGACTGCGGGCCAAGGACAGACGCCGGCCAGCCGAGAACTGTCCTGAAGAACTCTTCCAGTGAGGTCACCAGTTTCCCACTGCTACCTTTCCTGGCTCTCCTCTCTCGCCGCCGGGGGACAGGGACAGAAGGACCGCCACCGACCTCGGACCAGGATGGAGGGCGAGGGCGGGAGCTGACCAGCGCCGCCCCTCCCGACTCAGGAGGTGGAGATCCCCGGGGTCCGGCCAAATCCAACACCCATTTTCTCCTCCCTCGGCCCCTATATTACCGACACCCCCTCCTCCTGCCCCTTTCCCTCCTCCCTAGAGACAGGGGAGGAGAAAAGGGGAGTTCGGTGGTCATGAGCGAGCCGAAGGCAAAGGATCCCCGGGCTCCCCGTGCGACACGAGGCGCGCCCTCCCCCGCCGAGGTCGGAGCCCCCCTGCTGGGTCGCACGGACTCAGGCGCCTTCCCTGGGAGCCAGTCCTTGGACGCCTCGCCCGTGGTCACCTCCCTGGACGGGCTGCTCTTCCCACGGCCCTGCCAGGGACAGGACCCCCCGGACGGAAAGGCGCCAGAGCGACAGTCGCTGTCCGAAGTGGAGCGCGCCTATTCCGGAGTAGAAGCCACAGCAGGTGGTGCAGGAAGCTGCAATCCCAGAGCCCCAGAAAAGGACAGTCGGCTGCTGGACAGTGTCCTGGACACGCTCCTGTCGTCCTCGGGACCTGGACAGAGCCACGCCAGTCCTCCTGCCTGTGAGGCCATCAGCCCCTGGTGCCTCTTTGGCCCGGAGCTCCCGGAAGAGCCCCGCAGCGCCCCCGCTACCAAGGGGGTGTTGCCCCTGCTCATGAGCCGGCCCGAGAGCAAGGCCTGCGACAGCCCCGGGACCGGAGCGGCCCAGAAGGTGCTGCCCAGGGGCCTGTCGCCGTCGCGGCCGCTCCTGCTGCCCACCTCCGGGAGCCCTCACTGGCCCGGGGCGGCCGCCAAGCCGTCCCCGCCCGCCGCCGTGGAGGTGGACGAGGACGACGACTCCGAGTCCGAGGGCGCAGCGGGCTCGCTGCTGAAGGGCCGAGCGCGGGCCTTGGGGGGCCCGGGGGCCCCAGGAGGAGTGGCAGCCAGTGCGCCCGCAGCGGCCGCAGGAGGCGTCGCCCTGGTCCCCAAGGAAGACCCGCGCTTTCCGGCGCCCAGGGTCCCCGTGGCGGAGCCGGACGCGCCGCTGGCGCCCGGACGCTCGCCGCTGGCCCCCGCAGTGGTGGATTTTATCCACGTGCCCATCCTGCCGCTCAACCATGCCTTCCTGGCCGCCCGCACCCGCCAGCTGCTGGAGGGCGAGGGCTACGACGGCGGCGCCGCGGCCACCAGCGCCTTCGTCCCGCCACGGGGCTCGGCCTCGGCCACCCCGGTCCCCTGCGGCGACTTCCCCGACTGCGCCTACCCGTCCGACGGCGACCCCAAGGACGACGCGTTCGCCCTGTACGGCGACTTCCAGCCTGCGGCGCTGAAGATCAAGGAGGAGGAGGAAGGCGCGGAGGCGGCCGCGCGCTCCCCGCGCGCCTACCTGGTGGCCGGCGCCAACCCCGCCGCCTTGCCGGATTTCCCGCCGCCGCCCCCGCCGCCGCGAGCGTCCTCGTCCCGACCCGGGGAAGCGGCGGTGGCCGGCCCCGCCGCCACCACTGCCTCGGTGTCCCCCGCGTCCGCGCCGGGCTCCACCCTGGAGTGCATGCTGTACAAAGCCGAGGGCGCCGCGCCCCAGCCCGGCCCGTTCGCGCCCCTGCCCTGCAAGCCCCCCGCGGCCGGCACTTGCCTGCTCCCGCGCGACGCCCTGCCCTCGGCCACCGCGGCCACCGCCGCCACCGCCGCCGCGGCGGGCCCCGCGCTCTACCCGCCGCTCGGCCTCAACGGGCTCCCGCAGCTCGGCTACCAGGCGGCGGTGCTCAAGGACAGCCTGCCGCAGGTCTACCCGCCCTATCTCAACTACCTGAGGTGAGGCTGCGCCCCGCAGGCCAGGGTCAGGCCCGCGCCCCCCGTCCCCAGCCAGCACCACCCCGCGCTGCTGCCCACGGTGGCCGCGAGGGAGTGGGCGACCGGGGCCGAGCGCAAGGGCAGTGGCCCCTTCTTCTCCTTGCTCCCTTGGGGACACAATGGGGCTCAGGGCGTGACATTTGGGGGCCCCCAAAAAAAGAAAAACCACACAACTTTGTGGGGCTGTCGCATTCCGAAGCCTACTTGAAAATGCAGGTGTCACACTAGGTCCAGGGTGGTCTCAGGAGGGGGCGCCATGAGAGGTGGGGACTTTTTGTAAGAGGTGTCTTTCTGGGAAGGACTGTTGCCTGGAGAGACATCTGTACTTCAGGGCAACTAAGGCAAGGTTCCCCCTGAGGGGCTGGGGCTGGAAGGGGGGCTGCACACCTGAAAATAGAAACTCCTTAGGGATTTGGGTTCACATCTCAGGGTTCATCTGAACCGCAAGATGAAAGCTAATTTCAAGTGTAGTGCGTTTTTAAATTGCTGATTAAGACAACATGACTGCAGTGAACCTTATTTTAATACTGCTTCCGGGATCCCCTGCAACTTTTTTCATGGACATTTAAATTTACATAGTGAGGAATGGGACCTGAAAGAAAGAAAAAAAAAGAATGCTTGGTTTGAAGTGTTGCATACTGTTTTTAGGTAAAAGAGTGATAGTGTGTTGAACAATACCTTGAAATGGCGTATGCACACGTGTACATATAGACTTGATTAAATAAGCCATCATTAAAGGGCTGAGTTTTCAAACCTCAGAACAACAGCAGTGCTAAGTTTGGTTGAGCTCCAAAAGCCAAACCCTGCTTACTGTTACCCTGCATACAAGAAGGGCACAGTATATCATTCTTCGAAGACTAAGTTGCTCTGTACAAGGAGTTCTGTAAAAAGATTTCTTTTTAACTGATTGACTTTAGCTGTCCTGAGGGTCAGGTGCTACACTAATTATTATTCTTTCGTGTTGGTTTTTAAAAAAAATTTTATTGTTGTACTGGGGGTACATTGTGACATTTACAACAGTTGTTACAATAGTGGGTAATCATTTGTAAGTCTACTAGGTACAGTAGTCTACCATATCAAGCTTAGTTTGCACATCTTTGAAGTGTGTATATGTAAGACAGTTCACCTAGTCAATGCCAGTTTAAGAAATCTTTCCTACTAGATAGTGGTACAGCTAAAAATAAATAAATGGAGTATTTTGTTTTGCATTTCAAGGCCGGATTCTGAAGCCAGCCAGAGCCCCCAGTACAGCTTTGAGTCCTTACCTCAGAAGATTTGTTTAATCTGTGGTGATGAAGCATCGGGCTGTCATTATGGTGTCCTTACCTGTGGGAGCTGTAAGGTCTTCTTTAAAAGGGCAATGGAAGGTAGGCTCTGTTTTCCTGATTCTTTGCTATTGGTTTAACTCCCAGTGCAGACCATCTGATATGTCATAGATTTTAATTAACCATTGCTAAGAAATGGCTTAAAATACATGATGACATTTTAACAAGAAGGACCGTGGTTAGCTATTACAGTTCACACTGACTAACTTTCAATGGTAGACACAAGTTACAGTGATGCTGAGGACAGTGCTGATAGTGTATAGCAACTAGTATTGTGTTTCATATATATATTATATATATGTAGCACTTTAAAATCTTGATCCAAAGTAAAACAGTAGTAGTGTGTGTTTATATGTGTGCATACATTCATATTCATATAGAACACATATTTGTCACAGTTACAAATATATAACATTATGTATATATGTATATAAAAATGCATCTGTATGATGCAGTTATAAATCTGCCATCTGACTTTGTCTTAATACTCCCATTTAATGGTAATTCTAAGTAAAATTTTTTAATTCTCTTTTTGTTTAGTATATTTTAAGTCTATAAAAGGATATGCACAAACTATTTAGAACAAATTAACTATTTGGATATCCCAATAATATAATTCCTAAAGAAGTATTCTGCTTTAAGTAAAAAGTGCATATTTTAAAAATCATTTAAATGGCATTTTATTTAACAATTTGGAATTGCCTAGTATAATGTATTTCAGATTTTTTTAGTTTCAAAGAAGACACTTTTAAATTTCTCTTTCTACCTTTGCCAAACTCTAAGCAGCCAAACGCATTTATATTTGAACATAAAAGCACTTTTAAAAACCATTCACATTTTAATAGAAATGAGTGCATTTTATAACAAGCTGAAGTGCAGTGCTGAGATCACACCTGTACAAGGCACCAAGGATTTGAATGTCAGCTCTTCTGTTCACTGTTTCTGAAGTTTTCTGATTTCGAGAGCTTCTACTTACAAGTAGCAAAGGAGGGAGCGGAGAATTTTCACTTTGAAGGGACTTTCAAAGGAGTTCTTCATAAAAATGTTTGCTTTGTATATTTTCAGAATGTATTTTTCATGAAAGGTGAATGTCTTTCACTAACACTGAACGTATTCTGCTTTATTGCATTTTGAATTGTTGGGGCACTATTGAAAGATGGCATCTTTCCCTGGCTTTGCCTCCCCTCTTCCTCAGGTATAAAGGGAGACTAATAACAGTAGATACTTTTTAGGGTTGCTCTAAAGATGAAATGGGCTCATGCACATATGGTCTTCAAAAGAATGTCCAGCCTATGGTCAGCTTCCATTGCTGTTGCTTTTACCTTTAAGGAGCTTATAGTAGAGTTGGGGAATGGGGGTAACATGCATACATGTAAAAACATTTAAATGAAGAAGCTCATTAAATGCTTAGGTAAAAGACTAATTCATGAGGTTTGTGTGGATTGTATGTTTGGTAGAAGGCACACAGTTATGGGCTGGAATTAATATGCTCTAGAATGATGAAGGATGACTTCTTAGAAGATATGAACTTAATTTGATTAAAGGATGAATAAGTTCTCCAGGCACTGAGGAGAACTTCTTAGTGTATACATTCAGAGAAGAGTATAGAGAGTAAGATTAGACTAAGAGTCGAAGGTCACATTAGGAAATACTGAGAGTTACATGTTGAGAAGTTAGGTTGCTAATTTTTGGGTGAACTGGAAGAGAATTGGGGGTGGAAGGCAAGTGAATAGAGAGGAGGTTCTTTCTGGGAGTTTCCAGTGATGAGGAAGATGAATGGAAGAACTTTTTACTTGGGAAGAAATACCAGGTTGGAAATCCTGGAGTAAAGCAGAGCTGTGTGATGAGCTGGTGCAAGGTAGAGCTCTATATGGATGCCAGTATGGCCAGAAGTTGCAAGTTAGTACACGACAATTAATATCCAATTAATGTTACCAAGGATACTAATGGTATTCTAATATGTTTATTATGTGGTAGTGAGTATTTAAGTGTGCTATAGGTTCAACTAATTTAATTCTTATGAAATAGGTATTATTACTCCCCCACTTCACCCGAGGAAGCTAAGCTTCTTTCATTGTAGTGAGGAAGTGGTAGAGTCAGGATTTGAACCAGATGGTGTGACACCATATCTCTGCTATCACCCACCATGCTCTCTTTCTCATAATGGGAAATGCAGTCGAACATGTTTGCCAAGTGTTGAAACATTTAGGAAGATAAAAGCGAATCCTAAAGGACAAAGTAAGACCACAGTCGGTGAGAATTGTATGATATAAATGGATGCATATATTAACTTCACATTTAGGGCAGTAATGAGAAGACAGAGACAAGTGCTAAAAGCCAGTTTCCTTAGCTCTCTTCCAAGTTAGGAGTGAGAGATTATAGAGCCTATAAAGTCACCCAGGAAAACTGGTTCAATTTGGTGTGACACAGAAGAGAGAAGAGGTAGAGAAAAAGATATTACTCAGGAAATTGGGATATAGGGGTGGAGGGAAATGACCTGTCTTAAGCTAACTGAACTGTTTGAAATATATTAGACAAAAAAGTTGGTTGAGTAGCCAATTGCATCCCTCTATCAAGACATGTAGGGATGGGGTGACTGGGAATTGCTTAATGCTTTTCAAGAACATGAGGTAATAATGTCCTGCCAGTCCTACATATGCAGGCTAATGACCTGATGTGATAAAAGAAAGAACCATTTCTCATTGGCTCATCTTTGTATACACAGTGCTAGGAAAGTAGCAGGAATTCAATAAATAGCTATTTTGCTATATGAACCAATCCTAATAACTGATAATGTCTCCCTCTTATTCTTTGGACAGTTCACTCTGTGGCAGCATTAGTAGTGAAAACATTTGATGGACTATGGTCAAACAAATGTAATATAGTTGAAATTGTATAATTTAGAGAACACAGGCTATGTAGCCATTGATGGATTGTTAGTTATATCGTAATAACATCCACATTCTTTTGTTTATATATTAATTATTTGTGAATTCATTGTCTTAACTGCATTAATTCATGCATTAATTTTTTGTGCACCTGCCATGTTCGAGCACTAAGTTAGGTGCCAAGGAAAGCAATAAAATAAGAATGATCTGCCTTGTCTTCACTGACTAGTGAAGTTTCTAGTGTTGGGGAGAGAGGTGCATTTCACCAATTAGTAGGCACATAACTAATTACAGATAGGGTAAGTGATTATTCAGTGCTTGGACACCTAGAGAATTAGGCATCTTTATAAAGAGGCCACAGAGGTAACTGGTCAGAAATGAAATATTTTTATGAAAAAAGTGGTTTTTTCAATAGCTGAGGACAGTGGTATCCTAGGCTTGTAGTGGAAACTGACTTAGTAGCACAGTTCTCCTTGTCATGGCTTCAGAAAGAGAAACGGTAAGCCTTCAGATTTTCATTACCAATGCTGTGAATTAGTTTCCTGTCTTTAGTGGTCTGTAATGAGTTTTCTATCTCTTCTGGTCCATAAAATTATCCAATGATCCCTTCCATTATAATTTATGTTATTAGTATTTGGGACTTTGAGAAGACATTTTACCACTCATCTTACTTAATTTAATTTACTATAAAACAGAGAGTTTTCCCATTATCCTAAAAACAAATTATGTGGTAATTCACCAGACTTCATCTCACAACTCTATGGCCCATTTCTTCTTAAGCTGCAGGTTCCTCAGTTCAAAATTTAAACATGAGTGAACAGTTTTGCGTTATGACCCATTGAAGTAAGCCTGTGCTGTACTGAAAAACAAGTTGTTATAAAGATGGCTTTTGGTGTCATATGTTCAACATTTGGTTTCGTAGAGTACCCATATTATTAATGCTCCCTCAGAATCTGTGAAGTAAGACATGGCAAGAACCAGAGGGGAAACAGTGGTATCAGACATCCATGCCAGTGTGAACTGCTGGCTTCTCCTCTGACCTCTGAGTTCTTGGACTTAATTGTAATTACTCAAGTGACACAATAATACACTCTCCTTTAAAATGAACATGGAGGGGCAACCTTGTTCAAGGTTCACCATATGTATGTGTGTATGGAATTGTCAAAATAAAATCCCTTCGTATCATTAATGTATGATAACTCAAAAATAAAATAAAATAATTGAACCATTGTCAATAAGGCCTACATCCCTCTCTGATAAATCCTGCTAGTCTTTTCATTGTTGGTGTTTTTGGCATTACTTTGTCCCAAGAATTCTAATTGTAGAAACCTGTCTTTGGACGAAGATGACATACAGTTAGGACAATGTGTATTACTACATAATTTGCAATAAATGTCAGAGATATTGAAAATAGCCCACATATCTGTTAATAAGACATTAATAAGTTATGGCACACCATTGTAATGATAAGCTCTGTGATGTTTGAAAGAGTGAGTGAGGTGTCTGTATTGCAAATGAGAAAAATCTCTAAAATATGTGATTATGTGAAAAAGTAAGCAATGACAATATTCTGGGAAAAATCATTTCATCTATTTGATATTACTAGGTATAAAAACATCAAACTGCTTTGTACAATGCAGATTTCCAATTTCTGATGCTATATCTCTTTCTCTAAATATGGTTGGCCCTCTCTACTAACAGGTTCCATATCTGCAGATTCAACCAAGAGTGGGCCAACGATATGTTTTAAAAAGTGCCCCTTTACTGAACATGTACAGACTTTTTAGTCCCTAAAAACAATGCAGCATAACAACTATTTACCCAGCATTTACATAGTATTAGGTTTTATGAGTCACCTAGACATGAGTTAGAGCTCACAGGAGGATGTGTTGTAGGTTGTACGTGAATACCAGGCCACTTGAGGTAAGGGATTTGGGCAGCTGTGAGTTTCAGTATCTTTAGGAGGTCCAGGAACCAGTGCCCCATAGATACTGAGGAAAATGCAACATGAACCTGACATCCCTTCACACTGATTCTGCCTAGCCTAGCCAGCATCTGCTTCCCTCCTGCTGCCTAGTGGCTACGTGTGCCATGTGACATTTAGATGCCCTAGAATGTAGAAAGTGACCAACAAAGAATGAAACATGTGGTGGACAAACTTGTAGTGAGATTGCCTTGCATCATGAATTAAGGAGCCAAGAACAAACATAGGACTGTAATTCCTCCCTCACTCTCTTCAGAATGCACAGAGCTCTTCAAACATCAAGTTCTGTTGTACCCTCTTGTCAACAATACCTGAACCGACTTGGATTCATTTGGTAGCCAAACCTGATCTGAGCTCACATAAGGAGGTTTGTAGTTGATATGAATATTTGCACATTTTGCTGCAGAAGAACATGTTTTTATGAAATGTTGCTCTACATCATCTTTTTAAAGCGCAAACAATTTTTCATTTTAAGCACATCTGGCCCACAAAGGGCAGTTCATAAGTCCTTATGACCCTCATGGATGGGTAAGTGTCCTATAGAAAAGACCCCAAAGAGTTAATACAACCCTTCCGCTGTCTGAGGACATATGACACAGAAGGTGCCATATGTGAACAAGGAAACAGGCCCTTATCAGACACAAAATGTGCCAGTGCCTTCTTCTTGGACTTCTAACCTCCAGAGCAGTGAGAAATAAGTTTTTACTGTTTATTAGCCACCTAATTTATTGTATTTTGCTATAGCAGCCATAATGGACTAAGACAACTTAGTGTTCAAAACCTGATGGCAAACTGCTATGATTTTTTTTCTGCTAACAGTTATGGTCATGTGACACAAGTTTCACTTAACCTAATGAAAAACATAGCTTCCTTTGAGGGTCCTTAAGCAATAAGAGCAGATTAAAAATCCATGTACACAAGTTCTTGCTCTTCCTACCATAGTACAAATGGCTGAAATAATACATGTAAAGGAGGTTGGTGGCAGACAAGCTAATTGCATTCAGCAAATTCTCTGGGAAAGCACACAGAAAGCACTGCTGAAGATGTAAGGAACGACATAGAAGGAACAATTACAGTGCTGATGGTTTTCTAGACAGAAGAAACAAGAGAGTTTCATTTGTCTTGGTTTAAGTTGCAGTGAGATACTGCCATCATTGATGTAATTCAATGAAGGCTGTCACTGAAAGAAATCAGTTCAGCATATGTGAGGCTGCATGACTGTGAGGCTAGCAAAATAACTGGACTAGTTTGCAATGTGGTGACTTAAGGGCTCAGGGGTCCATGGATCAGCTCAAAAATCCATCTGGTCCCAGCTATATATTGTTCTGTACCATGCTGAAGCATCACTACAGAAGCTTCTGGATCTCCTTGGCAGATAGTCTGGGAAATCTCTTGCTTAGTGGGCTTCACTTATGCCAGCTCTCCTGGAGAGACTGGCATGGATTAAGACCACTGGCGTTTGGCTGCTTTTTCTCTATGCAGCTCCCCTCTCTTCTCCACTTTTGAGATAGGAGCTAGCTGGAGGGTAGGGGCCATTTGAAAGTACATTTTCTCTGAGCTTACATTATCACAAGATGATTTAGTGTAAAGTTTTAATGGTTGCTAGGTTGTGTTTGAATAATATATGTGTAAAAAACTTCTCAACAATCAATAAAGCTAAAATGTATAGAAAATAGTCTTAACAGTATTTGCTTCCTGAGCTATAAAAATATTTTATAGAAAAACTTCAAAACACTGATAGGGTTGTTGCTGTGATGTTAAAAAAATGATTTCAAGTTGAGATTATAGGTAACTTCACATATGGAATCTCTTTACTAATTCCTCCAGAGACAAGTTAATGCATTTCTGCAGACAGGTGGAGGCCTTAAAGTGAACAAAGCCCTGCAAGGTGTCACTTTATTAAATGTGATTAATTTTTAGCACAAGGCCCAGGAAGTACAGTAGAACCTTAACGATAAGATTGCAACATGGTGAGGTGCGACAATGAAAACCTCTTTTACCAGGCATAGTCGTTTTTCTTCTGCATGTACTTACAAAAAGACTTTTTAAAAATGAGCAACACATTTTTCTTTATGGAAGGATATGTGTTCTAAATTGCTGACCTCTTCTATGGGGACAGGTGAATCAGTAGTATGCTTCTTAGAAGATATTTAGCAGACAGGACCCATAATCAGCCTCTCCAAGTTACAGACAGTATTCTTCAGAGAAAAAGGAAGTGATCCCCTTTTGAAAGACATCTTTGTTATGTACAGAGCACTTTGAAAAACATGTTTGGGGGAAGACTTTATTGTTACAAAAGTATTACAATAGGTCAAATGTTTCACAGCAACACAGTTAAACACTTGGAAAAAGGATTCTCTAAAATGTTAATCTTCCAAGGAGTTTTAGTAGTCAAGTTCTGGACATACTTCATAATAACTGTGGCATTTATTGAACACTTATTACACGCCAGTAATTTGGTGAAGTGTTTTACATAAGACATAAAGAAATTAAATCCAGCTGAGGCTGGAGCCAGAGAACCTTCTCTCCTGATCATGACATGTCTTATCTATTTTGTAGTATCCCTTATCCTAATTATTTGTAATGAAAATGGATTGAAATTTGCTAGCTGAATTTCTGCAGGGTTGGGGGAGGGAACCACACTGGGGGGGAGGACTGAAAAACAAGTGTCTTGACTTAGTCATCTGCCCCACAATGAGCCCCTCATTCTCCATGGTGTCTGGGTGACTCTCTTCCACCTTCTCCTCTGCTCAGCCTTCCTACACCCTCCCGCCCTCACAGTCAGCTGATGACCTTGCTTCCTAATTTTCTGAGAAAACCTCCTGAAGTTTTGGGGTGTACTTTTGTGCTCACTTGGCATTTAACTCACACTCTACTTTTCCATCTGCCCTAGTGATCGCTCCCCTCCTCCGGCCAACCACCCCTGCTCTTGCACTGGAGGCAGGCTACTCCTGCCCACTCCAGGACAGGCACTGGCTATGCTCCCCTTTCCCCTTAAATCTCAATTTCCTTCTCCACTGGATCATTCCTATCAGCAGGCACACATGCTATTAAAAATTACCACCAAAATATTCCTGTTGATTTTACTCAACCAACAGCCATTTTTCTCCCCATTTTGCTTCAAAACTCTTCTGGGTTTTCTTCTCCCAGTCTCTCCTAATCCTAATCCAATCCATTTTTTTTTTTGATTCTGCCAATCCATTAAAACTTCTGTTGCCATGGTTACATCATTGTTAAGTCTGATGAGCAATTCTCAGTGCCATGTACTGGACTTTTTGGTACATTTGCCAGTCGATGGGTCCACCTACCTTGGAATGCTTTGTTCCACTTGGCGTCCAGGACACTACACTCTCTTAATTTCCTCACTGGCTCCCAACCACTAAACTCCTCCTCTAGCTTTTAACACCCAAGGGACAGGTGCTCGGTATTTGGAACCCTTCGTTGGACTTACTTCCTTGGTGATCTAATTCAGTCCATGACTTCAGGTACATCTTCCATCACTCCAGCCCAGTTTTCTATCTCCAGCTCCAGCCCTTTCCCCTGAACTCCAGACTTAATATGTAGTCTCCTACCTGATATCTCTGTAGTGTGACTAAGAAGTCTTCACTGATGAGTCCAAGAGAGTTTGCTCCTGGACTACTTTGTACTTTGCCTGGTGAGCCAGTGCTCTTTTTCATTCTTTAAACCATTTGCCTCAGAATCACCTTGGTACTGGTTTAAGATGAAGATTGCTGAACTTTACACCAGATATACCAAGGAAAGGGGTCCAGAAAACTGTCGATGAGCTGCACAGCCCCTGCTTCATCCAGAGGGGAGACTAAGCTGGGGGAGGGGGGAGGCATGGTCAGTTAGGTCTCTGAGAAAATTAATTCTAGGAGGGCAGATGGGTAGAAAGGCATGCCACTGAGGCCAGACCTAAGATTACTTAAAACACTCTCGGGTGTGGGGAAGGTGACTTTCAGTCCTTTGCTGAAAAGACTGAAAGGACAGTCCTTTCCTAAAACAGGGAAGTTAAAAGAAAGTGAGTGGGCTATTGCCCCAACCAAAAATGTTCCTTTTTCACAAAGAAGTACAAAAAATGTGAAGGTTGTTTGGAGAGGGTGGGGCTAACACTATTGTGTCCTCCTAATTAGATGCATATACTGTATCCATTATCTCCTTCAGTTCTCAGTTATTTAAGAAGTAGCTACCAATCTAGTGCCTGGGCATATGCCTGTAATCCAAGATATTTAGGAGGCTACTGGAGTTTGATACTAACCTGGGCAAAAAGTTAGTGAGACCTGCCCCCCACTTCAATATACAAGCTGTGCTTGGTAATGTGCAACTGTAATCTTAGGTATGTGGGAGGCAGAGGCAGGAGGATCACTATCTGAGGCTAGCCCCAGGTAAAAATGTAAGACCCTGTCTGAAAAATAACTAAAAAGCAAAAAAGAGCTGGGGTTGTGGCTCAAGTGATAGAGCACCAGCCTAGCAAGCACTGGAATGCCAAAAAGAAGAAGGAGGGAGAGGAGGAGAAAAAGAGAAGAAGAAAAAAGAAGGAGGAGGAAGAAGAAGTTACTACCATCCTCTCTTTTCAGATTAAGAATTAAAACAGGGAAGGAAAGTAACCTCCCTAAGATCATGCAGCCAGTTCATAGTGGAGCTAGTAGTCAAACCCAATTCTGCCCAGCTCCAAAGTCAATAAGTAAATTGCTTTCTCTGTACCATAGCGTTTGGCACTGTGTTTGAAATGATGGCTCTGGTGACCATAGATTAAGAGATTTATCAGAAAAGACTTTAAAGGCTGATCGTAGTCAACTTATATATTTGGGCTGTAGACCTAAATGACAATCAGGAAAATGTTATTCAATTATGCATATAATTCCACATTTTACAAGCCAATTTCAGGTGAGCTACAGAAACTCTGGAGAATTAGAACATAGTCATAAGTCACCTGATATGTCTAAGTGTGCACAAAATAACGAAGCTGAACATTGACAGATTCAGGGTTACTATGTTATGGAAAAAATAATAACCTGCATAAAAAATGAGGCAAAGTATCAACTGTCCACATGTGTGCAAAAAGTTGTCATCTTGCATCAGAGGGGCACAATGATTTAAGCCACTTTGTTGACATAGTTTTAAAATTTTTTTGTATTTCTTGGATGTTTCAAACTCCTTTATCACTAGTACATGTGGTCAAACAACTTGTGTGTTTTCTCTAAACTTTGTATGTAATGCATAGCTCTCTACATTCCCTACTGACCATAATTACCAGTGTCAGGTGTAACTAGTTAGATGCTGCATATAATTTGGTATTTTGTAAGGTAGAAGAATAATTAGGAGACAGTATGGAGAAGAAGGAGAGGTACTGCTTTGTTTAGAAAAATAACAGTAGAGCTATCTTAAGGAAGCATAGATGACAAGTTGACCCACAGAAAGAAAGAATTTTAGGCTTGAAAGAAGAACAAATAATTTGGAATGGTTAAAATAACAGCAAAACATTGGAATGTACCGCTAAGTACACTTCTATAAACTGCTTGGCTCCCTTCAGAATATATCCAGAACCTGACACCCTCCACCACCTCCCCTGACAACTTTAGTGCAAGTCACCATTATATCCTTTGGATTTATCACAACAGCCTCTTCATGGTCTCATTTCTATCACTCCAGGTTCTTCTAAAAGAGAACAGTGTCTGAGAAACAAGGTGGATGTCACATGATACGAAAACATTGGCCTGGCTGAGATAAAAATATTTACATGCACATCCAAACTGTAACAGTGGAGTTAAAAGTCCATATTACAAGCCATAAAGAGCACAAAGTAAGACTAGTTATGTAGAGTTCATATTTGAGGGGTTACTTAAGAATAATGGGAATAGAGCAAACAGAACACCACAAGCCATGGCTTACTGTTTTTACTGTGTACCAGTCATTGTGATAACATGTCTCCCATTTAGCTCATGTAATCAATATAGCAGCCTTGCATAGGGTTGATCTTTATCAGAAACAGACTGAAGATGTGGTTTTCTCATGGTGTAGACATTGATGGAACTCAGTTTAAGTGAACGTCTGACTCTGGAGTGTATGGTATTATCGCTATAGTTTGACAATAAATGTGAAGATCTGAGAGTAGATACCTAACCTATTAAATAGTGTTTCTGAAGAAGAAACCAAAAAAACAAAAAACAAATCCAGGAAGAGTGTCCATTGGTTATAGAAAAGAAGCTTCTGAGGTCTTTTCTACACAGTACCATGAGCTGTGGGACAGTGTTGTACAATGTTGGTACGTGAACTGTCGTAATTACTACCATGTCTGCCATGGTGCTTCAGGTTTTAGGTACATTATTGTAAAGTTTCAAACAAGGATTGAACTCTTATTTTATAGATGAAGAAAGTGAAACTCCAAGAAGTTAAATAATTTATTCAAGGTCATATAGCTAATTGGTAGTAGAACTTGGATAACAGATGTAAGTCTAAGAATTAAATAAAGATTTTACTTTGTAGATCAAAAGAAATCACTGAGTTTTGGGAAATTTTAATTTAAAATGATAACCTTTGCATATATTGGGAAAAAATTTAACCTTCCTTAAAAAGAAAACACACTACATGAATTTTAATAGGACCCAAACATCCTGGCTTAAATAAAAACTGACCTAACATTAGACCTCCTCTTTGAAATAATAAATGGTGGATGGGTAAGAATTCTATCAAGGTAAGTTGTTTTTCTTAGGTGAAGACAACATATAATTTTACATAAGAGCTTAGGAATGTGCCCAACATTCACTGAAGAACTTTGTTTTTTCTGAAACTTGAGCATAATTGGGATTTCTGGGGTGAGGCTTGACAACATTCTAGAGTGAGATACAGGAGCTGCCAATCTCTGCCCTGTTGTCCATCAGTGTAGTGACCTTCTCCCAGGATCCCCTGTCAGGTGTGGTCTTGCCCAGCAGCCAGCACCCATGTCATTGACCCAGCCAACATATTTAGTGCCATCTTAGATCCTAACACAGGACTCATTGGGTCTACTCTATCTGGAGGTAGTTCCGTTTGACTTACCAGCCATTTCTCTTTGGGAGTATGTATTTTGTTACAGTGTTGCATTAAGTAAATCACTTAAATTCTCAGAATATGGGTCCACAGTGCACTCAATAAGACTTTCTTACTTTCCTTTTCCTCTTCCTTCACTTTATCAAAACCCTCAAGTCTTCCAGTAAGATACTTTAAAATCAACTGGCTCATTACTGTCTGGTTGCTGTATTCTGTGCCATTCAGTCCTCCCTCCCTTCTCACTCCACTTTTTCATGGCCAGGCTGTGATTGGCTGTTAAAAACTGCTTTGAACTTTTGTCTCATTCTATGTGCTTCTTCAGAACACTTTGTCTTCTGAAAAACATGCAGAAAATTTGAAGGAAAATTTGAAGTTGAGAACAACTCTACCCAACTATTTGAAAGTAAATTGCAGACATCATGACATTTCACCTCTTAAGTCTTCAAGCTTTGTGCCCTACAGATAACAGTCTCCATCACAACCACAATATTATCACACCCAAGAAATTTAACATTCACAGAGTTTTTCTAATATTCAGCCAGTATTAAAATTTCTTCAGTTGTTCCCAAAATGTCCTGTATAGTTTTTTTTTCCATTCAAGTTCCAATCAAGCTCTATGTATTTCACCTGCTTAACAACTCAATTTAGTTTCTTTTAATCTAAAAATAGCTCCTTTTTTATTGTCTTTTAGAACTTTTCTACCTTTGAGGAGTCTAGAATAAGTGTTTTGTAGAAAGTACCACCATCTAGATTTGTCTGATTTTAAAAAATTATTATTGTTTTTGGTGGGACTGGGATTTGAACTCAGGGCCTCATGCTTGCTAAGCAGGCATCCTACCACTTGAACCACTCCTCCAGCTGTCTGATTTTTTAACTAAGTGGTTAAATGCAGATTTAACATTTTAGAAAGAACCCTACACATGCCAATGGTACTCACTGTAGTCTCATAATCCCTTTACTTAAAAATTGCTGAGAACACAAAAACCTTTTGAATATGTGGTTCATATATGTCAATATTTATCATATCAGAAATTAAAACTGATCACTTTTTGAAATTTTGATTACCTTATTTAAAAACTAGCAAACCTATTAAATGTTAACTTTCTAAATCAAAAAGTTTCTTGACAAAAATGGCATTGATCCAATTAAATAGTGATTACAGGTTCCTATAATTATTAGTGTAATTGTTATGCTCAGTCTTCTGAATATGTGACAAAAAATACATTTCAAAAATCTTGTTATTTTAAAATAAAAATAATATATACTTATAAACAATAAAGAATGGCATTTTTTACACTTTTATAAGTCATTATAGTGTCTTCCTTAATAGAACACAGCTGAATTCTTCTATTTGCATTCACATTTAATCTGTTGTTTTGGTTGGAGCATATGAAGAAAATTAGGCCTCATACAGATACGCAGTTATAAAATGAAGAGGTATTTTAGTTGCTTTCTTGGACTTCACAAGTGGTGGTCATTTTGTTAGGGACTGAAAATGGATGGTTTTCTACTCTTTATTATCCCTTCTGATTTTATTAGCTATAAATCTTTTTTATAGTTCTTTCTTCATTCCAAAAGGCAATTTGGTAATCTTAAAATACATTTTATAATGGAAGGCCTAAAAATGCTTAATTATTTACCTTTAATTATCAATTTTCTGAGTAACAGGTTTGCGCCTTAGTAACCTCCAGTGGTTCCCACTAAGTATGTTTTGTTTCTTTCACTTTTTCCTTTCCTACGTGTCATTACGTACTCTTGGCTTTTTATATATTCAGTGTGTTTAATCACTTGAATTTATTCAAATTGTCTGGTTTCCAGTCAGTATCATAGTTCACTTTCTGTTGCTAACAACACAATACTACAGGCTGGGTAAATTATAAAGGAAAGAGCTCTCTTTTGGCTCACAGTTCTGGTCCAGGCTTGAGGGGTGGCACATACCAGTGGCCTCCTCGAGAGTCCTGAGGCAGTGCAGAGTATCACATGGTAAGACAGAGCAGAGAGAGACCTTGCAAAAACTAGCTTTTCTGGCAGACTCACTCTTGAGATAGCCAGTTAACTCTATTCCATCAGCCTATCAGCCACACGAACCAGTTACTCCATTCTCAAAGGCAAAGGCCTGATCCCCTCACACCCTGCATGTCCCCCCTGGTCCTACCTCTTAATAGCTCAGTGGAGATAGGAAACTTCAGCATGAGTTTTGGAGAGCACAAATCATACTCAAGCCATATTATCCTTCCTTGTGACTTTGACACAACTTTATTAGCTCTCAATGAAATAGAATTCTGTCACCACAAAATACCCCAGGCTCAAATGACACACTTCCTGCCCAGTCCTGACCAGCCATTTCTCCAAAGAGTGCTGGTTACTTTTGGAAGCAAACATTAGACATGACAATTTGCACTCTAGTGTCTGTTGCTGCTGCTGTCATCTTTACTTTCAGACATTTTCAGTGGAAAGACCTAGAAGATATATCTTTTTGAAAGTATGGGGTTCATAATTTCCATCAAAATCTCTTAGTCTCATACTGTAGAGGTTTCTGGGCCAGAGAGTCCTTTGTTATAGGAGCTGTCCTATACGTGGTAGATGTGTGGTGGCATCTCTGGCCTCTCATCCATTAATACTTTCCCCCTAGATGTGTAAATTGAAATTGTCTCCAGGAAACATCCTGAGGAGGGGGAGAGGGAGGGTGAAAAACTGTCTCCAGTTGAAAAATTACTGATTTACATTCATATTTCTAGCAATGTCAGAATAATCACCTAGTTGTTTGGCTCATATGCATGTGTGTGTAATTGCACAGTATTTCCTCTAAATGCCAATATCAGTATAACTTCTAAAAACAAAACCTGACCTGTAAGCCAGTTCTTCCATTCTGTGCATTCTAGGCCAAATCCCACAGCTCCTAATCAGAAGAGCAGCTAATTTCAGTAATGCCCAAGCCAGCATTATAGTCAAACTTCCATAAAATTTCAAACTTTGCCCCAGTTCAGAACTCACTGTTTGGGGTTTGAAGCCTTCAGGGAAGAAGGAAGATCAGTTTCTCTGTTTACTCTGAGAGGTCCAAGGCCCACCAGCAGCCAACTAGGACCTTTTCAAGGCCAAGTGTGGGAAGAGGGGCTGGAGGGAGGGGCACAGCTGTGAATGACTGTCACTGGAGTTCCTTGTGTCAGTGGATGGTTACAGTCTGTGCTTTCTCCACTCGGATACCTTGCTGGGATTCATGGATAGATTCCCTGGGAAGCTCCAGCTCTAGTTCTATAACATAGGTGATGCCTTTCTGCAGGAATACTTCTGGCTTGCCTCTCAGCCTCTGAACTTCAGTGCTCACACCTCCCCAGATTTTGCTGCCTCACAATGCCCGTCTGGTGATCCTTTTAGTTGGAATCATTTAAGAATTAAAAAGAAACCTTTCTATTGATAAATATTTTCAGAAAAGCACTCACAGCTGTAGAGCTTATGAACTATCCATAAATAAGTGAAATTATGGTACTCTCACCAGATCAAAGAACTTCAAAATCACTAGGCTCCCAGAAGCCTAATTTGCCCTTTCTAATTGTTCCCCAAAAATAACCACCAGCCCAACTCTTAACACCATAGACTGGTTTTGACTATGTGGGCCCTTTATATTAATGGGTTCCTATAGTATTTTTCTATGTTTGCTTGTCTTGTACGTTATATTTACACAGTTCACACACATTTTTTGCATGGAACTAAGTTCATTACTTCTCATTGAACAAAGAAAACTCTTTACATCATATGCCGTACACAACCATTTGAGCTGTTTTCAGTTTGGGGCTATTACAAACACTGCCGCTACAAATATTCTTGAACAAATCTCTCTCTCTCTCTCTCTCTCTCTCTCTCTCTCTCTCTCTCTCTCTCTCTCTCTCTCTCTCTCTCCTCCCCCCTCCCTCTGCATGTGTGCATACCTGTTCATGTACCAGTCTTTGTTTCTTGTGATGTGACAGTGAAAATTCACTTCTCATTGTTAGCCAAGATTTCATTTTGTGTGTTCCATCTTTAGTCACAATTCATTTTTCTCCTCACACAAAGATGTGGATCAATTCCTGGATTTATTGGCATGTTATATACCAAGTTTTTTTCAGCCCCATTTCCAAAGCTAAAGCAGCTTTCCGAAGTTCTATGCTTTATCCAGAGTTCATTCTTCTACTCTCTTTGAGCCTGAGTCTCATATCATTAGACATAAATTCTTTGGAATAATGCAGATTTCTCTTTCTGCAAACACTGGTGTTAAAAAAATCTTGTTATATTCTATACATATAGAATATATGTTCTATAACTATAATAGGCAAGGGAGATGATAAAGAAAAGGCATTTCTAATAAAAATAAATGTTGAAAGGGGATAAAAGCTTTTGTGCACGTGATTTTTAAATATTATAGGTCTTATATTACTGAGTATACAGATATTTATGACTATAAGTGGCAAAATAAATATTATGTATACATTTAGCCAAGAAGTATTCATCAAGCTCTTACCTGACACAAGTGTTAAAGGATCTGAAGACCCTGTCTCTTTTATATCCTCTCATAGAACCTAGGAGAGATAGACACACCATATTTACAATAAGAATATGTCAAACATGCAGGTGGCTTGCAGAGAAATGGCTAAGCCTTCCTGGGAGCAGTCAGGTTAGACCAAATGGGAGAAGATAAGCTGAGTCTGGAAAGATGAGTAAGGTTTTGAGAATCAGACAAATTGGGAGAAAAGGAAGAGAGTCATAGAGGCATGTGAGAGTTTGGGATGTGAGTACATGAAAAATAAAGGACATAAAAGAGAGTAAATAATTAAAAAGAAAAGGCACAATAGCAATAACCCCCTTCCTTTCCTGCCCTAACACAGACAGTAGGTTTCCCTGGGAAAAAGAGAGAACATCATTCTATTACAGAGTTCAGGAAATAATTTCCATGCTTCACCAGGAGCAGATGCTGCAGATGGTAAGGACAAGAGCTAGACGATGTCTCCTATTCTGGTGAGCCTCCTGTTGTCTGTCACCAGGCCATACATCTTGTTGTGGTGGCTTAGATTTTATGACTGCTCCTGAGGGTGAAGGAGTAAGTAGACACCAAGAATGTTGGAGAATGAGGTATTCTGGGTGGGCTTAATGGAATGCCTTACTGTGGACTTGTACAGGGACAGTGTTATGTTGGGCTGAGAAGAAGCAATAATGTGCAATTTGAACCATTAAAATAAGAAATGAGCAAGTAGACTGGAGTTGGATGTGCTCTTCAAAACCAGAGGATAAATTGGAAAGTGTTATCTACAGAGCAGTGGCAGCAAGAGATACTCTGCTGGATTTTTTACCCCCAAAGCTTAAGATTGTACAAATTTCCAGAATAATGTTGGACAAAGGCAGTGTGGCTGTGGCTGAGCTTTTTGCACCTGAATATGCCACCGAGTACCTGATGGAGCAACATGTGTAATGGAGGGCCCTTTCTGTTCTGTTGCATTCTTGGTGGCGCTGGGTCCCTGGTCAACCATGGTGCTAGAGGCATTGCCTCCATGCCAGAGTGTCTTAGTCGGCTCTTGTTGAAACAGCCTGGCTGAAACATTTATTTAGCCAAAAAGATTGCATAGAGAAGATGAACCTCCACCTTTACTTCCTCCGTTTTGTTCGCATGATGACGCATCTGCTTTGCAGGTCTGATGACTCAAAATGTAGTGTTAAAGATGACTGTAATTTAGAATTGGCTGAGCTTCCAGATTTGGTGCTGCCAACCCCGTCTGTTATGGGCAGTCCCCAGTGAGAGGAGTTGTGTCAACCCCTCAAAATGCCAGGACTCTCCATTTTCAGAAATTTTCTCCCCACGCACATTTTAAATGTTGAACTGCTAAGCTCTTTTTCTCATAAGACTTACAAGAACTGCATTGTATTTGATAACTGTGATTGCCTTATTAATACCTAACTACATGTTTGAATTTATTTAATAAGTATCGTCTCGTGGAGGCACAGGGAAAGCCTCGGGCAGTTTCCGCATCACCAGCATTCAGTGGTACCCAAGAAGAGGCTGGCTGAGGTGCATCTATTGGTTTTGATCATCTTTGCCTAGAATTTCCAGTGATCTTTACATACTGTACATAATTTTTACTTTTTCGTTTTTAGGGCAGCATAACTACCTATGTGCTGGAAGAAATGACTGCATTGTTGATAAAATCCGCAGGAAAAACTGCCCAGCATGTCGACTTAGAAAGTGCTGTCAGGCTGGGATGGTCCTTGGAGGTAATTCTCATGTTTTCATCAATAATGTGTTGACTTATACTGCAACATGGCGTGCCAGAAAGTTTAAATTTCTTTACTCACCATTGTTTTTCTGTCTTGATTGTTGGTAGTGACTCTTCACACTTAAATATCTGAATGAAGCCACCAATAATAAAATACCTCACACTTTGGAGAGGTATTTGGCGTGTTGAGGCCTGTTAGGGCACTAAGTAGATGCCGTTGACCTGTGGTGCCCATGAGTAGATGTTACAGCAGTGCAGTTACCTGTCTTCAGTACATGAACTGGAGTCCAGGCCCTGTCAACTCACTGCTGTGTGGCCTTGAGCAAGTCACCAACCCTTTTCCTTGAGGTATCCATACCATCAGGATGCAAAGTCACGTCCTGCTCAAAAAGCGATTCTGTAGATGGTCAGGTGACTGTTTTCCATCTGCTAAAAGAGATTGATTAAAACAAGGTTACTTGGATGAAAATCCACTTGAAAGACATGTCTCTTCTCCCATATTTTTGTTATGGGAGATAACAAAAAAAAAGTTCTGGGATCTCCAGAACTTTGCAAATATGGTAAACATTAGAAAAATTAAATTAAGATATTTTTTCAGGACTGTGGATTGGACCCAAGGCTTTGCATATGCTAGGTGAGTTCTCTACCACTTGAGACATGCCCCCAGACTTTAGGCTTTTTTTTTTTTTTTTTTTTGGTTTGGAGACCTTTTCCTTGACTGACCTCCAACTCATGATCCTCCTGCCTTTGCCTCTGGAGTAGCTGGGATTACAGATGTACACCACTACACTCAGGCACTAAAGACAGATTTTTAACTGATCATTTGAATGAAAATAAAACAGAGTAAGGAAGATCAAAAAAGCCAGGGTTATAGAAGAAAATCTTACTCCCTTCCCAATCAATCCATCTATCTCTATCTATCTATTATCTATCTATCTATCTATCTATCTATCTAGTTAATCAATTAGTTAGTTAGTTTATACTTAACATCCTACACTATACTGTCCAGAAACCATGGGTTTTATACAGCGATACAACCTTTCAAAATCATAGTGAAATATGTACATAATTATTGAAACTAAACATGTTTTCTCCAGAGTACCATCTAAAAACAGCTGTGTTCCATCAATGTTAAGTGTCTCTTCTTTGAGAAATGCTATATTTAGGCCAATATTTATCAAGTTTAAAGCCTACTCAAATGTTACCTCCTCCCTAAAGTTTTGGCCAATGTGTTTGGACAAAATCAGCCAGTTAACAAACTGGGCACTTTATAATATTTACCTAATTAGATCACTCATGGTATTTTATAATTTCATGATTAGACATTTGTTTTCAGTCAGTTAAGGGCAACACCTAGGTCTCAAGTGTATCTACAACAATGCCTGGGTTAGGGAGGAGCTCAGTAAGTAGTGACTAAGAGAATATACTTACTTTCTCTGCAGATTAAAAGTTTTTGAGTCCTCACCTGAATTTCCTCCTTCATGTTTCAGCTTTATCTTCACAAGTCTTCGTAATTTCCTAAACTTTAGAAATTAGGACTTCCTCACAAATCACACATTTACGTACTTTGGAGCTAGAAGAAAGACCTGGAGGTGCTCTGATCCCTGCACCGGCACTCTCTATTCTGCAGCATATTAGCATATTTGCCCTAGAAAGCGGCAGACGCTCTAATGCTGAAATCTAGAATCCATCAGGGTCATCAATGTTGAATTTTCTCCCAGTAGCTTTAAAAGACTCTTCAGTTGTATCACAGAATAGAAATGGCAGATTCCTGTATAGAACATTCAGAGTCTTCCTGGGGATTGGTGATATAACCCTACAAAATTCCGTGTTGTCTCCTACTATTCTAGGGCTTTACCCCACCATCCAAGATTCTATAATCTTTCTTATCTTCCTTACCGAAACCCTTTGTTCCTTTACTCTATGCCCATGTTTTCTAAACTGGACTCTACCATCTTCACAGTCATTGCTGAATTTCCCACCTTCAGTGATACCATTTATTTAAACCCCTCCCTTCCTTCTACCTTCCTTCCCTCCTTTCCTTCCTATCTTCCCTTTTCCCTTTCTAATTTCCTTCTTTTCTACTTCCCTCTATCCTTCTTCAATAACTGTATACTGCACCCTTATTATTTACCAGGTGCTATTTTAAGTCCTGAAATACACGCAGCCAATAAAATAGACCAAATCCCTACATGGTGTCTGCTTCCACCTGTCTGTGCATGCGGGTTACCTTTACCTGCCCGTCTCCCTTCAGTCCTCATGACCTCTGACTTATCCATAACCCTAACTTTAAATACGATGCTTTTATGCAACTGCCACCCTGTAATCACATCACGATAGGGGTGGGATTCTGCAGGGACCCAGTGTTTTTCGTAGCCAGGGAGGATGAGCCAGCTGGGATTGGAGCTTGCCCTAATTGTTCTTATTTCAGCATTGCTGCTTTTATGATGGAAGACTGACCAAATGGACCACAATGGAAATGAGGAGGGATGCAGCCACACGAGGCATGCCTCACAGCCCATGAGGCCGTGAGGAGTCACTGGCTCTTCCTGTTGCACTCTCCTGGTAGCCTTTTCCTTCATTGTTTTGCAACTTTTATTTAGGAATATCCCATTTAAGGATTTCCTTTTTATCTAAGACTGAATTATTTGCAAGAATTATTTCATTTTAGTGTTTTCAGCCCCAAGCACTTGTTTAAGAAGTGCTCAGTAAGTATCAGTGACTACTGTTTTGAAGTCATTTGAAGTACAAGTTTCTGAGCTCTTTAGTATAAAAATGTTGGAGGGAGGGACAGGGGATGTGGTCTAACATAGTGTTTTCACTCTGGAGAAGAATGATATCACTTAAGGCAGCCTTATATTCCATGATTACATTAATTAATTTATTTATTTGGTGGTAAGAGTTTGAACTCAGAGCTTCAGGCTTGCTAGGCAGGTGCTGTACTGCTTGAGCCATGCCTCCAGCCCTTTTTTCTCTGGTTGTTTTGGAGATAGGCTCTCGTTATTTGCTCAGGCCAATCTGGACTGAGATCCTCCTTTTTTACACTTCCTGCCATAGCTGGGATGACAGATGCCTGCCACCACACCCAGGATGTTTCTTGCCATTGAGATGGGGTATTGCAAACTTTTTGCCAGGGTGACCTGGAATAATACTCCCATTCTCAACCTCTCACATAGCTTTTGCTGACAGACGTGAGCCACCAGCACCCAGATTTTGGTTGAGATGGGGTCTCTTGACCCCATCTTGTTTGTCCAGGCTGGTCTCTAACCTCAATCTTCCTGATTTCAGCCTTCCAAGTAACTAGGATTATAGGTATGAGCCACCAGTGCCCAGCTCCATGATTGCATTTATTTTAACTTTCATACTGTCATATGGAAAAGTGGTTAAAAATGGCCAAAATCAAAGTGATGAGACACCCAGATACAGAGAAACCAGGATTTGTTTGGAGGACGGAGTCGATTTCCAACCTCCTACAAGATGACGCCCTGTAAGAAACAGAACCTCCAGGGGCAGATGGCTTCAAAGGAGACAGAAGTCAGGAGAAAGGGGAGGAGTCCATCCCAGGGGCATGGACCAAACTAGCATAGAGCAAAGTTCACAGCAAGATCAACTTGGTACAGAACTGTGCTATTGGATTTAGTTCAATTGGCTCCATGATAAGGCCAAGTTTAAATGTTTATATAATTTCTTTACTTCTTTTTATTTTATCAGATAATCTTGCTAACAGCATCCCAGAGTACCACTGACTGAAGTTATTTCAAGTTAATTTGTCTCCGTCATATCACAATGAAACCTCTGTTTACAATTAGCATATGCTAAACAATTGTCTTCTCTAAAGAACATACTGTCATTCACAATGCCTTAGAGAGCCTCACACTATGAGATGTCTTGTAAGGACTGATGCATAATGCAGTGTTTCTTGAAGGATAATTCTGGGATTAAAAATAAAACTCTTACTGAACTTCAGATTCATACGACACAAAGATTTACTCAAATCCAATGGTACTCTGTACTTACCACCACAAATTGAGAAATGCGGAGGTAATGACTTAATTTTGTCATAAGTGGATTTGCACAGAGCTTTATCAGGAGGAAGTGGGGCATGCAGTCTGATATGCCTTCATTGTAATGTTATTCTTCCTGAGAGAGTCAGTGACAAGAGTCTGGGATATAAATAATCCAACTCACGTAAACCAGGAAAAAGGATGTCAATTCATAGGCATGGATTCAGAAGGACCATGGTCCAGGCTGGCCTGAGACTCTATCTCCAATATAAATAGAACAAAAGGGACTGGAGGTGTGGCTCAAGTGGTAGAGCATCTATCTAGCAATTTCAAATCCCTGAGATCAAACCCTGGTACCACCAAAAAAAAAAAAGTCCTCTTTTGATTATCTTTTGCGTATACTCTGGGTTGTTTGTGATTGGATCCTTCCCTAACTAAGAGGAGAATATCATGGCAGTAATAATTGCCTACACAACTCTGAAAATGGAGCCTGTGTCCCTTCCATCTTTTCTTTCTTTCTTGCCTATCCTTCCTCTGTCTGTCCCTCACCCCCTTCCTTCATTTCTTGCTCCTTTTTGAAGTTTCTCATTTCTCATACAGCCCATTTGAATAAAGATGAAACATGAGAGAACATTGGAAAAACTTTTTTTAAAGAGTTAAGAAAATCCTATGGTAGAATATCAGAAGTCAGAAATACAGTTACGATGTGGCATGACAGATTTCACTATTGGGTAGTTCCTATTTGCTGCAGTGACTGTGTTCTCATTGTGAGAGTTATGCCTAAGCTACTTGGTCTTTTCAGTGTGTATGATTCTTGTTTTAATGATGAATCACTTCCCTTACTTTCAACAGGTCACAGTGAACTTTTGCATTTAGTTCATTGTGTACATTATGAAGTAGGAAGATAGTTAATAAGAATGGTAATGTATCTTCTAATTTAGGTTTTTCTGCTTCTAACTTCTTTCTTTAAGAAAACATTTTTGCTTAGTGACTCACAAAAAAATTCCAAAATGAATATAGCTCTGTATTTTGCATTTCTGGTAAGAATGCTAAACTCTTGCAAAGGTAATTAGCTCTTTCAAAAATAAGCAGGTTTCTACACAAAGGAGTGATTCAATGAATAGCTATGTTTGCTGAAACTTTTTTAAAGCTACAGATTGTTTTTATGGTGTGTTTATTTTTGTTCTTCTGGTAGAGAGCCTTGTCTTCAAGTTTTTTGTGTTTTGTTTTGTTTGTTTTTTGTTTGTATTTTGTGTCTTCGAAATACAAGAGTATTTTGAAGAGTTTTAAAGAGTTTTGTTAGAAAGCCATTTTTTGATCTTCCTTCTTCCTCCCCCTCCACCACCACTTACCCTGACAAGGAGAATGATTTCAGGAGTTGAGAGTATCAGTTGTGCTGTAAAGCTTTTGTTGTCATTGTTAGTGTTTTGTTCTTCCCCTTCTGCACTTCACAGCCATTAAGCTTTTTCTCAAGAATTCTAACATTGTTGAATTTGGGATAAATCTATGATTCTTTAGGCCTAGATCGAGTACAGATTGAGGGATTCAAGCATATTCTCCAATTTTCAAGTCTGACTTTGAGTGATTGAGACATACAGCCATACAGACAAATGTGTTTTTGTTTGTCTGTTTTGAGACAGGGTCTCATAGCCCAGACTGGCCTTGAACTCAAGATCCTCCTTCCTTCACCTCCCAAGTACTGGTATTAGAGTATACCACCATTTCCAACTGGACATGTACTTCTAAAGAAAATCGAGTGTAGTATAGCTTTTTTGGCAAATTCTTAGTTTTACTTTATATTTTCTATTACCTAGCATCTCTGTTTTCTTTGAAGTATACATGCAGGTGCGCACTGTTTTGGTTGGCACTTGGAGGTGGGTCCTGAGATGGGAAGGCCAGCTGTATCAGTGCAATGGATATTGTTAGAGCGAGATCCCAGGCACCACTGCAGCCATTGCACCGTAGCCATCATCGGTTGTTATTCTGAATTCAGTGTGTATATAGTTATTCTCCACAATTTTGTGCAGGTACTATTGAGAGAATTATCTGTGAATCCAGCCAGATTACAAAACGCTTATTAAAACTGTCATTATGTCAAAAGATTCACACCAGTCTTTAATTGCCAGCTGGTTTTTATCCTTCTTCTAATCCACTTCCCAAAAGTTTCACTGTCTTGTGAACATCTTATACCATACATTCAATCTAAAATATTTTGCCAAAAATAAAGACAAATAGTGGCAAAATAGAGAAGACAGCAAGGTAAACAGCATTCATTTCAGAACAATATCTAGAATTAGCAATCATTTTAATTTTTATTAGCATGTATTGGTTGTACAAAATAATGGTTTCATTATGGTTTTCATATATGTATATAATGCATTTTCATCAGATTCACCCACACACATTATTATCTCTTGTCTTGCCTCCACATTCCACATTATTTTTCAGAACTACAAAAATACTACAATTAATCTAAAGTCATTTTAAATTGCTACCGAATTCTGAGTACTCTTTGCTATTTTCTTTTGTGGTAGTACTAGGATTTGAATTCAGGGCCTTGTAATTACTAGGCAGGTGCTCTCTCACTTTAGCCTCCTCCTCAGCCCTTTTTACCTTAGTTATTCTTCTGACAGTCTCAGGTTTGTGTCCAGGGCTGGCCTCAGACCACAGTCTTTCTATTTACACTTCCTGTGTAGCTGGGATGACAGGCATGTGCCACCACACCAGCTTTTATTGGCTGAGCTGAGGTCTAGCTAACTTTTTGCCCTTGCTGCCTCAAACCTCAGTCCTTTCAGTCTTCACTTCCCAGGCAACTTGGCTAATAGGTATAAGCCACTGTGCCCAGCTTTTTTTTTTTTTTTTTTTTTTGCCATTTTCTGTTTTCTCAATAAGTGATAAAATTACAATGCTATGATGTTCTATAGAAGTGTTTATTATGTTGTTTTGTAGTAACTCATAAGTATGAAGAGTAGCAATGACTTCTTTGAAAGAATATACTATATGAGGATAAAAACAATGGCATGTTGCTATTCACATTCTCTTTTAGTACTTTATGTGCTATTCTTATCTCAAGTTCGTAGGTTAGGTCAATACAACAACTTTGAAAACTCAGCAGTTTATAAAGTTTCAGATCTGCATTGGTGAATAAAACAGACTGGGTCCCTATCCTTATGATAGGCATAGGGTTATGCTGGTGGGGGAAGGTTGTGTGCCTTGAAGGAATCAAGTACACCATAGAGAATAACAAGGGGCTAACTGCAGATGGCTCACACATGTAATCCTAGCTACTCTGGAGGTTGAGATCAGGAGGATTGTGGTTTGAGGCTGGCTTGGGCAAAGTTTGCAAGACCCCATCTCAACCATGAAAGCTGGGCTTTGTGGTGCATGCCTGTCATCCCAACTACCTAGGAAGCATAAATAAGAGGATTGCAGTTTAGGTTGAAGCAAGCATAAAAATGAGACCCTATGTGAAAAATAACTAAAGCAAAAAGGGGGAGTGGCTTAAGTGGTAAGATTGTCTGTCTAGAGTTCAAACCCCAGTACCACCAGAGAGAGAGAGAGAGAGAGAATAACCATGGGGAGTCTATCAGAATGGGAGCTCAGGAAGACATAAGGCAGCACTCTTTCATTCACTTGGCAGACCTCTATTTAGACAGCACTAGACACTGAAGAAGACGAGGAGGAAGTGATACCTTTAGTGAAGGTCACAGTTAAGGATGGGGAAACTTTAACTTTTTTTTCTCTTAATATTGTTATCCCTTGGGAATCTGATGTGAGATACCACTGTGTGTGCAGTTGCTAAACTTACATATCTAACTTCAGCATCTTTTGAGCTCTGGATGTTAACTGAATCTTGCCTACTGCAGCAGAAATATCAGAGAGCAATTCTTCCTAGGTCCTACTGTAGCTTATGATGGAGCAAAGGCAATTTAAGAGTCAGATCAGTGCAGATGGACACGTGTCTTTACAGTTCATATGTCATGCAATGTAGGAGAGAATTGTGGTCAGCTATATTTAATAACATTACACAGCCAAAGGAATTACAGTTTTACTTAAGTTGCTAAGAGAAAAATTTGTGACCAAATGCTAGACAATGAAAATAACAAGGTCCAAATCATAGGCTTGATCTCAGATGCAAATCTCACAGGAAAAAAATGATACTTTGAACAATGAATATACACTTTAAAAAATGAAGGACAGGATATAAAACAGGTCATGTTCGGGGTGGGTGCTGGTGGAGGGAGGAGGGTGATTGGAGAGGGTGAAGGAGGGTGAATATGGTTGATGTACTTAATATACTTGTACTAATATAGAACAATAAAACCTGTTGAAGTTTTTTTAAGAAGGGGTGGATGGGAAGGTGGGAGAATGATGGAGGGGGTGAATCTAACAAGGTACACTGTAAATATATTTGGAAATGTCACAAAACTAATATACACTAATAAAATATCTTTTTAAAGTATTAAAATATACTTTAGGAGCACTGTACATTAATACTATTCTCCTAGAGATTCATAGTCCATAGAAAGAAAGAAGTTGTGCAATTTACCAAGGAAGATAAAGATCATTCTTAAACTTTTCTAGTCCCGCACTGTTCACATATGACCATAGATGCCTTTGTGTGTTAGGGTTTGGGGAGAAAAGAGATAGGTGATTAGGAACACTTGTTATTACCAGAAAGTGCAAACCAGGCAAAATTATAGTTTCCCTTCCTCTCTCACTTCTTTCAGTTAACTTTCAAAGGTAATTTGAAAGTTGTATACAAGCACTGTCCCATATAACTTTACACCTTATCCTACCTAGTCTAACTGTGGGTTTGTGAGGTAAATATTATATCCTGTAATTTAAAAATGAGTAAATCAGTACTTAGACATGAAAATCCTCTACCCTATGTAGTCAGTTTTTTTTATGATAGGACTCACACCCAGATACGGCCAGCCCAAAGTTTACTCGTTTCAATATGTCATACTCTCAAAAGCTGTAGATGGAAGGAAGTTATCATCTTCTTACAATGTATTTTTGAAAGAACAAACTGATATTCATGGTAAGAGGTAGATTGCAGAATTGGCAAGATTATAACAATTTAGCACTTTAAGAAAATATCTCCTAATAATACTATACATTTTTTTTCAATTCTTAAAAATAACTCCCCCAGTGTGCAAAATTCTCCTTTGATATGCATTGCTTGATTAGCTCCTGGAATCATCAGTCTGCAGGTTTCAAAATAAAAGCCTTTGGAAAGGGAATCAATGGGACCTACCTTTGCCATCAGAAAACCTTCCCTGGCCTTACTGCTTATGTCGCCATGTTCCCTGGAAGTCACTCTCAATGAAAGAAGGCACTTTGTTGTTCACTACTATGATCTCAGAATCTTAATCAGTGCCTGGCACCTGAAGCCAGTAAGTGTTTCAAGATTGAGAGAGAGAGAACAAATAGAGACAACAGGCTTGACTAGTATCTCCGCTCTGCCACCTTTTTACTGTTGGCACTTGCAAGTAACTTGAGCTTCAGAAGCCTCTTCTTTAAAATGGAAATACTAATATCAGTTCCAAGGGTCCACTGATAGACAAATGCACATTACGCAGCTCAAACTTCAGCTCCTTTCTGGCTCTTCTGTTATCATATGTGCTTCCCCCTTTTCCCTGGAACTGATGAAGACTGGACCATGGGCAGAAGTTCAAGAGTATGAAAAAGGGAAAGTGAATTTAAGTAAACTGGGGGGAAAAGCCAACTCAGGGCCCTTGCCACAGGAGGCGGGATGCTGCTTACCGTCGGCCAGGAGGAATAGGTTTGGAAAGGATGCTGTGCATGCTGGCAGTTTCTACCTCCTGATCTGGGTATTCACATTATAATGATTTGTTTAGCTGTACATTTTTAATTGTTACTGTGTTATCAATCACAATGAAATGTTTTTTAAAATTTTCTTTTGGTAGTTATTGGGGTTAAACTCAGGGCCTTGCTCGCTAGGCAGACACTACCACCTGAGCCATGCCCCCAGCCCATTTCCTGGATGGGGTCTCAGGTTTTTGCCTCAGACTGAGATCTTCCTATCTATGCTTCCCAGTAGCTGGTATTATAGGCTAGGCATTTACCACCATGCTCAGCCCAAAAGTAATTTTTAAATGGTTATATGATGAGAATGGAATTGATATGATTCTCTTAATTTTAAACTATTGTCTGTTTGGTTTTTTAGTGTATGACATTTAATATTTATGATTTGAATTGCTATACCAGTAACGTACAAACTGACCTGGATCAGGTAACTGTAAGAAATTTTTATTGTATATATTCAACCTATGTAGCTTTCCAGAAAATCTGTATAAATCTAAAAACAATATATCTTAAATGAAAGTATTAAATTTGATTTTTTGAGTCAAACATTGTATATTAAGTTTTACTTTGAAACCCTGATATTTGACTTAGGACATTAAATATTAAGCAGTTGATTATTACAAATGCAAAGAATTGTATAAAGAAAATGAGTAAATCAGATGTAAATTCCTAACATACAGTGGAGAGTCCCAAAATGTCACCACTCCCTTCCTTCCCAAGGAAGCCCATTTGCTTTCTGCACTCAATTCTGAATCCTTTTTATATATTGACCCTAACAGTGGTTTCCCTGTCACTTGCTCAGCTACTTGGGATTTTAGAGAACAACCTGTTTCTTTATGATGATAACTGAGCTTAGACGTTGCAAAGATGTATGCTTACAGAGACCATCATGTAACTTAATTGGGTACAGTGGCAAGACTTAGGAAAACTGACCACTGGCCTCTGACCAGTGGTCAGTTCCCTGGCGGGAACTGGGCACACCGGAGTGCCCGTGCCTCATCCAAAGGCAGCAGCTGCAACTCGGCTTTAACAGACTACTGGCACCTAACTATTCAGAGATGTTTTCACAGCTGCTGGTGCTGTGTGAGCTGAATAGTTGTCTATGAGCCAGATCAGGTACGAAAGTGAGCTGATTTAAACCTCTGTTTGGATCACTATGAACAGTCACAAGGCCTCCTTCAGCTCTTCATACTGATAAGCAGCTCCTGCCTGACACAGAGCAACTGGAGCTGAATCCAACCTATCCTCAGGTCACCAAGACTTCTACTAATCCACCCCAAGACACCTGGGAAGTAACAACCTGAATAAGCACCCTGCTCTCCTCCAAGGCAAATTCTATTCACCTAACCATCAGGCTTTTTCCTTCCTAACACACTGTAATTCACCAAGATCGAAATTCTAAATATTGTCCAGAAATACAACTATGTCCACCCAACATAGACCCAAAGGCACAAACTCTGTTTCCCCTTAATTTAGAAAAAGTATTCTTAATTGTGGTCTCTTAGTTCTCATAATAGTCCATGGATTGATTTCAAGAGATCTGGGAACTCACTGAAGTTGTATTAAATATTTTTGAGAATATATGCATATCCTTAAAAGAATACAGCCCAAAGGAAGACTCAATGACCACCAGAAACTACGTTTCAGTTAGTGTAATCTGTAGCATTAGCTTTTAGAAGGCAATCTCATCAGAAGATTGAGCTTAGTCTCTACTGGAATGACTTGCCTTTCCATTCATCTTTTCATACCTGCCTGCTGCATCCTGGAGTAATAATACACACTCCATCATCCAGTGAATGTCCCTACCATGTCTTCCAACTCTGAGGCCTAACTTTTGGATTTTTACCTCATTTTATTAGGTTGGTGCTAAAGTTGATAACGCTGTGGTTATAAGACTTAAGAAAATGCATTGCTAGGATTTTCAGTCCATTTGTATTTACGTGAACTTTTTTTCTTCTTTTTTTTCCTTCTCTATAGGTCGAAAATTTAAAAAGTTCAATAAAGTCAGAGTCATGAGAGCCCTAGAAGGGGTCGCTCTCCCCCAGCCAGTGGGCATTTCAAATGAAAGCCAAACCCTGAGCCAAAGAATCACTTTTTCACCAAGCCAAGAAATACAGTTGATCCCCCCACTCATCAACCTGCTAATGAGCATCGAACCTGATGTGGTCTTTGCAGGGCACGACAACACAAAACCTGACACCTCCAGTTCTTTGCTGACGAGTCTTAATCAACTAGGCGAGAGGCAACTTCTTTCAGTAGTCAAGTGGTCTAAGTCACTGCCAGGTAACAGCAATTCACATGTAAGAGCATGTAATTCAAGCATACAATGGTTGTCGTACTGGGTGACATCAAATAAGTCTGTGCAGTAAAGGAACTATGACATAAACAGCATGCTATTGTACACGTTTCAGCAGCTCAGAAATGTTCCTTAGAGACTTTCCTCTAGATTATGGAAGTATGAAACAGCAGAGAACACATGGAGTCTTGATAAATCAAGGATTACACATATGAAACATTTAAGGAATAAGTGTATGTGTTCAACCACAGGTGTTATAGCAGTTCAGAGAAAGACATGTGAACCATCTTCTGAAAATGTCTAGTTTATTCTAAACCCTAACTGAACCAACTTCAATTGGTTGAAAATAAAACCAAACATTATCTACTCGTATAATAAATCAAAATAGTATTCAGAGCACAGTGAGGTGTCTAAAGTCATGTTTGAAAACAAAATTCCTTAATGTAAATAAGTTATTTGGACATAGTAAATTAAAACTCTGGTTACTATTTCCTCTATTTTATTCCCAGATAAATGGCATATAACCCAGTGGCAGTGAGAACTTGGCTTATATCATCATGAAAGTAATTTGGTCATTTTATCAGCCACTTTTGCCAGAGCCAAGTGGTTGAAAGAATTGATGGTGAAATTCTCACTTTTGGACTGCAGAGCCAAGAATGTGTGGTGATTGCTTGTGGAGGTGTTATTCTCATCATTAAATAGACCACTTCTTTCAAAAATTACATTCTCCTCACACCAATAACATCCTTATACTTTTTCAGACTAATTTTTTCGAATATCTGTTTAAGAATTAAACATATTATGTCATTTTTAGTCCCCAATACTTGGAGTCTAAAATTCAATAACTTTTTTTTTTTAAAAAGAATTTCTTCCCAACTTGCCTTATATATTTCTTGGTTATTATTCTGTCTGAAAGGTTTGAAATATAATAGATGAATTGTTTTTGAACATTCACGGTTACATGAAATAGAAAAAAGAGATTCCTGTTGGTGGAATCTTTTAAAAAATATGTATTGAGCAAATTAATAAAATCAAGTATTGTAATGGAAATGAAGTCATTTTATAGAATATCAAATGCCCAGGTTCTTATGAGCTGTTTCTAGCTGAAAGGCCCTGGACAGGTAGTTTTTCTCCTACTAGAAAAGTTGTGAATATTTAAAACTGGCTGTGGGATGGTTATTAAATCTGATAACTCTTTACTAAGCAAAATGTCATAAGAGCATTGATACAGTTATTCTGCTTTTAAATGAGTGTTTAAATGTATTTTTAATTTTCTCAGTATTTTTATTATTTGGAAATGGTGATTTCTATGATTTTTGTTGATATAGATCAGATTCCTTTTGTTTGAATATTGGAGATTTTTATTGTTTAAGAAGATTCTACCATCAACTGGCAAATTTAGAAAATAGACAGTTAAAAAGATAATTTATTCACTTTAGATAAAAGCTAAGTTTTTGAGTTGAAACAGTTATATATCAGGAATTTTTTTTATCCCAAACTACCTTAAGAAAGAATGAAAGGAAATTTTTAAATTGAATCCGGTGGCAACCAGATTTATTTGTAATGTTACAAATAAAACTTATGTGCAGCATATCAGAATGATGGAAGCACCTTTCTGCATGGTGTTTCCATTAGCTATACACACAGGAGGCATTGGATCACTGAAGTCTCCTGGGGCCTGTGGTCTTTTAAAATCATACTATCGTAGACTGAATTTTGGGAGTAGTATTGAAGAATGACTGATGAAGTGGTCAGTGATCTGGAGGGACTATATTGGCCTCTGAAAAAGGATGGGGAGGAACGTGTACATAATCCAAGGTCATTAGCTACAAAACTGACGTTAGTTGGCTTTAAGCAAGGTACCGTTCTTATTCACTGATTCAGTCAATAAATGCCTATTACATTCCCGCTGTGTGCAAAACCTAACAATTAAACAGTGCTGCTGGAAAGAAAGGCCATAAAGCTGGACTCATGGTGCAAATGTGTTTGAACGAAGTACGTCCTAGTCTCTAAGCATCAGTTTTGCACATAGGAGAAATTTATTTTACCCATTTATTCTTGTGTAATTAAGTCTGTGGGAGATGGAGTTCTGTTAAGAGAGCCTTAATAATAAGTCAGAATGTGAATTTACTCATTTACAATTCAATTTTATGCATGTGTGTATACACACACACACACACACACACACACCACTAGGAAAACGTGTTAGCTGAGCAGGTTATTCTTTCACAATAGTAAACTATGTTTAGATCCAGATAAAGATCAGATACAGAATGACCATCATAACAAGGTGATAGTGCATAAGAGAGTCCTAGGCAGAAATCCCAAGGTACCTTGACGCATTGCCTGGTCAGGGCTTGTTTTCGTTTCTCCTTTGTCTGATTCTTCCATTATCTTCAACCTATCACAATAATTGCAGCTTATCTTACTTCTCTCCATATGATCTCAGAGATGCTGTTTTTCTATTTAGTAGATGCTATAGCCTCATGACAACATTGTTACAAACTGTCTGAGAATACATTGCACCTGACACTTATCTGTAGATGAGTGATTTTACATTGACTTTTATGTGTAGCTTTGCTCCTGTTTGGAATAAGGAACAACATATCATCAGCAAAGTTTAAAGCATGAGCAAGACATAGTTCCTGTATTAAAGAGCTTCCAACCCAGTGAGAGAGAGAAGACACCCAACAACAGCGTGTGTAGGAGTGATGGGTGTGTAGCAGAAATAGAACACTTTGAGCATCAGAGACTAAAGAAACAAGAAAGGAGGCTTTAGTTACCCTTGATGAGAAAGCATTCCACATAGGGCCAGGTGGCTGATGGTGGAAGAAGAGGAAAGCATCATCTATATTTGGGGAATCATGAATTAAATCAGCATAAAACAATGGTTGCTACTTTCCTGAAACATGAGGGTTCCTTAGTAACATCAAACATTTTTTATTCACTTACCTCACAAGGTAGTTATTACAGCTTTTAGTAGCTTCTGGTTGAGAAAACACATTTGTGCATATGGCCCCTCAGACACTACTGCAATAAGCAGTAACCTCGCTGGGGCTCTATCACCCTAGTATTGAAAAATAATGACAGTAAATTTATATTGGGGTGAGGAATATAAATTTAGAAGTATAAGTTATAGGCTGATGAGGTGGGGGGTCTTAAAAGTCATGATGGGCTTTAAAAATAAGTATTCATTCCCAATTTATTTTCACTTTTAAGTATTCTCCATTCTGTATGTCAGTTGTAGCAGAATTGAAGCGACAGAGAACTGTAGGACCAGAATATACTTTTCATAAATTTTGTCCTGATGCTTCTATTTACCTGGTGAAATTTCTATTCAGGGCAATGCTTTGACATTTTTAAATACTGAATTTTTAATCCATGCCTTTTTCTTGGTTTCAGTTAGCCAAATTACTTGAAAAAATTATCAGATCAGAAGGATAGAACAATACTTTGTCTCATCTGGCTGTAAAATTTGACAAAACATCTTTTGAATCAATGGCAGTCAATGCTTATATTACAAAGAATTTTTTTCTGTCTCCCTAAACCAAGTGAGTCATTCAAATTATCATCTTTCCAAAAGTGATGAGAGAGAAATGGGAAAGGAGTAAGTTAGGTCTAATAAGGGCTTCCATGAAGACTCAAAAATCCCCTTTTCTAACACCCTCTTCTGTTGAGATTGAGATTTATGCTGGTTACGTTTTTTACTTGTCAAGTCAGAATTTTAAAAATTTTCATACACTCTGGGGCTGTTGACACAGTGAGCATTTCTTGCTAGAACTCTTCCTTTGGCATTCATCACTTTCCTTCCAGGCAAATATGTTTCTGTCAATGTACACAATTTTTGACCCCTTGGGTATTTGTTCTTTCAAGTGTACCATGAGTTTGGCATGTCCTGAGTTCTCCTCTCCTTCTCTGCAGGTGGATAAGCTCATTCATAGCCCTGTCTTTACCACCATGTGCCAATGACTCTTAAAAGACACTAAGCCACTGGCGCATATATTTCAAGTGCTTATCACACATCTCCACCCAGTAGAACTTCCAAGTCAACATGACGTCTAATCTATAAACTTAAAATATTTTTTCCACATCCTGAAGTGATACATCAGCCAGAATCTTTGGTGTCATCTTTGCATCACTTTCTCCTTCATCTCCTGCCCAAATACTGTCAAGTCTACTTATTAAATACATGACTCATTACAGATACTACTTTCATGGCTACTGTCCCAACTTTGGTCAACATCACCACCATGTTTTACCTAGATTTTAGCCTGTAAACAATCCTATACTCTGCCTCAAGAACCATCTTTCTAAAATCATTACTATTAATTATGCTTTTCTCTTTCCTTCTCAGAATAGTCTTCACTCTTTAGCATTAATGTCAAAGGCCCTCCTGTGATCTAACTCTTGGGCTTGTACATTACCTCTCACCCATTCCTTGACTTCAGCCACTCTAAAGTCCAGTTGCCAGAAAGCTCATGGCTCCACTTTCTGCTGCCTCTCTTCCATATTGCCTTCCTTACCTATAGGCTCTGCTTGTCTTCCATACCTCCCTGGCTGATTCCAAGCTAGCCTTCAGGGTTCACACCATCCAACGCTTCCCTGGTAAGATTTCCCTGAGCCTTCCCAGACTGCATCAAGGAACACTACTCTCTCGAGTCTCCCTTGCGTTTGTCAGCCACGCCGTGGTCACTCTGAGTTAAAACGGTGTTCTATTTAGCAGTGTCTTTGTAATCATTACGTAGCTGCACACATAAAGCTTCACCTCAAAGAGAGGCTTAAACATGGCTGAGAGTGCCTGGCTGGTGTGGTGGTGCATACTTGTAATCACATCACTTGGGAGAAGATGGGGAAGAGAAGTTTGAGGTCAGCTTGAGCTACATAGTGAGTTCTAGGCTACCATGAGCTATACAGTGAGTTTAAGGCCAGTCTGGGCCACATAGACCTTGTCTCAAAAAAAAAAAAAAAACCTTTATAGAAATTTAAAATGTGTAATTTCTATCAAAAGAACTGTACTGCTTAGATCATTAAACACCAACGTCTTGTTCATATTAAGTCATTAAACATATATTGGTGCATGTATATACTGTATAGAAGTTTCTCTGAATTCCTCAAAGTTTACTTGTATATGAAAGTTTATATCTTTTGTGTATGTATGTGTATATATTAGCTACTTCAACTATATGCCATTTTTTTAAGTGAAGCACTATCTATATATTTTATCTGCCCTGGAAAGTAGTAAGTCATTCAGGCCACTTTCTCTTTCTTATCCTTTCTTTCAATTTGCTTTTGTGTTAAGAATTAGACAGCTTGTAACCAAAGAGTTCAGGAATTATCAGGTCGAGTCACTTGAAAGCAAATGGTATTTTTTTTAATATTACCAGTCAAGCACAATTAGTGACCATCACTAATTCATGTGAATTCATGTGAACATTCATCACTAGTTCACATCACTTCTCCATGTGAATCTTGTCCATTTTCATAATCTCAAATGTACTGAAATTTCCTGACTGTCACCATGGGAATCAGAATCTGAGCTCAGTGTTCCCGTCTTTAAGTTTAAAATGATGGAATGATATTCCAGTTAATGGGAGAAATTGTACTTCTCTAGCAGGCATGGCATGTTCAAGTCCACTTAATGACGGACATTTATCACAGACAAGCCCTGTGAAAGGTGAAGTAAGTGGAGTTTATTTCCTAAATCCTATTCTGTTAGGTGGACTTAAGAGTTTCTGCTAGAAATATTGGTAACTGGGTAAGTTTTACGGACTTTTAAACATCGTTATCAGCATATCTTAAATTGTACAGTGGTATTTCATTCTCACATTTCCATATATGTGTACAGTGTACCTCAGTGAGGTTCATCTCTCTCTCCCCCTCCCCCGACTTAAATGATTTTGACAAGTCTCATCGTTCTGTTTCACGCAGTATATAAAGTACACAGACTGTGTTTATCTCCTTCCCACCCCCACTACTGCCCCCCCACAGGACATAGTTTACATTCCTGTCTTCCTCTTTTTAAGTGTATATTCATTGTTCAAAGAGGCTTCGCTCTGGCTTTTCAGCTGTGAATGTGTGGACTTTAATCAGATTAGCTAGCTGTCTATTACTCTTCCTGACCCTTCCTCTGTGTCTGTCAATCAGTGGCTTTCACTGTTTCCTTAGGCCATCTTCCTCCAGAGATGCAGTGTGTTTCAACGTGATTCACCCTGTCATTCCCTTTTCCTCTCCCTCTCCCCCAGTCACCCCAAACAGCCCCACTTTTACAGACATGTTATATATACACATATATATATGTATATATGTGATGATGTTTGTGTTTGTGTACACATTTATCTTTTGGGTCTATATTCCACGTATGAGAGAAACATGGGACTTCTGTCTTTCTCAATCTGGCTTACTTTACTTAGCATGATGATGTCCAGTTCCATCCATTTAACCGCAAGCAACATAATTTCATTCTTCTTTATAGGTGAATAATATTCCATTATGTATATATTCCACATTTTCCCAATCCATTTATCAGTTAGAAGGTCTCTGGACTATTTCCATAGCTTGGCTATTATGAATAGTGGTGCCACCAGCACTGTTTGAATCCCTTTTATATTTTCCACCTGTTTTATTGCTCTGGCTAGGGATTGCCAAACCATATTGAATAAGAGTTGAGAGAGTGGACTTCCTTGTCTTGTTCCTGACTTTAGGGGAAATGGCTTCAGTTTTTCTCCATTTGTTACGATGTTGATCTGGGCTTGATGTATGCAGCTTTTGCTATGTTGAGGTACATTCCTTCTCTTCCTAATGTCGTCAGAGCTTTCATCATGAAAGGATGTTGAAATGCTAAAGAGGTTGATGGTGTGATTTCTGTCCTTGATCCTATTTATGTGTTGTATTACATTTATTATTTTGCATATGGTGAATCATCCTTGCATCCCTGGAGTGAAACCAAAGTTATCATGGTGTATGATCTTTTTAGTATATATTGAATTCAGTTTGTAAATATTTTATTGAGAATATTTGCATCTATGTTCATCAAGGAAATTTTATTGCCACTAATAGCATTTTACTTTAGTTGTATTATATAAGTTCTTTAACATAAAAATGCCTCCTGACATAATTTTGATATCATTTTGCTTTAAAATTAGGCTTCTGATCAGACTGGTGTGTGGCTTTCATATAGCCTTTGTTCCACTGAGCAGTTTGTTACAGGGCCCACTGATACGTGAACAAAACTACCTCATTTGAGTCTCTTGGTAACTCGTTGAATTAGTTACCATTACTGTTGTGAATTTTGCCAGTGAAAAGATTTATATTCAGTGATATTAAATAACTCATACAAAGTGCATTCTGTAAGTTGTAGAGGCAGGGCTGGAACGGGTCTTCTCTTCAGAACACAAACACTATGCAGGTTCATCTGCACATCCATTTAGGAAGTCCTTCTTTTTAAAAGACAGGAAAATTTATTCATCTCTTAACAAGTGATTATAAATTTTATCAATGAATTAATTACCTATTTTTGTAAAGCCTGTAAAATGTTCAATTGATGGGCAACATTTGTTCCTACATTTATTGTGTTAAGATTCATAATTTTTTCTAAAAAGACATGTACTTGAAGGTGCATTTAAGTCCTGTGAAAATAAAGCATTATAAAAATCACATGCCAAATTTTTCTTGACAAGTGATTTAGTCTTTCTGCACCTGAGTAAATCAGATTTCTTGGATGCCAGCAAAAGCAGAACACAAAAGAAACTGCTAATAATCACACACCTCTCTGGCTGTCAAAAACAAAATGAAAACAATTACTGGAAGGACTGCAGGAAGTCACTGAATGGAAACGAGGACAAACTGGATACTACAGAAACCCAGGCATCTCTGCAGAGCCTCAAACCAGCCTCTCACATGCACCCATCGGCCCCTCTGTCACAAGCAACAGCACGCAGGGGAACGGCTGTAGCTTGTCTCTGCATTGCTAACTCTGACTCAACTCCTGGTAGCATGTGTTCCACCGGCCAGAGGCCATGAGCCCAGGGAAGGCAGAGGCTTTAACCCATTTCCTTGGTGACTGCACTTGCCACCACTAAACTACAACCAGTGGACACAATTCATAGAGAGGAAGGAGGGGAGCGAGGGAAGGAGGGAGGTTAAGACTCCGAAGCGTGCCCCCCACCAAACAAGAGGAAGACTGCTGGGGCATCGGGAAGATGCCCTACAGCTGTCCTCTGCCCCAGCGAGGCTAAGGAATTCTAAGAAGAGAATTACAGATGGGACCCTGTGCCGGGTGTGCAAAGAAGAAAGCCTTCTCTTCCACTATTTTGTAACATCTAACATAGTCAAGGAATGAATTTCTTTTGCCTTTGATATCTAGTGAACTAAGCTTTGTTTTTGTTTCACTCCTGAATGAGGTCATTTGTAAGTGGATGTCAATGGGTTTTTAGGGAAACAGTTGTTATTCAAAGAGCTTTATGGAAAGTGGTTGATGTTTACACCAAAGCATGTTTCCTTTCTCTTAGCCTTTACTAAGACTTCCTCCACTTTCCTTAATCAACTGAGTCAGACACAAATAACTTCCGAATATGTATTTCTAGCCCAGGTTCTCCTCCTGTGCCCAGCTGCCGTCTGGATGTTGCTGAGGTCCCTCACACATGTCCAAATTTTCTATTTTCTCCCTAGCTGGTTTCTCCTCTTTTATCCCACAACAGCATTTGTGAAAAATAGACTACTACTGACAGATATGTTTGAGTCCTTCTTCTCACCTACATATGATGAGTTGTGAAATCTCTGATTTTGCTCTGTAAATGTTTCTTTGGTGCACTTTCTCCTCTCAATTCTCACACAGTGGCTTTTATCATCCTTCATCTGGACTTTCACAATAGCTCCCAACTGCTGTCTCTGACTCTTAAGACTTATTTCCTTGAATCCACCCTCCACATGGTTACCAAAGACCCATCTATCACACATATAAGGCCACATATAAGGTCATCACTCCTGACAGACACAAAAGACCTTCCTTGATCTGACTCCTGCCCAGATCTCCCAAAACCTCTTTGCATATCCTTCTTGTAAGTTCTCCAATGCTGAAGTGGGGATCATCTCCCAAGAACTATGAGGAAATAAAAGGAAGACCCTTGACCATTAGGTCGAGTCACTTGTCCTTTTTCAGCCATTGTGCCTCTGCCATTGACACCAGAGAAGGATGTAAAAGAGGGTAAAAGATGAGAGCAGTCTCCACGCCCATGCTCACAGACTCCAAACCTGTTAAACTACATGGATGTTTAAAATGACACTGGAATAAGTTTTTAAAAATAAGTGTGACCAGATTACTGTGGAATCTACCCAAAACATATTAAGCATTATTAAAGGAGAATTAGGTACAGCACAATTGGTAGCAGTGGTTTTACAAACTAAAACTTATATTTAAAGCATGATCCATCAACAATCTGAGTGTATTCCACCAGGTGTTACCTCTTTGTCTTTCAAGAAAGTTTTCCTGAACTGCTTTCCAAATGGCTGGTGCCCTCCCTTTTAACCTGCTCTGTCACAGCACTCATGAGCTTCTCTCCTGTTAAGGTGTGAGCATGTTGAGGGCAAGGGTTTGGTTTTATTTGTCTTCATAACCCAGCATTTTAGCACAGTGCCTGGCATGCAAAAGCGACTCAATGAATGGGTGTGGCATGAATCAGTGATGGACGATTGACTTACTGAGCAAATTCTCACAAATGCTAAATCACAGTGACTAATTTTAAAAGACTTCCAAAGTCTCTGCTTCTCTTTCATTTTTCAGGCTGTATTATTTATTAATGTTTCCTCACTTTTAAGGCAAAAATACATTGAGATTGAAAACATTGCCCTACTTTTAGCTACTTTTGAATTTCTATGTATTTTCAACATTCTTGGCACAAATAATTTTTGTGATAATTTTTAAATTTGCTTTGTAGGTTTTCGAAACTTACATATTGATGACCAGATAACTCTGATCCAGTACTCATGGATGAGCTTAATGGTGTTTGGACTAGGATGGAGGTCCTATAAACATGTCAGTGGGCAGATGTTATATTTTGCTCCTGATCTAATACTAAATGAGTAAGTAGTGATTGTTGTTCTCATTAGATATTTTAAAATTACATTTACATACAATTGTATTTAAATGTAATTATTGCCCTAAATAATGGAATTTTCCTGAAATATTTATCAGAATTACCTCATGATACAGCTTTATATGACAAATCTTAAAAGTGAATTATTTGTATCAAGAATATTTAGAGCTTTTTGTCTTGTTTCAATATATACTGTCTCAAATCAAGTTTTTAATTCCTCAAAAATGCATCAGGAAATACACTTAAGCACAAATGAAATGTTTAGCTTCTCATATTCAAATTTCAGGCTTGGTACTAATGAAGTAATAAATTAGAAATATTTTTTCTTGAAAGTATTGATTTATCTCCAAAAAGTAAAACCATTATCTTTTTTCCTGCAAGAAAGACTAAACTGGTAATTTATTTTAAAATTTAAAAAGATAAATATGTCTATTTGCTTTATTGTATTTAAGTAATTTTCTACATATTATCTTTAAATGAATAAGAACCTCTTCATGGTAATATTTATACTGTTCTAATGATGAATGCTGACTTACAATTATTTAAATGAATAACTTGCACTTGTATAAGTCTTCGCAGTTTATAGATAGTTTTTATGTTTCATTCCATTTATCCTATAATCCCCTGAAACAGGTAGGGAATCAGCATCATTCATTTTACAATTCAAGAAGGAGATGCTTAGGAGAACTGGGTAACCTGCCTATCCGAGGGACAGGCTTAATCTTAGCTCTTCTGAGTCAAAATCTAGTCTTCCCTTCACTGTTGCTGCTGGCTTATTTGACCAATGTGGTCATTATAAAACAGCACATAGTTGAGAAAATACCTTCAGTGAGTGTTCTTAACCTTTAGGATTTGTGTTGTGAATCACAACACATTTCCCTAGAAAGGTCACAGAGTGGTAAGATTTTGTGAACTTAAGCAATTCTCCCATTGAACTGTGTACAAAATTATATATACACACACACATATATTATATACATGTATATATACACCGTATACATGGTTACATACATATATGTGTATATATTCTGTAAATAAAGCATTTCTGAGCATGCATCATCTCTACATCCTCAACTCCTTCAACGGTGCTCTTCTTTCTTCATTTACATATATGAAGTGTGATAATAAAAGTGAAAAACAATATTCATTTTGGTCAATGTGTATTTTATATCATTTTCTAATTTTAAAATTTCTTAATCTCAAACAGTGAAAAAGTTTAAAGATGTTTGAAATTCCAAATATTAAGTTTGCTTATTCAATATAGTAGTCAAACTCAATAATATGAGAAGCAATTGCCAAAATCATCGTCCTTGGCAAATTACACAAACGGGCTGAGACATTATGGCTTTTTTCCTGTTGATTTTCTTTTGCGTATTGTGTGTGGTGCAAGACAGCGGATGAAAGAATCCTCGTTCTATTCACTGTGCCTTACAATGTGGCAGATCCCACAGGAGTTTGTGAAGCTTCAAGTCAGCCAAGAAGAGTTCCTCTGCATGAAAGTATTGCTGCTGCTTAACACAAGTGAGTGAGCATAAGCAACTTAACAGAGGACATTTCTTTTTTTTTTTTTCCTTTTTCTTTTATTATTCATATGTGCATACAAGGCTTGGTTCATTTCTCCCCCCTGCCCCCACCCCCTCCCTTACCACCCACTCCGCCCCCCCCAATACCCAGCAGAAACTATTTTGCCCTTATTTCTAATTTTGTTGTAGAGAGAGTATAAGCAATAACAGGAAGGGACAAGTGTTTTTGCTGGTTGAGATAAGGATAGCTATACAGGGTATTGACTCACATTGATTTCCTGTGCATGTGTATTACCTTCTAGGTTAATTCTTTTTGATCTCACCTTTTCTCTAGTACCTGTTCCCCTTTTCCTATTGGCCTCAGTTGCTTTTAAGGTATCTGCTTTAGTTTCTCTGCGTTAAGGGCAACAAATGCTAGCTAGTAAAAGACTGTGACACAGGTTACTCCAGAGGCACCTGCACACCCATGTTTATTGCGGCACTATTCACAATAGCCAAGCTATGGAAACAGCCAAGATGCCACACCACTGATGAATGGATTAAGAAAATGTGGTATCTATACACAATAGAATTTTATGCAGCCATGAAGAAGAACGAAATGTTATCATTCGCTGGTAAATGGATGGAATTGGAGAACATCATTCTGAGTGAGGTTAGCCTGGCCCAAAAGACCAAAAATCGTATGTTCTCCCTCATATGTGGACATTAGATCAAGGGCAAACACAACAATGGGATTGGACTTTGAGCACATGATAAAAGCGAGAGCACACAAGGAAGGGGTGAGGATAGGTAGGACATTTCTTTCTTTAAGTTACAATTTAAGGAGAGTCTCAAATAATAATATCATATAATTCTATATGAGGTATAAATATTAGATTGGAACTGCAAGGAAGAAACACCCAATATATTGCCACAAGTGTCAATATGATATTTATCATGTTTGCCTATCACATAATACTAAAATAGCCTAGCCAGTTCCTTTATTTTCAATAAAATATGTTCAAATGCCTTTTCATAGTCACCTCACTCAGCATTATGAACTAATACTTTATGAGCACAAACTGCTTCCCCCCCACCCCCCACCATACATGTACAAAAGTATTTACTATGGAAATACACAACTTTTTTAGGAATTTTTCTCATGATAGCAAGGTAGGTTAACTTACAACAAATAGGTACAAAGATCAGAAAGCTCAGTACCTTAGTGTACATGGTTCAGTGGGTCAATAAGAAAACCCCAGGCTCCTTCCATCTGGTGAATCTGCTGTGCCCTGTGGCTTGGAGTCCTCTATCGCCTCTGACTGTAATGAGCAGAGTGAGTGAAACTTTCAAGGCAGAACTTCAAAGTATTGTGCATCTCTTCTACTCACATCCCATGGTCCACCTGCCCTGCAGAAGACGCTAGGGGGAAGTGCAACCTAGCTGAGGCCCAGACAGGCCAAGAGAGTCAATTTAATGTATTAATTAGTATTATGATAATTAATTCTTGTCCTTCTTTGCTTGACAGTAATGAATCCTATGGTGGCTGTGTCACAGGTAGTGCTCGGTTTCCCGATTTCATTCTGTCACTAACACAGCTCTGTACTAATGTGTAGATTACATCATGCTGGGCGCGGGGCAGTGTACAACCACTATAGGTCCAGGACAGCTCAACTGGAGGCTCTGCTCGTTGTCACCCACAGCAGCCCAGGCAAACGGATGCTGTCTTGACAGGTGCTTTCACACTCACCGGAACACCGGTGAGGAAGGGAAGGGATGTACGCACACATGATTTCCACTCACATAGTACAGAAGTCAGATTCTTGGCCACTTACCACTTCAAGAAGAACAAGAAACAGAAACATTTGGTGAATAGTACTTACCTATTTCACACATCATAGTACAAGTGCTACTAAGATTTTGGACAGTGGGGAGGAGAACTTGGCAAAATGATTGAAAATTCATCTTTAAATCAGGGGAGGGGTTAAATAAATGAGCCTTACAACTCACATATGAAGTGAGTTAGAAACCATAAATCTATAGTGTGAGAGAAGGGGTCATTTGCCACATCAGAAAAGTGTATATTAGGACTTAGATACTACAATGGAAACATTGCAAGTATTGAATCTGGAATAAATAAACACTGTTAAGAAAAACAGCTTTGTGTGTAGAGAAAATTCAGTTTGGACATTTAGCTCAAATTATATCCTAAAATAATAAAAATAAAATGAATACCAGATAACTGAATTAAATAGAAACACTCAAATCATTAAAAGACAAGATAGGAGAAATGTAAACCACTTTCAAATCTCAAATAGGAAATACCTTTGTAAAAATAATCGCAATGGGGAGATTGGCAAAGGCAGAATTCAATGACATGAGAGTGACAAAGGTGAACGTCCATCTCTGTTAAGAATTGTAACACAGACCTCGAATAGGGGACAGGTCGAACACATAGTTTTACCTTTGTTCTTTCCAAAACTTCACTAAAATCTTAGTAAAGGTATTTTCTTAGAAAACTAGAAAAGATGGTTTTATATTGATATTTAACAGCGAGGGAGATTCTGGGATTGGTAGAAACACAGGGGTGGGAAGGTTTTAAATAATTGCTGTATGAAATAGTTTCAGAGACAAGATCATTGCTAAAAGTACACTGCATCTGTGCAGATGTGCATACAGGAATTGAGGTTCCCAGTCTGGCCTCCATCTCCTGATTCTTCTACCTCAGCTTCCCAAGTGCAGAATTACAGGTTTGCACCACCACACCTGGCTTAAGAATTAAATTTTCAAATGAGCAAAAAGTGCATATTACCAAATTACCCTTGAGAGTTCCCTTCTATTCCTGAATATAATTCTGATCAAATGAAAACTCAAAACCAAAAACTTGACTTTTTGGTTTTCTTTGGTTTGGATATATGGCCTTCTTTCCCAAGAAGAGTGGAAGCTGAGCTTTGATTGGGGTGCAGGAGAGAAATAGGGTTTCTAAAGCTTTTTTTCTGTTTTCTAGGCACAGACAGTTGCCTTAAAATGCACTTCATTATAGAAATATTGCTGAGGATCAAGCTCATAAGTGAACAGTAATATATCTTCAAGGGGTTTTGTGATTTTTTTTCTTTTTACATATCAGAAATCTGGCTACAGCTGCAGAAAAAGTCCACTTTCAGGTTAAAGGTTTTTAAAAGTGAAGTCAGAGGAAAAAAACTGAAGCAAGGAAGCTAAGGTTTTAGGGCTAGATTGTTGCAGAAAAGAAGCAAGGCATCTGTGGTGCATGGCAACAGAAGGACTGAAAAGGTCAGGGGAAACCGGAGGTGAAAGTGAGTATGTAGTGAAAATACAAGGACAAGCACTTGTGCCTCGGATCTGAATATGGGCATTAAAGAATTCCAAGGTAAATATCTAAATTATTAGTTGACAACATATGTGAATAAGTGTCTTCCTCATTAAAATCAACAAAACATGAGTATCTGTCATCACTATTATTATTTATATTGCTCTGTGGGTGTTCAACAGTACAGTGAGTTGTGACTCAAATGAGAAGTCTACTTATTGGAAAGAGGAAAATGAAAATATTATTTGAATGTAATATTTTTATATGCCAAGGAAACAAAAATAATCCACCAAAATCTGCTCAAATTAAGAACCAAGGGCTGGGGGCATGGCTCAAGTGGTAGAGCACCTGCCTAGCAAGCGTGAAGCCTTGAGTTCAAACCCCAGAGCCACCAAAAATAGAAGAAAGAAAGAAAAAGAAAAAAAAAGATTAAGTGGCTGGATACAAAAGAAAATATTTAAATATTAATAGCTTTTTCCCATTCAGCTGAAAGGTATTAGAAAACATAATGTTAAAATAACAACAACAACAAAAGATTATTCCAGGAATAATCTTAATGAGTAATACTTGAGCTTCGTATGAAAGAGACAAAACTTTTGACAAAGAAACCAAAGTATTTATTTAGAAGAGGGGGGAAAAGACACAGAATACATGTGTAGATCAAGTCAAACCAGGTATTTAAGACAGAATTGTAGAATAGTATCAGCTCTTTAGAGCAAATGCTAAGTTAAATGCAAACATGGATACAGGTCTGAAACAGGTAAGAAGAGATGTTCCTTAACAGACCTTGCTGTTGTTATATTCCTCCAGAATGACAGCTTTCCATATCCTGGATGTTATTAAGCACTGTTTTGTCCTACTTAAGATGTTGTAGGAGAATTGCACTCAAAAGAAGTCACTGTCTAGCTCAGAAATTCATAGTGTAAATTGTTAGCATCATCTCCTTAATATGACTGCTGCTTGTCCTTGTCTTCTGTAGTCCCTTTGGAAGGACTGAGGAGTCAAAACCAGTTTGAAGAGATGAGGTCCAGCTACATCCGGGAGCTCGTCAAGGCCATAGGTTTGAGGCAGAAAGGCGTCGTCCCCAGTTCACAGCGCTTCTATCAACTTACAAAACTTCTCGACAGCTTACATGATGTAAGTATTTAGTGTTCAGGATGGCAAAGATTATTCTCTGAGTTTCTCTAACTTTTTATATGATAAATGTCAAGTTTTGTTGGCATGGTTCTTAAAGCTGTATTTGTACTTGTGTTCCATCACAGGGCTCAGACTTTTCATTGTGCTTTTTTTTCCATTTTCAGTGTAGGTCAATCATTTATCCTCTTACAAGTATTTGTATAACTTGATGGTAATTTAATGTCCAGTAGGAATTATAGCACATTTTCTGTCTTTCTTTTTTGGGGGATGGGAACTATTCTAGAGGTTGAACTTGGGGTTCGTGCTAGATAGGCTGGTGCTCTACTACTTGAGCCACCCCTCCTCCAACACTTTTGCTCTAGCTATTTTGGGGGTAGGATTTTTTTTTCCCTTGGTCAGCTTGGACCCTGAGCCTCCTATTTATGATTCTTGTGTAGCTGGGATGAGAGGCAGGTACCACCACACCCAGCTGTTGGTTAAAATGGGGTCTTGCTAACTTTGGATTGGCCTCAAACTGTGATCCACTGAGTAGCTGGGATCTTAAGGTGTGAGCCAGCATGCCCAGATAGGAAATATAGTGCTTTTTTTTTTTTGCTTAAAATTACAATAGTTTTTATATATACAATTAAAGCAAAATATGGCTGTGGAAAATAATACTCATGCCATTTTTCAAGTGGAATTATAAATAACATTACTGATGGGAAATCAGGCAATATATATTAAAAGCTAAAATCTCCATGCTTTCCAAGATTCTGTTCCTTAGGATTTATCTTGAAGATAACTAGGCAAGGATTTAAATTCTTTAGATTCTTTTTGGGTTGTTTTTGGTTTGAGTTTATGTGTTTTTTCCTCTACTGTGGTGAAAAACCCAGAAGTATCTAACACCAGAACTGGATTAATAAAACAAGATGTATGTGTTTAGTCAAGACATGTTGAATACAAGTTACTGAAACCACATTAAAATGACCATCAAGGCATAAAGTAGGTATCCACTTACCAGGTCAACTGTTGAGGGCCTATCTTCTGAATTATGAACAGACTGCCAAGATTACAAGGTATTTGAGTAAAGCCTCTAAAATGACAAGACAAGAGTAAAATTAATGGGGGGGGGGGTGGAGCAACTTGAAGGATAAAGCACCAGTGCAAAGAACAGAATAAAATTTGCATCCAAGAAAGGAGAACAGAAAAACACTCAAAAAGGAACATTTTATAAGAAAAAGCTTTGGGGGAGCTGAATACAGAAGAACAGAAAATTTAAAATCTATTAAGAGGGATGAAATATAAAGGAAACTCAGAAAAGAAATAACTAAAAATTAAAACATGGAAAATTAGAGGGAAGAGATAGAAACTTTAAAGGATTAGCCCTGGGGTAGGGTGGGGGGTCATCCCATCCTCCAATCAATAGGAATTTCCACAAGAGAAAAAAATGGAAGAAAATCAAGAAGAGGAAATTATGTAATAATTAAAGTTGCTGGGGCTAGGCTTGATGGCTCATACCTATAATCCCAACTTGTGGTAGGCATAAGTATGTAGGAGGATCATTGTCTGAGGCCAACCCCATGCAAAAATGTAAGACCCAACAGGGCACTGGTGATTCATGCCTGTAATCCTAGTTACTTGGCAGGCTGAGATCAGGAGGATCATGATTTGAAACCATCCTGGGCAAAAAGTTTGAGAGGCCACATCAACCCCAATAGTTGGGTGCAGTGGTGTGTGCCTGTTATCCCAAGCTACATGGGAGGTTTAGATTGGAGAATCATAGTTCCAGGTCAGCCTGGGTGAAAAAATTCATGAGAGCCTCATCTCAGTGGAAAAAAAGCTGGGTCTGGTGTACCTGTCATCCCAGGCCAGCCTGAGCAAAGAGTAAGACCCTATTTCTAAAATAACCAGAGAGAAAAGGGCTGAAGGCATGGCTCACATGGTAAAGCACCTGCCTAGCAAGTGCAAAGCCCTGAGTCCAAATGCCAGTACAACAAATAATAATAATACAAGACTGTGTCTAAAAATAAGTGAAGCAAAACTGGAAATGGTGTGGCTCAAGTGAGAGAGTACCTGCCACGTTAGAGCAACGCCTGTGTTCAAATTCCAAAAAACAAGTTAGTTGCTGGAACTGGAGGACATGCATTATTTTAACTATAAGGGTCCAGCATACAGCTACCACACAATTGAACCCAAGTACAGTATGATGAAGTTTCGGCATACTAGAAATGAGAGCATCCTAAATATACCAAGAAACAACCTACAAATTATTAGCATTCAGAATGATGTTGACTCCGCTACAGCAACAATGGAAGCCAGAAGACAATGGAACAATGCCTTCAGAACCTGCACACAAGTACAATGATGCCATAAGAGTGTTTTCACACTTAGGTCTCATAGGGTTTTTCTTACATACAGCCTTATCTCAGGAACTACCTTAGGATGTGTTGTAACAAAACAATAAACCAAAGAAGTAGAGGATTCAACCCAAGAGTGATACAAAGTAAGGTCTCAGCACCTTAACTGTGCAGAGCAGTCAGTCTAGAATTGAGCAGCAATATGGAGGATTCTAAGACGGGAGAATTGGAATGGGCAGCTTTCCAGTGTGCATGACCCCACTGAGGTGGTTTTGTTTTCAGAAAACTTGACTATGGTTGTGTGATAAATAGATAAATGCTGAGAAAGCATAGCAAACAGCACAGGTGATTAGCTTTCGCAAAATAAAGTCATATAGGAAAGGAAGTATAATCCAGCAGGAAACAGTACAAGTCCTTCTAACATAAGCATGGGATACTGCTTTAAACAAAAATAGAAATATAACTATGTAGAAAATGGGAAAATCAGAAATTTTGTGGAGTTGAGAAGCAGGGTGTATGGTGTAAAGAGAGCTAAATCCTCATTTTTCATCATAGAAATGTCATCAGTGATGTCAAAATTGGCCAGGTGCTGATGGCTCATGTGTGTAATCCCAGCTACTTGGGAGGCTGAGATTGTGAAGATCATGGTTGTAGGGCAACTCAGGAAAATGTTCATGCGACCCCGTCTCACCCAATAGCTGGGCGTGGGGTGCAAAGCCCGTCATCGGCTAAGATCAGGATGATGACAGTTCCAGACCAGCCTGAGAGAAAAGTTCATAAGATACCATCTCCAAGGAAAAAAAATCTAGGTGTGGTGGCTTGCACCTGTCATACCAGAGACAGCAAATAGGAGGCTCACAGCCCCGACTCACCTGGCAAAAAGGGAGACTCTGTGTTCAAAACAACCAAGGCAAAATTGTGGCTTAAGCAGTACAGTACCTACCTCACAATTGTGAAGCCCTGACTTCAAACCCTAGTATCACCAAAAAAAAAAGGACAAAATTGTAAGACACTGTATTAGAAATGCAAAGATAAATGTCAACAGGTATAGGCTAAAAAATCAAAAACAGTTGTCTTTGGGGAGCTGGAATAAGAACAGGAAGACATATCAGGAACTGCTGGATTTTGTTGCTGCTGCAACAAATTGTTACAAATTGTGCAGTAGTATCTGACTTTTAAAATTACATGTATGAATTACCTTGTTAGAAATAAAAACAAAGTTGAATTATGTTGGGTTATTGACATATAGACAATGTATTATTATGTGAAAAAAACATTAACAAATAGAATTGATGAAATAATTGCATTTTGAAATTATATGTGTGTTTATAATACCATTTGTATGCTTCTGTATACCTTTATCTATGTGTTCTTGTTAAAAACTTGAAAAATACACCAAAATGTTTACCTTGGTTGCTGGGAATATGGGTAACTTTCATTTTTTTAAACCTTTCCGTATTATAAGAATATTCGATTGTGAGTATATAATATTTTCCATATTACTCTAGATACTGCTGGGAGCTATTTTCATTTTGGTATGAAGAAAACATCTTAAATACTTCTTTTCTATTTGATGGCCTGGGGGTTTGAACTCAGGGCCTTGTGCTTGTTAGGCAGGTGCAGCACCACTTGAGCCATGCCCTCAGCCCTTTTTCCTTTAGTTATTTTGGGGATCAGGTCCCATGTTTATGACCAGGCTGGCCTGGAACACATTCCTATTTGTGCTTCCCTGGTAGCTGGGATGACAGGCGAGAACAACCACAGCCGGCTTTACTGGTTGAGATGGAATCTCAGGAGCTTTTTGCTTGTGCTGGCCTTGAGTTGTGATCTTCCTGATATCCACCTTCTGGTAGCTAGGATTTCAGCATGAGCCTCCAAGCCTGGCCTTCACAATATTTCTATTGTTAGAAAAATAAGCTACCATGCTGGAATGCGTGTTAGATTAATTCTTTTTTCTTACATGTTATCTCTCACTTGTAAACCCCTCAGCTTGTCAAACAGCTTCATCTGTACTGCTTGAATACATTCATCCAGTCCCGGGCACTGGCTGTCGAATTTCCTGAAATGATGTCTGAAGTCATCGCTGCACAATTACCTAAGATCTTGGCTGGGATGGTGAAACCTCTTCTCTTTCATAAAAAGTGAAAGTCGTTTTTTTCTTTCAAAAAATTAAATTTCATGTTATGTCTTTTTGTTTCAGTTAGGATTATGAGGTCTCGAGTTTTTATAATATTCTTCCAAAAGCCTTACATTTATAACATATCATGTTGTGTAAATTTCTGAGAAAATTGTGAGATTCTAATATTCCCTTGTAAAGCATAATTAGTATTTTAAAGTGTTTTTGCGTGCCTATATTTTCTTTTAGAGTTTACAAGATTGAAAAAGTACTAAAACTGATTGTTGAAGTAAAATATATCTGATTCATATTATTTCATACCATTTAGGTGAAGATTTTTAACTTTTGCATCTACTTTGGAAAAAGAACTTACAGTTCATAATGAAAAGCTATGATTGATATTTGTTACTTCTAGGGAGATCCCTTTGTCTCCCAAAAATGAACCTGTATAATGGTAGCCAAATTTTAAATTCTATGAGGAACACATTCATACCCTTCACCAGATTTCCAAATGTGCTTTTAATGTAAAAAAATGTAGACAGAGTTTAAAAAATGCAGAAATAGATTGGTGTTTCCCAAACTAGGTAAACAGCTCAAATGTTATGATTTTCTTTGTCCCAGAAAAGAAACAGAGTTCTAAGGGAGCTAATTAGTAGCCCTATCATCATGACAACAGTATTGGGGGTTTTGTAAGTTTTTTCCTAACCTTTTTTGGGAGGTTTGTCTTCAAATAAGGTGTCGTGAATAGAAATAGAAGTCAGAGACAGTGTGGCCTTGCTATCAGGGAAAGTTAGTTTGCAGGTGGTATAATATTATCTTTCATGCCAAATGCTTCTTTTGGCAAGATGTTTTTTGTTTTTTATTAATATCCTCCCAAATCAAAGAATGGGGAGGGGGTGAAGGGAGGGAAGAGGGAGGGAGAGAAATATTTTCTTTCTTCACTGCTCACGCAATTGAAGATGGTGTTCCTTTTCAGTGAAGCGTGATAGGTGAATCTCAGGTTGAACATTTTGAGTGCCTCTGATCCAAATCTAAGTGATCCAATCCCCTTCAGGAATAGATGAACTCAGGTTGAAATTGTTTGAGTGCCTTTTACCAAGTTCTGAAGGAGTGGCTTCAGGAGATTCTAGATAATGGCTTAAAACAATACAAGTGGCAGAAAACACACTTTTTACTTATTTGAACTAAAAATATTCTTTTGGAAGATAGACAGGATTTTCTGAGGTGAATCTCTGGAGATCCCTTATTTAAAATAGAAAAATGCACATATGTCCGTACAAGCACAATACCTATATGCACATAAACAAGCTAATACCTACAGTAACTTAAATCAAGCTTATCCGTACATATATATTAATTTTTAACAATTCAGAAATTGTAAGACCAAGTTCTCTCTAAATTTCTTTAAAAGTGGTCATATTGCTATTTTACAAATAAAACATATCTTCTTGTGCATATTAATAATTGTTAATGAGAAAAATTAAAATAATACAGAAAAAATTCTACATGAGCATTCTGATTTCTTAATGTATTTTAATTACCTATTTCTTTCAACTGACAAATATTTGCCATTTATCAAGGAACAATAGTGTAAGAATATTCTTAATGAATGCAAACGTGACCCTCAAAACAAGGTAAAGTGGCTTCATCTGACAAAAAAACTGTTGAAAGAATTATATTACCATAGCTCTTTTCATAATAAGTCCTTCAATATAAAACAAGAACGAACAGTGGTGTATTTATAAATAGTGAGTTCTTATAGGACTTTTAAAATAAGCTCCTTCAGCTTGGGTTTGTTTGACCCATGGCAAATAGAAAGCTGGCATGCACTTTAATAACTTTCGGTTGTAACATTCAGTGAGAATTTACCATGTGTATACATGCAGACTTTTCTGTGATGTGTTTGTAATACATTATACTCTTGACTGGGATTTAGTTCTTCATAGTCTCCATACACGAACACACTTCCTTTGTTCACTCTTCAGGCCAAAGAGATCTTCCTAAACAAGGATCTAATTATTTCTTTTCCTCACTGAAAACTGACTTTTAACCACGTATCACTCATAGCTATGTATTAGAATTTCCAAGTGAGCATTTAAAAACTACTATTACCTTAAAAAAAATATCCTGAGCTCCATTTTTTAGCAACTATATTTTAATTGGCCAATTTAATGTACTCATGTTATGCTCCACCCACGACAATCTTTTGCCATTGATTTTTCTGCCAAAATGTACCCCCCATATACACCCCAGTTCCATCCATGCATTTACCAGCCTTCAAGACTCAGCCACATCTCATTTCTATAAAGTCTTCCTGTGTCTTCCGTAGATTTTCTCCCTCCTAGGGTTCTCCTGTCATTTTGAGTACCTCTGAACTGCAATATTTTTGTGCAATTCTGACTGCTCTTCAAGTCTGGGAGCCACACTGAAGTGGATCAGTAGTGCTTGTTGACAGAGACATGGATGACCTGTTTTGTCTGTCTGTCCTGTTGCTATTGGTCTCCAGCATTCTTTGATTCCATTGCTGACTGTCTCTGTGTCTCTGTTCTCATCATGGTATCTCCATCTTCATTCCTCTCCATCACTTTTAAATTTTCCATCTTTTCTCCTAATTGTGAGATCTCACTCTTTATTGACTATCACAAAGGAGAAAGCCATGTTATATGTATTAAGAACAATAATTTATGTTTCCTGATTTATATCTTAAAACTGATGAATGGACTATTATTTCTTTCCCTAAGAAAAATTCCCAAAACACAATTGTTTCTTACATTGAAGTACTCCTAAATTGTTTCATATTGCCAGTCTCAATATAAGTTTTTCCTCATTTCTGATTTTATTCCTCAAATACTTATTGAGTAGCTACTGTTAGCGTAAGAAACATGCTAATGACCTTTGTGAGATTTGGAGCTGAAGAAAGACCGTAACTCAGGAGAGGTATAGTCGGTATTACCAATAAACCACAGTGATCAATAAAGAGGGGAAAGCAGGTATTGTTGAGTATATGGACTTTAACTCATGAAATTTGATAGGTTCAAGGCATTATTTACATGCAACTTACTGAGAAAATGCAGCACAAAGATACTACTTTAAAATTAAATAATCTCTTAATTTGTTCAAGGGCCAGTGAGTCATTTGTATCATATCAATATGTACCATTTGTTTACTAGAAAAGTTTTCCATAGCTTTCCCCCCACAAATGTCATTCTAAAAGAAACATTTTTAACATCTCTCATATGCAGAAGTAGTGTGGACCCGTGATATAAGTAAATGAATGTAGGTGTGTCAAAAAGAAACAATGCCCTCAGCCCTTTACATTCTAGTAATGTACTCAGGGAACAGTTCATGTGATCCTTTCATTACCTGATTCTTCAGTTAAAGCAGTAATTTGATAGCAGAAATCCATTTCCACCAGTACAGTTTAATTTCCAAAATATCTTTAAATTTTCCTTATTTCACTCAACTATGAGGGAATAAAATGTGTTGGTCACAAGGTTGTTTTGCAACCTCATAAGAATGCTTGATATTTTTGATGTTGATATTAGTCCACAATGTAGATGTCTAAACACTAGGATTTAATATGTAAGGCTCAGCTTAGAAAGAAGAAAAAACATTCCAAAAAGAACATGACATTACCAAGTGGATGATATCTAGTCTCTAAATCTTTATGAATTCGAACTACTAATGTCTTCATTACTATGCAGTCATCATAACCTTTATCTTCATCTTGAGGTCATGTTCCTTCTAGTTGCTCTAAAATAAAATTAAATCATAGAAGACAAGTTATATATATCAGAAAATACTTGAAGGTTACCGAAATAGATTCTTAAGTTAATGAAAACATATCCCTACAAACATTCAAAAAGCCATTGGAGTTCGAAGCACATATACCTCCAAGCCATGTAATCTCTCTCATTAAACCTCACCCAATTGTTTTGCAATTAATAGAAATTGAAGCAAAAAAATTCAATACAGGTGTTCAAAAATGATGATTGCTATGATTATCTTTTCATTAAGCCTTAGTTCTAGCTATAATTTTACCAGACTAATCGACTATATTCTCTGGTGAAACCAAAAGCCTAAAATTCCCAGTCACTCTACTTCTATCACTATATACTATGATATATTTGACTGATCTGATCTGCAACTAGGGCCAGAAGGATTCCATTAATTTCTTCCCCTAAAAACTTACTATATTTTGAGTTTGGGACCTGTTTTATAAGAAACCTAAAGAGTCTACCACTTTTCTATTGTAGATATCTAATAATAATTATTAGGTTTTTACATGCTTTAAAATATCTCTCTAAAACACTGCAAGCTTGACTAAAACACAGCTCCTCCAAAAATGGATGCTATATACTATATGCTCAAATTGTTTTTACAACAGCAGCAACTCTACAAAAAGGTAGAGTCAAAAATCATGATGAATATCAACCAAAAAGATAACATTCCTGTCCTGAAGAAGGTTATGCTCAAAGAGAGCATCACATCTGCTTTGATCTGATGTCTTGTGTTCCTATGTTACAGTGACTACCACTTCTCAACCTTTTGGCTAAGATCAAGTATGGTAGGATGACTAGTAACCTTTTCAGATTTTGCTGTGAATATTTGAGCAGTTGTTCTGTGCTTACCCTTTACACATCAGATTTCAGGATAAAAATATGAACCTTTTAAATATTTTGAAAATTCCATAGTCTTGTGTATTTGAAGGTCTCAAGACTTGAATTTTTTTCACATTTAAGATATCTCATTTTTTTATTCAATCATTCAACAATCAAATCCCCATGAATCAAGTATGCCTTTGGAGGTGGGAGACTTTCCACATTTCTTCAATTTTAGAGAAACTACTCTAGCCAAAGTTTGCTAAGTCCTAAATTGTTTACCCTTGCTGGACTAACTTCTTTTAACAAAAAGACTATCATGTAGGCCTGTAGTTTCTCTGTTTCCTTGTTCAAGGTTGGACATAAAGTATGATCTGTATCATGTCCTACCAACATACATGTTATGTGGTCCTTCAATCCAAACACTGAATAAAAAGCAGTAAAGCAACTGGGTACTCACCCATATTATGGAGTGCAGTCCAATCTGGTTGGGCCTCCATACCATAATATTCATTCAAGCTGAACTGGGCTAGATAATTGAGCTCAGATTGATCACATCCTTTTTCAAATTCAAGGAAAAGTCCAGAGTTAGGCCTGAATCAATGCGGCCTTAAAAACTAAAAGTAAATAGTGAATATGGTGGTCCATCCCTGTAATCCTAGCACTGGGGAGGCTGAGACAGCAGAATCTTGAGTTTGAGACTAGCCTGGACAACACAGCAAGACTGTTCTCAAAAGAATTAAAAAACACTGAGAAGGTTTCCTTAACAATTTATCTTCTCTCGCATTGGAGAAGATTTAAGAATTGTGGGGGGAGGGGTGTGCATTGGTGTGAGTTAAATAGCAGTTGTATATGGCAGCAATTGCTTGGTTGCTTAAAGAAAAACCACAGGGAACCTCTCCCTCCTTGAACTTGACAGGGGTCGAAGGCAGAGCTCTGGGCACAGGCCTGGAGGCTGCGCCCAGGCTTGTCCAAGCTTCCTGCAGCTGTGGAGTTTGGAAAACTCTTGCGGGATGGCTGGATTAGTCCCAGAATGTCAACCTCATTTCAATTTACTGGCTCTTGTTGCTTTGTGTCATGCTGACCTTATTGTTAAACACAGGTTTGTTTGCTTTCTTAAGAGTCATGGAGAAATGGGGAAACCATTAGTTCTAAGCTGGCTGAGAGCTCTAACTGACAGAGCTCTTTCAGAGAAATGTGACTTAGGCTAAGGGAAGAAAATGTATGCTCCCCCGGGCCTTCAAAGAAAACATATGGGCTTATTAACACTGCAGTGTGACATCAGTCTCTCAGTCCATATTTAGACAGATGTGAGTAAAATATTTAAATGGAATTGTAAATAGTTTTTAGGACATACACTGCAGCTTATTTTTATTATCTTTAGAGATTGCTCTTAATATATCAACTCCAGATGTATCCAATTTACCAGACATAAATTATTTTAAAGGAAATCCACTAAAGTATGTTTTTCTCTTGTTTATTATATATAAAGCTTAACATTTCTGTGATGTTTACTTACCTATGAATTTTTAACTATTTTAGATGGCCCTGTTTTTATGCTTTTTCCCATTGACCATACCCTTTATACTTTTTGCTTCCCTCCTCCCACAGAAAAGCTTTTATTTTAAAATATCTATTCACCAAACTATTTCTGTTAAGATGTAATTGTTTCGCTTTCTTAATGTGTTATTATTCAAAGACATACCAATTTGAGCTGCTATGCAGGGTAAAAATTATGTCCACACAGATATCTTTTATGAAGCCTTAACGTGGAAGACACAACATTTTATTTTTCTAATAGCAGAATAATCAAGGGGCTCCTAACACAGCTTTCCTAAACTAGGTTCTTAGCCAGAGATTTGAGGATATATCATATAATGTTAATTTTTCTTCTTCTAAGGTCTTTAAAATTCATAAGATGACCAAAAAGTATATGGAGAATTAATATAAACACCCCACATTCTTGTCAAAACCAAGATGCCATCCTGCTCCTTCTTGCTATCCAAATCTGAGATGTATATGTGCTCAGAAGCTTGCTTTTGGTTTTTAAGAAACTTAGCTATTTTTGGATTAGAGTCTACATGGTTTAGGGGAAAAAAAGGACACTGATCTTTGTAGTCTATGTTTTAATCTATCAACTAATGCAATATTTTAAGATTTTAACACTTCCAATGGAACCAAACTATCCCTTTTAATTCTGAAAGTAGAATCAAAGTACTTCTTTCAGCTCTGAAACTGCAGATGTTCTAAACAGTTCTCATCTAGATATGGTAGCCAACTCTGTCATCTACGTTAGTATGAGAACAATAAATTCTGTAACACAAAAACAAAATAATGTTTTTGTGGTGTGGTTAAGTTGAGAAGTATTACTTAGGCTCCTTCTAATCTTCACCAGTTAGCTATGAAGCATTTCCTGTGTGGTGTGCCAGTCACCCTGCCAGATTGCAGAGACAACAAATGAACTTACTGGAGTTCCCTCTTCTCTGACTATAGATGAGTGGAGAATAGAGACAGAAAATTGAATGGCTACAGGATTGTACTATGAGCGCTGTGACCAAGGAAGTCTGGGGAACTAACTAACGTAGGGTCAGCATCGCCAGAAACAGAAAGAGATCACAACATTCCAAACAAGTTCAGGGCATGTGCACCAGCAGTAGATAACAACACGTGGCACGTGGTGCTGAGAGTGAGTGGGGTTAGGGACTGATGAGGAAACTGAGGCCCAGCTCATCAGTGGCTTTGGTACCAAAATAACAAGCGTAGACCTGATTCTTTGTAAGCAAGAAAGCAGCCTAATTCCTGTGACGACATTAGGGAACTCCTCCCCCACTGCAGTATGGACAGCAGAATGAGAAATGGGCAATCCTATGGCCAAGAGAACGTTATTAAGGAAGTTTCAGTGTTTTGGTGAAAGTCCTGCTCATAAACATGGAGATCTGGGGGTGATCATGACCTCCTCTCCAATTTTCCAGAAGGGTTTTATAAGACATAATTTACAAGCATTGACAGAATGAGGAAAGTAGATAAAATGCATCATATAAATTGCCAAACACAATGTGTCATTATTCTACTTCTGTGTTGAAAATGCAGATTTTTCACCAAGAAAGAAAATAAAATCTAAGAAACTTTGTTTTACTGACTTCCAGAATCCTACCGATACAAACAGTCTCTACCCCTCCACCAACACTCTCACCTTTGCAAATCTTTCCACCCTCAAAATCTAGGTCTTTGCCCAAAGCTAAGGATAGAGTAGTTCAGGGCTCAGCAAATGGGAAAGCAACCAAGGGAAGCTGAGTCGTGTTGGATGGTAAAAAAGAAACACAGCCTTCTTCAGGTGCCATTTTCCAATAGAATTATAAAATGGACTAAGCAATTTTAGAGCAGTTAGGTTTTCATACAGGATCTTGACTTCTGGAGCCCTCTCAAGAGTGTGGGGAGTTGGGCAGGAAGGGCTGGTGAGTGGTAGGTTGGGAAAAAATGTTGCATCTCTTTCTTTTGGTTTATATTAAAAAAGCCTTATGTGTGGTTATCTCATTCAGTTTCCATCAAGAGTTGTCTTCCTTTTTACTGCCATTACCCAGACAGCACTGAGGAAAGGAAGAAACTTGTTAGTGCTTGTGATGGTGGTGAAAGGGGCTTCCTTCTCCTGGCCTCAGCGGCCACTCCAGGCTCTTGTCCTGCCTGGCCACTGCTCAAGGCTGGCAGCCTGTGAATTCATCTGTTCTCTCTGCTCTGGTACAGCAGGGTACTCTGACTTTGCTGACTTGATGCTTTCTGTTGCTTCCTTGCTCAGCCGGTGACTCTGAGATGAGCTATTTCCCTGTCTGGCCTGTGCTGTAGGGTCACCTTGCCCTTTCAGGAGAGCTGTGCTTTCCACTCCCTGCTAAGACCCTGACCAGCAGGCAGCATGCAGAATCTAGGCGTCTCTGAGATGTTGCAGACTTACACAAAAACCACAGCTCTTGGCCTCCCCCTTTATGGTCCAGATGACCTGTTGTCCACCTCAGCTTCTTCAAGATTCAGCCCCCATATGGGGAAATTTGACTTCCTCATCCTTCTCTTGAAACACAGTGGCTGCTTGGCTCTTCCTGTTGGGTCTTAGTGAGCTCCTGTCACATATTCCTTGTAGCTCCCATTGACTGAGCCCTCCCTCCTCTTAAGGAAACCTTTGCAACTTAGAGATCCATTCCTTCTCCAGGGAAGCTTTGCTCTCAAGACTTGCCTTGCTGTGGTTCTCAAACACCAACTCAAGAAGTCCAAAGCTGAGCATTGACTTTCTTTAAGCATTTCTACCCTCACTCTTCAATCCTCACTCTTCTCAGAGCAGCATGGCTTCATCCAGCTAAACTGGAAAAGGGTCAGGGGCCAAAAAAGAAAAACACACAGCTGAATGTATTTCAGTATGCATTTACTAGAGAGAGCTGCGGGAATGTATGTGAGGTTTTCTATAGAGTATAAGACTCTGCATCCATCTGTGTATGCCAAGAGCAGTTGACAACTGAGGAGGCAAAACTGTAAAATGGAGTGACGGTGGACTCAAGGCTATCATCACATTGATTTTCAGTGTATTCAATATACTTGATACTCAATATATTTTATATTGAATATTATATATTTGATGTATTTTAAATACATTTTAAAATAATTTTACTGCTTTGGACATAGATTTTCCCGTGTAATGCTGAAGTTGACAAAATAGTCAATTCCACTGCGTTGCTTGTTAGTAAGTCCAGTGCTTTGGTTGGCAGGAGGTGCAGGGTTATCACCGTTTTTCTCATGAACCACACCCTTTTCGGTATTCCTTGCTATTGCTCTGTTCTGAGTCCATCGTAGGGCACCAAGCGCATTCACCACGTTGTCCTCTTAATGTGCCTTGGGTCTAATTCCACACTCTTAGCTCCTCATTTCCGAGTGAGAAAGGCAGTACTTGAAAGCCTGCTGGGATTTGAGGTTTTTTTGCTGAGAAGGCGAAACACTGTCCATCTGCCCGTGGTTGGCACGGGCTCCCAGGAAATGACTGGGTGACAAACGCAAAGCTGTGAAAGTGAGATGACAGTGGGCATTTAACATTGTCATATGTTACAAGTTCCATCTCTGTTTTTTAGCTAAATGTGGATTTCAGAGGGAATATTTTGTGATTCAGACAAAACACTCTTGAGTTACCTGCTCGGCTTGACAAATGTCAGCTATGAAATGGGCTGTTGATTAGAAATGAACTTTCATGTAGTGTTTTTTAGAAAGGACATGGGGAGTTTCGTTAAATATTTCTTACTGTTATAATAGGTAATATTAAAGAATAAGTCATTTCTGTATCTCTGTTTATCAGTGAATCAGAGCACCCAAAGCTTAATACAATTACATATGAGGTGTATCTGAGTCATCAGTGTATTATTTTTATTTTAAATTATAGTCAACGTTTCGATTTGTGCAATACTGTTGTGGTGTAAGGTGGAATGTAAATCAGCATGCTTTGGCAGTATGAATCCTTGACTGACTGTGTGAACACTTTAATTAAACAAGGAGTGAATCTCAGATGGCTAAATTGAAGCCAATTAGTTGTTTTAAGTAAAACAATGCATATCTACAAAGATGCAATAATGCATTATTTTGGTTGCATTGATTTAAAAGTTTCATATTTATGCTATAGAATATTAATTTCCATATGAAATTTAGTGCACTTAACATTAAAGAGAAAGATGTAATCTAATTGTTAATAACAAAATCTTTTCAGAACATTATTCTGTCTTAGTTTCATGAATAGTACTTGAAATATATAAATGGCACTTCAGTAAATAAAATAAGTGCCCACAGAATACAAGGAACCATGCTGGGTCTCTGAAGACAAAAAGATGAAAGAGCAGAACAGAGTTTCTGCTTTAAGTTCCAGTTAATAAGAGGCCAGATATTGCTAACTGTTCAAAGGTAAACATTCCTCTTTCTTTTCAATCAATTCTAGACTTTAGAAACCAGAAAGTTTTACTAGCCCATTTGACTATGAAAATCTTTCTACAATATAAAAAAAAAGCATTTCATTTATTTCTGGCTGGTAGTATGTTTTCTGTTTTAAACTAAACATGCCCCAAATTCAGATTTACAAATTTAAATGTGTTGAGCAACTTCATATTTATCTGTGGAGTAATGTGCTATGGTTTTTTTTGTAAATACTTGATTTTAATTGCTGGTGGAGATTTTTCTTTACATTTTACAGTTAACTACTTACTGTATAAGGAGAAACTGTGATAAGTGTGCAACTGTAAATGCAAGACTCCATTCTCAGTTGTCACATATGCGACTCACTACACTAAGCTAGAGTGCACAGCTCTCTATACGCTACTGATGTCTAAATACCTACAGAGTTACTTGTGTTTTATTTCAATGGAAGATGTCATATTTACCTGATCAGATGAGGACTGATTCCATCTTATAAGTGATCTAATCCAAATAAATAGAGTAACTTCAGGGATCTGTGGTCAGCTGTTTGTGAGTAGTTTGGAATTAAGAATGCTCAAGGAACTTAAGCTCGCCATGAAAACATTCATGCAGGGATGATTTCAGCTACAATTACGCCGTGTGTGACACAGAGCAGCACAGCCTGAAGAGCACGTGCTCTGGACCCAGAGGTTCTCAATATCATGTTTCTTGGGAAAACTGGTTGTTTGTACAACCACAAAAAATCTTACATCTTCCATCTTCCAACTAGAGAATCACCTTCGTGATGATTACTTAAGAGACCTTCACTTTTTGGTGAATTTTATGAAAAGAAAATGATGATATATTTAAAGTTCACGTATAAGAAGTTTCTACTGGTAGATGAGTTACGAGAGGGTTTTCTGAAAAACAAATATGTTTTTGTAGAGAGGAAATTGACCTAAGTACAGGTGATCTGGGGACAGGAAGATGATTGTTTGTTCCTAAATTATCTGAGTTGGCCATCTAGACCAGGCTGGATTCATGAGATACTTGTCTGCTGGTTTATTTCATTTCTGCACTGTGGATACAAAACAAGTCTCACGCTAAGCTTGCAGTAGAGCTCATCACACTCAACTTCATTTTTAGATTTTTTCAAAGTTTGTGCATCAAATTAAGTTACATCTATCAAACATGTTCTATCCCAGGTCATTTCTATGAACCAGGGCTTACTCGGAAATCATGCACAGTACATGTGTGAGCTTACCCCTGTGCGCACGAATGCACACATCCAAGTTCGTTAGCACAGCAGTCCAGAGGAAGACGCAGCCAGGGCTCTTATAGAAGAGAGCAACAAAAGCTGCACGAGGGCTAAAAGACAGGGAAAGGAGTTTGACGCCTTGAATGGAAAGGCTGTGATCTGATACTTCCTCTTGAGCTGGGGTCGCCACCTCCCTCTTTGAAACCTCATTTTCACTTTCTGTCTGGCAAACAAGGCACACAGTCTACATACACATACACGTGGAGATGTGTGCATCGGAATATTTCAAATGTTTTGAAAAGTATGGTACCACTTTACATCGTTTCACAATTGTTATGCCTTATCCTTTATATTAAAATCTGACCAGTAGTGGTTCGATATAACTTCCAATAGGGTCTTATTCAATTTTATTTGATAATTTCTTAGTAAATACATCTCTTGCAATCTGCACCTCAATGTTCCCATTTAATTACTGGAAAACATCTAATTCTTTTCTACCCTACACATCCATCAATAATCTGAATTAAACAATGGTACTTAAAAATTTTTTTAATGATTTTACCATAGTTTTATTCATTGCATTATAAAGCTGGATAATAGTGGTGTATAGCATTAACAATTCTTAAAATATTAGTACTTCCATTTGTGATATTTTCAAACCTTGTACAGTTTTTCTGTAGTTGCCAAGAAATTTGAACTATTTTTTAGAAAGCAATTTTCATTTGATTTGCAAAGCCATTTGTTTCTCTTTCATCGCCTCACTACCCATTCCCACTAACAAAACCTTGGTTCTGAAAAATAAATTGTTTTCCATTCTACTTTCCTAAAACTGAATTTGTCTTTGCAATTAGAAATGTTAATTTGCACTTTTATTCTTCCCAGCTATATTCAGAAAAGCTCATTTTTAACTTCTTCAAATAATAATCAAATAGCTTCACATAAAAAAATGTTCAAATGGAACTCTAGAAGTTTTACTGATTAAGCCAAAATTAATTGTGAAATAATTTCACCTGAATATTTTAATAGTGTGCATGCTAAATGTAAAAAAAAGTCATTTAAAAATCATGGTCAAAATATGTATTCCAAATTGATAATGTCCTCTGTATTAATTTGAAACTTTCTATATTTTAATCTGTTCTTTCAATCAGTGTACTTTTCTTTATGGAACTTTTAAATGGCATGAGAAGAACATTACTTGCTACAGGATATAGAAATTAATTCATTTTGTATGGCAATTACATCATTTAAAACTTTCCTGTTAAATGCATTGTTAGCTCTGGTCCATTTTATTCACTTCTGCATATCAAGTTCATTATTTTCACAATCTAGCATAAAAGTGATAACTTCCTACCCACATATGTTTGCACTTGAAATATCTTATTGCTTATAAATATTGTATGTTTCTTCCTTTGTCTCCATGGTTTTTGAGCTTCTCAGTACACTGTTTCTGCTGATTTAAAATAAAAATATGGCCAGAGAGTCATGTGACATTAGAGTTGCAGTGGACCCAAATCCATGTGGTCCATTGTTTCTTCACCTGTGGTCCAAGGACTTGTTTTGAGGGAGACCTGCCAGCACAGTCTAGCAACTACAGTATATGTGCATCCATACGTTTTCCACTACTTGTAAACTTCTCAGAGAGCTCAACAATGAAAACTCCACTATCTTGTGCTACAAATAGAGAACCTGAAACTCAAGAGAGTCTGTGACTCATCCAAGGTCTAGAGAATATGAGTCTGAGATATGGAGCCAAGTGATGATTTGCAGATTTTGAGGAAAAAAGCAAACTATTTTTTCTTCTATAGTCATATCATTCTCATACTTCATGTGTCCCACAATTCAATTCTCCAATTCACTGCAGACACTAACAGACTGTCCTAAAATCCTATCCAATTCTGATTCTGTGTACCTGTGTTAGTTTAGAACTCACAGGTTAAGTAAGGCTAGGTCCTACAAGACTGCTGCTCCCACTTCAGGTGCCACTTAAAAACAGTGGGTCCCAGGTTACCCACAACTACTGTCTGACATAGCTACAAATCAGAGGCTTCCAAGACACCTTCCTCAGTCAACCATTTGCTAGAACAGCTCCTAACAGGGAAACATTTGTGCTTACCAGCTTATCATACAACAAAGGATATGATAAAGGAAGCAGATGAAGGTCAGATGAAGAAAGATACAGGGTGACATTTAGAAGGGTCTCATCCACAGGAATTACTGTCCTCACCAAGTTGGGTTACACCACCCTCCTGACATGCTATTCTCTGAACCCTGTCCTTCAGAGATTTTGATGGAGGGCCTTTAGTTAGATAAGATCTGATACCATCTCAATCTCCATCTCCTCTGCCCCAACTCCCAGGAGGACGGAAAGTAGGGCTGAAAGTTCTAAGTCTCTAATCGTGGTTTGGTCTTTCTAGAAATCAGCCCTCATCCAAGAAACCCAACAAAAATCATCACCTCATTAAAAGATGCTCTTATCTCCCAAAATTTCCAAAGGATTTTGTAGTTCTATGTAAGGAAGCTGAGTCAATACCAAACATTAGAACAAAATACGTTCCATGCTACCAGAGAACACAATAAAGCTCGGTCAATTAAATCATGGTCTTGTTAGAGATGATAAACATTATACGCATGAAAAGAGTTGAAGGACATTTAAGCCATTATATAAATACATCTTAAATCGTGGGCTTTAATTCCAGTACTGGAGTTCAGAGAAGAGAGAAGCAAGTTCAGACCAAAGGAGCCCAGGCTGGAGCTGTCAGGAGCTGAGTAGGCTGACCAAAAGGAAAAAAAAAAAAACCCCAAAAACTCAAAGTTACAGCATTAAACTACTCAGAGTTTCAAGCTTTCCTTAGACAAAGTCTTTGGAAAACCAGGTCAAAGAAAAGACCATCAAAATAGAAAAGGTGTCTAAGTGTCTTGTCAAGAACTGTATGAGTGATGTTTATTTGGCAAGCAAGAAAGGACATGGAGCATTTGTCTTACATCAGACAATCACCATAGTTTGATAGTGTCAATTAAAAAGGTATTAAGAAAAATGAGAAAGATTTCTCACTGACAAAAGAAATTACAACTTGAAAAAATACAATATTTATATTACATATTATAATATTGTAATATCAACTCAAAATGCCATGGTAAATAAATCCTGTCCCTGCAACATCTTCAAGGCTATTCCATTTGGAATTATTTAATTGCTAAATCTTTCTCAGAACTCTGTTGCTGCTATTGTAACTTATTTCTTTGTTTCTATTCCAAATAAAAACCTTAGCAACCAAAGAATTCAAAGTTAATCAACAGAGCAGGAACTCACCTCATGAGGGCAGCCTATCCCAATAGAGGAGAAGGAGTAGATGAAAGGAGAGGGAGAAAGAGGGGCCAGGGATGGAAGGGAGGCAAGAGAAGGTTGCAGTGCCTTAACAGATTAAGGTGGCTTTTAAGGTCATATTCAATTCACCGCCCGAAACGGTGACTGGAAGAAACTGTAATGAAACAGCTTCTCAATTGCATTAACAAAGGTGAGAGCTTCTTGATACTTTTAAGACTTCTGCGCTTTGTCTCTGAAGGTCATTGAGAATTTCTATGAACTTTTGCATGTTTACACCAAAAGTATAATGTGAACATTGGCAAAAGAAGTGACTTTGGGTGAGCCATGTTTTTTAGGTTGATATTGTAAATACAACTGAAAGCTAGCCAACTTCACACCATTGCTGAAGAATTAAAGGACAGATTGATAAAACGGCACCAAAGCCTTAGAAGTGAGACCTGAAACTTGTGAAAGTGGACATTCGTTTTTGGCACTGCTAACAGCTCTTGGTGCTCTCCAAACCTTTCTTCACAACTCCCCAGGTCCCCATGAACTCAGCTAACCCCAGGCAGTACTAGCCTCCGCCATACTCAGGCTACCTGCACACCTGTGCCCGTCCACACTCACGCCCTGCAAACCCACTCTCAGCGAACTGCCACGTTAGAAAATTGCTGAGTAAATACACAATCGACTCTGCTTTCCTGAGACATGAGCCTGTTAGCGGAAATCATGCCTCACCCAAAGCAAACTGTGATCTTTTGTTATCAGACCCAAGTCTCTTGGGCAGAGCTTATGGGCAGTGAGCTCATAAAATTTAGGTTAACAGATATTTTGGAAAGGATTATATTTCTGTTGGGAATTATGGCCAGAAATTGAGAATAATGAAATAGACTAAGGTTCCAATTAGAGCCATGAGAGAAGATGCAGATCTGTTCCAGTGAGGCTCGAGATGTTCACATAGCAATGCATTCTGACTCACAAGCGCACAGATACCACTTCCACATAAACTTTCGCTTATTCGTTAGGGATGTGTTGGTAAATGAGGCAGTAACTGCATTTGACAGTCCCAAATTCATGTTCATTGCTGGAATTACACAATCATCTTCCAAATAGCATCTAATAGTCTTTAGAGCAGGAAAGGGTAAGACCACTCCTCTTTGCCCTTTGAATAAAGAAGTTAAAACACACACTCTTAGTTTCAAAGGGAACAAAAGTTGAATTTTTCTTTCACTCCTAAGGTGGTTGTAGCTGCAAGGAGTTGATTTTGAGGGGACCAAGTGCAGCTCAAGGTGACTCAGCACACATAGCTCAGAACTCCATGGGGCTGTCCAAAACCCACCATCTGCTTGATCCTTGGAGCCTTGAACGAGCTCTGTATTTTTATTTCTTTCTTATTAAAAATCAGAAAGAGGTGCCTCAGTTAGAAAGATGCTCTTAAAGTGCTTTTGCTAAGGTCATCCTTGGATTTTGCACCACAGAGAGTTTTACCATATGGCCTCTCCCATGTGACCAGGGAGGCCCAGACCCATGGGGTCTGGTTCTGAAGAAAAAATAAAGGGCTTTAAGAGTATTATATTTTAGTATTACTGCAGTTCCTTAAATTGTTTCCACATCTGTAAAATTTGATGATTCCACTTTCGTAAGGTTGAAATAGGAAACAACAATAGCTTCTATTTATTCAGGACTATCTCATGTAATGTTAATAACAGAGAATATTTTATTGGATCTCATGTTACAGGGTAGGATAAGATTTAGAAAATTAGGATTTAAACCCAGAAAGAACAACTTCAGACTTCAACCACTACTTCATAATCCCCCTGTAGGATAACCACTGATAGGAAGTACAGCCATCAAGACAGAGTGACTCACCAAAAAGGAAAGAAATTTGAGAAGAATTCCATGAAAATGGAAAAACAAAAATTTCTTCTTTTAATAATCTTTTTTAAAATTTCTTATTGCTGTATAAAGAAAGGCAGCTTACATGCAGCCTTTCCTTTCACGAGTCAAAAGGATCCAGAAATCCTACCTGAAATGAAATTGCCAATGAAGATTGACAAGCATACAAGAACAGAGTGGGAACCCCATGGGTGTGGTCCCCCTCGCCTTCCCATGGCTCCTTCCTATCTCATGACTGCTTGAGGGCCACTCAAAGTGAGCAATTGCACACTATGAGGAATGTGGATTTTCAGTGCTTAAGCTAGTGCCAAATTCCACTTCATCTTCATCTTCCACTTCATCTTGCTCACCACAAGAAAGTGCCAGGAAAGTACTCTTCCTTAATCTGGATGAGGCTCCAAAAATTAATACTAGAATTAGAGATCAAGATCAAAATGTTCAGACAAAAAGATTTCGGTGCCGTTTCATACTCTCGATGCTCTGAGGTTCCTGAAAACGGTGAACCATAAAACCTGAGGATCTCAGATGCTGGGTAAAAATTTCAAGATCTTCCCGGTGTTCAAATGAGCTAATTTAGGTGACCTTTTCAAATGGGCATGATTTCGGCCTTTTCCTGGTTGCATTCAATCTGCCTTACTCACCACGTGGAGCCAAAATTTCCTCTGTCCACTCATTGTTTCAGTGAAATAAGGCAACTTCCTCTCAACCCTTTAAGTCCTGCTGAGCTCTTTTGTGAGCAGTGGGCTGTACTCTAAACTCTAACAGGAAAAAATTTTTCCTTTTTTTATTGAAATGGAGCCTGTTCACTTCTAAGGTAAATAAAGCGGCTGTACTGGTGGTAAAAGCCTTAGCTACTTGTCAAGAGTTCCCTCATGCAAGAAGACCCATTCCTCAGTTAGACAAGGAGAGAGGAGAACTAGAAGGGAAAGGAAGGGAAATTAAAGCCTCTCTCCACTGAAAATTCATTAAAACTCAAAAAATTACAAACTGGCAGCCTACTAGCTACATCTAGAACTATGTTGTTTGGCCTGACAAATCTTTTAACACTCTCAATTATTTCTAACATCTTGAAAGCAAGGTGTGACTCATGATACTCAGATACCTGGCATCTCCTTAAAAATCAGAAAATCTAAGCTTACATGTTTGTAAGGCAGCAATCAGTTGGAGCTCAATAGGTCTGTGCCTTTCAGGACCAACACTGTCCAAATCATCACAGCCTAACTTGGCCATCTTTACACATTTATATCACCTGTCTGACACAACAGGCATTCAAGTGTAAGACTTCTGCTAACCCAGGCTGTGTTGGCTACACTCCTGCCTGAAGCTTCCACTTTTCATTTCTTTAATTTTGCTGAGAAGAAAAATTGTCAGAGAACTACACTATTTTATATTTTTTAAAAGCGTCCTAATAAATGATTGTATAGCTATCAAATGGTTGGCTTTATTTTCTGATGGGGAAAGTGAGTCTTGCAAATTAAGAGTTGCAGAAAATTATACAACTAAGTTTATGGCTGAACCAGGATTTCCATGATGTTTTCTGACTCCATGCCCAGCTCTCTTTCCGTTAAACTACAATTCCTCTTGACCAGTGAAACTATAAGAAAATGTCCACAAGAAAAGTCAGATATACTAGGATATAACTTATACTTAGAAATTAGAAAACTGAAACTACAAGGATATGGAGAAATGTATGCCTTCCTTGATTAGGAGTGAATTAGGACTGTGCAGGGTAACTGGACTTATTGCTGCGAGGTAAGGTTCCAGACACAACTGTACCACTCATTGGCCCCTTCACTTGAAAAGGCCTTCTGTTCATTTGGAGCCTTCACGTGTGCTCAACATTTTATGGCAGACTCTGACCATAACTGGCTGTATCCTCTGAGGGATGTATCCTCCTGGACAGCTAGCTCTTCATCTCTGTCACTCTGCTACCCCTAAAATGTCCTCATTCTCCCTCATGCCCATTGTCCCCCAAGTCTGACTCCCATGTTTCCTTTCTGTCTACAAGTCCATCTTGTCCATCTGAAATAGAGAGGCTCTCTGGAAAGTGTTTACAGACAGGTACAGAGCAAGCACTTACCATGTAGAAAACACTGTATCTTGAGGAACTCTGTTGTTTTGGATCATTTGCAACAATCAATAGCTTCAAAACAGACTTACTGTATTCTCATGAAATTATGAATAAAATTCTTTTATAAACAAAACATTTACAGGATTAAAAATTTTATTTTAACCATTTGCACATATAAATGGGGATCAACACAACTCAGAGTTCTAGAATGTATACATTTATATGCTATGTAAACAGTGAGTTATATCTCACAGTACAACTCTCAGTGACTTAGAGTTCTCGTCCCTTGAGAGGTGAAATTAGAAGTTCTCAGTCACTATCAAGGTTACGTGTAGCATTTCTCTTAAGGGAGATTCTTTTTTATTTGAAAATAGCTTATTTAGTAAATTGAGAGGGCAGTTGGATATTTTATTTGGTTGACTATAAAAGAAACAATATTACAATGTTTCCTCACAAAATAAGCAATTTGGAGTGAGCCAGTCCAGGTTATATGATGGCATAAATGGCCCAGGACCCTTTTTGTTTTCATTTTGGGGCTACAAAATAGCTGTTCCACCTTCAGCCCCCCTGACAGGAAAAGTGAGTAGGAAGTCACAGGAGGAATGGGTAGAACTTACAAGGAAACACAACTCCCAGAAGTTTTCCATTTAGGATTTTCACCTATGTCTCATTAGCAGAAACTGTATCAGATAACCCCCATATTGCAAAGGAGGCTGAGAAATATAGCTCTTAGACCAGACATATCATTGCTGTAAACAAAGCCTAAGAGGCCTTTAAAGGAAGAAGAGGTGAACAGGCAACTTATATGGAGCTCATGTTCTGTTCCATGTGAGTTTCCTGGAGTCATTCAGCTACATAGAATCTGTATGGAACTCACAGTCTGATGGACCAAAACCAGGTATGGACAGATGCAATTCAGGCAGTGTATGCTTTAATGGAACCAGAATGCAAAGAGCAATGCACAATCCTGGAGAGCACAGACCCAGCAGTTAGTTCCATTTAGCATACACTCTACAGAAAGACACAACTCCTCCTTACTTGTGAGGATTACATCTGGCAGTGATAATTCCTCAAGCTAAGTAGCCAAACACCCCTACTTCCAAATCTCACCTTTAGCAGGTATCTACCAGGGCAGCCCCTGGTTCATGGACCTTGGCTAGGTGGGGATCCTGGGCATCAAGACCGCTGGGTTGTTAGTACGCACATTCAGCCCATGTAAGAGAACAGACATTAAACAAAGCAGAGAGCTCCCTCATGTAACGAGCAGACAGACGGGAAGTATGACAGGTTTCCATGAAATCATGCAAGCACCCCATTCTCATTTTGTTGCTGCACCAAATCTGGAGTGCACTTACTTTGTGGTACAAAATCATTCATCTTCCAAGCAGCAGGATGAAGGAATATGGAGAAGTGTTTGCCTTCTATTTTCAAGAACCAAAAAAAGAAGCCAGGCACTGGTGGCTCATGCCTATAATCCTAGCTACTCAGGAGGCAAAGATCAGGAGGATCCAGTCTGGGCAAATAGTCCTGGAGACTCTGTCTCGAAAAAACTCATCACAAAAAAAGAGCTGGTAGAGTGGCTTGAAGTGTAGGTTCTCAGTTCAAATCCCAGTACTGTAAAAAAAAAAAAAAAAACCCAAAAAAGTCGTACATTTTTATTCTTTTATCACATTGGTCACACTTAGTGCCCAAAGAGGTTAGGATATGTGATCTTTACTTTGAGCTATGTCATCTCTAGCTAAAAACTTGAATTTCTATTACTGTAAGAGAAAACATTGAGAATATCAAATAGCCTGCAGTTGCTACCACACCTTGGTACAGAGCAGAAAAGCTTAGTGGTTACTGTTTCACTTATCTGTTGCTGCAAATAAACCAGGCTAAATTTTGATAGCTTAAAACAAGAGTCCATTATATTTTTTAATGTTTTTTGTTAGGAACTTGGGGAGGCTTAGCAGAGTAGCTCTGTCTCACATGAGTTGTCTGGGGTCATTTAGCTGACCTCTGGGTTGGGTTGGAAGATCCAGTGTTGCCATCACTCAAAAGTCTGCCATGTTGGTGCTCCTCCATGTGGCCTCTCTTCTTCCTCATATGGGTTCAGATATCAATTAGACTAACCCAAGCATCTTTATAGCAAGAAGGCTGGACTCTCTAAGCTGTTAAAACTCTTGAAGTGTAGGCCAATTCAGCCAAAAATGACTAAAACAAGTCACATGGCCCTCCCAATTTAGGGGATGGTTCACTCCAATTTCTGATGGGTGGAGAGATATACACATACAAGAAGGGGAGGAACTGATGCTGAAGACTTACCAAACTTGTTAGAATTTTTATCCTTTCTATTCCTTCTTCCCCACCAATAATTGTGACAGGCAGAGAAGGTAGAAAAGAGTTGGTCCTTAAGAAATTCTCTAGATTTTCAGTATTCAAGTTACAAAACTACTAAGAAAAGTCAACTTTCAAAGCCTCCTTATGAGAAGCATTTGGTTTAAGGTTATGGTTCTCACCTGAACAGACCTAATAATCAAGAATTTATTTTTAATGAACATTTTACATCAAAACTGTATTTCACCAATATGGCTATTACTAAAAATTAGTAGTAGTCCTAGATTTGTTTTAAGCAAAGACTATTAACAAAAATTGCATAGGTGATACACAATACCTGAAACTGGCTAACACTGGAGAGCACTTGCCTAGCATGTATGAGGCACAGGATTCAACTCCTGCTACCACAAAAAGACAAAAAATTCAATGGGATTTAGACCTGAAGTTAAAACACTACATAAATTTAGGGGTCTCTAAATTAAAAAACAAACAAACAATGGTTTCCTAAGATGGACAGGATAAAAATAGGACCCTTGGAGAAATGTTTTGAATGAGTTGTGTCTGAAACATACATAGGCTCACTTGTGTCTTTTCATAATGTCAAAATTCATTGAATGACAAAAACTTCACAAGCTATATCAATGTCATTGGTTTAGTTCACCAAGTACTACTGATTTGACTTGGTATTTGTGGACACTGACAATCGCAATTTCTTTCATTCTAATCTTAATTACTAATACTAACACACCACACATTACACTTCACACAATGACATAAATATACATAACAATGTCTAAGAAAGGGTTAAAACAGCTGTAGGGCTCAAAGGGGCCTTAATGAAGGCAAGAGCAGAAAGCAGAGACAAATGCAAAGTGTCACTGGAAGTGGTTGGGTGTTGACCCAGTCACATGACTCTCTGTTGCAGGGCTGCCAAAGTTCAGAACTGGTTCCAGGCATACTGGGTCTGCAGTAAGGGCTGCATCAAGCCCAGGCTCATGCTGAGCAGACATCCTAGCGGCAGAGTCAGGAGTTTATCACCTGTCCATCCCATGATGAATGCACCAGATGGTCTGCTGTATCAGTGGGTGTTGCCATACTCCAGTGTTAGGTGCCCCTCCTTTTATATGATCCAGGTGAGGGGGCTGCATCATTCTTTGGTCTGGTATATTGAACAAGCTCATGGCCCTGGTTTTTCTGATATGGTTTTGATACATATATGCATCTATGTGTTCCTGGTTTAGTTTGGTAAGTTCATAGGTGGTAGTATTTCATTTTAATAGGTAAGTTATCAGTCTGGGTCTCACAGTTTGTGTTGGATAGATGATGGTTGTTTACTTGTACAAACAAGATGCAGAGTCATTGTGCTTCAGCATTTCAACTCAAAATGGAGAAAATTTGTTTTATAAAATGGAGTTGCTCAAGGCAAGGCACAACCTAAAAACTAGCATTCTATAAAATGTGGAGTAAAAGAGCTGGACACAGCCTGATCTACAAAGAAGTAAGAACAACAGATTCCTAAAAGGTATCACCACACCCACACCCCCCAGGAGACATTAGGCATCTCTCAGTAGAGGCTAGTGGTGTCTGCTTGCATGTTCTAACCTTTTCAGAAGTGTCACAATCACTGCAGTAATAAAAACAGAGCGTCAAAACCAACTGAGAAGAATTATGCTGGCCAGTTGAGAAGATCCTAACTTGAATTTTGCCATGAGTTCAGTACTGTTTTATTATTGGTACTTGTCTCTCCTGCTCCCCCTGGACACACAGATGCACAAATTCTTGTCATTCACATCGTCTGTCTTGCTTCCAGTTCTTCTCTTACTTCAGTGCTCAACTAAAATCTTGCCCCACAAGACTAGAGATTACCTAATGACATCGACCTAAAGAGAATTTAGTTTGAATTTATCTGAAATCAAGTTGCCATCCAGAAAGCAAACTGAAAATTTAAGAATTGAATTTAAAGTTAGTTCTGAAAATTAAGACTGTTGCATCTTTTGTAGATCTGCTGCTTATGAATTTAACTATTGAAATATTGTGTTAAACATCCTTGAATATCTGTCCTTCTGTTTTTGTGCATATATTTTTGAAATATTATGGGTTGCCCCAGACTGGATTACTGGGGGCCAACTACAGGGATCATGGTGTATGTGTCTTACTAAATTTTGCTAAATATTTTGGAGCAAAATTTTGCAGTAATTTTCCACATAATTAAAAAATAAGTGCTCCCTCCCATTTACTGCAGCGCCCATAAAACTAGATATCATTTATGTAGTTTTAGCAATCACTTGGGTGAGAAAATGATATCTTATTAATTTTCCTATTGTGGGCTAAAGTCTTTTCAAATGTTTGTATTTATCTCCTTTTCTTTAAACTCCTCCATGACATCTCTTGGCCCTGTTTCCATTATGCTAATTTTTTATTTCTATATTAAGAATATCATTTATTGCTTCTGTTAACAAATAATTTCTTTCATGATAAAAGATGTCTTCCTCTCTTTTTTTATATAACCTTAAATTCTTTGCCATACGTAGGACTGTCTTTTGTGATTTTGTCACTTCCTGCTTAATATTCTCCTTTATACAAATAAACTAGTATTTCTTCTCATTCTGTTATGAGGATTTAAAAGATCCTTGTAGAATGAAACTATGTTGTTTGCTAGAAAATGGATGTAACTGGAGATCATTTTAAGTGAAATAAGCCAGATGTGGAAGCACAGACACACATTTCCTCTCACATGCAGAATCTAAAACACACACACAAAAAATGAATGTAAAATGAGGACTGTTGGGGTGAGCAGTGGGAGGGTGTAAGCAGAGGGTGATGGGGTGATGTGATCCAAGTACTTCCTATGCATGTATGAAATGGAATGAAATCCAGCACAATTGTAAAAATAAAGGAGGGAAGGAGATAAAGCAATAGAAGGGGTGAATTTGATAAAATGCATTATAGGCATGTATGGACATATCACAATGAGTAATTAATATATGCTCAAAAAATCCTTCTGTAATCTACTTTTACATAAAATGTGAAAGAGGAACTTGATTTTGTCCCACATTTATACACAACTGTTAAATTAACCAGAGTTCAATTTTAAATTATAAAATTTGTTTATCATATATTGCATTTCTGCATATGCTGGAATATATTTTTGCTTTCTTTTAACAATATTTTTTTCTAAGGGTTGAGGATGTAAGTTAGTAGAAGAGTACATGAAGTTTGTCCTACGTTCAATCATAGCACACCAATAAAACCAAGTTTGTTTAATCCAATACTAATACTGTACTGTCTTAATTTCTGTAATTTAAAAGTATATTAACAGATGTCCTCATTTTTCCTTTTCTAACACTTTATTTGTAAATGCTTTTTAATTTCTAAAATGGGTTCTTAGTCGGGTTTTATATTACTTAAGCCTGGTTGCCTGGATTAGGTCCTTCCATAAAATGCGTATTTCTCTTCAAATACGTCTTGAAACTTTTCTTGATTTATTCTTATGTATTTTTGCTGTATATTTTTCTTCATTTGTAATAGGTTATGGCCGGTGTAGAAAAATCTTTATTCAAAAACTTCTAACTTCAGAATTGTTTTAAATGTACAGAAAAAGCACAATAGTGCAGAGAACTCCCATGTGCCCCACTTTCTCTTTCCTCTACTAATGATTTTTACACTAATCAGCATACCTTTGTCACAACTGACACACATTATTCACACTTCTCGTGAACCTTATCTTTTGCCTTCCACGCCCTGTGTCCCATCAGGGAAGACATCCTTCATCAAATGATATCCCTCTCAGATGAAGTTAAGCTTTCCAAAGAGCAAGCATTTGAGAAGCTGGCCTCCCTACACATCCACGAACTCCGTGGTCAGACCCCAGTATTCTGCTGGAACATGCTGGTGTGGTCTTCAGTGTCCTAATTATCAAGTAAGAGATTTTCAGTAGGTTAGTCCATTTCTGTATCTTATTTTGGAAAAGCTAAGATTGTACAGATACCCCGGACGCTGTGGGCCTGCATGAGGAAGCCCAAAACGTCTTCTAACACACATGCAGGCATACCCGAGCAGGTGCTCATACTTTAATTTCAAGTTTTTTTGAACAAATGATTCTGCTGCACTTGCTTCAAAAATATGTTTGAGAGACATCTGAAGTGGATAAATTGCTAAGGGAACTTATGACTCATTCATCCTTTGAATAATCTGTTTATTTGTAGATAGGTGACTTGCTTTATACGAAAACCTACAAGGACTGGAAGACATATGTTAGTATGTTCCTCTCTGTAGTCTAGGCTGACCTAGGGAGTCTTTTTCATTTGACTTGGCTCCTGACAATCTGAAGAGGTGGAATGTTCCAGGTAGCTTATTTCTTTATAAACTGTTGAATGACATGTTTGGCTCACTTCCCAAAAACACTCTAGAAACAGTACTTGCAAGCATGTCAACCTGTATTCTGGGAATTGTGTTCTCAAAATTATCCTAATCTGTGGATTAGTTTAGTTAATTCCTAAACTTGGAATGGGTTTTTATCTTTTCAACTTTTGGCTGTGCAAAATTTCAACTTTTTAAAAAAACCCTTTGGTCCAAGAGCTTGGATTTTAAGATTAATTTAGCTCAATTTTCCAAATTTGGATTATTGTTATTCTTGATTTAGAGAACTGAGTTCATCCATCCCCAATCATGGCAATCATCCAGCTCAACCAACCAAAGTCTAGCAGTGAAAAGGGAAATCTGTATCTAACCTTTGCTTCTAGGAACACATATGGTTCTTACGTGTAGATGTGTTTGCTCCATCAATAAACAACTCCAGGGTAGAACGATTTGTGGGATGCTAAATAATGATTTACATTTCTTGGACAGATGACACAAGCACAAAAACAACACAAGCCCATGTTCTATAAAAGGGTTCACAATAATTTATTCCACTACTGAAAGGGGCTGGCCCTACTGTCTACCCAGCTGTTATAGTGCCTGCAACCGGATAATGAACAGGAGACATGTCCTGTATGCAAAGATCATAATTTAATGGGGAAATAATGAGAATACTTACATCTCAAATAAAAACAACTTTAATTGCAATGCTATAAGGTGTCATCAATGAACTGCTAGTTTTTATGTCACTGTTTTTTTGTTTTTACTGTTAGCTAAATATTCAAGTTTAGCTGGACTTCTAATAGTTTTCCATTGTCTTCTTTTTTTCCAGGATCCAATTCAGTGTTCCATGTTGGCTTTAGTTTTCCTGTCACTCGAGTCTCCTCTGATCTGTGACAGTTCCTCAGTATTTTCTTTTGCTTCATAACTTTAATAATCTTGGAGGTGCTGGGCTCACATACATCCTGTAGAATGTCATCTATCTTGAGTGTGTCTGATGTCTTTCTCATGATCACCGGTTACAGACTTGGATAAAAAACATCACAGAGGTAAAGTGCTCTCTACATATCATGAGCACAAGTCAATGGCATGTTATTACTAATATTAATTTCATCACTGGGTTATGCCAGGGCTGATAGGCTGTTCTGTAAGTTATAATTTTCCACACTCTGTGTTACTATGTGCATTAAGAGAGGCTATACTCTACCTTCTAAGAGGAAGACTAACTACATTTCTAATAGTTATTTAGAATATTTCTTCTACCCTATTCATTTCACATGAATGAAATTTACTATCATTATCAGTGTGGACTCATGGATATCTATCTTATATTCAGGATTATAAACCAACTATTCAATGTAGCATTACATAGTTTGTTGCTGAAATCATTCTGGATTAGATCACTGGGAGCTTTTTTCATTATTTCTAAAGTATAAATTATAAAAGGTTCCATCCAGGTCAATTTCTTCTAAGCCAATATTCTTAAGCAGTAGCTGAACCACAATTATTCTGTAATGGTTACACTAACAGCTGTTTCCAGTTTAATAATGCTGGAATTGATTAATCTTTTTATTTTAACACATCTTGTCACCTCTCTTCTGAAACTGACAAAAACTATAATCCATGTGATGAAACCAAGTTGAGCATCCAATATTCAACACATCGGGTTTAACTGTGGCAAGGTGATCTTCTATACCCTAATGACACATTTTTTAACAAAAACACGATTCTCTGTGATGCAAGAAAATCAAAATTTTAGCTACATGTCAAATAGTGACCAAGAAGGTCACAAACCTAATAAAAAGCTAAGGGAGTATTTGTATGCTGCCAGGTTTTCCACAGTCCATTTGGGAACTTTTGCAAATATTTCAGACAAGCCTGCATGCCTGTTACGGTTGGTATTTTCTTTATGGTCCGTTTACTTCTCTCCTCTTTAGACACTTGCATTATTAATATCATTATTAATATTTTCCTAATCTCTTGTAACAGTAATTCACCAAGAAAAGGCCACCAAATTCTGCTCTGATTTTCTACTTAGCCAAATCCAAAGTGAAATTCACAGCAGTAGAAACCTTTTTTTCTCACTGTGAAGCCAACATAGCTGCTCTCCAATACAATGGATCTTCAAGTACAAAGCCTAGACAAAAGCCTTTTTTTTAAAAAACGCTTTAAGCCTAAAGCGTGCTTATTTGGTTTATTTTTAAAGTAGTTTAAAACACAGTGTAAACATACATTAAACATGCTGTGGCAGTAACATGAGGTTATTTACATGTTGACATATCCACATGTATACACACACACAAAATGCAGATAAATACAGAAATAATACAAAATAAACAAAAAATTCAATATGATAATTTACTAGCAGTCATGTGCATCACTTACTTTGTCATGTTAATGGCTGCAAAGAAGCTCCCAGTACTGAAATACAGTATCTAAATAACCAACTTTTACATAAACATAGTACCTCAAATTTTAACACTATAGAAATAGGATTCTGAACTAAAAACCAGGTATTGTTCCTGCCAAGTCCCTAATTGTAAAGATCTCAGCTCAGAAGGATTACTGAAATTACAGCCTTCCATATGTGGTGGTCTTGTGGATTTTAAGCTTAGATAATGTGCCAGCAGTGTTTAGATCTGTTTTAGCTGGTGTTGTTCTCTGTGAAAAAGAGGCAGTTACTCATTGGTGGGAATACAACCTCTAATATGCCACCAACAGAGGTCAATGACTCTTTATCTAAGACACTGAGTGGATTCAGGCACAATTGAGTGCCTCTCAGACATGGGAAACACTGGTGAGAGATGGCGGATGGTATGAAGGGAGTGTCATCCAAGTGTGGTGGTCCTGGCACCTTTAGCTGTCACCCCTCCAACACTGGAGCTCCTCAAGTAGCCCTTACATAAGCCTTGTCAATGTCCACGCTCACAGTAACTGCTGGAACTCATCGGTAAGCACAGAAACTCCATTTTCTCAATACAGCCCCAAGAAAGAGCCACCCTTGACCATGGCCTGTCTCTTATGAGTGATTAAATGATACCCTACTGGGCCCCCAACCCATGTTAAAGCTTCTAAACATTGGTTTAACACATACACATCAGTTTTCTGCCAATGGCTTAACTGTGAGTACTGATATTCCTATTTCAGAATAGAATATTTTAAATAATCCTATTTCAAATATTGGGGACGGTTGTCCTAAAATTGTGAAAAACCTTATTCATTGAGCTTATCCTCTTAACAGTCCATGCCATTCATCAGCCTGAGTTTTCCCAAGGTTGTTGCCTTTTGCAGAAGACAGGCAATGTAACAGTGGATGGACACAGTGAATGTGTTCAGGAAATTGAGACCAGTTGATAAATACCTGTTCTTAAGTCTCTGAGTCAACAGGAGCTAGGCTGGACATAGAATGTTCAGAAAGGCTAACCTTGTTTTTAAAGTGTTTGGATTTGGCAAGGTAACATAAAAGTAAAGGAGGTGAAATTACATAGCGATTTCTACCCTACAGGGAAAACCTTTGGTCAAGAGGAAAATGACTTGTGGACAGGAGTCACACATCTGCTTTTCATCTTTACACAGTGATGTGAGGTCGTGGTGAGACCATCATGTGACAACTGTATTGTGAAACCAGAGAATAAAATCTGCCCAATTGCCTGCCTCTGACTTTAGTCAATAAAGGACAAACCGTATTGGGGTTCTAACTGCTAATTAAGCCACTCTCCATACATAGCTGGGAGTGTTTATTACAGGCTGAGTATCCCTAAATCCAAAAATTAAAAATCTGCAACTTTTTTCTGTTGCAGGTGGAAAATTCCACACTGTGAAGCTTTGTTTCATGCACAAAATTATCAAAAATACTGTATAAAATAGCATGCATGCAACAAATACATGAAACAAATGAAGTCCAGACTGGACCTGAGTGCCAGTTCCACAACACCTGTGTATTCTGGAATATCTGCATGTACATGACACCTCACATATATGCAAATATCCCGAAGTCTAAAACACTTCTGTCACCAAGCACTGCAGACAAGGCACACTCAACCCCACTACACACTGAAGTGGCCGGGTTGAGGTTCGGAGGAATTCTAGATCAACATCCATGTGAGTGATATGCTTTTCAATGCAGTTGCAGACCTGAAGGCTGAGGCTGGGAGGGGCAGGATGTGGGTGATATCATCACAGGATTTTAGCAGCTGATTGCTTTTCTTTGCAACACAGATTTTGGGAAGGCATGTCACAATGTGTAAAGCATCACAGAACAAGAGTCAAGTATCTTTATTTTCACTATTTGGAAACTTGGATAGTTAACAATTATGGGAAATATGTTACATTTTTTTCCTCTACCAATCCTCAAAATGCCAGCAAATGAGACATTTCTGAGAAATTTGATTACCCTAAGGCACCTTACCCAACAGAGGACCAATGCACAAACAAGTGAGACCGCTCATTGCAAACAAGAAGAAATGACATTTCTTCATAACTTCATGGCCATTACAGGAAGGCAAGGGTGACTTTACTTTTCAGATCTCAACACATAACACAACAGAAACACTGTTCAGTTGAGTGGCTAGTTTCTATAAACCAACTTAGTGGAGTAGTGGCAGAACAAAGGGGTCACCTGCAAAATACATTTATGTTTCACACCGAGGCTAGTTTTATATAACACAGAAAATGCTGAACTGACATCCTCACACTGACTACACTGCTGAGTGATGTGGGTGCTTGTTGAATGCTTCCCAGGCATGGATGAGGCGACTCTAATGTCTTTTCACACTGTCTGTAGGAAGGTAAGGTTCCACTACTGCAATGGGATTGCAGTTTTGAACGTGATTCTCTTCCAGTGACTGGCATTGCATTCCTGCATAATTAATATTCCAAATGTTTCTGAAAACATGTTTCAGCTTTTTCAGTGCTCATAACCCTCTGCAGGAACCTTACTTCAGGGGAAAAGGCAGCGTTAGCCTCACTCCAAAATATGGTAGTGATTTGCTTATCTATGTAGCCAATATGAAGTAAATGGAGCCATCCTCACCAGTCTATCGGGCTAACCCTTTAAGCAAAAGTGCAACATGAACCAGCATGCTGTCTCCTGTTTCAGGACAGGAGCCTCATCAGCAATCCACAAAATACGCTCAGCAGTAGAAAGGAGAGCTGGCTGCAGATCCACGTCCCACACAGCCCAAGCCTGAACCCCTCACTGAGCACCAGCAACATCAGTTCCCAGACAACTCAGGATCAGGGACGCGCTGGTCAGTGTGACTACAAAGCTAAAGTTGACATTTCTTGAGGCAGCAACACGTGAAGTTAAGATTCTGAATCTCTTTGCAGTCAAGGTAGTTTTTGAAAAGGAACTAATCTGCCTTAAGAGGTTCTAATCTAGCAGAATGCCAGATGATGGCAAGGGTGCTTAAACTGAGAGTGCCATATTACCAGGGGACAGGGGAGTTGCAAGGACCACCTTCTGTTCCAGCAGAGGGCAGTCACGGTGGCAGCAATAGGAGTCACCAGGCACCTTGACCCAGAAGCTCGAACAATACCTCTTTGTAGTGTAGAGAGAAAGAAAATGACAAACTTTTATCAAATTGTTCCATTACATTACAATTTTACAACACCACCATATTTTTAATTCATATGTCAATTCGTTAATATTTATTCCTGGATGTGACTGTCTACTACTATTATCCTCTCTACTTGTTCATATATTTTTTCAAAGTATAAATGCTCCGAGAGTAGCTGGGTGTGTGTTTAATTCTAGAAATATTCATTTAAAGTAGAAGGAGCTGAGATTATAGATTATAATATATAAAAAAGAGTTTTACACAGTAAACACCTGAGTATCTATAAAGTAGAGAAAACTCCAAGGAAACAAGTGAGGCCCACTACACCACGGCTGATCAAATGGCAAGTAGCCAACTTTTTTGGACTCTTGAGAAGACAGGCTCTTTGCCACATATATTTACAGAAATAATATGTTGAGTTGTTGGACTAGAAATAATGGGAAAAATGGCTGGTGCACAGCAGTTGTTCTTGATACATATACACGGGGCACAGACCTATTTCCAGGCTCAATACATTCAGTGGAATTCCTAGAAAAGGCTGTAAACTAATAGGCAGAGAAGAAATCATGTACAGACTTTTATTTCTGCTAAAGATGACAACATGATTTCAAGCTTTGTGGTACAAATATAAGAAATGTATACTTTCGTATTTCTTTTCTGTTTAAACTAAACATAGGCTTTAGAAGGCATGGCTTCCCCAGTAGTGTTTTCAAACAACATCTTTATCATTTGGAGAACGTCTCATAAGCCAAAATTGGAGAACATTAAAACACACCAGCACTTCACGAGAGGAACTTCAGTTGTATACTTCTGTAATGTTCTTTGACAGTTTCCCATCAGTGTAACTGTACTCTTGTGATGCCACTACCCTGCTACACTCGCAGAAGACATGTGCATATGATTTACTAGTATTTGCACTTTAATATAAAATTTTATAAAGATTCCAAAGTTATGAATATAGTTTTACACAACCTCTAAAGTAGAGGTCCAGTAATCTGATTCACAAGTCAAATGTGCCCACCACAAAACTATTTATTTTCAGGCTTTTGCAGAAACAGTTTGCTGATCCTTGCTCTAAACCCATGGAAGTTGTCTAGAATTCTGGACAGATTGTTTACAGTGGAATCAGTGTAGGACTTAATTTGACTTTCTTTATAGACATCATATACATCATTGCATTAGAATATCTACTTGGAGAACACATAAAAATAAAGTTATGTTCAAACAAAGACTTATTTCCTTGAAATGTTTAGGACCAGCAAAACAATCATATATAAAAGCAGTATATTTTTTAAGGAATAATAATAAATGAACAATTTAAATTACATTTTAAGTAATGATTTCAAGGCTCCCCAGAAAATGCATAGCTCACTGCCAGGGCAAATCTCAAAATCCAGATAGCAGGTATTTCTGATTTCCAATTTTTTGGAATATAGTATTTAACACAGTATTTGAGATTCTGTAATTGTTATGGAAGAAACACTGAAGAGAATTACTTATTACCAAAAAAGCAAGATATTTAAAAGAAATAAGAAACAGCCAAAAAAGAATGACTGCAGTTTAAACATCTTTTTCTTTTTCTTTTTCCATTAATAGGGAGCTACATAGTCTGCTGGTGAAGAATTTGATAGAAATGTGCTGTTTTCATTTCGAGGGCTGATCCCCATATCTGTGTCAGATAAATCATAGCACTTATTATTTGTTACCATGGATACCATGAAGATACTGCCATCCACTAAACAGTATTAGAGGAAGACAACGTAATTTTCAGGGACTAGTCCTGTTTTGCCTTCATAAGTTGCCTTTAACCATCCCGGCTCCACTGATGGGTACACTGGCAAAAAGAAACAAATACATACGTGTCAATCCACACTAGCTTTGAATAGTTATATAAAATAAACGGGTAAAAACGCACAGCAGATTGCATGCATACATTCACCTTGTCAAAACATATGTCTTTTCCACTCATATCAATCAGACAATCTCTGTGTGAGTGCGTGTGTGCAGGCGTGTGTTCTTTTTTATAAGCAAATAGGTACAGACACACGCATGCTCATGTGGGGACGGGGCTTAAGAAGCAGAGCCTCTACTTCTGACTCTGCCCAGCAAACCATTCCTTCCCCCGCCCCTGGTGAGACCCTTCTGTCTGCAGTATAACTGTACTCACCATTAGAAAATATCGCCCCCTGGGGAAAGGACAGCTCATGGCTGTGCTCTGCTTTACAGGAGTACATGGCTTTTGCTTGGCTGAAAGATCAAGACAACTTGTAAAAACCACAGCCCTCAACTTGAGTCCATCTCTATTTAAAACTATTCTTAACGAGTGCTATTAGCTTTTAGCAATAATTGGACTATAATATATGTAAGAATGTGCACATTTAATCTACATCAGTGCATTCTTCACAAACTGAACATGGAATCACATGAAGAAACTGGACATCACGGCACATCAAAAGCCCTTCTTAGGTTTCTGGGTAATACCCCTTAATGGCAGCCACCTGGCTTGTAACAAACAGCATAGGCTGGTTTTAACGACTGGTATTATTTAATTGTTAGAAAACTGTTCAATAAACTCATAGATACTCTAAAGCTTTATTTTTTAGACCCTTTATTTTTTAGACCACTTGAGTGAGCTCTAAGAATTAAAAGGTAAATCAGTTGAGAGGGCATAAGAGAAACAGGAGATCAACTGATGACAAATGGCCACCAACTCTAGCTTCCCTGTCATGAAGGTGAGGAGATGGATGGAGGCTTTGCTCATCTCCTGAAGGAAACCAATGCTCAGCTCCCAATCACAGTCACCACATGCAAAATCATGCTCAACGTAGCCTTTGTGTTTTAAACCAAGCCAGAATTTGAGCATTTGATGTGAGATCTGATTTTAAAATGTGTGAGCTGACACTAAAAAGTCCTTCTCTGAAGCTCCTCATCTAGTCACCAGGCATGTCCCCTTTCTTCTGCAGCACTGAATTACCTCCTAAGACTTGAACTTTCTGACTCCACCCACTTGTGTTCCTACAGCCAGAGTGCAAACCAATGTTACTTCTAACTTGATTGACTGAATGACTTTGCTTACATCCTAAAACCTCAAGGGCTCTTCTGTTCACTCCCATCCATTATCTACAGAGCAAGCAGAGGTCAATTCTGAAGAGTGTATCAGATCACATGACCTCCTGGTGACAACCTCTAAATGTTTTTCTCATCAGGTCTACAAAGTGAACGTGTCTGTCTGTCTCTCCTACCTCTTTTTGCGTCTGCCTCTGGTCACTTAGTACACTCCAACTGCACTGGCCTTTCCTCTTCCTCAAAAAATCTCAAACTCATTCCTACCTCAGAGTAGCTGTGTACTCATAATATGTAAATGAATCATAGAGCAAAGGTCACGTACCCCATTGCACTATTTAGAGAACCTCAACAGTTTGGGATTGTATGAAATATAAATTAGATTTCTTTTCTTTTTTCCTTTGGCAGTGCTTGGGTTTGAACTCAGGGCCTTGTGGTTGCTAGTCAGGCATTCTATCACTTGAGCCACACCCCCAGGCCTGTTTTGCTTTAGTTACTTTTATTTTATTTTATTATTTTTTTTTGTTGCAAAGATGAGATTTATGTACACAATCAAATAAATAACAATTAAATGACTTAAACTGATATCAAGAATATGATCATAGATGTTCCGTAAGTTTTCATGTTTTTTTTTTTTTTTATGGACATACAGATATCTCATTGCACGCTGACTTTTTTTTTTTTACATTTTTCTTTTATTATTTATATGTGCATACAAGGCTTGGTTCATTTCTCCCCCCTGCCCCCACCCCCTCCCTTACCACCCACTCCGCCCCCTCCCTCTCCCCCCCAATACCCAGCAGAAACTATTTTGCCCTTATCTCTAATTTTGTTGTAGAGAGAGTATAAGCAATAATAGGAAGGAACAAGGGGTTTTGCTGGTTGAGATAAGGATAGCTATACAGGGCATTGACTCACATTGATTTCCTGTGTCTTTTACTTTTTGCCCAGGCTAGCGCAAACCACAATTCTATCGCCCCTCCCTGAATAGCTGGAACTACAGATGTGCACCACCATATGTAGTATTTTTTGATAGGAGTCTAACTTCTTTCCCAGGCCTTGAGTTATGATCCTTCTTCTCTGCCTCCTGAGTAGCTGGGATTACAGCTGTGAGCCACCATGTATTGTTTTTATTTTCATCTTGTCTCCCAACTAAAATATAACCTCCACGTCTGATGCTTAGTAGTAACTCAGTAAACACTTGCTAAGTGAATCAATGAAAAAAAGGATGGTCTTTTTAACATTCAGGATGTGTTGTCTGTCCTCCCTGAGGTCCTAGCACTGCCCCTGCAAAGAAGCATCAGTGGGACCTGCCATCTCCCCCAAAGCAATGGCATCGCACCACCACTTCATTTTCCTGGACCCAGGGTCTAGCTCCAGAATGAGGCTCAATCATTTAAAATGGGGTTCCAGAAGACTAGTGAAGACTGGAAAGCTTATGGAGAGAGGATTCTGCTCCAGTGTCTGGTTCACGTGAGGTGAGTCTCAGGCTGTATGTTCAGGAAGCTTGCCAGGGGACAGCTTTGGGAGCAACCTGCAGCCCACACAGCACTTCTCAGCGAATGTGGGCCAAGGTAGGAGGAGCACAGGCATCAGGGATGAACGGGCTTCACACTAAAAGAGCTGCGTTTGAGTGTGAGAGTATATGCACAGGTATGCCGGTCACAGACAGGCCTGTGGTGGAGGGAGAGGATGCCTCTGAGTCCTGGAGACTTCTTAGAACCAGACTACAGGAATCTTAAAGAGAATACTAGTTTTCCCCATTAACCTGCTAAAGTAGTAGAGTGCCTGACTAGCAAGTGCAAAGCCCTGAGTTCAGACCCCAGCACCACAAAAATTAAAAAAAAGAAGAAGATGCAAATATATTCTGAAAAAATCAGTCTCCAATGTAAACAAGTTCCTCCAATAGCAATGTCTTATTTCTTGAGTCACTAAGACAAATTATCAAGAGATGCATAAGGAAACAATTTCCAAAGTTGTAGAAATGACGATGATACATTCTTTCCAATGACATAATTTTTGTAAGTATCCTTTAAAATGCAACCAAGTTCTTTTAATTGATATTTTAGACATGAACGGCTCTCCTTGTAGCATCTCATGGCCTGGGTGGGAGAGTGGAGAAGCCCACAAAATAATCTTAAGGCTAAATAAACAGATACTGAAAAGTGTGTCAAAACACAGAGCACACAATACTGTCATGGCTTTTTGGTTATCAGTGCACATGTCCAGAAAGAGTTTTCTTGTGTGGAGCGCTGTAACTCCAGGTGCTAACTCGGAGGACAGTCTGATGACTTAATGTAGGCTCTGCAACAGTGAAGTTCCTCTCCAGCCACTAATGCTTCCTCTTTCACTGCCTCTTCTAATGAAGAGGATGAGAAAGTAACATGTCACCTATTGTGTTTCACTTCAGAAGATTCTAGTATCCCTGTGAAAAGGATTTTGAAAATCCTGCTTCTTACCCATGGAAGGATAAGGGAATAACAGCCACAGACCTGGAAGGCATTTCTTCCCTATCGTTAGGAAATGCTCTGATCACAGCCTGACTCCTCATTCTGAACGTCACATGCTGCTCAGGAGTAAACATGTAAAGGCATCTAAGGTCAGTATGGAAAATTTACCAATCTGGTCTTAAGAGAAATGTAAGAAAACTTCACCAAAATCAATGCAATGTTTTCTAGGGACCACTTGGCAATCTCCCAATCCTGTCCTGTCCTGGTCTTCCTGTGTGTCTCTCTCTCTCTCTCACAACTTTGTATACCATTGAGTTTCATTTCTGAGGGGAACAGAAGTGTGCACAGAATCAGAAGGATGACAAAGCCATACTATATACATATAAAAGCTACTAAAAAGTCACAACCATCTAAGTGTTCACCAGTAGGAGATTTAATAAATTGAGTACGCCAATTGAAGAACACATGGCATGAAACAATATTAGAAAACTTTTACACATTTGTTCTTGACAAGACTCCTAAATTACCCATGACAAATTGCTAATAACACTGTGTTTTCTTAGCTGGGCGCCAGTGGCTCAGGCCTATAATCCTAGCTACTCAGGAGGCAGAGATAGGGAAGATGCACAGTTCAAAGCCAGCCTGGACAAACAGTTTGTAAGACTCTATCTCAAAAAACCCACCAGGAAAAATGGCTGGTGGAGTAGCTCAAAGTATAGGCCTTGAGTTCACGCCCCAGTACCACACACGCACACACCTACCCAGCCCCCCCCACACACACCCAAACACTGCATTTTCTTAAAATTAGTCACATATTCTCTTTATAGCTTTTTTCCCCAACAGACACTGGCTGGTTCAGGCTTAGATAGAGGAGTGATTATTGGATGTCCCAAGGTTAAAGACCTTCCTTATGAGCACACAGAGCTAAAGCTGCTTCTGTCAAAGACAGGCTTACTGCCACTCCACTGAGCATGAAGTGAAATAGTGAGTGATAAAACATTTTTACATTAGAAACATGCACTTCATCCATCATTCAGTGACTTTGTTGAGCATGTGTTCTGTACTGGGTACTATGGTAGAAGCAGAGAAGCATCACCTCCACGGACCTTTTTCTAATTGTGTTTATCACAGAGTAAATACTTTGCAAAGTGTGGTCAAGAGAAGCAGAGCAGAGAGACTCTGAGATATCATTGCTGTGACATGATGGAATGTATCTGATAATTTGTTTTTTGTATTATTCCAGATATTAAGGATGGCTACAAAAATGTAAAATGATACAACTCTTTATTTTGAAAAATATCCTGTCATAAAATTATGGTATTTGCACCAATATATAATGGGTTTCTTCTTATTTTAAATAAACAGCAAAAACATCAGTAAAAAACACATAAACAATTGGAAGCTGAACAACACATTGCTCATTGAGGAAATTAAAAGGTTCCTGGAAGTTAATGAAAATGAAAACATGACCTACCAGAACCTATGGGACATAGCAAAGAGGAAAGTTTATAGCCATGAGTGCATATATTAAAAGGACAAAAAGATCTCAAATCAATGACCTAACACTACAGCTCAAACTCCTAGAAAAACAAGAACAAGCAAATCCCAAAACAAGCAGAAGGAAAGAAATAATGAAGATAAGGGCTGCAATCACTGAAATAGAAACCAAAAAAAACCACACAGAGAATCAATGAAACAAAAAGCTGGTTCCTTGAAAAACTAAATAACATTGACAGATCCCTGGCAAACCTGACTAAAATGAGGAGAGAAAAAACCCAAATCCATAAAATCAGAAATGCAAAAGGAAAGATAACAACAAACACCACGGAAATCCAGGAATCATCAGAGACCACTTTGAGAGCCTGTACTCGAATGAATTTGAAAATCTCGAAGAAAGGGACAGATTTCTAGAAACTTATAAACACCCAAAACTGAACCAAGAGGCTATTAATCACCTGAATAGATCTATAACACAAAAAGAAATTGAAGCAGCAATCAAGAGTCTCCCAAAAAGAAAAGTCCAGGACCTGACGGATTCACTGCTGAATTCTATCAGACATTTAAAGAAGAACTAATACCAACTCTCCTTAAACTGTTCCATGAAATAGAAAGGGAAGGAAAACTGCCAAACACATTTTATGAAGCCAGTATTACACTTATCCCAAAACCAGACAAAGACACCTCCAAAAAGGAGAACTATAGGCCAATCTCCTTAATGAACATTGACGCAAAAATCCTCAACAAAATAATGGCAAACTGAATTCAACAACACATCAGAAAGATCATTCACCACGACCAAGTCGACTTCATCCCAGGGATGCAGGGGTGGTTCAACTTATGCAAATCTATAAATGTAATACAGCACATTAATAGAAGCAAAGATGAAAACCACCTGATTATCTCAATAGATAGAGAAAAAGCCTTCGACAAGATCCAACACCACTTCATGATAAAAGCTCTAAGAAAACTAGGAATAGAAGGAATGTACCTCAATATTGTAAAGGCTATATATGACAAACCTACAGCCAACATCATACTTACTGGTGAAAAACTGAAACCATTTCCCCTAAAATCAGGAACAAGACAAGGATGCCCACTATCCCTACTACTATTCAACATAGTCCTGGAATTCCTAGCCAGAGCAATTAGGCAAGAAGAAGAAATGAAAGGAATACAAATAGGTAAAGAAACTGTCAAAATATCCTTATTTGCAGATGATGTGATCTTATACCTTAAAGACCCAAAAAACTGTACCCAAAAACTCTTTAGACACCATAAATAGCTACAGTAAGGTGGCAGGATACAAAAATCATTAGCTTTTCTATACACCAACAACGAACAAACTGAGAAGGAATATATAGAAACAATTCCATTCACAATAGCCTCAAAAAAAAAATCAAATACCTAGGAGTAAATTTCACAAAGGATGTGAATAACCTCTAAAAAGAGAATTACAAACTCCTGAAGAAAGAGATTGAGGAAGACTACAGAAGATGGAAAGATCTCCCGTGCTCATGGATCTGCAGAATCAACATAGTAAAAATGGCTATATTACCAAAAACAATCTATATGTTTAAGGCAATTCCCATCAAAATCCCAATAACCTTCATAACAGAGATTGAAAAATCTACTGTGAAATTTATATGGAAACACAAGAGGCCACGAATAGCCAAGGCAATACTCAGTCAAAAGAACAATGCTGGAGGTATCACAATACCTGACTTCAAACTATATTACAAAGCAATAGCAATAAAAACAGCATGGTACTGGCACAAAAACAGACGTGAAGACCAGTGGAACAGAACAGAGGACTGGAGATGAATCTACACAACTATACCCACCATATTTTTGACAAAGGTGCCAAAAATACACGATGGAGAAAAGACAGCCTCTTCAACAAATGTTGCTGGGAGAAGTGGTTACCCATCTGCAAGAAACAGAAACTAGATCCATGTCTATCACTCTATACTAGTATCAACTCAAAATGGATCAAGGAACAAAATAACAGGCCTGAAACTTTGAAGTTACTACAGGAAAGAGCAGGAAACAATCTGGAACAAATAGGTATAGGCAAGAACTACCTCAATACAACCCCAGCAGCCCAGCAACTAAGAGAAAGATGAATAAATGGGACTTCATAAAATTAAAAAGCTTCTGCACAACAAAAGAAATGGTCTCTAAACTGAAGAGACCACCCACAGAATGGGAGAAAATATTTGCCAGCTACACATTAGACAAGGGACCAGAATATACAGGGAACTTAAGAAACTAAACTCTCTTGAAATCAATGAACCAATTAAGAAATGGGCAACTGAACTAAATAGAACTTTGTCAAAAGAAGAAATTCAAATGGCCAAAAAACACATGGAAAAATGCTCACCATCTCTGGCTATAAAGGAAATGCAAATAAAAACCACACTAAGATTTCACCTCACCCCTGTTAGAATGGCTATCATCAAAAACACCACTAACAACAGGTGTTGGTGAGGATGGGGAAAAAGGAACCCTGGTACACTGCTGGTGGGAATGAAAGCTGGTGCAACCACTCTGGAAAAAAATTCGGCAGCTTCTTACAAATCTAAATATAGACCTGCCATATGATCCAGCAACTCCACTCTTGGGGATATACCCAAAGGAATGCAACACAGGTTAGTCCAGAGGCAATAGCACACCCATATTTATTGCGGCACTATTCACAATAGCCAAGTTATGGAAACAACCAAGATGCCCCACTACTGACGAATGGATCAAGAAAATGTGGTATTTATGCACAATGGAATTTTACTCAGCCATGAAGAAGAATGAAATGTTATCATTTGCTGGTAAATGGATGGAATTGGAGAACATCATTCTGAGTGAGGTCAGCCAGGCTCAGAAGACCAAAAATCATATATTCTCCCTCCTATGTGGACATTAGATCTAGGGTAAATGCAGCAATGTGGTTGGACTTGGGTCACATGACAAAGGGAGAGCACATACGGGAGATATAGGAATAGGTAGAAAACCCAAAACATGAAGGGTCACATGAAAAAGGGAGAGCACATACGGGAGATATAGGAATAGGTAGAAAACCCAAAACATGAAAGCGTTTGATGCCCCCACTCCAGAGGAACTAACACAGAAACCTTAAAGTGACAGAGGTTATCATGAGAAGGGGATCAGGAACCAATGTAAAGATCAGTTAGAGTTGAATCAACATGGGTTGTAAGACATGGGTACACGAAAGCAATAGTAGGAATCTCTCTGTATAGCTATCCTTAACCCAACTAGCAAAAACGCTTTGTCTTCCTTATTATGCTTATGTCTTTTCTTCAACAAAATTAGTGATAAGGGCAGAACAGGACCTGCCTGGAACTGACGAGGGGAGGGAAAAAAGGCTAGGGGAGGGGGGCAGGGTGGAGAAATGACCCAAACAATGTATGCACATGCAAATAAATGAAAAAAAAAAGAATTAAAAAATTTCTGCTTAAATTTCTGAGGCAGTTAATAGCAATAAATATAACTCAGATAAATAAAAGCTCTTTGGGGTCATTAATGGTTTAAGTTTATAAAGGTGTTCTGAGACCCAAAAGTTTGAGAACCACTGTCACAGGTGAGACTGGAAGGCTAGGCACCAAAATCTAATAGTAATCTTCTTCAGGTAATGACATTAGAAGCGGTTTTTATTTGCTTCTTTATTAGTATTCTTCACATTTTCTAAAAGGGGACAAATCAAATCACTTTTGCATGTCACGACGTTTGTCTCTATGTGTGCTACAGTGTTTCTACGTTTCTCCTGTGTCTCTCATGTCATTTTATTTTACACAATGATTTCAACTCACACTCACTGGAAAAGACTCTGTGAGCTTTCTTTTGTGCTTTGTAAATATGAACAAAACATTGGTCTTTTAGATTATGGTAATTAAAATATTTGATTGTTCATAATAAGCCAGATACTTAAGTCTCTCACACAATTCTCAGCTTAACCATCAGAAATATTTGTACGGATTGTCTAAACAATAGGATTTTAAGTGGCCTCCCTTCTGACTCTGTAACTGACTGTAACCAAGATGAAGTCTTGGGGAGACTGTTTTCCACATGCTTTGACAATGGTGAGCCTAGCAACACTTGGCTCTTGACAGTATTTTGCAGATTAAAGAAAACATTTGTAAACAACCAGTGTCTGCTGGGGGCTTTGCTAGATAGCTGAGCACATTTTTCTCTATTTCACTGGTTCCCATATGTTCATGTACGTAAGAATCACACGGGAAGTTAGCCGAAATGCAGGTTCTCAGGCCTCAATATCACACATTCTAGTTTATAGGGTCTGTGGCAAAACTCTCAATCTCCCTTTTAACGAGTCTTGCAGGATGTCCCCCAACCCAGCTCCACTGAAGCTACTTTCTTAAAGATCTCCAATGATGTCTTAGGGTTAACACCAGTGTTCTCTCTTGATGACCTCAACTTTTTTGGTAACTTTGACTATACTGGCCAGGCCTTCTCCTCCTGGCCACTCCTTTCATTCTTTGCCTGATCCTTAAGTAAAGACATTTCCCAAAGATAGTGCTTCTTTTCCACTCAGGGGCCCAACGCTGGGTGTCCTCGCCCTTTATGTATGCAGAGTAACTGCTGTGTAGGACTTCCTCAAATACACCAAACTCCCTCTTACTTGTCCCTCAGGCTCCTCAAAATCTATGGCCACAATTTTCCCTCCACTCTCCTTCATACACACAAGCTGAGACCAGAAGCTAATCTACCATTAACAATGCTTACTCTCAAAGACCTGGAGGTTTGGTTACTGGCCTCTTACTTTCAGTATCAATGCAGTTGGCTAGAAGCCAGGTGTGATGGTGTGCTTCTCTTTTCCCAGCACTCAGGAGGCTGAGGCAGGAGGATTGAGAGTTCAAGACCACCCTGGGCTACCCAGCAACACCCTGTCTCAGAGAGAAAAATAAACAAAAAATCAGTTGCCTAGTCCTGATCTTATCCATAAAAAATTCCTTTCAGCTTTTCATGTTTTGCTACTCTCCTAATGAAGTCCTTCTAAACTTAAATGTTCCATCCTGACTGGTTGACTCTTCTCTCCTTCTACCACTTGAGGAAGCCACTTGAATCACCTGCCCCAGTGCATCTCTGATTATCCATCTGCTCAGTGACAGCCAGTGCCTACAGCAGCTCCTGGAGGTGTTACTTTTCTGCGTCCAAGGCCACCCATCAAAATCGCCCAATGGTCTCTCCCAGATAAGGCTAGTCTTCCTATCTGTCTCTGCTGTTTCCATCCTTCAAAGTGTAATGCAAGGGTAACTCTGAGTTCCCCAGATGGAACACAAGACAGGCACTGAAGGAGGTAAGGCACAGAAATGCCCTCAACTTCTATGTGCTGTTCAGTTTTACTCAATGGTACAAGAGTGTTACATGACTCATGAAACAGCGCTTAGATACCATTGATACATTAATTAGAGGCTTGGATATCTAAGGCAAGCAGGTTCAGCAGTAATTGTAACAATTATTAATGCAGAGACCATCTACAGAGCACAAAACAAATATATTATTCTGTTTGTTCACAACAATTTGGCAAGCTCAGAATTATGACCTTCATTTCGGAGATAAGGAAAACAGATTTCCAACATAAGTAGCTCCAAAGTTATACAACGAGGATATGGCAGATCAAAATTTTGAATGATCCTAAAGTTCATTCACATGGAAAGTTATGACACAGTCCACAAGCGGTATAGACTGGGTGACAAAGGAAGACTGGAACCCTGAATGTATGGTAGAGTGAGGTCTAAGTTTATGCTCTGCCTATTACAAGTTGACTTACAGTATTTAGATGTGTAAGTATATTAAAAATACGTGGGCTGATTGCTACACATCTAAGTCTATCTGTTATGTGACAGCTTTCATCTTTACTTCATTACCTGTTTATTTTTTAAAGCTCTGTGAGATTACATTTCTAATTACAGTCCAGTCAGCCCTCCATTCAACCAGATTAAAATATTCAGAAAAAATTGCATCTGTGCTGAGTAAGTACAGAGGTTTTTATGGTCATCATTTCCTAAATAATGCAGTTAGAACAACTACTTCTATTGAATTTATATTAGGTATTATAAATAATCTAAGGATGATAATTAAGTATGTAGCATGATGTAAGTAGTTTATATGCATACACTGTGATTTTATACGAGGACCTTGAGCATCTGCAGGTTTTGGTGACCTGTGTGACTGGGAGAGGTGTGTGTGGGGGTGGGAGGGGGGTGTGTGAGTGGGAGGGGTGTGTATGGGTAGGGGGTGGGAGGGGTGTGTATGGGTGGGGGGTGAGGGTGTGTGAGTGGGAGGGGGTGTGTGAGTGGGAGGGGGTGTGAGTGGGACGGTGTGTGGGGTGGGGGTATGGGAGGGTGTCTGGGGTGAGGGTGTGGGAGGGGTGGGTATGTCAGTGGGATGGGTGTGTGAGTGGGAGGGTGTGTGTGTGTGAGGAGTATGTGTAGGTGTGTGTGGGGTATGTGGGTGTGTGAGTGTGTGGGAGGGGTGTGCCTGTGAGTGGAGGGGTGGGTGTGTGAGAAATATGCCTGGGTGTGGGAGGGGTGTGTGGGGTTGTGAGAGGCGGGTCCTGGAACCAATCCCCTTGGATCCTAGGGAAGACTTGTTGAGTTTCTACTAACAGAAGACTGTTCCGAGCTTCCTAATAGAAGGGCTCCATCTAGTGGAGCAATCCAACCATACAGCAGGACAGAAGTGCAGGGTTAAGCCTGGTACACACCAAAAGCTAAAAGCAAGGACAATCTCAGAGAAACTGATGTTTGCTAGGGCATGCAGTGGACTGTTTTCATCATATCTTGGTAAGAAAGAAGATGATGAAAACAGTGTGGACAAAGCTAAGGTGCAGGCAAGAGCTTTGGGACTGGCTGTAAAAATGCAAGGCACTGACCATCTTAGTAAGATCTCAAAGTGATTCTGCCCTGGAATTCAAAGAAAACACACACAAACCACAAACTACTACTTGAGGTTTTGCACAACACTAGTGTGTGAAGGTCATTGTTATCCCTAGTAAAACAAATTCAGTATTGTGTAAGCATTTTATCAAGGCTTGCTGGAAAAGCCCATATACTTTTATAAGGTTGATAAAAATTCTTTGGTTGAATAACTTTTAGAAGAAAGACACAGAAATTAAATTATCTGTGATTCTTTTACTTAACAGCCATGATGATCCAGATGTAGAAAGCTTAAAAATACCTCAGTAGAGCCAAAAGAAAAAAATATTAAAGTTTGTTCTTCAAGTCCTCTCATTTTTATACTATTTCATTAACAAACATCTGAGGACCTCCTCTAAAAAGAAAATATTAGAAAGCCCCCACCTTTATGAAATTCTATTACTCAAATTAAAAACCAAAGCCACAGTGGATGAGAAGAGTCAGTGAGGAGGAGGAGGGCGGGGGCTGAAGGAGTGCGTGTACTGACTCAGCTGGAAGCAGCAGGACTGGCACTGAGCCAGGTTCTGTACTCCAGCTCTACAATGCTTCAGCAATCCTGAAGAATGGATGACCATGAAGATTCTTCCAGAAACACTTACATACACTTTTGAAAAATTTCACAAAATGACTGTCAACAAAGAGGTACGAGAGTTATGGCCATGCTTGGCTTTTAGGAAAGCCTTCTAGAATCCTTTTGCAAGATTTTAGCGAACGTCACAGTAACAATCGGAAACACCAAGTCCTGTTTGTAGATGTGATCTCCTGGTGAAGGGCCAGGAGAAGCCAATTTGACCGTCTTTTTACAAAGCTGAGGGTAGAACCGTCACAGACGACCTGTCATGGTGACTGTGTCACCACTACTTATTTTTCAAATATGTTTAAAGTTTTTCAGAACTTACCGCCCAGAAGAAACTGGCTTCAGTGAACCAACATTTTCAAATAGTTGGGCCTTTGCTGCCACTCTGAAAAACAATTTTAAATGCATTTAAGTATTATTTTAATATTTAAATAAACAAGCAAAAACATATTTTACTAATTTTAAAAATGAAGTCAATTGGAAAATCATTTTGTTCAATGTGAAAAGTCAAGGTTATCATTTAAAGAAAACAAAAAAGGATTTGCTAAGCACCACCACCAAAAACTGTCTTAAGCTTTAGTGTAAAAGAGATATTTAGCAGGAGTCCCGGGCTGGGGCTGTAATAAACCTTCAGTGGCCTCCCCTGGGGTCTTAGGGTCCTCATCCTTTTTACCTCAGGAGGCTGAGGTGGCAGTGAAAGGAACATTTTCTCCCCACTCTGCTCCCAGCAGGCAGCAGGTTACTGACTCCTGTGGAGCCACAAGGGTAGAAGCTAAGAATCAAATCAGCATGACAGAGAAGCTGTTGCTCATTCCCACGGCCACAAAAAAGCTAATGCTAAGATTATTTCCAGGGAGAGGAGGAATAGGAACAATGGAGGAGGTGAACTTATTCAAAGGACACTGTGCACATGTATGACATTATTGCAATGAAATCTTCCTGTATTAATAATGTATGCTAACAAAAATAAAATTTTAAAGAAAGATTATTTCATGTGTTTTTTATAGGTGTAAAGTGAAAATATGTCCAATAGGTAGACTTGCAGATGCAGCTCTCATTTCAAATCATTGAGAGTGTGTGTGGTGGGGTTGTGGGGAGGGCTTGTCTTATTTGGAGAGGTAAGGCATTGGGTGCAGAAGGAAAACAACTGAAATGAAGGCACCCTGGGTAATCACCAACATTCCTGCATCTTCTAGAAGGGAGTATCAGATTCCATGATGGCTGCCCTAGGCATTACACTAAAATAATCTATGTTCTTTTTGAACTGTCAAACTCTTCACAGAGCCAAGCCATTTGATAATCTCAGGGATTATTTTATATCTAACACAGAACACAGACATTTTTGTTCAATTTCTACATTAACTAGCAATGTGAAACGAAGATCTTCTCTTTCCTCCACCAAGAATTGAGTTTATATTCTCTCATTTCCAATTAAAAGGTTCTTGCCAGTACTGCCAAAAAAAAAAGTATCTCTCCTCTTTGCCTTTCATGTTCCTTGTTATCTATGAGCTTATTTAAATCACTGAGGACTCAGGCCCAGGACGCAGAGGACAGAAAAACCAGCCAGCCTTCACAGGCTAGGAAGCAGCTGATTGGTCACAGAGAGGGGAAGCTGGGTAGCTTTATAGGAAAGCTTCTTGCTCCAAAGCCCATAGGTACCCTATTATACATTGATTTTCGTGTCCTTAAGTGAAGCTATATCTCTGTTCTAGGAAAACTGCTTGAAGTGCTGCCCTATGGGACTGTTTACATGTCCTAAGCCTGTAATACTTTCCCATCCCTTTTAGAAAAGAACAGAGCCATACAGAAGTTGGCTGCATCACTCAAGAGAAGAGGCATTTCACTACAGGGTCCCCAGGGTTCTTTGGAACAAACTCAACCCGCCTGCATCCCTGGGAGACACAGATGACACAAACTAATCCCCACTTACACGGAGCCAGGGCGCTGGTAGCCATTGCTAGAGGCAGGATCCAGCCGTGACCTCCTGCACATTTTTGGTGGCAGCTCTGGGTTTGGTGTGGCTTTGGGTGTCTCCTTGGAACCAATAGAAGTTAGGCTTTGAACAGATCCACTATAGCTCTTGTTTCCTAAAACGAAAGCCCAAGAAAATAGGCAAGGTGCTATTAGACAAAATAATATCAGTAACGCAGTACATGTGCATAACAAAAGGAAACGTTTTTCTCCAAGATGAAATGGGAAGGCACAGAATGTTCTTTAGGCACAGCACTCCATCACTCAGGGAGATCAAAATCTATAGTAATTACAAAGACATCACCTCAAGATGGGAGGACGCGGGAGAAAGTCACTGTGCACAGACGTTTTAAAATCCGAGTTCAGGAACAAAGCAGATAAGCATCACTAGTTTCCTCCATTAACTGTATCCCTGTCTAGTAATGTCACTGAGGCAGTGACGGCTTGTCGGGACTGTGCTCTTGCTTACCCTCGGCTGCAGAAACAGATCTCAGAGAGGAAGCAGAGGGACGCTTCAGTCCTGAAAGTCCAGAAGGCCCCTTCCTCACCAGGTCTATGGGCGGCGAAATGTCCCCGGGGCTAGTGACTGACGCCACGCTCTGGCAATCGGATTCTGCATCTGTTTTGGTTGCGTCTTCTCGAGAGCTTGATTCAGGACTGGTTGTCCAGACACCAAGACTCTTCTGTCCATTGGAAGACGATGGCGTTGCAATCCAGGGAATCCCTCCAGGCTTCTCCCTGGGCTGGCAGGAGGCTGACTTTGTAGTGCTATTTTGTTCAGAGGAGTGAGAGGAGAGAGACTCAATGCTGCCCATAGGTGTGCTGTCTGGGCTGCTGCTGTAGGAGTCACCTGAGGATGAGTGGGAGTGACACAAACAAAAATATGGTAGCTGTTGGTCACATCTCCACGAAAACCCTCCTGTTCTCAGCTCACTATGTCCTCTCTGGCCACCTGATCCCACTGACACAGTAAACCATTACTTTGTGTGGAGAACTGCCCTCAGTATTGGAGAAAGTCTTTAAAATATGCACTTGAACTTGGTCGATTTATTTTTTAACACTATTCAAGGAAGACTTCATATATATCTATGAACTATCTACCCCTATGTTATAACTTTGTTTCTTGAGGTATTTGTGGGTTGACTTGAACTCAGGTAAGATTTGCCTCTGAAACAGGACTCAGAAATAAGATAAATCAGATTCCTTTGTAACATTATAAGAAATCAATGGAAGGAGGCATATTAGAGATGCATTTCTACATCTTTTACTTTTCCGATCACAGGTGTCTCTGAGTTATAATGTCCTTTAATTCAAAGGCCTAATTTAATGTCAGCAGCAGATTACAAGCTGCTCACAATTTTCAAAGAAAGGGCTTTTGTTTCTTTTTTTGTTAAGAATGTAGTAACCTAAGAAACTGGCTTCTTAGCACATTTATTTTTTAATGTTCCTAAAAGTTAAAAAAAATCAGAGAAATTATAATAGTGCATTCAAATATACCTAAATTAAAACTTACCAGACTCTTTTCTATTAAACATGGGCTGTGGGAGAAATGGGTGCCTGAGTTACAAAATAATATGAGACTGATTGCAGCTTGGTTTACACCATGGGTTCCAGCTGTGGCTTGGCTCAGAATAAGAAGTTAGTGATAATGTATGGTGGTGGTTTTCTTTTTCTTTCTTTCCTCCTTCAGACACTCTGACACCCAAGAGACGGTGCTTTAAGAACATAATGTGAAAGAAAGCAAGAAAATGACTGTTTCAGTCCAAGTTTCTCTTGCTTTCTTACCTACCACTTGGACAACAGGACAAAACCTGCTACCAAGTAGCACCCAATGTACTTGATCACACAGCTGCAGAAAAAAGAGCACAGAGAATGCTATTTTTTCTTTGTTGTAATAATGAATTCTCTTGTCCAGAGAACCTTTCAACTAGACCAACAGAATGAAGAGGGTGATGGAGAAAGCATGGGTGGGAGCCTTTCCTATTTCTACCTGATTACCAAGGAAGTGACGTCAGGGTGAATTAAAGAACAAAGACAGGGTCTTCCTAAGACCAGGCACACTTACTGTCAGGCTCCGCCAGGCACGGAGTGTACCTTCCCCTGGGTTTCCGAGAACCTGTAGAGAGGCAGATGGCTCGTGTCCTTCGGGATCCCGATCGAGACTGAGGCTGAGGGAGAGGAATGCTTGGGTCTGGGGCAGTATGAAAAATCTATGTAGAAGAAGCATAGACAAAAGTCAATCACAGCATCATATAACAAGTTTTAGAGCTACTGCATAATCTTAGAACTGCAGGAGATGCTTGAAATAAATGTTCCAGAGTCACCATCCCTTTCTTTTCCCTTTACTAAGGACTTTCTTCTCTGGGTTTTCTATTGTCCCTCATTTCTAAACAGTGAAATTCAGAAACCTCTCACGTATGAACACATGTCTACATCAAAACACACTGACTCTCTTTACTGTAGTAGTCTCTATCCACCTCCATCATGGAAGGACATGAGCTGAGAGAAAGAGGCTGGGTTGGCCTCATTTCTCCAGCAGAATGGCTCCTGACTTCGCAGGAGAAGGTGCTATCTGCTCCTGGCTCTGAGCTGTAAGGGACTGGGCCAAGTTACTTACAAGTAGAGGAACAAGCACTGCCAATGATGCAGTGCGGGCTCGCCGCCACCGGGAGGGAGCCGGCAACCTCAGACAGCCGCTAAGGCCATTCTTCTGAGGTCTCTGAGACCCTGAGGACAAGGCACCATAATTCTCTAACCAGGACCAGATCAAATATAAATGGGATTCCGAGGAGTCAGACCTTAAATGTCTGATTGTGCTCAATGATCCAGTAACTTGGCTTTCACAGCTTCTGTAGTTATTCCAAGATCTCACTCTTGCGAAGAAAACGTCTGTAGGTGTCGGAGATAGAGGACTTTGAGACTTTTTTAGTTTGTTTTTCTGACAGTCTTACATTTTTGTCCAGGCTGGTCTCAGATCATGATCCTCCTACTCTCACCTGTCAAGTAGCTGGGACCAAAGGTGTGCACTACCATACCTGGCTTGTTTTTGAGATGAGGTCTTGCACTTTTGCCCAAACTGGCCTCAAACCACCATGCTGCTCCTCCTAGCTCCACCTCCAAAGTAACTGGGATTACAGCTAGGCATTATCAAGCTTCACTCACAAAGAGAACTACAAAATGCTTCTGAATATGAATAATAAACTGACTTACACAAATGCTAAAGAAGAAAACCTCAGAAGAAACTGGTGCAGAAGAAAAAGAAACAAGCCTCCTGAAGGATTTTAAGAAGCACTGAGAAAATGAACAATGAGAAAAAGATGAAATCTTCAGGAAGAGGTTAATTTTCACAAAATCGACAGGATGGACATTTTGTAGTAATGTGAGATCACAATGTACAGCTCACAGACCATACAAATGCAAAATTCCACTTTAAAGGTGAGACGCAAGGTTTGACACTTGCACATAAAAATTCAGCCTACCTTTTCGTAGTGCTCTATGAGAATCTCAACCACTATGTTCTGGAATTTAATATTCATCATAGCAGCCACAGTTTCTTCCTGAGCTCTCATCAAAGTGGGGCCAAAAATGACGCCGAGATTGGAGACAGTCATGAGATTTTGTTGGCTGTGCAGTGATACTCTGCAAGTAAAGAACCAAAAAGATCTTAAGTTAAATGTTCAATAATTACAGAATATCCTTTTCCACCAAAATTATGGCATACGAAATGTCGAATATAAATACCACATTCCTAGTCCATTTCAGCCATTTCCCACTGGCACGAGTAACAGCCTTAAAAAATGTAAAGAAGCTCTTTATGACACAGATAACAGAGGGTTATAAACTGGAGTCCCTTGTGGTGCTGTAGAATATGTGACTTCTTCCTCCTCTCTCCTGCACTGTGGTGTCCCTTATTCAGTTTGCCTCTTCTAATAAATATTTAAGGAGGGAGAAATGCTAATCACCCTGTTTTGTTCATTATGCATCATGTATGTACTGAATTATCACATGTTGGCACAAATACATGCACTCATCCTGTACCATCTTAAAACATAAAAAAAAGTAAAAATTAACATTAGTCCAAATAAAGCTAATAACTATAAAGGCTAAATCATGGAAGGAAAACTTTTTTTATTTCCTACATTGAGTCATTACCCTAGAAAGACCTTCAAGAGATTGGTGTGTTCTATGGTATTTTACTTCTTTCAGGACAGTTAATAGTAGGGTAGGTGTTGTTGTCTTTGGACTAAAAAAAAAAAGAAACTACAGAGAACCTGTCTCCAGGGATCTTCATACAGACTGCACTTAATCACCACAGTGAGTCAGCTATCCCTACTGCGCACATAAAAACTCCAGAAGCTCCTGAAGTAAAAATTATGTACTTGAGGTTGTGAAAATTAGGGACACAGGTGTTATTTCAATTTGGAGCTTCTGTCTGCAGATCAAGGGTTTCCTTGATTCCCAGATAAATCACTGGTCAGCACACAGGTCTGCTCCCTCATCGTTCCTCTCTTCCATCTAAAACTTCCCTGAATGCATGCCTAGTGCCAGTGGGTAGCAAGACAAGCAGAGGTGGTCGTCACTGGTGGCTTACAAATGCAATGAAAAGTCTCACTGGCTGGAGCAAAGCAACCCCAGCAACTTTCAAGGATGACTTTGATTAGCTTACTATTTAATTTGGAAAGTGGATCCATTCTTAAAAAGGAACCTCACTCATGTGACCCATCTTCTAGTTTACCCAGTGACTCTTCTACATCACTCCAGGCAAGGCCTGGAAAGTAGAGATTTATAAAACTAAACAACACAAGATTATGTTTCTGTCTCACTGAGTAGACATCACTCACTGCATTGCACAACGAAAAGTGAGTGTTCGTGGAAAAGCCAGGCTTTTGGATTATCCATGCAACTCACAACACAAGACAGGAAGCCTTGGCTCCTCATTGACTGAATGTTGTATCCAAGAGAGCCTGAGTTAAGAAGACCTTAAGAGTAAGAACACGTTTCAATCTAAGTTTCATTTTTATATACCCAAATACTATATATTAATTGCTTAGTATATAGCTTGTCTAATGACAACCTAGCAATGTGTGAAAGCAGTGAGCCTGTCTGGATTCACTGCATGACCTATCCCTTAGGAACGGGGTGAGTATGGTCAAGTGACTCCGTATCACTAGGCTTTGGGTTTCTCATCTGTAAATACATATGCCAACTCTCATAGGGCTGTTGAGAATTAAATGACATAATGGAATTAAATTAATTGAAACACAAACTGAAAATAATATTCTCCCTTGAAATTACATTAGTCTTAGGCATGCTTGTTAAAACATTATCATTTCTCCAATGTAAACAAAATGGGTATGTCTAGTACTAATCTCAGGAACAGATGTGGAAATCTTAAAATCTTGGGGTATTTGGAAAAGCAGCATTGGTGATCATACTGCACGTGACATGGAATGTTTTCAGCACCAGAATTTTCTTCATAGAATTTCCCTTTCCCTGGGCTCCTTCATGGATACAACCCTTGTATTGTTGGGTTAATAACAATGAGAAATGTAACTTGTTTGGCATTAAAACAACACAAAGGAAGTGGGTGAGGGCAGCTGTATTAGAGTAAGAAAATAATACCAAACTGTAACTTACACCCACAAGAACAAAAGAAAAGGACAGGAAACAGTAAATAAGAATGTTAATATATCAAACTCTGTCAAAATATACTTGCTCTTCTTTCTTCCCCAAGCCTCTTTATGAGGCAGTAACTATATAAAGTAATAATTTGAAAATGCACGGTTGAACTGCTAACATATGTAAGATACAGCCTGTATAAATAACAGCACAAAAAGCTGAAAGAGGAAACAAAACCATGTGAGGGTAATGTTTCCAAACCTCTGTGGAATTGTTAGTATAAATCTGAAGCAAATCCTGGTAAGACATGCATGGCAAGCCTTAGGAGAACCACGGAGTAAAGAAAGCAGTAAAGGTGAAACAGAATAAAAAGCACAGCAGATATATACACATAAAAAGAAAATATAAGACATACACCACAATATTAATAAAAACATCAAACAATTCCATTTACAATATCTCAAAAAAAATCAAATACCTAGGTGTAATCCTAACAAAAGATGTGAAAGACCTCTACAAGGAAAACTATACACTTCTGAAGAAAGAGATTGAGGAAGACTATAGAAAGTGGAGAGATCTCCCATGCTCATGGATTGGTAGAATCAACATAGTAAAAATGTCGATACTCCCAAAAGTAATCTACATGTTTAATGCAATTCCCATCAAAATTCCAATGAAATTCATTAAAGAGATCAAAAAATCTACTGTTAAATTTATATGGAAACACAAGAGGCCACGAATAGCTAAGGCAATACTCAGTCAAAAGAACAATGCTGGAGGTATCACAATACCTGACTTCAAACTATATTACAAAGCAATAACAATAAAAACAGCATGGTACTGGCACAAAAACAGACATGAAGACCAGTGGAACAGAATAGAGGATCCAGATATGAAGCTACACAACTATAACCAACTTGTCTTTGACAAAGGAGCTAAAAATATACGATGGAGAAATAGCAGCCTCTTCAACAAAAACTGCTGGGAAAACTAGTTAGCAGTCTGCAAAAAACTGAAACTAGATCCATGTATATCACCCTATACCAAGATTAACTCAAAATGGATCAAGGATCTTAATATCAGACCCCAAACTCTAAAGTTCATACAGGAAAGAGTAGGAAATACTCTGGAGTTAGTAGGCATAGGTAAGAATTTTCTCAATGGAACCCCAGCAGCAGAGCAACTAAGAGACAGCAAAGATAAATGGGACCTCATAAAACTAGGAAGCTTCTGTTCATCAAAAGAAATGGTCTCTAAATTGAAGAGAACACCCACAGAGTGGGAGAAAATATTTGCCAGCTATACATCAGACAAAGGACTGATAACCAGAATATATAGGGAACTTAAAAAACTAAATTCTCCCAAAATTCATGAGCCAATAAAGAAACAGAACTTTCTCAAGAGAAGAAATTCAAATGGCCAAAAACCCCTTGAAAAAATGCTCACCATCCCTAGCAATAAAGAAAATGCAAATTAAAACCATGCTAAGATTCCACCTCACCCCTGTTAGAATAGCCATCACTAGCAACACCACCAACAACAGGTGTTGGCGAGGATGCAGGGAAAAAGGAACCCTCTTACACTGTTGGTGGGAATGTAGACTAGTACAACCACTCTGGAAAAACATTTGGAGGCTACTTAAAAAGCTAGACATTGATCTACCATTTGATCCAGCGATACCACTCTTGGGGATATACCCAAAAGACTGTGACACAGGTTACTCCAGAGGCACCTGCACACCCATGTTTATTGCGGCACTATTCACAATAGCCAAGTTATGGAAACAGCCAAGATGTCCCAGCACTGACGAATGGATTAAGAAAATGTGGTATCTATACACAATGGAATTTTATGCAGCCATGAAGAAGAACGAAATGTTATCATTTGCTGGTAAATGGATGGAATGGAGAACATCATTCTGAGTGAGGTTAGCCTGGCCCAAAAGACCAAAAATCGTATGTTCTCCCTCACATGTGGACATTAGATCAAGGGCAAACACAACAAGGGGATTGGACTTTGAGCACATGATAAAAGCGAGAGCACATAAGGGAGGGGTGAGGATAGGTAAGACACCTAAAAAACTAGCTAGCATTTGTTGCCCTCAACGCAGAGAAACTAAAGCAGATACCTTAAAAGCAACTGGGGCCAATAGGAAAAGGGGAACAGGTACTAGAGAAAAGGTTAGATCAAAAAGAATTAACCTAGAAGGTGACACCCACGCTCAGGAAATCAATGTGAGTCAATGCCCTGTATAGCTATCCTTATCTCAACCAGCAAAAACCCTTGTTCCTTCCTATTATTGCTTATACTCTCTCTACAACAAAATTAGAGATAAGGGCAAAATAGTTTCTGCCGGGTATCGAGGGGGTGGGGGGGAGAGGGAGGGGGTGGAGTGGGTGGTAAGGGAGGGGGTGGGGGCAGGGGGGAGAAATGACCCAAGCATTGTATGCACATATGAATAATAAAACAATAAAAATTTTAAAAAAAGATGCTTTCCATCTCCTTATCTAAAAAAAAACATCAAATATGAATGGATTAAATAAATCAGTCAAAGATTAGAGATGACTGAGCTAAAAAATATAAGGTCCAACTGTATGCTTTCCATGGCAGGCATAATTTAGATTAAAAATACAAATAGGTGGAAAGTAAAAGGAGGAAGAAGATACACAATACAAGCTTGAGGAAGCCAGAGTTGTGATACTAATGTCACAGAAAATAAGACTTTAAAACAAAGAAACACTATTAGAGATAAACATAGAAATATAATGATAATTGGGCCAATCCAAGGAGAAGACACAAATGTTATAAACACATATGCACACAGCAATAAAACATCTAAATGCAAGCATCAGGATGGGCTTCTGGAAAGGTGTTCCAAGCAGACGACACATTTGCACTGAGTTAAGAATTTCTGGTCACTTGAATATTATGGGATTAAAAATATCTTAAATAGAGTGGTAAGTTTTGCACCACTAGCAAATATCCATGTATAAAATGAAAAGGTTTTTCATTTAGGAGAAATAAGACTTTCACTTTTATTTTACATTCAAAAGAAACTCTGTTTTTGTGAAAGTATTAGTTCTCCCAATAAACAGATATGCTCCCACAAACATGACTCTTCTTTAAAAATTAAGTAATAATACTTTTAAGTATTTAAAATTAGTTTAAAGTTAAAGACACCTAGCCTTTGTTTTAAAGACATCCACATAAAGGATTTTCAGAAATTACAAACTGGGTTATGTTATTTCTCAAAGCTAATTAATGAAGATTCACAATCAGTCCTTAGTCTTTGGAATCCCAATCTAGGTCACTGTTTTTAAACTCTTTTTTTTTTTTCAGCCACGTAAGGTTTACTCATTTGTCATTTTCATAGCAAGTAAGTGACTGTCTGGGCTCCCATTTCACAGCTGCTGCTCAGTCAGTGGGACTTCACTGTTCACAGGTTCAAGAAAGGAGCCAGGAACGGCAGTGGAGCAGAAGCACTTTGAGCACTCTCAGGGACAGACACTCTTCCCTGCTGGGCTAGTGTCAAAGCCACGTGAAGGGTGGAGGCATGTTAACATAACATTCTGTGTAATTGAGCAAACACATTTTATGTGACATTCATGTGGCTTTTAAAAGTACATTTAAAAAGGCCTTGCTAGAAGATTAACTTGAAGATGAGCAATGAATGCCTAATAAATAGTGTGGTTAAATTTAGTGAAGAGTTCGAATAATTCAAAATTAATACAGACCAAGTATCATGAGCTGTTATGGATCAGCAGTTAGTGATAAACTTTAAATGAGGTTGTTTCTAGTAAATTTCCTTTTTATCTTCGGTGGTGGTGGTGGTGGAATGTACGTGAGGGAGTCATATTATATCACAAAGCCTACAAATTAAGATGAGAAATAGTGTGTAACACTATTTCAAATGTGTGGCCCAACTGAGCATAAACCGAGTTAAGTTCTTGTGGCAAAAAGGAAGAGATTAATCATTGCATTGTGAATTACAGCACTCACTGAAATGGAAAGTGTCCCTAGTAGATAGCAGGTGATACACTACAGTAATTTTTTTCAGACAGTTCCATTATATACCCCAGGCAGGCATTGAACTCGAGATGCTCCCATCTCTTCTTCAGCAGCACTGAGATTACTAGAATTTAAAATTTTGTTTCCAGGATCACAAGAAACAAAGTTTTAGAGCAATATGTGCGTGTGTATGTCTTTCAATCTCTAGATAGATGGATACATCTATTAGGATTAATCTCACACAACAGCTTTGCCAGGCCACGGTACCCAGGTATTTGGTCAAACATCATTCCAGATGATTCTGTAAGGTATTTTTTGGATGAGATTAATATTTAAATGAGTACACTTTAAATAGCACAGATTATCATTCATAAGGCCCATAGGATTCATTCAAATTAACTCAAAATCTTTGAAGAAAAAAATTGAATTCCCCTAAGGACGAATGAATCCTTCTCCAGCCTTACCTCCCCCAGCCCTGCCTCCGGGTTTGAGCTGCAGCATTAACTGCTCTGGATTCTAGCCCCAGCCTGTCCTGCAGACTTCTGACTTTCAGCTTTCATTAATTAATGTGTGAGCCAATTCCTTAAAGTCAATCAACTAACCAACCTGCCTGTCTCTTTTTTCTTTCTCCCTTACACACTATTGCTTCTGTCTCTCTGGAGCACACTAATACTGACTGTCTCTCTCTGTACCTATGTACACTATTGACCTATCTGTCTTTCCATCTGCCTAGAGATTTAAAAATACAGGGATAAACTAACAGTAAAGTCAGAAAAATCTTCAGAGACCAAGAAACACTGTGAATCCAAAGAGGGAATCTCACATTTGAGTGAGTGGTTTCACACTCCCTGCTTACCACACACCAGAAAAACCTGGAAAGCTACTATACATTCCTTCATTTCTCAGTTGACATATGTTTTATCATTAACAGTTACAAAGGATATATATTAGAAATAAATAAAGGTATGCACAAACATATACACAGACACATCTTCAAAATAAACTGTCATATCAGCTTTAAAGCATATCCAACAGAGTATGATCACAACAGCAATGACACAACACCATCACATGCTTCAAAAAGAAGGTTAACATCAACAGACAAGCAAGTAGTCAAATGAAGGCAAGTCAGGGAATTACTTGACCAGATGCTTTATCAGGATGTCCAGCATCTCTCTGTTTTTCTCAGGTAATTTGTGCACCAATGCATGTACAGCCTCCACCCTGTAGTTCTGGTCATCTGACTCTGTAATGCAAAAAAAAAAAAAGGTCGCAAATGCTCCAGCTTTAATTGCATTCATAATCTAAGCATCACAACAGCCCAAGACTTCATGTCTCAAAGTGCTGCTTCCTGTAGTGTCCTCTTCCTCATTCCCTCAGGGGTAGAGAGGTGAGTAACTGTCCATGGTCATGAGGTTAGGAAGAAGAAAAGCCAAACAAATTCAGTTCTGTGAACTTTACACATGTGCTTCTAGTCACTGAACTATATCCACACAACCACAATGCATCACCTGCTGGGTTTTGCAAAGGATAGAATAAAACCTTTAGAAATGAGTTATAGCCACTGATGTAGTCTGCCTGACCCATGAGGCACTACACGACACACTAACACCTTGCACCCTCCAAGAGATTCTTTCTCATGTGAACAGAGGGGACCAGCAGTCCTCTCCTTATTTTAGATTTAAATTAAAAACAGTGTGACTTTCCCGAGGTATCAGACATCATATAAACAGGGGCTAACAGACTGTGAGCTCACACCGACAATGATAAACCTGAACTATGAGCAATCACTAGGCAAGTCCAGTCCTGTCAGGCAAAAGAAAAGATTTTGACAGGTCTGGTAGGGAAATATCGAACACTTCAGATGGGGAAGTCTAGCCAACCTCCTCTTTGTCAGTAAACAAATTCTGGGTTGACCGCCCACCCTGCCCAGACAGTGCCCCAACTCCCAGGTTTATATTGTGAGACCACCATTGTTTCTGGGCACCGATATGGGGTGAGGAAAGAGCCTGGCTCAGGCTAACCAGGAAGTCTCTCCCAAGGAGTTGGAATAGAGACATCGAAACTCTGAGCTACGTGTTGAACATAACAAAGAGATGATCATATAAAATCAGGGCTGGGGTAACTGATGGTGCCCCAAGAACATCTAAGTGGAAAGGGAGAGGAGGATGTGATAGAAACACAACAAAAGCCGATGTGAGAGATCCTTTGGAAAGAGTGAGGAGAAAAATATCACTTCCAATTTTGCAGGATCTGGATGAGGCTCACAGATAGCCTGGCCCTTCTCTGAAAGAACTCTGTGATGTTTCTTGGGCCATGAGTAACTTTTTTTTTTTTTATTAAGGTGGATTTTTCTTGCTTGATACCAAATAACTTACTTTTATTAAAAAATCTAGTTTGCCATCTAGTAAATAGGACCATCCTTGACCCAGATGAAAGATGAATCCTCATGTATAAGAACTTATTTTGGAATATCATAGCACTGAATAATGTCATCATTTGCCACAGAAGCAAGTAAAGAAAAACTTGTGATCAAAAGTTTATAACAAAACAAGCAGTTCCTTTAAGCCAAATTTCAGCCAGGTGGTTCAAATTCCACTTGTCATAAAACAAAATCTCTCTGTGCGAAAGGGTACTGGGTTAAGAGATGAAAAACAAAATAAAACAAACAAACAAAAAAACTCACTAGCTTATTATAGCCATCATTTTGCTATGAATTTGCTACAGTTCTGGGACAAGTGACTTGCCCATCCTGAGTTCTGACTTCCTAGTCAATAAAACGAGAGGTGAGATTATACACGTTCTCAGTGCTTGTACGTCTTACAAAGACAATGTAGAACGGTGAGCGTTCAGGAAACAGCTAAACAGTACAGGTGTTTCACAGGTAACGTGGTCAGCCATGAAGGCTGATTTGAAAACTAAGGTCACTCAACTTTATGTGACATCTTTATCAGCAGACAACATTTCCCGTCATTACAAACACAACTGCTTTCTTTCTTGGACTATGAAAAGTACTGTTAATTACAGTCACATCTCATACAACATAACAATGAAATGCCAGCAATGTCATATGTGCTGCATTCAGATGGCAATCTGGAACTTGGTCTCAATAGTTGTAAAGCACTATTGCTCACTTCTCACGGTCTTACTGTCCTTCACCAGACCCCGGGCTCATTTTTCGATTAAATGTAACATCATGCAGTTACGCATCTAAACAAATCACATAAATATGTGATCATATTTAATACAACATGAAGGGAAGGAGATTGATGCGTTATCTGTTATTCACCAAAAATATCTGATTATTCTCTCTAGACTCTGGAATGTAGCACGTGACTATCTGCGCATCTGAAGTCTTACTTATTTAACAATAAGGCTGGTATTAGTCACCCCAGAAGATGGAATTAGAATTCCTCATACTTCTTTCTAATCACACCAGTCACCTCAAGGGTAGTCTTGTTTTCATCAGATTTTACTGCATTAAGTAGCAAACTGTTTAGTTCACTCTACAATTCTTACTGGCTTACACACTACACTGCAAGCTGTAAAGTATCATATTGACAATTTTTAAGCAATGTGTAAAAATTGTCAATGGACATTTGTACTTGCATGTATGATACAGCATAAAACCACATCAGTGTCCACGTCTGATGCAGGTGCACTTACTAACAGCCATGATGAAATCCTTGTGCAACTTGTAAGTCATCAGTGGTTCTGCAAGGCACCTACAACAGAGAGACAAGCATGTTTTGCATCAAGGTGTCTTCTACCCCCTAAAATTTCAACGCCTCTTTTATAAACTCAGTGATTATTTTTTATCATTTAAAAAATAAAATAACGAGAAATAAAAGGATTGGGTGAATAGGCAGTATGCTAAGGAAGAGGGGTGTACGCCAGGCAATCCTAAGATGCAGACCTTAAGGGAGTTAATGCCCCTTGTCATAGTTGTATTAGGAGGGGAGGACAGGAGACCACTTTTTTCACTTTGTGAGAACAACCTTGAGGAGCTAAAATCTCAGATATGGAGACAGTAGATAGAAAAAGGGAAACAAAATCTTACTTAAATTTGTTTAAAAAATACAGAAGAGCTTTACATACAAACTTAATATTACTCAAAAAATACTAATTTGAATTAACAAAATATTGTTGCCTTTCAGGCTGTTACTGGAAAACACAAGTATGAGTTCCAGAATGTGAACTGTAACTATCACCACCTTGTGCTATTCCACCCAAGTCAGGGCTTTGAGCTATGGAGTGGAACTTGTGTGCACAGGCTCCATCAGGTCACGTGGTTACTGCCCAGAGGGAGAAGACCAAGTCCAGAACATCAGGATGTCCATCCTCTTTACCTGAGGTAGTTTTTCAGCCCACTCGTTATGGTCTTATTGTCCCACAGTTCAATATCAATGTCAATATCAGGAGGTGATTTTGGAGCTAGAAAAAATAAAAGAAAGATGTATACACTGTGCAATTCAGAATATTCCTTGTGTCATTATGAAAATGGCTACCAACGTAAGTTGGCCAAAAGAGACAGGCATTCATTTCTTGGGATACCAACAGAGTTGACTTTAGAATTGCTGACTGGGCGAGCTGGTAGACACTGAACTTCACTTACACCTCATGGAATAACAGTCTCTCCAAATTGTTGCTCATTGCTAACATGACAGGGTACTTACCCAGCATGCTTCTAAGTGCTTTTGCATTCAATTCTCACACTCTCAAAGAGGCAGGTAGTATATAATTATTCCCATGTTACACATGAGGAAAGGCTGAGATACAGAGAAGTTAAGCAAATTACTAAGGGTCACAAGCCTTTTAAATGACCAAGCTGAGATTCCAAGCCAGAGAATCTGATTATAGCATCTGTGCATCTCACTACATCACTGGCTAACCATAGGACACTTGAGGAAAAAGTCCAGCCTCGCAATAATGCCCTCACATCCTGACTGTTCATCTAGTAGAGCTTAATATTAAAGGCAAGACTGAATACAGGGGCTGAGGACGTAGCTCAGTGGTACAAAGTGAACTTATGCGTGAGTGGTCCTGGGGTCACTCCCAGTGCTCTGTCCTCCCTAAGATGAAAGCAAACATGAATTTTTAATATTATTTGAGAAGACACAAAGAGAAGCAATCACCTATATCTCTGAAAAATCTCAGGGATTATGTAATAAGAACACAGAAAATTAAGTGCTTGCTTTATCCAAAACTTACAAAACGTGGTGTTCATGAGTTTCTGAACTTTGGAGTTCACTCCTCCTATTCGGTATAGGCCTAAAATGGTGATGCCTAAAGGGAAGGAAAATCACAAGAAAACAGCCTGAGAAATAGCTTCCCAAGTACAGAACATTAAAATCCAAGACATACGCCTTGCCTGTACAGAATCAGAAAGCTACTTAGCCAATTCTGCAGTTCAACCTTAGTAAGCTTATGCCAGAAATACCCGTCAGACATGTATTTCTCAGAGGGGACACTGGGGACACTGAACAGTGATTTGAAAGTCTTTGAAGATCTTCAGGGTAGCAACATAAACCTGCCCATTGACCACTATTTTGAACAGAAAAGAATCAAAAGCGGGAAGAGGTGACCAGTATTCCTCATCTTCTATTTCTTCACGTCATGGAGTCCTGCAGCTCGAGCAGCTCTGTTTCATTCGTATCTTCATTGTAAAGGCAAGCAGACAAGATTCAGAGAATTCAAGGAGCCCACTTAACTTCTCAAAGCTTCCAAGTGACAGCACCAATTTTCTGAAAGTACGTTTACAGAGCTCCAAGGTTACGATGACTTTTGCTTTAAACGAGTTTTTCTGGAAGTGAGACTATGTAACTGGAGTGGGCTTCAAGACAGGTGTCATGATCAGAAGAGGGAAAAGGGAAAAAAATGGACAGTGACTGAAATCAGTAAGGGGAAAAAAACTGAGTAGGAAAAGAAACGGAAGACAGGCCACTTAAGAATCTTACTTGCCTCCCCACTACTTGAAAAAACTTAAAAAGGTGCTTACAGTAAAAGATAATACATGGCCCACCAGTAAGAAGTCAAGTGAGGGCCGATTAGGAAAATTTATGAAAGCAGTAGTATAATTCTTGGTAAACTGAAGTTCACAATATAGGTATCTGTGTGTTTATGTAATTTATACGTTATAGCATTCTTAAAATTAATCTCATGTTAATACTCGAAAGTACAGAGCCATCATTTTCTACTCTGAGATGTGGGTATGTAAGAGTGGGACCTAGGATAGCAACAGTGTGCCTACCAGGTGACACTCACCTCTTGTTTCCACAGCTTGGATGCATTTTCTCACAAAGTTGAACCCTGCTTCATTCAAATACACTGAAAGTAAGAGACGATCTGTTAAATGCGGTGAACTTCCATCCCCCTTTCAGTTGGCTCTGCTCACTGTGCCTTTAAGACCTAACAGCATAGGGGAATTCTGGCGAGGGTCTTTCTTTCATCTGGGGTAAAAGTAGAGCAGGGGGCTCACGCTCACAGTAACGGTATTGGTCTGCTCACTGGGGAGCACAGATGCTTCTCAGATGGTCTGCTATACCGATTCTGCCACCTTTCCCTAAAACTCCAATACCTGCCCCTGTTTGTTTTTCTAGATGACAGAAGCAAATGCAGTAACGAACCTTTATGGTGTGTGCAAAGTTGTAATGAATAAAGGCTTTCATAGATTCTTTCCCATGGAACTCTCAAGACACCATGAGAATCTTCAGACAATTCACTGGCTAATGAAAAACGTCACCTCTCTCTGTCCTCAGGCCTAGACTGGGTTCAACGTGGCTCTGCCAAGTCCAAGCCCAGTGCTGTCTAGGCAGTCGCTTCCTATTCAGTCAAGTATGCTCAGTCAGTGCAAGAAAAATTCCCCAAAGGCCCGAGATTATAAAATAGCATATTATTTTCATTTTTGCTAATTTTCTTTAAATTTATTTTAATTTTTTATGATTGTAGGGCCAAGATCAAATTAAATTACTTATAGAAGAAAAAGCATTTAAGAATACAAAGTAACACCTAGAGAAAAAACTCAGAAAATCTTTGTACTATAATGAACATTTTTATCACATATGGTAGAAATAAATTTTTTTTTAAATATTCTAAATCAATAATAAATGAATATAATTCAAACCAATAAAAATTTAAGACTGGCTTCCATTAAAAATGGTGACTAATGAAAGTAGAAGAGGAACTATTAGGGAAGAGGAAGGGGACCTGGGAAGGACATAAGAAGTAATGGGGTGAATGTGATCAAAGCACATTGTGTACATGTGTAAAAATGTCACAATGAAAGCCATTATTTTGTATAATTACTATACACAAAAATAAGAAAAAATGGTGGTTAAATACATTTGTGTGGTTCAACACAGATCCACAGGCAAAAAGTAGACACCGAAAAATATGATTAAAGTCAGGAAAATAATCAGTGACAGATTAAAACACAAAGACATCCTTGACGGAGAAAGTCAGTGGGGCTGGGATGAGGCTCAAGAGGTAGAGCACTGCCTAGCAAATGAGTGACCCTGTTCAAACCCCAGTACCAGCAAGGAAAGGGAAGGAAAGGAAGGAAGGAAGGGGGGAAGGGAGAGAGGGAGGGAGGACAAGCTTGCCCACTTTAAAGGCTGGGGACTGGTTCAAGTGGTAGAGCACCTGCCTAGGAAAACCAGTAGAGGTGAACTGATTAACAAATTCGAGAAATTTTGAATTTTGTGGCCCCAAACCAAGAGACAGTGACATGGAAGGCTATTATTAGGACATTGTGAGCTATTTTATCAAAATGCAGAAAAATGAAACTATAAATGTTTCTATTATCCTAGGAAAAACCCCATAAAGATGTATGCAAACTGTCATTAAGGAAAAGAGGACTGGAAGTATTAAAAAGTCATTTTTATTCACTGAACTTCGGAATTATGCGATAATTTTAAAGTATATGCTGGGTGCCAGTGGCTCACGCCTGTAATGCTAGCTACTCAGGAGGCAGAGATTAAGAGGATCATGGTTCCAACACAGTCCTGGGCTGGCTTCAGAAAAACCCATCACAAAAAAAGGGCTGGTTCAAGTGTAAGAGTGGAAGCATGAGGCCCGGAGTTCAAACTCCAGTTCCACCAAAACAGTAAAAGTAAATTTAAAAAAGTATATAGTTAGCACTTGAAAAATAATTAGAAATAAGAACGCCTATGCTAAAATATGTGTGGCTATCGTCAGAAATTGGCTCATGTGTTTCTTTGCTCTTGGTATCCAACGTCAAGACAACAGAAGAGAGTGGACGCTCACAGTGAACTCCACGCAGAGCAAGAAGGGGCCCCTGGATGAGTCACCTTTCATTAGAGGACCTGCATGAGAATGGAGCACATTTTGGGCAGCAAAAGGGATTGTTTGCTTCCAATAACTCAAAGCATCAGGCACAACATTACACATGTATACTTAAAAATAACAAGCACAGGAAATATGCGATGGTGAGGCGAGGAATCTCTTATCCATTGTCATTTGGTAACCACAACAAAACCTAAGACCAAATGTAATCCTCGGTAAAAATGATAGACTAGCATTTTGTATCAATTAAAACTGTAAGTCACTGACACTTAAAATAGTAGTTGAGATCACATTTTTCAACTTTTCAATAAAGAAAAGATTTATTAACAGGAAAAGGTTATTTTAAAAATTTCAATGAAACATGCCTTTGACAAAATGAAAGAAGATAGTTGTGATATATAAAAATATAATTTTTTCTTAGATGTTCATTTTGAGAAAAATAAGCAATAACCAGGCATCTCTAAGGTATGCTGAGGTCTTTGGCTGTGATACCAGTCTGCTCTGAGAAACTGGTACTGCAGGTGGGCTCCTTATGTAGCATAAAACCTTACTAAAGTCAGTCGGTACAACTGCAAGGCCATTCACAGATGCTGCAGTCTTCACCCCATGCATCTCGAACTTGGCTTTCTTTACATGAGTACATGCATTGTTATCAGTCAGTTCAGAAATGTGGCAAGAACAATCGGGCATTTTCATTTGTTGCCTTTGACCATCCTTTTGCTGTGTCTCAAAGAGCAGTTCTATGGTGCTGAGACAAGGCCCAGTTTGTTCAGAGCCAGGGGAACTGGGGTTGGTCCTTGCTCTAGCAGTACTGCTGTATGAATGGGAGCATGTCGAGTAACTTTTATGAATGAGTGCCTTTATTTTATAACATGAGGGAAGTGACAGAAATGTAACTGCACACCTATAATCCCAGCACCAGGGACGCAAAAGACTGCAGACTGAGATTGCTGACCCCCCAAATTTGCTGCCCTTTCCAGCAGGAAGATTATAGGTCTCAGCACCCTGAAGACAAGCTTGGTGATGTCCTATATACTGCTTAATGAAGTAAGAATGAAAGTAACATGTGTCACTACCCAGCAGACACCAAGAGTCAGTATGTGCCTGGCTCTGTTTTCATTTGTCACCAAACTAGATCAGCAGTGACAAAGAAGGCTACTCTATCCATGAGTTTCAGAGTGAACACAACGAGAGAGCCACTGCTGACCTACATGGACAAGTGCTACAAACAAGATCAGAACCTTCACTGCTGCGGCTTCAGAGATCTGAGGATCTGCCTAACCTGTGCAGTTCTAATCCAACTATGCACAACTTAAACAATTTGCTGTGGTGACAAGGATTCAGAAAACAAAGGCAATCTTACACATTAGCTTTTCCTTCCTTAACTGGAAAACAGCCCTTTTTTGTCTAATTTTATCAATTCACACAATAAAAGCAGCCCAGAGAAGAGTAGCCGCGACCATTCCTGGCAGCTTGGCAAGGCTCTCCTCAGCAGTGCCTCTGTTGAGGTGCGAGAGGAAGACAACATGGCTTAAAGGGGCTGTCTCCTGCTGAGCACGGCAGTTACCCTCACTCTGGGGAAGGCAGAGGCAGGACGATTTCAAGCTCAAGGCCAGCCCGGACTACATACACAGCAAGACTGTCTCAAAACAAAACAAAACCAGTTTGCTTCTCAGTGACTTCACGTCACAAGTCCTGCGATTTCTTAGGAAAATCAGAGGCAAGACCCATGTGAAGGTACTGTATTCAGTTTGTCAGCGCTAATGAAAAGTCAACCGAAGTAGGTTTTCTATCCCCTAAAAAGAGAAAAACTGCTCTTCCTTAGTGGACAGATGAGGAAATGTTACTAATAAATCAAAACGCACCCTTCAGAAGAGCGAAGTTTATCCTAATTCCCCTTCAGTGAAGATTCAGTGCTCCTGTGCAACAGTAAGGAGAAGTGGTGCCCATCCTATAAAAAATAAGTGTGGATCATTGAATCAGTGATCCATGGCTGCTCTGAACTCCAAAAGCAGTCTGAATGACGGATGGCTTGCTCAAGTGCCTTCTCTGAGGGCCAGATCACATCCTGCTAACAAAGCTGCTTTTGTGAGCTCTCCCCAGGCTTGGCCTGTCCTCCAGCCCCATGTCTCCCTGTTTTAGAGAAGGCTGGAGGGACATTCAGAATCCAACTGTTACCAAATTCCCAGGAATTGAAATTATGTAGTATTAATGTTATTTGGTCTCCAGGGGTAGAAGCAGAAGACAGACTAACTTAATAAACATAATTCATTCAATCAAAAGTTAAGTTTAAACATTTTTCCCTCCAGAAACTGTTTAGGGCTACAGCTTTTATTGAAACCCAAATAAAGTTTCCATAAGGCAGTTTAGCAGCACAAAAGCTATTAATCTCAACAGAATTCAAATAGCAGTGGCGAAAAGAAAAAGAATGGCATTCTGCAGAGTCAACAAAACAAAAGTCCTCGTACTCTCAATTTCCTACTGATTCAAAAACCTACCTTGCCCTTACAGATGTAATCTACACTGCCTTACACCACATTCTCAGGGTTGACGAAACAAAGTGATGCTCATCTTTAATTTCTCATTGCCTGTTCTAATCTGGCATTTCAGATTAGAAGACACAGACGTCTAATTATCAGACTAACTGTGGCATTCATTTCTGTGAGTGCATTTGTTGGTGTTTACAACACCCACTGGACCCTTCTTCTTCTTCCTGAAGGATAGAGTTAACACTCCACAGCACTGGCCCACATTAAATGCCTTCATCCTGCTCTGCTTTTAAGGGGCACTTGAGCTAGGACCCTCTGTGATAGAAACAAAACTGTACCTGATCAGAGGTCTAGGGGAGGATGTGGGAAGGACAGTGATGCCTTGGATGCCTGAGAACTTCTAAACCAAACCATCTAAACAGCAGCACAAAACCCAAGAACATCCGTGACAGATGGCGACTGCCTAGAATAAGAAAAATATGCTTAATTTTTCTATTTGTTGCTGGGAAGAACACATGCCCTAGACACACACAGTCACTGAAACAGTGGCTAAACTTAAGGTTGTTCAGAAACTTCAAAATTATCTTCGGCTCCAGTCCCCTCAGTTTTCTCTGAGGATTGAATGTCAGGGGGGCTTCACCGTTAGACAACTAGCGTGTTTTTCATTAGTGGAAGCATCAAGTCAAAGGACTTCCTTCATCTTATTCACAACACCTGTAATACAGCAGGTGTGTGATGCCACAGAGCTGAATGGACTGCACCAATGACATCTAAGGACCTCTTCTTCCACAACTATCACTCTGTCCAGAGGCAGCGTCGAAGGACAAGCCAAAACGCCATCACACAAAACTCACGCTTCAGCAGAAACAGGGCTCATGGTACCAACAGAGAATGCCAGAGAAAAAAAGCCAGGAGAAAAATTAACTTTTTGCCATTGTTAAAGACCAGTCCTAAGACAGAGATTTGGGGACAGGAAAGGTATGTCAAGAAAGATGATTTGTTTCCTTGAAAGATGAGTTCAAATGGCAGAATTATGAAGAATTATCAGTGAGCTATTTTTTTCAACAAAATATTCTAATGGCACAGCTTGAGGACTGATTTAACTCTAATCTCAATTGGATGGCCCCTGTTCAGTATTGATTACAGATATTACTGCCTTCAAAATGAATTAGTCCCCAAAGTCATATAATTCAAGAAAATAATACCATAGCATATCTTACAACCAGAAAAGTATTTGTAGACTCAATATCCTGCAATTGCCCATTTCTTTTTGGTTTGTTTATTTTTACAAGATACTTTTTCATAAAAGTATTCAAGCTTCCCTTCTCTGTGGAATTATACGTTCCATTTATAGCACTTGGAAAATGGTGAATTAAGAGTCCCACAAAGCAGGGAGATTTCCCATGGTGGTTTGTGAAGGATCCCATTACTCCACTAGCACAGTACTGGGTTCTCTTCCTCCTGTGTTCTACCTTCTCTGTATCTTCATGGCTTGGCTCTGTTTAAGGGCACTCGGTAGTTCTGACTCTCTTTTTTGCTCTTAGGGTTCTCAGTGAAAGGGCGGGCATTATGAGCATCATAGCTACCATTCAAGAAAAGTCTTTTACCCGAATTTTACATTTCACCATCTTAGAGCTCATTATCTTTAGCAATGTCAAAACCATAACCACATGCCATGAAAAACTGAGTTTCCAGAGGGTAATAAAAACATTTAGGAAAAACAAGAATGCAGCTGAATGACAGAGGTGGTAATCAAGCTGGCCTATGAATCAAGGCTATTACTGGCTTCAAATACCAAGTATGAGAGGCGTTAACACTGAGAATCACAAATACCAATTATGAGAGAAGTTACATGCTGACACTGACAAAAATGACACTTTCAGCTAGAGTTGAGCTGAATAAAAAGGGACATGAGATGTCAAAATCAAGAAAGGTGGTAGAGGGGTGAATGAAATGTAAACTACTACTTGATGAGCTTGCAGGACTTACTCAAGACTTACAGAGTCTGAGAGCTTCATAATCATGCGGATAGGATTTTAAACTGAACGTGTTTTAGAAGCACATATTAAAAAACCCGAGTCAGGGGTAAAAGGTGGCAGACGATTAAAGAGTCCTCAGAACATGGTGAAAAACACAAACTGTGTTTATAAAGAGTGCTTCCATACTAATGACTCAGGAATAACACTGTGAAAACACATTTTCCTACACATACAATCTCCTAAAACCAGCAAAGAGTGGTATGTCTTCAGCCCTGTACTTCTAAGAAAAAGTAGGGGGGGAATAAGATTGAGCAGTCCTGAATTATCATAAAAAAAATCAAACTGAGTATCAACTGCTTGTCATCTCTACTGGGGATATGTGAGGTCATATATATAAGTAGACAAAAGCCAAGGAGATAAAAGTGAATTTTGCTAAGTGTAACAGAGGCATAGTTTCTCATTTTGCCATGAGAAATGTCTTCAATTCAGGATTTCAAATTTGCTGTCCCACTGGATCTATTTCCCCAGAGTAAATACCCAATATCACAAAATAATTTGTGATTAAAAAAACAACTGATAAAATTTTAAATAAGCCATTAAAATGACTTGCTTGGGCACATATCAGAAAGGGAGCTCCCCAGCCCTTTCCTGAACCCACAGGGTTTTGACACAGCTGAATGGAGAGGTCCTCCTGCTCCCTGCCATGCCCGGGGAGTCCTGCGCTCCCTACACACAGCGCAGAGCAAGCCTCTTCTCAGACCTAAGGGACCACCTCTCCTCTGACCCTGGGGAGAAGCAAAGATGCCCAAACCTCCTCTTCTCTTGTGGTCTGTGAAGGGCTAGCTGGTCCTTTTCCACAAAGCATTAGGAGTGAGAGTGTTCCTTCAGGTTTCATTTGGGAGAGAGAATGGAGTAAGCAGAAGTGAACTGTACCCACAAGAGTGAACTCTGACTCAGGATGTTCCTTTGAGTGTTATCTACCTGTGAAGAAATGGAACTTTGGTTTTATTTTTGGCTCCTTCCAAGAGGTAAGCCAGAAAGTAGAAAGGATTATTTCTGTTTAATAGCAGAAACTATTTTCCAAACTCAAATACGTGAGGTCTCCACACTTGAAAATCTCTTAGCTGAGTCAAGAGCTAGGACCTGTTCAAACAAATAAAAGTTTGTGAAGGAAGAACATGACTTACTTTCTTCTTTCTTGCTAATTATGGCAGGCAGGGTGTAAATCTGAAAAACAAAGGATGTCAATCAGTTTCTTGAGTCAATGACCTGGCACAGAAGATTGGCAAGGTGGTATTTGTGCACTGAAACAGGGAGTTGCCCGGCTTCACGGTCCTGCGACTGCTGTGTCCAGGGCACCATCTGTCCATCTTGCCAACTGCCCCCCTCTGCGCTGAGAGCCACCTCACCCCCCTACTCCTTTCCATCCCCGCATCTTGCCCTGGGCCAGGTGCTAGCACTTTCCACGTGCCTCACGCATGCCCTTCTCTCTCCTGCAATGTGATGACATGCTGTGCTCCAGAAGTCTCTCCGAGTCCCGCAACAGATCGAACCTGCCTGGCCTTCCTCACTTGACCTTCTTACTGCTTTCTTTTCAATGTGCATAATCCTAATTTAGACATGGCTGAGCTAATAAACTAACACCTGAATCTGCTTTAGGTCAGGGCTTCTCAACCACTTGTGATCAAGCGACAAATTTTAAAACTGTAAAAAAATCTTTCATTGACATTTTTGTACAATACAGTAAAATTAAAAGAGAAGGCAATAAAGAATAGAGGCAGAGCTCAGAGTTGTTATTATTAAATTCAGGAGACTTAAAATGACTCCCTCACATGACAAATGAACTCAAAATGACAATTTTCTCAAGACCCAATCATAATCTTCTCTGTCTTATTGTGACCTGGGAACCCTGTTTGAGGGAAGGCCTCCAAGTCTGTAAACTGTGCTATGCATGAAACTACTCCTGCACTGGAATCTCACTCAGGCTTGTTTATGGGTCTTGTGCATCTATGGAAGGTCCTGAAGTGACAGAATGGCACCTCCTGCTCACTCTGTGTGCTCTCCCACTAAGGATGCAGTAAGAATATTCAACAAGAAAATAAGCAGTAGCCACGAATTGGTGGCTTATGCCTGTAACCTTAGCTACTTGAGAGTTTGCCATGGGGAAGATCAAGGTTTGAGGCCAGACTGGGCAAAAATTAGCAAGACCTTATCTCCAAAATAACAAGAGCAAAATGGATTGGAGGTGTGGCTCGAGGTAGAACACCTGGTTTACAAGTATAAAGCCCTGAGTGCAAACCCCAGTCTCACCAAAAACAAACCAAAGCAAAAACAAAAACAGGGATGGATGATTATCTTCTGTTTTACATAAATCTCCTAGTATTCACAAGAAAGTTATGATACCAAGGTGAAAATAACTCCTGAAATGAAGATATGTATGGAGGGGAAAATGCCACACCACTCATTATACTTTTTACAAACAACCTGGGCTAGAGGACCAGTCATTCCTCAAACCTTGTTCTTTACTCTGATCACAAGGCTAATGCAGGCCCTGCAAACCCTGGACATGTAGTAGTTATTAACTGAATAAAATGATACAATGAATTCAGTTAAACTAATGACTGTAAAATTTTTTTAGGAAATTTTAGAGTTTTAAATTAGTTCTGGAAGTCCCCTGAAAAACTAATGACAAGGTTGGAGTTACATGCCAGAGACTGAGATAACACTAGGAACCCAGAACAGCCACTGCTCCTCTGGACTTAATATTTTAATATTTTTCATTACACGAAAAAAATTTCAGATGTACTTTGTAATCTTTAGAACAAAAAAGCCTAAAGTGTAGAATAGACTGTATCATGTTCTTACCGGTTCCTTTCCATCCATGGCTTCAAGCCAGAGCTTTCTGTTAGCTTCAGAGAAAGCCTGCAATGTGATAATTCCATGCCTATCAAAAATAATTATTTTATACATTAAATTAAATTTATTTCCTTTATGCCTTCACACATTTACCAATTTCTAAATCCTTAAATATAAAGGTAAACTGTGAGGAAAAAGAAGGGAAGAGAAAAAAGAAATAAGAAAAGAAAAAAATCAAAAGAAATATAAGGTTTGATATACAGATGCCTCAAAAACATCACTGTCAGGTGGGCGGATTGGCTCACGTGGTGGAGTGGCTCACGTGGTGGAGTGCCTGTCCAGCAAGCTCAATACCCAGTACCACCAAAAAAAGAAAAATCATTATGGATATACACACACACGTTTTAATTTTAATAGCCACAGGTAGGAAGGTCATGAGGTATTTTAGGTACAGGACTGCTGAAGGGACTAGTTTTAAGATACTTGCCCTGAAATGAACAAAAACGATGACCTGAAGTTCAAAACCATCTGAATATTCCACAACCTGAGAATGGTGCAGCTTACGACCCTGCTGTAGTGCGATCTAGGCACTAAAAACAGTATGACGAGTGTGTAGCACTGTGGGAAAGGAGCACCTAGACCCTAACTGATGATTAAGAATTCACCAAGAAAAACAAGCTTTCGCTACACCATGGTCTCAATATTAATTAATTCACTTAAAGACAACCTTCTCCACTGCAGCCATTCTGAAAGAGTTATTAAAGGATGTATTTCAGGAGAGAAAGAACTCAGTGCAGCTGAGAACCAGCATCAGAAGATATGAAATCTACACACAGTAATTAACCAAAATAAATGGGAAATTAGAGGACACCCATGAAGAAGAATGCTGGGAAGAAAATATTATACACACTGCATGATTAAAAACCTGGCATGCCTTAAACTGATCACAAATGACCTACATCTCTTCTGCAAATAGGAAAATAGATATTAGAGTGGCAGGAAAAGGAAAATGTATGTAAAGATCACTTTGTAGCCCAGGCTGGTCTCAAACTCATGATCCTTTTGCCTCAGCCTTCACAGCGTTGGGATTATGAGTGTGTGCCACCACAGCTGGCTTGATACTGCAGAGTTTAAGGCGGGGTCATTGCACCAATAACAAGACCTGTAGTATCAGTCCATAATATTTGCTAGCTGTTTATGTGTTTCATGTGTCAGTCACTGTGTTAGCATGTTTCCTTTATTATCTCATGTAATCTTCATGAAATTTGGAGGTGGGTGCTTATTTTCTTATTTTGTAGATGAAATAACTAAAGCACAGAGTTTAACAACGCACTCCAAGTTCATTTAACTAGAATATGCTGAAATAAAATAAAGGGAAATACTAACACACTGGTACTTGTCTACACAGAAAGCTCATAAGTCCCTACTACAAAGCAAGTCTGCTGGATGTGATATTAACATATAAAGTAAAATAACAGAATCACTGAAAAAAATCCACTCACGAAAAGAAACCTATTCAAAAGTAGCCTATGATGAGACTCAGAAGATTTTCTGAGCTGTGAAAGTAAGTGGAATTATGATTTGCTTTTTTCCTTAGATAGTTACTAATTTTTGTTTAAAATAAAACCATCAGTTCTTAAAATGTTCACACTCAGCAGTTCTAAGATTTTTATTTTAATTGATGACTCAGAACACTTCTTTAAAAGAAAATGTGTTTGTTTTAAGGTAATTTTTTCTGCTGCTCCGTTCATTGTAAAAAATTTTTTTCTGCAGATAAAATTGAAAGACTTAGAAAAAAAAAGGTATTGAAAAATAATTCTAAAGACAGATTTGTGAAATCTTTAAGAAGAGACTGACTCTGCACCAATTACTTAATAACTTTAGTGTAACAACAATTAAAATTACAAAGTTGTTTTTTTTTTTTTTTAACAAAGGTGTGTGGGGGACTTAATAAGCAGATTCTGAAACTTGTCAGAACACAAGATTAAAATAGTTATCACAATTGTAAAGAACCATAGAAGGGGCCCTGCCCTACTAGCTAGTGAGAAGCTGAGGTATGTGAGTATATGTAACTTGGTGTAGAGCACACAACAGTGCTAGGCGCACACACACAATAAGAAGATGGACTATTTACAACAGTACAGCAGTAGTGCAGAAGAAAAAAGATCACAGATCACAGAGCAGAGAGCTAGAAGCACCCCCTGCTGGCACTGGTGTGGTAAAGATTCAAATACCCCTAGATTCAAACTCAGATCCATCCTGTGGCTAAAATGCTCAGGCAGTGCTGTGTACACGGTAGGTCTCCTCGAGGTACTGAACTCCCAGCTGGGGAGTGTTCCCTCTGCTGTCTTCCTGCTCCTTGGAAGCAAGGCCACCAGGCTTTAAAAGCCTACAAGGTGAGTCCTGTGGCCATAAGAGTTGCTGCCAGTTCTCTCACCGTGAGGGGCTCAAGTCTCTGACATGTATTTTCTCTCATATAGTCATTCGAACTGATTTTTCCAGGGCTTTCTCTGAAGTTACTTTCTGCTAGAATTCTGCATGATCTGTTTTCTATTTTAAAATATTCATGCAATACATATTTGTTGCATTCATATGTAAAAGAATGAAATAAATATGTGTATTATTCCTTAAAAGACTGAAAGACACTTTTATGCTATTTCATGTTTATATCTAGACATAGAAAGAAACAGTGATGGCTTAACACATTTAAACAAATCAAGTGAAAAGAGAAATCAAACCTCTCGACTACTTCTATGTCAAAGCAGAACCTTTTGTCAATGGAATCTGTCTTTCGTCGGATACATGACTTTAATTTAAACATTTCCGGTGAGCTACTCACAAGGCCATTCTGAAACAAGAAAGGTAGCATGTTATTAAGGAAACAAGATGACAGAAGACACATTAAACACACGACCTGAAGTTGCCAAAAAAAACCCGTTAACTCAAGTTCTGCATAATAATTACAATTGCACTGTCCTTTTTTTATCCTTTCTTGGGTTAACTATGCAATTTCAACACATGAATCTATCTTAGTCAACTGCATAGCCATGTTTTACTTCAAAGAACTCTGTGACATCTGTCCAACACCCTTCCTTCATATTTACCTATAATGCAAATGTATACACACTTAAGACTTCAAATTTCAAAAGGTATGAAATTATATTATGTGATATCATAACTGGATGCATAGAATGCTTGTTAGGATATAGCACTGCTGCTCTTACTCTAAATTTCCTATAGTAACAAATAACACAAACTTTAAAAAGTAAAAAGAAAAACTCCCTAGATTGCTGAGAGGTGAGTATCAAGTGAGTGTATCTTTGTATTAGAGCCTTATTGTATTACGATAGCCACCTCAACAGGACAAAGAGCTACCAAAACGATGACGTTCCAGTACACACTTCCTATGCTGCTCTTGCTAGCACACACGGCATGGGACAGGTCTGCTGATGACCATCTGCTAATAAAAGTGAAATTTTATGGATGAGATTAAAGCTAGGCCCAAATTGCAGGCCTAGCAATTTGTGTGTGAAATGCCAACCTATTTCAAGAGGAAAGTTTGCCCCATGTCTGGTTAATTCTGTCTTTGATAATAAATCTCATAGGCTTATTAACAGAGCTTTGGTTGATCTGTTGACACTATTAACTCTCTGGTTTATCACATAAGTTGAATTTCTGGTAATCACTACTCTAGAGTAGAAACCAGCTGTGATATGGCACTTAATAACTTTTCTCGACAGTGGTAATCTAAGGTTTCTTTGTCTCTAGTGTGGTCTCCTTTCTTTTATGTCTTTCAGCTTGAATTATTAGACTGGTGAGTGCCCAAGCACAGTAAGTTTTACTTGACGTATGGAATATGTCACTAACATAATCAGCATTTACACCTGCCATGATCTACACCATAAATTAGCTGGCGAGTCACTAACTTTCCAGAAAAATTATTTCCTGATCTGTTAAAATAAGGTTGGACTAAAGTATCTTTAGGATAAATTCCAGCTCCAGGATTCTTAGATCATGGCCTAATGATGTAACTTATAAATTCAATTATTTGTCACGTTCGTATCTTAACTCACAAAAGGTTACACACTACATGTAATAAAGATCTTGCCAGCATTTCTTCAAATAAAGGATACTGTGTCTTAACTGATGAGAGCCCTGCAAGACTCCAGTGAGAATCAGGTGGTTTCTTCAGAGAAACTGATTGGCCAGCATTTTGGTGCAGAGTACTCAGTGCAGAGAGGCAAGGGCACGGAAGGGCCAACATAGTCTCCCAGAGGTCACCTGGGGAGGATCCAGAGCCCCTGAGCCTGGTCCAGCCACTGACACTCCCTTTTTGGGCTGTTGGCCAACCAATAGCACAGTCCACTAACTCTGCTGCCAGGGACAGGAGGTGATACCTTGGTAATCCACTGAAGACTCCCTACATTGAACTCAACTGTCAATAAACATTTCATGGCCAAGATAAAGGAAAACCATGGCCACTTAAGTCATTAAGGTCTCTGAAATGAGAGGAAGCCTTCTGACTTTCAATTTTTAAAGATGTGTACATGTTATAGAAAGGTGTGCACGTATTTGTTTTATTTTCATTACTTCCATAATAACCACATTTTTTTTTTTAAAAGAACAAAACCCAAAAGTAACTCACCATTTTCCCACTGGATTTCACTTCTGAAACACTCATTGTAAATGTTTTACTTCCCTTATCATATGTACAATAATGTTTAATCCATGTGAAACCAAGTGGGCCTAAGGAAAGAAAGCAGAAACATTTTTTAATTTAATAAATACTTTGCACACTGATACACAATTGACTATCTCCACATTCCCTGGTAGCTTGGGGCAGTTTCTGTGAGAAAGGCCAGGATGAGGATGTGGTGGGGCACAGACCCTTGGATCAGACACCCGGGCTGTACCTGCAGCTCCACTGTGACCCTGGAAACTCCTGAGTCAGTTTACATCCGAACATCAGCCACCTTATCTGTGAAGTGGCACAGTCAACCTTTGACACCTACAGCCAGCCTTCCACACCTACAGTCTTCCACACCTACAGCTAGCCATCTATACCTACAGCCTCTGGATCCACAGCCTGGACGACAGCACTTTGAAAATATTTGGGAAGCAAACTGCACCAGTATAGAACATGCACAAACTTTTTCTTGTCATGATTCCCTAAGCAACGCAATATAACCGCTCGTCATACCACATTCACACTGTACTCGCTATTACAAGCAATGCACAGATGATGTCAGTGTGTGGTGACAGGACTGCATAGGTTCCATGCAAATGTTATACCACTTTATGTGAATGACATCAACATCCATGGAATTTGGTATCCGTAGAGGATCCTGAGGGACTTGTACCCCATCAAGGGAGAAAGAATTAGAAGTCATAGCTCTACTTGAAAAAAAAATGGTTTCCTTATCCTTGTTCTCTACTCTGAAAACTGTTGCATATCCAGCTACAAAATAAAATAGCTAGGTCATGTCACTCCTTTGTTTGGAACCCTCGAGGGCTTTCTATCTCACTCCAGTTAAAACCCAAAGAGACTATTTCCGCCACCCCTGCATAATTTGGACCCTTGTTCTTTTTCTACTGCCTCTGTCTCCTACATTGCTCCAGCTGTGCTGCCTCCTTCCCTGGTCCTAGTTCAGAGGTGCATTCCTACCCCAGGACACTTGTATGCCTTGTTTTCCTTTGGATATCTGTGTGACTTGACTGTCACCTCCCTCCCGTCTTCTCTTAAATATCACCTTTGTGATATAGACTTGCCTAGGGAGATTAACCTCCCCTTGGCTATTTCTTAGCTCTTTCTTGCTTTCCTTTCTTCTTAGCAGTTATAATTCTTTAGACAATAAATTTTACTCCTTTATCTTAGGTACTTCTGTCTCTGCTATGAGACGGTACAGCTTTGTGAGAGGAGAAACACGTGATGCTCAGTGATTAGCATATTCTCAATCCTTCGACCATGGGCAGACATACAGTGTGCACTCAATAAACATTTGATGAATGAATAAAGGGACGAATCACTCATCTTCCTCTAAGGCCTCACTGACCTGGGAATTATTTCCTCTGACCACTACCCTGAAAGAAACAAATTCAAATTGCTCCTTGAAATGAAAGTAGTTTCCACCATGTATATTACAAGAAACTTGAATATTAGTGCTGGTTCCTTTCTTTGCCCCATAAACACTGTGCTACCTTTCCCTACAGCACACTGGGTCACAGTCCCCCATACCCCTTAAGGAAGTGGATGATGTCCCCACTTTGCCTGGAACAGGATGCACGGCCACTTCAACTTTTCCCTGGCCAAGGTGGAAGACCCTCAGTGCTCGCTCAGGGAAGCCAAATGCCACAGTGGGCTGTGGGGGCTGAGCACTGAGAGCTTGCTTTCGGTAAAGCTTCAAGTGGGGCCCCACCCCTGGATTTCTCTAGACAGCTACGCACAATGTTATTGGTGGCTTCATTCCAGAGCCACATATTTAAAAGCAAGAAATTTAAGTAAAAAAACTGCCGCTTGAGAAAAGTGTTTCAGGAACTTTTTGATTTCTTTTTCTTTAATAATTAGGACCCTTAGTGTCAAGTTTAACTTTAGTTAGTAGTTAAGCTGCTCCAGATTTAAAAACTACAGGGTGTAGCTGGATAGTCTGTAATCACAAAGGATTACTGCAATTGAGTTCAGTTCCATTTTGGGACCACCTCCTAGCACAATGCTTAACAATACTTGTTGATAACTCTGTTACATGTGATGTAACACACTTAAAGGCTTAGAGCTCATTAGTGGAAAACAGCTGGAGAGGAATTTCCAGTGACCCCAACTGGGGCAGTGATTTTTGAAGCAGTGTCAGCCATAGTTTTAAAATGCCCCAGTGGTATTTTAGATCTGACGTGTTTTTCTTCCCTCTACCTGAAGTTTGAAACCTTCTGCAGTTAATCACCAAGTTTGCCACACACACACTGCTGGCTTTCTGCAAAGCTGCCTGGCAGAAGGCCAGGGCAGATGTTCTTAGACAAGCAATTCTAATGTCCCCAAACCTGTCTGGGAAAATAAAAATTTATTACAGCTCCAAAGTCGCAAAATAAAGAAGTTTAGTTATCTTTCCCAGTGAACATCTCAGGTTTCTAGATGAGTATTTGAGGAGTGGGAAGGGTGAGAAGTCACTGACTACCTCCTGTGTGCCTCTGATTTATTTACGAAGCTTTCAGGTCAGACACGAAGAGCGTTCTATATAAAGACAGTTGAGCAGACCAGTTGGAATGGCAACATTTTCTTCAACAGAGATGTTCTTTTTAGCAGAATGATATTTTGCAGTTGTTCTGAGAATTTGATGAGGTAAGTGCACATTGCATAGAGTAGTAAGGGCACAATGGACACAGTATTATTTTAAATATCACCACTGAAAAAGACAGTCTATACCCACTATCTCCAATTTTCACAACAGCATTAAAAAATAAGCATAAATATTCCTCTTTAATGCAGCTGAAAAGAATGAGTTCAGAAAACTGCTTGCAGGAGTCACATGTGACAGGCAATAGACAGGGAATTCCAACAGAGTTATTTCTGTCTCTGGAACTCATGCCCTTCCTGGTGAAGCTCGAGTTTGTTAGAATGTAATTTACTGCAAGCCCAGAGGAGAATAACGTGAAAACCTCACATTCAGGTGAAGGAAGGTCAGTTCAGTGTCTAATCTACAATGATCTGCTTCTAGCCGTCACATCCATCACTCCTCCTCACTCTGCTTATAGCCCTGATATTTACTATTGATCACTGGCTGCTAATTGTGTGACTTTGTCTTATGCTTTCAACCACAAAAATACCCTGAAGCCAAATTCTTTATCCCATGTTTTGTCCCCCACAGAACTTGTCCATTTTGTGGTAGCAAGTATACAAACAATATATCTTGCTGAATTTAGTGGTGAGATTTCCTCATTATTTATTGCTTTCAAAGATTCCAAGTTGGAAAGGCTTTGAATATTTACCTTCATATAAAAATGACCCACAAAGCATAAAAATATATTCGTTTTTCTGTTTAAACTCCTAGGCAAGAGGTGGGGGTGGGGTTAGAAGGTGGGAAAAACGGGGGCAGAGAGGACAATGGAGAAGAAAGAACTGAAGGTGACTTAATTTCACTATGCTGGATTGATAGTTGCAGCGGTGACTCTGTGTACACACAAAATCAGTGCCATTTATCATAGGTCAGTTATACAGCAATGAAGCTCTAAAAATAATGCAGGGAGACATACAGATGGAAACTGTGTTGGAGGAGGAAGGGAATATCAAAAGAGAGGTGATAATAAAAAGAGAGGCCATCCATCTGGGGACAGCCACATCTGCATCTTTGAAGGATGGATTGGGAGCTCTGCAGAGCTGGGGTAGAGGTGGGAAAGGTGGAAAGAAAACCTGGAGGTAGAGGGGAGCAGTGAAGAGGCCACTGCAGGGGGCGGGCTTGGGTAAAACGGTAGGGAAGAAGGAGAAGTGTGGAGTCAAAGGACATCAAGGAGAAGGAAGAGACAAATATGACCCCAGGCTATAGAGGGAGAATGGAGCTAAAAATTACCTTGAGAGAGTGGAAGATGTCATTGAGAGAGATAAAGAACCCTCAGAGGAAGGTTAGTACCACAACAGTTTTAATTATCAGTTCAGAAGGCCCAGAGGAGAAGCCTGGTTGGAAGCTTGCAACAAAAGATACTAATGTAAGATAAGTGCAGAGGCGCTGCACCAAGTCCAGCCAGGCACCCACTCCTAGTCACTAAAGTACGTATAGGTGCTTGACCCAAGTGTGAAAGCCTGGGGACAGGGGAGCAAGACACACTATCACCCAAGCAGTGACTGAGTATGATATGTATGAAGAGCACATTCAAAATAATTTTGTTAGGTAATCTAAAACTTTATTTAGAATAAAATATGCTGTGCACCTACAAGGATTTGAGCAACCATATAACGTCTAGAAAAGAATTCAAGAAATGAAAAATATGGGGTCAAAATGGGGAAGAAATACTACATACTTGGATGGTACTTACTCAACTCCCACTGTATGTCTGAAGGACCCTCACCATCAACAAATTCTTCTACTTGACCAAATTCATCATTAATACAAAATGTGAGTTCTTCCCCATCTATCTTTGCACTAGCCTCTCAAGTGCAAAAGATTTAAAATAAATGTCTGAACATTTTTTTCAGAATCGCAGGCTCAATCTGTTCCCTGTATGAACCATGGATTGGCCAGTCCTCATGGCTAAGAGGTGAAAGGGATTTCTTATGCCTTAATTACAGACTAGCTGGGAAGGTCGTTAGGATTTATCACTTGAAGATTTGAAAAGAGCAGAGCAGCCAAAGTCACTAGTTATGTACCAAGATCTCCTGAGCCACTGTTACCCTGCTTTCCAGACCACACCGCGGTGTTAGTCAAGTACGTCCATCAACCGCTGCTTGCGTGTACACTGGCAGTCAACAACTGGGCATTGGGTGGCCATCTCAAATGCAGAAGTGACTGGCATTTTCGTTACTATGCTGCAAATACGCCAACAACCATTCACAGCCAAACCAACATCTCTGGGCTTCCTCATCCCAAACCCTTTAGCTAAATTATTTCATCAACCAAACCAATGTCGCCACTCTTTCGGCTGCTGACATGGAGACTTCAGAGCACTGCTTCTCCATGTGTGAATCAGTCCCAGGCAGTGAGAAAAGTATAAGAAAGAGGACAAGCATTTCAAAACTTTGTTGGCAATTTGATATTGCTGCAGAACCCAAGCATATGGCTTTCTGTCTTACAAAAACACTGGTCCATGATGGACCGAAGTAAAAATAATGGTTGCTTCACCACAACTCAAGGACAACGCTTCAAGGCATATCTGATCTGAAACAGAGTTAATTTTGTCAAAATGGTCAAACTGCTCCCACTTAATGACAAGTAACATGTAGAAAGGGACTCTAGTTACACAAGTTTAAATGGATTTTTATTCATTTTTGCAAGAAAAATTTTCGTAGTATGAGGCAATTATACTAGTGCTGTATTGGGCCTGGCACTTATTTTCCAACTCAGGAAGTAAAGAGTGTCAATGTGACATGGTAATTGCCAATACTTCTCCTGAAAACTGGCAGGGCACAGAATTAAAAGTAGTAACACTGCTGAAAAGGGAATGCCTTACTGTATTCAACAGGATGATTTACCCTGAGAAGGGTTTTCATTTTCAATTTTCCCTGAAACCTTAAACTGAGACTGGGTGCCACAATTAAGTTCTAAAACTGAACTCGGGTTACTCTATTGTCAGTGAAGACTGCAAGCTCCAAGTTCAACAACACATCAACTTGGAGATCCTGATGCCCAAACTGGATGCTCCCCCTCACTTCTGACGGTGGCAGTGTTACATATGATAAAGCTAGAAGGAGCCTCGGCCTTCCACGTGAAGAAAGCGGTGTCAGCCATGTCACATGATACAGAAACAGCACGGCCAACTGTGAGAGGCCTGGGTTGTGAATGTGAGACTCACGCTTCTCCTGGACGTAGAGATAGCCCTCCATCGTCCACTGGCTGGGCGGCCTGTAGTCCTGGTTGGCAGATTTCATCCTCTGCATCAATCGCTCCACCTCTTGCCGAGTACTTTCGAAGTTATTCCTCGTCTTAGGCAAACAGAAACAACAATTTCACCTGTGGTTTTGCACCAGGTAAGAGGAACCTCCCGATTAATGTTTTCAAATTACAGGAAACCTTGACAATTAGGACTCCGTTCTTTGTCAGGTTTGACAGTGCAGAAACGGGTTGGTTAAAGGGTGTGTTTGTTGGTTTCTTTACTGTACTGTTGTTCAGCATTTGAAAATTAGAAACTGTATCTGTGATCAGATTTGGAACATATTTGCGGTGTGCTGAGAACTTCTGTGCTATACTGATAGCACATCTCGAGTATCAAACAGTCATGTTAACTACACTCGCCATGCGGTACACTGATCTGCAGAACTCATTCTTCTGCATTTCCCAGTAAGTTAACAAGAACCCTGGGTGAAGGCAAACGTTTTCAACTTCTATGCCTGGGTAGCATCTACTTCTGTAAAATGTACTAGTACACATTTTTCTATCATAAAATTAGTTATTTTCAACAAAATTGGAGAAAAGGGCAGAGCAGGTTCTGCCTGGAAGTGAGGGGAATGGGGGCGGAAAGGAAGGGGGCAGGGGACAGGGGATAGAAATGGCCCAAACAATGTATGCACATATGAATAAATGAATAAAGAGAAAAAATAAAATTAGTCATTTTCAGCTAGAAGCTATGGGGGAAAATGCTGTAATTCATTCAGAAAGTGGCCATTATAAATTACTGAGGCTCTACTGGCCTTAAGACTTGGTTGTAACATGACTGCTCTGTGACTGTGGGCTCTGCTGAGGGGAACAGGCGTGTGAGAACAGGCGCAGTCTTACATTCTGCAGGTTGAACTGCAGCTGTTGCTTGTAGGGTGCAAATTCCTGGGCAAGTTCATATCCCTCGTGGTAAAAAGTAAATAAACCCTGGAGGAATGATAAAAGCTGCAAACAGAAAGAGATTAAACAGTATTGTGAAAACTTGTTTTCAAAAAGATGAACATCAGATGTAAAATATTAAGGAAATTATATTTTAATTCCTCCAACTAACAAATTTTCTTCCAATCTCTTTGTTTGCCAAGGCAGTCAACGGAATTATAGATTTGAAACAGAAAGCACAGAGCTAAATTTTTGTTTCCTTTTAGGTAGACAGGGACTTATTTTTTTAGTCTGATTACGACAGTTGTGTTGTTAACTTCTGAACAATTCAAGTGCGTTGAGGAAATACCCATAAGAAACCCCAGATGAGATGAGCACCAAAGAGAAAAGCTAAGTCCCACGCAGGAGGAGCTTGTGATCAAAATGCTGTATGGCTGGATGTGGGGAGGGCCGAGCCGGGAGTCACAGGTCAGCGACCCCCAGGGAAGGAAAAGGAATCTGACAGAGGAGGTAAGAGGAGTTATCACAAGGGGGCAGTGCTGGCTTGGAATTGAACAAAGAGCACTTCACGAATCAGACAGCACAGGTCTTTGCTATAAAATCATCTAAAGAAAAACTTCCATTTCCCTGACTTTACCTTGTCACCTCAAATTCACCTGTGCTTCCTTATTACATTTCTATCTGTAAAGTAAGTCGGGCTCTCCACAGAATTGCGGGACGTGTAAGTTTACGTGAAATGCTATACCCGAAAAATAACTGATCTAAATTATTTTCATCTGATCTGCTGAGATTTGACTCCACAAAGTTATGCACTCACTTGACCTTCCCTCAACTTCTTCCTGCAGTAAAGTTAGAAAATACGTTTGAGGAGAGGCTTGTAATGTGTCTGCAACTTCTTATTTTACACTAAGAAAGAAACACAACTTGAAACCGTTTTCATATGTGAGTAACAGTGCACCACTTCCTCCATCTGGGAGGTGACAACTGGTTCTGTGCTGTGATTTCCAACAGTTAAGTCCTACTTCCACTGGAAGTCAACTTCAGACAAAGTTATGGTCACTTCAGAAGGCTTATACTTCTCAAACTTTTTTTGTTGTAACTCAGTGATTTTTCTTTTTTCAACCGTTCCTAATATCACTACAAAATGTCCTGTTTGCCAACATTAGAATATGTTTTATACTTTTAGTTTTATATCAACTGATAAATACTACCAAAACTATTAAAGACATTATCCTAGCTGGGTGTAGTGGTACATGCCTATAATCCCGGCTCCTCAGGAGACAAACAAAGGAGGGTTGGGTTTGAGGCAAGCCCAAGCAGAAATTAGCAAGGTCAAGCTGGGTGTGTAGGGTGAAGCCTGTAACCCCAGCCATGTGGGAGGTGGAGGTAGAACAGCTACAGGCCAAAGTCGGCCTAGGGAAAAGTGTGAAAGCCCATCTGAAAACCAAACTAGAGGTAAAAGAGAGCTGGCTGAAATGGTAGAGGGCTTGGGCTTGGCTAAGTGCGAGGCCACAGTCAAGTTAAACAGATAGGTAGACTTTAAAATCCAAAGCAGACTATTTTAAAATAGCACTGCAGCACATCTGCCAAATGATCCAACAGGACATACGTAGCCTGCCTGAATGTGGGGGTGTGTGTGACTGTGTGTGAGTGACTGTGTGTGTGACTGTGTGTTACTGTGTGACTGTGTGTGTGACCGTGTGTGACTATGTCTGTGTGTGACTGTGTGTGTTACTGTGTGATTCTGTGTGTGACTGTGTGTGTGTGACTGCATGTGTCTGTGTGTAACTGTGTGGCTGTGTGTGACTGTGTGTGTATGACTCTGTGTGTGTGACTGTGTGTGACTATGTGACTATGTGTGACTATGTGGCTGTGTGTGACTGTGTCTGTGTGTGACTGTGTGATTCTGTGTGTGACTATGTGTGTTACTGCATGTGACTGTGTGTGACTGTGTGTGTATGACTGTGTGTATGTGACTGTGTGTGACTGTGTGTGACTGTGTGGCTGTGTGTGACTGTGTGTGACTGTGTCTGTGTGTGACTGTGTGTGTTAATATGTGATTCTGTGTGTGACCGTGTGTGACTGTGTGTGACTGTGTGTGTGTTACTGTGTGACTGTGTGTGTGAGACTGTGTGTGACTGCATGTGTGACTGTGACTGTGTGTACACACACTCATACTGTGGCATAAGTGAACCGAAGTGAAGCTGAAAACTGGATTAGAAATACATCTCACTGTACTTTGAGAAAGTAGATTTAGGCTTTTAGACAGAAATGACATAATTTTGAAACACACAGGTTCGTACTAGCCTCTGGACATCCTCAGTGGTATGAGGTGTTAGCAGTTTTGTTTTCTGTGTTGGCATCTGTAATTATCCCACAATGAATCTATCCCTTCATGAGTGAGATGCTACCTTAATATTACCTAGGCACAAAGGCTAATGAACTTTTAGTTCCAAGAACATCTGTGACAGCCAGGCACCGGTGGCTCATGCCACTTAGCTACTTAGAAGGCTGAGATCAGGGAGATTGCAGTTCAAGGCCAGCCCAGGCAAGAAGTACACAACACCCCATCTCTACCTATAGCTGGGCGCAGGGGTGCATGCCTGCAATCCCAAGCTATGCAGGAGGCTGAGATCAGGAAGATTATGGTTCCAGGCAACCTGGGCAAAAAAAAAAAAAAGTTGTGACTCCCTCATCTCAGCAGATGACAGGCAGTGTGTGCCTGTCATCCCAGCTAAAATGGGAGGATGGCAGGCCTGGGCAAAACACAATAAAACCTAGAATATGACCAAAAATTCTAAGTAAAGATCAGTGGTAGAGCTTAGACCCAGGAGGTTTAAGCTGTCTGTAAATTGCTCTAACCTGGCTCCTTGTTCCAGCCCTAAAGTCATGTGATGTCAACAGGTGGGACACATGAAGAAGATGCCAGGCGCACTCCTCTGAGCCAGGGAGGCCCCAAACAAGGAGGAGCCAGGCTTGCAAACTCTCCTGTGGAAGAACTCTCACAGGCACCCGGCTCACGTGTTAGATCCACTGTCATGTTTCCGAAAGCGTGACTCTGGCACCTCCATCTCACTCAGGTCACTCAACATCCTCAGCCTCAGTGAGGATGAAAATAAACCCGCCGGCGTCCTCCAGCCGGTCTCAGGTCCACTTTAGCAGGTCTGTGCTTTGCCTCACAAGGCACGCCTAGTGCCCTTTTAGGGAAGGTGCAATTCCAGAGAAAGTACCTAAAACCTTTTTGCAGAGAGCCACCCACCTTTGCTTTGTAAAGCAGCTTTTGAAGAAGCTTCACAGAGCTTGTGAAATAACTGCCTCTAGGGGGCAGCAGCAAAGTTCACCTGTTTAAACATGAACTTGTCCATTTCATCCCTGACAAATTCCATGTTAACCAAAGGACCTTAAGAACAGGACAGTCTAAAAACTTCTAAAAACTGATGTCTCAGGTGTCATTTTCTTTGGGCAATGTGCCCGAGTGGCTGGGTGTTGTAGAAAACCTATAGTCTTAGCTGACCTTCATGTAAGTCAGACCTTTACAACAATAACAGTAATGACCACCAACAACTAGACTAGTTGCTAATGCTAATAAATTCCCTTTTATCCCAGGGAAATCTCACCCCAGCACTTCACTATTCCTAAGGGCTTCACAGTGGAATTACCATTTGCTACTCCAAGAGCCTGAGAGAGAGTCAAAAATTGATACTGCATTTATAATCTTTAAAAGCCCACTACAAATCAGCAAAAGAACAGTGCTTGTAATTCCCTACCCCTTCCTCACTAGACAAGGAACTCAGTGTGCTTATGGATGTGGTACATCTGAATGGTCCACGCTTTCAATGCCCACGGGTACCAGTGATACAAAGCAAGGCAGAGGAATTAAGAGCTGAGACAGGGGTTGGCGCTAGATGTGGGGAGGGGACAAACTCTGCGACCATGTGCACAGTAACTCCAGGTAACTGCCCAAATGAACGGAAGAACCAGGATTTAAACACTCACTTCTACCTGCCTGCCTTCTTTCCAGGCTGGTAATTATTATGATGATATAATTATATGATTAGTTACTAAAATCAGTTACTATAATTAACAATGTTCTTTTAGTCTATTAAAACCCCAAAAGTGGCAGAGATGTCCCACCTGCCCATCATGCTCAAGTTTGTTCTTGGGTGGGAGAGACGCCACAACCAGTTTGTACAGGGCCCAGTGAGCAGCCTGATCACTGGAGTAGAGTGGTGCCCAAAATATAACTCAGTGATCATCTCTGACCACTAAGAAATAAAGCACACGTTTTATCTGCTAAAAATCCCATCACTGGTTAAAATGCTCCCCAGTTACTAGACTAGAAAGAAGTCAGCAAAACTATCTTTATTTGGAAATGCCACCATATAAAAAACTAAGAAATTTAGTACAGAGGGGGTGGGGGCAGGGGGGAGAAATGAACCAAGCCTTGTATGCACATATGAATAATAAAAGAAAAATGAAAAAAAAAATAACATGTGAAAAAAAAAAAAAGAAATTTAGTACAAAAAGAAAAAAAACTACTAGAACTCATAAAATGAGTTCAGCAAGGTTACAAGATACAAAAATCCATATATAAAAATCAGTTTTATTTCTATGTACTTTGCAATGAACTGTGTGAAAATGAAATTAAGAAAACTTCATTTTCAGGAACTTCAAAATGAGTAAAATTCTTAGGAATTACTTTAACAAAAGAAGCCTAAATAGGGCCGTGGACTGTAGTTCAGTGATTGCTTGTCTAGCATACATGAGGCTTGGGTTTGATCCTAAGTACTACAAAAAAAAGCATAAAAATTACGCTCTGAAAATGATCAAACATTGTATAAAGAAATCAAGTAAGGTCCAATAAATAGAAAATATTTTATATTCATGGATTAGAGAACTGAATGTTGTTAAGATCGTAATATGCCCCAAATGTGTGTGTGTGTGTGTGTGTGTGTATCAGCATCTCAGCTAAACTCTTTGTAGTAACTGATGTGATGATTCTAAAACGCACAAGGAACTGCAAAGGACACTAACCAGCCAAAACAATCTTTAAAAAAACAGCCAGGATTCAATCCCAACACCACAAATAACAATAATGATGATGATTATACAGAAAGACTCACATTTCCTGATTTCAAAACATGATCAAGGCAACAGAAATCAAAACAGTTGGTACTGGCACAAGGATAGGCACATAAAACAATAGAATAGAACTGAAAGTTTAGGGCTGGAGTCATGGCTCAAGTGGTAGAGCGCCTGCCTAGCAAGCACAAGGCCCTCAGTCCAAACCCCAGTGCTAACAAAAAGGAAAAATAATTGAAAGTTTATAAATATACCCACACGTCTAGGTTAACTGAATTTTGCCAAGACTTTCAAGCCCACACAACGGAGAAGGAACAGACAGTAAACACCTGAAAAGATCCTGGTGACTTTTAGTTATCAAGAAAATACAAGTCAAAATCACAGTGAGGTGACTTCACACTCTCTAGAACAGCTGAACTCAAAAAAGTTAACAGCCAGTGCTGGAGAGGATGTGGAGAAATTGGACCCCTCATACAGCTGGTGGAGACGTAAAATGGTGAAATTATTTTGAAAAATGAAGTCTGGTAGTTTCTGAAATGATTAAACAGAGTTCCTGAAATGATTCAGTAACTCTAATTCCAGAGACACGAAAACACATACCTACAAAGGAATGTGTACAGCAATATTTATGGCAGCATCATTCATAATAGTTAAAAGGCAGCAATCAAATGATGTGAAGTGAAACAATGCAAAATGATCCCAGGTGCGCCATCAGAAAGTGAGAATTTTCTCTAGCTTGGATCCACCATTTGTACTTTCTACTTGGTACCTTACACTCTGTAGGAGACAGGTCCCATCCCTAGGGCCTGTGCTTTTACTCTAATGCTTATTTGCTAAATTAATCTGGGCTGAAACTAGAACAGACTGCTAATTTTTTTTTTTTTTGCAATATACAACAGTAATGCAAACAGAAATTGAATTTGTACAGAATAAAAGTTGTAAAGATATTAAAGTATCCTCATGTTTATATATCTATAACTCCTGGAGCTTTGTTTTTGAAAAATTTTAAAGTTTTCCCGTCAAATTGTTTTGTAAATATGTAAGATCACATGAATGTTTGCCTTGCACTGGTCCCATTTACAGTCTTCTCATTACTAAGATGGAAACTAAGTCAAACTTCACTGATGAGACTGGGAGGCTGGAAAAGAGGACAAGACTAAACTATTTAGTTTGGCCAGACATCCGAATAGGAAAAGCTTAGCAGCCAAGAAAACATGGAGGGACAGAGCTAGCATCAGTTTTGATTGTGGTGTCACAAGAAAGGCATGTGCTACAGAAGGCTCGTCACAGTCTGGAAGAAGGCAGCCAGGAATGAAACACCTTCAAGTGAAGGGTAGCTCCCACTCCTCTGCGATTCAGGAATTCTTATCATTCCTTCTGCCACCTGGGAGCAAATGATTTTACAATCTCCTCTATATTTCTGATGTCATCTTACAGAATGGTCTGGTTCACTGCTTTTAGACAGAATGTGCTATAAAGAGACTTAGGGAAATAAGTCACTGTGTGTCCTTCTCCATGAGGGACAAAGGTAGACAGGTGTGAAAAGATCTTTCCGGGTGTGAAGGAAGAAAAACAGCACAGCAAATGAACAGCAAAGAAACGGGAACCTGTAGGGAAGACAGGCAGGAAAACTGTCAGGATTAATGGGGTTTGGTGTCAAAGAGCTCAATTTGCAAATTCCAGGAGGCAGGTGCTAGGGAAGAAGTTTGCCAGCAAGAAAGGAGACTCTGAAAATCAGGGTGGGGCTCTAATGCAGGGGCCTCGCCAGTGAAGAGAGCAGGAATCATAGGCAGTGCTCCTCCTCATTGTACAATAAGCTTCAGAAGACCATCTACTTCATAGGAAGCGGAACCAGATCCTCAAAGGGTCCACGACAGCAGTCACAATTCAATTACAAGGGACTGAAGAACTTAGCTGTTCAGTCAAGAGAATGTGGAATTTAAGTCTGCTATTCCAAATCAAAGATTAGTTAAAGCTCTGAGCCTAAGTTATGGCCTCCTGGTTCCTTAACCCTTCTAGCTCAGGGGCTGGTCTTACAAACTGACCCCGGGTCCAGTTTACAGGGAAGAGTCAGGTGACTTGCTGGCAAAGCAGGTAGGCACCAATATTTTCTGTTTCTCACTGTCTTCTGGGCACCACTGGCAGGATTCCATTAGGAAATGAATTGTAACAAATAAGCTTTAAGATACTGTCTTCACTTCCATGGCCACTAAAATAGGAACAGGATGCTTCATTTTTATTATAAATAAATAGTTCAAAGCCTGACAGAGGAAGAAAAGAATGGCTTGCGTATTTGATTATGTATGCATTTACTAATCCTGTCTTCTCACCTCATGGGAACTGAGATTCACCAATCTGTCCGTGTCAGAAGATGACCTTGACTCTAGAGCTCACCTTTACTGATCACAGATGCCACCTTATGAGGATACTTATTTAAGCAATACTGTAAGATATTAGGGTTTCAGTTGAACAAGACGTTGAGCTTATAAAGCCCAGCCCCCTGGTTTTTGTTCTTTTTGTTTTTGTTTTTGTTTTTTTTTTTTTGTAATGGAGTCTACAGTAGGGAATCCATTTCTTTGTATGCTAACTTAGGAACATAAATGATTTCATAGGAAATGTTAGGCAGATCCTAGCTCTCTAAGGAAGGGGACAGCAGAAAAGAGAGAAAGAGGACCTTGAGTTTTCTCCTGTTGCCTAAAGTCTGGAAAATGGGCCACCTTCCTGGTGAGGTGCATTCATCCTTGTGTAGGTAACATGCATCACTTTTTACTTTTTAATGTAATACACTTTATTCTTAGAGCAGTTTTAGGTTTACCAAGAAATGAGGGGTTCTCATACCCTCTCAACTGCCTGTCCCCCACCACTGAATTTCCTGTGCATCAATATCTTGCATTTCGGTGGTAGATTTATTACAGCTGCTGAGTCAGCACTCGTGTGTTACTGTTAACTGAGTCCACAGCCGCTATCGGGATTCTTCTGTGCTGTACGTTCCATGGGCTTTAACAAGTGAATCTTCCTTCCTCTATTCCACTCTTGCTCACAGATCCCAATTTTTAACAGAAACTCCATAGATTGTTTTTGCTCCATAGATTGTTTTGAGCCTACTATTTTAAGAGGAAACTAAAACTTACCGGCTCAACAAATTCAAATTTCTTTTTTTCTTGAACCTCTTGGATTTTAAAGACATATTCTAACGATGCTTCATAGAAGTTTTGATGTTCTCGGTCAATCTGTGTATCTGCCTAAAAAAGGCAAGAGAAAGGGAGGGATTACTGATAGCTCTATGTAGAGGGGGAGTCAATTCATACTTTACTCCAAAGTTTTTATTAAATACTAACTCCTGCAAGAAGTTTTAATACAGGACTTATTACAACCCTTAATCACAAGAGGTTATAGTGTATGGAGTTGAAAAAACACATATGGATGCAGAACAAAGCCTAAAACAGTCTGATATAATAAGCAAATTAAGTAATATATATTGTATTACATTGCATTATGTTACATTAATTTTATATATTGACAAATTAAGTGAAAAAATTACAGTAAATGTGAGCCCAGTGGCTCACGCCTGTATTCTCAGCTACTTGGGAGATGGAGATGGGGAGGGAGGTTCATGGTTCAAAGCCAGCCTTGGTAAAAAGTTAGTGAGACCCCCTACCTCAACAAGCAAGCTGGGCACAGTGGCTCATGCCAGTCACCCCAGCTATGCCAGAGGCATAGTTAAAAGAGAATCACAGTCTGAAGCCAGCCTCAGGCAAAAATGGGAGACCCTACCTGAAAAGTAAAGTGAAAAAGGGCTAAGGGTGAGGCACCTGCCAAGCAAGCATGGGGCCTCGGGGTCAAGCCTCAGTATCACCAAAAAAAGAAAAAGAGTAAAAAGTACAAAAGAGATACATAATCATGTATGTGAAAATTTATGGGATCACAGAAGGAGACACTGTTTGGGAGAAAATGGTGGTATTTAAATTGAATGCTAAGGTAAACAACTGACAGAACCAGGTCACAGAGCATCTTAGAAACCCCCCAGGAGGGCAGAGGAAGCCAGGCAGGCACCACACCTGGAAAGATCCCGCTTCTGCGTGTGTGGCAAAGCTGGATCCTAACTGAAGTAGAAGCAACAGCAAACACCAAACAGGAGAGCTTGAGCCGAAATCAAAGAAGAATCAGCCACTGTAATGTGAGGAGGGCACTCAGTCAAGGTCAGGTACAGCTACTCTCCCTGAGCCTGAGGTTCTATGGATGAAGAACCATCTGGAGGTCACTTTATCGTCTTTCTGACCTCGCCTCTTCTTCCCCTTCTTTGCCTCAGACGTACTCTTGCACAGTGACGGGTTCAGCGGAGACACAATTTGCCTTTCTTGCTGCTTCATTCCCTCCTGCCAGCTCAGATCACTCACTCAGATGAAGAGCATGGGCTCTTTGGAGCACCAAGTCCCCACTGACAATTTGGGAAGAGAAGATTGCCTGAGAGCCATTTACAATGTAATCTCACAAACAAAAGAGCTCAGCGTAAGACAGACACGATTTAGAATTCGGTCCTGGGTGTCTATAGGAAGGTTTCATTTGGAGCGCCTAGAAATTACTGTGTGCTGATTGCACCTTTGTTTACATAACTGCATCATAACTTGCTTGGGATTTTTAAACTTGAGAACTCCAAGTTTCTGTATGTGGAACATATGTAAATCAGGTAGAAGATATGAACTAAAAACGTATCCGCTCTTACAAAGATTGCTTAGGAAACATGTAGGCACCAACAAAAAGAAAATCAGTGCCCCATGGAAACCATATCTCCTTCCTTCTTACCATCACTGAGAGGAACACACTGCGTATATGAATGAGTTAAGCTGGTAAGGAGATGCGGGTGGTGGTACAGTACATGTGTAACAACTGGCTTTCGAGGGAGAAGACACTGATTTGCAGTGTTTGCTGGCTTCCTTGGTGTAAACAGGCCCCAAATGGCTACTTTCAAACCACAACTCCAGCATCGCTGAATGCATGAGCTGGAAAGAGAAGCAGAGGTGGGCTCTGTGGCACAAGCTTCAGTGCACTACCAGGGTTAAGGGATTTAAGAATGTTCTCAGTTTCAGTGGCAACACTCTACTGCAGGGGATATTTGGAGGATTTTATTCACTTTAAAAGATGAACTGGGAATGGTAGTACATGCCTATAATCCCAGAGATAGGAGGAAGGAGGCAGGGGGACCTCGAGTTCAAGGCCAGCCTGGGCTACATATTGAGACTCTGTCTCAAATCAAAACAAAACAAAACAAAACGATGGCCCCTGATTGTGCTGATAGCACAAGGGAAGAAACTAGAATATTAAGGCATTTTTGAGCCTAAATTGGTTGTTGCTTAGCAGCTGATTGTACAGGGAGGAGTGAGAACAGCAGGCCTGACTGCACTCTGTGGACAGGCTACTCACAGGGTTGGCTCTGGGGGGTTCCCATCACCAACGGTAAGCACAGCTGGTGTGCTGGAAGTGTCTGCCCAAACTGGATGGTTTGTGCTGAGCGCTGCTGTCCTTTCAAGAGTCTGAGTCGTGGGCAATGCCAGCCTGAGGGTGCCAATGCCACAATCCTCCAAGAAAACCCAAGCACTGAGTCTGGTAAGACAGCCTGTCACATGGGTTGTCACCCTTACTGCTGGGGAGGCTGAGGGTGGCCTCTGTGCCCACTGGGCGAGGACCCCAGGAGGCTCGCAGGAGGCTGCACCTGTTCCTGCAGACCTGGTTGCAGGCACTTCTTCTCCTGGTGCTGTAATTAGTCAGCGCCTGGCTAGGACGAGGTGTGGAGGCCTGCAGCAAATCACTGACCCGGGTGGCCACTGGAGGGGATCCTGCCACAAGAGCATCAAGTCGTTTCTTCAGATATTCATTTGCCGGACATAGTCCCATCCCACCCCAGCCCCCAGGTGTGGGGAATACAAAGGGTGGAAAGAAGGAAAATAATCATTCTTGACAATTGGTAGTTCTAGATATTTTCTTTACTCTTTCCTTTTGCTGTTTTTAAGACAGGGTCTCACTATGTAGCCCAGGCTGCCCTTGTCCTCCTGCCTCCCTTTTGTCTAGTGCTGAGATTACAGGTGTGTACCACCATGCCTGGCCATATATGCTTTCACACACCTCCAAACTAAACAACTGAAGCCTGACAGGCCAAAGCAGCTCTGAAGGGTCACTGTGGGCATACAGAACTGAAGGAAAATGACATTTTAACTTCTTCCAGCATGGGACTTAGAAAGGTATCTCTTTTCTTGGATGAACCCTTTTCAAACTGGTGTGGTTCACCAGCAGTAAAACTTGTTTTTAAATGTGGTAGCAATGGGGGCTACATATTTTGCATGGGGTAAGCAGGGTGACACTATTAGTCATTCAAACTGGGACAACTGTTTAAACGAAGAGGAGAAATCACAAGTATGGCAGAATGGCAGGTGTACGCTGTTGTTTACATGGCAAAAGGAACTGTAAGGAAAGCAATCAAATTAATTCCTAAGAAAACCATGGCATTGCAGAGACCAAAATTCCATCCCAGCTACAAGAAGCTACCTTGATCCCAAATAGGGCAAAGGCTCAGGTGATGTTTGCTGAATAATTCCCAGAAAAGAAAAGGTTTAAGGTGAACTCTGAAGAACTGGGAAGCTTAGAGAAGGGGACTATAAAAGAGAAGAATCTGAGTGAAGCCAGAGTCAGGAAATCAGAACTAATGTTTAGATTTGTCAAAGAAGTTTGCTTCAGGCCTGGCGTGGTGGTGTGCACCTGTAACCCCAGCTACTTGAGAGGCACAGACAGGAGGACAGCAATCCGGGGCTGGTCCAGGCAAAGTCTGTAAGAGGAGACTCTGGGAAAAACAAACTACAAAGCCAAAGGGCTCTCGGGGTGGCTCAAGAGGTACAGTGCTTGCCTAGAGCTCGTGATGCCCTTACTTCAATCCCAAGGACAGGAAAAATTTTTAAAAAAAGGTTTATAACTGAATTTTGGGAACAATCAGAAATGATAATTATGGCAGAAAAGACATGTGAGTGTATACTACATTCCACAGACAGGACAAAAACTTAAGGACGATGTTGAAAAAAAATCCAACCTGTGTTTCAAGAAGACCAATGTGCTGGGTGCTGGTGGCTCAAACTTGTAATCCTACCTTCTTAGGAGGCAGACAATGGGAGCCCCGTGGTTCGAGCCCAGCCCAGCAAGACTCCATCTCCAAAATAACCAGAGCAAAATGGACTGGAGGTGTGCTCAAGTGGTAGAGCACCTGCTTTGCAAGTGCAGAATCCTGAATTCAAAATCCCAGACCCACCAAAAAAAAAAAAACTACAAAGAAGAAGACAACCATGCATGAATACTGCAGCATACACTGGTAAATGGTGGGCCTAGTGCATGGGAACCCAAGCCTTCCAGTGCAGCCCCACAACAAAGAAGTTGAAAGTTGTGGGTATGAGAACCAAGGGAAAAGTCAAAGAGAAATATGACACAAGAAATGAACCAACGGTAACAGATAATTAAGGAACTAGGAACAGGAGAACTTTGTGGAGGCAGTGATGTGGACGCTTTCACAGGTGGCAGGACCCGGAGATAGTACAGACAAGGAAAGGGATGGCAGAGGCACAGACTGACGGCTGAGAACACATGTGCAGGGAGGGAACCTAGGGGCATGCTTTATGGAGAAGGCAGGGGCAGTGGGGATCGTCCTCACAATACCAAGAAAGCGTAGAAAACCAAAATCTGGGTTTCTTAAAAGACTCTTTCTCCCCCCTTCACTCTTTCTCCCAACTATAAAAGCAATATATTCTAAATTTGTTCGCCATTCACTAACACAGCACAGAAATGCAAAGATAAGAACTGCAGTCCAGCATTCATATTTTGATGTGTAACACACATAACAACATGCTTTAAATAAAATATGGGATGTTACTGTATATTCCAACTTAAAATTTATTTTTGCTTTTCCTTCCTTAATCCAATAGTTGATTCCCAGATTTTTCAATTTTTTTTTTTTTTTGGTAGAACCAGGGATTGAATTCACAGTTTTATACCAACAACCCTACCAGGTAAGCTTTAAGTTTGTTTTTCAGATAGGGTCTCATGTTTTTGCCTGGGCTGGATTTAACTGCAATCCACCTCCAGCTCACAAGTAGCTGGGATTACAGGCATGCCACCATGCATGGCTGTATCTAAAGAGTCAGAAGCTAAAGTAACATTCCCACCTCTTAGCTGACACTGTGGACGTGTCAGGTAACTCAGAAAGGTACCGAGAGCAGACAATCAAGCTGAATACGAAAAGAGCTCAGAAAGGGAGGAACTGAGCTAGGAACATGGTCCGACGCGTTGGAACAAGCTCTCCTCCGATGGCTAGAAGTCCAGAGAGCAGAGAAAAGACACTGAAGGACCTGGGCTGTACCAGACCTCCTGTGAGGTTCCGGAGGGAGGCAGTGAGTGGGCGACATCTCAACTCCCACCCACGCACGGCGTAACGGGAGCTATCATGGGCAGTGTTAGCACTCCTGAGCAGTCCAAAGCAAGAGACTGAGAGTTTCTGTTTCTTTTGACCTGCCCATCACTGCAACTACAACTCCACTGCTCCTTTGTGGAAGGATGCAACTAACTACAGTCACAGCACTACCAACGGGAAGAAAGAAATGCATTCCATACACCGCAGGTGTATGAGTTAGGAAAGTATCTCTGTTCATTTGTTCTTAAAAAAAGTAGATGTAAAATAACTGAGTTTAAAATTGGGTGCATTCCCAACACTGTTTAAAAAAAAAACAAGCAGAAACCATGTAATGGTGTGTATTTTCCCTGCTGCTGAAGCAACGACTTACAAGCAACGTCACAGGTATTTTAATTTTAACTTAAAGGCCCTAACACGAACCGGGTGTGCCGTGCCTTTTTAAAATATGTCCTCAAAGAGAAAGGGAAAAGTCTTCAGCTTCTCTCATTATCGAAGGGAATGCTAGTCTTTTACACGAAGCCACTGACAGGAAATGTCACATGCTGCGCCTGGAGTTTCTGTCCAGAGCAAGAAGTCTGTCGCTGGCATTGTCATTTTATTCAAAAGCAGCAGATCTTGTGACTCTTCCAGCTTTGGAAATTTTGACTTTATATCACTTATGTTAAAGTTTACCTCTTGTAAATGAGATTCCTTTTTCTTCGCAGACAAATTCAAATGCTTGTCAAGAATAGAGTAGTATTTCTCGCTCTCCTTGTCAAACTTCTTCTTTCCATCCTAGGTGACAGCAATTACAACAAAAAAGATTCAAATCAGGGTACAAAGAGAGCCTTCATTTCCACTCCCCGCTGCCCCATCATGAGTCCTCTACAGTTACCTACCTGATAATATTTAGTGAGCTCCAACTCTGTGCAAAACATTAGCTTAGTGGCGTAGGCAGAAGATGTGGACTGTGCTCTTTGAGTGTGCATTCTGCTCTCAAAGAAGCTTCTTGCCTTAGGAAGGCAAGTGTACAGTAACACCAAAAGCCACAAGGAACCTGTGTACGGAGGCCGGGAGCCTGGGTACAGTAGGACAAGTACAAAGCTCTGCAACTGACTGACAACAACAGACTCTGATCTGGGATGTGGTCAAAAGGAAAATGTCTTTTTTTAGGCTTTTTGGTGATTCAGACGAGTTAACATAGAACCACTTTGGAGAACCATTCACACAGACTCTTTTCACAGAATCATCTAATTTCCCAGCCAGGAAAAGACACCTGGTATTTCAAACAATTTATTCTTGACAAGGGAGGAAAAAAAGACTTTTAAATGCTGGTAGAGTCAAATAAATAAGAAAATTAGAAGTCAAATAAAGCAAAAGGATTAATAACATCTGCATCACACTCTTTGAATAATGCTTTAAAGCTGACTTGGTTTCCTGAAATGTCAGAGCTTTTTCTTGGGGGGTGGTTGGGGGGTGCCACCTTCACTGGGGAAAGGAAAAACTGTACCTTATGTCTATGGCATGCGTCTGTAGAAATGCAGACACAAGGAAATCCTAAAGGGAACATGACCTACCTGATCTTAGGATTTTTCCCAGCTGTAAACACTGTAACACCAGCTGTGCTGTCTCCATTTGAGTCGTATGAAACAGATACTAAGTAACTGCACTCATCAGTGTCCCTGGCTGAAGAAGTAGCCTCCTTCCTCTTACTTCAGCCTTTCTGAAACTGCAGCCTCTGCATCACCCGAGGCCAAGTTGAGGGTTTAGAGCTTATTCAAAACGCAGATTTCTGTTTTCCTTCACCCAGAAATTCTGGACTTTTTGTTGCTTTTTATTTCACAACAAGTTCTATGATTATTATTATGCATAATGCTTTGCTTCATTACTTGTGTAGCTACTTGGAAGGGGTGACTTAATAACAGATGGGTGAATAAATGGAAGGAAGTTAGGGAGGGAGGAAGATAAAAAGGAGGAAGGGTAGAAAAGAGAAAGGAGGGAGGAAAGGAGGAGTAGAAAAGAGGAGTGGGGGAAGTAGCGAGAAGGCTTTTCCTACTATTCTGAGTTTGTCAAATCCAGGTTAATTTATGCAGGAAATGTTGTTTTCACCCACTGACATTCTGAACTTTCTTTTTAATTTTACTTACAGGAATGCACCATACTCTATTTGCGTATATGGAATTTTAGAAGCCTGTTGGTAAAATTAGAAGTTCAATAGAAGAAGTAAGTAGGACTCTGCTTTAAAATTTCAAGTTGAATTTTAGACCATTTAAGGAGTATTGTGATGCTTGTGTACTTAGTAAGTGTTGTACATTAAAGTATTACACCTGTAATGGAGTGGGGGCTTGGTTAAATCAAAACCCTCAGAGCAATTTTATTACCTATGGAGAAAGTGTAATCTTACTAAGAGAAACACTACTTGATTTATTATTGAGAGTAGTACTTCCGTAGAAAAAAGATGTTTTGTGGAACGTATATGTGCAGACCCTCAAACCAGAGAGAAGATCAAGGTTGAGGATGGGAAGGGGTGTGCTCTCCACCAGCACTGAGTGACGCCACTCTTCAGCCTGAACCTGACTTGCCCAACCTGCTTCTTTCTAACATCCTTTTCATGTTCTTTCCTTTCTTCTCAGGGCCATTCCTGCCAACATAAATGCTCACTTCTTCCAGTTTCCACATATTCAAGTCCTATACAGTTAGCATCCAGCTCAAACAAGCCTCCTTCACAAGCCCCTCCCCACTGCTCATCAGTTGTATAAATGGGTGTCTTACAGTACCCAAGTCCTGCATTGTAGCAGAGAACTCTATGTAGATGCCTCCTTCACTTTGACATCTGGTGAGTGCTCAATAAATGTTCACTGAGCCAGTGACATTCCTTCTCCTGCTAGTGAGTACTACAGTCCCCCATAGGCCCATCATTACCCATGGTGCAAGGTGCAATTCTGCACACACAGCCCTGTCTGGGGGTGGTCAGCTGAACTTCAGTACAGGGTAGAAGCCTGACTCCCTTTCACCTTACAATAGGACTTACCCTTTCTCAAAGGGCACAAAAAGGAAGGAAGTGTACTCAGGAGAAGAGAACAGCTGTGGTGGGGACACTCGTGTCTTTGTTTTCACTCAGTGTTTGGTGACATTTTGGAAAATGTTAATTCAGAGCCAATACATCAGCCTTTCTGGAAATACAAAAATCATTCCTAGAACCACTTCCTGGTCTCTTATTCAAACACTGGCCTTTCACACCACCAGGCCAGCAATGAAGATGTACTCAAAGGTTCCAGTGATGTGGACAACAAAAACTTACTCAGTGGGAGCATAAAATTAAAGAGCTAAGATTAAAGTTGAGACACATAAAGCCCAACTACAACCCAAGAAAGCATGTTCTAGAAAACAAGAAGCATCTCTCACTGCAACTCACATCACCCCCAAAGTCATGATGTACACTCACACGAGCCAAATATTATTGGAACTTATTAATGCAGTCCCACACAGCCTCCTCTTGTTTCTTGTGACTTGTTGCAGACAACGAACTCAAAATTTCTTATGAAGTCAGTGCTGGTGACAGAAGGGGGACATAATTCATGAATGCTTACTACTATTGTATAAAACCACTGTCTTCTTATTGCTATGGCACCATTCTAAAAAATAAAAAAGGACACTACAGGTTGTCTTGGTATGTTTTCCTGTGCATTTAAATTAGGTAGTCCTTTAAGATAAAGTCAAAGCAAAACAAGAACCTGATGGGAAAAGAAGAGGAAAGAGGTGAGGGGGCCGTTCTAGAAGATGTATAAAGTAGTGCTGTTTTAGGATCTTAGTTGCTGAAGTTACATGTTTATGCAGAGACACAGAGACAGGCAGAGGATTGGTACTGTATAAAACAGATCAAAATGGCACATGGGTGCAGAAATCAATTTATAGGCAGTTGAGTGGCAAGCTGTATCTGGGACAGCCATTAGCTGGTCTTTATTTAACACAGAGCGCAGTGATCCAACTGTCCCTCGGTCGCTGTGTCACATGAAGGTGACGTGTGCACATCATGCCATGTACTGAACTGAACAATGGGAGAAAACCATTAAAGCACTGACTGCAAGTGTCAACCTCATCAATTCACGTTTATAACAAAATTGTCAAATGTGTAGATAGGCACATCCCGTGTATATATTTTTTAACTTCGCCTGTACTTTGTTCACTTGTATCATCTGGCTCTATCACGTTTCATCTCACCCTGTGAAACTTCAGCTCCTAGACAACATAGCACCTCTTACACAACCTGTCTCCCACCTGCTGGTCATTTCCACCCCCTGCTCACTGGACAAGTGTAACAAAACACCAAGGAATTCTGACAATTCTCCTCCAGTTATATTTTTTCTGAAAGAGTCTTAATCTGGAAGTTTTTCAGGGATGCTAACAAAAGCCAGAGAACGGTATGAACATTTCTTATAATTTAATCCAAGACACAAAACATTTTGCGGGGGTGTGTTTGTTTAAGCAGTACTGGGATTTGAACTCATGGCCTCCTGTTGGCTAAGAAGGTGCTCTAAAACTTGAGCTGTGCCCCATCCCTGTCTTCCCTTCATTTATTTTTCAGATAGGGTCTCATACTTTTGCCTCGGCCAGCCTGGATTGTGATCCTCCTACCTATGCTTCCCACATAGCTAGAATTACAGTCGTGAGCCACTGTACCCAACCACATAAAATAGTTTCTTCTGTCAGGTATCATCACCTTCTTCCTGAAGCCATGCCTAGACCAGGAGGAACGCCATGGTCCTAACTGCCCGTCCTCTCCGAACGTGGCACTTGCTTCCCCATCACCTCATCAGTGGGTACCACATGTTTACCTGTTTCTCAATAGGCTGTACAGCCCTTGCAGGCAGGCACACAAGTACCTTTGTGCCTTCTGTGCCTCACTCATGCATGGAGGCTACCTACATCTCAGATTGCCCCTAACTGAGAGAAGTGTGAGGATTTACTCCCAGAGAAACTTCTAAAAAGCTGCGTCTGTGAGGCTGCAGCCTAAATGACTTCCTCACACCAAGCCTATTAGAAAACAGTTCCACGCAGGGCTAACCCAGTGCCTTCCACTGACCACAGCAGGGTACCAGAGATGGAGAACACACATTACCACATTTAGGTAATTCAAATATAAATTTTCAAAATGTTACCTCATCACACTTCTACACAGATGAATGCTATGAAGCATATTTAAGTCCTGATATTAGCAACCTTTAGTGTTATGTTTCAAAAAATTAAGGAAGTGAACAAATGTTTTCTTCTATGCTTCCTTTTTAAAAAGAGATGGCATAGTTAGGACTTATTCGGAAGGTGGTTTTGATGTTATAAAACTGCAGCCCAGGTCATGGTGAAATTGCTCGTGCAACTCATTATGTCATCTACCTGGCATGGACATTAGCCAATAAGCACTGATTACGAGTTTTGACACCTTCTAAAACATAAAACTAGAAATAGTGATATGAAAAATAAAAGTAGCAATCGGTAAATTTCCTATCTTAAAAATGTGAGGACTTGTTATAAATTTTCACTGTGTTAGGCAGTGAAACAGAAGAGAGAATAGCGGGTAGCCTCCCCTCTCCCGTGCCCGAGGGACTTTTCCCTCTTTGGGGGGAGGGGGGATTTACTTCCTGCTCAGCATGGTGCCCAGATGCAGTCCCTTCCTGCATGCAGTTACACCAGGACATTCCCCATCTCCCCAACTTATTCCACACCAGGTCCCCCATCCTGCACCATCTGCAGAAAAACACATTCCCAAGGGCCTTCCCTGGTTGATATGCCATTGAGATTCACCCATGTCTCTCCCTTGCCCACTTATATGGCCACACCCAGGTCAGAAGGGAGCCCTCCCAGAGGACAGTGTGGCACTGCCATGTAAGGGGCAGATGTATTTGCCTTAAGAACCAAGGTCAGGATGAACGTTTTCTAAGGAGATACTGACATCTTGCTCACAGTACTGTTTTATGGCTGGTTATGAGGCTTTCAGCTGACCAAGACTAGATGAAGAATAAAAAAAGCAACAACCCCCCCCTTAAGGTGGCTAAAAAGTAGTATGCATACTAGACAATCCTCACACAACCCCTACAAGGAGAGCACACGAATATTCATTTTATGAGCAAGAAAAGATGAGAGAAGTAACCTCAACAAGGTCATGGAAGCTATGAAGAGCACAGTGGAAAATCGACACCAAGGCTGTCGGTTCCAGAGTTCATGATCTTTGCAGGGGAAAATGCAACAAGTAACTTCAGAGCTCCATTTCCTGTAACAGAGTGTGGGGGGGGGAGAAGAAGGGAGGGGAGAGGGGAGAGGGGAGGAGGGAAGGAGGAGAGGAGAAGAGAGGAGAGGAGAGGAGACAGAAAGAGAGACAAGAAACAAAAGGAGAAGGAAGAGGGGTGAAGAAGGAAAGAGCAGGAACAGAGGAGGTGTTAGAGAACTTGTAAGGCTACAGTGAGCTGAGAGAGAGAGACTGAGATTATATATGTTGTTGATTCTGATGTACACGATGGAAGATACTGTCGGTCTCCTGGTCCTTATGGGTCTGGAATCGGAAGTGTAGACAGTGCCTGCATGGCTATAATCTGATGGGCTCTGACACGGTATTATGGATGGAACTAAGGTTTTATAACTCTGCATTCCAAAGAGGACATCTGGAAAATTACCCTGGGACAACTAAATTAGGACATTTTAAAATTAAAGCTACCAAACTTTTATCCATGCTAAGCATTAAAATTTCTCTGTACTGCTGAGATGACAGGGAGGATTTAGAAGAACAAATGTGTAGCAGTAAAATACCAAGGCCAGGCACAGTGGTTCATGCCTGTAATCCCAGCTACTTTGGAGCAGAAATAGGAGATTTGTGGCTTAAGGTCAGCATTGTTAACAAAGTCAGTAACAACCTATCTCAAAGAAAAAGCCAGGCGTGATGGTGCATGACAGCTGCACGGGAGGCATAGGTACAGGAGGATCAAGGAACAAAACCAGCCTCAGCAAACAACGCAAGGCCCTAACTGAAAAATAACTAAAGAGAAAGGGCTGGAGGTGAGGCTCACGTGGCACAGACCTCATCTAACGCACTTCGTAGCGTGCCAGCCAATCCTCATGAAATGTATAGGAAAAACAGAAAGCCATCAAGAAAACAAAACAAAACAAAGAAAGAGAAGGCACACTCTCTTCCCCAGGTCACTTCTAACAACTAGATCACTTTAGCAATGTCCTTGAAAACAAAGGAACAGCCCCTTCTGTAACCATGAGGACTCTGAGAAGAAAAGCTTCCTAAAATGAATAAACCATTACCCTTGCTTCAGACATACAGTACAAGTGACTTCAGGCAACCTTTTAACCAATTCTTTCATTTTAAAAATATTCCTTTGCCTCATTAATTTAAGAAAATAAAAAAATTGCTTGTAACAGCAAGATATAACTACAGGCTGTCCTATGATGGATGATGAGCTCAGCATTCAGTGACAGTCAAATATTCTGATTCCAAATCCCGGTCCCACCACTTAACATAACAGTTCATTGTAGTTCTTACTGTTTCCTCATCTGCAAGAGAAACAACAGCTCTTACCTAACAGAGCCCTTCGAAGACCTCAACAAGGTAACCTTCTGTAAATTACCAAAGCGCATTCCTTAGTATGTCAATCCGATGAAATGTATAGGAAAATACAGGAAGCTACCAAGGAAACAAACAAAAAATGAAGGAAAGAGAAGGCAGGTATCAACAGAATCAGAAGAAAAAGACAACATCATAACAGGTAACACTGAAGTCCAGGGAATACTCTGAACACTAACACTGCAATAAATTGGAAAATCTAGAAGAAATGGATAAATTTCTTGACCCTTATGACCTACCAAAACTGAATTCAAAACTGAATTCTAACAGACATTTAAAGAAGAACTAACATCAAAGCTACTCAAAAAATTCCACAAAGCACAAAGACAAGATCCATTTCCAAGTTCATTCTATGAGGCCAGTATTAGCTTCACACTGAAACCAGGTAAGGATGCAACGACAAAAGAAAAGTACAGATTTCCTGGATGAGCACAGATGCAAAAAAAAAAAAAAAAATCCTAAACAAACTGAATTTAACAATACATCAGGCATACAGTGTGACCAACTTTCATTCCAGGAATGTAAGGATGGCTCAACGTACACACACTGGTAAGTGTAATATGGCAGATAAACAAGCAAAGTCAGGAATCACATTATCATTTCAACAGAAGCATACAAAGCCTTTGACAGAGTCCAACATCCCATTCAGATGAAAGCCCTAGAAAAACTAGGCCAAGAAGGTCATATCCCAACATAATAAAAACAATATGTGATAGACTGTTAGTCAACATTACACTGAACAGAGAAAAACTAAAAGTACCCTCTAAAATCAGGAACAAGACAAGGGTGTCCACTACCACCATGATATTCAATATAGTGATTAAATTTTTAGCCAAAGCAATACAGCAAGAGGAAAAAAAATGAAAGGGATACAAATAAGAAAGGAAAAAGTCAAACTATGTTTGCAGATAATATGACTCTATACTTAAAAGATAATGAAGACTCCACTATAAAACTCTTAGATCTGATAAACACTTTCAGCAAAGTTGCAGAATACAAAATGAATATTAAACAAAACTAGTTTTTCTACAGACCAAGAACAAATCTGCTGAAAAAGTCAGGAAAACAACTCCATTTGCAATAGCTTTAAAAACAGGAAAAACCACAACATAAACTTAACCGCAAATGCTAAAGACCTTCATAGTGAGAATCATAAAGACTAAAGAAAGAAACTGTAGAAAACACCAGAAAATGGAAAGATTTTGCTCCAGACTGGCAGAATAAATTTTGCTAAAATGACCATATTACCAAAAGTGAAATACAAATTCAATGTAATTTCAATCAAAACTCCAATGTGATTCTTCACAGAAATAGAAAAACCACATCTAAAATTCATATGGAAACACAAAAGACCCAACTAGCCAAAGTCCTGAACAAAAGGAGACTCTGACAATACCTGACTTCACACTGCACTATGCAGCCACAGTGACAAACAGTGCAGTACTGGTACAAAAACAGAACTTTACAGAAGATCTGGAAATAAGTCCAAGCAGCTATAGCTACCTTACTCCTGATAAAAGCAGCAAAAACATACGTTAGAGAAAAGACCATCTCTTTAACAGGTAATATTGGGAAAACTGGATATCCACACGCAGAAGACTGAAACTAGATCCCTATCTCTAACCCTGTATAAAACTCAGCTCAACATGCATCAAAGACCTTGATGGAAGACATGAAACGTCAAGACTACTGAGAGAAGCCCAGGGGAAGCATTTGAAGACACAGGCACAGGCCAGGTCTTTCTGAATAGCACTCCAATGGCTCAGGAAATCAGAGCAAGAACTGACAAGTGGAATTTATCAAATTAAAAAGCTTCTGCAAGCAGAGAAAATAACAAAATGAAGAGCCAACCTAAAGAATGAGAGAAAATCTTTGGTAGACATTTGTCTAACAGGGGATTGATTTCTAGCACACAAAGAGAACAAAAAAGCAAATAAGCCAATCAATAAATGTGCCATGGAACCGAACAAAGACTTTTCAAATGAAGAAGTGCAAATGGCAAATAGAAAAAGCTCACCATCCTTAGCAATCAGGGAAATGCAAATCAAAACTACACTTAGATTCTATCTCACCCCAGTCAGAATGGCTGTCATCAAAAAAACAAGCGACAATGAATGATAGCAAGGATGTGTGTGCGGCAGGGTAGGTGGGGGAAGAGAGAGGGAATGTAAACTAAAACCAGAGCTGCTATATGATCCTGCTGCACTTCTTCTGAGTGTATACCCAAACCGAATTACTGCCAGCCTACTACAGAGATACCAGCACACCCAGCTTTATCAGCTACATTATTCACAGTACCCACGCTATGGAGTCAGCCCAGATGTGCATCACTGGATGAACAGATAAAGAATACGTGGTATATCTACACAACGGACTTTCATTCAGCCATTAGGAAGAATGAAATTATGTCATTTGAAGAAATTTATAGAAGGGGAGATCATCATGTTAAGTGAAATAAGCCATCCCCACACAAAAACACAATGGTCATGAAAATAAAAATGTACTATAGGGGAGGTGGAAGCTGAAGGGAACAGGGGAGGGAGGGATGGAGATAAGGAAAGGCAACAGAAGGGTATGATGTGTACGTCCATGGAGATGTCATGATAAACCCCTTCCTTTGTGCAATTTAATTTATGTATAAAGAAAGAACAGAAAACCTCACCAGCTAAGCCATGAAAGGAAACAAATACAACAGAACTTTTGAGAGGTCACTTGGTCCTACAAGAGTTTGGAGGGAGTCCACCCCAGGTACTGGCTGAGAGAGCTAAGTTAGTTTTACACCATGAAGTGAGAGGGTCTTAGGCAAGGAGTTAGGGTTGGATCCAAGCAGCAGCAGCCATCAGTGACAGTAGGCAAAACCACAAGAGGCAGACAATGAACTGGCAGTGGCCCCCCAGCCTTCTTGCCCCTTAACACCTCTCTTGCCCTCTGTCAGATCTGGGCCCTTGAGAGTGGTTAGGACCTGGAAAGTGGGCGAAGAGAGTCAAGAGTTAAGTCAAGGAAATAAGCAACCAGGATGAGGACAGAATGACCAAGGCATACATCTAAACAAAAGGAGACCAAAGAGAACTCAGGAGCCTCCTTGACCACTCTGCCTTTCTTCATCCAGAGAAAGACATTTTTACCTCCAAACACCTGACAAAAGATGGGGAGGGAACTGGGGCCAGGCCTCAGCAGAAGACTGCTTGCCTAGCATATGCAAGGCCCTAGGTTCAATCCTCAGCATGGCCAAGAGTTAAAATAAATAATAAAAAACAGTTTTTGTAAGAGGAACACTGTAATAAATCCCAAAACCAGGGTCTAGACCAGATCACATGTTGAATGTGCTAAGACAGGGAATGTCACTGGAGCTCTGTGAGTCTCATTTTCCTCACTGTAAGAACAGGAATGATTGCAACCAGCTTCAGCACCTTCAGCCACCTGGGTGACCCACAGAAGAGTTACTGAACGCTTACTCTGTCCTCTATTGTACTGTTTAAGATATGGCTCGTTTCAAAGCTCGCTCTTTAAGTACAGGACAGAAGGTAACACAAAAGATCCCAACACCAAGTGGGACACACACCAGCAAATGACAAAAGCCAAAGTTCACGATGTGCTTTGGAACTCAGGGTAAGAGAGGAGCTTCCGCTGGAGAGAGGTTGAAGCCACACCCAGCAGATTCTACTAAGCTCTGTGGGTCAGGTGCCAATGACCCCCCCACCCTGCCACCACCACTTCTTCACCGTTCCCCCAACTCTCAGGTAGGAGGGGCTCTTGCTTCTTTAGCAGAGAAACGTGTTCCTCTGAGAGCCATAATAAATCCCACTTCCTCCACAAAGGAAATTAGAATCAATCATTTTTATGATTCTAAGAGCTCAATTATCGGGAATAAATTATTTTAAGTCTTTTGTCATGGGAAATTGACTTCATCTGAACAATATCACTTTAAATGTTATAAAGTGAAGAGTCATTTACTTTTATCCATGTGCACTTAAATTGTAGTAGCGAGCCGAAGACTTTTACAGCTGATAGGCGAAAGAACTCAGGTGTGCACACAAACACCCTCTCCCCGCATCGCCACACGTCCTGTTCCTGTTTCAGATCAGGCCTTCCCAGGTGACACTTCACGGATACCGCTCTTCTCTAAACCAAAGGTCTGAAGTCTCATTTCGGAGCAGGAGTGGTTTGTTCAGGGCCTGGAGACATACGTCGAGCTAAGTTAAGGGAAAGCATTTTCAAAAGAGGAGGAGGCAGCTGTTTCTCAGCTGGTCAGACACACAAGCAGCCCATGATGTTCAGGGTGTTGATGGTCAGACACACAAGCAGCCCATGATGTTCAGGGTGTTGATGGTCAGACACACAAGCAGCCCATGATGTTCAGGGTGTTGAATTTCACGGTCAAATGCACCTTCTTCTCTGAAATGCTGGCATATCTGAGGGCCTTTATCCTTTACGCTGTGAGGAAGGCTGTACTACTCTAAAATAAAAAAGGCCATTAAAAAAAGAAAATAATGTTTGAATAAAGCCCAGAACGCGAGGGGTCACAGAGAGGGCTGTAAAAAGCTCCTCTTTGTGTTAGGTGGTTCTTCAGAAGTAGAACTGCTGGGTGTGGTGATGGAAACAGGGTGACAAAGGCCAGCCACTTGGCGGGAGCTCTGGAGCCCAAACTGCCCATGAGAACCTGCCGTAGGGAGCTCCGCAGCTGGGCCCTTTTGCCCCATCTGTGCCAGGCACTGGGTGTGGGCCTGAGACTTGTGACCTGGCCCAGGAGAGATGTGAGATGTGTGCCCTGGGGAGGCAGGTCTTGCATGAAGTCCCCACAGGAGCCGACACAGCAGGCTGGGTGCTGGCTTCAGCAGACCTCCTAAGTGCAGAGGCCCAAGTCCCCAGAGGAAAGTCGAGGGGTGGGAGCATCTCTACGTCCTTATCTTAACTTTGAACAATTTACTGCACAAAGGTTCAAATCTTGGCCAGATGAATGGTTCAAAGGGAACAATTTAAACTATCATTTGAATACCTCAGGGATTTCTGAGCCACAGAGGCCCAGGGAAATCATTTAACCTCCTCATCCGAGAAGCAGACCATGAAGGTGAAAAGGGTCATGCACTTTTAGATCAAAATTGTCAGAGCAGTCTACACATTATTTGACAGGTGACATAGCTATTTCAGGGAAGAGTTCTGGGTTCCATCAGTGGCTTGGTATGAGCCGTTCTCAAGCAGGGAGGCTACAGAGAGCCAGGGTCGGCCTCTCACTCATCCAAGTCTGCAGTGCTCAGCACAGTGAAATTATTGTTGCAATGTTGCAAATATTTATTGTCTTGTTAATTGTCCTCAAGAGGGTGAACTAGTAAAAAGGTGACGTAATGAATCCCCATTTCTTAAGAAATTAACTCTCACATACCAAATAAATTACTGCAATCAAATGGACCACCCCCCAACAGTAGCATGGGCTTCCTTGCACTAAGTGAAGTCATACACAAGAGCTAATCGTTTATGATGAAATCAGATGAATCAAGGTGCTACTTCCAAGCGCTGTGATAATTTCCAAACTAAGAGATAGCAAAAAAAAGAGGCTATTTCTCAATAACTAAGAAGGTACAAAATTAAGCAATCACAGAATCTTGGAGTTTGAAGAAAACTGAGAGGAGATCATTTGGTTCAGCCCTATGAAGAGATGTACTGTTCCACATTCCCTATGGAGGGCTCAGTGGCCCTTCCGTGAACTTTTCTCCTCACAGATTTTCAGGGCAGTCTGTTCCCTTTATGCTACCCCTGCTTTTAGAGTCAAACAATCAAAGAAGTATTTGTTTTGAAAACAGAAAAGCTGAAAAAGAATAATAACAATGTCTAATACTTGAGCTCTCACATCAAAATATTTGATTTCCTTAGATAATATAAACTGTATCTTATGATGATGACTTACCCAAGGTCACCCTTAGAATAAAAATAAGTCTTAGAATAAAAAATGTAGACCTTATGAGTCTAGTACAATGGCTTATGCCTGAATCTCAGCTACTCAGAAGGCAGAGATCACGAGGCTCTCGTTTTAAAGCCAGCCTTAGCAAAAAAACCCCATGAGCTCCCATCCCTAAAAATAAGCTGGGCATGGTGATATGACCCTGTAATCCCAGCTATTGTAGGAGGCATAAGTCAGTGGATCATAGTCTGAGGCCAGCCCAAGGCAAAAGCGCAAGATCCAATCTGAAAAATAACAAAAGCAAAAACGGCTAGGGGCATAGCTCAAGTGATATGTTGCCTGTCTAGCAAGTGCAAGGTCCTGAGTTCAAATCCCAGTACTGCCAAAAAACAATGTATACCTTCACCTTCAAAATGTCTGAGTGCATGTCACAGATGCACTCAAAGAGAAAAATAAAGCTGAATTTGTCCTCTTGGCTCTCCCTTCCCTCCACGAGAACGTTCAGACATGCTATTGGAGAGTCATGCTGCACTTAGTTCTTTCGGGGGAACTTGACAAGGATTTACACTGTGTCGTTCAAGTCTGCCTACACACATTGTAAGTCCATTCGATCCACTCACTTTGTCCTACTTTAAACTACTTCACTACCAACTTTTGCAGGTGTATGCAGCCATGTGCAAGAAAACTGCAAAACTTCAATCTGAAATTAACTTGACAATTATACTTTTTAGACAATGATGCTTTGTTTTGTTTCTTAAAATTAGCCAAGGTATCTGCATATGGTTAGCCAACAAACAACATATTAAAGACGATTTTAGAATGTAATTTTTGAAAAACATTTATGAATCGATTTTAAATTTCTATAGATATAAATAAAAGGATCTACTTGCTCAGAAAGAGATCGTGGGTTTTCAATGTGTCAAGTAGGACAAAGCACCCAGTATCCAGTAAAATCACTGGCACTGATTTCAAATAACTCCACAACCTGTGAGGTTTGAGTCTGCTTTACAGAATTTTAAGGCAGTAGGGCAAGTTCTATAAATGACCTAAGAAAACTGTCAACATGAATGATTCCACTAGATTCCACAGAAAATTGAGTCAGTGTAATACAACTAGTACCCTGGGCTCCCTAGCCTTCTGCCTTCAGTTGTGATCCAACTGTGATACCAAGTTGAGGGGCTGGTGTTGTGATGTCAGACTTGATTTCCCCAGGCCCTATACATAAGGCACGAGGGAAAGCAGCGTCACAGTTTCCCTTCCTTGAGTTAGTGCCACTGGGGACAACGTGAGCAGAGCGCGGGGAGTCTGACAGAGTGTGTGTGCAGATGCCACCGTTAATCAACACTGCCTCATCCCTCACCCATTGCCAAGCCAGGCCATCTCCAGATCCACCACAGAGCCACTGGACCTGGCAACTGTGCAAACACAGGTGCTCTGCACTCAGCCACTGCTCTTCTCAGGCTGAAGGTCAGGGGTGAGCAGGCGAGGGTGCTGGCTGGATCTGAATCTGCAGGAACATCCTCCCAAAGGACACTCAATTCACAGAGGTCCTCTATGGCAGGACCGCGCCCTCTCTCTAGGTTTGGTTTGGGTTGGTTTTGTTTACGGGGCATCTGTAAGTCACCCAGGCCGGGTCTCCTCCTGCCTCTGCCTCTCCAGTGCTGGGGTTGCAGGTGTGGGCCAGCTGCCTGGCCTCTTTTGGCATTTTTAACACTCCCTGCTTCTTCCATGCTCTGTGGGTTGGGGTTTTAGTGACTTTCAGGCCCCTTCCTACCCCATAAAACCAAACACTCCACCTTTCTCCTGAACCCAAAAGTTGTTCTGTCTCATTTTTAGTCTTCCAGAGGAGAGAGGTCAAAATGGATTTGATCATATTTTGAAATATGAGTGATAAATTTCCCTGTGGAAAAGTCACAGTGGAATGAAAACCACAAGGGAAGGGGGGTGGGGGCAGAACCTGAAGGGGAGGCAGGAGGCTCTGCTCCGCTTCACCAGTGACATTTTCATTTGCGTGACTTCATCCAGTGACTCCATTTTGGCTCCTAGCTAACATTTTTGTACGAATTTGCTAGCTATCATTAAATGATTCTTTTCAACACCGTTTGAATTTATTAGGATTATAGGACTGTTTATGCAAGTGAATTCCTAGCTATTATTACTCCTCCCACACACAAAAAAAATATGACTGACTACAAGAAAAAGCTGCCACATAAGGCTTTGAGTTGAATTTGGGCACACTTTAGGTAAAAAGACAGAAATGGCTTATTCTACACCAACAGCAAAAGCAACCAAAAATGTATTACTTTTTTAAATGTTCTGTTTTAATTACTATTGCTATAAATTTTTAAAATAATAACTTAAGCAACCTATGAGTAACTAGGAAAAAACCCAGCAACAACAAATAATCCTGGAGAGGTAGCTTGGATGTTACTATGAAACTCAGTGTGTCTTCAAGGAAAAATGAGGTTGTGATGGGAAACCACAGAAGCACAGTACTGGGGACCAGAAGGAATGGAGCACAGGAGTGGAAACCTCCACCCTCTAGTTCTCATTTTAATGATGGCTAATAGGCGTTACGCATAAAGTGAATTTAAGGATGAGCTCCACATACCCATTCTGGTCAGCATCCAACTGTTCACCATTGTCTACCGTGATCAACTACCCTGGAAGTCATCGTCCAAAAATGCACCATGTCTAAGACACACATTCCTGTCTTGGGTTATTCAAGCACCCCACAAAGAACTCTATGTTCCTTCCTGTAGACCCCAAGGTCAAAACCTGTCACTTCTCTAATGTTCCCTCACAGTCTTCTCTATGCAGTTGCCCAAATCAGGCATCAAAGTCCTCACACTTCAGAATTTTACGATCAGTGAGGAAACAGACACGGTCCATGCTGATACCAACGCTTCTATCGTGTTGCTCTGTGCCAAGTCCTGGGCACACAGAAGTGCATGAAGAGCGTCCCCCAGAAGCTCAGTGGAGAGGATGAAGTGTGAAAAGGTAAGTTTTGACACAGGCCAGAAGTAGAAGTGGAAACAATGACAGTCCAATGAGTGCCACATGCCCCAGGTCCAAGGGCAAGACATGGGCTGGTCACTTGAGGCCAGAAAATTTTTGTGGTAGCCTTTACTCCCTTTGCCAAATGACTCTCACCCTAAAACTATTATGAGTAAAGGTAAGAAATGATAAAAGAGGAAGGAGATGAGAGACTCAATGGAAGCTAACCGTGGAGAGGTTCAAGACATAAGGAAGACCTTATGGGAGGCTGAACAATGGCACAGGAGCCAGGTGAAGAGGAAGAAGCTCCGACAAGCACAACAGGAGAGAAAGGAAAACCACCCAGCATCAGCAGCTTAAGATCTACATGGCAGAGAAGATGATGCAAATAATGGCTTTGGGTGTGGGAGGTGGGGACCAGGCAATTGTGCCACCTCTAGCCCTCAGAGTTCACAGTCAGAATCCAGTCCAAGGAGATGGGTGGGTCAGACAAAAGTTCACATTTGCATGGAACTGATGAACCAGGTAACCTGGCCAGGTCATATAAATACAGTCCCAAGGGAGACAGCTGAAAGTGAGGCCAAGGAAAAGATGAGATTAGCGCACTGGTAGAAAAGAAGAAATGGGAAACTGACATTTATTATCAGCTCTATGCAGAAGTCGCCACACACACAGGGACTCTGACAACCCCAGGGAAGGAAGGTATCACCTTCTTACAGTATTGAACTGTCCTGAAGTCAGCCAGTTCACAACTAGCAGAGCCAGGATTCAAGTCAAGGCCTACTTGACTCAAAGCTTGTGTTTTTCTTTTCTTAACTGAATCTCTGAGAAACCAGACCCAGGACACAGCCAATTCCAATGGAAAACATTCAAATGGAAGCCATGAGTAAGAAACTACTACTTGATAATTAAAGGAAATGTAATGAGCAGGTTCCCTCCCACAGTCCTAGCACGCAGAGAAAATGTGCTTGGGCAAAGAAGGCTGGCAGAGCCCAGCAGGGTGCATGGCTTGAGCATCCTGTTCTTCAAGGCATAAATAAACCCAAACTCCCCAGAGATGAAGTCAGTTGACCTATGTTGAGAGGCCAGAGAAACAGACAAGAAATGTTTAAAGTGTCAATGTACTTGAGCTTTCATTTTCAAGATGGAGCTGTTATTTCTAATTTCATTCAACCCATGAAAAACTCAGCAAATATTACATGCTACTCCAATTCTAATCAACTGAGAAAAATCCAAGATTTGAGCTTAAGAGACAACAGTTCTCGCAATGAGCTTGCCAGCATCACCAGCTGGGACCAGTTAGCCACCTTTACCAAATAAGGCAAGGTTGTTTTGGTGCATGGATCCTTGTGCAGTGAGCTCACTCCACCTCTTGCTGGGTTCCTGCAGAGCCATAGAGGTCGGGTCTCCGACTCCAAATCAGTAAATTACCAGCTCCCCATGCAAGCGTGGGCTATGGGGTCTCTGGAGCCCTGGCTGCACACAATCCCTGACCACGCAGAAGAGACAGACGCAAAACTGACTAAATGTGGAACAGCGAGAAGCTGCATTGGCCCAAGCCTGTCTACAGGTCAGAGAGAGCTGTTTGCTATGGTGAGTACACCCGGCAGTTCTTCCTTGGTGTTTGTCTGGATGCAAACTGCTTATTTGCTCAGGCTGAATCTATATAAGCACATCCACAAGTTTCAAAGCTTCTTACTAATAAGTAAGTTCATTCATCTGCACACTTGTCTTGCAGTGCTGGGGACTGGACCCAAGGCCTTGCACACCCTTTGCAAGTACACTACCATGTGAGCCACGCCCCTAGTTCTTCAACTTTTTAATTGTTGTTTTCGACATAGGGTCTTGGGCTAATTTTGCTGGACTCAAACTAGCGACTAGCGATCTTCCAGAGTAGCTGAGATTATAGACATGCTCCATCACACCTGCCTTTTTCCCCATTTTAATTAGCTATTTTTGTATAGTAAAGAAAAGGATACAGACAAAACAAAGTTAAATGTGTAATGAGATCTACTATATTCTTACTTTAATCAGCACCATTAGGAGGGGATTGTCAACTACACTCAGCAGTTCTGGTTGAGATCTCAAACCTAAATAATAGCATGCAATCATAGAGTGAGTTTTACTTGACCTTGTCTTAAATACTTAAATACATTCTATTACAGAGATAAAAAGGACTCTTCATCTTTCTCTTCTAAATTGTTTGTGTGCCAGACCTTAACCCTATACTGAAAATAACCTGTGTTTTGCCTCAAAGGTAAAAGATTTTCCTAACAGTAAATATGCTAGAAATAATCAAAGTTGAGGTTTATGTTACAGTATGACTTTTAACCCTCACTTTCACAGTTATACCCAAATTTGTCTTAGGATAAACTCTTGTGGTTTTCCAACATGAAACTGCAATGGTTTGGGGTGTGGATTGTGTGTCCCCAAATGTCATGTGCTAAAAGGTTGGTTCCCAGTGTGTGATGAGGAGAATCTTGAGCAAGTGGGCCTAGGGGAGGTGACTGTGTCTTTAAAGGATTAATGCCTGAATCTTGGCATGCATTTCACTCCTCCAGGAAGTCCCAGGAGAGGTTGTAATGAGGCAGAAAAATGCCTCTCAAGTCTCTCTAGCTTCCTTACTCATGCATGTGCCCCTTCTGCTTGCTACTAATCCCTTCCTGCTACTCTACCATGTTGTGCCACAGGCGGCCATCACCAGGCATCAGCACAACACTGTCTGTACCCTCCACTCCATTAGAACCATGAGCCAAATAAACCACTTTACTTTATAAGCCAACCTCGTGCATTTTCTTATAGCAACACAAAATAGAAAAATATAGAAGTCAAATCATCAAACCAATAGTAGGTGTATTACAGAGATTAAAATCTGAAATTTAGCTGGGCACCAGTGGCTCACCCCTGTAATCCTAGTTAATCAGGAGACAGAGATCAGGAGAATCATGGTTTGAAGCCAGCCTGGGCAATAGTTTGAGAGACCTATTTCAAAAATACCCATTACAAAAAGGGCAGGCAGAGTGGTTCAAGGTGAAGGCCCTGAGTTCAAACCCCAGTACTGAAAAAAAAAAAAAAAAGCAAATTTACTTCAAGCCTTAGTCCTTTTTTCTGTCAAGCTCCACACAGTAAATATCTTATTGTTTGTGGGCTATATGGGCTTGTACAGAACTACTTAACTCTGCTGTTGAAATGGGCAAGAAACTTTGAAAAATACATAGGCAAATGGGGGACACTGGGCATGGTAAGACTATTTATGAACACTGAAACCTGAATTTCACATAATTTGCACTTAACACAAAATATTCTTTTAATTTAAAAAAGTGTTCAGGTGGCTGGAGGCATAAGCTCCAGCGTTATAGTGCCTACATAGCAAGCGTTTAGCCCTGAGTTCAAAGTCCAGTATTGCCAAAAAATAAACAGTTAGAGCACAATAAATATCCATAGCTCATGGGCCACACAAATAACAATACACTGGATTGTTAAGACATAAAATGAGCATTTCAAATGAGCACAGGACACAAATGTCACCCTTACCTCTCTGCTACCCTGGGTCTTTCACTGAGCTACCTGCTCTGGATTTCAATGAGAACTGTGAAAACACCACAGAAGGTGGAAGATCCCCTCTCTCTTGTGTCATGCTACTTTTGGGAATTCACTATCAGTGGAATTCAAGGCCGGGAGATAAACCTATCCTACCCAAAGGGAAGGACAGAATATATCTGAAAACAGAAGCAGCTGCAGTTGGATCTTGAATGTCCCCCAAAGGCCCATGATGTAAGGGCCCCTAGCTACTGGGAGACGAAGGAACCTTTAGGAGTGGGCCTAACGGAAGTCACTGACAGGGCCATGCCCTTGCTCCAGCCACTTCAACTAGTGCACTCTCTTCTCCTCCTCTCCTCTCCTTTCCTCCTCTTTTCTCCTCCTCTCCCCTGTCTCTGGAAAGACAGGGGCTCCAAGGTCTGTGGTTCACTTGGTGGCATCCAGGGGGAGCTTAAGCAAAGACCACTGTGCTTTGAGACACCCTGAGGCTACCCACTTGCTCTCCTGCTGGTGTGATGTCCCACCTGCCAAGCCTTACATGGCTAGCAGGTAACAGAGAATGGATCCCCTGATGGTAGACAGAACTCACCACTGATACGCTAATGCAAACATTGATGAGTTACTGGCTCATTAATGCCTTCCATCTTGCTCACAAATTATTTTCTTGCAATGCAAAGTCAAGACTCCAGACTCCAGAGGCCATATGAATGTGTCAACATGGCTAGAGCACAGGATGCTTGGGTTCCATCCCTGCTCTATTACTTGCTGGCTATCCAATCCCTGGCAGGTTACAGTCCCTCTCTGTGGTTCAGTTTTGTCATTAGTAAGAAGAAGATGAAAACAACAGGCCTTACTGCACTTACTTAAGAGAAAGTACACGTGAACTGTCTAGAACATCATATCCTGATGTCACTAACAGTGTGATTATAATTCAATCAAAAACTCCCTCGTGTGGCACCAAACTCTCCATTACTCTACCCATGGTGGCTGCTTCCTGCCTCATTTCTCACCAATTCCACCTTCATCTTCCTATGCACACACACATTAAGCTCTTTGTGTACGCACACCATGGGTTACGTGACAAGCAGGTGGGTTATGCCACTAGCTGGTTATAAGCAGCGTTATTTTTAATCAAATAGGTCAGGATACAAAAGAACACAGCAGAGCGTGTCCTATACAGTCCTATACAGTAATGGAAGTATGAAGTCAGCACATAGAGTTACTAAGTGGTGATGTAAGATGCATTTCTTAATGCAGCTCATATTTAAAGAATTGATACAGAAACCATAAGCACCTGCTATAATCACACCAGTCTCTACCAGTAAGACTACTAGTTGCTTACAGGACTGTGCCCCTTCCTTTCCCAGTCCTCTCTCTTCCCTGGGTGCCACTCTCCCTGGCCTTGGCTGGGAAATCTCTACCAGTCTCTAAGTTGTATCTGATGGACCCAAAATTTTCAGGGGCCTTTATTGGCTTCCCTGGTAAGCCTTCAGCTGTGTTTGGAAAATACTATGGGCATACTTCAAACACAGCACAAATGCCATCCTGTAAAAATTATTTGCTTCTCTGAGAGCCATTTTGGTACAGGGAGTCATGAGGGAAGAAGCACCATGCATTGGGTGTGTGTCCCCAGGCCAGGCAACACGCGTGGTAAATGGCATCTCAATACTGCCTACCTGAATGTGTCGATCACTTAGGATAGATGACCACATGCTAATAAATTTCTAACGACTCAAATTGGGAAGGGGAAGGAAGATGAGGTAGATGACAGCCTAGCAATGTTACCCTGTCAAGTCTATGTGCAAAAAGGCATCTGCTTTGGAATAAAGCAAATCAAGCATGACAAAAGCCTCACCAGAAAGTCCGCTAGGCAAGCATGGGATGAAAGAGTGTGGGAAATTTTATTTTGATCTAAATCAACAACCTGACATAAACACTGAAGGAGCAAATGATTTTATTTGTCAGCTAGGCGCAGTGGGGCTCACACCTGTAATCCTAGCTACTTGGGAAGCAGAGATCAGGAAGTTCGAGGTTAGATGCCAGCCCAGGCAAATCGTTTGCAAGACCCTATCTCAAAAAAACCCAACATCAAAAAGGACTGGTGCAGTGGCTCAAGTGGTAGAGCACTTGCCTAGCAAGTGTGAGGCCCTGAGTTCACATCCTCAGAACCACCAAAAAAGCAGCTTTCATTGGTCCTATATATAGGTGCTTGTTTGTCTTCTAAAGCTGTAGTAACCAGATGCTCTTTGTCCTCAAGGGCAACTGCTCCTGTCACCTGATTGATGGCTTTGACATAAGGGTGCTCAGTGCATTTTATTGGTAAACTACACATGAAAATTTTCTGACTTTCCAATGTAACCAAAAGCATTAGTTAATTTTGTAAGAGAAACAGTCTATAATTCTTCACAATTTAATTTTTAAATCTAAAAAGGTTCCTAATCCCTGGATGACAGCATTCACATGGTCTCTAATCACCTCAGTTTAGCATCAAGTCTTAAAACCAGGTTGATACGGAATATGAGTGAGGGCAAAACATCCCATTAAAACACTGCTAAAAGTCAAATGTTGGCATAATCCACTTACAACGGCCCCAAAGAACAAATACAATGTAAAAAAATTATGAAGTGTTCCATAAAAGTGACTTGTAAAATCCTTCATCTTTTATTTTTTCTTTCCTAGGTCATCCTTATGAAAATCTCTGTTATCTATGTGTTTTCTGGGGAAAAAAGTGAATGATTACAGAATTAACTTAAACCCTGGGAGGCTTGGCTTACTGAAGGCTATCATCTTTCCATGACTCTATGTTAACCTTGGGTGACATGTTCTTGGACATGCCTGCTCCCAATGTGTAAAAAGCACTCCTGCTCCTATCTGTGACTTGCTCTGGACTCTAAAACATAAAAGTGAAAAAGAGTGTTTCCAAGTGTACTGAGTTCTTGAATTTTCCATGAAAATCAACATGAAGCCTCCTGAGAACTTAGGATATTCTACCCATTATGTTTGAAAAGAAAAAATAAGTTGTAACTGTGACAACTCCCCATAGATTTTTTCCCTAGATTCTACATAGTAAAATAATTACCTGTGCAAGGCATGTCTAAAAATAATAAACAAATGTAAAGAGACAAAACCAAATCCTTCTCAACACAGAACAAAGGAGTTTACTGAGTTCCATGACAGTCTTCAACACGAAACCAATGTAAAATAAATCAAGTCCTATTTTGAAGTGACTACTATTATATTGCTTATTTCTGGGTTAAAACTACAGAAAAATGTGCTTATGATCTCTATTAAAGTCATATGAAAATGAAAATCAGTGTCTTGAAAAACACTTCTCATAGAAATGAAAGGCTACCTTTGCACTTTCAGCGAGTTTCCCATCCTCACTTAGGTCTGATGAAGCAGGTGGTCGGCGTAGGCCCTGTGCGCAAGTCTGCCCGATTGTGATGCTTGAGGGCACACGCACACAGCAGAGAGTCTAGCTGGCATTAATTGTTCCCAATACCTGCTTTCAGGCTGTTTTCAAACGTACATGACAGTGTCAGGGGACGAGTTAAAGAACCAAACCTTTGGTCCAACCCCTGACCCATGGAGAGTGCTTGGTCAGCAATACAGTCCCATTCTTCGTGAGCTACCAGACGAGGATGCCTTCAGTACATACAGCCGTCTTCACAGCTGATGTCCAGCCACTCACAAAGGCTGCCCCATCTCCTGTCTCCCAGGGCAGCTCTGACAGCTGTGCCCCGTGTGCGCCCCACACTGGATCCCTCTGAGCCTCGCTCTTCACAGGGAAGGACCAGTGCCTCAAAGCCCCACAGAGCCCGTGACATAGGAAATGTCTGTGGTCGTTGGACTTGACCCACTTCACTGAGTAGTGTCACCTGGCTGAGTGGTGGGGGCCACTTGATTCAGTGTTTCCCCTCCCATGTGCCCATGGCCAGGTTGGAGAAGCAGCTGATGGTGGAGGAAGATTCTGCTCTTCACCGAGATCCCTGCCTTCTCAACCCCGCTGGCCCACTGGCCCCAAAATGGCTCTGGGAAACCTCTACCAAACAGACTGTGAAAAGCAGCGGTGTCATTTATACAATCACCTTCACATGCCAAGAAAGAAAACACCTAAGTAAACTTGGAACAAAATGACAAGAAGTGAACACCTTCAAGTACGCTCATTTCACACAACCAAAAGAAAACTGACATGCACATGTATTTCAGAAGAGAACGCCTCTCTTTAATTCACATTTCACTTTACTAATCCAGGATTACTTAGCAGGACAGAAACAATTTGGTGTCTGTAATCCCAGCTACTTGGAAGGATGAGATCCAGAGGATCACAGTTCCAGGGCAGCCCAGGCAAAAAAGTTTGTAAGACCACATCTCAACAGGGGGAAAAAGCTGGGCAAGAATCATAAAATAGGAGGATCCAAATCCAGGCCACCCTGGGCAATTGAGATATTTATACAAAACAAATTTTACTAAAGTTACCCACACACACAATGAAATTTACTATTTTAGGATGGGCCAGAAAACTTCAAAGAGCCTGGGTCTTAGAAAAAATTGTTCACAAAGCTCTTTCATCCAATTTTATAGAAGCATCTTTGATGGGAAACAGTGTGTGTCGATAGTCTGAATTATAACAGCTTCATTTCAATCCCATGTCTTTGGCTTCCTACCTCTGCGATTTGGGACGGGCTGCCTAATCTCTGTCCTCACTGTAAGCAGGTATGACACTACATACATACATACATACAACCTCACAGGTTGCCTTGAACATTTAATCAGGTCACAGATGTACTAGTTCAGTGAAAGTACCTGCTATGTATCTCTCAATAAAAAGCACCTACTAATTATTCTTGGAAAGACTCTTTGTCAAAGAGAGACCATATTCTTGTTGTTTTCTTCCTCCTACCCCTTCCCTTCCCAGTTTCCTTTCCCATCTTGTTTTTCTTCCTCTAAACATGACACTTTGAAGATATTTCTGAGCTTTTAAGATCCTAGATCCCTTTCACTTCAACTCTATTTTTCCCCCAGGGAATCTAATCTACTGTCATGACTTTAACTGACAAACTAGAGAGCTGAACTCCTAAAAGCACGTATCTAATTCAAATCTGAACACAAACCTGCTCACTCAACAGCTCCACTTGGAGATCTGGGAAGACCTCAGATTCATTATTGTGAATGAAAAGCGCAACTCACCCTCACTGCTCTGCAAACACAAGTGATGCCACCTCAGTGTGGGATCCACCTCAGTGTGGGATCCATCTCACTATGGGATCCACCTCAGTATGGGATCCATCCCAGTGTGGGATCCATCAGGAACCCTAAGTGTCATCCCTGGAGCTTCCCACAGCTCACTTTCCAGTACATAACCAGTTCCGTTTCACCCCAGAGAGCTCTCATGTATGTCCTTGTCTCCAGAGCCACAGCCACCTACCTATTCTAAGGCCATGAGCTAACAGGGATCAAACTGGCATGTTCACGGGCAATCCTGCCTCCAGCCCAATCTGTGCAGGACATGGCAGACATGATATGCTATCACTCTCCTGCCTACATTAGTGTCCACAGGACAAGAGGACAAATTCCATAAAGCCATTCATATGGCCGCTGCCCCTGTGGCCCTCCACATTCCAAACACATGGGGCCTCTCTAATTCTAACACACGTAGATCTTTCTCCTCCTTCAAGACCTTTATTCACATCCATTCTGTTTCCTCTTCTGGGATATCTGGAAGGCATTCCTACCCACCATTTTGTCATGATTACTAGCTATTTTCCTCCCACATAGGTCTCTGGTGAAACTAGACTTCCTATAGAAGGATTTGTTTCCTGATCTTCCAGACAAGGCTGCTTAATTACGCTTTTGCAAGAGATGCACTTTGTTTGCACGGCACTCTTTGGTACATTTGAAGTTGCTCAGTGTCTATTAGCCACAAAGATACTAGGGACATAAGAACAAGAATGCTAGCTCTCCTGTTTACAGCCATATCTCTTAATCTTATCTAACACCATGCTTGCCTATGTGGACCTACCATGAGAATGATAAATATTTGTTAATTAATAAACACAGAAATGATCTAACTTGATGTGAAAACTGCTCACAATTGGTGGAGAAATACCATAAAACTTTAATTCAAGGTGGACTGTGATAACTTATTACAGGGAAGGACTACTCAATACTATGACAGGGAAAAAACTGTCAGTCCTAGAACAGAAATACATGAGAAAGGCCTGCATGAGGAAAGCTTCTTTCTGAGGCTGGGATATGAAACAAACCAGGGAGAGCTGGCAAGACTGGGCAATCTAGAGGGTAGGAAGTATTCCAGGGAGAGGGAAAGGCTTGGGGAAGACATGGGTAGTCAGGTACACAGATGGTAGACAAATAACTGTGCTGGGTAGAGAACAGGTAAAATGCAGAAATGGCTAACTCCTAGAATTAGGATTAAATAGACTGCCAAGAGCCATTGATGGTTTTAGCACTGGATCACATGATCAAAGATGGTAACAATCTGTTGGCAGATTAAAATGGGGGGAGGGGGTGGAAACTAGTAAGTAGCCTGTTGCAATATTCTGGCCACAAGGCAAGGAGGAAAGTAGCAGAAACCATCCTGCAGCAGAATAACAGCAGGGCTTGGATGGGAGAAGGGGCCTGTCACCAGCTAAACTGAACTCCAAAGCAGAGAAAGGACAGGAGATGAGTGCTTCATGATGTGCTTACATATGGCTTGACCATGTAATTAAATAAGACAGCAGATGCAAGTAAATTTCAGGTATGAGGCTCTGGGAATATTAAATTGTGACAAACATTTTTACAGTTTTTCCCATAAAACCTTTACTTGTTTATTTTTCCAGTACTGGGGCTTGAACTCAGGGCCTACACATTGAGTCACTCCACTAGCTCTTTTTTGCAAAGGGTTTTTTTCGAGATAGGGTCTTGCAAACTATTTGTCTGGGCTGGCTTCAAACTGCAATCCTCCTGATCTCTGCCTCCTGAGTAGCTAGGATTACAGGGGTGAGCCACTGGTGCCCAGTTAAAACCTGTATTTATAATGAAAGAAAGTACAAAGAATAATAACGCCTGTTTATAATTACTGACTGAATTCTCAATATTCCCTGCACCTAATTTTTATTTAGACTAGGAATCAAGTTTCTTCTAATTTGTCATAACCTCCCTCTCTTCAAAGAGTTAATTTCCTGAAATGGCCGAGAGGGAGGAACTCACTCACAACATGCAGAACTTCACTCAGTAGAAGAATATCATTTATGTTTAAAAGAATTCCAGCCTTTGTCATAGGCTCTGGGCACAAAGGTTAAAATGACATACAGAATATCTTAAAAGGTCATTCTAATGTCCAAACTGTTAACATCTGAAATGATGCCATCTCTAACCATCAGGAGAGAATCTGAAGAAGAAGTCACACTTACTTTTGCAGCACCTATCTGTTCTTTTCGGAATTTCTCAAGTGGCGCAATTAATACATCATTAGCGTTTTGAATCTGAAATTAAAAATGCACATATATTAAACGCTGTATAATTCCATGCCAACAATATTGAAAACCTGGCCCACCAGCACTTGCTCTTCTGTTTCCACAGACATATTGTACACGTTGCGCATTTTCTACTTTGCAATTAAGCTCTTTTCATCTATGATCTCACTTGGTCCTAACAATAATGTGAAAATAAGTACTTATTTTGGTGAAACTGTAGCTTGAATGTTTAACTTTCTTCTTCTAAGATTTACAAACACCTTTAATTACACTGGTTTAATGTAGACAGGTCGAGCATCCGTTTAAAATTGAGCCAGGCAAAGCTCTTCCATTTTGCTGCTGGGATGTCAGAACTGCACAGCTGTGGAATAAAGTAAGGTTAATTTTCCACTATTTAATTAGATTCCTCGCACATGGGATTTGCCTGGAAGTTCTCATAGCATTTTCCAAGCTGATTAAATAATATCTGATTTCATTTCAATGAAGAGTATTTTAGTCCCATGTTCCAAACTGGGGTTCGCTGAAACTCTAAAAAGACATTTCTTTTAATACTGATCTTTAAGAATGCTGCAAGTGGGGAAGGGACAAGGTCCAGGAATGGAACACAAAACTTGCTAAGGAGAACTGTGCTCAAAAGGAATCTTGATTGACAACGCAAAACACCACCTTCCAAACAGACAAAAGCAAGATGCTATTAGCAGAATACTTTATTAATCATTAATTATTTGTTCTGCCACTACAACTGAATATAACTGATGATCTACTGAGCAAGTGCTACCCTGAAAAGACCTATTTAAACCATATTACATATTTTGATATAAGTTAAACTATGAGTTATGTGTACTACTCTTATTTCTGTAAGTCTGAAATTATATCATAAAAAAAGTTCGTACAAGTTTTCATCTATTCTCATTACTCTGGTCAGTCACTAAGCCAAGCTTTATGTCTTAAATTCCACAGTCCAAGTGCCCAGAGACGAACAATGACATGAACTGGAATGCTGATGTTGCTTCCTAGGGCCCTGGAATCAAGCTGCACAGAAATGTGAAGACAGAGCTGGCAAAACACACACACTCAAGGGACCTCGAGGGCCAACTGTAGCTGCCTCTGTGACCACCAACCGGTTTCTACATGACAGCCCAGGAAGGCACACGCCAGGGACGCCGCACAGGTGTCCTACTGGGCACAGGTGACCACAAACAGTGGTGGAGAACTCTGTTTTAATTCTCACTTCTTTCCCCTCAAGAATTTCAAATACAGCGTGAGGGGAGAGAGAAAGACAGAGAGAGAGAGAGAGAGAGAGAGAGATCACCCAGTGCTAAGGAGCAGCTGATACTGCCCTTTAAGTCTGCACAGGAGCAAAGGCTACCACAAACATTTCAGCCTAACTTGGAGGAGCACCAGCAATAAAAGCTACCATTTACTGAATGTTTATGCTGTGCTAAAAACTGCAGTGGGTACTTCAACAAGTATTTAAAGTTAGTGAACTGAGACTTAGAGATGCTTCTGGAGTGGTGAAAATGCCACCACCACCAAGGCTGGACAAGATTGCATGCAGTCCAGGACATGTGGCCTGTGTAACCGCGACACAATGACACAGGCTTGTGACTCAGTGCTTACATTCACTGAGTACTCAGCAGTAACAGCTTTTAGTTTCTAAACATGTAGAGTGTGAATCTCATTCAGTATTGATTACATGTTCATACCCAGACCCACTGTTCTCCCTGTGGGTTGATGTGTATCTATATGCACCACCAGAAAATGCTTGCCCACCAAGCCCTGGGTGACAGGTGGCCTGGCTCTCCCACACCCTATTGTAAATGCCTCATTTACACATATGTAAATGTGTGCCACTACACACAAGGCTGGGATCTAGGGGGGAGGGAGAAATTAAGATGTGGGCTAAACTTCCCAGAGACTAAAGTCTCCTTGAAAAGAAAAAGTAAATGTATTTACTGCACAAAAATTTTGATGCCTGTAAAGAACCATTAAAAAACTTTAGGGATATTAAAAGCTGAAACTGATCAAAATGAGAATAGTTATGTGATAGGCTACGCAGGAAACTTTATGAATATCTTAGGAGTCTGAGAAGCAAGGGTTATGAGTCAATTGAGTATTTAGATGGTTGATGTGATGGGTAGTCTAAAGAGAAAGAATATTCTAGAAACAGACAGTCATGAATAAAGGCAAAAGGGTACAACTCAGCATGGCATATGAGAAGGAGGAGTGCAGCACAGATAATGAAAGCATTTATTAAGAACTCATTACGAGCCCATGATGGCCAGGTGCAGTAGTCAAGCCTGTATCTTATCTACTCAGAGGTGGACACCAAGAGGATTGTATTTCAAATCCAGTACATGCAAAAAGTTAGCAAGACTCCATCCCAAAGAATGGCTGGGTAGAGTGGCACTCACCTGCCACCCCATCTACTGGGGAATCACAAATAGTATTGCATCCTGTGATGTAGGCCAGCCTGGGCACAACGGCAGACCCAATCTCGAAACTAACCAACACAGAAAGACTGGCAGCATGGTTCACGCCATAGAGCATCTGCCTAGCAAGTGCAAGGCCCTGAGTTCAACCCACAGTACCAACAAAAAAAGAAAAGAAAGAAAAAATCATCATGCTTGTGAGTACACTGACAAATTACTTTTTTTTTTCTATTTTTTCCTTTTTTTTTTTTTTTTCCGGTGCTGGGGACCGAACTCAGGGTCTTACACTTGCCAGGCAAGCGCTCTTCCACTGAGCTAAATCCCCAACCCCTACAAATTACAGTCCTTCCATTAACTTGTCTAAAACAAGACTCATGGAATGAATGTGAGTGATGTCTGGAAGGCAGGAGACTCTATAGAAGTACCATGCATTGTTGTTAACTCTAAGTTACCCAGCTGGATAGAGAGCACACCCTGTTGTTGTTAAAGATCAGTTAAAATAAGGAAAAGCTGGATTATATTCAAATTCTAGGAAAAGAAGCCTGTGTATAGAAATCTGCTGGCCTCTAAACAGAGAAATGATAAAAAAAATCTTTTTTTTGAGAACCGAGGACTACATGAGATAGCTTTGGGAATAACAAGATGGTGACAAGAGAGGTCAACTCCAAGGCTGGAGAGGAAGTCTAGGGTGAAGTGACGAGAGAGGGGACCCAGGACCTCCAGGGCTGGTGGATAGGTAGGAAGGGTCCCAGAGATAGCTCAGTGGGGGCCTTAGCAGGACCATGGACAGGTAACTAGAAGGAGGGAGAAGTAACCTGAGGTGTCTGCCCACTGGATCCTTGGTGCCACATACAGAACTGGGGTAAGGAGATGGTACATATGAGTGGTTCAGGAAAAATACTCTAAACTTCACTTTGGATCTATCACATTTGACACCCCAGGAAAATGCAAAGACTGTGTGGGAACATCCCATCTTGCAGTGGCAGAACTACTCAACAGGAATGAAGGTGTTACAATTGGGGTACCAAGGGTTAGGATGAGGGTGGATGGAGGAGGACCATGCTCTAAATCCTTGGCACCCACACTCACAGGCAAGTCTGCTTGACCCTCTGTGCCTGTCACATAACTACCACCGGGGAAGAAAGCAAAACCCTGAGGATATGATGGACTGGGAGAGTTAACCAGCACTTGGTGGGCATGTACCATTTCCTGCCTCCATGTTTCTTAGTTTTTCTTTTGTTTTTGGATTTGCTTCATTTCCCCTGCCCATGGCAAGTTTTAAACCAAAAAGGGGAGGGGGGAGAAAAACAGCCAATGGGATGGCAGAGATCACAAGTGATTTGTTGAGGTCCCCTGAGTGCCATATACTGTACTAGGTGCTTCCTGTTATTAAAAAGTCGACTTTCTATGAGTAATGAAGACAAACAGGACAGATAATCCAGAATACAGTAAGAACACAAGTGTTAAAGTCAGACAGACCCAGCTACCTTTGACTCTCAGCATCAAAATATGTAAAAAAAAAAAAAAAAAGAAAGAAAAATCACAGAAGTGCAGGAGGCATGACTCCTGCATTGTTAAAATACATTGTTTAAAAAATCACAGGAGAAATAAACATATTTTAAAAAATCACTAGCCCAGATCTGGTCATGGCTGGCTCCCGGTGAATGGGGACATCTTCAAGAACTGACTGTCTATTCGATGTTCTTACTCATCCTCCATGAATGATTCCCCCACCAATAATTTAAAATGTAATTATTCAGTGCTGGAACCTGAAATCCAAGTCAATTTAACACAATCATACCCTTTCAGAGGACAGACAGCAGATGACCTAAACCAAAATTTTTGCACAAGCCACTGTAATATTTGAGACTTTTTCATCTGAAATATGCTGCTCCTTGTGTGTAGGTCAGTGGCTGCTGTCCACCATATGTGGGTTTGAATTCCAGAGATGGAGATGGGAATGCCAATCCCATTGGCACAGAGTGGGCCTGTCCTCACCCTCATCTTTGTACATCCCTTGGGACCTGTGTGACTTGCACCTGTACACAGCCGCCCATCCGTGGATGAAATGCTTCAATTTTGGAGTAATCCATGAGTGAAGAAGGTGTTACGATTTTGGTACAATTAACAGTCACTGTTGCTCCTGGATAATAAGGGAAAATGCCAGCGAGAATGGTAGAAAACCTTTAGTAGAAATAGGAACTAGGGGCAACTTTGGGGACAGAGCCTTGTGTAATTTTTTTTAATCCAGACAAAATTTTGGCTGCCATGGAACTCTTTTCACCCACGTTTACATAAAATAATTCCTAATGAGATTCGTTCCAGAAAATCAAGTCACAGACTTCAGGAAATACTAGACCCCACCATGTTTACGGGACGTGTGACTTTGCACGACCTTAACAGGATGTTTTAGGAAAAATACGGAAACAGCCATGCATGACAGTACATGTCTTTAATTGTGGAGACAAGGGAGGTGAAGATGGGAAGATCAAAGTCCAAGGCCATCCTGAGCAAGAAAAGTTAGCACAACCCTATCTCAGAAACACACTGAGCATGGTGGTGCACAACTTAATCCCAGCTACCCAGGAGGAGGGGACGGAGGATAGTGTTTTGGGAAAAACCAGATCCTATCTGAAAAGTGGGCTAAAAGCAAAAAGGGCTAAGGGTGTGACTCGAGTGGTGGCATAATCCACAGAACCTAAAAAAGCAATTTTAATACTCTTGTTAGGTACTGAAGATAGGGCTGGGTGTGGCTCAAAGGGTGGAATGCCTGCCTAGATGCTGGTGATAATATGAAGTCTTGCAAATGTCTTAAACACAGTTAACTCATTACTCATAGTCAGAAGCCGAACCTCGGGTTTAAGTAAGGTTTTGGGTTTTTTTTTTTTTTTCACTTTTTGTAGATGTTGACCCATATTTAAAATTCTTTTCAGTAAAAGAGAAGCAGGTCAGTACTACGTAATGCTCTGTTGTCCCGTGGCAGGGACTGCAGGGTGGGTCTTGGAAAACTGAGGATTATGATTCCTGTGCCTTCTCTTTTGCCATTTCAAGTGGCTCTCAGCTGTCATGAACAGCCACAAGGGAGTGCTCCTCCGTCACTCAGAAGCAGTGGCTAGGGAGGTTCCCACGTGGTGAGAAGAAACTTCCGCAAACCTGTGTGGCTCTTTTCTCCATGTATAGCTGACAGTTTTCTACAGACCACGCATTGTCAGGTGCTATCATCTGATCTTCAGTGCCAGCTTTTCACAGCTGAGAACCTTCAGCTCATCTGAACAGCAAGTGCATAAGAGCAATCTGAAAGATAATTTCCCTGCCCATTCACCTTTGCCCTCTCCAGGGTTGTCATCATAAATTAAATGACTAACTGTCCTGTTATCCTGCAAGCTCCTATGTAACAACAGGATGTCACAGCAATTAGAATTCTCTACCTCAAACTTTCAAAGGTCAGAAACACCCAAAGTCTCGAGGCAAATATACAAGGATACTCTGCAGTACAATTTGAAGTGGTTGCTTGAGGAGGCTGCAACGGACAACACTATTTACAACAAGAACACCAATGACAGAGCCCACTGCAAAAATAGTGTCCTGTGGGGATGTCAAAATAGCCATTCATCCAAAGTGGAAAGGCCAGAAATACATGTAATAATGACGGGGTTGAGTATAATCAGAGAAAAGGACATCAGCAAACATGATGTAAAAATGGATTATCTGCAACTGGGGAAAAAACACCTATGAGTCCTAATCTGGATCACAAGCAAGCACTTCTCCTCAACCTTCTCCCAAATCCTGTCCAGTTCTCTCTAGACCCTTCTTTGGAAGAAAGTCTGGCAAGAGGTGGGAGCCAGAGGGCTAACTGGGGCTCAGTCCTGGGTCCTGACCAACTCCTTTCTAGGTAAGTAAAGCAAACCCACAGCACTGCTACACTCAGGGAGGTGTGGGAGGGGGCCAACATGACCAGGACCACGACACACATCCCAAACAACCCCAAGTCAATAAGGCATGCGTTCTACTTTACATACTTTAATGTGAGCAAATCACTACGAAACCCCTATCTCCATCGAAAAAGTATCACCTAAGGCTAGCTGGATACCACAGTGCACCACTAACTTGAATGAAACTTGCTTTTTTAATATTAGAATGTTTTAACTGACATGCTAGGCTGTGTTCCACTGTGAACCCCACCCACTGGACCTCATCTGTCCAGATCCAACTCCGACTGGAACTCAATATTCCTTTCATCTTTATGTTTACCAGTCACAATGTTTTCTTATAGGGATTAACTGGGGAGAGAAGTCTAACTCTTGAGAGAATCACGCTATGCGCATCTCCTTTCTGTTTTAGAAGATGAGCAAATTACTACCCCCAGTCCCCAAGAGCGCACCCTGGTCTGAAGTTACAAATTCTTGGCCTGTGTCTACTCTCACACCTACCCATCCTGGCCAAGTTACCAAACAAAGTGTCAGTTTTCTTTTCAATTTAGTGCAGATACCATGCCCACATGTACAGCCTGCTCATAAAGACTAAATGTTTAAGTTGATGCCTCATTATTGTGTTTACAACGAAATATAAAGCAGTATTTGCTTCCTAGTAAATGCGCTGTGTTGCACAGGCCAATTGTGATGCATTTAGACTTTTTGCAAAATGACTTAGGAACTGCTACTGGAGTTGTAGCGTAAGCGAGCGACATCTCAGAGCACACACCAGACATCAAGGCTTCTTAACGGAGCGAGAATGGTTAGCAGGGACAAAATGGCAGACAGCCCTCTCCATTTCTAGAGAGCATGACCACCTCTAAATAGAAGTCAAATTACAGTGTGCTCCTTTTTAATAAACTCATCTATCCTCATAAGGTGGAGAACTGGAAAACCATCTAACCAAGACAGAACTGACCATTTTCACAGAATTAAGCAGACAGAGCGGGGGAGGGAAGGAGTGTTCAAAATCTCATCTACATTGATCTAATAAATCCATAACTCCAGGCTGTACCCAATGAAATTCACTAAGTGCTGAGTTAGTTGAACCAAAAAGGCAAGTTATTTGTTTTAAATTTTTGCTGCTCTTAAATTAGTTTTGCTTCATTCAATTTTTATCCAGTAATCACTAATGGGATGCAAAAAAGAATGTTTCTAAACTAGGTGTGGTGGTGTATGCCTGTAATCCCAGCATTCGGGAGGCTGAGGTGGGAGGACTGAATTTAAGTACAACCTGGGCTACAAAAGGAGAGCTGAGGAAATATTTTTAAATGCCAGACAGTAACACAGCACATTCTCTCCTCATGGGCTTGTATCTGCTGCTGACTATCCTCATTACTGTTTGTCAGTTTATAACTCTAAAACAATGGAGGCAAAAAAAAAATCAGAAAAAAGAAGCCACACTGCTTTTCAGCTACAAATGTGAATCGACAAACTGGAACTGACACTGGAAAAGCTACTGAAAAGAATCACTCTGACTAACCTCCATATATGCACTTTAGCATTCTCCTTTCGGTTGTGAACAAAAAGCATGCATCTAGGAAAGCACTTTTATTGGCTTTTAGAAGAAACTGTGTTAACTCAAAGGTCATACAAGGTTAACATCTCACTGGGCACAATTAAGGAAGGCTGCTAGCCTTTCTCTTTGAGGGGTTAAACAACCATTTCTACATTTGTGTGGCAAAAACCTTCTTCTGGGAGACCGGTAAGCAATCAAATCTGCCCCCACACACCCATCTAGCTAATGTGAAAGAAAATAACAGGAACAGCCAAGATGCCCCAGCACTGACGAATGGATTAAGAAAATGCGGTATTTATACACAATGGAATTTTATGCAGCCATGAAGAAGAACGAAATGTTATCATTCGCTGGTAAATGGATGGAATTGGAGAACATCATTCTGAGTGAGGTTAGCCTGGCCCAAAAGACCAAAAATCGTATGTTCTCCCTCATATGTGGACATTAGATCAAGGGCAAACACAACAAGGGGATTGGACTTTGAGCACATGATAAAAGCGAGAGCACACAAGGAAGGGGTGAGGATAGGTAAGACACCTAAAAAACTAGCTAGCATTTGTTGCCCTCAATGCAGAGAAACTAAAGCAGATACCTTAAAAGCAACTGAGGCCAATAGGAAAAGGGGACCAGGAACTAGAGAAAAGGTGAGATCAAAAAGAATTAACCTAGAAGGTAACACCCACGCACAGGAAATCAGTGTGAGTCAACTCCCTGTATAGCTATCCTTATCTCAACCAGCAAAAACCCTTGTTCCTTCCTATTATTGCTTATACTCTCTCTACAACAAAATTAGAAATAAGGGCAAAATAGTTTCTGCTGGGTATTGAGGGGGTGGGGGGGAGAGGGAGGGGGCGGAGTGGGTGGTAGGGAGGGGGTGGGGGCAGGGGGGAGAAGTGACCCAAGCACATATGAATAATAAAATTAATAAAAAAAAAGAATGAAAATAAAAAATAAGAACTGCAAAAAAAAAAAAAAAAAAAAAGAAAAGAACAGGAGAAGGTGCCTCCAGAAAGGCCTGTCATCACATGTAGTAATCTCAACAGCGCTGCACTCTTTACCAAGGCCACCACGCACAGCAGGTCATCTTAATTGTCCTGCCCCTGCCTTGGTGCTATTCCCTCTTGCTGATACCAGTCTGCCCTCCCCAACATGCCTCTCACAGAGGAGCACTGGAAAGAGAAGATAAAGTCATTCCTCTGCTTGAATCTTTCATTTATGGATTCACACAATCTTGACAGTCTTTGCAAGTTAGTAAAAGTAAACGCCTGGATCATAGTTATTTTACAGCACTACATTTGAGTAGATGGACGCTAATATGCTTTAATCACAACTGTCCAATATTTAGGTTAATGGCAGGTTGCTGAAATCTGAAGAAACACTGAAGATATCACTACAATGCAGTTTCTTAAACTGCTTCTTAGGGTTTTGCATTAATAAGGACAGGTGGGAGTAGAGAGGGGGAGGAAACAGGAATTGTGCAGGATGAAGAGTCCTGTACAGAAAGGCTGGTGGCTTGCGCCTGTAATCCTAGCTACTCAGGAAGCAGAGATCAGGAAGACCATGGTTTGAACCCAATATGGGCAAAATAGTTCACAAGACCCTATCTGGAAAAAAACCCATCACAAAAAACAAAAGTGGAGCAGCTTGAGGTGTAGGCCCTGAGTTCAAACCCCAGTACCACAAAAACAAAGACAAAAAGAAAGCAGAGACTGACCTAACTAATATAGACAAAAACAAAGAAAGACTGGGCAGCTGGGCCTGGTGGCTCTTGCCAGTAATCCCACTGTTCCTGAGGTGGAGACTGGGAGGACGACAGATGAGGCCTGTCTAGGCAAAAGTACCAAGAACCCATCTCAACAAATAAGCTGGGTGTGGTGGAAGTGAGAGGGAGAGAGAGGGAGGAAGAGGGAGAGACCCTATCTGAAAAATACCTAAAGCAAAAGAGGCGCCTTGAGGCATGGCTCAAATGATAGCGCTCTTGCTCAGTAAGCCCACAGCCCTGAGTTCAAAGTCCAGTACCATGGGAAAAAAGAAAAGACAAAAAGCAAGCTTAGGCAGATAGGCTGGACCTCTTGACGGGCTGGAGCGGACTTAGGGGCCAGCACCAGGCTCTACATCAGGTCTTCACACAGACACGTGCCTGGTGATATGGCACACGCTGCCTGGCACCAACAGGGGCTGATTTGGAGAACACCAGGATCACACTACAAGCCATGGCTTGAAAAAGCCGTCTGCACGGGATCCCTTCCTCTAGTTACTATAGTGTCCATTTAGAACACAGAGGTTTAGCCTGCAAATCTCCAATCTAATATGTACATCCCAACACCACAGGGTGAATCTTCTGCACTTTTTTTTCTTTTTTCCCTCTCTTTCTTTCTTTTGCTCTTTTGTACATCTTCATACTTAAACACACTTTTACACAAGGCAAGGTCCTTAGGCTTGTGTGCTTCTGTGACAACATGGAACCCACTTCTGCTGCACGCCATGGCACATTCTCTCAGCATCACCCACCTCCATGGGGTGGCTTTTCTGAGACGCTGGACTGAGAAAGAGCCACAGCTGAGCCTGGACCCCAAGGGACGGCCACAAAGCCTTAGCGACAAATACCGCTGCCAAGGAAAGCCAAGGTTCCTGCTGTCCATGATTCATAAATACACCTGCACAACCAGTCTTCTCGTCCTGGGCCTGCACAATAGTCATCCTTTGCATCTTCTGCAGTAATGGGGTTTGAACTCAGAGCCTCACCTAGAGTTTGCCTAGCAGTGCTCTACCACTTGAGCCACACCCTCAGCCTTTGTTGCTTTAGATATTTTTTCACACAGGGTCTTGCATTTTTGCCCAGGGCTAGCATCAGACTGCAATCTCCCTTACTTCTGTCTCCTCTGGAGCTGGAATTACAGGCATGCACCACCACACCTGGCTTGTTCTTTGAGATAATGTCTCACTAACTTTTCCCCAGGCTGGTCTTGAAGTGCGATCCTCCTGTTTCTGCCTACCAAGTAGCAGGGATCACATATGTGTGAGCCACACACCAGGCTCTTCTTGATTCTTAATTGTCACTGCGTAGGGAATAGCCTTGCCATGGTGGAGACTCAACCTCCAACTGTTAAATGGATGGAAAAAGTTGTTCTGATAAGACTTAGATACTGCCACAAATACCCTCATGGTATCACTGAGGGTATTCTTGCCTATGGAAACTAGACAGTTTTAAAAATATGAAAAGCATTTCAATTATATGCACCTTGACACAATGCTGTATGACACTGGTAGGTCAGAATCTAATACAAAGCTGACTGCTTTTATCCTTAGGAAAATGACAGCGGCTTCTCTCCACTGATGAACAGATGCTCTTGGCCTTCAGGTCACCCTCGGTGGAAGGTAGAGCACATGGCAGGAGCAGCCAACATACGACACCAGCCTCCAAATCTTGCTAACCCTCCCTCCGTCCTGATGGATGACTTCACTGCGATACTTACGTGGAAATCGGAAGAAGAAAAACCAATGGCTCTGACAGATTTTAGTTGGACACCAGGAATGGGGTTGATGGGGGCGGTTATAGACTATCAGGCCTGAATGCACAGGTGACAAGGGGACATTAAATAGGTTGCTCCCATCAGGAAGGGGGGATGGGATTCTTGACTGGTCAGGGGCTCAGTCCTCACCACAGCCCTGTCACAGAGCTACAATTATTATTATTATTCCCATTGCAGAGATGAGAAGATGGAGGCCCAGACAGATTAAATAACTTGCCCGAGGTCACTAATGCCTGGGAGGTCATAGGCAGTCAGCCGGGTTCAGTCTTAACTCCTGACCAGTCTGGTACTCCACATTACAACCAGAAGTAAGATTCGCCCCCAGTAAAGTGACAGATGTCAGAATGGCTATCCAAAATAATAATTAAAAAAAAAATTAAAGGAGTTGTAGAGTTAAAGTGAAGAGACTGTGTACTATTTTCCTGTTTTCTGATTTCTAAACCTTGAAAAAAAGATGCTATTTTCCTTACTACAAATCCTTTTTTTGAAATACACGCACTGTTTATGGCATCCCCAAACAGTTTTGCCAGTGAGCTAAAGCCATGTTTATGTGTGCGATAAAAAGTCTCGCTGAGCAGAATAATGATGACTTTTCTTGGTTTATGAAATACTGTAATAAAACAATGGTGAGGGAAGAACCTGCCTGGACCCAGGGGAGATTAGGAAGAGGTCTCTATCATTATTCGTTCTCACAAGTAAACTCTGGGAAATTAGGGAAAAGGAGACATGGTTTCAGAAACACAGCCACTGTAGTACAGCCCATTCCTAGTCACTTTCCCTGGAAGAACACTCCCATGGGATGTTTATGTCATATACTATCTTGAAATAAATAAACACAGGAAACTTTCTAATTGCAACTTGTGCAGTTAAGAAAAAACAGCACCCGAAGTGAACACTCACACACAGCCTATTTTACTATAAACTATCCCGTGGTGTCTGCTTGGAAGTGAACATTTTAAAGATCTCTGGGGCCAAGGGGCTGGGGGACAAGAAAGAAAATAATCTTTTTAAATAAATAATTCCTTAATTGAATAAGTCAGCAAACTGAATCACTGTGTTGTTAAAAATAAAACCAGGAGAAAAGCAATTAAAAGAGAAAACTTCGAGCTTTAATAGCGAATTACAGAAGTTCACAAGCAACCAAAAGTTATCTCGAAGTCCTACAATTTTGCAAACAAGAGATAGGATTTACTTTGCAAAGATTTTCTTTGAGACTTTCCCAGGCATTTGAACACAGGCTCTTAGTCATAGCTAGGAATTACTTCCCAAATAAGTTCCATATGTTCTAACTCTTGTCCCCTGGTCTCTTCAAAATCCAGATCTGGTCATAAACTATCAGCCAGTTTTCCACACTGCACAGCTGTCAAAATCCTTTCTTCCCCAATGAAATAAAGAAATTCCTTCAGTCTCTCTGTGAGGTCTTAGATCATGCAAAGTGCAGAGGTATGTCAATCCCAGACACGTTCTCTTCACAACACATGAGGAGCGGCACAAAAACAATGCACTTTTCCTAATGTGCGAGGAGAGGACGAGGTCCCAACAGCAAACACGGTCACTTATTACATCATTAACATTGCTACCGCCCCTGTTGGGCTTAACTCCAGCCATGCAGGAATGCTCTCAGTTCACAGAACTAGCTAAAAGGAGGTTAAGATTCTCCTCGAGAAACTGACAGTTGCAAATTACTTCTCCCTGTGTCTCCTGCCATCCAATGACACACACAACACCATGCCATGGAATACCTCAAGCATCCTGCACAGATGACGACGGAAAGCCACAGGGACACAGAATCACCCATTCCTCCTCTTTTTTTAACCTCCCCTCAAGATTAAAAAGGCACTCACTTACTGGGCAAGTTAGCTCCCCAGCACTCAGTTTACATGCTCAGGAAGAAGACTGCTAGTTATAAAACCATCTCTTACCTCATTCTTCCCAGGTCTCCAAACAGCCAAAGACCCCCTGTCACTCCCACAGTCAACAGTCACATCCTGTTTGTAATGTCCTTGGACATTCTAGCATTTGGATAGTTGAGGTGTGCTGAACTAATCCAAAAGCAATCTGTCTGATTAAATTAATATAACCAATCTAATTAAATTAATTAATTGCTTAGATGGAAATATGTAATCCTTTTGGATAATTCAGAAAGTCAATAAAACTAGACTGTGTGTTGCTATCACTGAAAGAAAACCAGTCCTACTGCTAACATGGAGACAGGAGGCTGATGAAGTCAGTATTCCTGCCCTGAAGCCTCACCCAGTCCCTGTTCTCCATTACCATGAGAGGGCCTAGGTGCACCTTGATAACCTGTTGACTCAGGTGAGTTTTCAAGAATTCTCTCTCAGTGTAAAAGGAGTAAAGACAGACTCAAGTAACTTATCTTCATGTTACCTTTTGAGATAAGAGAAAACTCTACACCCTCGTCAAGAGTCAAGCGTACATTCTCACGCTTCAAATGTCAGGTGAGACTAAGCCCCTTATCTGGAAGTGATTGTCCCACTCCCATAGCACCCCAAAACTTTTTCTTAACAGGTTCCAGCTTTTCCACCCTCCTAATTTTTGTCCTTTCAATGAATGCTACCAAATTCAGCGACCTGTACAACCATGGAGACTGTGGGCCTCCCTACAGGAGCTCCCCATTGCCCTGTCACACTTTACTTTTGTGGCCTGTCTCCAGAATTTCAGCACCATCCCCTACACACAGCTCCCTGCCCAGGTTCATGGTCACCCATACTTAACTTCCCAGGATGCTATCTAAAAAAGAAGGACATGCTCCTTTCCAGTATTGATCACCTCTCCACAACCTTCAAAATAAAAAGTTTCCTCTAGTCCAGTACCAGAGGTCCTAAACAAAGGAGCCTCCCTTACCTCCTAATGACCTTTCTGCCACCTCTCGCACAGAGAGGTGACCTTTTCTGTCATCCTCCCTCCCAGGTTCATTTGTTCCACTCCCTGTCTAGAAAACCTCTGGCCCTCTAAGCCTCATCCTCAGTGTCACTGGCTGGGTGACCTTCCTGAATGCTGCCAATTTAAGCCTTGAGGGTGCTCATCATTCCATCATCCCACCAGAGGACAGAGCCCTGCAGACCACTGGGGGCTGGTCTGTTTCCCCAGTGAGATCACGAGTATGACTGAGAATGTGCCAATGCACCCAGGGTGTTTTTTTTTTTTTTTTCAATCTCTCAGGAACTCATGAGCACCCATGGCACATAGCTACTGGCCAAAAGGCACCTCTAGATATAAGCCCACACCTTCTATTTGGGCATGCCAAATTATAGGGCGTCACTACATACAGGAACAAAAGGTTAACGACCTCATTTCCACTGCTTTTAAAAGGTGAGTGAAGTCTACAGACAGTACTACCCTGAACATGCCCAATCTCGTCTATAAGGTGAATGGGTGACATTAACTTCTAGAATTTACTCTATTTTTTTATCAACTCCCGTTACCATTTTAGAAGTGAAACCTGATTAAGCCATGGGGATATCGAGGGCGATACGCATGCTAAATGCTATTTGGCAAAACAGCCACTACCTAGACATTTCTTACGGATGAAGAAGCAATGGCCTGCTGTCTTATCATTGGAACATGCCTCGCTACTTGTGCCAAAAATTCAATTAGACTCGTAAACAACCTTGGAAGAATGAGTAATCAGAAACACAGCTTCTTGTGGCCTTTGAGCTTACCAGCCAGGGAACATACTAGCTACATCACTGCAGTACCACATTACAATACTGTGTTACGATTCCAGCACTTAGGCAAAAAGGCAAAAGAAAAAAGGGAAGCTCAGGTCAGATTGGGAAGTGGACAGAATTTGTTTTCAGAAACTTCTACCTCCTCAGCCACCCTGAGTAGGCTTTGTTTAGTCTTTGTGATAGTGCATATATTCACACTGGGTGCCTCTCCCACTACCCTCTTTTCTCTTCATTGTAACCCCTCACCAAGGACCATGCTCCCAGGAAACCTAAGAATGTCCAGCCCACTACTTGAGCCCACCAATAAATCTTACTACTTCTACAGGATCCTTCATGAAGACCTTGTGCCACACTTTTGAACATGGAGTAAATCTGATAATGTGTGCTGATTTACTGGATAGGGTCCAACATGCGTCTGTTACTCTGAAAGCTAATTGCCCTGGGATATGGAGGGCTGCACGACAACTCCACAATGGCAAGTCAGTGTCACGGATGGTGGAATGAGAGAACTGTGCTGGAATGCTCTAATGCATAACAAGGCTTCAAGAGGTTCTTATCTGAACAAACTGCAACTTCACTGTAGATCAAGTTCATAGCAAGATGACATGGTAACACTTCCATTCTCAGTTCACATATACAGACGGGAAATTAAGATCAACAGGCCTATGCTCAAAGAAGGTCACTGTCCAACCAGAAGCAACACACAACCCGTCTTTCAAGTAAGAATTTAAACTAACCACAAGTGAAGTGATGGTAAACCAAAGCTAAATATTTTTGGTTTAGTTTTTAATACTCGAACCATTAATTCCTGAGTTACCACCTATAACTCAATAGTTTTCAAGCAAGTTCTCTCTCTGCAATATGGCAGTGATGGCCCTACCCTTACGGTGCTTGTACATTATAGTTCAGGAAAATGACTAAATGAGCAAAAAAGGAAAAAAGACAGTACCCAAAATATGTAAGAGCCACAAAGAAAACAAACTGAGAGGATGTGACAGAAATGATGGGGGAGGTGGCACAATATCAAGTTGGGTGACAAGCAAAGGCCTCAATGAAGAGGCACTTGTGAATTGTGACTTAAACTGTAAGAACCCCTCACTCTTCAATCCTGCGCAAAGAACTGGAAGAAGTTTCAGGCACAGAAATCACATGACACGATGCACAGCTGCCCTGGTGACAGAATGGGAAGGAGGCCAGCATGGCGGGAATAGAGGGAAGGTAACAGAACCGTCAGAGACAAAGGCAGCATTAGGGATCAGGAAAGGCCCTGAAAACCCTAGTATGAAATTTAGATTTTCCTCTGTCAGCTATCAAAGAAATGTAGAACGTGATTAAAATAAAAAGTGGATGTAAATTATGTTTCAAGTGAACAAAATACTTTGTCCCATGCCACTACTCATGAAAATGTTATACCTCTCTTGAGGCTTTTAAAGCCACTGTCACTACAAAGAAGAAAGAAGTCCACTGAGAGATGAAGGGAATTTCTGCCCTGAAGTTGAACCCAACTCCTGCACAGCCCAAAAAGCAATGACAACAAAAAGAACTATGGAAAACCCCTTTTGGTACCAGCAGCCAAGAACTTCCCGTCAAATAAACCCAAATATTTCCAGTTTTTATCTATGACTCTACACAGGCAAGAACTAAGGAGCTTCAGCAACTAGTGAAGTGAAGGAGATTAATTTTTGTGCCTGAATTAACCTAAGTGGGGCTGTATATTTATCACATTATACAAAAAATGTCTGTTTAAACAAAAGTGTGTATGTCTTGATTTGTCAAAAAACTATATTCCAGGGAAAATCTGTAAATTCAAACTACTTTCCACATGTCAAGTTTAGACCACATGGAAAATAATGTAGAGCCAAGAGGAAACACTGACATCATCATAGCAAATATTGTCCCGCTGAAAAGACAGGGTCTGAAGCCAGAAAGATTACAACTGCACAAATATTTAACAGCAGGCCCTTCACTAATGTAGTACCTCCTATCTTGTGGAACTGAAATTGGCTTGTGGCTCTCCTCACTCTGTGTTGTCTATTAACACTTTAATACAAATTTTGGAACAACTTTAAACACTCTCCTATATTATCAAGAAGTAATTTTGATCTTATCAGAGATGAGCTTTACAGGAATTCTATCATAAAAATATTAGAAAAGTGAAAACATTAGCCTAGTGGTGTGCTCATACCCGTAATCCTAATTACTCAGGAGGCAGAGATCAGGAGGATTGTGGTTCAAGGCCAGCCCTGGCAAAAGGTTTGCAACACTCCCTGTCAACCAATGGCTGGGCACAGTGGTCACCTGTCATCTCAACTATGTAGGAAGCACAAACAGGAGGTCAGTCTGGCCTGGGCATAAGGCAAGACCCTAGCTCAAAACTAACCAACACAAAAAGAGCTGACGGAGTGGCTCAAGTGGTACAATGCTTGCCTAGCAATGGCAAGAGCCTGAGTTCAACTCCCAGTACCACCAAAAAATAAAAATTTTTCAAAAAGAGAAGCTACATTTGACTAATTTACCATAAATCATTTAAAAGCATTAGTGATTTATAGCTGTAAGTATGCTTACCTGTTACATCTTTGTTTTGATGAATGACCCACAACCATACACAAAATACAAAGGTTTCCTTATTTAGCAGTCTTTATAATCACACTAAGTAGGTAACAGCAAGACTAAGGTGATCCTGGGACTCCATGGTTAATCACATCACAAGAAATATTCTAACACCCTGACCAATCCTGGCTTAAACCAAAGAGGATGGTGACAGCAGAGAACAGAATGGGCAATTACCTCAACTGGGTATCTCACAGGATATGTACAAATGTGCACCACCGAACTTACAACTGAATGAAGGCTAAATGTCTAATTGGGATAAAAGACAGCACAAATATACATAGATAATTACGGTAAAAATGACTTAAAATGCACCCTTTCCAGAATACTATGCCTCAGACATCTGTAATATGTCCTGTGCTCGTGATGGGCTCTGTTCCCATGAGTTTCCCAAACATCGTCGGTGAGAATTTTGACTTAATCAGTTCAAATCTATGAAATGAGCCTAGGCACAAAGAAGATGTGATCTTAAAATTCAAACGCAAAGCCATATTAACGATAAGGTACACCATCAACTACAACAAAACTCACATGCGAGTATGCTGAGTGCCTTAGGTCTTACTTCACAGGGAATCACAACGGTAATCTTTAGCACTAAACCCGAAGATTGCAGGGTCCACAGACGAAGGTGAGTAAAGGAAATGTTCACACAGCATATCAGACAAAGGGAAGTCATTTCAATTCCTTTGGAGTGCAGTAATAAGTGCAGTGAAGGCAGGCTGTCACACTGTACAGGCAAAAGCTGCACCCTGGGCATGGTGTCTATGATTCAACTTACACCATAAGGATCAAAAGAACAGAGGTAAATTAAGTTGTGATGCGTGTAAAGGAAAACACTGCTCAGATGGCCACAACAAGAAATGGTCTGGGCATGGGGAATACAGCAGAGTGGCCATGAACTAACTGTGGAGTAGACAGACCCAGGCTCAAATGCAACTCCACCATTGTGTGCCTGACTGACCTTACCAAATGATCCATAAGTGCAATCTCATCAGCCACAAATGCGGATATGAATCATCTCAGTAAAAATGGACTGTTTTTATAAAAGTTGAAAATGAGATTATGCTCAAAGTGCCAACCACGCCTACCATGTAGGAAGGACTAACCTGTCAGCTATTAGAAGTTAGATATGACACGTTAGCTTCCAAAGCTAAGATACTAAGCAGCTGAAAAAAACAAACAAACCACACACAATGGATAAAAAATGGTCACACTTTTCTAGTGACATTTAATGAAACATTTTAAAATATCTGCCTATCTCCTTTTGTAACACATCAATAAATTCACTACCACTGTTGCTGCCACGCCTATTGATCGAGCCAGTGTGTCTAAGTGACTCATGTCTTCCCAACCTAACTCAGCAGCAGTGTACTGCATTCAGGGCCTGGGTCAATAAAGGCCATACAGCTTCTACACAGCTCTCTTCCACTTGCAACATGAGCCTGTAAGTCCTTACTCTACATGTGAGAAGTCTGGGCTACCATGAAGGGCCGTGCTAGAAGGACATGGAGAAAAAAGTGCCCAAAAAGGCCAAGGCTGGTCTCACAGTGTTTGAGCCTTTCCAGTATGAACAATGGTATGGATATCCATGACCCATCAGATACTTCAGCCCCAGCCTTTGAGCCTCCTCAGCTGATAGCCAAGTGGGACAAGCTGAGTCCTGCCCAAACTGCAGATTGGTGAGCAAAACAGATGATATCATTTCAAGCCACCAATATTAAATTTATTTATTTCCTAACAAGTCTACTGCCTTCCAACCCACATCCTGTGTCAAGGAGGGTACTGCATCTGGTCAAGCCCGCTTTTTCAAGACAGCGGTGACTAAAGGAGAGAAAATGACCAGAAAGAGAACAGAATCACAAACACAGAAGAAATCATGAACTGTACTTTAACTACAAATCCTATCATGGCTCGTCAGACACTCCAAAGCAAACTATACCTTCCGGTCAAAAGAGGACTCGTGATTGTCATAAATGGCAAGATTCTAGAAGATTCTGGGCACATGTTGCATTAGGAGGAGGGCTTTATTTGGATTTGTATACCAAGTAGGAAGCTTTTAACAGCAAGGAGTAGAAAACTCAAGGCAAAGTGATTTAAACAAAACAGAAATACACTGGTTCACATAACTGGACAAGTAGGAAGAGAGGAAGGTTCAAGTTCGGCTAATCCAGAAATGCAAAGACCTCATCTAGGATGCAGGTGCCCTTGATCTCTCTGCCATGTTGACTAGAACATCAGTATCACTCTAGGGCTGGTCTTAGGAGGGTAGTCAGGAGACCATTTCTCTCCTTGTTCAGTCTGCCAGAGTAAAGAAAAGGCCTCTGTGTGCACTCAAACCCAATCCTTGTCATTTGCCCAACTATACCAGCTGAAGTCATAAGCCTAACAGGAGATACTGTGCTGAATGGCCTACACAGGGCTCACAGGGCCATCCTGACAAGAGGGTGACATGCTGAGCACCAGGTCACCAGGTCAATCCTCCAGGATACCCTTAGTGCTGCACAAAGAGAAATGGGCCCAACAGATGCAAGGTACCAACTCCCAAGTCCCACCAAAATTCAAATTTCCTTTTAAGTGGTCTATTTGATCAATGAGAAAAAGAAGTTCCTCAGTTTCTACAAGGATTTGTTCTCAAAGCTCACTCCCATGTTAGTTTTTGTCTTTAACACTGAGTGGAGCATGTGAAGCACAGACAGCGTTTTCCCACTAAAGGAAAAGACTTGCCATGTGCCCAAATTAGCTCTTGGTATAGTTCAGCCATTTACAGTGGAAATATTTAGGCGGGGATGGTCATCCCCTCCTTCCCCAGTGGTCAGAAAACCACTTGTAGTTCACGGTGCCATAGGGCCATGGCGCCAGGAGGGCAGGGACAAGGAATTCTTCACAATCAGCCCAGCAGGAGTAGCAAATACAGTGAGAACAGTATCCACCATGGAATTAGCAGCTCTGACAGCAGGAATGTGATCTTCCTAAGACAAAGGCCCTCGGTGCCCACAGAATTGAGCCACTTATACTGAAATGCTCTTAACAATGCTTTTTAAAAATCCACTCATCCTATTTTTTTGTTCTGTTTTGTTTTTTGCAGTACTGGGGTTTGAACTCAGAACCTACACCTTGAGCCACTCCACCAGCCCTTTTTGGCAATGGGTTTTTTTCAGACAGGGTCTCACGAACTATTTGCCGGGCTGGCTTCAAACTGCAATCCTCCTGATCTCTGCCTTGTGAGTAGCTAGGATTACAGGTGTGAGCCACCAGCAACTGGCCATCCTATTTCTTTTAGTCTGATGTTACAGTGTTCTAATTCTGTGGATGATTCCTTCCTTTTAAGTCAGTTCTGTGTTTTGTTACTAAAATTTAATTATTTTTTGCATGCTTCTTGAATGGTTTTGGCTCTGGAACTCAGAAATACATAGTGCAATTGTACTGATGATGGTCCTGAGAACACTGCTGAGGGTAAACTGAGCTTCCTTTTATAGGGTCTAGTCCTCTGCTTAATCCTCACAACAGCTGTGCGAGGTAGGTGTTACTGGCCTAAGTTCATACACATGGAAATTCAGGCTCCGGGCACTTTGATAACGTGCCAAATTCTCATGGTTAGAATGTAATGGAAAAAGGATTCCACCAGAGTAGATACGAGTCCAAAAGCCAAGCGCAGAAAATTCCAACTAATACAATTTCCAAACACTTTATTAAGTTGGGTCAAATTTTTTTCAAGGAATGGTCCACCTCTCCTATTTCTTTTGCCCCATCCGTCACTCATGGTATTTTGAGAAGGGAGGAGACGCTACGTTCCAAGAGAAATGTTTCTCTTTGCTTTTTTTCCCTTTGGTTCTGAAACAGTAACCCTTGGTACCCTCCGCAGTTTCTCTAAGCAGGATACCGATCTAGCTAAAGCTAACAAATTGCCCACGTGTGCACCATTTCCCAGCAATGCCAGGTGATAGCTCACTCCATGGCATCACTACAGTTGGTACTAAATCATGTAGGTAATATCTTGTCAATTCACCAAAGCTGAAATTCTACCCAAGCAGCAGTCTGACAGGAATGCTATGAGATACTGCTCTGGAGCTTAGGCCCCCTTAGACTGTAAGGTGCTCAGGAAACATCTGAGAATCTTGTTAAACTTTGAGGGTTCTGATCAGCAGGCCTGGAGTAAACCTAAAGTTCTGCATTTCTGAGCTCTCAGGGGAACCCAATGTTCCAAAGTACATACACAGGAGCACTCATTCAGTTCATCACAGAACTCGCTAGAAATAAGAAAAGCATACACTTTCCAAATTCCAACAGCTTACACTCAGCCTCCATCACAGGTAGCCAGTTTCGACCTTCAGTGGTACGTGCTGTGGTTTGACGATGACAAATGCCCCAAATGCTCATGTTTAACGGGCTTGGTCCCCAGCTAGTGGCATGAAGGTGACTGGAGCATGAAGGCACTAGCTTCATCGATGGATTATTCCATTGGTATGGTCAGAGCTGAGCAGGCTGCTTGGCGGTGGGACCTCACAGTTGGAGGAAGGAGTCCACTAGGGCACGCCTGTGAAAGGCGTATCTTGTGCCCAGCCTCATCCCCTCACTCCCTCTGTTTCCTGGCCTCCAGCAGATGAGCATCTTTGCTAGTCCATGCCCTCCTGCTGCCACGATGCTCTGCCTCATCACAGGACCAAAGCAATGGAGCAAGCCAACCCTGGACTAAGACCTTTGAGACCAGGAGCCAAAACGAACTTTTCATCCTTTGATGTTTTCTCAGGTAGTATGTCGCAGTGACAAAACGTGACTAGCATAGCATGATATCATTTTCTCAATTGCTACTATCGACTGCCATTTTTATTTAATGCCTTTTACTGAATTTGTTGCTGTTTCGTAGACAGTGTTTTGCAAAGAGCATCGGGAATAGTGCCAGTCAAGCTTAGGAAACGTTAGGTTGTATAAATTCCTCTTAGTGAGATGCATGCTCATTTGAAATTGTGGTGCACTCTAGTTCAGAAACAAGCCAGTTAACCAAGGGTTTCTCAAAGTAATTTAACCATGGAAACTGTATCCTATTAGCATTGTTAGTACGGTTTCTATTTACTGCTGCCACAACACAGGTTTGCGCACATGCAGCAGAGCATTAGTGGCTCAATTCTGTGGGCACCGAGGGCCTTTGTCTTAGGAAGATCACATTCCTGCTGTCAGAGCTGCTAATTCCATGGTGGATACTGTTCTCACTGTATTTGCTACTCCTGCTGGGCTGATTGTGGGGCTCCTTGTCCCTGCCCTCCAACTAAATCTGAGCTGGATGAATTTTGGTTGAACATAAATTTCAGAATAAGGAAAGAGCTAATTGTGTTCATTTAATTTGCAATGAAGGTATATCTAGTAATTTGGAGATTGTGAAAACTATAATAAACAACAAACCAGACAGCAAGGGGAGAAAATAACATACAATGGTAAGCAGCTAAAAGAATAATATTTAAAAATGCCCAAATCAAAGCTTCTTATATGTACACACAAGACAGAAGTAGGTAATTTATACTGCTTGACAATCTGGTAGTCACTGCCAGACAAGGGGCCAAGAGGGAGCACTGGGAAGGAGGTGACAGTCAGAGCTGAGTGGGTGGTGGCCTTCCTTGAAGCTAAGGAGATTCCTAGAGCTGCCAATGTATTCAGCCTATTTGTCACTAGGCCCTGTGATGGCACAATTTACTTGTGGAAATTTCTTAGGAAGCTTTTTAAGAGGGATAAACTGGCAATTTTTTTTTTTGCTCTCTTTTCCAAAGCCATTCTTATTCCTGCCTGAAATATGAACCAGATGACAGGAAGTACAACTATCATAAAGAAAGCGCTGCCTTGTGACAAGCATTAGGATGAAGGCCGCAGGCTAGGGACAGCAGGAAAAGGTAGCAAAGGAGTCTGGGCTCCCATAGGTGCTGCCTACTCAACATTTCTTCTTGCAGGGTGCCGATAAAGCACTGCTGATTCAAGCCAGTTAGTTGGGTTTTCTGTTACTTGCAGCCAAACACATGCAAAATTACTTCACTTACTGTAATTTTACAGGTGAGGCATCCTAGGACAGTGACAACTATTGAGCTTCTAGATATCTACTAGCCCACAAAGCAAATGAATGGTGTCAGAATTAAGCAATATATCTGCCAGTGCTGTCAAAGACAAAGTACAAAGCAGTGTCTTTCAGCCACTCATTATAGATACAGCCTTCTCCTTTAATATTATGCCAGGCATAGCCAGGCAGCTCCAGAACCCCACTGGAGCAGGCCTCCCAACGCCTATTTATAATGATTCCTCAATCTGGCTTGGGTTGGGACCACTCCCACCAGGGCTCATCTGAGCACATCTGGTGAACCGCACAGTTCTTCCACAGAAGTATATTCAGAGACAATGAGGCAGGCTCCACACAACAAGACTGTCATTCTAAGCACAGCCTGGGTGCTAGGAATTTCTCAAATCTGCCTGTGGCTCAGTACTCAGAAAGCTCCAAGTCAAACCAGAGAAGCTCACTCAGTGGACTTTGCAAACCAAAGAACTGAAAAAAAAAATCCTTAAGCTCTTTCTAGAGAGCATAATACAAAGAAGAGAAAAGTTTTACCCTCATTCATTGGTCAAGTGAAGGTCAGGGGATGAAAAGTATCAGATACAGCACAGCACATCCTCCTGCATGTGTGCCTCCTGGGATGGTACATATGGGACTTTTAGTTTATCATCCCTCTGAATCTGCCCCCTGAGAATGGCCCTTCACCTGCTCTCATGATCTATGAGATCCCATGACTCACCTGGGTAGAGGTGTGTATTTGGGGCACTCAGGAAAAGAGTGGGTTTGGCTCGGCCTCTCTTTCTTTTATACACCTCCTTTTCCATTTACTTCTTTCTGATACTATTTCCAAGATCACCACTGGGCACTAGATTGGAAAGTTCTTCTTGCTTGATATTTAACAAAGATGGGATCTTGTTCTACAGCCATGAAGGTGGTTAGAACCCACTTTCTGCTATAGAGATTTTCACAGCTTCCTTAGACTCTTGTTTCCCTATGGACCTCTCAAGTATGACTTCCCTGATGTGGGAGGTGCCTCTCCTAGGGATACCCACCTCTGACCCTTCAGCTTCCTTGCCAGTGGTAAACACCATAGCCTCTTGCTGATGAGGTTCCCTATCCTCCTCACAATCCTTTAAGAAAAGTGAGGCAGGCTACATACATTAGAAAGAGAAACTGGATGGCATGAAGACTGATGAAACATAACAACACGACATCATGTGACAACTCAAGCATGAAAAAATAAGCCCTTGCCAGATTGCAGAGACTACTATAGCTCCTTTGCTAAATTATAATGGCATTTCCATTATTAGCACTGGGGTTTTGACTGGTCTCATCATGCATCTGGTGCCATGATACATCACCCCCCAAAAAAAATCTAAGGCTAGGAAAGGGGATTAATAGACCCTATTCAGGGAATCCCTCTACCTTAACTCATAAATAATCCTCTCCTCTATTAAGTTTGCCCAAACCATGCAGCACAACTCACTATGGGAATAGCTGAGTATTATCCCGTGAATGTGGATTTTTGTAATAAAAGTTCACTCCAAAGTTCTTACTTTATCTTCTCTCTGAATTATTTCTTTAATGGTGACTAGAACTTGGAAAAACTGGGTAGAGGTATGTGTTTTTCTCTCTCTTCAAGACTTCCCTAGCCTTCACGATTGGCAACAAAAGGACCCAGAGATGAGCATGTCCCCCGAGTTCCCCAACTGGTCCTGGAGATCCATACACTTCTGACACACCATCAGTTAGGAACATAGTCACTCCCAAGGAACCCCTGATTCTGTCTGTTTCATGTGTCACAGGACACATCACCTTCCTGAAGCTGAGTTTGGAACCAAACCTCTGTATCCTAATAACTGTAAGAAAATGACACTGTGCTCACCACTTGGTACCACTGAAGACCCCACTACTCTCCATAAAGACATAAAATGCATGGAAAAGCCCAAAGGACCCTTCTCTCCAAGTTCTTTCCCTACATCCATCCTTCTTCATGCTAACTGAAAGAATTATGTAATCAGTTTTTGCAAACTTCCTTTGAAAATCTGTGGCTTGGTCTGGTAACACACTACTATACGACATACCAATGGCAAGACATTTTGCCCAGTTGAGCAGAAGAATTATAGAGGTGACACCAGAAGGGATTTCTCGAAGATGGTGAGAGAGTGCCTGCAGAGTCTGCAAAATCACTAAGTTAAGAAAAAAGACTTTGTAGGGTATAGATCTCTTGCCATCTGAAAATTGAGTCAGTAAGCCAGTAAAACACGTGCTGTTGCTCTTAATATGCTTTCGTTAATACTCAATAGCTCATTAAGATGTACATGAATTCAGTCCACTGCAATAATAAATTTTCAATTATGTCCATCAGAGAAGGACACAAATTATCCAAAGTTACACCTGTTGGGTACTGGAATGTATAAAGAGATTCAATATTAATTGACAGTTTCCTACTGGTTTTTCTGTAGGGTAATATTAAGGTTAATTTGACTATCTATAGGGTACACCTCTAGATAGGAAGGTAGATAAGGAAGGAAGGACTAAATACTTAGCTCAGAAGTATCCTGAGTTGGAGGAATGGTCAGTCTAGGCTTAAAAGTTGAACTATACAAGGGCTACACGATGGGTAACATACACACTTAATAGTCATCTGATTCATGTGTTCCCCCAGCAGGCAATTATGGGATGCATTCCCACACCAAGCCACAAAAATATTTTCTTAAAATTCTTTGCACAGAAATCATACAAACCCTACCATAAATATCAGAGGACTTCCTTCATTGTCACACTCCTAAGAAGAGGGGGAGGAAGGGAAATGAAAGGAAAAAGGAAAAAAATCAAACAGCACTTCATCTGCTGAAATAAACAAATAGTCATCTATCACTTAGACTCATGAATGCTAGATATGAGCTTCTAAGGTACAGATCAAAACCTTTACTGAAGTGAAACATTTGACAGACCCAGGACCTCAGCCACCTCGTGGCATTCCTCATCCCATTATGTGCAGAACTCTCTCAAAATGCTGAGTGTTTCAAAATAAATCAATAAATAAGCACAAAAGACTGTTTTCAAAAATAGCTGCCTAAGCTGGAGACACAAAACACATGCACCCTGAATGTGGGTACAGGCCCACACAAGCTGGGCTTGTAGAGACTGCAGCCATACAATGAAAACCACCAGAAGAAATCTGGGAGTGGCACTTTCAGACTTAGAAGCAAACTGCATAATAGAGACAACATCTCCCTGTTTCATCCCTAGAGAAAGCATTGCAAAAGCAGCCACACAGCCTGGGAGGAGAGAAGGCCCATGAATGTCTCCTCTACCCAAGATAACACAACCCAGATGCCCCAGATCCAAGCAATTCCAATGCACAGATTAGTATTAAAGAAATGGTTTAAAAAATGCCCTTTCTGGTACAATGAAATTTTTGTTGTTTTCCTATGGTAGCAGATACAAATGAAATATCCTAATGCTATTACATGTAATGGTTTTCTAAATACTAAATGAGAACTTTCCATTTGCCAAATGAAGCTAAATTAGTCAATTCTTTATATTTTTAAATGGGTATGTGCTTTTCTCATAAGCACTGTTCTCAAAAATGGCACCTGACTGGATCAGAAACAAGGTGAAGCACAAGAAGCAAGTACAATTAGATCACATGAAGCCCGAAGGATCCTACACTGCCTAATTACTGAGAATGAACTGTCTGTGCCAGTTAATTAAAGGTACATATTTTAATTTTTCAAAAGTCCTCAATTTTATCAGTAACAAAGATGCTCCAAAAATTTCCCAAGAAGCTCCTCCATTATACTACTTTCAGAGTGACAGTGTCACTTAAGGTGATTAATATGCAATATTCCCAATAGTATTAAATAGACACTTTCCTTTGTTAACCTACTAGTTATTTGTACAGACATTCAACTCACAATAAGTGTTGTACACCACTGTGCTATGTGCTAAGGATCCCCAGACAGCAATGCAGACTAAAGTTGCCTATAGTCTAGAACGGCAAACAAACACATGAGCAACAACTGGAGGGAGGAGGAGACAAAATTTCATTCAGGCTGGGGTAAGTGTACAGCACTTGCCTAGCATGTGCAAGGCCTTGGGTTCAATCCCAAGTATCACAGGAGGAAAAAAAAGGGGGCAAGGGGTACAGGTTAATCAAATCTTCTCACTTGTCAAACTTGTTTCACAGACATAAGTGTTTAAATAGCTCAAAGGGGTCGATTGGGAAATCATTCAAACCCCAATATTAAGAGCAAAGACCCCAAGATTAAATCTGCCAACCCCAGAATTAGGTAGTGAACAAGTGGCAAAGTCTCCGCTGGAGTAAGAGCAGCCCTGTATTCTGTTTACTACATGAAGCTGAATCCCCCATTCATCAAGAGTTTGACAAAAAGTCACCATGATACACACAACCGGTTACTGAACTCGCGTGCTTCCTCCACCTGCATTCAGGACTCCAGTGGAGCAGCTGGAGACATAATCTCTGTGCACGGATCTCTGAAATCTTAAGGACTTTCTGTCCTTTCTTTCTCATTTCTACACTGTATCTCTTAACCTTACGCCATTAGTAGTGCATGAGTGAAAAACGAGAGCAACCTTGAAGTAAGCATCACTAGACCTTAACTTGAAATAAAGGCCAAGGGCAGAGCACACAGTCTGTGTCAGCACGTGCAGAGAAGGTGTGGTTCCCTGGCTACTGAGGCTAACTCCACGCTCTCTGGGGAAACGTCTCACAGACAGCATTCCTACAGCACCCACTCCTCCCCCACAACTTAGGGATTCATGTCTGCATCCAGATATGCTCAGTTTGCAAATGCGCAGAAGCTGTCTTAATTGTAACACACCAACTCTAACACGTTGTCCTTATTTTTTACAGCAATGCTTTACTTGATTGAGAATCTTTGTTTTAGAATTTTGCCTTGGAACCCAACCACATTCTTTCAAGTACCCTCAGTAATGACATCATCTTTAAATGTAGGTGTGGCTGCAGAGGCAATGCTTTGTTTTGAGCAAAGACCTCATAAATGTAGAATTTCTCAAAGGAGAAGGGTACTCGCAAGAACAAACAAATGATGGCTATGTGTGGTAATCTAATAATCTTGGTATTTTCTACATTCAGTTTGCAACAGTCATTAAGTTAAGGGCTCATAAAACAGATGCTTCTTCCAGTTAGAAAACTATCTTGGACTTCACTGGCTGCTGCTTAGTTCAAGGGCTTGCAGAACACTCCAAAGAAAATATCCCCTCTCGTGATACTTGGAGCAAATTAGTGATTTGGATATATTGGCCAATTAAGACCCTAGGGAATTATGAGCTTCACCCCAACACAGCCTCTGTAATGTGAAGTTGAGCCATATGCAGAGTCAGTTTCTCAACTGCATAAATTTGGCAGAGGGAAGCCAACAAAAGAAGAAAAAACCATTGTCACGCTGCATTCTACACTAACTCTAGTTATTCTGAAACAACTCTTTCCAGAGGAGGCTCTGGAGCAAGAGGTGGCCCAACATCCACTCAAGAAAGCCTGAGGAAAAGAAGGCAAACAACAGGGACGACTCTGCAAGCTGTCATTTAGGGTCAGCTCTCCCTGGTTTTATAACAAAATTAAATGGAAACTGTGCTCCTATACCTGAAAGGAATATGTCAGTTTCAGTTCTTTCTTCATCAAAAGGATGTCACTGTGAACCTATTAGACTTTGTAAGTTTCTTTTCTAGATTTTGTTGATATAGTAATGTTTGCTGGGAAAAAAAAAAAAACAGAGCTTTCAGACAGTAAAGTGGGGGGAGATTAGCCAAAGTCAAAGGTGGACAACTGGTGGTTCGAGGCACATCTGTCGCCTGTCTGGAAGGTAGCTACTGTAGGATGCGACAGTATCACCTTTAGCACTCTCACTTTTGACAAATCAAGCAAGTTTATACTTTTGCACCATAGGCTGCTGTACAAGAATGAGTGTCTTCACTCATTCCCAGCAGTTAGTTTCTGTTGCTACTTAATTATGTAAAGATTTCCCACCCTTTGGTCAAAGTAATCACTTTGTGAACTGTAAAACTTTCCACTCCTTTAGGAAAAAAAGGGTAAGAGACTGTACACTGTAGAGACCACACAGACCACATGGGCACAGAGCAAAGCTTTCTGTGAAGACAGAAGATAGCTCCGTTCAAACCATCTGGAAGTCTTTTGGATTAAAATCACCACAGTTTACAAACAGTGTAGAAATAATTCACTCGTCCCCACCATGGCTGAGGAAACTGAAGGAAGAAGAGTTTTCAGAAGGAAATTTGGTAGGAAGATTCAATTTACTAATGTTTTCTACAAGAAAATCAATGGAGTGGGAGAAAACAATACTCAGGCAGCAATCCTTGGTACTTATTCCTCTTAGGAAAACAGACCCCAACTCAACGCGCCCACCCACCCCCACCCTAATAGCCCACCACTGACTCAACAGAAACTCATCCAGACACACTGATGACCCAGAAGTATGATTTTAAGTGTTAATAGTCAACCATCAGAAATTCTTGTTGTTAAAAGACATACCCTAAAATTTGTAAATGAATTCAGAATCAATGAAGGTTATGCCTTGAGGAAATTATAAATTATCTTATGAAGCCAAATTATTGAAAATATTTGTGTTCTAGAAAAGTGGTAAAATGTCTAGCCTCAACTTAAACAGCATGAAAGGCCACACCATGTAGAGTTCCTGCCCCAAAAGAGTGGTCCTGTGGCAGGATTCCCTTAGGGACATCTGGGGAAACACACCACACGTATGAATATTTTACTCAGGTGTGACTGTCCTGGGAGGACAGGGTTACTGGGTGTTCGTGATCAGTGGTGGTGTTCTATCTAGAAGAGGAAATCAACAGAAAGTACAATTTCTGCTTTAGAAATGATTTATACTTAGAGTCATCAGGAATAAGTCCATCACTTACCACTGAAGAAATATGGTTTTAATTAAAGTGGAGTAAGAATGAATGCACAAATATTGCCCAAGACATTTCAGTTGTCATAATAAAGTATTGCACTGCAAGGGATGGAAACAAACATACAGGGACAGAATATTAGTAGACAAGTAAGAAAGAAAAAAGGATGGTTAAGTGAGTTCAAAAGAAGGCAAGAGAGGGAAAATGCTGCTCCTTTGGCTTACCTCCTTTTTTGCTTTTTACTTATACTTTTTTGTGGGGTGGGGAGAGATTGAAGGGTGAAGAAAAGGCAGCTTGCCTAGGCATTCAAGCACTATTTCATAGCCACATTTCACTCTTACAGATAGAACAATGGGAACATTGTTCTGAGGTGGCTGCCACAGAAGGCTCCCCCACCTTCCCCAACAGCTTAGTAGCTCTCAAAACTTGGAGGTCTGGAATCTACTTGGTGCCAAACTTTGCTTTTCTCCTAGTGGGCACACTCTGTTGGGGAAGCAAATCACTCACTGCCTATCAGCAAGCTCTGCTCCCTCAGGCTGCGGTTCACGAGGAGCATCTACCTGCCGTTTGCAAACCCAGATGCTGCCCATTCCTGGTCATCACAAGATCTAGGAAGGGCAGTCTGCTCCCACCTTCCTCCTCCTCCTTTTACAGGGCGTTCATCCAACCCCGCAAGTCACTATCTTCTACACAAATAGACAATAAATTTTACTCCAAAGCTAGGGGAGACCCCTTCCTCACACCTCACGAAGAGAAGAAAAGAGAAGCACTTAATAATGATAAAAGTTAAAAACAAAAACCCTGATAAATGAATTAACAATTACGTTCATATGGAAAGACTGAAGACATAATTACCAATACATTGCAGAAGTAATAGAGCAACCATTTGAGGCCTCTGGACTTCCAGACAGTAAGTCAAGCTGTGTTCTAAATTCCAAGTATTTGCATGTAGGGTGTGTGCACATGTGTACACATGTCTGTGTGTACAGTACATACACACCCAGGGACCCAGTGAACTATTACAGAGCATGGATGGAGTAAAATATACCCAAATATTCATCTGCAATGTCATAAACTTGACCTAGCACAAACCAATCCAACAGCTCAACAAATACCACTTAAAAATGGTCCCCATCTTTTTAAGGGATCACTTGAGCTAAACTTTCTTTAATTTTTTTAAAGCCTCTTAAAAAATTTTCCAAGGGAAATTTTTTCGCACTAATTTTCCAAATGACACAAAGCACATGCAAGAGTCTCTCTGCTGATGAGAGCAGGCTGTCCGATAGAAGTCATTGAGCAAACAGGCAGATACAGCAACATCAGCCTCCAAAGTCCTAACATCACTGGTGATTTTGGTGCTCACTTCATTTCTGGCTTACCCTATCCTAACTCTCCCCCTTCAGAACTCCCCAGTGACCAGAGAGAGGGGCAGCTCTGAAGAAGGAGCAAAAGTGGTATTGTTTTTTACAAGCTAAGGTGTATCTATAAAATCATAGAGGTGATATGGTCACATCACTCATAATTCACAGGAGTTATGGGAGGACTAGCGATGAGAATAGAAAACTCAAGACTTTACTGTGAATTTTAGCTCCTTTCCGTATTACAGTCACTGAAAATCATGGCAATTCCAGTTAGGTTAGGATCTTACACCAAAAAATAGCCATCCAATGAAAATCTGAGAAATCACAAAGGAACTTCCAAAGATTAATATGCAGGAGGAAATATGAACTGCCAAGGATGGAAAGGCAGTACTGGACTACCAAATTCAAAATGAATATTCATAAATCAAGAACTCCTCACTAGCAGGGGAACATGTTCCTCACTGGCTCAAAAATCAAGTCACTGGTTCTCTCCTGGACCTTTCTTACTATTCTGTATTTGGATACAGGTTTGAAAAGCTCCCTATCAACCTGATTTTCTTAAGCAAATAATATGTAGCTCTTATGTGGCTGGCACTGATCTAAGAGCCATACAAATATTAGTTCAGTTCGGACTCAAATGACCAAATATTGGTAGTGTTATTTTCCCTGCATTACCTTAAGGGAAGTGAAGCATATAAGCGCTCATGATGAACCCACAGTGCAGAGCTAATTCTGGCCCTTAGTCACCGCACCACATTACCTCTCACAAAACATCCCAAGCTGAGTTCAGTACATTGTCTTCACATGCACTGACATCCTACTCCATGGCTTTCTGTGAACCAGGTTTACCTCTTTTGTCTCCCCAGCCCTGTGCCCCCACTTTTTCTTCCACTCATCTCATGGTTATACCCGTTCCTCTTCATCTCCACTAGAAGTATCACAATGGAGGACCTATTACCTCTCAGCACTAACACATGAGTAAGGGGGTTACTGACCTGACCTGCCTGCAGTCTTCTCCTACCAACTCTTCTCCATACTCCCAACATGACTCATTCAGTCACTCTACATCTATCCATGCAGGTCCCTTCCTAATTCTTGTGGATGCAAAAATGAACCTAGACCTTGATGTTGTGGAAGTAACAAAACAGTCCCCCAAATGCTGGTCATATGCAGAAAATACTCACTAAGTTTCTGCTGTCTGGTGATGTGGCCAAACTTTCTACCTTGGCATCTAAGTTTTTCATAACATGGATTTCCCCTCATTCCTCTACATGCACCATGTTTTTTCCACTAAAAAATCCATGTTTTCTTATCTCCTTATGCTTGTACATGTCTTCTTACTAGCAGAAAGCCATCTCCACTATCTAGTTTGGCTGAAATGCTGTCAAGTCTTAGCTTTCTTAGATACCGCCCCCCCCCCACTGCCACCACCACACAACAGCTTCCCACAGACAAAAATCTGTAACACTTTGATTCAGATAGAAACCATGAATATGCCTTGCAGTCTCCTGCTTACAAACAAGCTCTGATATATAAGCATGGATACTTTTGTCCTTTTGGATGAACACATTCTGTGATGCTCACCCCATTCATAGCTGGCTCAAATGAACTGTCCTCTTCATACTTTCCTTCCTTTCTTGTCATTTCCTTCCCTCCTCTTTCTTTCTCTCCTATCTGCTGCTGGATTTGTCATTTCAAACCTGATGCAGATGCTATATCCTCTACAAAGCCGGTCCAAATTCCTCCAATGAGAGGTAACCCCTCCCTCCTCTGAACATGTTGCTGTACATCCTTACAGAGCTCACTGGTTGGTCCTGCATTACTGCTGCTATTCATAAGCACCCTACTAATAATTCAGCACCTTAAGAGCAGACTCTTGTCTTACTCCTTTGCTATCATACCCATCATAGCACAAACGCTAACAGATGTCAAAGGGTAAAGGATGGGCCAGTGGGTGATTGCATTTATACATGCTCATCCAGGCAAAAAACCAACAAAATCAAAGAAGGTGAACAAGATGATCTCAGAGGAAGCAGGACTGGAGGATCAGGCAGAAACTAACTAAGGGGTACATTAGCAGGCACTACTAACCTCTTTCTAAGATATAATTCCCTTCTTCTGTTATCTCACCATGGTGGGTCCATCCTTAGACAATCAGAGTCAGTATGAATGAATTGTAATATATGAAATTACTGCTTCACTAAAGCAATAAGAGGGATGAAATGAAAGTTCCTGCCAAGGTAGAGCACTGATAGGCAGACAGTTACCACTTTGGTTTGGTCCATGAATGGCAAGTATCCCATTCACTAAACACCCCGAGTCGTTTGGGCTGGGAACCACTGGAAAAGCAGTCTTCTGTGAGGTTTGGGGCTGGATTTCTGTGACGCCGACTGGACTTTCAGTCCTGCTATGTGTGTACCCAGTCAACAGGAAGGCCTCACTTTGTTCAACTGTGAAACTAAGTTAATATAATTTACCTCATACAGCAGCTAGGGGGATTAAATGAGAGTGTATTTAAGGTGCTTATTACAGTAGTTGTACTCATTATCATACAAAAATGTGTAGAAACTATGTTATTTGATCTTGAGAAACTTATGATCAAGTTGGAGATTATACTTGCACAAATACTTCATCTGAATGCAACTCAGCAAGCATTTCCTGAGCTCCACGTTATTCTACATAAGAGAGCGATAAAGTTAGACATGAAAAAGAATAAAGACAAGAAGCTGCTTCATGTTTTGAGAACTTAAATCTAGTAGACAAGACTCATAATTATCCCCAATTAACCATGAGTCAGATAATGTTAAAGGACACTTAACAGATGTACTAGAAGCGAACCCCCAGAAATATATCACAGCAGAGACTCTCAGCTTCAACTACCACACACGGTCTGGAGCATTTCTGGTTGTCGCAGCTGGGAGTGAGGGAGGTTAGAGACAAGCCTAAGGGGCATTTAGGAATCATTCTGTGAAAATGTCAACAGTGCTGGGTCAACAGTTCTGCTGTCCTCACCTGTAAGTGGACTCTGCTCTGGGGTGTCAGTCCCAGCTACCCCTCCGCCAACACACACAAGCTATGCACCTCTGATAAGTCTGGCTTCTTGAGGCCATGACAATCTGGACCTCTGCCAGTGGTGTCTCATGGTTGTTTCTCTCACAGACTTAGCTTCCATTTGTTCCAGCCTGCCTTTTCACTTGTCACCACATGCTCAGCCAAGCCACCGTCACAACCTATGAAGCTGCCTGACTCCTCAGTGTTACCATCCAAGCTCCACTTACAACAGCAAGGAGAAGTTTGCTGTGGAAAGATCAAGCTATTCTCATTTTTATGGCCTGCTTTTCTGAGGCTGGTAATAAAAGCTTGTAAAGGTTTGCCTGAAAAGAACAAAAGGCAAAGGAAATTACTGTTGCCAATTAAAATAATGAAGCTTTAAATGACTAAATTATCCAGAGCATAAACATCCTTTAGACTCTTGTTTCCACACGATCATCTTTGTTCATCACTTAACATCTTAAACTGCACAGTAAAACATGTTTTGTGATATCTTGACAGTATCTGCCCTACCACAAAGCTGCGTCTCTTGACACAATCATCATTTGCTGTAGCTTTAAATCGCTCACTGTTAACCCTATAAATTCATGGATTTAAAGCATACATCTCCACCCATCCCAACCAGGTCTAAAAGCAAAATTAAGCCTAAAAGTTGTCACACCCATTAGGGTGACCATTAGAAAATCATAAACAACATGCAAGAATATAGAGACACTGAAATCCTTGCTAATCTGCTGATGGGTATGTGAAATGGCATTGCCTCTATAGTGAATGATAAGGTGGTCGCTCAAAAAAACAAAAGAATAAATATGATTAATATGAATTGATATGAGTATCATGTGTTTAACAGAATTACATATGATCCAGAACTACTAGTCTGAGTATATCCAAGTGAACAGATGAGTGCTACTCATTCTTAAGAAGGAAGTAAAGCTAACACATGCTGCAACATGGATGATCTTGAGGTCACTATGCTCTGTGAAGAAAACCAGTCACAAAAAAAGAAATTATCATATGGGTCCACTTATATGACATAGCTACAGTGGTCAAATTCATAGAAACAGAAAGTAGAAGGTGGTTTGCTAGGAGCTGGGGGCTAGATGGAAAGGGGAATTGCTTAATAGGTTTGAAGCTTCTGTTTTGTGGAGACAGGTGGCATAATAATATAAACACACTTAGCACTACTGAACTGCTGGTTTAAAAATGGTTAAGATGGTAAATTGTAACTGAGGACGACGGTGCATACCTGTACCCTCAGCGTTCAGGAGGATGAGGTAGAAGGATCACAAGTTCAAGGCCAGCCTAGGTTACACAGAGGGTTCCAGGCCAATCTGGGCTATATAGTAAGACCCTGTCTCAAAAAAAAATTAAATCATAAAATAAAAACAATGGCAGATTATGCCACATGAATTCTACTATAATTAAACAAAGTTGTTAATATTTAAAGCCACGTCTTCATATTCTCTTGTTGGAATCATTAACTCCAAATTCCCTGCACATCCACAACTCCTTGTCTGCTTAGGAGTTATCTGGAGACCCAGCTCAGAGCAACACATTCAGCTTAAGACTTTTTCAAGGAAGAAATCTTTGAATAAAGTTATGCAGAACAAGGTTTAAGCTAAACACATGGCAAAACTACCACACGTGCCAACTATTGCATTTCACGTGCTCTGCCTTAAAAACGATGATTTGGGGCCAGAGAAGCAGGGCGTGGTGAAGAGGGAGATATACTGCAAGGTCCTGTGGGGGGCGCGGTCTCCGCCTTGTGTACAGGATCTCAGAGCAGATGCCTGCTGGCTTGTTCGTGAGCCACCATCCCTTCTCAGCGGCTCTCAGCCTCCATCTCCACACCCCTGAAGGCCTGTCTTACCCATGCTCTGTTCTGGCCCGGAGCGGGAGACTGAATTACTAGCCCCCTAAGAGCGTAAGTGGCATGGCCAGGCCCCTAACATGCTGCTGTCACATTTGTAGTGATGCCTCCTCATATCTATTCCTAGGGATGGCCACCCAGTGTAAATGACAGCCAAAGTGCTTCCACATATGTTATCCTGTTGAAGTCAGCACACACACACCCATGTTCCCAGTCAGCACTTAGTTTTCTTTGAATTCTGACATTTTATGCGTGTCGGGTAGGAAAACTGCAGCCCACCACAGTTAACTGGTGTTGAGCAGCCATTAAAACTGCCCCCAAGCTTTGCCTTCTCATGGATCACTGCTGTAACACCACCCCCAGATGACTAAAGGCCTTTAGGAAGGGAACCGTTTGAGCTGCTTTAGTGTTAGACTGACACGATTTTTTAAGGAGGGCCAGAGCTCAGGAGGCTGAGGCAGGAGAATCATGAGACAGAAACCAGCTCGGTCTACACAGCAAGACCCTGCTTCAAAGTAAAAGAGGGAGTGATTTTGGAAGGAGGTCTAAAGCACATAAATTACCTCAGTATTTGGAAGTAATGTGGAAACAACTGGGTAAGTTATGATCCACTCATACAAGAGAAGAACAGATGTGTAGACCTGAAGGGTGTCTATGAAGCAAACACTGAATGGAAGAACAAGCTGAAATATAACACCAACTCTTCTATCCTGTGTCACTGCTTCAGCACCTGGGAGCAGAGGTATAAAGTTCGGGGTTCTGTCCACAGACAGTGTACAAGATAATGGTATAACCCAAACATAAGGGATATATGACTGCACATAAAAGCTCTATGAAGGAAAAGTAGTGGCCGCCTTACGAGAATCAACTCAGTTTAGAGAGGAGCAAGGGCTGTGTCTGCACAGGACAGATCCACAGTTTACGTCTGCTGCAGTCAGAAGAAGGAACAGACAGCCAGGTGATGAGTGGGACCAGGATGATGTCCGTGAAGAAGCACTGTATGTAGTCATATGTGAGGGCTCACAGTAATGAAATACGGGAGTGGTAACAAACCCTTAATAATGAAGGTACCCGAAAAGTTAGTGAGAGTCCTTCCTTCAGCTATCTCCATTCCTCCTGTCAAAAAATCAAGAGGCTCCCATTTTATTTAGTTATTGAAGGGTGTTTTTATTTTAGTCTTTTTCAAGAATGCAATACAGCAGTATCTACTTACGAAAGAAGTTTAGAGGAAGCAAGAGGATTTACTAGCCAAGAACAAACTATCACTTGGCAGCCCCAAAGATACCTACTACTAAACTATATGGTGGACTTCAGACTGCTAGGGCCCTATCACGTCACTGACTGCTCCCTGTGCAAGTTCCCCTGGCCTCTACAATTTATATATCATCTGTACACTGAAGATTTCCACATTTGTTTTTCTGGTCCAGTCTTCTCCCCCCATTCCTACTCCACCATTCCATTTGCTATCTGATATCTAAATGTCCAAAACAAAATCATTTGTTATTATTTGTTGTGTTTGCTGTGCTAGGGATGGAACCTGGGGCCTTGCACACGCAACACAAGCCCTTTCCCACTAAGTTACCCCGCTCCCGGGGCCCCCCCAAAAAATTTTTCAGAACACGGCCATACTTCCAGTTTACCATGCCTCCATCTCAGAGCCTATCTGGCTAAAAACCTTAGTGATATGTTTTTCATCTGGTCAACTTTTGCTCCCCAAGGAACAAAGTGCCAACTTGGGGGAAAAAGGAATGCCTCAAAATGTAGAGAGACCTGGGTAGTTGCTAAATATCCAACAACACACAGGTCTCCACAACAAAAACTTATCTGCCCCAAACATCAAGGGCATGGTGGAGAAACCCTGCTAAGGTCACACCACTGATTCCTCTCTTTCCGTCTATGTGTGATTAACCAGCAAACTTTGCTATCACTGACAACATAAGCCTAGACTCTGATCACTGTAACCACCTAAAGAGCTGTCACCCTGTGCAAGTCATCTCTCAGTGAAATAATGAAAACAGTGCCCTAACTGCGATTCCCAGCTAGGGAACAGCATCTGCCTCATCCCTTTCAGTCTATCTGTTCAACACAGCACCTTGCTGGAAATCTAAATCAGTTCATGGCCCTTCTCTTCTGAAAGAGCTTCCGTGGCAAAATACTACAAGGCCTGACTGGAACCACATCCTCTTCATATCCCTGCACCCCATGCCCCACCTTCATTTGCCCTTCGGCTGCGGCTCATTGCACTCTTTGCTCTTCCTCATACGCCACACACTCTCCAGCCTCTGGCCCTTTTGCACTTGCTGTGACACTATGAAAAGACAGAACAACAGTTCTACCAGACACCTGCAGTATCGCCGGCTCTTGCTCTTGTCAGGCTTCTGATTAAATGGTCCTTCCTCACTGAGGTCTTCGGACATACCTAGGCCTCCTTCAGCCCATCTTACTGTATCCTCCTTCTTCCAGAACAACTAGGATATCTGATAATACATACTTGAACTTCTCATGTTTAAAGTCTGTCTCTGCCAACTAAAAGGTAGAAAATCTTTACACATAGCTGTATTCCCAGCTCCTGGAGCAACATTCAGTCCTGAGAAAGACATTAACAAGTATTTGGTAAATAAATGACTGCTATCCTGTCCAACTATTTCAGTGCAGAACACCTGTAAGTGTGGTCACTGAAAATGAAGCTGTGTTATACGTACTACCACTTGCTTTGTTATAGAGCTTCCTAAATCCCACAGTTGACAGCTTGTATCTTAAGCTTCCTACGTCACTTGGTAGACCTGGTCTAGCTCTGGACAATGTCCAGCAGAGTTAGAAGTTACAAAGACAGTCTGTGACTTTTACTTAAGGCATGACATCCCCACACCATGAATTCCCTGTTCAAGTCACCCACATACCACCTCTGTGAGGTGGGTCACATCCAAAGCCTCCAATTTTCCTTACAAATTGACTCATCTCCTTGAGTAAGCTCCCACACAGCAATGATTTCCATTAAAACTGCAGTCGTTCTTTAGCCAATACACATTGAAATGAATACGGAACAACTAAAATTTAAAATGCTCACTCATATAATGTTTAATTCCTAACACACTGGTGACAGTTTCCATTTTACACTCTGGGAAACACTGAACACACCTCATTTATAAACAAACAAGATAATCAGGCTGGCTGCCAGTGGCTCACACCGGAAATCCTAGCCACTCAAGAGGATAGCAGTTTGAAGCCAGCCTGGGCAAATAGTTCATGAGACCCTATCTCAAAAAAACCCATCACAAAAATTAATTAGAATCTAGACTCTCCCAATTCTTGTTCTAGTTTCTTGCTAACTCTGGAAAATACACTTTATTTTATTTGCATCACTTAAATAACATCTTGTCATGTGTGCTGAATAGAACTAACAGGGCCAGAGAAATGTTAAAGCATATTGAATTCAGATCCATGTGGATATTTTACTGTACTGTGACAAACCATAATAGAAATAACTTGTTATATTGAGCACTTTTCTGCCTCCAAGCTAGTGAGATATGGTTGTACAATGAAAAGGACCTCTGTTTTTCTATTATCCCTGTTTCTGTGCTCAAAAATCTCTGAAAAAAATCTGGGAAGAAGTCTGGAATACTGTGAAGATAAGGTCTTTATAGGATCAATCACCACAGTTTCTAAATGAAATATACTGTCTTCAGGACCAGTCAGACTTACATTAGTACAAAGTTAATCAGATTAGATTGCTATTTGTTGGGTTATGACAAAAAAAAGTATCTTGTGTAGTACATCTGATTCTTTGGGATACTTTATGCTGAAAATTACCTAAAAATGACAGGATTTGTGATTGCTGGTCTTTGCAGTACTTGGGTTTGTAACTCAGGGCCTTCTCATTTGCTAGGCAAGTGCTCTGCAACTTGAGTCATGCCCCCAGTCCTTTCACTTCTGTTTTTCAGATGGGGTCTTACCTGGAACCATGATCTTCCCATCTCCACCTCCTGAGTAGCAGAGACAACAAGCATGGGTCACCAGGCCTAGCCTAAAACTGACAGCTTTGCTTCTTTCACTCTGAAGTCACAGGACCTTTATGCCAAGGCCTCCAAAACAAAAGTGAATTAAAACCTACCACATGCACAGCCCATCTCATTTCTGATGGTTCAAATGAACGTTTTCACATTTGACTAAGTCAGTATGTTTTCTAAGTCCTATAAAATTCCCAATACAACTCACTATCACAGCACTCTGTTTGAATGACCACATTAAAAAGAAACTTCTTAAGGCTATGCTGGAATAGGCAAGAGTAGGTTGCCCAGTATACAGTTATCCCTTGGTTTCTGAAAATAACACTCAGATTCAGAGGAAGGTCCCTTCTGCCTTGGGTGATTGATTAAGAGTCTATAAGTGACCTTAGCTGGCCAATCAAAACCTTTTCCAAATTACTTTTTTTATACAGTATCATGGGAAACCAGACAAGCCTTTCCAGAAGCAATTCCCGTGAGGTATACTACAATGTTTATGTTTCATATTGTGGCTTGAATCTGAAATGTCCCCAAAGGCTCATGTGCTGAAGGCTTCGCTGTCATCTGGTGGGGATTTCTGGAGGTGACTGCATCACAGAGCTCTGATCTTATCAACAGGTTAATCCATGCATGTGTCATAATCTCGACATTACTGGGAGGTGGGGAGACTTAAGCCATAGGGCCTACTGGAGGAGGGGGGCCACTGGGATGTGACTATGAAGAGCAAAATCTTGTCCCTGGCCACTCCGCTCTTTCTGCATCCTGGCCAGAAAGAGGTGAGCGTCTTTGCTCCACCCCACCTGCCTGCTCCGATGCACTGCCTCATGAAGGTCCGGAAAAGATGGGTCCCACGACCACGGACTGAAAGCCCTGAAACCATGCACTGAACTAAATCTTTCCTCCTTTAAACTGCTCCTTTCAGGTATGTGTCACAGCCACAAAAATCTGACCAACACTGACACAAGTGTAGAAGGAGCCAACCAAAAGAATAAGGCTGACAACAATGAGCAACAGAGGCCCCAGAGCCGGCCATCCTGGCGGTCACTGAATCTTGCAGGCAACATGGCCAGCCTATGGACAAGTTAGATGCCCGGCATCTTCCCATTCAACTTCCTATCTGCCTTGCAAATGTACATCCTGAATGGTGTGCAAAGAAATCAGATGTGAGCCAACACGGGTCACTCTTGTACTCCAGGGCAAGAGAAAGGCTTTGAGTTATAAACTCTGATTCTAGGATAAAGAGAAAGTTTATGGATAATTTGATGTTTTTAATTAGTATTGTAACAAAATAAAATATAATGAGCTATGTGCTGTAATTTTTAAGATACTACCATTAGGAGAAAGAGGATGAAGAAGAGGCAGGATTTCTACTAATTATTTCTTATAATTAACTGGAAATAAAAAGGTTAAATTTTTAAATAGCTTTTCTCTCAAATTTGCAATTCTTCTGCAGTCCATGAACATGGGGCGCTATGAATAATCTGAAACAAAGACAAAAAGCATTCTGCTTGCTGAAGAATACCTCACCCACTGCTTTTGCAACAGCTTCTTGGTCTGTCAGTAGATAAACAACCATCCACAGATTTGCCACATCATTTAAAACTTTCCTTCAGGAAGTATTTTATAGGTATTTTTCTAGTCTAACTCATATGCCTACTTGGGTTTATTTTTTTGTGTCCTTTATAATTAAACCCTCCATCCAGGTGTCAAAGAATTTTTTGCAGGATGGTTACATGATGACTTAATAAGCATACAAAAGTATAAACATACCTTTTAGAAGGTAAAAGGTAGGTTCTCTAAGTTTCAAAGCAGGTACTTCCTAAGTATCAAAGAACATCAGAACATGGCTCTGTGTGGTGGCTTGTGCCTGTAATCCCAGCTGCACAGAAGTGGGAGGATCACAGTCCAAGGCTGGCTCTAGGCAAAACTGTTAGACCCTATCTGAAAAATAACTGAAACTAAAAGGGTCAGGGGTGTGGCTCAAGTGGCAGAGCACTGCCTAGTAAGCGAGGGGCCCTGAGTTCAAACCCCAGGATTGCCATTAAAAAAAAAAATCAGGGTTTATGAACACAAAAAGTCTAACACATCTCCAACACTGCCAAAAAAAATGAAGGCCAAAACCCACCGAATAAACATATTTTGCAAAGTGGAAAGGCTTCCATACAATACACAATTTTAAAATTCCAATGTAAAGCTGGAGAACCAGGACAAGACACAGAGGGAGCAGAACAAAAGAACTAGAGACTGGAGGAAAAAAACTGGAGCCAGGAGCCAGGACTAGTTGCAAGCTGTGGTAGCTTGTGAGAACCTTCATAGCCACCAGCAACCTTATCCAAAGTTCCCTGCTGAAAAGCAGTAATACTGAAGAGGAAACAGCATGTATACACACACACACACACACACACACACACACACACACCCCAGAAGAAGTGCTTTTTCATGTTGAGGGGAAGGGGGGATTCCCTTAAAACCCTTCTAGACAATCAACATTAATCATAAAAAAGGAAGCGGGGAGGTCTTGGAAAACAGGAAAATATAAAGTTTAGATGCTATTCCCACATAACCACTTAACAATTTTTTTTAATTTAGCAATTTTATATATAACCACAAAATATCAGCTGTAAGATGCCAACTGTAACAAAGAAAAAAGAGAATCTGTGCCCAAATGTTAATGAAACTGGTATACTATGAGCAACTATATCTTAAAATTAGTGCCAACTCAGTTTTCTCTGTTGGTTACCAGCCATGAACCTTTGGCTTCCCAGGCTAGGAGCTAGGCTCACTAAGGAACAGTGCAGCCTTCTTTCCAAGTCTCCTCTGCTGGTCAGTAAGGAGGCCACACAAGAGAACCAGTTCTATCTGCGATGCCCTTTCATAGACTCTGGAGTGCAAGTGTTAATGAGCAGTGAAGTGGCTTCAAGGTGGCCTGCCAGGGTGGGCTTCTCTGACCACTACACTATTTCTATTCTGAGATATTTTTAGAATTTTGACATCTTTAGCTGTCATTAAGAGTCTAAGTCTTTTTTCAGCTATAAACTAAAAAGTTGTACTTCCCAAATACAAATACTTGGAACTACTTTTCTAAAATCCTACCAATGTTTCCATTCAACTCCTTTGCTCTAAATTAATGACTTCTAGTAAAAGAATGCTTATTTATCTATTAGACTTAACCATAAAGCGTTAAGTCCAAGAAGCTGAGAAATGGTAAACTGAAGGCTATAACTCAACAACCACCTTTTTCTTTTTCTGTGAAAGTGTTTATGCTGCTGAACACTGTACTGAATTTTGAACAGTTTTCAGAACAACTAGTACACACAAAGAAAAAATATACAAAATAGACCTGATACCAAGATGTTTAAAATCTAAAGAAAAAGAAAAGGCACAGAAATAACAGAATAGGGCCATAACCAAAAGACCTAGAATTAAGTCCTACATTGGCTTTGTCACTTGCTAGTAGTCCGTGTCACACTAAGTAACCCATTTAATGTATAGAGTGACCACAGTTTCACATTATTGAGGATCCAATAAAAATACACGTTAACGCAGTCTCTACACTTAAAAATACAAGTACTATGATGTTTATCGACAGGAAATAGAAGCCATGATTGTAGCACTTGCAACAAATTACTGGGGGTCTACCACTTCTTCATGCTGTCTTGATATCTCAACAGATAACTGGAAATCAAGGGACAAGGAGTCTCCACAATTCAAGGGATGAGAGACTGCCACAAAGCACTGCAGGTGCAAGTCAGAATTTTATCCATGTAGAGTATTGAGATATTCAACCCTTACTCTGTAAATTTCAGGTGAAGCCATTTTATAAAAATCTCGGTATGAAGGTCAACCTACCAAAAGCCTGTTTCTAATAAAAGTCAACCTAAGACATATCAGAAATATCCACATTCATGCATGTGGCAGGTTGGCATATCATGTGTCATTTAAATGGGACAATTATGGAATCTAGATTACTTCACAGGTAACTCAACCTACGGGTATACAGCAGCAAAGACAGAAATTTAGAAATTAATCAGTGTCACCTACCAATGGCATATCCATGAAACAAAACTTATGGCAAAACATTAGGCAAAGGAGAAATCTTCCATCAGCAGAAATGAGAGCATCTAATTTAGTTAAGACTTCTAGTATTCTATTTCATGAGTTCTTAGAACCAAAGGTGGAGGGGAGACTCAAATAGGTTTATAGAATTCATTATCATTTGTAGCTTTTACGTGTCAAAACTAAGATGTGGGAGCTTTCAAGGAATGATAGGTGAAGCTTGTGTTCTAATATGAAAGTTAACCCAAGGTGACTTCAAAACTTAAACTGCCTGTGGTCTTCCCTAATTTTTGGAAGATACAAGTGATACATTTAAATCACATGCTGGTACAGCTCACACACTGTTCACCAATCTGTGTTTAGCTACTGTTACTGATACAGCTCCAACTAAACAGTCTTAGTTTGTAAGGATAAGAATTAGGTGAAGGCTAGGGAGCCCAACCACCTGGGTTCAAGCACCACTAACCACTTAGGGGCCTTTGAGCTGCTGCTTCTTCAAAATGAGTGCACAAGTTGAATATACCTTCTCTGAAAGCTTCATTTTCTGACTTTTTGAGATTGTGGAATATTTCCATAGATTTTTCTGGTTGAGCATCCCTAATCCAAAATGCTCCAAAATCTGAAGCTTTGTGAGTGTCGTGTCAGCACTCAAAAAGTTTTAGAGACCAGGTGCTAGTTGCTCATGCCTATAATCCTAGCTACTCAGGAGGTAAAGACCAGGAGGATCGTGCTCCTAAGCCAGTCCTGGGCAACCAGTTCATGAGACCCTATCTCAAAAAAATCCAACACATAAAAAAAGAACTGGCAAAGTGGCTCGAGGAGTAGAGTGCCTGCCTAGCAAGCATGAGGCCCTGAGTTCAAACCCCAGTACCACCAAAAAAAAAATAATAATTTCAGATTCTAGAGTCTCAGATTACAGATGCTCAACCTGTATTAACAGTGTACAACTCAGATGACAGCAGTGCCTGAACCTTGACGTGCTCAGGGTCAGGTCCCACTGCCCTCTACACCAGGGCTGCCCACCAGAAACACAGTGCAGGCCGCGCAATAGCCAATGCATGCCAGGTGCTAGAGAGCCACATAGGGCTGATGTGCAATGCATCAGGCACCACAGGTAGGTATTTTAAATTCCTGTGTGTCACGTAAGTGCCACAGTCCTGCACGTATGACTAAGTCATCATCATCATCCGATACTGAGAACTGAGCCCAGGACCTCAACCTTACTGGGCAAGCGCTCTACCACTTAAGCTACGGCCCTAACCTTCCAAATAATTATTTTTCTGACCCACTTTTCCTTTAGTAAACATCTAAAACTATTCTGATTTTGACATTAACCTTTATGTAGTAAAAGCCTTACCATTAATATAAAGTATTGTAATTTTAATTATGGTTTTTAATTTCTCCTTTGAGTCTCCCTTCAATTTTTGGTCCTAAATAATTCTGTTACTTAGACCATTTCAGAAAAGTACTTTTGTTATCTCCAAAAAAAATATATATATCTGGGCACTGAGTAACTGTGGTGAACAAATATAAATCCTGAGAAACCTAGAGAGAAATTTGTAGTTTACACAGGTCGATGTTTAATTTGAAATGTTGTAGGCAAAGATGGCCAAGAAAGAATGTTCTCACATTAATCAAAATGAAAAACAAAACAAGTTTGTCTGCATAAACTCTCCCAAGAGAAACACAAGCTAAAATATTTTAAGTTATGGCTTCCTTCAGTGGTGACAAAGATATGGCCAAGAAAAAACATGTAATCTTGGCGTGGTGGCACACACCTGCAATCCTAGCCTCTGCAGGAGGAAGACACAGGAAGATCACCAGGTTGAGGCCAGCCTGAGCAAAGGTGGCAAGAACGAAACAATACAGCAAAAGGGCCCGGGGCTTGGCTCAAGTGGTAGACAGCATTTTCTCTGACTTACTCTTTTGCTGCATTAAAACTATGCATTTTTAGTTGGCTTTATTGAGAATCTGGAGGGGAGAAAACCTTCAATATTTAAGTTAGAAGGAACTAAGAAGTGATCCATTTCTAAAATTGATGATTCTTGGAGGGTTTTTTTTTTCCTTACAAATAGTCATTAAATTACCAAGATGTCATATTTATTTATTTTACTAAGTATGGTAAATCATTGGTAATAAAAGAAAATTTATTTAAACTGGAAGGATTAAGTAACCTCTTTCCACCTTCATGAGATCTAATTTTTTTGTTGACTTACTGTTCCGACACATGTAAGATTTGTCAAACCCAGGTAATATATAATACTCAGGATTTATCAATAAAAATGATTAAGTAACTTTATAATCAATTTTCCGTACACTTAAACATTCTACTTTCCAAATAAAATACTGGTTTGTAAGACAAGAATTCTTTGACACATCTTTGTATACGATCTGTTACCAACTGTACCATTATTCAGCTGTTCTAACAGCGTCTGACTAGAAGGACTAATTTCTCACTCTGGTATTTTGATTGGTATATTACTGACTGCTTTCTATGTACTCTGTGTGGAAAATACATTCCACTGTGCTTTTATGCATAGAGATTTTTCACCACTTTGGACACTATTTAAGACCGTCTCTGAAACCACAGGTAAAGCAATGAAAAGCTTCCCTCATGAAGCAGAATTTCTTCCCTGCCCCGAGATCAGAACCCAGTGCTAAGAGCTGGAGGTTCAAGCTTCATTCTGTGGTTTGTTCTATAGCACTCTAGCATATTCTTCTTCTTAATCTCTGACCTTTGTCCTGCCATCATCCTGGATAGTCTCAAGATCACTGAGCTCAGCTTGAACTTACTGCTCCCAAGGCCTGTGTTGGGTATTATTAGGAAAATCCAGGAATGCATGGCAATGGTCCCTTCTTAACAGAGCTATGATATCTCACTCCATGGTTCTTCATCACTGGCCACCAGGCCCTTCACTCCCTTGCAAATAACCTGTCTCTAGATGGGTTTAACTACTTCTATAAACTCTTGGCACAACAGATAATCACTCCTTCCCCACATTACTCTCCACCTGTCCACCAAGCCATAAGCAGGTCCCAATTCCTACTAGATATCCACTGATCCTCTCTCTCTTCTGCCCACCCAGAGGAAGGAAGTGCTTTTTCCCTGTGCCAACAGTCTCTTGGTGCCATGGGGCCATCTCCGTGGCTGCCTTCCTCCACAAACCACCACATACATCCTGACAGTCTTGAAAGACTTTAAAGCGTTTGTTAAAGTGTAACTCATGCTGTTGTTTTTTACCGCTCTCCTGCACTATTTGCACAGCACCTGAATCACAGCCTTGCCCTCCCTGAATGTACATTACAGTGGCTTCCACATGACTTCCAACTTAATATTCACATCCTCCTAACTACTCATTCCTGTTTCTGTCACCACCTCTTCTTCTGGGCCACAAAGGCAGGGAATACCCAGGTCTCCCTGCAGAAGTCAACTAGAGTATGAATTATGCTTGAAGCACTTAAAACGGTGTCTTCTCCAGGCTTCACGTCTCAGATCAAAGTCACTAGCACAGAAAAGCTTTCTCTGACCCACCCACATTAGTCTCCCATAAAGGCTTGTTCAGACACAGTAAAGTCACGTGGGATGGCTGTCTCTTTGGTAGAAGGACTAAACTCATGGTCAACCTTACCACTATCACCTGCCATGACATTTCTCCCTACATTATCTAGTCCTCACAAGACTATCAAATTAATCTCTCCTGGATTCCATATAGATCTTCTTATTCTTCCAAACTTTCTGGCAATTTTCCCATTGCCAATAAAAAAAACACCAAAACTTCTTAGCCCAGTCATTCAACATTATGGCCAGAACTACCAATCAACCTTTTACTAAACTCTTGTAAGAACCATCACATCACATGCAGTGCTTTCCTACCCCCACACCCCTTCCAAGCTCAGTGGTAAGGCTGCCTTGCACACTGCCTCCTTCTGCAGCTCAGACAATGCTCCCTGTCAGTCAAGGCCACCTACAGGGGATCTCCTCAAACTGCTTTCTATCTATTTAGAAAAAGAGCCCCAGGCTGCGCCACAGTCCTAGGGCATTTCATCCACACTAACTATATTTGAGTGTACAATCCTCCAACTGGATGCTGAGACCAACGATGTCAATGATGTTTGAAACAAGTCTTTAACCTTGAGCTTGTATTTACTATGTACCATGTGCTGCTAAAAACACTTTGCAACAATCCTGTCAGGAACACACAGCTACCTTTCCCATAGGACAGATGAGAGGAGCGGAGCACAGAGACCATCAAAGAAATTTGAATACAGTGGGTCCAAAATTATAATTTAAGGAGATAAATCTATCACCAGTAATTGTGCTCCGATACTTTATACGAGCCAACCCGTCAGCCTACAAAGTGTTCCCCATTCTTCCTACATCAAAACTCCCCAGCTTTCAAAACTAGTAATCTCCCTGTATAGCTATCCTTACCTCTACTAGCAAAAACCCTTGGTCCTCCCTATTAATGTTTATACTGTCTCTTCAACAAAATTACAGATAAGGGCAAAACAGTATATGCTTGGAAGTGAGGGGGTGGGGCGAGAAGGAGGGGGTGGGGGGGAAAGGGGCGGGGAGGGGAAGGGGGAAGTAACGACCCAATCATTGTATGCACATATGAATAAAGGAAATTAAAAAATAAATAGATAAATAATAAAAATTAAAGAATTGGACCTATGAAGAAAAGAAAAAAAAAATCCCAGCTTTCAAGATGCAAGTCAAATGTCAGTTTTTCAAGGCAGTCTCCTGCTATGCTCTAGCCAAGTTAGTTGTTCTTTCCACTGATGCTAGAAATGTGACTTGATTATAACACTATGGCTGGTATGCTGTAACCTATAAATGTTTGCCTAATTAGAATTGGTTTTTTTCTTTCTTTCTTTCTTTCTTTCTTTACTAGGTGGTGCTGGAGATTGAATGCAGGGCCTTACACATACTAGGTAGGGACTGTACCACTGGAGCCACTCTGCCAGCCCTTTTTGCATTGGTTATTTTGAGGACAGGGTCTGGCTTTAGTCCCCAGACTACGCTGTACTGTGATCTTCCTGTTTGTGCTTCCCCACATAGCTGGAATGTCATGCATATGCCAACATACCCAGTTAGTGGTTCAGATGGGGTCTTGCTAACCTTTTTCTCCAGGCTGGCCTCAAACCATAATCCTCCCAATCTCCACCTTCCAAGTAGCTAAGATTACACAATTGAGCCACCGTGTTCCAGCCTAGAATTTCTTAACAGCAATTTTCTTCAAGTGGTTTAACAACTAAATGACAAAAAAAAAAGAAAAAAAGAGGGCTGGCAGACTGGCTCAAGTGACAGAGCACCTGCCTAACAAGTATGAGGGCCCTGCATTCAAACCCCAGTACTCACCCTCCCAAAAAAGGTACTTTATATCTACTGAACAAATGAAATAGAACAAACTAGCAATATTCGATAATTATACTCACAAATCTTTTCACAAATACATGTAGCATTTACTGCATGCATCAAATCATAAGATCTTGCATGGATGTCTAAGTCAGGATCTCTATTCTTTCAATATGCTCAATTAAAGTAATATTAAGAAATAAGGAATTTACCAGTCTTCGCCGTTCTTCTTCTACTGCAATGAGCAGCCTTGCAAATTCTTTTAGTGACTGAGCTGAAAGAAAAAGAAAACAATAAGGGAAGAAAGAAAAGCATTAATATTCTTTCTTTCATTACCAATGTCTAATTACACAGGAGCAAGCATTACAATGGGGCTGGTTATTAACTTACTTATATTACCTTTTTATGTTTTATGCTTGTGCAGCCCTAAAACAGTATATATACAGTAAGATCCTAAGGGCTAACAACTATAGATAAGAGCTGTATGTTTCTCTGTGTGTTGCAAATTAACGTTTAGTGAAGACACTAGGAGAAATACATACTTAGTATATAAAATTTACATACATGAACTACAACTATGAAACACTCTTAAAATCTATAAAAACGGTAACTCTTGCTTTACTTAGGTGAACTTAGTAATGGTCAGTGATGCGAAGTCTCCCTCTGAATGGTGGAAGCCTGGGGGTCATAGGGATCTGAAGACAGCCTTCATTCTGCAGGTGTCAGTCAGTCCCCACCCAAGATACTGCATGTCTTCAGATGTGTGCTCAGAAAGGCTACACCATAGCCCTGGACACTCATTAGACAGAGTGGGGACTCTCAGGTGGCAGCAGCCTCACCTAGATGACCTGTTTTTGTGTTGAAGCTCAGATGTAACTCCTTCAGAAAACTATCTGCACCTGTGTTGTTGCCCACCTTGGTTTTGGGGGTTTTTTTTGAAGGGGGGTGATACTGGGAGTGGAACGCAGAGCCCAAGGCTTCCCAGGCAGGTGTTCTACCACTTGAGCCAGGTCACCAGCCCTTGCCCTGTCTATAGTAGGGATTAGTTAGGGAAAATCCCCTAAGTTACAGAGAAAAAGAATCAAGTATTCAGAAACATCAGGAGAACACATCAGAAATAAGTAATGCAATCCGTGGGGAGTTACAGTGGCACGTTCTTGAAAAAGGCATGTTCGCAAACTGCAGCTGTGAAACAGTAAATCATCCAAGCAGGCTTCACGCCTAATACTTAATGTGAATTATTAACCGAAGTCAGAATGTTTGGGTTGAAAAGGAAACAACACAAAGTGGAAGCAAATTTTTTTTGTATATGAGCTTTACTTCAGCGTGCTGACTCGCCAAGTTCTCCTCTTTCTCTTAACCCATGCCAATAAGAGTAACATTCTGGACGCCAGCGGTTCTATAAGACTGGCACAAAACCAAAGCAAAAGTCAGTGAGAAAAAGGATTCAGGACTCTTATCAACAGAGCTCCTAAGGAAGAGAAGGAATGTTTACCATGCAAGAATTTTAAATCCCAGGGTTAGGGGTAGAGCTTGCCTATCATGCATGAGGCCCTGGATTCATTTATTGCCCTAGCATTGCAATAAATTAATTAAAATAAAATAAATAAACTCCAATCTGGGATTTTTTTCCTTCCTTTCCTGAACCAGTAAGCTTTCTGCTAACCAGGCTGGTGTGAAATGCTATTCCTATGACACTTCATATCAGATTTTATTCTCAGTTAAACATAGTAGAAATCAAAGGATTACTTAGTGACTTGGGTTAATCTGATAACCTGAGTTATCAAGGCTTTTTTTTTTTTTGCTAGAAAAGATTAAATTTTAATTTCTTCAGAAATATTAATACATTGCAGTTTTCACAATGATAAGTTGAACAGAGCAATATTTTATTGATATAAATAAGATTTTTTTGGGTGGGATTGGGGATTGAACTCAGGGCCTCATACTTGCTAGCCAAGCGCTCTACCACTTGAGCCTCAGCCCCTTCGTCCTTTTGCTTTTGGTTTGTTTTTCAGATAGAGTCTCAGGCTTTTGCCCAGGGTGACCTAGATTGTAATCCTCCTCCATCACCCAATTAACTGGGATTATAAATCTGAACCATCATGCCTGACTTGGTTTTGAGATAGGATCTCTCTAACTCTTGCCCCATATGGCCAGGAGAACATTAACCTCCTACCTCTACCTCTGGAGAAGCTGGGCTTATGGGCACCACACCCTGCCTGTAGGTAAGATTTTAAATGGAGAGTCTACAGCACATTACATTTGTGTACTTTCTTTGGGTAAAGAAAGCTGCCAGACTAATGTTGGAATGCCGTCTTCTGCCCCTGTGACACTCTGTGTCAGTGAACTTGAAGTAGAGGTCAAAAGCATTCTGGGTGATAGGAAGCAAGTTAGGATGCCTACAGAGAAATCAGCGTGGGCAGGTCACTTGTGGTTCAGGAACTGAAGGCAGTGGGTGTATCAGTAGATGAGGTAATAAGAGAAGGTAAGACTAGTTGAAAGTTGGGGTAAGCAGCACCCAGCACCTGAACACCAGATTTCTAACTTGATGCTCTCCAACATTTTTAATAAAGGGAAAAAATTCTACCTCAGATGCTTCCTTTTCTCAGAAACTATGGGATGAAGTGCTCTCACAAAATGTGAGAATAAACCAAGAGAAAAGAGCAGTCAGAATCTATAAAACAGGAGTTCCTATTTCTAGCATGGAAGCCAATAGGACTTTCAGAGGACACAGAGGTGTTCAAGGACAACAGCTGTGCAAAGGCCCAGAAAAAATCATGTTTGGACCAGAACCAGAGGCAAGGGCTTTGGGAAATATACCTCCCAAGAAAGGAAAAGAGAACTGATCAATATCCTGATTTATCTGATGTATCTACAATTTATTAATATAAAGAAAAATGTAACTGGAGAATGTAACAGTATATTACATTTTTGTACTTTCTTTGGTAGAGAAAGTGGCCAGAAAAATGTTGGAAGGATTAAGGATAAATTAGGGATGGATGGGAGGAGGGAGGGAAGAAGGAAGAGAAGGAGAGAGAGAAGGAGGGTCAGAGGTCCACATCTAATTATTAACTTCTGGGGAAACAAAGTTATACAAACAACACAATCATAGGAAACTAAATAGCTGGGTTGTGAGTAAAAGGTACAAAGTCACTATCCCATGAATATTAAAGATTAATGTACCAGCATTGTTTTAACTCTACTGAGAGAATGGAGAAAGGAGTGCCTGAGCCAGTGTGAACACACATGACAATGGTATGAAATCCAGAGATGGCATCTAAAACTGTAAAAGAAAGTCGACAGACAGCAGGGTAATTGTGGTCTTGGTAAACAGAAGAAATAACAAAGTTCAAAATGGCCTTTCTGGAGAAATAAAGTAAATAATGAGAACCGGAGGGATGGGAGAAGGCTAGCTTTATCACACAGAATAAAATCTGTAACTTTTAAAACAATTAACAAAAAATAAAATGTGCTAGAAATGCTTCACCTTCCTACTTAAGAGCCTAAACCCTAGGAAAACATACATTGCATATGGTGAAATTTCCCAAGAGGCCACCGAAGCCTGTCAAGAGCTATTTTGGAATAAATTAAAATATAACATGACTTTAGATGGACAGGGACAGACTAAAACCTCTCACCTAGTCAACAGGGGAAGTGACCACAGACCATGCTGTCCATGGCAGTGCCCTGGCACCTGAGGTCATGCCTGTTGTCACAGCTCATGTCCCCAGGGCACTTGAACCCCAGAGCCAGCTGTGGAATGGCCTTAAATCAGGCTTTGGTTATACATAAGAAAACTCAAATTCTCATTTTGCTATTCTCTTTGTCCAAAAATGAATGATGCTATTTTGTACTTGAGTGGTGTTCTGGTCTATTTCCCATATAAATACTATTTATAAGCTCAGTCAGATAATAGTTGAATATAATGGAAATGTCTGAGAAGAAAACTTTTAACATGCAAAAGCAATTGAATGCCTGGTTCCCCACAACAAAAACAACTCTCCCCTCTAGCAGTATTTTGGGACCAAACCCAATTTAACAGTAAATTTTATTCCTTCTTTTTCTTTTGTTGACTTTTCTGGGCAATGGCATAAAAAAAAAAAAAACCCTAAGATTGTTCCTTTTAACTATTACAACTTCAATTCCATAGAAGTAGACACTTCTTGGTCCAAATCAAAACATTTGTGTTCATCATTTGCATCATTTGTTCTACAAAAAAAAAAAAAAAACAGCCAGGAGCACAAAATATTTACCTCATGAATTAGTAGCCCACTGACTTCTTAACCCTATATCTAAAGTCTTCCCCTATAACTAATGATCTCAAAGTACTGAACTAATGCTTTACTAGGCACAACGTAACAGGAAAAAAATAGGAATTAACCCCATAAAACAGGCATAAAAGATTCATGGTATTATCATGTAGATTTGGTTTTTGGGAAAACAGATTCTTAGGGATCTCCAGTTACTTGCCTGCCTTCCTCACCCTCCAAGTCTAACAGGAAACTGACAAAGCCAGGCAGATCCAAACTTAAGTCAACAGAGACAGTGACTACCAGACACTTCTTGAGCAGTTCCCTTGAGAGAGAGGCCAGTGAAAGCATTTCTGGTACACAGGACCCAAAACTGCTCTGAAAGACCATGAGATCATGGGTAAAAAACTGAAAGCATTTTCTCTAAAATAGAAAGCAAGGGTGTCTACTCTTACCACACTTATTCAAAACAGTACTTGAAATTTTAGCCAAAGCAATCAGACAAGAGAAAGAAAAAAAGGGATACAAATAGGAAAAGAAGCTAAATTATTCATTTGCAGATGATATGATTGGATACTTAGAAAACACTAAAGATTCCACCAAAAGATTCTTAGAACAAAGTCAGCAAAGGTTCAGAATGCAAAATCAATGTACAAAAGTTACCAGTGGGCTAGAGATGAGGCTTAGTGGTAAAGCATCTGCTTAGTAGGTATAAGGTCCTGGCACTTAAAAAAAAATGTAATCAACACAAACAAACTTTCCTACATCAATAATAAACTCATGGAGAAAGAAATCAGGAAAACAATCTCACCCATAACAGCCTCCCCTCAAAAATCCTAGGAATAAATGTAAAGGAAGAGGTGAAAGAGACCTATGTAATGAAAATTATAACACGGGAGAAAGTGAAGAAGACACTAGAAAATGGAAGAACCTCCTGTATTCAAGGATAGAGAAAATCAATGCTGTTAGAATGGCCATACCAAAAGCAATCTGCAGATTCAATGCAATTCCCATCAAACTCCCAATGACAGTCTGGTGCTGGTAGTTCACACCTATAATTCTAACTACTCAGGAGACAGAGACCAGGAGGCTCACTGTTCAAAGCCAGCCTGGGTGGATAGTTTGCATAGTGTCTCGAAAATACCTAATAAACAAAAGGGCTGGCAGAGTGGCTCAAGTGGTGGGGTGCCTGCCAGGCAAGTGTGAGGTACCTGAGCTCAAAACCCCAGTAATGCCAAAAAAAAAAATCCCAATGACATACTTCAGAGAACTAGGAAAAAAAATCCTAAAATTCATATGAAAGAACAAAAATCTTTGAAAACAAAAGCAACAGTAAGCAAAAACAGAAATACTGGAAGAGTCACAATAGCTGATTTCAAATTATACTACAGAGCTGTAGTTAAAAAAAAAAAAAAAGAAAGAAACAGCATGGCACTGGCAAAAACCAAATACATAGACCAGTGGAATACAACATAGGATCCACATCTACAGCCAACTGGTTCCCAACATATGCCAAAAACACACATTGGAGAAAAGACAGCCTCTTCAACAAATGGTGCTGGTAAAATTGAATATCCACATGCAGAAGACTAAACTAGATCCTGTCTCTCACCCTTGTACAAAAATCTATTCAAACTGGATCAAATACCTTAATGTAGCCCTGAAGCTTTGAAACTACTACAAGGAAACAGGGTAAACACGTCAAAACAGTGACATAGCCAAAGATTTCCTTAGGGGACCAATTAGTTTAGAAAATAAAAGAACTGGCACATAGGATTACATCAAATTAAAAAGTCCTGCACAGCAAAGGAAACAATGAGTAGAGCAAAGAGACAGCCTGAGAAAGGGAGAAAATCTTTAACAGCCATTCACCTGACAGAGGACTGACTTATATCCACAACATAAAGAACTCAAAATATATCAAAAGAACAAGTAAGCTAACGGTTAAGCAGGCAAAACATCTGAACAAAAAATTCTCAGAAGAAGAAGTACACATAGTCAATAAGTATCTTTTAGGCATGAGCAAAATAGGGATAAACAGAAAGGGCACTGAGGTTCCATCTCACGCCCATCAAAATGGCTATGATCAAAAAAATTTAAAAATGCAAATGCTGGTGAGGATGTGTGAGAAAAGGAACTCTTATTCACTGCAGATGAAAATGCAAATTAGTGCAGCCACTATGGAAACCAGCATGGAGGTTTTGAAACCCTAAAATTAGAACTACCGTATGATCCAGCTATACCACTCCTGGGTACCTACCTGAAGGAATCTAACTTGTCACACATAAGAGACACCAGTGCAGACATGTGTACTGCAGTGCTACTCACAATAGCCAAGCTATGGAATCATCCCGAGTCTATCAACAGGTGAAGAAAAGGCGCTATACATACACAATGGAGTACAAATTCAGCCATAAAGAAGAATGGACTCACATCAGTTGCAGGAAAATAGATATAACTAGAGATCATCATATTAAGCAAAATAACCCAGTTACAGAAAACAAGTACTGCAGGCTTTATCTCTCTTATGTGGAAACTAGAAAAACAGTAGAGGGACTACGCATAAGGGGATGGGGTGGGGGCAGAAAGAGAAAGAGGAGTAAGAAAGTAGTTCAGAGGTGGATACCACCAAATATGATACATGCGTATGTCACACTGCCATGGTGAAACCCACTAATATGTAAAACTAATATGTATTAATCAGTTTTTTAATACTGGGGGGGAAGAACTGCAGGGAGATTTTTCTATCCCAGACCTAGGGCAGGAAACAGACAAAAACTCCTCCAGCATCCATCATAGGTCTTTATCCAGAACAGCTGCTGAAACTGTGTGAGGGCTTCACCTAAGCAAAATCTGAAAAGACTATTTACTGCTGAAAATTTCCAATACTCAAGTGTAAGAAATTATTTGTTATGCTTCATATTTTGTTAATATTAATTTTTATATGAATACCAGCCACTTTTCTGTCTGGTTTTTAGAGTCAGACTAACATCTAATGCAACAGCTGGTCCTTCCATTACAGACTCTGAGCACACCTACATTATGTGACAGAAGCTTGATTCAGTGACAGCTATGTTCCAAAAACAATACTGATACACCATGGATTTTCAATAGATGCACATTAAGTGAGTTGATGAGTTAAACAACACATTGCCACATCTTATTCGCTCTATAAGGAGAGCCACACTAACTCCGGGATTCATGAAATATCATGAAAGGACAGGCCAGATGCTGTGGAAAAGTATGTTAGCTGTCTAAATCCCTGCACCTGTAGGAAACTTTCCTGGCTGGGTCCATCAACAATAATCTCTCCCCTTCCTGTCCATCTGGAGCACACGATTATTGGAGAGCCATCAAAATAGTTTCATCCACAAATTTTAACTTTCCAACAAATTACTGAGCTCACAAATCTTTTTCTAGGTTTTCTTCTTATTGCCACAACATAATATTGGAAAAACACTTTTGGAACAAAAGAAATCTATTATTCAAGGACCTTCTGACAGGTCCTGAGAGTATAAACATTCACCAAGACAATGGTGGAATGACACCCTAGATGATGATGAAGTATGGTGATGACGTCTCTACTTGCCAAAAACATAAACTCTGAAACATTCCTCAACTGTCTAAAATATCTGTGTCCTAACTTAATCTTTTCAGCAGGCTTAAATTCACCCTACTACTTTTGACTAGAAATCCTGTTAGTGTTCTGAAAGAAAGAATGAGAGGGAACAGAGAACAATTCCCCATCCGCGGCTGATGTAACTCCACTATCTCACGTACTCAGCAGTACACTGTTAAATGCTCCAAATCGATCGGCATGGGCTTGATTATTTTCAAAGCAGAGCGCTAGCTGGACAGTTCTCTCTTGCATCCAACCCGTGTCTATATGAAAATCAGAAAGTGTTCTGCTAAGTTCTTCTCCCAGAAGTCTTACCTCAAACGTAATCAGCGCATTACCCACACTAAAGTACAGGTCACAGATTCAGTGACCTATACAATTACAGGACAATATATCATTTATTAGAATCAGCAGATCACCCATGACCTTCACATATACCACAGCAGAGAACTGGGTCAACCATTTTGTTAAAACTCAAGAAAAACGTGAAAATCTACAAAAGCTTAGGAAAGCCAGATTGAACCAGCACTATCACATTTTACAAGTCCAGGTGGTGGCCCAATAATAATGTCACTTTCCTGTTTGGAAGAGAGATGTGGGTTCTGCCAGGCCCTTTCTTAGCATTGCTCTTTACTAACTTTCTCTAAATAGTAAGAAACAGACAGCAAAACATCAACACAACTTGGCCGTGAGCCAGAGTGAGTAAACTGGTCACATCCTCCTAGATCTAGTCACACTGAGAAAAATAAAAGTAGCATCAGAGAACACAGACAATACCCAAGGAGCACCCATCTCTGTACTACAGGCGTAAGGGGCAGCATGTCACAGGCAGCTCATGCCTGGAACTTCCACTGAGAGAATTCTTAATTCTTTGAATACTTAAAAAATCAAAAGCAGCATACAGACTTCAATAAGTAAAGGTCACAGCACTTTAGCTGAGGAATAATTTAACACCCTCCCCCCATACAACGCAACAAGGACAACCAGCTTGCAGAATGCCTGGGCAATAAACACTGTGTTGGAAAAACGGAGGGGGAGGTATTTAAATAACCCTCACTTTCCCACCAAATACTGGGCATCTTTGGTGGCAATTAACAACCCAGTGACAGGATATCCACTTTGCCTGCCCGTTATTTGCCACCACAAGTTTCAGTTGTTATTTGCTGGGACCCACTGCAGACCTTTCCACTCCATTTGTGGCTCCAAGCTCCATGCAAGCTTAGTCTGAAAGTTTTAAATTGCTTCCTAAGCCAGCAGGGAAAAGAAAAAACTCATGGCCCACTGACTAATGCTGGCAGGTCACTATAAATACACACCAGAACTCAGAGGCACTCATCTTTCTGCTAGCACTTCACAGCCCTTGGAATCCAAGGTCTCATATGAAAACCACGTGGAAGCCTTATCTTCAGGACAACGAAGCCTGGTTTTTCACAATGTCCTCCTTATGGTCAGACAATCTAATTGTCAAACACAAACCCAGAACAAAAACTCAGATGGGACAGTGCTGCTCACCTGTAATCCAAGTACTTGGGAAGCTGAGACAGGACAATTGCCAGCATAATGAGTCTGTCTCAAAAGAAAATCTCAAAAAACAAACAAGAAGAACACATCTTGAAAACAAGTCTCTGAAAACCTGGCTTTTGACTCCACTCTTATGCCCCATCAATTCAACCTGGTATAGCACTGCTTTCATGTGAATTAGGTTTAGGAGACATATCTAAGCTGGAAGATCTTATTAGTCATTATTTTAGTAATTAAGAAATGCTAGTATAATATTCTAGCATTGCTTTGGAATTAAGTATTAAAGAACAATAAGAAATACACAGCCTACAAAGGAAAGAAGTAATAAAATTAAACTTCTGAAGCTACCTAGGTACCCTGCGCAGTCAGGACAGCCTGGGCTCTGGCTTAGGACTTGCCCATTACAGCCCACAGGTGCTGCATGGGGTCCAGCAGTGCTCAGACCCTACTCCACACTTCACAGGACACACAAGGAGCTGGCTTATCATCTTCCAGTTTATCCTCCAACTCTACTACCCACACCCATTGTGTGGTTTATAACCTACAATCTAGTCTCCTTCTAAACTCCTAACTCCTTCTCTTACTACCTCTCTTATTACCCAATTTCTGACATTCCATGAGATCTCAGACATCTATGACATCCTGAACCATTCTCCCAACATGAATCCCAACACTCCCTGCCACTGCACCTGACTGAGCTGAGACTCAAAACTTCTGAGCTAACTGCATGCATAGCTGAGCTTCTCTTATCCTTGCTGGCACAACAGCTAGACTCAAAAGAAGAAACAAATCTGAAAGCCAGAGATTTGACCATGAAAGAAGCTGGTGCCACTTCTCCAGACTGTTAGGATCACCCGTGGAAACAGAAGAGAGTTATCATAACTCCAGGGAGAAAGTCATGAGGGAAGTACAGAAATATTCTAGGCTATATATATCATGGTTTTTCCTTGGTATACTCTCCTGAAAGACTCAGGACCTTTTAGTAATAGCTTCTTTGAAAATGCCTAAGTACAAGTTAGCTTGCTTGAGTGTCCAAATACACACACACACACACACACACACACACACACACACACGTATGTGGCTTATATATGTATTATATATGTATTACAAGAAAGGCCAAATTTTGGCAAATGAATATACATACAAGTACCAAAAGGAAACCTTCAATGTCACACAATTATAAACCTCAATTTTACCTGGTTCTCCCTAGTCTCATCACAGTATCTTACTACTTCAAATGAATTTCAGCTGAGTTTCTGCAGAAGCCCTTCCTGAGGCCCCGCCAATACAAAAGCACCAGTGTGCACATCAGTGCACAAGTCACGTGTTTTGTGCTCTTTTCAAGCACATGGGGATATGTCACTGAAGAATCAAGAGCAGTGTGTGTGATGCTGATGTCACCCTGCTTTATCGTTCTGTTTTGTCTTGGTATTTAATCTGTCTCCCAAACCAAAACTGCTGCAATTCAGAAGTCACTTTCCCAAGTGTGAGAACACTCAACAGCGTGGAGCTACTCTTCTTATGGGCAGGGGTGCTGCACATACTGCCTAACTGGACGTGCACACAATGAGCACTGACGCAGGCATTATGCTCATCTCAGAAGGGAGAAGGGAGAATCTTCCAGTGTGACAGCTTGCCCCAGCACCTCTCAGCAAGTGAGTAGAGAAGTAGGTATTTAACTTCGATTGTTTGGTTCCAAAGTCTGCTCTTTTCCAGGAAACTATTATTGCCAAGGTGGAGAAAAAAACAAACAGTAGTGCCAGCCTGCTATTGTGGCCACAGGCAAACAGGCCCAGAGCTGGCGTGCTCCAAGGCTGCTCAGGCGCCAGGTCTCCTGGTGTGGGAACAATCTGCAATCTGTTGCTGACAAACAGCCACTCACACCTCGCACTGCCCCCAGACTTGCTGCCATCAGGAACTGACCTCCCAGCTCTCCTTCACATCCATCCTGAAGCACCCTATTCACCCTCCTCTGCACCCACTCCTCCTGCCCCTGCCCCAGGGAAGCCTCCACATCCGCTTCCTCGCCCAGCCTCTCTTTTCCATAACCTCCTAACCCCCAGTGGCCTCCCTGCTGCAATTCACACACCCACAAGGACACTGAAAGTTCAAGCTCTCTAACCCCCTTGGTTTTGCTTTTTGGCAATCCTTTTCTTCAACTCTGGTTTACTCCTAATCTTATTTCCCACAGTGGCTATCTGACAAGAATGTTCTTTCTCAAGAACCCAGCCCCAATTTCCCTCACTCTCACCAGAGGTCCTGGCCTGCTATTCCTGCAAGAAGTTCACGACACTTCCCTGATCAGTGCTGTTTGCAGTCTCTCCTGTACAGAAAGGGCTCCCCCTCCACAGCTGGCAGGTGCCCAGCAAACTTCCAATCTCACCTCTCCTCTCTCTCTCTTGTTCCCTCCTCATTTCTCCCTCCTTATTTCCCTTAGTCTGCAAAATTACACCAAGAGGCCCCCATCCTGATGAGATAGGAGGAACAGGAAGACACAGGGTGGGAGAATGACATTTATCTGACTCAGGCCCTAGCCCTGGGCAAAGCTCCTTAATGCAAACAATATACATGAGAAAGTCATGTAAACTATCCAAACTGATCACCTTAGTACACAGTTTTCTGACAGGTTTAATAGCATGCATAGAGCTAATGACTCACAGAATTTAACTCTGAACCCAATTAGCTCACCTGTAGTGTACACACTTTCCTACTATTCTGGGTAGAGCCCTACAGCCCTGACTCACTATCCCAAATTTAACAAATCAAATTACCTCTTGGAAATGTCTCCTAGGAGATTTTGTTTGAATCTCAATCTTAAATTGTCAAAGCTAAATTCATGATTCTGTTCCACCCTGGCCATATGAACACAAAATGTGACCGTGACCCCATCCCCTATAACTGCAGTGATCCATTATCCTCAGTCCTTCCTTCCACATACCAAGTCACTGGTGTGACTTCTCTCTTCTACCCTTCTTATGCCCAGGTGAAAATCTCATGTTATCCCTGCTATGGTGTTACCTGGCCTCCCAGCCTGTGTGGCTGTAATTCACTGTGTGTATTAATGCCAGAATAAGACACCTACAGGCTCCTTCGATTATGTCACTTCCCAACTCCAAATCCTTGACTGGTTTAAAAAAGAAAATTCAAACTCCATGCTGCAAGTGATTTGGGGCTTCCATGATGAGCCACAGACAACTTTTCAAGGATTTTGATACAAGATGCTAAAATTTCTAATCTTGAAGTTTGTGATTAGAAAACTACTAGACCTTGCTGTGGTTTCCTTTCCTGTGCCTTTTCTTTTCCTGCTTCCTAGGTGCATCTCATCTAGCCATTAGGACCCAGTGTAAATAACTCCTCTATGTGGACATCTCCTGGTGTTCCCAGACAGGAGGGAGTCCTTTCTCTGGCTTCGGTACTGTTACAGCATTTCTGTCTTTTTTTACACATCCAAAACAGGCAGCACACGCTCCTTAGTATACAGTAATATTATTAAGTTATTTTTACCCCTTTCATATTTTGTAAACCCAATAAGGATAAAAGAGGATTTTATTCAGGTTTGTCGGTGCTATACAGTTCTCTATACTCAGAAGACTGTCACTGTTGGCATAGAATTCTATAGAGTGCACAATCCACATCAGCACAAACCATACCTTGTATCATTTTAATTTGAAAGGCTGATTTTTTTTTCAGCCCTAAGACATCTGCAAGCATTACAGGGCTATCTCTGATTCTATTGGCATATCCTTCAAACAAAACCATTTCTCAGACTGTGAGTGACAAGAAATAACTAGGTTTCCTTACGAACACATGGCATTTACAGCTTTGGTGACTCTACTGGTAAAACCCTGAGCATATGATGGTCCAAAGAACATATACCTACAATAGACTAACATACAACCCCAGCCTTACCCAGCTGTGCCTTGGCACTGTTTCAAGTAGTAGTTTTCCACCAGCTGAATCAAGAGTCAAACTCTCCATAAACTTAAAGGCTCCTGAGGTCCCAACCCAGGGGGGCCCACATCAGTTCAGGTCTAGGGTAGAGCCCAGGAATCAAACTGTTAAGACCCACAATTAATTTTGATAGTAAACAGACTGGCATTTTCCAACTTCAAGAACAAAATAAGCTGGTGGAGTACCTCAAGTGGTAGAGCAACTGCCTAGCAAATGTGAGGCCCTAAGTTTAAACCCTAGTGCTGCCAAAAAATAAAATAACTAAATAAAATAAAATAAAATGCATGCTTTATTTGAGGAATTAAGGGCTTAAGCCATGTTTAAGTAGGAAACAGTACATACTGTAACAAGATTTGTAATATTTCCTTGAACATCTTCCTTGCTTGAAGCCTGTCTACGTTTCAACAATAAAAATAGCATTCTGCTCTCAGAGATGCCATCTTGAGTCCCAAGAATCAAACATGACCCCAGAGCTCTTCTCTCTGCAGCCCTGAACTCAGCACGCCTATCCTTAAGTCTACCCTGGACAGAGAAATTACTTCAAACTAGCACCCTCCCCTTTTCTTGGTCACATATTCCTATATAACTGTAAATGCAAATGTTTGTTTTACTTTTTCAGGCATATTACTCAGTGTATTCTAGTTCTCCAACCTTTTCTTCTGCATTCTGTTTCCTTCCCTCTCCTTCTCTTCTTCATAGCATGTATGTTTTTCCCTGCTTTTTGCTCAATGAGTTTCACTAATTTTTGGGGAATTTGTCCTCCTAACTCACCTCTTTCAGACACAAGCTCCAGATGTATGGTCTTTTTGACACAAAAGTTTTATGTGCAAAATTAAACTATAGTTTTTATTATTTCATTAACATTTAGAAAAATGCTCCTTTGCTGATAAAGGATTTGTTGACAAAGCTCATCTGACTCACTCTGAACCAGTAAAGACTTCCGTGCTGCAATTCATCACTTATATGGATCCAGAATGAACCTCCTCAAGGGCTACTTCAATCAGTGTCTCCTGAGAACTTGCAAGTTAAACCCCAGACTGCACAGCAAAGCCCTCTAGGATATTCTCTGGCTCGCAACCCTTAATCTCTAGCTAAGAGTCTATGACATCATAGGTTTCTTCAACATTGCAAATTTTAAGACAATGAACATTCAAGTGCATAGAGAGACTAAGGATGCCAGAGGAGAGAATGAGAGCCAATGAACTGAAGCAGGAAGGCAGAGAACTGGAGAGATGCTCCAAAAAGAAGTCCAGTGCTGGGATGAGCAGGTCATCTCAGAAGCATTTATGCCCTCTGCACCAAAGGGCTTCAAATCTGCAATGTGAAGAGTTGTTGGGTCATGCCAACCTGTGACACAAGGGATAGAGGATAAAATGAGGTTCATTTTATGGATGGTTTGTTGCAACACCACAATCTCAAAATTGTAGACATCTGTATATTAAAAGTGTTACAGAACAAAATTTAAATAATCTTCCCTTTTTGTATATCCAGAGCACTTACTACAGCTTAAGCTAATAATGAACTTACACACTTTATCATCCAACCCCCCAGTAAGGATGCAAAGCTCACTGGAGCAGAGATTTTGGTTTTGCACACTGATGTATCTCCAGCACCTTCAGCACCCTATATTGTACATGGCAAATCACAGGTGCTTTGTAAGTATTTATTAAGTCAACCAAGACTCAAAGCCCATGAGCTAGGAGCCAGTCAATCAAGGTTTCAGTATTGTGTGACTTCAGAAGATCACTGCTCCTCTAAATCTAAAGGAAAATGGTGTTAGCTCCCATGTTCCCCCACTTCTCTTTCTACTCTAATTAAATTTGAGATTCAAGAAAAACAGGGCAGCACTTCTGTCAAAAGAATCATTTTCTGATCAGTTTAAAAAAAGAAAACAACTCAGAGAGCTCCCCACCTCTCCACTTCCACATGTTCATGAAGGAGGGAACAGAGCCACTCAGAACTAGAGAACAGAGAAATGTAGCTTCCAGAGAACCCCACACAAAGGAAATAAATGTGGGAAAATATGATCCTCAGCTGTTCCCCAGGCTGGATGAGGATTCACCTTATACTCTACAGAGGCAGAATAAACTCCATAGGGCAAACTTGGAAAACATGGATTAAAATATGGCTCTCAGGGCAGAACTGTGGGGAATGAGCTATCCACTGACCTTTTTCCAATTCACCTAAGTGCGAAATAACGCCACAAAGCCTGCCATTTACTTTTCTAGTATCTGAAGTTTACCAATAAGCCATAAAACAGAGTTCTGCATTAGGCAAAAAAAAGAAACCTCAAAAATTATGAAATTATAAGCTAATCATGTGATTTCAACTTACTAAGACCATTCTAGTGATACACACAATCAACGAGAGGTCCTCTGTGGCTCTGTAGGGTAATGCAAGTGCATACAGAGAACACAGTATCCACAGCTTGCATTTAAAGTCAGCTGCCCAAGCCCAACTTCCCTCTGGAGACATGTCCAGAGAAAACTTGCAAAGTCAAACATTAAGAAAATCTCATCCACAGCAACCTCCTTAAATCTCATATCAGGCTGCCAGATTAGCCTTCCAAAAGGTGCCAAATTAGCCTTCCTGTGACTTCTCTGCTTCATGTTCTGCAATGGTTTCCCAGTGCCCTTGGGTTAGAGTGCCATGGGTCTCCCTGCCCAGACCCTCCACATGGCACTTTCCCCTTGGCTGTCCCCATTCCACCTCCAGGCTGTCACTCATCCTTTCCCTCAATCTGGGATGTTTTCCTTTCTGCTGCACCTAACACTTCATTATGCCTCTTTAAACCTCAAGCCTCAGAAAGGGGACTTCCCACCCACTCAACAAGGCCTGGCCTATCTTGAAAATGTTCTCAGCATGATATAATTTGCTTTTGTCATTTTCAACACGCTCAACAGAATCGTGACTTGAGTGTAACCCAATGAAAGTATAAATATAAATTACCTAAGCCACCAGTGGTGCATCAGACCTGGTTGGCACTTGAGTCCTTATTGAATATGTGAGTTTTACCAACAGGAAATGCAAGCACAGGCAGGTGAAGAGTGGCAGGAGAAAGCTACAAAGCAGGTTTCCCACACTCATACCTACGCGTTTTGTTTTGGCATAGTGCTCTTATTTAAAAAAAAAAGGAAAGAAAAAAGAAAAACCCCATCTTCCTATTGGTGTCCAGCAATCTGCGCTGACACACTCACTCCATCATGTTCTACAGAGCCAAGCCCAGATGGGTTAGGTCAACAGCTTTCTCACCCTCTGTGCATGCCCACGAAAGCAACAGGGCTGTTGATTTGGGGACTAACAAATCTTAAGAGTGTGTGAGCTCACAACGCCAGCATCTGCAGATAATGAGAACCAACTGCACATTACCAGATCCCAAGGTCTAAGCAGGCCAGCGCACTGATTTCAGCGTCTGCTCTTTTTGTTGGAATTCTTTTTGAAATACTGACAAATCACTAGACATAGATAAAAGTTCTTTCACTCCTTATTTTGAAATAAGCCTTTTTTATGTGTTATCCTAAAAGAGAGGGATTGTTACCATCTAACCCTTTAGTCTATACCACGCAAGAGGGCAAAAGCTTAACCACCCTTTTACCATTATATCCTCAGGGTAAGGCAGAGCACAGGAAACATAACAGACAATCAATAAACACTGAACAAACTAGAGAACAGGAAAAGCTCCTTAATCCTCAGCTGAATTTTCTAATATTTACAAATATAAGGAAACTGAAATGTTTAAACCATGTGTGCAGAAATTACATTATGTATATGTTCATGTGTATATTTACATGTTAACTATGCCTCAGATGTTAGCTTATTAAACTGAAAAGAATTACGTTAGACTTATCTAAATGGGTACACATTTTATGTTTTGTTTGTTTTTGAGACAGGGTCTCACTGTGTAGCCCCAGGCTGACCTCCAACTCAAGATCCTCCTGTCTCAGCCTCCTCAGTAGCAAGGATTACAGGCATGCACCACTTGTACTTTTTTTTTATTCATATGTGCATACAATGTTTGGATCATTTCTCCCCCCTTCCCCCACCTGCTCCCTAACCCCCTCACTCCGCCCCCTCCCTCTCCCCCTACCCCCCCAATACCCAGCAGAAACTATTTTGCCCTTATCTCTAATTTTGTTGAAGAGAGAGTATAAGCAATAATAGGAAGGTTTTTAATATGACTGAGATTCTATTTACATACCTCCGGCTGATTTGTTCCTGTAAAGGTTTCATAGGCTTTTCAGAAAGGTTATTTGTTCAACAATATTAATAAATAAATCTGTAAAGCACTGGAAAGTAAAACTCACTTCCTGTCTCAAACAGCATTGAATTCCCTGCAAGAAACGGTCTGAGTCCTCAGGGTAAAGACTGAACTATCTAGCAGAACAAAATCACAAAGGAAAAAGGTTTCAGGAGACTCACATATAATCAGTGAGTTATGACAAGTTTTCATATTGTTGTTTTGCATTCAAGCCTCAAAGTTTAAAAAAATAAAACTAAGCCTTTGAGTTTCAAATTAAATCAAATAAGCTTTAAAAATATTGATGACATGATAACAGCGCCTTTCTCGAGTAGCACACTTCTGTGGAGAGGAACACCACAATCTAAAATGTGCAGCCCTTCTAGCTGTTTCCATCCTTAATTGTGGGTGGTTTCTGTGTGGGTGTAAAACTAAGGGTGGTAAAAAAAAATGGAAAACAATAATTCAATTGTCCAACTGAGAGCTATTAAAGAGTAAAATATGCTTCCTCTGCAGAGTTCAAAAGAAAATGTTATTTGTCTAAACAATTTTGGCATTTGAAAATGTTCAATTTTAATAGAGAACTTCCTGATTTATGTAACCACATTTAAGTATGTTGTAATGAGGGTTTATAAAAAACTGACGGGTCTTCCTTTTGATTCAGCAAAGGAGTAGGCAATCTGTTTCCTACTGCATTGAGTGAAATGTCACAGGTCTCTTTTAGGAGAGTTCAGTTGTGGCCGATAAAGGTATTGTCTTTGGTTTACAGCTTTTCCGAAAAGAAAAAGTATCCCAGAAGAGTTTCATGAGCACGAACAGCGCACTTTATACCATCACACTGTGACTGCTAAGAGCAAGCACTCCATACGCGTGAGCATTTAAGTTGAAGAAAGTAAGTGTGTTTTCTGGGATTATAATACACCAGTTTTTAAAATCGGAAGCACGCACTACCTCTCAGAATGTTTCTATGCTACACGGGAATCCCTTCAAAACCCCAAAGCAAACAGTGGGCCATACCTTCCCCCTCTGGCCTCCATTCTTACTTAGACAACAGGAGAGACTGGCTCCACGTGACTTCACAGATGCATTCTCAAAGCGAGTAGACTGACTTGGCTAAAAATCTATTCATTTTTGCCACAAGGAACCTGAAGCCTTTCCAACCACACCCCTGAAAAATGTCTTCACTTGACACCTCAGAGCAAGCACCAAAGATCATCACTCAGAGTTCCAAGTGTGAACAGCGTGACTTCTCGCTCACAGTAGAGTCGCTTTACCACTGCGTCACCCTGATGCACACACAGCTTCAGAGAGGTGATTAAGCAACAAACGCCTGCACTGGCCAAAGCCATGCAGCCTCACTAAGACACAACTGAGCTCATGTGACTTGAACGGTCATCTGTTTAGACTCAACTCCTACAGCCTCTCCAAAGATAAAGTAAGAAAGAATCACAGATGTAGAGTGCACCGAACCCAGGCCACATACAAAACTTGGTTCAAATTCAAGCTGACTCATCCACCAAATATATGCACATATACTATACCATGCAAAACTAGTTTTTAAAAAAAATGCAGCATGTTCTTCTAGTGACTAAGCACTACCCATCCGTGTTGCTATGTCCGCATATCTGCATTCAAAACAGAATAAACAGTGGGACAGGAATATAGCAGTTAGATCAGAAGTAGTTGAGTGACTACTAAACCTATATTTTGGTTTGAATAACCTAACTGATTCCCTCATTTCTCCACTTACAGTTTGGAGATACAGCTTTCGCTGACAAGTGACAGTGTGTTGCCTATTTCTACCCCAAGAATTCCCTGTTTAGGTGTGTCTAAAGGAATGAAGGCCCCACCTAAAATACTTACTAGTAAACTGCTCTGCTTCTTGATACATTAAACATTTAATGTATCAAGAATTTAATCTTCTGAGTGCAAAGCTCATATTGTCCAGGACTTTCCCAGTCACCTACCCATCACACCACATCACTGACCAAGCTGTTGACCCACAAGTACAAACAGACTTTTCCATGGCTTCCAGGATTGCACATAATAAATAAATTTTGCTTCATATTGATGACTAACATTTTGTTGGCACTAATTCAGCTTAACTAACAATATCAATTTTTTAAAGTATCTAGACTTATTTTTAGAGTTGGGCTTAAAGAGTTTTCAAATTAAAGACATTCTAAGTACAGGAACAAAATGGAGTGACTTGCATGCTCTAGATCTGGGCTGGACATAAATTCTGGAGTAATACACTAAAATACACAGCCTTCATCATCCTTTATGCTACAGTGCTTAATTAAGCTAGCAAAATAACCTTCCTCACAGGCATACTCACGGTAATGTACTTCCGAATAATTGAGCCAAACCTCTGTAAAACAGTTTTCAAGAGAATAAAATTTTATTTCCTAAACAGCTTTTTACTTCCTACTGGTAAGGCTTTAAAGCTGTGCACATAATTCATGTTCGAACGTTACTGGCTCCCATGCACGTATGTGTACCAGGACTGACACAATGGGCATTGTGTTTTTACATGAACATGCATATTAGTGCATAATTATAGTTAAACAATAGTATGTTCTGTATCTTTTCTACCACTATAAACACATTCAGAGGACTGAAGCTTCTATTAGTTTATAATCAATCCCTTCCATCACCAATTTCCAAGCCCCAAGTGTTTAGCTCTGTACCCCTAAATCACATTTCTTCTCAGTTCAAAAGCAGTACAAAGGGCAGGCGTGGCAGCAGCCATGGAAATTATGGGGGATGGATGCAGTGGGCTGCTTCCACTCATTCAGTGCTTGCTTATCCTTACAGAAGTGGGAACTGATGGCCTCTCGGGTGCTTGTGGATGGAAAGGAGGGTGTCAAACAGGCAGGGAGTTGCCCTGCTTGGGACTTCAGTCCTAGAAACAGTAGGCCTGTTCTCGGGGCCATAGGAATTCCCCACTGGGTCATGAATGATCCATCTCACTTTGCTTCCTTGCAAGCCAGCAATGTCTCACTGGCACCAGGAAAAAAAAACAAAAAGCCCCAGTGAGCACAAGGCCAAAGGATGTGGGCAGAAGAGACAGCTGAAGAGCAGGGGAGATTGACAAACCAGACACAAGCCTACATAAGGCACAGAATCCCGGAACAGCTTTCATAACTTAGGGAATTACACTGACACGATAATTCTACATTCTTTTCTTATTTTGCTCAAAATCTGAACTTCACCCTGTTCCACTGCAAGGGTACTAAAGATGAGGAACCTTACTCATCTTCCCACTCTCCATCCCCACCGCCATCCTTACACACAGAAAGCCTGCCACCATCTCTTCTTCACATGTCAGAAGGCACAGGCATGGCTTCCTCGTGAAAGATGAGCATTTCGTTAAGTCACTGAATTTCAGTCAATCACGTCACTGTTAAGCCTCAAGACTGCTCTGGCTGACAGTGTTCTGGCTGTTAGTCAATGCTGAAAGGCACAGCTCTCTGTACCTCATTCCTTCTTCAGTAACTCAGGAGTAAGGTGCATCTTAAAGCTGGGGCTTCTTCAGCTGCGGGTTTGTAAGGGCGATCCATCCCTGCGCCCCTCCACACCAGCCTCACGTGATGCTCAGATTGAGGTACACAGAAAACTCCATGTTAGGAATGGTCAGCCAAAGTCTTCTATTTTCTACAAAGTTTATTTTAAACCGTTTGCAGTGCATTTGGAGACTCAGTTAAAGGATCAAAATGTTGGATGATCGGGACATGTGAATATACCTGTATTTTCACATTAGTCGTAATAAATCATTTCGTTCAGGGCTGGGGACACGACTCAGTAGTAGAGCACTTACCTAGCGTACAAGGCCCTAGGTTCAATCCCCAACACCACCAAAAGATAAGTAAATCATTATAAATCGTTTCATTCCAAGTCAGGTTTTCCTAACAAAAGAAAACCAGATCACTAAGTCTCCTGATCTAAAATTAGCAAGCAGCCTTACCCCTGCATATGACTCACCCATCACCTAATCTCCAACCTATCACCTAACTTCTCAAAGCCCTTAGACCTTAATTTAATCATGACTGCCTAATATATTGACGGGGACTTCAGTTTTGGAAACAAGAGACCTGCTTTCAGGAACACAGGAATTCTTCACACCCTTCAAATCTGGTCTGTAAGCAACACACCATATTCCTTTAGCCAAAGTGGAAAGAATCAGACCATGACTGAGAGATGGAGCTCACCACAATCTGGAGGAATCACCTAACATCTGTCTGGAAGCCATATAACACAGTGATTGAAAACCCTGCCTCTGCGGTTTCTACTTTCATATGTGACTTCGAGAGAGCTTTTAATGGAAAATAGAAAATGCAGAAAAGTGTTTATTGTACTCTTAATGGTGACAACTTCAAAGCCAGGCAGAGTACCTGGCTGTTCTCTGGAGATCACTTCATAAATTCAGGAGTATGAACCCGATAGAATCAGTCATGAAACCATCAACAATAACAATGCCTGTGAAAATCCAAGAGTATTTGCTGTACTTCTTTCCAAAGGAAAACTACTGACTTATGTCATTCTATTGGGAAAAATATGCAGATATGTGGAAAAAAAATAAAGTTTATAAAAAAATTATGTCATATATTCAACAAACTAACTGAAGATCTATTACGTTATAGGCCTCTACCTTCAGAGAACTCAGTTCTGTAAGTAAGTGAAAATAATTATTATGTGAATATGTAAGTATTGTTTCCAAGTAATAGTGTGTTATTATCTTAGTAACATAATCTAGGCTTTTATCTATCTACATTGAGGGCCAGGTATTTATGACATAATGTCAAGAAATGACAAGCATGAGCTGGCGATGCAGCTCAGTGGAACAGACCTTGGGTTGGATCCCTAGCACCACAAAAAAAAAGTGATCAAAATGACACAATTGTTCCAAATGTTGACAGTGCATGTCCAGTAATGCTGGTCTCCCCCATTCATCCTATGAGTGAAAGAGGAAAGAGCCACACTGCTCAAGGGCCATGTGGCAGGGCTCTCTCCCCTCATTCTAGAAATTCCCTAACAGGCATGGCTTAGCACCTGTCATCCCAGACTGAGCAGAAGGAGCCCTCCATGGTCCCAGAGACAAGACATCACTATGATCCCCTCAGAACTCACACTCCTAAAAGGGCAAGTGTACCAAGTGACCAGTGACATAGCTCAGAAAGCCCACCACCTGGTCCACAATCATTGATGCCTAGTGTAAATCCCATAGGCAAAAACAGCTTATCCAAAGACCGCAGCACATTCTGCCCTGTGATTTCTCCCAGAGCAGCTTTCATGAATATAAGCAAGCAAGTGCCTCCCGATAACGAGAAACTCACGCAGTCTATCTTCTCCTGACAGCTTTCCTTTTGTGGGGAAAATACTGCCCGCTCTTTTCAAAGCAAGGTTTGGACTCGCTTCTGAGGTTGTCAAAGCTAATAAAATGTATTATTTAGAAATACAGGCAGAACTGATAAAACTACTGAAAAGAAACACTGGGCAGAGGAAGGGGAGGATTGCAGAGGGGCATGGAGAGAAGGACATGTCCCCGCTGCTGAAGTGTGGTCCACAGACCCCGAGAGTTGACACCACCTTCCGGTCTGTTGGAAATGAATCAGAATCTGTGCTTAAAAAGATCTCCAGGTGCTTCAGATGTGCCTTAGTCTGGGAATCACCATTCTAAGCACTGGCAGTGTTGTGTTTTTATACCTGGAAGGTGGAAACACTTAGTATTAATCTCTGAGCTGCCCACAACATATATCGGGCACGCTTCTGAAGATGGGACACATCTCCAATCTAGCCCCAAATGGCCCTCACATCTCTAAACTGAAAAGGAGGGGTCTTTAACAGTGGGGGGAAAGAAGGCCACATGAAGCTGATCTTCAAACAGTAGAAACTCAGGTACAGATGAAACTTCAGAGACCACAGAGCCCACGCTCTTCATTTTACAGGAAATGAAGTCATGTGATTCAGAAGGAGGAGTGTCTCCCCAGCTGGGGTCGATCACTAAGTGGTTGTGGTAAAGTCAGATTAGGGCTGGAGTCTTCTGATCCCCAGTAGTAGTGGGAACACTAGTTTAGACATCATCACTGACTAAACATGACTTGTTTTCTTTATGACAAATGCTTGCATTAAAAAAGAAACCAGTACTAACTTAAGAGACAAGGAAGATTACTCTGAAAAACCGCAGCAAGTATATTTTATAGTCGATACTCAGCACACTTGTCGGAGTAAATGATTCACTTTAAGGCAGAGACAAACACTGTTATCCAGATTTTTTCAGAGGACTGGCCTGAGTTGTAGAATGATTAATTTCCTTATGGAAAAAAAAAATCACAATTTCAATTTAAAAACAATTTATAATATTCTTTGCCACAGAAACTCTATGTCACCCTGACAGTTTTATTGAAGTCAGAGACTATTTTAGATGTTTATTTGAGGTATGTGAGTCTATTTGATTTCAAGAATATAAACGTCTTAAATTGGACTTTGGACATTATAATTTAGGACAATGAAGAAGGGAAGGACTCACCAATACTAATTTCATCGTCCGTTTCTGCATCACCAATGCATTCGAACTGAAAGTCCTGGAGTGACTGGGAGAACTTCTGCACTGCCATAGACAGGTCTGAAATTAAAAGGATGAAGACATGAGTACTGAGGCATTTCCACATGTGACACTGCTTAACTACAATTCTAGTGTCATATTCACCAGCTGCTTCTTCAATTTTTAAATTAGTGTATGTGAGTTGTCCAAAGAGTGTCATTGTGGTATTTCCATACCACAATGCATATAATGGATGCAAATTCACCTCACCTCTTGCTCTTCCTTGTCCCCCTTCTCCTTTTTCAACCAATTTTTAAGAGGTTTCATTATTATAAATTTTCATCCATACATATAAAATACTTTGATCCTATATACAGACAATATGACCCTATACTTAAAAGACCCTAAAGATTCCACCAAAAAAAAAAATCTTGGAACTGATAAATACTTTTGGCAAAAGAGCAAGATACAGAATCAACTTACAAAAACCAGCAGTTTTTCTATCACATCAATAACAGCTGAAAAAGATATCAGAAAACAATCCCATTTATAATAGCCTCAAAAAATTAAGTATCTAGGAACAAACCTAGCTGAGTAGATGAAAGACCTCTACAATGAAAATTATAAAACTTTGAAAAAAGAAACAGAAGAACACCCTACAGAAGATGGAAAGACCTCCCATGTTCATGGATTGGCAGAGACAAAATTCTGAAAATGACTATCCTACCGAAAGCAATCTACAGATTCAATGCCATCCCCATCAAAACAACGAGCAGCCTTTAAAATACCAGCCCAACAAATGTAAGCAAAATTTAAAGAGGCTACTAAACAATTACTTCGGAAACTGGATTTGCTCTGCTCAAGAAAGTTGCACTGAGCATGGTGGTAGCAGTCTATAATCCCAGTATTGGGAGACAGGAGAATTTTGAGTTCGAGGCCAGCCTGCAATGCATAGTAAGACCTTCTCTCTCACCCACAAAAAAGTTTTGTGTCACATGTGGAAGTCAATTTACCAAAGTCTTTGTATTAAGGAATTACCAATCACATATCATAAGTGAAGCAGTCACTTAGAAAAAGAAGGAATGCCACTGAGGTTGGTTACTAGGGGGCAGGGGCACCAGCGGCTGGCTAGAATGGGTTCTGTACAGACCGTGGGAAAGGAAGGAATGTGTCTCTGTCCGTAAAGCACTGGTTTAGATCTAGAAGGTGAAAGATGACCTGAAAGGCTGTTTACAAATAACTGAGTTATAGTAGACTGAATCTAAACACTACCCAAAACCCTAACTCCAGCCCAAACAAGGCCCAGGGTCTAACCCAGAAAAAGAATTCTTTATTTCTGGGGAGGAAAAAACAAAAGCCCCTGACATACAAAGTAAAGCCCTGGGAGGCAATGGCTTAGAATCCCACCTCACGGGGAGGAAGAGTGCACGGTCCAGAGCAGGTGGCCTGGGCTGACATCCCACCCCTATCGTTCCTTGTTAAGTAACCAGGACTAGTTACTTAACTCCTCTGGGCCTTTGTCCGCTCCTGCATAAAAATGAGGTAAGAGTGGCACAGCCATCTCACAGGACTGCTTTCAGAATTAAGTGATTAATATTTGCAAAGGATTTAGAACAGTGCCTGGCCCTTAAGCACGATTTGAATTTGTTAAAGAAAATTAAAAATAATAAACTGCACAACATAGCATCAAGGAAGGAGTCTAGGCCCATCCTTCAGAACTACTCTGGTCTCTTCTGCTGACCCAGCCACAGGGATCTACACCACTAATAAAATGTGCTTTTTCTGGAATTCATTATACATGTCATTCATCAGTTCAAGTTCCAAACCTGAATCCTTATCTCCAGCACAAGGAAGAGGAAGTGACAAAGATGTTCTCCTTCAGTAAACCTTAGTCACACTCCTCCAAGCCCTCCTCTCAATGAGGTCCCCAACCTGCTGGGTCCATGCAGCCTAGGTTACCAAGGATTCTGCTGACTTAGTTTAGAGAGGCTCCGCCTACCTCAGTGTCTGTTCGCATTTCTCAGCCCCCATCTTTGGGATATAATCCCCTGCCTGCCTTCAGCAGGAATCCCCACACCCCTGATACTTCTCTTAGCCATTTTCGACCCAGGACTCCTCCTAAATCTGCTCCCAATGGGCTAGAAACCCCACTTGTTGTTGTTACGCTAGAATTTGAGCCCAGTCCCACCTGCCTACCTCAACAGTCACACCTACTGTGATAGCCCTCAATAAGGTCTTTTTTTTTTTCATTTTAACAATTGTCAGAGTAAGTTTTTTTTTCCTTAGCCAAACAACCTTGGCCCCTGTGCCACAATGTGGCAGTCTAACATTCACCAAATCCCACACCTACGTAAATACCAAAGTTGGCCCTGGAGAGTGAATAGGTCTTTTGCACCACTGAGATCCACGGACCCATCAACACACTCACCAAAGGCAATTCTGAAGACCATAGGCCTCAAGCTTCAGAAAGGCAGGGTTTGTTGTTGCTGCTGTTTTAAACATACACTGGAGATATTATTTTTTAAATTCTGGTTTAAAAACTAAATAATGCTCTGGAAAGAGGATGCTGCTGACAGAGTTACATCTCTTCCCACAGAGGAGGTAGAACTCTGGGCCCAGCCACACATGCTACTTGAGAGGTACTTGCATTCCATGAGAGTGTCTGCATCCATCAAACTTTCAGGAAGAAAGATGTAGAATGTCTCCTTGGAGAATTATCAGTCAATGAGAAGAAGGGCTCTGTCAGAACTAGACCTTGCTAATTAGCTGTAAGGCCTTGGACAATCACTCACTGGAGTCAAGACTCATTTTTCTCACCCCTACAACAGAAAATACCTCCCTCAAAGGGTTGTTAGGGAGATGAAGTGAGGGATGTGCCTGATGCAAATGAGCAGCTCATAAGTGACATCAGTTACCGTACTTCAGACCCATTTCACACAAGCAGGAAAGTTGACTGGCCTTTCAAAGAAGGGCACTGTGCAAAAATGCATTTCCCATACCGTGCATAGCTCGAGCTAAGGGCAAATATTATGAGAAGACAGAGATGACTCCTAGGAAATTTTAAGCCAAGCTGTACATGGGTGCTCTTGCTGAGAATGGGATAAACATTCCACATAATTTCACTTTACCTTTTGTGTAGAATATGGAGGCCCATGCTCCACTGGGTTTGAGGATGCAGGTGCAAGTCCTGCAGCGTTGCTGAGCTCAGGGCACAGGAGCCAATCAAGATCTTAAAGGAATTCTTCAATACACTACATGGCCTTCACCCCACCCTCTCAACCACCAAGAGTCCTTCTGGGCTTCCCTCAAATGCAAACGAGCTACTCTGGAAGTTCTGTCGTAAGGAACTCCTGACCCAATCCCCCATCTCTTCCTAGATTGTTCTTTACTTCCTATGGCCTCCCTGACTAAGAAAGGAAAGCTGTGATCTCTCACAGAAATCACTAAGCATGCACTACAGGAAGTCTCATTCCAAACAAGAACAGTGGCCCACTTAATCAGATACACTCCCAATGCAGCCAAGCCATGAGAGCCTGGGCTCTGGAAGCAGATGGGCTGGACAGGAAGCCTACTTCTACTGATGAGTGGCACTGTTGTGGATAAGTTCCACAGTATCTGTGCACCTCTGCTTCTGTCTGTCCCTGTGGGTCACTGTGGGGAGTAAATGAGTTAGTATAAATACAGCACTTAGAACAGGATCAGACACACAGTCGGCGCTCCGAACATATTGGACTTCTCAGAAAAGGACAAAGGGACAGCCCAGTCATGAAATGGGATGGCAGACCACAGAAAACCTCACAAAGTACTTTAGAAAACAGTCTTTGACAGCAGCGTCTAATGTTTGCTTGGTGCACTGCAAACCAATCTAGCTGTAACAGGTATTATTATTCAGTATTTCTGTGTACAAGATGAGCATCTGTTTCAACACCAAATATAACCAAGAATGCGTGGACAATCCCTCCACAGTCCTCCTGAGGCGTCACAAGACAGAATTACACAAGACAGCAGATGACATTTCTAAGAACTCAGGGAAGGTGGCTGTCAACTTCAATTTAGTCTCATTTTCCAAATACCAGAGTCATGACAAGGTCAAAAACATCAAGGTAAAGACCTTACGTTTTCTGGTAGTAATACTGCTCAAGACAGAGAATGAGGAGTCTACCTTAGGCTTGTCATAGTGACTCCCTCTCCTACTGAGTGTGCAACTCTGGACTAGAAGGCCCAGCATCTTTCACTGATTTAGAATCACATGAGCTCAGGGTGGGGCTCAATGGAAGAGCACAGCTTAGCATGCACAAGGCACTGGGTTCAACCTCCAGAACTAGAAATAAAATAAAATCACATAAAACACACCACTTCCTAGTTGTCTAAAGTTTCTAAACCACGATCAGAAGCACAAACCAGAAATACTGCTTCTAAGCCCTGCTTATTCACAATTTAATAGAAAGACATTGATTTAAATCCTCAGTTTTTTAAATGTATTGTTAAACTTTTAAAACATCACAACAAACAACAGTAAAATAGACATTTTCTCTCAAACACAAAAAGAAAGATTGAATGCACGAACCATGTTAAGCAGGAGATCTGGACTACACACAGGAGTCTCTATTTCTACCCAATTATGTGTACTTAAAGACAATGAAAAAAATTAACTCTAGCCAGACATACCATGTCACATTTTAAGGCGAAAGTATAGGAGTAGCAGTCGTTAACTCACAAGTAACACTGCGCAGACTGAACATGCTGTAAGTACCACACACACGACTTCCTTCCCCTTTGCATTACCTGAAAGCTATCCATGTATTGTCTTCACATGTGCTCCCATTATAACCTTGAAGAAATTATACTGGGCTTTAATGAGTCAACAACGTTTTTATATCAAGGTATTTACCTGTACCCACATGGTTAGAAGATGCTAAGGAAAAACTAAAACTTCATTTCCAAAGAGGAATATAATATCCATGGTAAATATTTAACTGTGACTTTCCTTAAGAGCTGAGGTCTACCTGTTCATTTAGAAGTGCTAGTGGATTTGCTTTTACAATGCTAGCTATGGAAGTGAACTATATTTATGTGCGAACATGTATAACCAGTTAGTTCACTGGCCTGAGGCAGACCTTCCTGAAATTGGTCAGTCTCTCTGGGATTAGATTTAAGCAAGAATGATGAGAGCAATGTGTCAGACACACATGCTGCAGACACATCTCCAGACTTCCACACAGAAGGCAGAGTGTACGAAGGGATGGACAGTCCAGTGGGAGCTGTTGTGAGCCATGTATTCTCCTACAGGGGTTAGTAAAAAGTAGTACTTAGTACCTGGCACTTTTCCAAGCATTCAGTATAAATTAACCCTCTAATCCTCAAACAACTGTAAGAGCTAGATATCATATTCTCTTTTCACAGATGAAAAAGCTGAATCAGAGAGAGAGTAAGCTCTTTCCTCAGTGTCACATAAGCTAGTGACACAGCAGAACCAGAATTTCAACCCAGGAAGCCAGCTCCAGAAACCCTACTTCTCCACCCTGCCATATTGCTTTGCACACAAACATTGAGAAGAAGTCACAAGCGGTTGTGCTTGACTGTATGGAGAGGACTTCTTGGGGGATCAGAAACAACAGGGACTTGAAACGTGGAACCCAATACCAGGAAAGCTGGGCTAACATGGCCAGAATCTCCAGAAGGGCAGCAGCTACCTGTATACTCAATCACATCTAGCGAGACTCATACCCAACTGAGGTTCTGACTGCTATTACCTGAAACAAAACCGTCTATTGTCCTGTACCTACTTTTCTTTGTTTTTCCATCTACTTGGAACATACTCTTCTTTCATGCTTCAGAGTCAAAGGAGTTCCTTCTTCAAGAAAACCTCCATTTCCTCTGTGAAGCCCTTCCTGACCTCTTCCACCTGACATAACCTCTTCCTTTACATTCCCACTACATGCTGTGACTTGTGATGCCTTCTTACCTTTCATCTTAGTTGTATGTAAAACTAACGTGTCCTTCTTATTTCAAATAGCGTGTTAAAGGTAAAAAGCTTAACCATCTGTGAATACTAGCCAAGTATTGGCACAGTGTCTCAGGCAACAGAAATCCAACTGTTGAAGCCACCAATTTCGAAAGACAGGTAAACACTTAGAGCTCCCAGAAGCTTTTCACCTTCCCTTCTTTCTGGAGGTTCACACTCTAATGTGGCTTTTTAAACTACTCGTAAAAGCAAGGCTATCCACTTTCCAAAATAATGATGACAATAATGTTTTAATACTTATAAGAAGATTTAATATATACTTATAAGAAAGACAGCAATACTGTTGGTAAGATGTTCTATAATTTCAAAGTTCTTTATACTTTATTCTTCCACAAAGCTATGAAGGCTAAAGTTCTGCAAAATACTAACATGTCCAGAGTCAAAGCTGACTCCAATCTGGACAAGGCTGCTTCCCAAACTGGATGTTCTTTTATGACATATCGCAGTTAATTCCCAAAGAATGACAAATATTGAGAGGGAGGGTGTAAGCCTTTATACAACATTTAACTATTCCCTCACTTGCTGGGAATAAATTCTACAATAGCAAGACTCCATGTGTTGGACTACATGAGAAGGTACTCGTATGCTTAGATGGAAGATTCTAGCAGACATGGAAAAATGATCATTATGAAACACCATGCTAAAAGCCAAATGCACACATTCTTATTAAAACTGGATAAAGTTCTAGATTTTTAGCTTCTTAAAGATAGGTATATATTCATCATCTCTCTCTTTGCCTGAGAGAGAGAGAGAAACAGAGAAAGATAGAAAGACAAAGAGAAGAAGTGTTCAATAATGGTAAAAATCCACTTCAGGGCTGGTGAAGTGGCTCAAGCAGTAAAAGAGGCTACCTAGCAAGCGTGAGGCCCTGAGTTCAAACCCCAGTGCTGCCAAAAAAAAAAAAAAAATCCACTAAATTACTGAAATGCTGATGGTATAGGAATGCACATGACTGTAACCGCAAGCCTTAATTTAATACAAAACATACAGGCCTATTACAGAGCAGGCTATGTAAGGAAGCATCAAACACGTCTTGGTTTTTAGTAACTGTATGCAGTTATGTTTTTACTGTTCTCTAAAGCTACAAATGTCATGGTCAGATGCAAAAAAGTCAGAAGGAAAGAATGTTGGGTGTGGCACAATATAAGAAAAACACAATAGGAGCTTGTCAATAAAAACATTCCTATGGCTTTCACCTAAACAAAGTTTTAAAATGCCAACTTGGCTACTTTCTACTTTTCTTAAGTGGCTAGAAAATAACACCCTTTGATATTAACTGGAGAAGGCCCCACTACGGAGCTCAGGATAAATAGGCACTCAATAGATGTGCTGAGCTGAAGTGACACTGAGTAACTCTGTAAGATGGAATCAAGACCTTGAGAAATGCTGTCTTGTGGCATGTCCACGGACAGTCACTGGAAACACGAATTACTAGTGGGCAATAGAACCCTGACGTTGTTCACCTGGAAATACAAAAAACTCAAGGCTACTCAAAGCTGCTAAAATACCACGCTCTGTCCTCAGATGGAACAGCAGAGTCGCTCTGGCACTTCAAAGTGGATGAGACAGAGGAGATGGTCCCATTCATTTCTCTATCACACATACCTCAGAATCTCATGCTGCATTCCTGTTTTGCAGTGACTACTTCCACCATTCCCACAGGCAAGAAAGGCAAAGCTTCTGTTCTTAGCAATGAACTGAAGCCTCATGTGATGAACAATGTCTTTGACTAGAAGCAATCATTCTTTTATAGCATACATGACGTGTGCACGGAGTCTGAGAGACATGGATGTCAATCTGGGGACTACCGTTCTGGGCCATGTGTCACAGCAGTTTTTCTCAATCTCAGGTTCCTCATGTATAAAAGAAAGACACTAACCCTTTGCAAGACTGTCATAAGTATTACATGAAAATGGCTCAGCACAGTGTCTGGTACAGAAAAGAAATCTAAAATCCTGACTCTCAACAAATGTGAACTATTAAACCACTGTTTGTTACGATGGCAAATACAGACTATGAAATGCTTTCATTGTAAGCATATTTAATTTGTGTATTAAATTACAATCTTCAGGAGAGCTTCAGTGAAAATAAATAGTGGTGCTCGCCTTTAATGAAGGCCAAACAGTTGGTAATCCCATAAATGATACGTGTTTGGCCAGCAATTCCAAAAGATTCCAGTCTAAAAATAACAAATAGGAACCAACAGTTGGCCAAGTTTCATCCACAATTTCTATAAAGCTACAAATTCCTTAAAAATTAAAAATGAAAAACCACAAAGACTTCACAATTGCTACATCTCAAGTTAAAAATAGAAAGTTTGAAGGATGAAATAAACCACCCATCTTCCTACCCTGGAGAGAAAACGTGCAAGTTGAGAAACGATGGCATAATGCAGTTTGTCTAGTTTTTCTGCTTCAATAACTAGTCTTCTGCTGTCCCCCTGGAGGTTAAAATCCTTCTCCCTTGAACTCTTGACTTCAGCAAGGTTTCTCTTTAGCTGATACCTGGAGACTTGTTCTCTTTTACTAAGTCCCACCTATGGATCTATATGCAGGTGACACTGAAGTGGCAAAATTTTCCAAAATACCTCCCTTGTCTTCTTTTTCCTTAACTACAAAACACTGAGCTACCCCCCTTCCCCCACCCAGAGAATCTGCAGCTTCCTAGGCTTCCCAGGAACACAGTGATGGCATGGTGTGCTTTGCCTGGGCCTCCTGGTCTAACTAGCCACCTACAACCTCTTCCCCTGTTCAACTGTCATTTCCCATTGTTTGCTGGGCTTGGACAACTTACTCTTAGCCAGGAATTCTGGGAGCTATGGATCCTCTGTACAACTCTTATTCAGTAATGGAAAGTCCCAGTATGCCAGCCTCAATTTCAGCCCATTTTTCTCTTGTTACCTAACTCATAGTCTGAAGATGACAACTTTGGAAGGGATTTAGTGTTACCAAAGTTACCATTCTGTCAACTCTTAAAAGTCACTTAAAATTCTGCCAACTCTTAAAATTCACTTTGATTTTCCATCCCACCCTCCTTGGTATCATATGCCAAATATATCTGTTGCTGAATCATGATTTGGGTAGATTAACTTCATTCAAAGCACTGCACTAGGTTTTTATCTAGGAGGCTATTGAAGCATGCTGTCTTTCCTCTAAATTGTTTAACCTACCCTTTCTCTAAAGCTACTGTTTGCAACTCAAAATTTTAGCCAAAGAAAATAATGTAAACTTAACTCTCTCAACATCCACAGTCATTCTCCATGTTGGAAATAGCCCTTTGTCTCTGCTATAACCTTCAGTCATGTTCAACCGGACAGGTAAGTTGCATTTTACAGTGCATGCCCTCTATATCATTAAGACATCAAGGTCTAGTTCATCTCAGTAGACTAGCATTGTTTAGTCCTTTAAAAAAAGTTTGAGATCCACCTCTACAGATTAATCCCAAAGCCATGCTAAATTATCCAATCAGGCAATACTTTTGCTGACTTACAGATGAAATATAATATGCCTGTGGTACACAGCTAGGAATTCCAAAAGCCACGGATCCTTTATCATGCTTCTGGTTGCTCCGGTTGGAAGCTGGGAAAAGGAAGCCAAGTTGTCTTATATGCTATTTCACCTGTTGTAAGGGCAGATGTTGCACGTGCACTAGGACTCACAGGAACTAGGCTGTGCCTCGTATTTCCATTTGGGTAGCCAGATTGAGCCATGTCCCCAGACTACTGAGAGTGCATTTCCTCTCCTCTTGTATTACAGATGCACTTAAAGAGAAATTTTTGGCAAGTTTTACATTATCATCATCTTCTCTTTTGAACATCTACTGAAACACCCATGTCAGTTTGCACATTATTGTTATACTTCCTGGCATTTACAGCCCTGTCACTCTCTTGGACAATGAGCATATGCAAGACAGGGAACCTCTCCAGCTCTTCATGCTTCTAGCACAGGACCTTGAACATAGGATGCTGTCAATGGCAGAATTGGAGAATTCAGGGTATTTAGGAAAGGTAAACTAAGGCCTTTCTGGGATTCAAAGACCAATTAGAGGTAAGAAGCCAGGTGACCAGACACAGGCTTGTAACTGGATACAAAAGGTACTGTGAGGAAGCAAAGAACCAGAGTCCCAGCACACAAACACACTTTAACAACCAGGACACTGAATCACGCAGATGAGCTCTAAGGAGCTGGTGAATGGCTGGAAGGGTCTTTCCCCTAAGATCCTTTGGCAAGCTGGGCAGAAAAAAAAAAAGTGCTGCTCACCTAAAACATCAGCACTGCCTTAGAAGAGACCCACTTAAAAGAGGGTTCTGGTGTCTGGTGGTCTAACCAGTCTGCTAGAGTGAGCATTCAATTAAAAAAACAAATGTTTCAGAAACATCAATCACTACAGAAAAGGCTAGAGTGGGTTTTTACTTCCTTTAATATGCCATCCAACTCCACAACTCCCCTTTTATAGGATAGTCATGCAGACCAGATGAAATATGCCTGAAAATGGCTCAGCACAGCACAGACAAAGGGTTGGGAAGCAGTCATAATTAATGTTTAAGGAGATAACCAATGACTACAAAGACATGTTGGTTTGTTACTAGACCTACGTACAGGCTACCTCATAAAATCTGACAACTCAGCAGTCTGTGAAGGCAGCATTCCTAATGCAGCCAAGTTCCTGCAACTACAGAAACACCAGTGACAACATCACCAGGACAGTCACCTGGCCTCTGGTCCATAAGGCAAGCTCACCATTTACCTAAGTACATTCTGCCATCAGCTGTCTCGCACCTTATGCCATTGGTGAGTTAAACGTTTGCACTGCCTTTGCTGACTGAGTTTACTATTAAACTTCAAAAACGCATCATCTTGGAATTTAAAATGGATATTTATATTCCAACATTCCTTAAGAAAAGTATTCCCATAGCCAATAGTGAGTCTGTTTCACCAAGCTCAGAAACAAACTCACACACAAACCTTCACAAACGACCAAATACAACTTAAACGGAGTGACAAGCTTGATGACAAGTATAGAATGAGACTCTAGTGTAAGTTGCTATGTTTATTGGGACAACAATTTGGATTTTCACTCTATTGGGTTTTCAGTGTATTTTTTATGGATATTTTTCTTTGACCAAGTTAGAGTAAATAACATCATGTAGTATCAGGGCTATATTTAGGGAGCATGGCTGTGGCAAAAAGAATTTTTTCACATAGCAATGTTACTAATGGTCTCTTAAAGTCTGGAAATATTTCATAATGAATGGCGACTGAAAGTAGAAGACGCAAACCACCGCCCAGACAAGGATGCTGGCCTCATGCCTCATTCTTCCCAAAAGAAACAAAAAGGGACACTGTAAATCCAGGCAGAGCCTGGGCTGCCAGGGAAGTAAGGCACAAAGATCATTATTCTCCATTTACACAGGGCTTTCTGGACTTGTTTTCAATCAACTCATTATCTCACATGAGGTCTGTTTGCAGACCTCATTTCCCTGCTATCCTACCCCATTCTGAAACACTAAAGCAATTTTGGAAGCTATTGGGGGGGAGGCCTGCATTTTAAAATTATAGATTTCATTATGCTCCCTTAGAGCCAACCCCAGTCCCTTTTTTAAGTCAATGAGATAGTGATTTGCAAGGGAAATAACTGCTTCATTATTTTTTTCGGTTCTATTCTAAATTCCATGTTCCAGGTTTGATAAATTGACTTACTGTAGCCATCCTTCTACCTTGAATACTCACAACGAGATTTTTCAGATGCCACTTCTAGTTCTTCTCTCACTGAAACCTTACTGGAAACATTGGTTATATAGTAATTATCTCCACCTCACAGATGAGGAAACTAAGACCTAAGATGAGGAAACTAAGTCACTAAGACCTGAGGTTCAGTGACTTTTCCAAGAAACAGAATCAGGGCTGAACCTCAATCTCTCACACCCATGTCAAACCTATTTTTATAACACACTAAATATCTGCGTTCCTTTTAAACCTACAGTTCTACCCTACTGGATTCAGCTCAGTAGGAAACAAAAACCTCATTTACAATTCTCTTACTTAGAACTCTTGTTCCTACTGATCTCACTAGAGCCTCATTTGTAATTATTTTAACTGCCCCTGCATGTATGTTTACCCAGAGTTTACTATAACAGTTCATAAGTGATTCTGAAGAAAATACACATCATACATTAATTATACTTGCAGAAGGACGAATCCCAGTCTCCATTCAAACCCTAAACGTGAACTAAAACTCCTTCACCTAAAATGCCCTGCTGATGGTCTGAGCACTAACACGCTCGCTCGCACTTCAGTGACCTGCACATGATTACCAAGGGCTTTGCTGACACTGGACACTGAAGACTTATTTAGCAACTACAACCAAGGAATCCCAACTGTGTCGGCTTGTGCAACTGTGTATGGTTTAGAGCTTCCCACACTCTGGAAAGCAGGTTGCATCTAATTATTCTATTGCTGCAAATAACAGAGACTTTCCACACAAATCAATGATACACACAATTTATGCCGGCTTTTATTAGACAGCACGTAATCAGTTGGATGATTAGGGTCACCACTTGCTAGATATGGCAGTCAGCTCTGTTTACCTCTATTTTTGGCTGACTTCCATTCTTCTTACCATCCTTTCCTCGACTCCCAGAACCTTTAAGTGCTGTGATCTTTGTTTACCATAGACATGCATTCTGTATGCTAAATCGTAAGACTGCCATCCAACCTTAGACATGCTAAAATATAAGAACTATGCAATTAGACGTAATGAGTCCTGGTATATCTTTATATTTTACTCTTCAACAGTCACAACGTTGAATGATGGCATTGGATGGAATGTCTGACACTATTAAAGAAAACTATTATCTCTAGCCTAACCTCAAAGAGCTCAAAACCAACTGCCTACACAATGCCACCTCCCCAGCCTTTTCCTATCTTTCAGTGCCAAAAAAAATCCTATAGTCCTGAAAAGCCTGCTTTGAACATCCATCCCTGTTGTCTCTAACTGCATGGAGATGGGAAAAAGAAACCAGCTCTCTATAGCTTGGCATCCTCCTCCCTGGGCATACACAGAGCCTGAAACTTCCCATGCACCTGATCTCTTGGGTTTTGATCTGGCAAAAGCTCCAAGCCTAAAACACGGCAAGCTGCAGGAGGCTTTTTACAAAAGCCAAGACAAGAACAGTAGAAATGCTGAAACACGAAATAGCAGGTGACATTTTAACAAGGGCTCTCCAGACAATGAGCAATTACTTAGGTCTCGTCTCTCTATATATTTAGGAGAAAATTCATTTAAAAAGATGATAGCAGAGAAATGGAACTGTGTACACCATTACTGTTTTTCCACATGCTCCCTGACCATCTTGTAAGTAGGAAATCCTCTGTTCAGCTGCTGTGCAGGGCAGGGAGCCAGCCCACTGTGTTTTAAGGTTAGCAACTCATGGTAAATGTAAGTGTTCATTCATTCTTGCACTAGTTGTCACCAGCTCTGTGGCAAGCACGGGATAGGGTAAGCATCACCTTCAGCCAGTCAATTCAACAATTTCATTACAAAACTGAGTTACAATAAATATCAGACTAGCATTCTAAGAGCTAAATTAGATCATTTCAGTAAAATTTAGTGGGGTGTTTCTTTAATCAGAATCAAAGGAATAAAGATGACTTAAGCAAGCAGCAGATCTTGGGGTGGAGGAGTTACTTGGTTTTAGCAAGAAATGAGTTCTAAATTTGATGTGTAATTGGCATTATCATATGGTAATTTCTAAAGGGCCTGGGAAGTTTTCTTCATAAGTAACTTCTACCCTATAGGCAAATCTCTCAGCTATGCACTTCCACTGCTTGTGGAGAAATGGTTTGCTTAAACCTGCATCATCTTCAATGGCAATAAATTTTAAAACACCAAAGCACAAATTAATGATTCTTCTTGAAAATATTGCAGTGGTCCAAACACAAAAAATTTAACAAAGTGGGTCATTCATTTTTATCCAAACTTGCTCACATAAGGCATATTTAATCAAAAAGGCATGCCTTAACTTTCTAAGCAGTCTCTCCCTCACTGGGTCTACACACGCCAAGCCCCTCCCATCCAGATCCCAGCAAGGAAGAACCAAAGGGCATTAAACATCAGGTGGCATCACTTCTACATGCAGTCACGAGGGAATTTAGCAGAATTAAAGCACTGAAGACAATGCATTCTCCAATCCCAGTCAAGGAGAGCTCAGAGAAGTTGGTTAACTCATCAAAGCACTTCCTAACTTAAGAGTCACCTCTAGATTCATCAAACACACTGAAGATGAGGGACAGGAGTGTACCAGCTAGCTCTCTAAGTCTGAAATAAGTAAGAATTTACTCCAAATGAAGTGTTTTCCCTCAAGTTCAGAAGAAACTGGTCCTTGAATCATAAACAGACAGCCTTACTCCTGGTTGTAGGTCTCAGACACCACCTCAGGAAGGCTTGCCAACAATTCACTCACCTGCACGTGCTCTTACTCTCTGCCCTACTGTTTCTCAGTAGCATGTGCCACCATCAGACCCACGATACAGTTTAAGTTCATTGATCTGCCATATTCATAATGCTAGCCTATTTTGTTTAGTGTTGAAGAAACAGATTTATTCTTGGTGCATAAATGAAGTAAGTTTTGCATAAAGAGATGATTAAGATCAAAAGCACCCAGTAAGGTGCTCCAATGGTGGCCTTATTAAGATAGGACATGTAGGCTGGCAAAGTGGCTCAAGTGGTAGAACATCTGCCTAGCAAGTGTGAGGCCCTGAATTCAAACCCCAGTACCATCAAATTAAAAAAAACGCAGGACATGTGAGTCAGATGTGGTGCTTGGAAGGCAGAGATCAAGAGGATCACAGTTATTCCAGGTCAGCTCAAGCAAAAACTGAGCAAGCCCTCTCACAATCAAAGAGGTGGGTATGGTACCGCACACCTGTTACCCATTACACAGGAGGCATACGTAGGAGGATCATGGCCCCAGGCAAAAACCACGAAACCCCATCTGAAAAACAACTAAAGAAAAAAGGGCAGGGGTGTGGCTCAAGTGGTAGACAACCTGCCTAGCCAATGGGAGGCCCTGAGCTCAAACCCCAGTATTATGAGGAAAGGATAGGATATACATATCCTGTAGTGAAGAAGAAAGGACAAGCCTAGCACTATTTGCTTTTATATAAAAACAAATAGATTATAAAAAAATCCATTTTAAGAAATTTTGCAATTGACAGGCAGAATGGAACTACAAAATGAGTAGTCTAAGAGAGAAAGGAGGAGGTCTGGAATGCAGTAGGTATCTTCTCCACTCCCCCTTTAGGGGAAATTTTATAGGAACATCTGAATAGGACCACACTAAACTAAAATACCACAAACAGAAACAGTAACATTTTTATATACAGAAAACTGAACAATTTTCCATAATACTTAACTGCATTATGTCATGAAAAACAAAAACCAAGATTTACCATTCGTTTATTTCCTGCAAGCATAGACAGAACTCAGCCAGAGGGACTCACAGAGTGGCTCAAGTGGGAAAGCTCCTGCCTAGCAAAACCCCAGTACTGCCCCAAATAAATAAATAAATAAACTCAGCCAGAAAGAAAGGAAAGGAGGAGTTCATGAGGAATGGCCTAAACTGAGAAACATAAAGTTAATACTTACTACATGGAAGGTCTTAAATTTAGTTATTTCCCTACTAAATATCATAAATATGTCTAATGTCTAGGTCAGTGCTTCCACACTAAATTGAGGAAGATTTCTTTAACTCTCCCACCACCTAGTAGTGTTCATGTTTAAAATGACTGGTAAAATCCTGTATTTACAATGACAACCCTATGTGTCAACTACAGCGAGAACTTCCCTGGGCTGAGGAGACTGGACCTTCCTAAGTGGCCATAGCCAACAGAGTACCTAGCATGTGACAGCACTTAGTAATTCGACCAAAAAAAGCTTTGTAATGTATAGGATCTGTTGCTTTAAATTATAAAACCCTCATTCCACAGGAACCCAAAGCACTTCAGATATAGTACTACTCATATCCAGATTTCCCACACCTGAAACTTCAGTTATTCAGAACACTGGAAAGTGGGAACCTCATTCCCTGTCACGCTCACTGCTCCCAAACTGTGACCCTGAAGGGTGACCAACTGTAGAAAATGTTACTGAAAGGACAATGCTATTTCAGTCTGGGATCACATCCCTTCTTTGACAGCTTCAAAGAAAATGAAGGAAGACTCTGGGACTGCTTTGACAAGGATGAGCAGTTCAAGTTACACCGTAGGAGCGGGTGTTAGTTACATGCACAAAAACAAGACCTGTCTCTCATCCACACATTACTACCCCACTGGGAGCCAAACACCTACTCATCAACAGGATGCACACGGCCGTGCCATCTGACCCAGAGAGAAGCATGTAGTTTGACGCATGAATAGAAACAGCTTAGGGAAAGAGGAGGGGAGAAATTAGTTATAGTTTTGTTTAGACTGTCTGCCCTAGGCCTTTTGTTTCCTGAACAGAGCACCAAGTTTTCTTCTAAAGTTATCTATTTAAAAAACTCACAAAACTAAGTCAGAAAGACTTGGAGTCTCTGGTTAAGGCAGACAACATTACATTAGCTCCACAAGCCTGGATATGTGAGACCTGCACACAGTAGCACCAGACAACACAAAGTGATGCTTGCTGTAAGCATTAGCTTGGGACAAAATAGCCATTTTCAGATTAAAATGCTTGTCACAGTAGGTTATTTATTAGCATATGATAGTTATACAGGGGATGTTGTTGTGGCATTTCCACATATACATTTGTTGTATTCCAGTTTGGTTCATCCTCTCCACTATTCTCCCTCTTCCCACGTTCCCCTTCTTAAGGTGACTTCAACAGGTTTCAGTGTTCCACAGTCATGTGTGCACAGAGAGAACCTCAACCACATTCCCCCTCCCCCTCCACTTAACACAGCCCATGTTACATTCCTGTCCTTCATCGTTCAAGTGTCTGTTTTGGTTCAGTGGGGATTTTGATTGGTGTTTTACCTACAAATATATTGTACTTAAATCAGTCTCACCCCCTCCACTTCTCTGCCTCACACTTTTTCCCTACCCTGTGTGGTTTGGCAGTTGTCAGTGTGTCTCATGGTGCCTTGTTCCTACACACGTGATGAATCTCATTATTATTCACTCATTCTTTCCCCCCCTTAGTCTCCTCTAACAGCCCCATGTTTGGAAGCATGTTCTGTATATAGCTGTATGTATATATAATACAACTCCTGAGGACAGACATGAGCACAAGTACCCCTTACATACTCTAGCTCCACACACAGCTATGTGTCAGTGTTAGGCAGTTACGTCACCGTGTGAACATCACAGCGTGTACTTACACAAACACACCTAGGTGCTACATACTGGGTTATATGGGACACAGTCTTCATTGACGGAAACACTGCTGTACAGCCCACCTCTGCGTGCATGTGCATGTATGCGTGTGTGTGTGCATGCTTGTGTGTGTACTTTAAAATAACCCAGTAGCTACAGCCCCAGAGCTTCCTCAGCCTGTGTCACACTTAACAGTGGCCGAATCTCCCAGTGTAGCAAGCCTGATCCTGGCCAGCAGGCAGTAGCTAGGGGCTCCAGGCAGTTCAGTGATCCCCCACCCCTTTTTCTCTGGCACTTCCTGGCCCCAGCCCTCACTTTGAGGACCCAGTCATTCTGTAGCAATGTCTTCTAAGCCTTCTTTCTCTCCCCGCATCACCCAGTTCTGCCTGCCCCTCTATCACTCCAGAGCTGAGAACTGTCCCAGGCTCTCTAGCAGGACAGGGACAGGCTTAGGTTTTAGACCCATTGCCTGAGGGATTTCAGAGCGTTTCTCTTCCCCCAGAACAGAAAGCTCTCCCGGGTGGTGTTCAGGGCATGAACCATGTTGCTGTCAATGGTAAAAACAGTGCTCTGTGTCAGCCCAACGGGTTTAAACCCTGTTTCCACCACTAGCTAGGTTAAGAAAATTCTTCAACTTCTTTTCACAGTCTCAATTTGTTATCCATAAAAAAAAAATGTGAATGCTCACCTCACAGATTTGTCCAGAAGAAAAGGGAAACAAATTCAGTGCCCTGGGGTTTACTCAGCAAATACATTTTCTCCCCTTGGACACCAAAAGAAAAAAATTAAGTGTATCATATATAAAGTGAAGGAGGGGGTGTTGGGTAGCATAGCCAGGTCTTTTTAAAACTTTTTTAAAGTTATGAAACAACAGAACCCAAACCTTTGAGCATTTTAGAGCTCATCAAAATAGGAAAAGTCCTAGAAATCAAACAGAAAGGATGACATGAAAATACAGGCTTTTGTGAGTCCAAATCTTAAATTAAAAAAAGTCCTTTCCTAATCTTGAATTCAGATGGAAACCAAGTAACTCATTTCTTCTCAGAAAATTCATATTCTGACACACACAGAGCATACCACAAGCACGTATTTTCCCAGATATTCCCGCTGTAGGTAAAGCCCTCTCCCTCCCGGGGTTAGCAAAAGCTGCAGCTGGACTTGGGGTCAGATGGCCATGGCAGCTGTGTGCTGGGGGTGGGGAATGTCAGGAATGAATGTGGTTATCAGGGCTTTTCTAAGCAGGGAGCCCTTGGAAAGACATGAGAGTGAAGGCCATGGGAAAAGACGTTTTGCTCACCCTACTTCCTGGCAGCCTTCTCGGTACACAAGGCACAGCAGTCATGTTTACAAAATGGAACTAGAGAAGGGGCTGTTAAGTGAGGAGGGGGCGGGGCAAAGGCTGTGCACACACTCTGCACTGCAGCCTGCTTCACTTAAGAAGCTAGAGATAGTCTCAAAGACGCTGCACATTCCACTGCGCAAAATATTTAATCCCTACTGCTTTCTTAAACTGAATCACAGTATTTTAATCAAAGTTAACCACACAAATAAAATTCAATTGGGAGAGGGGAGGAGAAACAATTATGTCTACTTTATCCTTTTCAGAGCATTTTGTAATCTGAAGCTATTTTGCACAGTCATAAAAAAAAGCTTCTCAGGATTTCAAATTTTCAAATTAAGAGCTCATGCTGAAACAAATTGTTAAAGAACAAGGTGAATGGACCCCTAAACTTCAAGGAAATCCCACAGTGTTTTAATCCACAAAAATTGAGTCCTGTAACTTTTCAGTTGCCTTGGTAAAACTCACAGATTAAAGGAAACCATTTAACATACCTCAAACTATACCTTTTCTAAAGGAGGCCAGCTAGTTTACCTTACAAAAAAGAAAGCCACTGCCAAATCTCTGTGTTTCTACTGTGTGTTTCTTTATCTCAACCCTGGAATCCTGAGAGTGTACAGGCATTTTCAGAAAGATCTCAGACTAGGTCTGGTCTTAACAAATATCTCTTCTTTCTCAAATTCTAAATCCAGGCTTCCTTTGTAACTGTGGATTTACCAATGGGCGTGTCCTTCTGATTGCCTCTGCTTGCATGGTATCAAACAGCCAGACTAAATATGGAGCACTGGCCTTGGCATGGCACAGTCCACCCCCACTGGGCCACTGCTTAAAGAGAAAGAAGACAAAGTAAAGTATTCAATCATGAAATGAAATAATAAACAGATAGCCATTTTACTTGTAGTAAGATATTTCTACTCCTTGACTATCTTTAGTAATTACCAGCACTCACAGTGCCCTTGTACCTTTTCACCTGATTTAGGGAAATAAATTGCTTACAAACTTCACACATGTGACTATCACCAATATAAACCATAAGCTTAGGTAAGAAACCAGTGAGCAACTCCTCCTGACCTGCAAAATGAGAATGAACATACAGGTTAGAGGTATGGAACCACTTCTGCTTTAGGACATTAAGGTGACATCCTACCCATGACAGTCAGTTGTCACCCACCTGAAGTGTCTACCTCACTAACCTCAGTGCTACAAGCCTGAAGTGTCTACCTCACTAACCTCAGTGCTACAAGGTTCCAAACACCACTGTAGCCCTGCGATGTCTTGCCTGTGATTTCCATGAATTCAGCACTTTCCACATTCAAACACCTGATCCACAGTAAAGAAACACTCCTTCCCATCCTCACCCTCCAAGTAACTATTATCAAAAATAGAGAGGGAAGAACATACACAAATAATTGTCTCTGAAGCGTCACAATAAATATAACCAAATAAACATTTGACAAGGATTAACTCAAGGCTAACACAGTATTCCTCCAACTAGTACTGACTAACCACTAGGAAAAAAATTGTTGTTACACTGACGATTCTCCCAGTTCTATTTTCCATAATAGCCAAAAAGAAATTCTTTGATGTCTAGCCACTGCTTACTGTGTGCAAAACATAAGGGACTTAACTTGATTGCTTTCTCTCATTCTAATGAGAAAAACGTGGCCGTGTGCCTACTTTACAAGGCAGAAGGAGGGACAAGTCTTAACTATGCGTCACAAATGAAGAACAGGACTCAAGGTGAAGAACTGAGCAGCGGTGTCCACAGCAGCACCACCAGCTAATGGGAACCCTCTCCTGACAGTTTGCTCATCAGAGATCTGTCACTGTTAGTGTCAACAGAAACCTCAGTGAGGATTAATGTCTTCCTGGTGCAAGTTTTACAGAAAGTAGCGGTCACCCATTCATAAATAGGGAAGCATCAACTCAAGGCTGGCCAACCATTGGGCCTGGCACAGAACTGACTTGGTGGTGAGGGCAAATGGTCAGCAAGCCAAGAAGGCTAAGGCCCTAAGCCCCATGGAGCAGGCTGGGACACCAATGACCACCAACAGAAAAACAAATGGAAACACAGAGTTGTGAAGGACAAGCTAGGGTAGGAATGAAGATGAGGTGTGCACCTCATATACTAACGATACTATCAAAAATAGCAACCACACGGGACCCTGTCCAGACCCTGTGCTAATACCACCTCATTCCACGTCCACATCAACTATGTAAAACCCTCCAAACAAAGCACCTTCATTTCATGAATGTTGTGTTAGTCAGCCTGTCACTGCTGTGACAAAATACTTGAGATAAACAACTAATAAGGAAGATTTATTTTGGCTCACAGTTTCAATCTGGTCTAGGGGTGGGGCTCAGTGGTAGAAGCATTTGCTTAGCATGTATGAAGCATTGGGTTTGATCACCAGCACCACCAAAATTTAAAAAAAAAAAAATTGTGCCAGAGGTTTCAGTCCATGATGATGTGGTCACTTCACTTTGGGCCTGTCGTGGAACAGGCTGTCATGGTGAAACTCACAGTGGAGAAATATTCATCTATTGTGGCCAGGAAGCAAAGGAGAGGGAGAAGAAGCCTGGGTCCCAGTGACTTTTCAGGGCCATGCCCCCACTAATCTAACTTTCTTCCACTAGTCCCCACCTCCTAAATGTTCCACCGCCTTCCAATAGCACCACAGAGCAGTGACCGTGTCTCTCACACAAGGGACTTTAGGGAACACTCCAGATGTAAAAACTAATCAGAGAGAGGTTACGGGTACACGTGGTGAGCAGAGGTGTTCTTATATAACCATAACGCTATTAGCACTGGGAATAAAATCAGAAGCCTTTCATACGCCAGAAGCTAGCCACAGAAACAGTTCCCCAATTACCTTTCTTTACACTTGATTTGTGCTTGCAGAGGTGGAGGGGAAACCTGAATAATGTGTTGCTCTTGTCCTTTTTTTTTTTTTTTGAGGAAATTAAATAATACCCTCCAGAGACCTATGTGTTTAAAATAATTCTCTTCCTACAAAAAGCATTGCAAAAGGATTTTTTTGGAAGTCAAAAGAGAAAGAGAGAAGACAATGCTCAAAAAGAGGGAAGGGACACACGGACATTTCCAGAACTATGACTCTGTCACTGCCACGCAGACCCATTAATCACACGGGATGGAGAAGATGGTGGTAATGGCTCCATGATTTGTCCACCACACTGTTTTACTGGGCGAAGAACCCCGTGATTTCTCAATGCAGGTTTGTTCCAAGAAAGCAGCTGACGGGGCTTTCCACCAGGCTGTCCCTCTCAGCAGAGCCAGTCTGAGTGACCATGGGGAGACGCAGACATCACCCAATAAAGGAAAGTCTGAGGCCAGGGCGGAAAATGGGGACATTAAAGCAAGAAAAAAACCCACAAGCACCACAAGATTGTTAAAATTATCTGTCCCTGTTCCTTGCCCACACCCACAGAGGGTTATAAAAAACCAAAACCAAAACCCAAACCACACCAACCTTGGGCTAACAGCATGCATGATGTCATCTCCAGCCCTGCTCCAGGTGGTTCCCAGCAGAAACCACTGGTCAGAACTTTTCAGAAAAATGTGTCTCAGCTCTGAAAATGACCCTTTCCTTTCTGTTCTTTTGCTCAGTCCTCTTAACTTCTGAACACTGTACACACCACTTTCTGTGTTACCTATGGAAACAAAGACAGCCACTCTGAGTGGACCGGACACTTCACTAGTGTTAGAACAACAGTGGTCCATCACCACCTTTACGCAGGTCTCTCATACAACCTGACCTCCAAAGGACTGGACGTCATGCAAATGACTCCCTAAATAAGTAGGGATAAAGAAAATGACATAAAGTGACTTCGCTGTTGGAGTCACTCTTCCAGAATTTAAAAAGTCCCTTAAGAAAGAGGTCAGAAAACAAAAGTCAGATTCCACTCTCCAAAGAGAAACAAAAAGAAGGGTGAGTCCTTATGGGACCTGGGGTGAGCTTCAGATTAAAATCCAAACACATGAAATGACAATACTGATAAAAAACAGTCACAGGAGACAGAGCAGAGTAGAAAGGCGAGGCTGTTCTGTCAGGTCTGAGGAATCAAGGGGAAAGTTCACATCTGGTAGCACCTGCTGGGCTCCCCAAACCCACAAACACAGGCTTCTTTTTTCTAAGCTATTTCACACTGCCCTTACCAGGCTTCCAGTTTTCCACCTGTATATGTTACCGTGGAACCCGGCAGCATCTTCATTCTGCTGAACTCAATGCAGTAAGTGAACGGCATTGCACTGGACTCTGGTATCATAGCACACTTAACTGTTAGGCACCTGCAAACTTCAGCCTAGAAGAGTGAAGACTCTAGCCAGCTCTTCTACGATGTCTACTTCTATAATGTGAATTTAATCATTCATAACTAGTAGACAGAGTGTAACAATAAAAGCACATTAGCTCAAGTGTGATTTTTCCCCCAAACACACTGATATTTTGAAGCCATCAGGACCAAAGTTTTCCACAATTTAAAATTTTTAAAAATGCCTTAGCCACATATGAAGACTTTAAGAAAAACACCAAAAACACTGCCAGACAGCTTGCCCAAGCTCAAGGAGTAGCCAATTAGTAAACTAAATGTTCACGACAATTTCCACAGCACAAAGCTGTGCACATCGTGAGTGGATTATGTGTACATCATGGGTGTATATATTAAAAACAAACTATGAAGAAGTCGACAGCACAGAGCAGGTTTCCTTGAAGGAAGAAAGAGCCCAGAGTTGAAGTTGGGGAGGGATCGGGGTGCTGTGTGGGGCACAGGTGCTAGTGAAGTTTGAACTCTGCTGTGTTGTTTTAAATCAGGACTGCTTGGTTTTCTTGATGTTCCAGTTAAAGTTGTAGAGGTTCTTACTGATCTGCCTTTAACCCCAGGTGTTCTCTTAAGTCCTGTTATTATTCTGTGCAATGACTGAAGATAAGCTTTCTTAGGAATACATTATGGTTCACCAGGTATGGTGACTCAAGCCTGTAATCCTAATTATTACAGAGGCAGAGATCATAAGGAGAGCAGTTTGAGGCCAGTCTGGACCAAAAGTATGCAAGCCCTATCTCAACCAATGGCTGAGTGTAGTGGTGTGCACCTGTCATCCCAGCTACATGGGGAATCACAAATAGGAGGATTAGGACCAGGCCAAACCCAGGCATAAATGAGACCCTGTCTCAAAATAACCAACACAAAAAGGGTTGGTGGAGTGGCTCAAGTGGTAGAGCACCTGCTTAGCAAACACAAGACCCTGAGTTCAAACCCAAGTACCACCAAAAAAAGTGTGCACAATTATCAATTATCATTCTACCCATGCAGGGGAGCACATCTGCCCTGACTCTGACCTTGACTGTGTCCTCTTATACTCCAGGTGCTTGTCAAACACTGATGCACATTTGAGTCACATGGGGACACTTCCACAGCAGGTTCTGATAAGCTCAACACACTAATGGAAGCTACCAGCGAACATTCCCTTCAGCGTGCACCATCAAGAGGAGAAAAGAGGCTGTGAGAACAAGCAGGTGAGTATGTGCCATTAAAACAAATGCACCCTTTACTCAGTGATCCACACCCCCAAAAGATTTTGTGGAATCAAAGAAGCACTAAAATTATTTACCCTGTTAGGAATCACTTTATAAAGACCTTCCCGAAAGCTAAGCATTTAAAATAGAATATTAATAAAAGTTAATAAAATTTTGCAATCTAGTCCAACCACAGTTCTCGCAAATGGAACAGGCTGCAGTGTTTGCTGTTGCGTGTGATGTGGAAAGAAAGAAAACCCACTTGACCAGAGGGCTAATGTGATACAGAAGCCCACTGCTCTCTATGGACCTGTGTTCAACGAAACTGACCTCAGCAGTGACTGCAAATGCACAACTGGGGTGTCTTTTTGTGATCTCTTTGATCTTACACATCACCCTATTGAGGGAAAACTGCACAAGCCAGCTAATAGCCACAAAAGTCTTTAAGTTTGTGCGCCACTTCCATCAACTCAAAGAATTTTATATATTTTGAAACTAATGTTTGGGGAGGTAGAGAGGAAGGTGTGGAGAGAAAGGGAGGGAAAGAGAGGGAGGGGGAGGGGGAAAGACAAAGAGAGATTATATCCATGTTTTAAGACTTTCAGATAGAAACAACAGCTTGCCTTGTCACCCTTCTCCTAGTCTGAAAAGAGGTTAAAAACCAGAGAGTTCAATAAAGTGCCCAGGACTGCACAGTGTGATGACAAAGTTCACTGAAAGAAAGAACAACCTAGGATCTCTGCTTTTGCAAAGATTTACTATGAGAAGACCTCTTGAATCCACTGTAACTACCCACTTTGTGTGAGTCTGTTTTTAAATATACGAAGAGATTTGGTATCTTGAGGAATTTTGGTCTTAATCACAAGTTTTTGATATTCCATTCAGCAATCTCTTCATAACTCATTATACAAAAAGCATGAAGCTTTGCAAGTCTTTCTCCTTTCTTAACCCTACAGTGCAACAGGAATTCAAAAACATCCCTGCGTAGTGAGTCTTAAGCTAGCATTTACTGTGCTAGTAAGCATTTGGGCAGTGAGCAATCTTACCGAACGCTCAGCACCACCACGAGTCCAGTGCTTTTTTCCAGGCTTCCAGGTAAGCACCTGGGCTTGCATATGCTAGGGCACCCAGCTGGAGTCCACCTGGATGTCAATCCGCAGGTGGCTGCAAAACCAGGGCTCTTGGCCACTCCTTCTGTTCACAATGCATGAAGTCCTTCCTGCAGGTGAAATCGCACAGCCAGCTGTCACACGGGACTTGGGCGACTTACTCTGAGATACTTCATTCTGAGTAAGAGGGAGTGTGTAAACAAGTTACTCTGTCTCAATGGTTTTGGGGGGACGATGGTAGTAGTCAACACAACGTGTGGTAACTGAGTCGGCGTCTTTGTGTTGTGTGATTAGTACATCCAGCGTCTCTCAAGATTTCAGGGCTGGCTAAACAGTGCAGAAAGGATTCGAGATCGGCTTCTGTTGGTAAGAGACATGCCTGCAGTAGGAGCCTGACTGGCGCATGAGCGGCATGATAAGGAGTGAGACCATGGCTGTGCCATGGACACGCTGTCCACGTCCACGTCCCCGTGGCCTCAGGCCTTCAGAACACCCTAGTGTCTCCTTTACAATGGGATCTCACTAAGAAGTCACTCACTACACCTGAAAACCTAGAGAAGAAATCCTCCCAAGCCACATGGGCATTGCAGTTCATGCCTACCTACCATTAAAGGGCCGTGTTTGGGGCCCACTTGGGTTTGGGGCGGGGTCCCTCCTCTGCAGTGGGGCAGATACTCTGCAAACTTGCTTCAACCATCCGTCATGCAGCCTTCACCGGGTACTCCGTCCTAACTACAGGAAACAGAGACAGAACCACTGCACATTCCAGTTAAAAACATGGATTAAAAAAAACAGGGTGAGCTAGATAGTGGTAAGGGTTGTATATAGGGAAAAAAGATGAAAAACAAGAAAGGCAATGGAGAAGTTTGTTTTAAATGTGGAGGGAAGGTGGCTCTGAGCACACCACTTCTGAAGAAAGATCCAATGGTCACACATTGTTCACTAAACAGAACCTGCCTTACCATAAGGGCTAATGGGATGGGCAGATGGCAGCAAAGAGTCTCTTCTTACCAGCTGTGTCTGGAGGGACTCAGTAACACCCTGCCCCATGCATTCAACAGCCTCAACAGGAAACTCCCACCCATGTTCCCAGGGCGCCCAGAGTGGCCCATAAAAGCCACTGTCACCAAGTTAAAGGGCCTACTTCTCAGAAGCAGCCTTCTCCACTGACAATACCTGGACGAGCCACAAAAGGAAAAGACATGCCCACAGCTACTTAGTCACTGAGGTTCCTTCTCTTTTTGTTCCAGTTTATGAGCACACACTCCATTGCACTTAGCTTTTACCCATCCAAAATGAGACATGTTTATTCATCTTTTTAATCCTTAGCACAGGGCCTGGTACAGATGAGCACTCAACAAATACTTGATCCTCTAAACGTGACCACTCATGTGCCCATAATCCTCTTTCCACAACATGAGTAGGCCAACAGGCAGCTCTCAGCCCATCTGTATTTTGAGGAATACATGATTCCCAATGGCTTTTCAGGAAGGCAAGATATAGCTCTAGGGTTCAATTCCCAACTCAACATTCACTTTCTGCCCCCAAAACTAGGAAACTAAAAAAAATGTACTTAAAAAATCTTGCTTTATAATTTATGGACTATATTGTTACTATTTTTAATAAATTTAATAATAATAAAAAAATATGAAGCCAGGTATACCTGCCTCAGGTCTGTGATTCCATCTACTCGAGAGGCAGAGACCAGGAATATCACAGTTTGAGGCAAGCTCAGGCAAAAAGTTAGCAAGTCCCATCTCAAGCAAGCTATAGATAGAAGGACAAATATCAATCCATATATTTACCTGTACATCATAACTTTTATCCCTCCCTTTATCCCTTTACTTTCTTTGTCCTTCTGAAGGCAAAGGGTTGGAGTGGTGGCTTGGTTCAAGTTGTATAGCAAGTGCAAGGTCTTGAGTTTGATCTCCAGTACCAACACCACCCCAAAAAAAAAGGGAAAAGAAAGAAAAAGGAAAGATGTTTACAAAATAAAGTTCTTTAGTCTTGACTATGAACTTTTAAAAGAACACAACAGTAGGTTCTAGGTGATTCTATGAGGCAGCAAAGTACCATCCAATTTTCTTATGGTTATTTAAAAAGAGGCATTGTATTGAAAAGTAAGAAACTGAGAGTTTGTGCAAAATAAAACAGGAAAAAAGTTAACCAAAAAGAGTTATTTGTGCAACCTACTTGAAGGAAAGAAATGCAATTAAATTTTGCAATTTGTTGGACTTGGCCTATGTCTGCATCTGCAGGAAACTTAATCAAAGACACGTGCATCCCTGAGAGTCCTGGAGAAGAAAGGAATTCAAACTCTGACATGCATATTCAGTGCTTCTGAAATCTGTGAGAAAGCAGGGGTAGCTTTGCAGCTGCCATTAAATGCCTGAAAGAGGCTACTGCTGGCCAGAGGATACCTCCACCTTACCCCACCCCCACTCCCAGCCAGCATTAACAGGTAAGGCTGAATAGCCATTGCACTTGAGGTCAAATAAAAATGGCAGGTTTTCTCCTACACAGAATTCCGATGCTGACATTCAGCAGAGAGCAGGAGATACCCAGCAGAGCACACAGCATGGTTTGCAGCTCTCTCCATGAAAGAAGTCACAATGTCCTCAGGGAAAGGAAGCCACACAAGCTGCAGCATGTGACACCTTCCCTAAGCAGAAAACCACCACCTTCTGTAGTCAAAGTCATCTCACTTGAAATTCAGATGGCAAAGTTCCTGCCCACGGGGACAACAGTGCCTTTCACATGACATACACAACTGTCTTCCAGAAAAGACACTGCTACACTCGTAGACTCTACTCCCACATCGTGGATCCAAGCAACCTGTTTGGGACTCACTGCTTTTGAAATGCTGGCTTCATTATCTACAGTCTTAGTGTGTGTGCACTGCTTCCCATCAGTGATGAACTAGCTGACAAGGCGAGGGGATGGCAGCAGAGCACCATGGAATTATCCTTTCAGACAGCAAGGTCTGCCCAGCCACCACTGCCCTGCTGCAGGACCATGTGACATGGGCTCTAGAACAAAGCCACGGTCATGGCTGGTGCATAATCCCCTCAACTGGGAGTGTCCATGACTTCCTCATGATTCAGTTTTCAAGTTTCTGAATCATGATTTCGTTTTGCCACATGAAATTTGTGCATATTGATGAATATATGTGTTAATAATTGCTAAATAGTTGACTGATTATCAAGATTGAAGGTTTGAATATGTCATGTCATCTAAAAGGAAACATGGCTTCCTTGAGTCATGGCACTCATTGAATGAGCAAATGTCCATCTATTTTTTGTTAAGGTTAGCCTAAAATTGAATGGGTTAACTAATAAAGAGAAAACCCAACCCTTGATAATCTGAGTCCATTACTGAAGGTAGAAAACAATACAGGAAGTGACGAAGGCCTCATATAACTCCACTTATTCAACACTGATGTAGAGCTACCAGATGCCAAAGACACTGCTAGGTGCTAAAGGTATTTTTCTGATCCTTAAAACATTTTCAAGGAAGAAAGCAGAAAAGCAAACAGCTGTGGTTACAAGTGTGCGTGCTTTGATCCACAACTCCTCCTTTAAAGTTAAGAGAGTGCAGTCAACTTGAGAGAGGACCAGAAGTCCTAACCTTGAGGTGGCAACCCTATACTTTTCAATGCCACTGTCCTTCTCTGAGCCCTCTTTATCCCTCAGAGGAAACACTTCTAGCCCCTGAGCCTGAGCAAAACTGGAAGAGACTGGAACTTTTATGCAGGGGACTCTGCTTCTCTGTGCCCAACACTGTTCCACCCCTTTTGCAGGTGGGAGAGCAGAAGTGCCTCTTTCTTCTCAACATCCAACTTCATGATGAAGGAGAGGCAACCCTGGCAGCTATCAGTATATGCTATGTTTTTCTCCTTAGAAGGAACCAGAAGCTCTCAACAAGTGATAAAGGAACATAGCTCTTCTAGACACTCACAGCCAACACTTCTTTGACCAGATGTGTGGATTTTTTTCTACACCAAGACATTCTCCATCACCAGCTGGGTGTACCACAATTCAATTCTGCACAAACCAGAGTTAGCACAGACTCCCCCCCACCATATTTAAGAGCTTAGTCCCAAAGGGTGACCCTACACTTCTGATGCCAACTACACAGGTGGGTCCCCATGTCACCCACAACTTCTGCTCAACAGAGCTACAAACCAGAGGTCTCATGACCCACTCCTCCAGTTCAATGACTTGATAGAGTAGCTCACAGAAAAACCAAGAAAACAGTTTGCATACTACTGTTGATTTCTCAAAACGAATACCCTAAAGGATAAAAATGAACAGCCAAGCTGGGTGCTGGAGGCTCACGCCCATAATCCTACCTACTTGGGAGGCTGAGATGGGAAGGACCACCATTCAAAACCAGCCAGGTAAACAGTTTGTGAAACCCCATCTCAACCAATAGATGGGTGCAGTTGTACTGCGCCTGTCATCCCAAGCTACGCAAAAGGTTGCGACCCAGATGATCACAGTTCTAAAACAGCTGGGCAGGGAGGGGATATTTATAAGATCCCATCTCAAAGGGAAAAGCTGGGCATGCACCTGTCATTCCAGCTATGAGAGGAAGCATAAAACAGAAGGATCATGGTCCAGGCCGGCCTGTACAAAAACAGATCCTATCTCCAAAGTAACCAATGCTAAAAGGGCTGGAGGCATGGCTCAAGTAGAAGAGCACTTGCCTAGCATGCATGAAGCCCTGAGTTCAAACCCCAATACCACATGCAGAGAGGTGCAGAAGGGTATGGAGGACAGGAGCTTCTGTCCCTTTGGGAGTGGGTGTACCATCTTTGCAGCATGTGCATGTGTTGACCAACCAGTGAGCTCTAAAACCATACAGTTCAGAGATCATTTTCGGGGTTTCATCTCAGCCCCCTCCTCTTCCAAGAGCTGACAGTTCCAAGCTCCTAATCATGGCTTGACCTTTCTGGTAGCTAGTACCTCTCAAGGAGCCCACCGAGAGTTCCACATTAGAACAGACTCCTGTCTCCCAAGAAATTACAAAGGATTAGGGAAGGAGTTATTAGCTCTGTATCAGGAACCAAGGTCAAAGACCAAATATCAGAAAAGATGCACTTAAGGCCCTATCACTCAGGAAATGACAAGAGTTTTAGGAGCTCTATGCCAGACCAAATACATATTTTTGATCATGTCACATGAGCAAATTGTATACTTTAGCAATTTCTAGCACAGATGAACCTTGAAGTGAATGTTAGTGACAATTTTCCAGGTTTGATGCACCAAACCCCTTCAAATCAAACTGCTAGAGAACTTTTCAAAATAAGCCAAGAGTCACTTCGAAGAGCCTTCACTCCTTCAACTATGACTCTTCAAACTCCTGACAGCAGACGTGAACTCCATCATTCTCACTGATCCCTGGGAGGGTCAGAAGGACTATAACCAGCAGGCACATAAATCACAAATGATTCTGAGCATTCCTCAACGTTCAGTCCCCCCAGGATCACCTTATCTCCCCACTGGAATCACGATTCCAAACTGAGCAAGGCAGAGGAAAACCAAATGAGACCCAGATGACACAGATGTAAGCCCAAATAAAAGCACCACAGAGCTCACCCAACTAAGCACAGCCACTTGAGAGTATGCAATTCCAGTCTCTCCAGGACATTCCATGGTAGCCTCTCAGTCATCCCCTGAAGTAGGTGACATCAGACACGGTCTCCCTGGTGAGGTTATGGAAATACAGCTCCCCAGGTAACATTACTTCCTCTGAAGATGAATTCCACTTTCCTTAAGAGTGAAATTAGTATTGGTCCTTTTGGTTTTTTTTTTTTTTAATTCACACTACATCATAGTTCTAAGCCAAACAGTAACTGTCACACTTGTTAGCTTATATTATTAAAAAGTCATGCCAGAAGATATCTTCTTTCTAAAGCAAATACATGGCCCACAGGTGAATTTGGGGGTTAGTACCCTCACTGCATAATAGCCACCATTTCATAAGTATGTGCTATGTGACAATCACTGACTTAATTACTTGACAACCTTATCTCAATCACCCTGACCCACAAGCAGCTTCTCTACACTGAATAAAGAACAGAGCCAGGACTGAAATTGAGATTGGTTGTACCTAATTCCCTCGCTTTAACTGTTAGACACTTGTACATTATTTTTTGAAATGGGCAGAATCAGAAGGCTTATGCCTTCCTGTTTGGCCTCATCTTTTCTGCAGAACTTATTTCAGTGTAATCATGTTAGAACATATCATTTTCCTCATTATCCATCTTTTCTGGTGACTCATAAACCATCACTGATCAATCAGTGATGTTGACAAGCGTCTTGTCATCAACTGTAATGAATTGTTTAAAAAACCTGGAGAGTAAGTCAGTTGTTAGCACATTGGGTCCCAATTTTAGCACTTGACATTGAGGTAGTCTCCCTGACTTAGGGCCTCTCGTTTGCTTTTAGTGACCAGCTCAGCTGTCCCCTTTCTCCATCCACTGGCACTGAGTGGTCTATTCCCCTCCAGAATTCATAACTCCCACTACCTCTCTAATTTGGCAAATAACCCTGGAAGAAGACATCCCTTGTTTTTGTGTCTGAGTACTCAACTTGTCTACTGTGCCTAACTTTTCACTTATATGTTAACTTCATATCGCAAGTAGCAGCTGTCAAATATTTGAATGACATCTCTTCCTGATTTATCTATTATGATTCTGCTATTCTTTATCAAGGAGGACTTAATCATATACTTTTACTTTGTTTTAATAACAAAGTACGCATAATGACTTAAACAGAAAATTCCATAAACCTCTTTGAGTCCACTGGAATGGAGTATACAGGCATTTGCATGTATTACACATCCAGATATAAAAACAAGGGAAAAAAATGTCCAGAGTAGCAGAAACTTGAACACTATGGAAAGAAGGCTGCATTCCATCACTTGGTTGTTCTCAACCACATTTGGGGAAAGTGAAATAATGCACAAGAAGTCTCGTCCTTACTGTATCTGCATTATTTCTACTTGCACACTATATGTGTGGAAATGTCAGTGTAAGTAAACAAACACAGACGTGATTTTATCTACAATTTTCTTAAAAAAAGGAAAGAGCAAATCAAGCACTCATGTATTTCATGTTGGTAAAGACATAGTACTTTCTACTCTATTATTTATTTAAAACTTCGTGAATTCTTCTGTGGCCTGCCAAATGAACTGAATATAAAAGGTGATTTAATATTCCATGCAACCTGAGAGTGTCCACACTGTGAATCTCAAAGACTACAGGGAGAGGAAAGTAGAGGAATTTATAGTTCCTGGCTCCCTCAGCGACAGCAAACATCAAACATACCCTGGCTCCTGGCCCCATTGGCATAAAACCCTACAAAGGCCTAAAAACCTCAGTTCCTATTATACTACACTTCATGCCCAGCTTTCAACAAAACAAAAACTACCAGGCATGCTAAAAGGCAAGAGAAAACAGTCTGAAGAAACAAACCAAGAATGACACCTGGACCCAGATATGACCCAGACTCTTGAATCATTGCACAGGGAATTTAAAGTAACTGTGATTAATATGTTAAGTGCTTTAATGGAAAAAGCAGAAAACATGCAAGTATGAATGGAAATGAAAGATGAAAGCTCTACGAAAAAATCAAAAGGAAAGGCTAGAAATTAAAAACACTAACAGAAGGAAGGATGCCTTCCATGAGCTCATAATCAGTGGACCAGGCACAGGCATGGTGAGCCTAAGGGAGGGGGTGGGAGGGGGAGGGAGGCAGGGAAGGAAGGAAGAGGAAGGGAAGGAGGGAGGGAGAGGCAGAAGAAACAGGTGAAGGAACAGATTTTCCAAATTTACCAGCAGCCACCAAACCACAAATTCAAGAAGCTCTGAGAACATCAAGCTGAGGAAATATCAAAACCCTTACTGCTGAGTGTACCGTACTCAAACTGCAGGGAACTGAAGAAAGAGGAAATGTGTGGATTATCTATAAAGGAGCAAAGATAAGAATTTTCTCAGGCTTCTCTTCAGAAACCACGCTGGTGAGAAGAAGGTGGAGTGAAATGTTCACACTCCGGAAAGCTGAGAGCAGTAACCTAGATTTCTGAGTCTCTGGGAATTACCCTTCCACAGGGAAGGATAAATAAAGACTTTCTCCAACAAGCAAAACCTGAGTGACTGTCATCAGCAGATCTGCAAGAAATGTGAAAAATCCCTTAGTCCTGTGAGAAGGAAGATAATTAGGAAAAAAATGACTGTAAAATAAAAGTTTATTGATTTACTTACTTACTTTGGCAGTACTGGGGTCTGAACCAGGGGCTTCTTTATTACTGGGCAGGTGCTCTACCCCCTTAGCCATACTCCAGCCCTTTTTTGCCTTTAATTATTTTTCAGATAGGGTCCTAGCAATAACTTTTTAGATGCAATACTGAATGCAAGGTCCAGCAAAGAAAAAAAAATATGACAAGGCGGATTTCATTAAAATTTAAAACATCTGCTCTGGGTGAGCGCCAGAGGCTCAAGCCTGTAATCCTAGCTACCTGAGAGACTGAGATCGGGAGGATCACAGTTTGAGGCCAGCCTGAAGGCATAGTTTGAAAGATCCCATCTCCAAAATAACCAGAGCAAAATGAACTAGAGGCGTGGCTCAAGTGGACGAGCACCTGAGTTCAAACCCTAGTACCCAAAAAAAATCTTCTCTATGAAGACATGTCACAGACTGTAAATAAATTTTTGCAAACCATCTATCTGATGAAGGGTTTATATCCAAGGTATACAAAGAAAAACAGCTCAAGTTAAAAAAAAATGGGAAAAATATCTGAACAGATACCACACCAAAGAACATATGGTAAATAAGCCATATTTATTTGCACACTGCAAAAAAAAGAGATAGTACAATACACCTATGGAAACAGCTAATGTTCAAAATCTGGACAACACGGATTGCTGGACAGGGACTGGAGCAACCAGAACTCAGATTCATTGCTGACAGGAATGCAGAACAGTATAGGCACCTTAAAAGATGGTTTGATGGTTCCTATCAAAATGAAATTTGTCTTGATAAGATCCAATAGCCACACTCCTCAGCAGTGACACAAATTAGATGAAAATTATGTCCAAATAAAAGCTTGCATGTAAAAGCTTTCTAGTAGCTTTATTCATAGCTGCTGAACTTGAAAGTAACCAAGATGTCCTCCAATCTGTGACTGAATAAACCAACTGGGATGCACACAGCACATCCAAAAGAACGAACCATCAAGGCATCAGGAGAACGCAAATGACTAGTACCAAGTGAAAGAAGCCACCCTGAAAAGGCCACATAGTGGATGGTTCCATCTGTGTGATGCTGTGGACAAAAGGCACAACTGGTTGTCCAGAGTCAGGGGAAAAGCAAGGGTGGCGATCTACCCGGGAATTTTGGGCTATGCCAGGGTAGACACACAACATTCTGCGAGCATCATCATCCACAGAATTATACAACACAGAGGGTGAACCTTAACGCAATCTATGGACTTCAGTGAATAATTAATTATGCACTGACACTGGCTCATTCATTCTAACAAATGCACCACACTTAACGCAAGATATGAACTGGGTAAACTTGCATTTGTACTTACAATTTGCTCAGTTTCAAAAAACTTAAAAATCAGCATGATTATAGAACCTAAATAAGAATGGGGTAGGGGTTCATTGTAATTCTATTTTTAAAACTGGAATGTCAGGTATATCACAGTTCGTTGCAACAGAGTATGTTTGAGTATGTTTGAACATGTTCAGGGCAAAAATACTAAAACGTTCAAGAAAATAAAAGCATAATTTAACGAACATATATAATTTATACATATATAATTGCTGTAAGTAGAATGTGTTCAGTAAGCACTCTCTACCAACATTAAGCTTTCAAAAAATAACACATTACCTCAAGCAATATGGCAAAATAAACTTACTATTAAATGCCTTCATTTTAAGTTTTCGGGGTTTGCTTTTTTGTTTATTTTTTCCAAAACATTCTTCAAGTTCTTGAATTAGCCTTGTTAGTTTTATAACTCTGGAATTTTTATCTTGGAGTTTTTTTTAATCCCCCAGGAAAAAACCAGTTGTTATTACTAAAAATTATTGTTATTGCACAAACAGCACTGAAACATTAAAGAAAGTATGGAAAACACAAAAACGATTCCCACCATCGGAACAACCATCTGTATAAATTCTTCCTACGTTTCTTTCCACATTATCAGCAATTATTACACAAGAATGGTTTTACACATGGAACCTCTTGAGGCCCCCACCTTAAATTTTCTATATTCTTTAGATGTCAGGAAAAACAACCCAAAATTATTGTCAGATCATCTAGTTTCTGACACTCAGTAAAAGCCGGATGAGCAGAATAAAGAGTGACTGACTTTTCCCATCACTCACATGTGGCTACCTTCCCACCTAGAAGGCCACCAGGCTGTCACATCTGCAGTAGCTTTTCCCAGTGAAGACAAACCAGGCTCTCTGATACCTGTCACAACCATAGCATGGAGGCCACTCCACCCTACTTTCCTGACTTGCCCCACGTGGCTGCTACTTCCTTACTAGAGAGAAAAGGAGGGTAAATGACCTTGCTCAGAACAGCAAGGGCTAAGGTTGCAAATACAGCTACAGCGCAGGCCAATGGAGGACTCCTCTGCCAACAGCAGGAATTTGGAAAGAATCACACCTTCCCTTCAGGCCTAAGAAACAGCTTTGCTGATGGGCTTTCTCCACTTCTCCTGTCTTTTCAAGCACCCTGTCTACGAATGGAAGGTGGCCTCATTTTTCTCTTCATAAAAGTACTGATTTGACGTTCGACATCTGAATGAGAGTGAGAGTGGAGACAGCCCAGAGTGTACCTGTGCTGCCACTGTGAGCCTGTGCAACATACACACACACACACACACACACACAGGAGGAGAAAGGAGGAGAGAGAGACAGAAGATGGATGAGTCTGCCTGCAGGTGAGCTCATGGCAGGACGTGGACAGATGACACAGGAGCTAGGGACACTCTAGAGACGGTCACCACTGGCTTTTGTGGACTTGATCACTTAAGTTCTTCTGAATCCATCTGTTTGTTTGCTTAGTGTTTTTCTCCTTGTTGTCATGGGAGACTGATGTTAAATAATTATCATGGCCAAAACTTCCAACGGAGCTGCAAGTGGATGCATCCTGGAGTCACTGCCTTAATCGGCACATACTCTAAACCTAACTTGAAAACCAATGGATATTTGTTTTCTGATAATATTCCATAAGGTTGGTATTTCAGCTAAAAGAAAAAGACACTATCCAGTGCTGAATGAAAAACTAGGAAACAAGAAACCTGAATTCAGTCAGCTGTGCCCTGGTATTCTGTAGCTCTTCAGCATCAAATGCTTTTAGTACTCTTTCAATTAGTGCAAGAATCTTTCCATTTATCTCTTCAGTCAGATGTGTTTTTACTTAAAGATGACTGTTTCTTCCGATCTAAAATGGATTCACGGTATTTTATAAGCCACATAACTCAGATGTAGTGAAGAACCAACCACCCTTATTTCCCAAGTCACACACACTACCCAAATAACAAAGTAAATAACAATTTAAAGCCTTAATCAAGTATTATAAGATTTACACATTTAAATAGGCCAACATAAAATATGCAATCATTATCTAGATATGACACTAAATTACATGACAGTTTACTCAACACAGGATTTGCTCTTGGATCAAGATTTTTTTTTTTTTTTGTGGTACTGGGGTTTGAGCTCAGGGCCTAATGCTTGCTGGGCAGGTGTTCTTACCACTTGAGCCATTCTGCCAGTCCATTTTTTGTGTTAGGTATTTTCGAGATAGGGCCAGGCTGGCTTTTAACTTCGATCCTCCTGATCTCTGCTTCCTGAGTAGCTAGGATTACAGGTGTGAGCTACTGCTACTAGCAGCTCACAACTTTTCATAATCTGTGTTTGATACATACAAATGTCCCATGGGAGGAATTACTCTTGTTCCTGAGACCTGTCTTTACTTTCCTATTTCATATCCATTTTTAAATTCCGATCTATAGTTATCCATTCCTGATGTGTTGAAACTTCATCCAGTTTATTTGATGTTGTCTTTGAACCTCAGCGGGTATCTAATCTTTGCTCTCTGTTGCAAACTTGCTCACCTGGGTAAATCTGTCTTTGTCTCTAACAAAGCTGTGCTCTGAAACTCTGAACTACTCAATAGAATGAAATAAAAAGGCAGGCTTGTTCCAGAGGTGTAAGTTTAAAGAGAAAGCACCTGCTTTCCAAACTAGGTAAGCTCTCTTCCTTGACCTTCATGTCAGCTGTAAGACAGAGTGGCTCTCACTGCCTCTGCATCTGTTCACAGAATGATCAACGAGGTTCTGCTTTGAAGGGCCCCACTCACCCTCCCAAAGAAGAGTCAAGCAGGCTTCACCACGTACAGGCTAGGGACATCACCTAACTCAAGAGATGGTGGACCACACTGTGGCCATTTTCTTTTTTTTTTGAGGTACTGGGGTTTAAACTCAGGGTCTTGCTCTTGCACTACTACTTGAGCCACACCCGCAGCCCTTTTTTGTTTTATTTTTCAGGTAGGGCCTCACATTTTTGCCTGGCCAGCTTCTGACTGGGCAGCAAAGGTATTAAATCCACATCAAGCTTGAATTACTGTTCCTCCCCAACTGGCTGAAACAGAACCACTCCTGCTTCTCACAGTTTCCTGTCCTGAATATGTCCTCCACACCCCCCAGGACCACCCCGACGACCAATGTCCAGTGATATTTGTTACTCAACAGACACGTAAGCTGCTGAAATCCCCATGAACACAAAACTCTGCAGCTTCAAGTGCCTCCAGGAACATTCCCCTAACCTTGCTCCAAATTCAGACTCTGAACACTGCAATACCCACAGCCCTTGCTTACTTAGTGTTTTGTTTTGTTTTGTTTTTTGCTCAACTCCATGCATTCATTCTCAAAATAACCTTGAGACAATTACACAGTCTTTCCTATCCTTCCTGAAATATCTCACAGAACTTATCTTACCAAAAAACAAACAAAAAATGTAAAACACTTCCTTCTACATTGCAGATCTATCCACCAACTTTCAAACTATTTGCTAAATTTCTATTTTATAATGATATTTGGTTCACTTTCAAATAAACATGTTTTTACCCCAAAGGATATAAATAAAACCACAAAAATATAACACAATTTCTTTTAATACACAAGTGAGTCAAGAGAAAAAAAAACTGAAAGGCCAGGAATCAGTGATTTGTTAATTTACTAACTGAAAACTTGCAACAGTTCATTTTCTCAAATTCTCAATTTCATTTATCACTTGCCTACAGCATTTGCTTGACCCATAATCTACTGATTTTTTTTTCCATTTACTAATAATCAAATTCTGGTGTCATATAATTATCTAAGCTTAAAAATGTCCTTTATAGTCAGATGTGGTGTTACTTAGGAGGCAGAGGCAGGAAGATCATACATTTGAGGCTAGATGGGGAAATATACGAAAACAATGTATCAAAACATTAAAAGCTGGCTGAGAACACAGCTCAAGTTACCTGCCCAACAAGCACGAGGCACTGGGTTCAATCCTCAGAACCAAAAAAGAAAAATTCCTTGACAATGAACCACAAGCAGGTCTTACCTTACTTCCTAACTGGTCTGTGTCTCTGTTCAATGCTTTGATCCACACCATCTGTGGACAAATACGATTCAAGGTGCAAAAACATCAGTGAAGTTGCATCCAGCACAGACACCATTCCCCTGCTGTCTAACAACTCCTGCACAGTTTAGGCTACTGTCCAAGACATCCACCCATTTCCCAAGTCTCTTTTCACTTCTCATTTTCTAACTGTTTTTTTCCAAAAGAAATTAATTTGTCAGCCCTGGAACAAAGGTTATTCATTTCTGTCTCAGTGTTGTGTCCACACTGTCCAATCAGTGGACATCACTCTCAAGCAGATGCTGAGTGCAACTCCTCTAGATACCTCTCAGCCACCTAAAGCCACCATGTTCAGCTCTTTTTTTCATATCTGTATTCTGTAAGATTTCTGAAAAGAACAGTGGTTGTTTAACTCTTTTGTAAGGTGATTCTATCCACACATGGGTGTAGACTCTGGGAGGGAAGCAGGTGCACCAGTTGTCAATCTAGAGGCCATACCTGTTTCTACAAAAGTCAAGAGCTCTCACAGATTTTGCACAAACTCAGCTGCCAGAGTTTGAGTCAGGTAAGACAGAACACCAAGACCAAGAACCAGAACAACTTTCTTATTCAGCAAGGAGCAACAGAAGCCAAGATACAAGAAAAGGCAGTCCCCTGAGGCCCAGGAAGGCTACTTGGGACAGACAGAGTCTCATCTCCATGTGCCCCACTAACCCTGCATCTGAGACCCTAAAAACACTCTACCTGGTTTTTATGCCCAAAGGGCCATTAGCTTCTCTGAGCTAAATCACTGCAGGACATGCTGCTCTAGAGACAGGATGAAGGCTGGGCATTCTGAACAGTTCTCCTCAACCAGTAGGGCGGGAAATGGTCAGGAAGGGGGATTCCTGTGGAAAGCAAGTCATCACTTCCCCATGTTTTAATCCCCAATCCTACATATTCAAGGTCAGGAGCAAAGTTATGCCCAGTTCCCAACCAAAGACAAGATCTAGAAGGATTGGTCAAGGGTATAATTAATTTGGGATCCTAAGTCAACCTGAGAACTCTAAGGTCTGATGCAGTTCAACTTGACCAAGTAAAAGACTCTGAAAAGCCTCGCCAGATATCTCTAGTCTAACTGATGTCTCCTCCCTCTTTGTCAGGTCCAAGAACCACCCCCAGATGTTATAAGGACCCTGCCACAAGTGCTCAATAAAGTGCCTTTCACACTTGGATTTTAGAATTCCATTTCCCGTGGGTGGTGGAAGAAAAATGAAACACCCCATCAACTTGAGAAGTTGGGCTTAGTGGGAATGGCTGCCTCCAATAGAATAACTTTTCTCAGCTACAGACACATACACACAGTAATTTATCAGTTTCACATGTAAGTGAGTTTAAAAATGAATTCACCACTGATCCTTTGAAGTGGTTTTATAAATTTTAGCAGAATTAGGGATATGAAATGTCACCAACAATAATCTTTTCACCTTGCAGAATTTAAAGAATGGACTTTACAGGTGAATACATTTGGTTCTTTTTAAATAAAGCATTTCAGAATCTCAGGATCACTTAAGAGCTATGCTAAAAAGATTCTACCTCTTTTCACAAAAACAGAATTTCAGAAATCTTTGCATCATTCTGCCCGCAACTTATGATTTAAATAACAGAAAGCACTGGATACTGACACCATATTACAAAACCGTACCTGCTCAGAGTAGCCAGACAAAGTCCAGCAGCAAAAATTCTTGTGTTAAATTATTTTTTCTTTTTCAATATGAAAAGAAGATGATACAATTGTGGCATAATAACTTGGTTAGAAAGGATGACTGTTAACTATCATAAAATTCAAGCCACACTGAAAACACAAACTCATAGATCATCAAAGTCAACAGGATTCCACAAATCTGCTCTGGCATAGAAAGGCAATCACACAACAGACCACTTAAGATTATACTTCCAAGGGAACAAGATTTACAGATCCCCTCAAGAATTCCCTAAAGTATAGCCAAGAAAGAACTAATGTTTTATTATACCAAATTCCTCTTGACTAAATTTCTTAAAATTCCTCAATTCATGTGAAATCAAATTATCCTCTGGTCCCTTTACTTTAGATCAACCTATATCCCTAGCACAATGCTTAATTCATTGCATGTAACTGCATGGTTGTCTGCCCAAGGCTCACCTGTTGCAGACTGGATCCTGGCTATCCCTAATTTACAAATACACACAGCCGTCCGTAATTTAAAGTAAAACAGCCTTGGAGAGGTACAGATCTGCCAGAGGGCCAAAGTCAAGTTCCACTAGCAGACTGGTCTGACATTAGATTTTTTAGTAGACATTAGCACACTCGATCTTATGATGAGTCTCCAACTTTATGGTTTCAGCTGTGACCTCAGAGATAATAATACCATGTTCTCCTGTGAGGGACTGCCCCCAAACGAGCCTCATTTCCAGCAGTCTGTGGCACGACCTGTAATTCTGTGGGCGCTGTGCTTCGATCCCTGCCAGAATGCATTTTCCACGTCCTTAAAACCTGAATCTGTGCCCCAGAGACTTACGGTTACTGATACTGGCTGGATTTTAATGGAACACCTGGGATAATTAATTTGCCCATGAAAACTGTAAGCTTACCACCACCAAATAAAACAGTCCAGACCCGGAGATAAACATTTTATGACCACCTTGATGTCTCTTGTAAAGGAATAAAAAGCACTGCACAGACACCGGCAGGTAAAAGAAAAGAACGCAAATCGGGCAGCCAGCATTTGGAGGCGGAAGGCCGGGGGCGGCGACTGGGGGACCACAAATGGGAAAGTTCTAGCAAACCACGTGCAAAGCCCTGCTCACGAGTTGGAAAGAAATGCTGTGAGAGAGTGAGGACTGGAAAGACGGTGTTTATCGCGGCTTCTACCTGCCAGGCTGTCAGCCATCTGCCTGAGCTTCGAAACTCAAGGCGCTCCTCCACCTCCACGCGCGCGCACGCGCGCGCACAGATGCACGTGTGCACACACACACACACACAGGAAAGCAGTGTGCACACCTGGAAGTTATACCTGCAACATTGACAAGAAGAGAAGGGCAACCAGCTGTTCTCCCTCCCAACACCCGCCCCTAGGTTCTCTTGGCTGTAGTGGGGTTTGAACTCAGGGCCTCAAACTTGCTAGACAAGTACTCTATCACTTGAGCCATGCCTCCAGCCTTTCTGCTCTTAGTTTTCCACACAGGATCTCTTGCTAAGTGGGCCCAGGCTAGCCATAGTCCAAACTCTGGACCAGGATCCTGCTATTTCTGCCTCCTGAGAGGCTGGTACCCTGGGTCTGTGTCCCCAAGCCTGTGCCACCACACCTGGTGGTTCTCACTGACTTACCTCCACTAGGTTTCACTCAACTTCCTATGGGGTGGGAAGAGACCCCTCTAACATCACCACCCTACTGTTCGCACATAATATCTCTTTTTGGTAGATTTCACTAAGTTTTCTTCCCAGGCAGATTTTTCCTCAGTTAAGGACAACAGCACAATTCTGTACTTTGCTTTTCTCCACCTGAGATTCATATCATAAAACTTAAGTTTAATTGACAACTAATTTCGCCAACTTCAAAAGCAACTAAGTCATCTCTAATTATTTTCTATTGTAAGTAGATTTTAGTTATGGAGCGCAGGACCTGTTCCTAAACTGTGCCCAGTAGGGCAACAAACTCACAGGGGTACCAGGAAGAAACAAGTGAAACCCCTCACCTGCTCTGAGTTGGAGCTGGGTCCCCCAGAAGGGAAAGTGGCTTACCACAAGAGATTCCATGCAGCAGGGGTTTCCCATGACCTAGAAACTCTGTTTAGAGTGAGGACTGTTGCTCCATGGTGGAGCAGTCTTGCCCAGCCAAGTGCAGGGCCAAGGGTTAGATTCCCCACCACAACGAAATCAAAAAGAAGAAACTCAGAGTTCTTATGGAAAGGATGAAAGGGCAAAGGGCAAGCAATTAATATTAGGCACCGCAAGAGGAGAACTGTAATTGAGATCATTAAATCACTGAGCAGGAAGCCTAACATATTACTAGTGGAATCTTTTAGTTCATTTAATAGATGAAATGGATACCTTCCTCATACTTATTTGCATTTCTTTGATTGGTGGTATAGATGATTTTCTTCTCATAAGTTAATAGCTCTTTTTATCCTTTGGCTAATTAATCACTCACTGCCTTTTTACCTATGGGCTTCCTACCTTCTTCACATTTGTTTCATAAATAGTGGCCATTTGGTTGTAGAAAAATATCAGTTTGAGAGGAAAAGTTCTCATTGGACAATATGTGCATTTATCCTCAAGGGGAGGGAAGAGGTAAAGGCAGTAGAAGAACTAAGAGGCCAAAGTTGGAAAACTGATGAAAAGATTGGTAAGAGAAGAGGGCATGCAGAAGTCAAGGGAGCAGCTTGGGGAAGCAAGGCGTGGTCTACAGTCCAGTAAGATGATGGTCACAGGGCCTTCAGATCTGACAACCTGTCATGAGAGTCCTAGGCTTTGAAATAACTCAGTGCCAAACTTTCGCAGACTCAACCTAACCATTTGCACAACAACTACCTGGAAACAAAGATGAACCCTGCAAAGTACTGGACATAAATAGACACAGTCTGCAGCTTGGAGAAACCTGGACGCTTATGTGCATGCATGCACACCTACACGTGCACAGACGAGCCTGATGAGACAAGGTGCCCCAAAGGACTGGTTTCTCCTTCCAGACTAATTTAATAAGGGATGTCTTTGTTTTCAGATGGGCTGAGTGAGGAGAGTTTTTTTAATTTCTTTTCTGCAGTGAATTATTCAGACTTTTCACTTGTTCCACACTATTTCGTTGCTCGTGGACTGAGCAAGTTCCACAGAGCCTGGAGTAAAATGGTCTGGGTGAAATGATCTTCACTTTCTCTGTCTTTTTTAGACAGATCCTCACTGTGTACCCCAGGCTGATCTTTAACTCAAGACCCCCTGCCTCAGCCTCTTGAGTGCTGAGGTTACAGACACGTGCCGCCACACTCAACAATAATCTGCTATTTAGATAAATGTGAGCAAAAGTTTATTAAAAAAGTCACGGACATGTTTAGTGCCCATGGCTGTAAGACCGAGCTATTTAAAAAGATGTGTAATGTTGATATTACACGTGACATACAATTTCAAAAGTCTCATAATTTAGGACTGAAAAAGAAACAGGCAAGAACTGACTCAAGCTGATCAGATGAAGAAAAAGCAGCATTCTGAGTGTGTGAGCCGACATGTGGTCGCACCCCAAATCCAACACAGAATGCAGTGGGTTCCCCAAACTCTGCGTCATGGTGTATACACCATTGGCTTCGTTTCAGAGAAACAGATGAACACAGATGTGAAGTAGTGAAAATTCTTTAAAAGATGAAAGTCTTACTGGATCACACAGATGACACATGATCCAATTTCCTCCTGGGGACCATGGCACATGCCGATGTCTCATTCCTCAAAATGTAGCCACTCTGGTTTCCCTTACATTTGTGTGCAGACTGTTTTAAATTACTCACACATAAGTATCACCTCCCAGCCCAAGACCTTCAGCTATAAATACGTTAACAACCAAAATACGCCCAAGCAAGGAAAATATTTGACGTAATGGTATAAATAGTGTATGAGCTATTATAGCATTTATATTTTAAAGGTTTGTTCATGTGGACACAGAAGGTTCAATTAAAAGCAAAATAGCTTATCGTAACAGAAAAGATTCTCTTCTGGAATGTTTTCAATAATGGTGTTACTTTATCTGTTCGATTCTTTAAAAGCATTGTTACCATATCTACTATTTGCTGGTGATTTCTTTCTTTAAAAAAAAATTGATGTTATTTATTTGTTTATTTTTATGTTTGGTGGCACTGGGGTTTGAACTCAGGGACTTGCACTACTTAGGCAGGTGCTCTCACACTTGAGCCCCCCCACCCCCGGCCCTGTTGGTGACTCTGTACCAGGAACTATGGGAGGTAAATCTCACAGAATGGACTTCATCTTCATGGGAAGGTAAAGAATGTATTTTTATAATACTAGGGCCACTCAACATGCATGCGTGGGAGTGAAAGCACGTGTACACGTGTAACCTCAGTATGAACGGTGCTGGACTGCAGGCTATCCTGTGTGTGTCCCTGAAGGAATCTGTAGAGATGAAGAATGGATTTCATATTCCCAGGCGAGAGCCTCACTCTTACCATGACAACATGAATGCATTACGCAGTGAGAGGCAAAGGATGAAACAGAGGTCACAGCTCTCTATTGCTCTCAATACCACAGGTAACTAGTGGTGCAGGCCAAGCAGCATTGGCAGCAGGCCTCATGTAACAGAGACCCAGGAGAGCGGGGTCTCTGGTCTGTGTTCCCAAAGCTTAGAATGGTTCCCACATACAGTAAATGCTGAAAACATGTTGACTGAGTATGTGAGCAAATCTTCCACTCTCTTTCAATTCCACTTCTCATGCCAGGAATTCTACCCTTTTAACAACTCAGTGGTTTTTCATTCACTGACAGAGCTGTTGCAATCACTACTAGTACATACTTCTGTAATATTTATTGCTCCTAAAGACACCCCAAGCCTATCAGCTGTTAACACTTCATCACCCTCTGCGGCTCACATTTTCTCCTTGTTTGCTCCTCTCCAACCCTCTTGCCACTACAAGGACATATGTAAAGACTGCTCTTGAGGCCAGGCATGTTGGTACACACCTATAATCCCAGCACTTGGGAGGCTGAGACACAAGAGTCACGAATTAGAAGCCAGCATGAGCTACAGAGCAAAACCCTGTGTCAAGAAGATTGACTTGTCCTATATTCACATTCTATAAGATGTTTAAATATTTATCCATCTACAATGAAAATTAAAAGATAGTGAATATTTAAAAAGGAAACATTTCTAAGTTGTTCTGTCTTCTCCAACAAATATTAAAGCCAATCTGAATTGATTATGGGAAGTCATAACTACTTTAAAAATATGGTTAGCTCTAACTAGGCTCACGCCTGTAATCCTAGCTACTCAGGAGGCAGAGATCAGGAGGATGGTGGTTCAAAGTCAGCCCGCACAAACAGCTTGTGAGACCCTATCTTGAAAACACCCATCACAAAAAAAGGGCTCATGGAGTGGTTCAAAGTGTAGACACTGAGTTCAAACCCCAGTATCGCAAAAAAAGAGTTTAGCTCTCAAAATGCTTTCCGTCATAAAGAAAATTTATAAATGCTTATAAATTTACTAAGTTTCTAGTTATAAATGTGAGTTGTGATACAGTTACATATGACCATCAACTCTATTCCTAGCAATATACCCAAGAGAAAGAAAATAGACGTCCACGCAAAAACTGGTACATGGATACTCAAGTCAACATCACTCAGAATAGCTGAAAAACTGAAATGTCTACCAATGGACAAAGGGACAAACGTTAGGTGGCTTACCCATATAACTGGTAAGTGACACGGAATGAAGTACCAGCACTTAAATACAGAGGAGCCTGAACCCACACTATGTGGAAAACTCGTATCACAAATGGCCGCAAATTACAAAGTCCTTCTACAAAAAGTCCACAACTTGCAAATCTATAGGAAGCATAGTAGTAACAACTACCAGGGTAGAGAGAGAGAGAGTTACAGCTAGTGGGGTTGGGGTCTCTTGGGGTGTTAAGAATTTTCTAAACTTACATAGTGGAAATGATGTATAACACATTTTTTAAAACACTACTTTTAAAAAGGTAAATTTTATGGCAGTGACTTATGTCTCAATAAAGCTATTAAAAACAAATGGCATTCCCATACAATTAAAATCAACCCTTGAAAAGGTATCTTGACAATGAGACACACAGAGCTTTGCTCCAGTAGACAGGACATAGGTCATCCATAATTTCACATCATAGCACTGCCCCTAAATCTGAGTCATGGGGTAAGGTTATCACTGCTGAAAAGAAAATTCTTTAATGCAAATACCAATTCCTAACAGATGGTGTCTAGTACAGTAACGTAACACACTAGAAGTTTATTCACAGTGGTATTTGTCTTCCCAGCCAGTTTCAAGATTGGTCCCAGCAATAAGCACATCTGTAGACTTCAGCATTTCCAAATATTAGTTGCGCACAACTTCTTATACGTTTAGTCTTTCAGCAAACGCTTACTAAAAGTGTCTGCTATGCCAAGCTCTGGAGCCCCAAAGATGTGGTGCCTACTGTAACAGAGCAAGTTGGTTTTTGGAGGGGGTAAAGGGTTCCAGCATAAGCCAGGAAACCCGCAGACAAATTCTAAAAGAGCTGTAACACTTGTAACACTTAGAGCTAATTTTTCAAGGAAAGAAACAGACAAGTCATCAAAATAAAGTGTGAGAAAAACCACGCTTTTTACAAAATCATAAAATCTCAGATGAGGAAAGGTCCTTAAAGGTTAGCTAGGCTATTCCACAGAACCACTTGTATACTCTTACCATCACAGGCCACGTTCATGACACCGAGCAATGACATGTTCTACAGCTCTCATGTCAACATTAAATACAGGACACGTGCCCACCTAAGGTACAGATTTTGCTTAGAAACCACCACTATATTCTGTTTTGAATAAACTATGGCTTCTCTGATGTTCATAACTTTAGTCTAATTTCACTCCCTAGTCTCAGCATTAGCAAGGGGTGAAAAAGATGAAAAAAATTAGCATTCAATATCAAATACCATACACCATGCACCATACACATCACTCTTTGCTCTTTCCAAAATCCAGACTTTCTGTCCACTGTCCCCTCCATCCCCCAGGCCCAGGCCTGAGCTATGTTTAAGATCACAGGTCCAAGAATACCATCTTTGCAAGTGCAAAGCTTTAAGTTCAAACCCCAGTCCCACTCACACACAAAAGATCAACAGGTCCACCAAGAAAGATCAGTTTTTCCATAATGACACATGTTCCCTGGATCGAATTGCTAAAAGGCTCGATTCAATTTTCTTAGGGAGCCTTTTTCCCCTGGTTCCCTGCCCCCACCTGCCAGCACTGCCCTGTCCAGGAGACAATGTGAGGGGCTCTTTGCTTGCTGCACTGGGGTTCCCATACCCAAGCTTCTCCCAGGGCAGGACAGGCCTTCAGGCCAGTGGGCTGGTTTGAAGTGTCCCCATGCTTCCTCTCTGCCCACCCTTTCTCATAGCGAAAAATGCCCCCTTAGAATCAGGTAAGCCACAACTGGGGTTTTGTGTGATCTTTGGGCCAGCCCTCACCTGTCTGCCCTCAGATCCCCGCCTGTAACAGAAAAACAGCAGTGTCTCCAGAGTCCCTTTCAGGGTTGTCAGGAGCAAAAAAGGAGGTCCAGGACAGGGCCTGTTTTTATTCCTCTGACTGTTTAAAGACCCAGCCCTAGGGAAGGAGCCAACATTTGCCCCTTCTGATTGTCACTCCCTCTGTGATAATGGAAATAACCTATTGTCAGCCCAGGTTTCCAATGAGTGAACTGAGTCTTGAAGCAGCCAGATGGTTTGCTCAGATTCCCAGGCAGGACTGGTGACCAGTGAGGAGCTAGGTCCAGACCTGGGGCCACACTCTAAGCCACTGAATCTTCTAGGGAAGGTGCCAAGCAGGGACAGTTGTCAGCCTGCTACATGTCTTGGCCCTGGCTAGGAAGCCGCCTCCTGGGGGAGCTGGGCACTGGGCCAACCTCTGCCTTGTTCCAGAGCCAAGCCCAAATCCCTGGCACCTCTGCCCTGCCTTCCAGACCCAGCTCCTGAGATCCAGGCCCTGCCATTCCTCATGGGAAGTACTGCAGTGGCAGGTGCAAGAGCTGGACCCCAAGGCTTATGGCAGTTGAAGGGGCCCAGAAGCAGCATCATGTCTGTGTCACCCGTGATCAGACCCAGTCATTCAGCAGGGACAGTCTCGCCACCCTCTTTTCTCACCAACAACCTCTGGGGTTTTCTCACAGTCAACGGCATCATGTTTACAAAGCATCTGGGCCATGGAAGGGACACAGAAAAGAGCTTTTCTAGGCCACCGACCCCTGCAGAGCACAGACAACTGCATGGAAGAAAGTTCTCCCATCTGCACAGGGTGGCCTGTTAAAGTTTGGGCAGCTGCACTTCTGAAGTGCACAGTGTATCTGCCCGTCATTCTAAGTGATTTTTACAGACGTGGGCCTGAGTGAGCAGACCTGAAGCAAGAGCAGCAGGCTTGTCCAGAAAATATCTGGACATCCAAGCAGCTCATCACCCCCCAAGGCAACCCAATGCTGCCTTCACTCCCACACAAGACAGATGACTCTTGGTTATTTTTATTGAGGAAAAAAAGTCAGCCACCTGTATCTTCCATCATTTCCTACCAAACAGATATAATTTGAATGACAAAGCAATGCTTTAATGTTCATTTAAAGTATTTCTCATTCCTAGGAACTACAATAATGAAATTCCTAAGAACCTGTTCATGTTAAACCATAAAAAAAAATTATTGATAAAATGGAATGATTTGATTACAATGGTCCTGGCTAAAAGCAAATGAAAATAATGTCACATTTTTACATTGTTCTTATGAATTCTTCCCACAGGCCCACACAAAAACCCTAAAGAATACAGGAAGAGTTAGTCCCATTTTTGATGGAAACGGTCTGGGACGGTGGCTTGTACCCAAGCCACTGTTTCATGGTAACACTGAGACAAGTTCTGTGGCCTGGATCTCCCAGTGCAAAGGGTCAGCAAGAGCCGAGTGCAGCTGCACAAAGCAACATGAGAGGGCACCTGCAGTCACCTCGAGGACTTACTGAGAATCCCCCTCCACGGCATGCCCTTAGGAAAATGTAAGATGGCGGATGACTGGCGTTAGGAAGCATCCCCATGTGGTGAGCATGGGTGAGAGTGCACTTATCCCTGGCACCACAGGAGTTTATAGTCAAATGACTAAGTGAAACACAGTGAGCAGAGAGGCGCACGAGGGCTGGAATGGTGCCCTGCTAGCCAAGGTACGCCTAGTGTGGCCAGAGGCAAGGAAGGACCCTCAGAGGGACCATGGCCCTGCTCTCACCTTTATTTTGGATTTCTGACCTTAAGAATCCCAAGAAAATACATTTTTGTTGTTTTAAGCTAAGAAAAAAATTTATTAGCTAGGTAACTACATACATTTCATTTATACGTGTGTGTGTGTGCATATATAAAATGCAGACAGAAAATGAAATTGAGATATTTTTCGTATGGAATCACAGGACTAACAGATGGAAGGATACAAGTGCATGGAAAAAAAAATGTGAGGAAGTCTCAAATATTTCTTGATAAAACGACCAGATGGGCTCAGCCTTCCTGAGACCCCTCTCTTATGGAGGCTTTTCTTCTCTTTTCCTCTCTGCTTAATAAACCTCTGCTCTTCCACTCAAAAAGCAAACAAAAAAATGACCAGGTGGATGACGCCATAACTGAACAAAGGAGCAGAGAAGCTGAAGGGAAGGAAGAAGTTTGTTTTGACAGGTTGGATCTGAGGCTGCTCCAGGCACACCCAGGCGGTTCTCTCTCAGGCAGGTGAAAGTCTGGCCCAGAGTTCAGGAGAATGAGGTCAGGGCTGGAACCTGGGAGCAGATGTTGTGTGTTGTCACACAAGGAAAACAAACAATGAAAGGACTCAGGAATCCAGTACTGCCAAAAAAAAAAAGTCACCTCCAGCAGGATGGGGGTCAGTTCAGTGGTGGAGCACTGGCCTGAGCATATGGGACCCCTGATTCCCATCCCCAGCACCAAAGTCACATCTATACTTACAGATCATTTCTTGGCTGTTTGGAATTTGAACTCAGGACCTCACAGTTGCTAGGCAAAGTGAAATCTATCTGGTCCCCAGCTCCCAGTGCTCTATCACTTGAGCCACACCCCCAGTCCAAAGGTGACAGGTTTGGATAAGAACTGTCCTCCTCAAGCATGAAAATAGTTGGAAGGCTACTCTCATAGCTCTTTGATTCTCTAGTGTCACATGGTAGCTTCTCACAGAAAGCACACAAAATCTAAGTTCACAAACGATACAACAGTACAATTATTTTTACAACAAATTTTAATTTGCTTGCCCTTGCCATCCCTCCCACCAGACAGTCCCCCCCTTTATGATCATATTTTTCATTTAGACATTTTAAGGAATAAGAACATGAAGCAAATAAAGGGAAAATTATAACAGCAGCAAAGTGAAATCTATTTGGTCCCCAGCTCCCATCTGCAAAGGGGCAATCCACTATCATTGCATGAGGGGATCAACACTCCACACTCAGCACACACCGGTTTCTAAATTCAATTGCTCGCTCTTCCTGTGAGAGAGAGGGAAGACTAAAGCCGGGTCTTTCCCTGGGCTAAGCTCAAGGGACTAGTGCTTGGTATGTCTTCATACACAGCAGCATGGCCCTGTAGATTTGTAAAGTGTCACAGAAATCCCACTACTGAGGAATGGGTCTGACTTCCCAAGAAAGGGATGTCACTTGTCTACTGACTTTTTCCCAGAGTAAAGAAAGGTTCAGGGGAAGTTCTATGAAGGCAGCATTTTCTCCAGTTCCTTTCTTATATCACCTAACACTGAGTCAGATAAATGCCAGGTAGTCCACCAAATCAGGTAAACCACCAACATAAAAATACCATGCTTTAGCACTTTTAAAATAACATCAGGGACAGAAACTTTTGGCACATCATTTAAGAATTGGTACTGCAAAATCTGTAATATTTGCAGTCTTTTTTTTTTTTTTTTGTCTTTTTTGGTGCTGGGATCGAACCCAGGGTCTCACGCATGCTAGGCAAGCGCTGTACCACCGAGCTACATCCCAGCCCATAGTTGCAGTCTTAATGACTAGTCTCAATCCCTACCTTTACCCATCATGCTCCAAGTAAAAAATTATAAACAATTATTGTCACACAAAAATTCAACATCCAAAAGGCTGAAAACCTAGAAGATTCTGACCTGCTACAAGGGTACCAACAAGTTCACGTTTTACTTTTTATGGAGTGAATTGTATTGCTTACACACAGCATTGTGCATGTGCGTTCTTCGGGATTATAACTGGATTTGAGTGTGAGAGAGAGACAGAGCCTTGCTGTGTAGCCCAGTCTGGCCTCAAACTCTTCAAACTCCCTCCCAGTCCTCCTGCCTCAGCCTCTCACAGGTGTGCACTGCCACCCCAACTCTGCTCCTGTACCTGGATTCTTGATAACACAATCAGAATACTGCAAATAGGAAGAATGGTGTGCTCTGGTTAGCCAAGTAATTCAATTACATGCAATCCTAGAGACAAGGAATCCACATTTCCAGAAATATCCAGGCTGCAGTTTAAATTCAGATGACCAAAACAAAACTGTTACAATAACGAGATTCCTATTGACTGTCCTGTTGTCATCCTGCCCCTTTTTCTTTGCTTCAAGGGCCACAAAGATGAACAAATATTGTGTAAGTTGCCACAGTTATACAAAACCCAGCCATTATAACTCAAAATACAGCAACCGCAAACCATAAAAGGCAGGTTCAACCAAGGGTCTGGCAACTGCTTTAGCTTTCAGGATGAAAATCCGCAAGACCCCCTCCGCTGGGGACACTGTAAGTATTGTTGGATGCTGGGCAGAGGTTCAGCTGGCTGAAGGAAAAGGGAAAGTGGCAAAGTTGCAAGCTGAAACTGGTGGGTGGCAAATGGGGACCTGCCTAGAAGGCTAACATGAGCAGAAATTACCATGCAGACAGCAGGGATGGCTGGGCCACAACAGGTGACAGTTACAGCCCTGGCAAGAAACAATATTCAGGAAAGAAACATGAACACTCACCGCCTTCTTTTCTCCTTTTTCAACTGTCCACAGTAAACAATTCAGTGTTACTTAGCAGTGACTCAAGGTACTTTAATATTTTGATTTTTAAAATCTCATTATTTCCTTTTATGGATCTAGAGAAAAGATTTGCCACTATCCATACAGAGAGAGCCTATTTTAATGATACACATTACTTTGATAGGCTTGCACCTGACAGCGAAGCAACACTAAACGCACCTCATGCACTAAGAAACACGCATCATTAAAGGATGCTTGTTCCAGCAGCTTTGCCATGACACTGAGAGCGAGGCGGGTACCTGAGTCTGTCACGTCCAGGGCCGCAGTTACCTGAGCATCTGAACCTAAGCATGATAGGAGGCCCTGTGTCAGGTGGCTGCAGCTAAGCCACTTCCTCTGCTGGACAGGAACCACTTTCCTGTTCCCATGGCAACCCATCTTCTGCCCTCCTAACCCACACCAGTCCTTCAACTCCCACCTGCTGAAAAGGCAATTCAGGAGAAATAAAGACACTGGGAAAACACAGCTATGGCACTCAGAGGTCGACTGAAGCCATCGGCCAGCCCAACTTAATTCCCGTCCGATGAGCACCAAGGTGCACATTTCAATTAACACAAGTCTAGTTCTGTTAAAACCGAGAACAGGTCACCCAGACAGAATCTTAAAGCACCGTACCTAATCTCCCAGCTCCTAAAATTAATTCCAGGTCATTTGGATGCTACAGTTACCTCTGCCCACTTAACTGGATTTCTAACGACTGTAAGAACCAGATGAATGGCTGAAGTAATCACACAAGGGCACCAAACAGGCAAAACCACCTCTGTGCATAAGGAGCAGTGACATCACCTGCACAGAGTCAACAGCGTCTACTTACTTATGCTAGGGAAAACTGGGTGCAAATTTAAGAACCAGAAATAGCCTCAAATAATAGTACTCACTCAAAGCTGGGGTGACCAAGGAAATAGCAGAAAATTATAGAAGATCTTTCAACTGGCTTAAATTTTTCTCTCTTTTTTGTCCCTTTTAATTTAATTCTTCCTCTGTATCACTAAAATTATGGTAGCTAAGTAGCCAAAGAGAGAATGGGTGAAAGGAAAACAAGGCTCAGGTGAGTTTGTGAAACACAGTAAATGCAAGATGGAGGTGCTTCACCCCTGGGCATTTCCAGGTGGTTAACTGTACTTGGGATTTGCCTGTAGGACAAACACCTACCCACTGCCCAGGTCACCAATACATCACAGTCCCCCACTTCAAACCTCGGTCTGTGGCCACTCAGGGGAGACACATTTAGGAAGCCAGGTGCTTGCCTCTTGCTAATGTCCTGTTACCTGAGCTGCCTACAGCGTCAACTGAGGAGCAAACCCTCCTCCTTTGTGTCAGGAACCACCAGTGCTAGGAGCTTCCGTCCAGAACACAGACAACCTGACACTAAATAAATAGGCCCTCACCAAACAAGAAGATTCTTAAGACCACTTTCCGCTGGGAAAAGCAGTGAGCAAAATGAATCACCAGCATGCTAGATATTATCAGCAGTCTCTGTGTGAGAGGAAAATTACTTTCAGCAAAACAGCATCATCCAGCAGGTTAATTAAATGTTGTTTTGAGTTTTGTGTTGGTTTCTCAATACAGTTTACATTAAAATTGTAAGTGCTTGCTTTTAAGAGAGTATGTTACTTACAGAATTGTAGTTTCACGTTTGCATTCTTAGTTAACAATCATAATAATTAAATTTACATTAGAGCCCATTAACTTTTTTTTTTTTTGGCAGTACTGGGGTTTGAACTCAGGCCCTACACCTTGAGCCACTCCACCAGCCCTTTTTTGTGAAGGGTTTTTCAAGATAGGGCCTCTCAAACTATTTGCCCAGGGCTGGCTTCAAACTGTGATCCTCCTGATCCCTGCCTCCTGAGTAGCTAGGATTACCTTACCGGAGTGAGTCACTGCGCCAGGTCGACTTTTTTTTCCCCTTTAAAAGCATCCCAAACATACAGGTTTAACAAACTCTGTCTTCAAGACAGACCAAAGAGCAAGCAGACCAATTCTAACCTAAGGCAATGAAAGGAAAACCAAGATAAGGCAGGAGGACTGGCCAAGATGCTACAGGGTGGGGTGGAGGAAAGAATGCTTATAATGCAGTCCCCACCCTCAATTCTGTTCACTTCAGCTCCATGGGGGAAGGGCTCCAGGATCCAAAGATACCAAACTCCAAGGACATCCTTTATGGAAAATGGCATAATAGTCACATAGAACCTCTGCACACCGCACCCCCCCCCGCCCCCATACTCCAAATCATCTGTAGCTTACTTGGAACACCTGGTACAATGTAATGTTCTGTACACAGCTGTTATGCTATACTGCTTGGGGAATGATGACAAGGAAAAAAAGTGTGCATATGCAGTCTTGTCACTTTTGTTCTCTGAATATTTTCACTCCAGATGCAGAACCCAAGATACAGAAAGCTGCATGTAATTTTTTAATTAACTGATTGATTTTAATGGACAAAAACTACATATATTGACACTAGGTTTTGAAACATGAGTACTGTGCACTGTGGAATGGCTAACTCAGCTAATATAGGTATACCTCATTTGATGCATTTATCTCATTTGTAGTTATAATGTGTAAAATCTCATAGCAATTTTCAATTCTGCATATTCTTTTCTTCCCTATCCTTTTTTGGATGGAGGAGTCTACGTATACTTGCAATAACCCAGCTATTCCACTTAAAGGTGATGCTTTGAATTCAAAAGCAGAGACCAGAAAAGGTGAAGGGGAAGTGATATCAGTGAATAATTTTGAAATATTTCTTTGGGTATGATCCTTAACAGGAGAAAATTAACAAGCAAGATAACCTGTGATTTCACAGCTTGTATCTTAAGAATGGCACCAAATAAAGGAATAAAGTTCACAGAATAACATTTGATGAGAAGGGTGGAGATTCTGAGTCATGCAGGGTAAACTAAACTTGATTCACCTATATGGAGCATATTCTCAGGCTGGGCACATGGCTTTCATGGTAAAGTGTCTACCTAACACGAGAGTTTAAACTCACAGCCCAGGTCAATACACTAAGCCATCATCCCTTTTCTTAGAATGGATGCAAATATAAAATGTAATAATTCGGTTTTTTTAAATGTTAAGTATCTCACATGTATTATTTTAAATGGAATCGTGTAAATCAGGTGTGGTGGTACACACCTGTAATCCCTGCTACTCTGGAGGCTGAGGCAGAAGAATTGCTTCAAGGCCAACCTGGGCTACATAGTGAATCTGGGGCTGATCCTATTTCAAAAAACAAAACAAAACTATATTTTTATATTTAAGGATGCTTCAAAATAATCAACTAAAGAAACCTACATTCTTAGCCATAGATTAAGGAATACCTGAAACTTCTACTGAAACAGACAGTCATGCATGTATTAATCCACAGAACGCATGTCAAAAAATTTACCAGGAGAGTTATTAACAAGAATAGGAATAAAACATTGAGCCAGGGCAACAGTGGCTCACACCTGTGGTCCTAGCTATTCAGGAAGCAGAGATCAGGAGGATCTCGGTTCGAAGCCAGCCCTGGACAAATAGTTCACAAGACTCTATCTCAAAAAAAAAAAAATCCATCACAAAAAAGGGCTAGTGGAGTGGCTCAAGGCGTAGGCCCTGAGTTCAAACCCCAGTACCACAGAAAAAAAGAAGTGAGACGTTGATAACTGCCAGCTAGGCAAGGCTATATCAGGAAAGCATCAATTATTAATGAAACAGCAAGGTGACAAAAATTTGGAATGAATCATAGATATGTCTACTAGAGAGGGACTGGGGTAGAACGAAGCAGGTTCCAATCCTGTACACTAGCAGCTGCAGGCTGGCCTCAGAGCATCCTCCCCATGGGACGAAGGTGGTGGTGGGAAAAAGCGGGGGTGTCATGGTGACCTCAAGGCTCTTGGGCTCTCAGATCTCCTATGTGGCTGGATGCTGGGAATTCTTTTCACAAGAAATAAACCATTTTCCTTACACATTGATAAAGGTCACAATCAAATGTTAGTAACCAGGAAGATGAGAGTCCTGGAAGACAGCACGTTATATTTTTAAGTACAAAAGGCCCAATTCATGAGGCAGGCTCTATACCCTCCAAGGGTCTTCCTTCCCTTAGGAATGCAAGAACACACTTACAAGGATGGGAACCACTGGATTGTTTTTAGATTCAACAATCCGTAGAACAGATGCAATACACTAGTAAAATAACCTACATGGTTATGTATGTTTTTTCAACTTCTGAAACACCAAAGTTAATCTCACGCAGAGCGGAGGGAAATGCACATCTGGCAGGCGAGGCAAGTCAGCTTGGCCCTCACCCCTGAGGTAGGGAGGCTCTTTTTGAAGAGACATCCCACTCTCTGGAACTCAGAGTTAGCACTGAGACCTCACCCAGGATCCACAAGCTGGAAGGAAGGAACTGTCAGTCACATTTGTGTGTACCCAGGATGGCGGGAATTGTGGATAAGCCATATGTTATTCTAGTAGCCTCAAACTACGCCTGAAGCATTTTCTTTACTCTAGTTAAGTAACACAGGTGTAAAGCAAATATTTTAGCATCTAGGGTGGTTGGAACAAAACAGGGTTTTGGAAAACAACTCAGGACAGCTTTCTAAACTGCTTCAAAAGACAGCAAGTACAGTTTCAGGCACACACACTCCCCATCATGTAGCTGACTTTGGACTTGACACCTGTAAAGAAGCTGGATTACTAACTAGATCACCCAAAGGCCTTAGGGCCCTGTGAAAAGGCCTCCTTTGCCCAGTCATCAGAGGCTTGAGATTCCACTCACTTCAGAAGCCAAAGCTTTCGGAAGCTTCTATGAAGATCCAAATACATCCTGAGAAAAGCAATGAGCTAAGCCTGAGCAAATAGTCACTCAACTCTAACTCTCTGAGACACTCTTAGTTGCGGATACTCTTTTAAGTCTTAGTAAATGAAAGTGAATGACGTTTCGAAGGATGAAAGACAGACAGACAACCCAGTCAAGTGAGGTGGGAGAAGCCCGCAGGTGGTGACATTCATCAGAACCACTGATTGACTGTCAACCAACACCACACACAGTGCAAACCAAAAATCAGGACGCAGGAGAAACCATCAGAGCTAATCCACTGCTGCCACTTTTATACTAAAATGGCAAAACTGAAAATGTACGGTTTTGTTAAAGCCAACTTAATATGCTCAGTGAAGTGCCAATTGCTGCTTGTGAGAATCTTCTGATTTTCTTTGACTATCTCCAAATAAACCACCCTAATTTTATCCTTAAAACGAACTATGATTGCCCCCGCCCCTAGGACTTTTTTTAATATTCTAATTTAGGCACACAAAAAAAGTAAAAGTCCTGTACAATATTTGTATCGCAGGGACCTATAAGTTCCTTGTAACTATTTTATGCATACACACATGCGTACTTAAACGACAACTTTGGTGAAAGTCCCCAATATCGTTCCGGCGACATAACACCAAAGTCGCTTCGGAACGACTTTCCGCAGGACATGCCCAGCGTCCAGCAGACAACTTTCCCTTCTCTGTAGCCATGGAAGTCAGTTACGAACACCTAGGAACAAAACTTTGTCGGCCACCAGCAGGGGAGCTCGTCAGCTTTGTCCCCAAGTCCATTCAAACAAAAGAAGCTGGGTGTCCCGCAAGCCACCCGGGGACCCCGCGGCCCGCGCAAGCGGCCGCCCCACTTACTGCGCAGCGCCCCGATCAGCAGGGAGCCGTCCTTGATGAGCTCCTTGATGAACTTGTTGGTCCGCTCCAGCTCGATCTCGTGGCACTGCAGTCGCTCCCTGAAGTCCGGGCTGTCCAAGTACGAGTCGCTGAACTCCAGGGTGGGCAGCCCCATGGCTGCGGCCGGGCCGATCGGGGCCGGCTGGCGGGCGGGGCGCGGGCGGGCGGGCGGCGGCGACAGCGGCCGCGCGGGGGACACGGCGCGGGCAGCTCGGGCCCCGCGCGCGCTCAGGCGTCCTGCGCTCGGGCCAGGCGTCCGCGGGCGCACGCGGCCGGCCGGGGCGCGGGGCGGCTCAGGGCGCGGTCCTCGGGGCGCATCGTCGCTCGGAGCTCGGGGACAGGCTCGGGGCCGCAGCCCCAGCGGCCGACGATCGCGGGCGCCGCGCGGTCACTTCCGGCAGCTCCGCGCTCCTGCGCTCCTGACCGTCGGCGGCGCAATGAGCCGGGAGCGCCCCGCGGCGACGCGGGCCGGCCGGGAGCCTCCCCCTGGGCGGACTCAGGCTCAGAGCCGCCGCGCCGCGGCTCCCATCCTCCGCCCGCGCCAGCCCCCCTCCGCCCAGTGACACCCCCCCCAATGACCTTCCCCACCCAGTTCCCCGGCCCGGTCTGCGTCCCTCACCCAGGGACGCCCCCCGTCCGCACTTCTCTCCCCACCCCCACGCAGTCCGCACTGCGCCCCCTCAAGCAGCGACCACGCCCCTGGTCTGCACTGCGTCCCGGCCCAGTGAACCCCCACCTCTGCCCGCACTGCGCCCCCCTCCCCAGTGACCCATCCGCCCGCACTCCCCACCCCTGTCCATCGACCATGGCCCGGACCCACCCTGCACCCCCATCGGGTGACCCCACACCCACCCGTCCTCACTGAACCCCCTCCAGCCCAGTGACCTCCCCACCCCCACCCGGCCCTCACTGCAACCCCCAGCCCAGTGACCGCCCTACCTCCACCCAGCTCCGAAATGTGCTCTCCGCCCAGAGACCCGACCCGCACTGCGACCCCCAGCCAGTGAACCGCCCCTCCCCCATGCGAGTTCCCAACCCAGTGACGCGCCCCCCACCCTGCCCTGCGACGCCCCCCAACAAGCCTGCATTGAGTCCCCTGCCACCACCCACGCCCAGCGACCCTGTCCCTCCCCCACCCGGCCCGCACTCCGCCCTCCGTCCCCCTCCTTCCCCTGCCTCGCTCAGTGACCCTGTACCCCCCCTACCAAGAGACCTCCCTGACCCTCCAGCCCAGACGTGCTGCCCTCAAGGTTCTCCACCCTTTGCCCTGGCCTTAGTCCTGTCCCCTCCTGGGCTCCTGGCGCAGCTAGCCCGCAATGACACTTCGGGGCCCTGAGCTCCCCAATTCCTTACACTTCTCCCCCCCATCCTCTCTCTACAATCGCCTGGGAGAGAAATCCACGTGAACTTTCTGGAAAGTATGTTTTGAAGCCTGGATGGAAGACAATGTCTAGCGTTAGTTAAGGTTTCATTTCCATTTCCTGCACAGGAGGCTTGTGAACTCAGGGTTGCAGGTTGTCCTGTGTCCTTCCTTCTCCTTGGTTGCAATGACCCAGCTTTGAGGTGTACTGGTATTTTTTTTCCCAGTTGCTGGGAGGATTTTTAAGTCATCCTCGGCCCTCAAGTCCGCACCGTGAACTTGTGCTGTTACTTCTGGAAGACCACTTGCATCACAGTATTAGTGTCCGGTATTGGCACCTGGATGGGATTGTTCTACAGGCGCCGAGATTTTCAAATCGCTGAAGTGCCGGGAGTGTCAAGTGAATAGTTAATTCTTAGCAAGAGGCAGTGACCCTGTGCTGGAGGCACACCTAATAAATTTCTGTTCTCTTGAAACCTTTGACGTCTAGAGAAATTGCTGTTTTACATCTCTTCCCGCCATCATCCATAGGATTTCTGAGAACTCAGTTACTTTTCTTGAGAATCTGCTTTTAATTTCTACGTTTTCATTGCTTTGTCCATTTGAACCATCTGTCTAAAAAAAAAAAAAAAAGAAAGAAAGAAAGAAAACCTCTCTGCAGATCATGGAAAGAATTCCATTAAAGTGCTTGACATTTTTCCCAATTAAGTTTCAGGGACTGTCAAGACTTTTAGTTTCATTTTTTTTAAGTATGCACAAGCACTTAAAAAGTACGGAAACTTGAAATCAGATAAAATCCTGTAAACCGGACTTCAATGCTTCTGGGCCAGGGAAATCAGATTTAAAAGTTTACATCTGTATTTACACCAGGAGTCCTCCATGTGCAAAATGGCTAATTTCAAGTATAGTCATTAGCTCCCAAGTGTGGAGCTAGTGCCTGTCCCTTTCAGAGGCCTGGTTCAGTGGTAACGCATTCAGCTACTGGAATGACATGAACAGCCGTGGGCTGATTTGACCTATGGTGATTTTACATCTATTCATCACACAGATTGAAAGACAGAAAATCAGTCAGGCTAAACAAATGGTTTCCTTTCAACTTTTGCCATGTTGTTCCAAGCAACTAAATTCAAAGCCGACTACTGAGATATAAAACAGGTAAAATGTAACAAACTCTTCTTGGTTTCCATTACATCAAAGTCCTGCAATTAATTCTTAAAAATGAACCGCCTTTGAGGAAGCATTTAATATATTAGGTGTCCATTTTCAGTTTTCTGTAAAAGTCTTCCATGCATGGGCAGAGTATTACAGATTCCAAGATAGGAGTTATCATTTACTGTTTTTAAATACAGTTGCATGGATTGTATCTACTGTCTACTGTTGGATTAGAAGAAGTGACTTACAAAGAAAGCATTCAACCTGACCTTAAGTGAGTCTCAGAAGAGCAAATACAGAGAGTGTGTCTTGGTATCTCCTGAATCAGAATGTGCTATGAAACAGAGCCTCACACAGATGCTATACCCACGATGCATTGGTGCCTTTACCAGTGTGCTCTATCAATCATTTGCAAGTTAATTTGCATGAATTTGGACTTTTCCTCCGTTAGTGTCTAACGTGCAGTGTGTTACAAGTGGACATTTTCTTATAGGCCCTTTCAGGGTTACTCGGGACTTGCCCTGTGAGTCACACTTTAATTATATCTGCTAGTTGAGCTTTCTTTTATACTACATTAATCCAGTTCCTTGAGAGACACAAGAAATGGTTTGCTTTGAGGTGGATTTACTGTCAGTTTTGAACTATTTTCATGTATTCTTCGCCTACTTTAATAAATGAACCCGATTCTGAAAAGAGTCTCTAAATAAAAGATTTCTATACGTGCAAGTTGTTTTCATGTGAGATTTTAATAGATCTAGATTTCCAAAACTTTCCACTTCACTGTTCGTGGTACTGTCCAAGGCTTAGTGAGTTTCACAACTATTGGCTGACACACTTCTTGGCATGGTTATTGGCACAGAGAAGTGTCTGTTTTCTTATTCCCAGGTTAGGACATGTGGGACGTTGTCTGTTTAAGGTGGTAGGACATAGTAAATTAAGAAACGGTGTTTGTGGCTCCGCCTGAAGCGTTTATCTTGACCTACATCATGTCCGGCACTTACCATGTTCTCAGTAGATGCTATGGTCTCATTATTAACTATTTCTCAGTTAGTCGGATAGACTTGGGACTCCCAGGCTCAGCCGTCCTGAGGCTAAATTGCAGCATGGTAAGGGCTAAGAAACTGAGAACAGAACGAGTGTGGAGAGGCTTCGGCCCTTCCTGGAGTGAGAAGGCAGGGACATGGTGTTGTTTGCATCCCAACATGTGCATTATCTATTTTCAAAAACAATGCCTTGAGAGGATGTTTTACATCATCGTAGTTCCATCTTACGTCATGTCTGGAAAAATATATATATATACACAAATGAAAAGAAAAAACAAACATGATTCATGTCTTAAAGCATTTTTACTGTGCTTAAACACATTTACCCACTTGACAACATACTTAAGTGTGCAGCTCATTAGTCACCTGTTTGTACAGTCATTCACCTCGAGAACGTCTCCATCTTCTGCAGCTGAAACTTTTTCATTTTATTTTAAGGGACTGGGGTTTGAATTCAGAGCTTTGGTCTTGCAAAGCAGGCACTCTACCACTTGAGCCACACCTCCAGTCCATTTTGCTCTGGTTATTTTGAAGATGGGGGTCTCAAACTATTTGCCCAGGCTGGCCTCAAACCTTGATCCTCCCCATCTCAGCCTCCCAGTGGTGTGAGCCACTGATCTTGGACAGCTAAAGCTTTATAGACAGTGACTTCCTGTTGCTCTCTTCTCCCAGCCCCTGGGAATGGCCTTTCTGTTTTCTTTCTGTAACCATTTGACAACATAGGCACTTCATATAAATGGAAACATACACTGTCCTTTTGTGTCCCTGTTATCTTAGATGACAGATAATGCTCTGTCATTAATGACAGAAGCAAAGAAGACATAATCAGATTTTGCCTGCTACCAGTGGCTCACACCTGTAATCCTAGTTCTCAGGAGGCAGAGATCAGGACGATTGTCGTTCAAAGCCAGCCTGGGCAAATAGTTGGCAAGACCCTATCTCAAAAAAATCCATCATAAAAAAAAGGACTGGTGGAGTGGCTCAAGGTCCAGGCCCTGCATTCAAATCCCATACCACAAAAAAAAAAATCTGAATTTTTTTTTTTGCAGTGCAGAAGATTGACCCCAGGGCATTGGGCATAGTATGCTAGTGTTCTGTCACTGAGCTACATCCCAGCCACTGGTTTTGGGGGTCAGGATCTTGCTATAGCTTTTGAACTGTCCTTGAACTCACTATGTAGTCCAGGCTGGCTTCAAATTCAAGATCTTCCAGTCCCCTGAGTGCTGGGATCACGGGCACTACACCCAGCTTAACCAGATTTATTTCTAAAACCAGTTGAACCTACATAAGTTTTTGGATCCACGGAGTTTCTGAGACACTTTCTACCAGCAAAAAAAGGAAGTTCACATCAGGCCTTTAGTTAGCAGGTATTGTTTATTCCTCTTTATTAATTTTTATGATTTAAAATTTTTATGATTTTACTATGCATTTGTTTATTATTTATTGAATTTATTATTTTATTAATATCCTTATTTAATTTTATTATTACCCTTATCAGTTTTTCCCCATACAATGTTGCTTACATCACTATCTCATAAAATTGATTGGTTTGTATATGACATTGTATACTTCAGGGGCAAGTACACGTCATTATTGACAGTACCTATGTGACTTAGTAATATGGCTGAAACCAAAATTATTTTGTAGTAATAAATGCTCTCACAAACTGCAGAGCCCTTCTCAAATGGATACAGCTCTTCCTGCTTCCTTTCTACAACTGTTATGAAGAAACACTGACAAATTCTAAACGTAGCATGGGTTGAAAAATAAGACTTTGCTTTGTTTGGGGGTAAGAAATGGCAGTCTTTCACAGGAAAAGCACAGAACCCATTGTATGGGTTCTGAGTGCTCATTATCCAATAAATGAACCAAGGAGTAATGTTAGGAGACAAAAGCTAAAAACTAAGTGACTGAAAGCGAGCAAGGGGAGCTTGGATGGGGCGGGTATGCGTGAGGATGGGGAGCAATGAGAAGATAGCCATTAAAGGAAGGAAACACACTGTGCAATTTCACAGATGAAGTGGGAATCCAACAAAACCCTGGGATTTGGGCCTATGTAACTCAGACTTGTTGCCTTTTAGATGAAACGAGACAGGTTTGGTTCTTCATGCTGAAGTTGAGGTAAATTGGAGGTGCTGTCTGGAAAGAGAGGTGTGGGGTCAGGTTGACAGAGGGTCGTGGGAGCAGCAAGCTGGGACCACCAGCTAGGAGCAGAGTGTGGATGTGTTGAAGTGGCTGCTGTAGCCCCATAAGATATGTATTATAATGACTTACTTCTGGGAATTGGAAGAAGAATAAGAACAGAAATCTAAGTTTGAAATCCCATCGATTAATTACAATTATGAGGAGAAGACAGGAAAAGGGTGGAGGAGGGAGGGAAGGAGAGAGAGAGAGGCACTAAATTGTTTAATTTAGGGGGACTCTTCTAAGGCATAGATTTTGATTTCCACTTAGTATTGCCCCTTGTGGTAAATCTTGTTTTCTAACTGACAGAAAAGCAAGGAGAAGACCCACAGGGCAAGGATTGCCCCGATTACTCTGCTGATACTTATGAGTTCTTAAGTGTATCAGTTCAATAGCCTCATTTGTTTTCTAGTGCCGGGGATTGAAACCAGAACCTTGAGCACACTGGGAAAATGCTCTGTCACTGAGTGATACCCCCAGCCCCATTTCTAACAAGTGGGAAAGTATGACTCAGAATGGCTAAGTTGCCTATCCACACAGCTTGAAGGTTCTGGAGTTGGGATTTCAGTCCAGGTCTATCTAGCTAAAAAGACCATCCTAAAAAAAAAAAAATGCATGTAGCAAATATAGGTATCTAGTACATGTCTTTGATTCTAGAAATACAAAGACAATCAAAAACTGACCTCAACCCTGCCCTTATTACATCTTCAGCGTAATGATTATAGTAAAGATATTATCAAATGGTAACACAAAGGCCATATATTTAGGATTATTTACGTTTTGCTGTAGGACTTTTCACAAGTAAAAAATTAGGGATGACAGTGGTAATGATGATTGTCATTTACTAAGTGCTTACAGTGTGGCAAACACTGTCCTGAGCTAACGATATAGCATTGGTTATTTCACTTAGGTCATTTTTAGGTATAGACTCTTATGCCTGTCAGACTCAACATTACGATGAGACCCTCACAATAGTGAGAATCTTCACAGGTACAGGGTTTGACACTTCACCCAAGAGTGCTTTGAGACCATGAGCTGCATTTGGAGAGGACGGGTTGTATTCTTGCCTTTCACTGAAAGCTGATAGGCAGGACCTCTTCTGGCTTCCATAGCAACCTCTGAGCACACAGGACAGAAAGCAGCATTTACTGACTGACTTTGTTGTCCCTGATTCAACTAGGCCTACCAGCACTCACACAAACTCCAGAGGAAACTACTGATGATTGATTGACTCACAGGGTCATGCAATGTAGCCCACTCTGTCCTCTAAGTCCAAATCTTCTTGCCTCTGCATCCTCGGTGCTAGGATGACAGATGTATGCCACCGCAGGCCTTGGAGGAAAGCATTTTATAAGAAGGATGAGCATAGTGAGGCACCATTCAGCACATAAACAAATGAATAAAAACACCCAGCTAACTTGCACCAGAATAAACAGAGCCAGCTCTGCCTCCAAGACCACAGCTCAGGGAATATCTTCAGACACTTGCCGTGCAAATTTATACTATATTTTTGTAGCTCTTTGACAGTTTGTCTCTGTATATCTCTGCACCTTAGAAGATACATAACAAATCTTCTTGTGAATGCCTGAGTGCCTTAAAATTTTCCAAAATATTGTTCCTTAGCTTTTCTGGCAGAGGAGGCAGACAAAGCAGGTTAGTAGAGGAAGGACTTCCCCCATTTGGTGTGGTCGAGCTGCATTGAGCATAAAAAGAAGAGGGGAGCCTGTTACTAGTGCTCCTAAGCCCTGAGCACGTTCACACTGGACCTACTGCAAACCGTGCCCTGCAAGAGGCCATGGCAAAGGCATGAAAGATGGGAGGAGGGAAATAACCAGGCCAGATGGGGCTGAAGTAGACCAGCTCACATGAACGGCTCCACGCCCAGCAAAGAGAAGCCATAACTCAATCTGAGTGGAGCATGCTATGAACACGATAAGGCTAATTGAAAAAGAACAGACCCACAGTCTCTGTGGTTTAGACACTTCAGATAGAAGACCAGAACAAATCTGAAAGAGCAGCAGCAACCCGTTGTCACTGTGGCGACTTCCTTTCGGAGAAATGGCATTTTCCTTTTTAGTGTGCATTGACTTCTGTCTTGCCAGAGTGCATTGTACCCATTAATAGAAGTAGTGAAATTTACAAAATTATGTACAATAAAGACAAGATTATTTTTCCAGAGGGGTAGAATTTTCACTCTTACACTCGTTAGTGATTTTTTTCCAGCTGCTAGTTCATTAAAGTTTGATTGTGAGACTTTCTACTGAGATTAACATTAATGTCACTAGAGAAATAAAAGTACTAGTCTTGATTGCTGTTAATGTTCGGTTCGCTTCACTTTTGAATTCCTGATGATCTTTCAAAGGTTTGTGAGCTCTGTTACATAATGGTGTGAAGGGGAACAACTGTACTGTATCATCAAATCTTTCTAGCATAGAAGATGAATATTTGATAAATTGCTGCAACTCTTCTCAACCTACTCTTCCCACAAACTTTGTATTCTGCAAATTTCCAAATGTTCATAAAAGCTGGAAAAAAATAACACAGTGGAGACCTACCTGGCTTCATCAAATGTCAACATTTTACCATGCTTGTTTTCCTCTCTTCTCATTATTTACATATATGTGCATATGTGTATGAGTGTGTGTGAAACATTTAAAGTAAATTTTATGTATTATCCCGAAATGTTTCAACATGTATCACCAAAGAAAAAGGAAATTCTCTAACATAGCTAAAACTTAAAGAAATAATATGTTCTACAATTTTCATAAAATATCCAATTGTTTCAGAATGACTTCTATAGCTTACAAAAATGAAAGCAATACAGTACCTAACCAGGTTTCCAAACTGTCTTACTATAACTATAAATTATTGATCATTACTGCACTAATTTAGAATAATTGAGCCTGGATTAGTAAAGGGTTTTCCCTGGTACTATCCTGAAGAAAATGTTTGCTGATCAAATTAGCAGAAGACTGTGCAGAGTCAAACCAATCCAAAAATCCTTCAGCACCTGAAACTGTCATTGGTGACTTCTCAGAGAGGGTTGACCTTGGGAAAGGGAATGCTATGAATTTAGAGTTCAGTCAATACTTAATGCAGGAAATACTGGAGTTTTAAAAAATAAGCATCATCACCATCGTGTGGAACTGGTTAGGTTTGCAAATCCTTGGGAAGTGCCTTCTACCTACAGAATCAAAACCTCTGCAGTTAAGGCCCAGCACCTATGATTTTTCAAGTCCCCCATGTGAGAACAGTTTGAGAACAGCTGATTTAGAACAAGTGCTGTGACATCAAGCTGGAAGTGCTCTCCCATCTTAGCAGAGGAAATGGAGGAGGCAGCTAAGATTAGGTGAAGGAAGAAGAAGTGACTGGAGTGGTCCCAGAAACTTGGCTTAATGCCCAAGATAGGCAGTCAGCCTGCAATCAGGGCCTGGAGGGAGCTGGCAAGGAAGATGTCACCTTTCATTTACATGGCTTATACATGTAATGTTCTTGTGTTTGTTCACACTATAAAGGTGAGTTTTTTGGGGTGCATTTGAGGATAGTCTTTATCTATAGAAAAGACTGTCAGGATATTTTATTTTTGAGTTTAATAACTGATGCTGTTATAATTACAATAAAAAAAAAAAAACCTTGGTTATATCCTAGCATCTGAGTTCAATTCACACAGAGAGGAAGGGACTGAGATGGCAGGTATAGATGGTGACAAGATGGTTCCTTTCCAGACCCTGTCCATTCTCTTAGGGGAGAAACAGGTAAAACAGTCACTGTTATCACAATGACCACAGGTCCATAACATCAGGAAGTGGCACCTTGAGATCTTGTCTCAGGTGCCTCATTCAGAAGGCTAAAGATGACTTACCACCTGATTGACTTGACTTTCTTTACATGCTAGGAATAAAGTCAAAAAGAGGAAGAAGAAGCACTAAAAATATCATTAGTGCTTGTTTGCTGGGGAAAGGAAGGAGAGAGAAGAGGAATTTCCAGGTTCTCCCTGCATGACTGGTGGACTCCGAGATACTGAAGAAGACTTAGGATGAGTGAATGATGCTTTCCTTCATCTTGAAAACCATGTCCAAGCCTAATGATGTGTTGGTGAGACTTCCTTTCTGGTAATTCTTTCTTTCTGCTGTTCCAGACAGTGAGAAGTGGCTAAGGAGTTAGTGCGAAGAAGACTTACTAGGCTTCTCTTTTTTTTTTTTTTTCATTTTTCTTTTATTATTCATATGTGCGTACAAGGCTTGGTTCATTTCTCCCCCCTGCCCCCACCCCCTCCCTTACCACCCGCTCCGCCCCCTCCCTCTCCCCCCCCCTCAATACCCAGCAGAAACTATTTTGCCCTTATTTCTAATTTTGTTGTAGAGAGAGTATAAGCAATAATAGGAAGGAACAAGGGGTTTTGCTGGTTGAGATAAGGATAGCTATACAGGGCATTGACTCACATTGATTTCCTGTGCGTGGGTGTTACCTTCTAGGTTAATTCTTTTTGATCTAATGGAGGACCAAGTGTTAGCATTGACACACCTCTCCTCAAATAAGAAAACGTCATAGTTCTCTTCTAAGCTGTTGAAAAACAAGAACAGGGAATCTTCAAAAACATTAATGACAATTAGTAGCTAAACTATTTCTAAAACAATCTAATTACTGATAGTAGTATAAGAGGAGTCTTTTTTTTTTGCGATACTGGGGCTTGAACTCAGGGCCTTACGTTTGGTAAGCAGGCGCTCTACCACTTGAGCCACTCTACCAGCCCATGAGGGCTCTAAAATGCAATGATTTAAAACTCCCTATCTCCAGCATAAGTTATTCCCTGATGGTTCTTCTTGCAATTGCTTCTATTACTCCCAAATCTACATCCCCTGTAGCAGCTGCTCACTGGACATCTGCAGTGTTCCTAAGGAATCACAGCTCAATGTGACCTTTTGCTACACGTCACCATTTTTCAGAAACCTGCTTTTCAAATTGCATTCTCTACCTTAGCTAGTAGAAAGTAACTTCGGTCAGTTGCAAAGCCATCTTCAGATCTGTGATGTCTGGCCTCAGCTTCAGCCCTAGGTCAGTCCTCTCTGCCAGGGTGGTTAAAATAAGCCAGTAGCTTGTCTTCATGGCTCCAGCAAGCCACTCACAGCCAGATTGATTTTTCTCAAAGAACAAATCTCATTATTCTCTCCAGGGCATAAAACCCTTCAGTGGCACCTCATTGATTAATGGTTAGAGTCCAAACTCCTTAGTGTGCCAAACCAGTCACTGTTATCTCTCCCAACATTATTGATTGACTTATCTTTGTCTCTGGAAGTATGACTCGGTGAACCTGAATTTCTTTGAATTCCCATAATGAGCTAGGGAGAGGGAGCACTAGGAGTTTAACTTCTCTTCTATAAGAAGTTTTCTCCCTTATGTTTTAATTTTGATGATTATCCTTAAAAGTTAAAGAAAATATATTTTGCATCATCAACATCAGAACATAGGCATCACCTGCAGACTTTGTGATGGGGTCAACTCTATTCGGTAGGTCCTGCATGGCCCAATCCAGTCCCAAAAAGGTTCCAGGTAATGCTGATGCTGCTATTCTGTGGATCACATTTTAATGAATAAGCATCTAGAATGATAACACTTTTCTAACTGAGTATCTCCACAAAATTGTCTTGTTATCATGGACTAATAATGAATAAAGAAGAGAAACAAACGATATTTTCAAAGACACATTCATTACAGATGAAGACCAAATGATGTCACGACTCACTGCTTCAATGAAGATCTGGCAATAGTTCCAATATTTTTAAAAAGACAATGAAAGAATTTCATCATTTAGAACAAGGCCATTGCCGTGTCAACTGCAAAAGACTCATAGTGATGAGTACAGTATTGTTTCAGCAAAAATGTCACTCACACCGTTAAATTGATACTATTTAAATGATATAGTTTTACATTTTTCTCTATGATTAAGTCATACATCTGTTTTGTTTTATAATTATATAATAACTACAGACATTAGGGTTTATATTTAACATTATGTTTCTACATAGTTGAGAAAACAAGTTGACTCCAAGGTACATGAAAAATTTATTCCTTAATAAGAGATTTAGTAGATACTGTACATGCCTGAGAGATATGGTGCTAAGCCTACTGGTGTCTTTCTGCTTTTGTTCTTGTTATGCCCCTGCCTGTCTCTCAGATCATTTTCTTTAATCCTTTCCCAACCTCAATGCCCTGCCTTGTCTACTTAGCACCTTTGCTCTTCCTTGTGGCTTCTTTTCTGAGATCCATTGTTAACTTTATACTGTGTATATGTCCTGTCCTAACTTTATTTCCTAGCCTCTATATGCATTGCTTACTTCATTGACTGTCTCTTCTATCTCAAGGACAAAGACTATGTCTTGTTTGTCTTATATGTAACTGTCTGATGCATCAAAGAATGGATGCAGATAAAATTCAGTTATCTGCTTTCTGAGACAGAAAGTGCATGGACCTACTATGTATTCACATTAATCAATGAAAAACAATTAAAGGTAAAAATAGTCACAATATTTTTCTACATGAAACTTGATTCCAGTATTGTAATTCAGTGCCTTAATTGTCTCCTAGAAAATTCACTGGAAAGTCTGTATTTATTCTAATTTCAGGGATCTGCTGGTGGAGGTTAAAGTTTAGAGAGTTTTCAAATAATGCAAAAAGAACATCATGATTACATTTTGGTTGATGCATCATCACAACTAAAAATAGAATGGAAAAACTGAAAATCTTTTCTTGAACCTCCAGCCAAACTATGGTTAAACATTGTAGATGAGCTGGAATTATGGCTAACGTTGAATGTTGAGTTATGCAGGATTAATTCTACAGAATGTAGGATCCTCCTGGCTCCAACTCCCCAGTTTTTCACTCACCATTCAGTTTTGGTTAGTACTTTCCCTGGGGCCAGAAGAGAACAGGAAGCTCAATTTGCCTTTGAGAACAGGACAAAGTTTTATTTGATGAGACTGATTTTCTGGCCTGGGTATAGGAAGCAACCTAATTCTAGTATGGGAGTGGGAGACAGAAAATGGGTTCCATTCATTTCTGTCCCTGATGCACAAATATGGCTCTAGCACTGTTGGAGAGGATGGCTTTCAGGGAACAAAGCCAGAGTGGCAACTTACAGGTCTAGATTTTGATTTTATGTCATTAGCTGCTTACAGTTCATTTATGAAAACAAGATTGTCTTGACTCCAGAAGCCATAGAAACTTGTATGCCACAGTGGCTCTGGAGGGTGATTCATTCAGGTATAACTTTCACCAAGCAGCTCTCTACTTAGAATACACAGCCTGGGCGGGGACTTCCCTGCCAGCTCCAGAGCTCCTTGTTTTACTCTCTGGAAGCATCTCACTGTACTCTAAATTCATCATGACTTTCTTATCTCTGATCCCTTTTTCTTGGAATTTCCATTTCCGTTTGAGGAAAAAAACATTTTTTTGAAACCTTATGTAGACAATAATTTTTTCAGAAAGCTACCTGGCCATATCCAGTGAAACATTTCCATTTTCTCCTCTAGGAGAAAACCCTTTGGTCTTCATGGGGTACTTAATACACCCTCCATGTGTTGATTGATCTCAATAGGTGAGGATCAGATAAGTGTGGCCACATGGAGTCTTTAACCTATGGAATGGTGGAAAGAATGCAAGAGTCCAAATATGTAATTTCAAACCTTCCCTCTCCATATGACCAAGAAGAGAAATTTCTCTTTTGTACGTTTTATACATTAGGTCTCTGCATTTGACTGTTGTACTTGGAATATAGTATCAATCAGTTTGTGTGCCCATACTCACCTAGGTTCACACGTTGTGCTCAAATAGTCATTATATTAAGCTAATTCACTCTTGTTATTGCACCAGTGTGGCCTTCTGTGTTTCCTAGACAAGACGATGGTGCATAATTATGGGGCCATTTCTGTTTGGTAAGAGAAAAACAAAGACTCGAACCAAATTTTTCCTATATGTGATAGAAAATTATCTACCCACATATCAGAGGGTGAGGGCTATTTAACATCGCTGTGTTTTGCTGTCTAGCATTGTACTTGTGAAAGAGTCAAGCTAGGCTTTGGGTATTTATTTATCCTGATGTCTTAGCTCTACCTGAAAACTGTGTTCTAAATGGACCACTCTCCTGGGAAGCTCATTTTTGAGACAGACAGCTAAACAATCTGCATTCTGAACATCTTAAATGCCCACGCACTAACCACAGCAGTTTGTTTATTCTTTGTGTCAACAGGGACAAATAGAATCACTACTTTGCCTTTTAAGGTAACAATTCAATTTAATACTTGGTAGGGAAGTAGAAGCAGACAGAGGAGAAGCCACGATAGTCTCAGAAAAAAAACACAACTATGAAATGTCATAACAGTCTCTGTTCAGTGGACATTCACTTTGAAGATGAACCCAAAGTTTGCACAACATTTTTTGGTGTTTTTTGAGAGCCTCACTATGTAGCCTGGGCTGGTGTAGAACTCATAATCTCCTGCCTCTACTTTGCAAGTGGTGAGATTATAGAAGACTATCACCATGCCTGGCTTATACAGCATTATTTAAAGGGATGGGAGTGTAACATGGGTTACCAGTGCTCTGTTTGTATTGTCATTACCCATACGTTACTTAACAGAAACTCAAGGTACACTCCAAGAAGGAAGGGACCTTTTTATTTTTTGTTATGGACTGCATGAGATATAATTGCAGGTTGTATTATGATTGTAGTCACATTAGCCAGTGACCCACGTGGCACCGTCCTGACTGTATTTCTCTGATGGCGATTTTTATCCATGGTACATCGCATGATAGTTTTTAGGAGGTGGCATGGTTTTCCTCATGAGTGACTGTGACACCCGATGGATGCACAGATTTTTGTTTTCTTCATACTTTGTTTCATTTAATTCTTTGTATTAGAGTCCTTTTAGTTGCAAGAGACAAAAAACAACTTGAACAGGCATTCGTTCAAGGGGCATTCTTTTTGAGGTGAAGGTGTAATTGAAAATTTCTGTGGCACCTGACTTTAAATGTGGCACAACTCAGGTCTTCCCTAAGTTTATCGCTAACTCTATCCCTCTCAGCTTACTTTCCCTCTCTGATAATTGGCTTGAAAAGGAAATCCAAAACTACCTACATTTCACTTTACATGTTTCTTAGTGTTTGCCACTCTAGTGAAGGAAGGATTCTACGTTAATATAGCAAAGCTCAAAGAGGGACTCCAGTTGGTCCTTTGTGGGTCATGAACCAGATCTGGGACCAGTCACAACAGAGAGAGGGCTAGGTCAGGAGTATGGAATGAGGGAGGTGCAATTTCTGCAGGGTTTCTGAAGACTTGACAGTGATGGATGTCCCTGTTTTAGTCTCAGAGAGACTGACTGGACAAAATTCACAGTTAGTAAATAGTTAAACTAAATCTGCTCATCTATTTTGCTCTTTTTTTGCTGCTCATCAGAGTGGAGAAGTCATTATCTACTTAAGATTTTTTCTTCATGCCCAAGGAAAGGACATGTAGACAGGCATGCAAACTTACCATCTCAAAGCAAGAGTAATTTGGTGCACTTTTTGACCTGCGAAGAAATCTGGAATATTTTGCAAGTGGCTGCAGACAATAAGAAAAGGTCATTTTAAATACTGTACAGCATCATAAGAAAAAAACACCAATATGTACAAAATTATTCTGTGACATTTTTCCTAGTTGGAAATAATATTCTGTTAAAAAAATAAGTATAAAGTTTTACTGTTGGTATCATTTATTAAAATTTTGAAAGACACTAATAGGAAAAATAAAGCTCCTTAAATTAACAAGTTAATATGGTACAATGTGCTTTCAAAATACTCTTGCCTTTATCTGACTTTTCCTTATATATTCTTCTGGGATGTCTGAGTTGGGTGGCAGAAAGACTTGGGCCTGAATGATGCTGGAGAAAGGGTAGAGCCAGGTTTTTTTAAAGGCTGGGTTTTTTGTTTATTTGTTCTGTTAAAGGGTAGCTTGATGCAGGCTGGGGTCAGGGAAAGTTTGGGTCTGAGAGAAGAAAGGCAGAAGGTGGTAGAGGTCCAGGAGTGCTGTGTAAAGTGCCACAAGTGTCCACCAAACTTGTATCATCTGCTCCAAAGACAAGAAGGAGCCTAACCTAGAATTTCCAAAACCCAATTATCAAAAAATATTAATCATTCAAATTTAACACCTTGGCAGGTGTATAATTTCATCATTAACTTTTCTTGCTTCATTTTCTAACAAACTTCGGAAATATTAAGATACCTTGAAAAGCTTAGTAGGGAGTTAAAACTGAAAAATTAATTGATAGAATTTTTGTGAAGAAAATAACAGATAAGGTCACCAGTATTAGTGTGAACTGAGAGAAGAGAAAAAGAAAAACTCCCCAAACAAACACTCCTCAAAGTGAGTTTATAATGTTGATTGTAAAGAGAAAGGAGTTAGACTTTATGGAAAATCTTATTATGACAAAAAAAACCAAGAGAAAGTATACACATATAGTTTTATGTATCGTGTATCTTGAGGTCTGAGCGAGAAAGAAAAGACCGTGACTTAGAAAATTCCATAAGCAATGAAAACATCTCAACCACATAATTAAGAGGCTTCTCCAAAAGATAGCTCAGTGCTTAAAATAGTCTGTGTGGCTTTTTATTGTGAAAATGGGACAATGTTTTTTGGTGTTAGGGAGAATGGCCATGTGAGAATTAAAAAAATGCTACCCATATTTAAAATAAATACTGTTTTTCAAAATCAGTTGTGGGAAAAATACAGTGACTCTATATTGTCTGTAGAGATTTGACAATGTCTAGAACCTTGCAGTCAACAATATGCGATACAGATGTGTTGATGTAAGCATTTTTTAAATCTCCACCAACATAACTTAAGTTTAAATAAGAGTGGGCATTTTATCCCAAGTTTGATCATTTTATCTTTTGTTTATCAGATTTTCCAAAACATTTCTGAAATGTCTTACCCTTTTAGTAGCTCCTGGGGGCCTATGCCAACTCCTCTTGTGTAAATCAGATCATCTTTTGTTTTCAAGGTCAGAGGACGAAAAACCAACAGTGACAGAGTTAAAAAGAAAAAAGTTTATCATTTTGTCCTTGGATTATAACTTACATTCTGTTACAGCTAAAGAGTTACTTGCTACCTAAAGCTACACTATTCATTCAGTAGTGTACATGCCTGGAAAGGGCCCAAAGGAGAAGGTATTGACTGAGCCACCCAGACAATCGTTCTCACCTGCTGCTTATTGTCTACCTGTGTTTGTTTTTTTTTTTTTTTAATTTTTATTTTATTCATATGTGCATACACTGTTTAGGTCATTTCCTCCCACTTCTCCTCCCTCCCCGATTCCTCCCTTACCTCTCCTTACCCCTCGTTACCCAGCAGAAACTATTTTGCCCTTATCTCTAATTTTGTTGTAGAGAGAGTATAAGCAATAATAGGAAGGAACAAGGGTTTTTGCTGGTTGAGATAAGGATAGCTATACAGGGCATTGACTCACATTGATTTCCTGTGCGTGGGTGTTACCTTCTAGGTTAATTCTTCTTGATCTAATCTTTTCTCTAGTTCCTGGTCCCCTTCTCCTATTGGCCTCAGTTGCTTTTAAGGTATCTGCTTTAGTTTCTCTGTATTGAGGACAACAAATGCTATCTAGCTTTTTGGGTGTCTTACCTATCCTCACCCCTCCCTTGTGTGCTCTCGCTTTTATCATGTGCTCAAAGTCCAATCCCCTTGTTGTGTTTGCCCTTGATCTAATGTCCACATATGAGGGAGAACATACAATTTTTGGTCTTTTGGGCCAGGCTAACCTCACTCAGAACGATGTTCTCCAATTCCATCCATTTACCAGCGAATGATAACATTTCGTTCTTCTTCATGGCTGCATAAAATTCCATTGTGTATAGATACCACATTTTCTTAATCCATTCGTCAGTGGTGGGGCATCTTGGCTGTTTCCATAACTTGGCTATTGTGAATAGTGCCGCAATAAACATGGATGTGCAGGTGCCTCTGGAGTAACCTGTGTCACAGTCTTTTGGGCAGATCCCCAAGAGTTTTACCTGCGTTTGTCTGTTCTCAAGGCACTGATTTTCATGCATATCCCAAGATTGCTGACCCCAACTCCTTCATAGTCATTTGTGTAAGTCACAGAGGACTAACAAACACAGACTTGCACGTGCTTCTTGGTATTTCGCCTGTGTGAAAACAAAGGAACTTTTTTTGGGCAGTAGTATGGTGGCCATGCCATCTTACCACTCTGAGAAGGTTGCATTTGATTTAACAGAACTGGAGGATTTTTTTTTTGGTGGCACTGGGGTTTGAACTCCGCCTCATGCTTGCGAGGGAGGTACTCTTACTGCTTGAGTCACTCCACCAGCCCTATTTTGTACTGGGGTTTTTTTGAGATAGGGTCTTGCTATTTGCCCGTGTCAGACTTGGAGCCATGGTCCTCCTGATCACTGCCTCCTGAGTAGCTGGGATTATAGACATGAGCCACCAGAGCCCTGCTACAGAACTGGAGGATCTTTTGCGTTTATAGCTCCTAAGTGAGTTTGCAGACCCTAACATTGGTTTCCAACTCTGCTGGAAACGTAGCTGAACAACCCTGACTTCTGCAGGAGCAGCAGCTATTTGAAGTTCAAGGTCCTGCTAGGTTTCACAAGAAAACTTTGCATATTGATCAACTAGATCTAACAACAGTTACAGACTTGTTTCTTTATTGCCTTCCTTGGCAGGTAGATCTGGCTTCAATTATTAATCTGTAGTGTTTGTACCAGATTGACATAAAGACTGGGACCAAGGAAAATAACACCTGGTTTCTAGCTGTGTGCCCTGTTTGCAGTAATTTCACCATTTATAAAAACAGTTCAACTTTTCATGGCAGCTCACCAATTTCAAACCTCTTTTAGAGCTCAGGCAAAAGGAGTGATACACATTTTTAAAGTCATTTTTATGGGTTTTGCCATATGGTACTCTTTAATTTTAACAATTTTCATGAGTGTTTAAATGTAATAATGCATTTTATGTAATAATAACACTTAATTACTATGATCTACTATTTATCCAATGATCTCATGGTAGGTTATAAACACTAATTAATTGAGATTTACAAAATCCTGTGACGTTCCAAGTACCACGACCATGTTGCATTTACCCACTTATTTCTCTAACGACTGCTTTGAAGTATTTGAATATTTAATTAACGATTATAACTCTAGTTGCTTTGTGGGAGACTTGAAGTAGACCCATTTTCATCTTTTTGCCCTGGTTCTCAAATAAAGTTTTTGTGTGTGATTTCTGGAAAGACAGAGAAATTTGAGTAGTTAGTTTTGATGAAGGGTTGAACCACATCCTTAGGAAGATTCAGATGAGAGAGCAAGCTGTGTTGACAAGTCAGTCAACTGGCAACTGTAACAGGGACACAGCTCACACCTCGTTCCTATTATATGGCATTCTCCATTGCATTCAGGCTGTAGGACTTTAACCTGGGGCCCACAGGGTGCATTGACTTCAGAGGGACTTTATCAGGAGCCTACCTCTTCCTTTGCACACTTCTTCTTAACACTCATTTTGATCTTCTACCCTCCAATTTAACGTGTGGACTGTGTTATAATAGGAGACAACTGGTAATAGAGTACCAATCCATAGGCCTAGGCTCTTCTTAGGTATGTGATTTAAACAGTTTATTTTACTTCTTTTTTTTTTGAGGGACTGGATATTGAACTCAGGATCTTGAACTTGGTAGCTCTATCACTTGAGCCCTGCTCGCTCCACTCCTTTATTATTTCTTCTTTTTATAGTTTGTTTTTGTTCAGATAGGATCTTGAGCTAACTTTGCACAGGCTGGCCTCAAACTGTGATCCTCCTACCTCCACTTCCAGAATAGCTAAGGCCACAGTCATGCCCCACCACAACTGGCTTGTTTTTGAAATAGGGTCTTGCTAACTTTTGCATGGCCTGGCCTGGAGCTGTGATCCTCCTGTTTTTGCCTCCTGAGTAGCTGGGATTGCAGATGTACCCCACCATACCTAGCTTATCCTTTTAATATTAAGTTTTCTATATAAAATGCAGCTATTGTTCAACATTGTGGCCAGTATAGAGTGGAAAAACATGCATAGGTTTTTCTCTTAGGGTCTCTGCTTGGTTTTTACCCATTCAACGAGCATCTATTGCATATTATGTGCTAGCTTATTCAAAGGGTTTGGGATATAACAGTAAAAAACAATACATAGATAAAAGAAAAAAGAATGAATGAATAACTGCTATTCTCATGGAGCATATAATCTAACAGGAAGGGGTGACAAATAAGTAAAAATATATATGTTAGATGGTTGAAATTTAATTGCCATTGTAAGAGTATTAACAGGTGGTTATATAAAAGGCGAATTTGGCCTCATTTTGTCGTTTTATTCTTCTGGATTTCACCATGTGAAGATGAAGGATTCAAGTCACCATCTCAGAATCAGAACCACCAGGACTGCTGTGCCTTGATATTGGACTTCCTGGCCTCCAGAACTTTGAGCTAATACATATTTGTTTGTTATAAATTACACAGTTTGTGGTATTCTGTTACAGCAGCACAAGTGGACTACAATGGGGATAAATATTATGGGGAATCAATACAGGTTCTGCCTCTTATGAGCTATGTGGTCTAGGGAGAATGAACTGACTGAACTATGTTCAGGAAAAATAATAATACTTACATGTCAGGGTTGCTTTGAGAGTTTACATGTGTCTTGTCACAAAAAGTTCAGTTACTGAATTTCAATTCCAATTAACTTATAGTCACTAGGATAACTAGCAAAGAGACTTCCCACAACACAGTTATTTTTCTTAGAAGTGAGGTTTAACCCAGGCAGTCTGACTTACGGCTTCTGCACATGAGTACTGGCCTCCCTCCAATGACGGTAGCCAAGACCTTCACCTACATCATCTCATAATCCACGTGACAACTCAATGGACATTACTGTCTCCCCTTAGGGGTCCCTGCTGCGAGCTCCAGAGGTACCTCACCAGCTGACAGCATTCCTGCCTCCGACAAAGAAGCTGGTTTGGGGGGTTCGCTCTCTCCTCCCAGCCTCAGTGCTAATTATTACTTCCACAGATTCTCTTCCTACTTTTTTTTTCTTTTTTGGTGGTACTGGGGTTTGAACTCAGGGCCTTGAGCTTGGTAGGCAGGTGCTGTACCTCTCGAGCCACACTCCTAGCTCTTTTTTACTTTTTTACTTTAGGTTATTTTTCAGATAGGGTCTTGCATTTTTGCCCAGGCTGTCCTATACCTCTAGCTGCAATTCGAGTTATGTGCCATCATCCTAGACCCCCTTCCCCCCAACACCTTTACTTTTGGTCTTGCTATGTAGCCCATGTCAGCCTTGAACTCATGACCCTTCTGCCTTAGCCACTTGAGCACCGAGGCTTATAGGTGTGTGCCACCACAGCCAGCTCTCTTCCTGTCATTGAGGTGATAGGACTCCCTGCAGTTGCCAGCTATGTTACTTCAGTGTTCTCATTTCTCATTTGAGGTCCTCTAGTACTGTTTAATCAATGTCTTTTAAAAAATTTCTCTTCTGAAACACTTACTGCAATTTTTTTTTTTTTGCTTCAACCCAGAATGATCTTGTACCTCGTGACAAAAATAGTCCCTCCCAAAAAACTCCACAGAGATGGGATTCAGGATTGTCTTAGTCTTTGGCCTTCAAGGAAGTGCTAAATGCATTGCCAAGAAGGAATACTGGTGATCGGTGGTGTGCGGTGTCAAGACACATCACAATTAAGTAGGTTATCTGCTGTACCTGTTTGCTCTCTTTATACAAACACACTCACACATTTACACACACTCACTCACTCACACCCTTTTCCCCTATGGACTCCTCTAAGTCAGTTATAATCTGGATAGCCATTCATCCTTGGTCATTTCTTTCTAAAAATCATAGGATTTCTTTCATTATCAAAATCATTGATACAGTGTTGTTATCTAATCCACAAACTTTATTCAGATTTGCTCTAGTAATCACTTTTATTGAAAAAAAAATCCAGGGGTTGGTGGTGTGGCTAAAGTGGTACAGCACCTACCTATCAAGGTCAATGCTCTAAGTTTAAGAAAAGAAAGAAAGAAAGTGGAAAGAGAGAAAAAGAAAAGAAAAAGAAAGTCAAGCTCACACACTGCATCTAGTTGTCACTTCTCTTTAGTTTCTTTCAAACTGGAGTACTTCCTGAGTTTTCCTTAGGATTTTGGGACACTGATACTTTTGAAAACTAAAAGTCGGTTGTTTATTGTGGTAAAAAACATAAAGCTTATCATCTTATCCATTTTAAATGTATAATTCGCTACTGCTAGGTACCTTCACGTTGATAAGACAACACATCTCTAGAACTTTTTTATCTTACAAACTCAAAGTTTGTACCCATTAAATACTACTTTCTCCATGCCCTTGGCGACTACCTTTCTACTTTCTGTAATTTCACCTATGTTAAATACTTTATATGAGTGGAATCATGTAGAATTTGTTCTTTTGTAATTGACTTCTGTCATTTAGCTTAATATCCTCAAATTTTATCCACATTGTAGTCTGTGACATGGTCTCCTTCTTTTTGAAAGCTGTCTAATGTTCCATTGTATGCTATCTCACGTGTTTTCTACTACTTCAATTTACCACAGACTGGGTAAATTATAAATTATACAGATTTATTCATGTTATGGTTTTAGAGTCTGGGAAGTCCAAGATCAAGGTGCTGCATCTGGAGAAGACACTCTTGCTGTGTCATAGCATGGTGGAAGGGCATCATATGGATAGTGGGGGTAGGGAAAACTCCTACCCAAGAGGGTTCACCTTCCATATAAAGCCACTTCCATGATGACTAACTCACTCCCACATAAGGGCTATAAGTCCATTCATAAAGGTGGACCCATTGTGACCTGATTACATTTTTTTTGGCAGTACTGGGGTCTGAACTCAGGGCCTTGCTCTACCATGTGCCCCACGACCCCAGGCCCCTCACTGCACGTTCAAAGTCTCACCTCCCAACACCGTCACGGTGGCAGTTAGATTTCAGCAGGAGCGCTGGAGACATTACAATGTGTGTATATACCACATTTTCGCTGTTGTCCGTCAGTGGATGGACTCGTGGTTGCTTCTTCCTCTTGGTTACCGTGAATAATGTTGTGATGAACACAGGTTTGCACATATTGCTTCAAGATCCTGCTCTTCATCATATGTATATACACACACGTGTATGAGATTGCTGGGTCATCTGGAAATTCTATTTTTTATTTCATAATGGCTATGCTAATTTACATTCTCATAAGGGCTCCTGTAACAGCATATCCTCGGTAACACTTGATTCTTTCTGTTCCTTTGATAGGGGCCATCATAGTGAATGTGAGGGGATATCTTATTGTGATTTTCATGGGCATTTTTCCTGTCATTATTGATATGTAGCATTTTTTGATATACTTTTAGGCCTTTTGTGTATCTTTTTTGGAGAATTGTCTATCCAAGTCCCTTACCCATTTTTAATTAGCATATTTTTTGTCATTGGCACGTAAGCATTTAGCCTTGTATCAGAAATATGAATTTTAGAGCTAGGGGCCTAGGGAAATGGAAGAGTGCCTGACTAGCAAGCGGGAGGCCCTGGGATCAGTCTCCAGTACCTCACACAAAACAAACAAACACGAAATATTTCCTCCCATTCTGTAGGTTGACTTTTTACTCTTGGATTGTTTTCTTTGATGAGAAAAAAGTTTTTGTATTTAAACTAAGTAAGTCTAGTTAAGCTTTTTTTTTTTTTTGTGGGCTGTGCTTTTTGTGTCACAGTCAAGAAATCATAGCCAAATCTAATATTGTAAAGGTTTTCCTATGTTTTAATCTAGGAGTTTTATAGCTTCAGTCTTCATTCCACTTTGAATTGCTTTTTACATATAATGCAAGAAAAGGTCCAAATTCATTATTGTTCGCAGATACCCAGTTTTCCCAACACCATTTCTTGAAAAGACTGCCCTATCTCCATTGTGAAGTCTTGGTTTCCTTGTCAAAAATTAATTGGCCATTTACCGAGGGCCTGTTTCTGGGCTCTTTGTTCTACTTCATGGTCCCCATGTCTGTCCTGCCAGTAGCACACCACCATTTTTATTGTTGCTGTGTAGTGTGCTTTGACGTTAGGAAGCGTGAGGCGTCCCATTTGGATATTTTTCAAAAATGTTATGACTGTGAGGCAGACCAGGCATTTTATGGGCTCTCCTTCAGCTTGGGCTTGTCTGACATTTCCTCATGATGAGATCCCGTTTGCTCCCTCATAGGAGGAACGTCATGGAAATTTTGTGGGGTTCTCAGCACATCACACGCCGTCAATCATTTCACTCCTATGAAGTTAATTTTGGTTAAGGTGGTGTCTGCCTGGTTTTAGGAGTCATCATTTGATGTTGTTTTTTTTTTTCCCTTCTGATTCAATACATGACTTCCTGTTCTGGATTTTACAATATAAATATTTCTCAAATCCATCTGCTTTTCCTCTGTGTCTTTGATCCAGCCACACAAAACTTTTACTTCCTCAAACAAGCTGTTCTTTTTGCTAGGAACACAGTTTCTCAACATCTTAGTCTTCTGATGCCTACTTTTTTTTTCCCCATCTCATCTCAAACCTCACTTCTTCCAGGAGTCCTCTCCTGACCATTAGGGACAGCTCAAATCCCTGTGCTTACATTCTCACAACACTGTGTCTTTCATTCCCAAGATTTGCTACTGTGGTAAATTTAGATTTGTTTGTGTGATTCTGGATTAACATTTACCTCTTTAATAAATGGCAAGCTCTATGGCAGCAGAAACCATTCCGGGCCTTTGTGCTGGTGCTGTGTTTGACTCATGGCATTTGTAAATAGTCTAATCATAGCTGTAACAGTAACAGCATCCACTCCAAGTGCCTACAATTCGTCAGTAACTCTGCAAGTTCTCATCATCTCTGAATTAGCTCAGAAAAGCAAATAAGATTGAAACGCCTTTTATGTTAACAACTGTTTTTGAAAGTCATTAAATTTTCCATTTGTACAATCTCTTGTAAATTATTTGTGCATATGTTTTTGGTAACTTGTTGCCTAAAATATGTTATGAACTGCAGTTAGGAATCTGTAATAAAAACAGATACAACTTCACAACAATCTTATAAATAGTAGCCAGTGTCGTGTTAAAATAATCTTTGTGTAATTGAGACACATACCTTCCTTCTGTGTTTGTAAACTTACACAACTCAAACAGCATGAAGAATCCTTTCAGAAGAACCACCTGGTACTGTTTGTAGCAGAGTACAGAAGTAGAGAAGGTTGTATACAGTCACAGGAGAAATAGACTAGCTTCGTATTTTCAAATGAAGGAGGTTGGGAAAGAGTGAAATCATTTTGAAAATAAAGACACTATGTTCAAATGACATTTTTATTTTTAAAAAACAACCTACCAGTATTTGTCGGTGAAGTCCTTTTTTGGAGGTCTTTGACTCCTATCACCAATGGTAGACAATCTCTGGTTCTATCCATGGTGGTTGTGGTTTTGCCTGTTCAAGATTAATAGGAGAATTTTTTTGTTGGTGATACTGGGGTTTGAACTCAGGACATGATGCTTGTTAGGCAGGCACGCTAACGCTTGAGCCACTCCTCCAGCCCAATAGGAGAACTTTTGCTTTGGGCAAGCTTTGACTTTTTTTTTTTTTTTGGCAGAACTGGGTTTGAACTCATGGCCTCAAACTTGGTAGATAAGTGCTCTACCACTTGAGCCACACCTCCACTTTGGGTAAGCTTTGAAAGAATGAACAGAATAGATTTTATTTATTCATTCAGTCACTTATTTGTTTTGCTTTTTATTTCTTTTTAAAAATTTACTTATTTATTTTTTGGTGGCACTGGGGTTTGAACTCAGGGCCTCACACTTGCTAGGCAAATGCTCTTACCGCTTGAGCCACTTCACCAGGCCTTGTTTTATTTATTTATTTATTTTTTTGAGGTAGGATCTGGCCTGAAGGTCACGGTCATTCTGCCTTGTCTTCCCTTGTGCCGGTATTGTGGTGCTGCATCATTACACCCAGCACTTTATCCTGAAATTCTGGGGTCTTCACAAGTACCTACTCCCCTCACTCTCTGCAAGAAGAAGGAACCATTTTGCAGCTTTGGAAATTATTTGCAAGAGTTGTCATTAATTTGCAATTCAATTCATGGTGTGCTTTGCCTGGGTTCGAGCTGCCGTTAGTACTATGGAGATGAGTACCGAAATCTTACTCACATATCTATAATTTATCAGACATATAAGAGGTGTCTAGAACTGAAATATATAAACATCAGGATATTTGATTAGCTCCTGCTGATCAGCTTAATTTTTGGTTATTGGGAAATAAAGAAGGCAATCCTGGGAACTGGATGTTCTGCTAAAGCAGTAGAGTGCCTGCCTAGCAAGCAAGAGGCGGCCCTGAGTTCAAACCACAATAGTGCCAAAAAAAAAAAAGGGAAGTCTTTGCTTTTTATAGACACAGAATGCAGTCTGACCATCTACATGAACTAAGAGCTGCCTAGAATTTGAGAATCTGGTTTAACCCTCTTGTTCTAGTAAAAAAAAAAAACCCAAGATCCTTGCAGGATCAAGTCACGGCCCTGGATCCTGGGAACCAAAATTCCCTTTAGGATGTGTAGATAAATTAACTTATGAAATATTATTTTGTTAACACTACTGAATAAAATTTTGTTTATTTATTCATTTATTTATTTACGTATTTATTTATGTGTGTGTTGTGCTGCTGGGGATTGAACCCAGGGCCTCATGCCTGCTTGGCAAGCACTCTCTCACTGAGTTCTATTATCAGCCTGTAGATAAAATGTTATGATTAGTCTGAATGTGAAGAGGAATGCTGAAGGGCAGGCAGCTGGTTCAAAGTAGCGGCGATGCTGTAGCTGGCTTCCTAAGAGGGGCAGATAATCTAAGACGCATTGTTATGGCAGACAAAGGAAGCTATACTCTTTAAAAATAAGCAGAGCAGAGTGCTGGTGTCACCCTGGAATCCTAGCTACTTGGGAGGCTGAGACTGGACAAATTGTGGTTTGAGCAGGCACTCCACCACTCGAGCCACACCCACTGCCCATTTTACTCTGGTCATTTTGAGTTGGGGGTTTCACAAATTGTTTGCCAGGGCTAGCCTTGAGAGATGATCCTCCCAATTTCAGCCTCTCAAGGAGCTAGGATTATAAACCTGAGCGATTCAATTCAAAGGTATTTAGTATGAACTACCAAATTGTCCCCAAGAAAAGAGCCTTAAAAAAAAAAATCAGCACAGTGTCTCAGGAATAAGCTTGGAGAGCTCAATTTTACCAGACACTGTGAAAGCTTCACCGGTGCTGGGAGCAGGAGGGTGTACTGATGCTGCCCCAGGGGCAAACCTTGAACACTGTGCTCGCTGAAATACGTTGGTCACAAGAGACCTCGTGGCATGAGATTTCACTTACATGAGTTGTCCAAAATAGGCAAACTAATAGAGACAGACAGTAGACAGTAGACGAGTGGCTTCCAGGGGCTGGAGCAAACGCTGATGAAGTGAACTGTTAGTAAACAGAGTTTTCTTTAGGAGCCCAGTCCTAAATTCTAAAGTTAGAGAGTGGTAAAGGTGTACAACTCTTGACTACACTACAACCATGGCAGTTTACTCTTTAAAAGGGTGACTTCCATCTCAACAAAGCTGTTATTTTTTTAAAGTTTTATTGGAAAAGTTCACAAATGACAGGAAGCATGGTTGCTGTCGTCATCTGCCTTTAGTTGAAAGTGACATTGCACTGTTCTTTTTCCATGTGCATTGGTTAACATTTCCTCAGTGAGTTACTTGTCTGCTCTCTTACTTGTCAACATTTCCTCAGCTCTTTTCTTGCTTACAGGATTTATCTTTTTTGTAACGATTTGAATTTTTTCCCTTATTAGATAGGATAATAATACTCAGCTTTTAATATGTGCCTTTCTAAATACAAAGGAAAAATCTTTAAAAAGCATTTGTGCTATTTTTTAACTTAAGATTCTGGGCATTGTGATAACATTTCCTATCGATGAGGGGTAGGACAGGATATTACCATCTAAGCTTAATTTTAGAATGCCAATAATTTTGACAATTGTCTGAAAGATGAGAAGCAGAACTTGTCAATTCTGGCTCAGTGAATCCCAGTGTTGCAGGCTGACCGGACTCCAAATTAAATAAGATGCTAAGTGCAGCTCTGGAAGGAATTCAACCTGGCAACAGCCCTGACCTACTAGAATAGTTTACAGTCATTTTGGAAAATGCAGATGACAATGGGTGGCATTCGATGGGAACACGGGTTATCTTAGGGTGCAGTGACACTTCAACACATTGGGGTAAGTGGATCAAGGACTGAGATTCATGATGGTGCTTTCTGCTGAGAGCTCTTCACTGGGCAGAGTGGAAAATGAAAAAGAAGCATTTCAAAAATACCCTTTTGATGCACTGAAATCCACAGTTTGCACTGCGTTTCTTGATTCTAAAAAGCCATCGATCGTAGGGAGCACCTCTGATGCTCCGGGAGAAAACTCAACACTATCACATTAAATGAATGCATTCATCATCAAATGCTCAATCACCAAAGCCATGTCTTAGAAACATGGATACGTACTGATTTCATACTTTGCTTTTTGGTCGTATTGGGATTTGAATTCAGGGCCCTGAGGTTGTTGGGCAGGTGCACTACACTGAAGCCACACTCCCAGCTCTTTTTCCATTTAGCTGTTTTTCAGATAGGGTTTTGAGTTTTGGCCCTGGGCAGGCCTTGGATCTTACTACCAACACCTCCCACATAGCTGATATTACAGATATACAGTACCATGCCTGGCTTATTTCTGGATGTGGGGTCTCTGTAACTTTTTTGCCTGGGCTGGCCTTGAAGTACAATCCTTCCAATCTCTGCCTCTGAAGTAGCTGGGATTATAGGCGAGGGACACCATGCCCGGCAATTTTACAGCTTTTAATTTCAAAGGCATTGTGAGCATCCAACTGTAAGGAGACTTTCCCTCCCTGAAAGGACTTCAAATCTATTCTTTTGCACATAAAAGTCTATTTTTGACAATGGAATAAAAAAAAGGTCATCACACCTTTTTTATAACTGAGGAAATGTTTATAACTGAGGAAAGAGCAGAGCCCAAGAGACCAGATTATAATCTATATTATTGTGTTTATTGTGGACTTTATTATCTGCCCAAACCAATGTCTCCATATTCAGGCCAGAGCTAATTAAACATAGTCCAAGTCATTGTGTGAAGTGCTTCTGGGATGCAAAGCTGAACAAGACTTTATTCATCACCTCTGCCTTTGAGGATCTCAATATAATTGTTTCTCCTGTTTGTCTTGGAGGCTGGGCACGTCTGGGGAGACTTCATCTCTGCTCCGTCGGCCATGGAGAAAACGGGTTTTCTTTTTGTATCATGACTGAAGTTAGAGATCTAGCATACCGCATGAAAACACTTGCCACAACATCATGTGTATACTGGAAATTTTCTAAGAGAGTAGACTTTAGGATCTCAACCACATACACAAAAACAGAGTAACTATAAGAGATGGATGTATTAATTTGATTGATTATAATAACCATTTTATATGTGCAAACAAATCAAAATGTTAAATATATACAACAAAAATAATAAAGTCCAATCAAGCAGGGAAAAGTGGTGGGGATTCCTGCAAGCAAGGGGACAGGGGAGGAAGTGAGACAGGAATTGAGAGAAAGCTGCAGAGCCAATGTTCTGGTGGGGAGAAGTGGGGAGGGGACACTGGGCACACTTGTAGGTCGGGGGCCGTTCAGCATCTCTGATTCACATGAGAGCAGACAGCCTTTGCAGTGGGAAAATGGATGGTGCATCCCAGCAAAAACAAACTCCTCAAGGAACAGGTCACATGTCAGAGAGCTGAACAATATCAGCAGGCAGGCTCTGGAGTAAGCCCGCCAATGCAGGGAGCCCACTTCCTGAAAAGCAGTCAGGAGTGGGTAGAAAGTTTGCAAGTAAACACATTTTTCAGGCTCAGCTAAGAACATGTTCATTCAACGCTTCTCATCTAAGGACTGGGAAATGTACAGACTTTTACATTCGTAGTTTGCTGGCATTCCATGCGACAGGAGTAAGATTGGGATGTTTTTGTGATGTGTTCTTGTCTTGCAGGCCTTATGAACTTATTTTCCTCAATGAGAGGTAACAGGGACTCAGAGGTTCGGTAACATCAGATAGCAGTAAAGAGAATGGAATTTTAGATTCTTCCTCGTTCTGACTTGCATAAAGTGACAAGTTTTGAGCACCTTGAGCAGAAACTAAAATGGAAAGAGCACACTGATGGACGGACTCCTCAAGGTTACGGTGAAGGTTAATGAGATTTTATCTGTACTGAATGCTGTGTTTCTTAGAAGCAGTACGGGCATTCAGTGATCATTACTGAACAGTTTTAGCTTTTTGCAGGACTGAAATGAATATTGAATAGAGTGAGAATGAGTTTCTAAGACAATCTTTTAAATAAATTTTTATTCGGATATATTCATTGTACAGGGGGATTCATAGTGACAATTCCGAGTAGGCTTATATTGTGCATTATTTACATTGCCCTCATCACCTCTCCACCTCAGGCCCCTCCCCACCCCACTTAAAGCAATTGAAAGAGGTTCCTTAGTTCTGTTTCACATAGATATATGCAGTCCATCTGCCATAAACAGTAACCTTAATCTCCTTCCTTCACACTCCCCCTTCCGAGTAATATCCCCCCCTCCCCACCGTACCTATTTTACAGTCCTGGCTTTTGTTATTAATATTTAAGTTGATGTTTAAAGGGGTGTCTCAATGTATGCCCACCGTGGGAGTACTTTACTTTGGTCCATTTAATCCCTTCCATTGCTCTTCCTTACCCCTTTATCCCCACCCCCCCATTTTTCAACAGCTTTCAATACGCATCCTTATTTTCTCTTCCTTCACGTAGTATGGTATGCTATATTACTGATGCTCTATCATTTTCTTTTCCTTTTCCTCTTTCCCCGAGTTCCGTAGAGTAGTTCCACTGTTACAGACATGCTCTACATCTGAGTTTCTATATGATCACGCTTGTTTTTGTGTATATGTTTATCTTCCACGTATGAGAGAAAACATGTGACTTTTGTGTTTCTGATCCTGGCTAACTTCATGTAACATGATGTCTTCCAGTTGCATCCATTTACCCTTAAACCACATGCTAAGAATAATTTTTTTCAACCAGCTTCCTTTTATTTTTGATTTATCATGCAGTAATAATGTGAGGCGATTTCTTTGTGACAATTCAGTGCATACGTGCAGTGTACCTTGAACAAGTTTGTCTCCTCCATTATATTCCCACCCCTCCTCTTCCTCTTCCCCTTTGTCAAACGGTGTTTGGTGGGTTTCATTATGCTGTCTAAAACTCAATTTGATGCATTGTTTTTAGAAATAATTTTATCCAAGATTTCTTGCATTTCCTCTACCTGCTTACTTCCTTTTTCTTTTTAACCCTTCTTATTACTTCTCAGAAGCAACTCTTCTTATAATTAATACCAGAGTTTTAACAAATTTCTGAAAGTTGGAATTTGAAAGTAACAGATAAAAAGTTACAGCATATATAAGTCTAGAAAGATATTCACAAAGGTTCCTCTCTTTGCTTACATACAATTTTTAACTTTCCTACAACAAATGTGTATATTTACTTCTAATATGGTAAATATTTATAGAGGAAAAATTGAGATCATCAGGCAGAAAAATGCCATGATGGAAAAGCATACTTACATATTTTTATTAACAAAATATCTGCTATCAGAGAAGCTTCCTGTGTAAAAACACATTCTTGCACTATGAGGACATCTGAGAACAACAGATGGTGCCAGAACAGTGGGAGATGGCAGAGGGGATAAGGCAGAGGAGAGGAGGAGGAGGGGAGCTCGTGGCAGCAGGGGAGCAGAAAGGTCCAAGTGCACCCGTAAGAGGAGGCAGTGAAGACAAGGACCTTGATGAGATTTCAGAGGCCATTTCAAACCCTTACTTTCTGGGAGGCCACAGCAGGCCAGAGAGTTAAGAAATTTGCCTAAGTCGCAGAGTTTGCTCTTTGTCTGTGTCAAGTCCTTTAATTTCAGTCCAGCAGTCATTCTCTGCCATTGTGTTGGTTCCCATCTGGTCTCTACGTCCCTATCTTGCTATAAGTAATAATTCAAATATAAATGACAAACGTCCCCTGAATGGAAGCCAGATCTCCTATGTAGCTTCCTCACCTTCCTTTGTTTTTCCTCATGTTCCAGCTTCTGCACAGTGAAAGGAATCATTTATTGCATGGTGGCTCAGTGTAGACTTTCATCTTCTGGATTTGAATCCTGGCTCCAGAAATTATATATGTGACCTTGAATAGGTACCTCTGTGCCTCAGTTTCCTGATCTGCAAAATGAGGTAAATTGAACTCCTGTCTTAGTAAGTTTGGGTTTCTATATCAAAGTGTCATGGACTGAGTAGTGGATAGGCAACAGAAATGTATTGCTCAGAGTTTGGTAGGCATGGAAGCTGCCAATCAAGGTGTCAGCATGGAGGATCCTCTTCTTGGTTGTGGACTGCCATCTTCACAAAAGAGAGCAAAAGAGCTCTCTGGGGACCTTATTTATAAGGACACCAATCCCATTCATGAGGGCTGTACCTTGAGGACCTAATCTCCTCCCAGACTCCTCACTTTCTGATATCATCATATTGGGGCTTAAGAATGCAACCCATGAATTTTGGAAGGGCCACACACATTTAGTCCATTCATCGTCCATGGAGGTTGAGATTATTAAATGGTTCTAACTCAAGAAAAATGCTTAGAACAAAGCTGACAGTTGGAGTGCTCATTGACTGTTATCGATTATTATTATTAATAATAGTATCTCAACTTTAACCCTTTGAATGATGTTATATTTGCCACAAATGATCAATTCACCTTCATTCAGCTCCTCTGGAAAACACTTCTGGATTCTCAACTGAGATAACTTCTTTCTTCCCCCTTGGAACCTGTACATGCAACCCTAAGAGCAGTTCTACTGAGTTGTAGAAAAATAATGGAACCCATAATTTACATCCTAAAATGACTTGGAGCCACTTGTGCTTAACGACCTTCACTGAACTTGGTATACCTGTATGGGAAAATAAATACCCACACTATTCTTTTCTTTTGTAAAGAAACTCACGATTGGAATGTCAAGATCCTCTCCCCCATCCCCCCAAAAAAAGATTTTCTGGGCTGCTAAAAGATGAAGGTCAGTTGTTTGACATTGAGCTAGTTAAAGGCTTCCTGGGTGGCAAAGGTAGACCCTGAGAAGGGTGACCGTGGTTGTGGTGGCAGAGGGGGGGTGGGGGTGTGGGGGGGGTCCAAGAGTAACACTGCTTTGTATTTGTAGTCAAATTGAGTATGAGAGGAGGAGTTCTAAGGCTACATTGCTGTTTTTGAATGGTGGGTGTCCAAATATCACCAACATAACCAAATTTATTGTTTTCCATGGCAAGGGAATACATCACCTCCTCAGAGCTTTGGTATTATCTTGCTGTAGGAAACACAAGATCAGAGCTTAAGAATTGTAAGCTTGGTTTGATGTGAGGTGTGCACAGGATAGTGAACAGATCTGTAAATTGAGCTATTAAACCCAAGTAGGAGCTCAGTGCTATAGGGTCCCAGGAAAGCCATAAGCTACTTCTAGTATTTTCAAAAGACTGGAAGACACAAGATTGAATATATGGCCTGAGAGTTAAGCCATATCCACAGTCTTCAGAAATAAGCCTTCCAGTTCTCTCCTGGCAAAGGTCAAGAATGACTTTGTAATGGTCACATCCAATGCACTCTTTTCAGGCATACTAAAGTTGCTGCCTCATTTGCTGTTGCTCCCCAGTAGCAGGATACCCTTCATCACTCACCTGAAGTCCTGCTGCTGTCACCAGTTGGCCTCCCTTTCATCAGACAGCCCTTAACTTGTAGTCAAAGTCTTCAGAGTCTCCTCTACTTCTTCTAGAACAATATTCAGGGCATAGTTTGGTATACGTGGTTGTCTGTGATCAACCTTTACCTCTCTAGCCTCTTCACTTGGTGAACTCTGTTTCTTACTGTGTTCCAGTTGCACGAAGCACCCTTGGTCCCTCTCTTTGCAAAGTACTCACCAAGGCTTTCCTCTTGAGTGGCTAATGACACTAGTCTTTCTACAGTCTGTTCAGGTGTTTCTTCTCTGGTATTTTTTGTGACGGTACACTAGTAAAATCAGGATGATAATCAAAATGCTGCATTGAACAACTGTCGTAGCATCATCACTAACCAACAGGAACAGATGCTGTGGGGACTGCAGTCATGACTCAACACAGTGCTCACCTAGCAAGCACAAGGCCCTGAGCTCAAACCCCAGTACAGGGAAGAAAAAGAGACACTTGTAGTCAAGCATGGTGGTGCATGCCAATAATCCCAGCACTCAGGAGGCAGAGGCAGGGGGACTGTGAGTTCAAGGCCAGCCTGAGAAACATAGAGAAGCTAAAAACAAACAGCAATAACAGACACTGGATAGAAATGAGCTGGTGTTCTGATGTTCAATGTAACACATGTCCACCCAAGTAAAAATTACCATCCTGGTATGATGGGCCCACGGAAGCCAGCACCCATAATCCTTCACTCAGCTGTAACTATGCCTCTCTTCCCCCAGGTGGAAGCCCCAAGAGAACATGGATTATACTGATTGCTTTTTTTGAGACAGGTCTCTCTATGTAACCCAGGCTGGTCTTGAACTCTGGATCCTCCTGTCTCAGCCTCCTGAGTGTTGGGATTGTAGGCATGTGCCATCACACTCAGCTTATTTATTCATTTTTTTATCCCTAGAATTTATGGGGAGATAGGAATATAGTTTCATAATATTTGTTTGTATTCAAACTAAGAACTATCAGAAAGGGTTTCGAAAGAAGGAGTCTCCATTTTACCACATGAGGAAATGAGTACAGAGGCCACGCGTGGTGTCTTGTTACACAGGTGAGTGTGTGTGAGTCATACCTGAGATGGCTCATGTCACTCTCAGAGCCAGCGAGTTGCTCTGGGTACAGTTAGGGACTGTGACTGAGAGAAGCATAGGTCACCACTGTCTCCTCTCCCCACACACTGTCACATTGTCACCCGTAATCTGGATCCTTCACTTAAAGTTTCAGCCCATTCATTTCTTCCCGTTCTTTCAGTCCTTTGTTCTTCATTCTTTCCTCCTTTCTGTCTTTCTTTCCTTCCTTTCTTACTTTTATTTATTTATTTCAATGGTTCTGAGGTTTGAACTCAGAGCCTGTGCTTTCTAGGCAGGTGCTGTACCATATGAACCATGCCCCTAACCCTTTTTTGCTTTAGCTTATTTTTCAGATAGGACATTACTTCTTTTTGCCTGGGACTAACCATGATCCTCCTACCTGCAGCCTCCCACTTAGCTGAGAGCACAGGCATACATCTCCACACTTCACTGATTGAGATGGGGTCTCCCTAACATCTGCTTAAGCCTAAGCAGATTTTGGTCTCGACCCCAAATCCTTCTGCTCTGTGCCTCCCATTTTTCTAATTCTTGAATTATTACTCTTTGACAGTATCTAATTATTTCTTGTTGGCGAAAAAGCACTTGGGTTACCCCACCCTCACTTTTATGCCCCATCTTCTCAAGACTATTTCCCCATGATCTTTTTCTTCTGTGAGTTTCAGACGTTCTTTTTCATATGAGAACTTGCGTTCTGCTGGTAAAGGACCAGTGTCATGTATTCTGGTGTGACCATTGGCTCAGGGTAACCAAAGTGGATGTAATTCAGACTGCTTTGTTTCCTGCTCTGTACCCTTGTTCCAGGTGGGACTGCAACACTGTGCTGAAAATGTACCCAGTTGTTGGAGGCCTTGGCAGGGTGCTAAGCTCAGAGCAGTTCTCTTTTGTGGTTGGATTCGAACCTGTATCTTCCCAACTGCTGGCTCTGGCTTTGTTTATGCTTCCAACAAAGTGAACTCAAACTCTGCCATGACTTGGATTGTCCTTCTGTCTAAAGTGCCTGCTGCTGTGGTCTACACTCCAGAAAGAGTCTCCCTGGGTATGGACAGTGGATAGACTAAGGGGCAAGCTCACCACATAGCTCTGTGCCCTGTAATTGGGTTTATTGCTTATCCAGCCCTCAGTTCCCTAGGGCATCCTGCCTTCCCTTTGGGCTGTGACCCTGAGGTTCCACAGTGGCTCACAGCCAAGACTTCCTACATTTATGCCAGGACAACCTTTGAATCTAAGCCAAAACAAAGCAAGACAAAACCCCCCTCCTTTCCAAGACATCCAGAGTGTGAGATTGGGAACACTGAGCTCTTGGAGGAGGTCCTTGGGCAGAAGAGGCAATAACAAGGAGGAAAAAGGGGCAGAATCTCTGATTTGAGTCTGTGCTGTCTGTGTCCTAACCTCCTTGAACTTCAGGTTTTTCTTCTCAAAAATAGTGATGCAATAACATCTGTCATATTATCCTCACTGGGCTACTATGAAGATCCAATGAAGACAGATCTGAGAAATATTGCAGCAGGTGTGGCTCTCAGCCCCAAATGTCAGGAGCTGAGAAACTCAATGTTATGCTGTTCTTTGCAAGCCCCATTTCTCTAATCTCAGAAAGTTAAATCTTGATCAGTTTGGAATCTCCTTCCTCTTTTCTCTCAGTTACATCTGAGTTCCTTAGGATTTATATAAGGAAATGCATCAGGTATCTGACTTGTTTGGTTTATGAAACAAATATCTGAAGACCTACCATGTACAAGGCATGTAAGTATATAAAAAAACATTGTTCTCTTTTGCAAAGAAGTGTAGAACCCAGTGCTATGCCTGTTTTTCACTTTATCTAGAATCTCTTATTGTTCATCAAGACACACGACTTCCTCTTGTAGGAAATTTCCAGGGTTTATCTCGCTGCTGTACTCCATAATTCCACCATTATCGCTCCTTATGTGAGTCACTCTACGTTATCAATCTGTGTGAGACACGCTGTATTTTCTAATGGTTACCACATAGTTTATGTCTCCCAACAGAGATGCGGTGTTTTGAGATATATGAAAGAACTTCACAAATATGCTTATGATTTATTAAGGCTGCCATTACAGAGAAAGGAATATGCATTAACAAATAAAGTCAGATAGGAGGACTATTTCTAGGCACTTCTCTAATTTCAGTTGCTCCCTCTGACTAGAAAGTGGGTTGCATTCTGGGGGTGCTATTTAAATTCAATGCATGTACACTGAATGTGTGAATGACAGAATAGGGTAAAGAGGAGATTGTGTGAGACTGATACTGGTTTCAAATGATTTGTCCTTTGTCTGCCCCTTCTGACCACTCTCACAGACTCTTCTACTGCTAATGAAAATTGGCTCGTTCTCAGAGTATCTGCTCAAAGCCTGTTGCCTGGGACACCGTGATAACTTGGTCTCTTCTGATCCGTTTTCCAGGCTGGACCACCTGCTTGGAACACCTGCCTGACTGCTGCTCCACAGACTTCCTGTTCCACCCTTGCAATTGCACTGCTCCAGATGGGTGAAATCCTTCCAGAAAGGGGAGCGTCAGGGGGAGGTGGCCAGGAGCTGTTAATTTAGTGCCTGAGGTGAGTAGAAAGAGGCACCCTGGGGATAACATGTGGCCAAGTCAGTGATGTCCTTCAGCAGAAGAGAGGCTGTGTAACAACTCAGAGGTGACTGGGAGTTTCTGTGTGCACTTCATGAAAGGGCTTTAGTCGTGTGGGTGGTTACTGTCTGCCTCACTCATGCATAGAAACAGCAGCTTGTCTACTGCTGCTGTCTCTCTCTTTCTTGTCGTTTGTTATCGCAGTGACCTTGTAATTTGTATACGCAGTAGGAACCTATCTGGATAAAAGCATCTCTACTTCACTCCAAAGGCTGTGTTTGGTGTGCATTCAAGGCTTTACCAACCTTAGTCCTTCCTCACCAGCATGTCTTCCTCTCCTCTAGGAGTGCATGTGTGCTGCCGATTTCCACCGTGAGATGGAGCCCAGCTCTGTGTCATTGTCCACACGGTTTAATCTACTGAAAACGCCCTCTTCTCACTACTTCAGGTGCTAAGTTTTTTTCTCCCTTAAAAATTTCTTTTGCGTTGGGGTTGTAGCTCAAATGGTAGACTGTCTGCCTAGCAAGTGGGAGACCCTGAATTCAAACCTCAGTACCACAAAAAATAAATAAATAAAAAGTCAAAAAATTTCTTTCAAGTCTTGCCTATCCCCCAAATCCTGGTAATCTGTTTCCCAGGATGTACCATCTTCTTGGAACAACTTAAAAATAACCATCCTTGCACCTGCCGTGCTTTCCTACTTGAGTCTCACACCTGTTGCACTGACTGCCAATTGTTTTGAGTAAAAAGTTAGTGTTTTCCTTTCAATGTTTATTTCAGAAAAATTAGAAAATGCAGACAAGGGAGAAGAATAAAATTGCAATCATCTTTAATTTCATCACTGTGAGATTTCCTTTTTCTCATTTAACATTTCATGAAATTTACAAAATTACATAATACATAGTAGCTTTACATAGTAGCTTTACGAATAGTAGCTTTACATTCGTAAAGCTACTGTGACACCAGTAACACTCTTAAATAAATTTATCCAAATTTCATTTGAATTTGGAAACACCTACTACCACAGTGTCCTCTAAGTGTTCTGTACAAGGAAGCTTCCTTATTTTTTATAGAATACTATGTCACTGCAGACCCTAGAAACCTGGGCTTTACATAACATTTGCTAATATGAACATATTTGTAACGTTTTATAGTGTATAGGATACATTACATACGTGTGTACGATACATGTTACACACGCATATATGATACATGTCACACACGTGTACATGACACACATTACATACATGCACATGATACACGTTACACACGTGCACACCATACATGTTACACACGTGTGTGGTACATGTTACATACGTGTATATGATACGTGTTGCATAGGTGTATCAGCTCTGTGTTTTGTTGGCATAATGAAACACCAGAGACAGGCTGACTTTATAAAGAAAAAAATAAAATATGTAGCCCATATCTTTGGAGGTTTGAGAACCTGAGCCCCGATTGGCTCACTCTGGTTCAGACCCTCTTGAATGTTACATCATGGTTGGTGGCAATGGCAGGACAAAGGTCACACAATAACTTAGAAAGTCAGAGAACTACTGAGTGGGACCAGACTCAGGCTTGTAGAGTGATCTGGAAAAATGCCAAGGTGTTCCAATGATGCTCGGATCCTCCTATGGGCCCCGTTTCTTAAAGTTCCACCATCACCATCCTGGGGACCAAGCTCCCAACACAGGACCCACATCTGAGTTACAGCAAAGCATCATAGTTACGTAATCTGTATGTAATTATGCAATCTACATAAAAATCCCAGCTAAACTACCAGTGAAGGTCCTCATTTCCCAGTTGGCCAATGGATGCGTTGGAATCACAGTCACCGAAGAAACTCTTGGTTTTTTTGGATGCCTAGCAACAAAGTATCAAAAGATGGTTTCTAAAAATTGGTGTTTTTCCCAAGGAATGTCTTGCATGGTAAAAAATGTTTATCCCCCTTCTCTTTGTCTCTGAAATGTTGGGGAGCATTGTCCAGAGTATTGCTTTCTGGTGATGTTGTGTTCATAGCTAGCATTGTCTCTCCATGGCAACCCTGTGGGGACAGGTAGGGAGAGAGGCAGGTGCACCCATGCTTCAGGTCCATCCGATGCATTCAAGAAAATGATGTCCATGGAAAACAGGCAACACGACCCTAAGGCTTTCCTTAAAGTGAAGGGAGATCCAGTGGCGTGGCAAGATGGTGCTGTAGTAGGAATTCAAGCCAAGCTTTGAATTTGGGAACATCATGACCATACCACCAAAAGTGACTCCACATTGCCCCCAGGTTCTCCATGTTTGGGCACTTTTTCGAGTTATGTACATTATTGGGAATGCCAGCAGGATAATACAATAGTCCAAGTATTAAAAATAAAATTTGCCCTAATATTTGTATTTCCTTCTAATGCCTACTGCTTTGTTGAAAATTGTAAGAATAATCAAGTGAGGAATTCAGAGGAGATGAATGAAAACTGTGATCTTGGCTCAGGGAAGGGAATCCATAAAGTAGATAACAGAATTTAACCTACTGCTTTTGGAGCTGCGTTGGTCTGGACTTTCCCTTTGCATAAATTGCTCAACAGGATTAAAGTAATCAGTTTCATGAACATATGCAGTCTGTGAATTAATGCTCTAAGGAATAACCTACTAAATTGTTCAGCGTTTGTGGCAGGAAAAACAATAACGGAAAACCGCTAATGTTCTCACAAATACCCATATATGTGCTTAGAAGATCTGTTTAATCAATGCCAATAGAAATAATTTTGGGTTTTTGAGACAAAGGAGGAGACAAAGGAAGAATACCATTCCTTCTAGAGCCTCCCTTCTCCTTTCTCTGGAGACAATGTTATTTTAGTTCTCTCCAGTAACTCGCTACTAACAAACATTGCCACAGAAAACTAGGACAACCCTTAATCAAATAACCTTGGGAAATGCTGCATGCTACATCCCCACCACATGAGTGTATTCACCAACGTAAAAATTTCCTATGTTAAACATAGGAGTTCATTTCCTAAATTTGCACAGTGGAATAATATTTAAAATGTTTTTTTATTTTTTTATACTTGTAAATATTTTTCTCCACCTTTAGAAACACTGGGTTTCGACAGTTTGGGGGGGAAGGGGTGCAAAGTAGAATGGGAACGGTGTTACTAAGTTTTGACTGTTAGATAACATTTGCTTTGCCTGCCCAAGGAAGATAATCGTCTTGAGCACCAAGCCTTGTAGAAAATTGGAATGACTTGCCACAGGTAGAGACATCTAAATTCTGTAAAGTAGTTCTTGCAGTAGGGAAGAAAGCTAGACAATGGTGGATGGGGGAGTATGAAGAAGATGGTCAAAGACATTGCATATGTCTTCACTCTTAGGTTGCAATCCTATGGCAGAGAACTATAGGTGAGGAAAAGTCAAAGCAGAGTCCTTTTGTCAGAACTCTGGGAGAACATCACTAGACTAAGTGCACCTACTGGAGTGGTGGCGTCAGAGTATAAATGACCACGTGAAGTGTTTCCAACATAACCAGTGTGAACCTCCTATATATTTCCTGAATGGCATAGAAAAAAATCACAGGAATTTTTTTATAAGACCTGATAAAGAGAAGGTCAACAAAAACTGAGGAAAGATCCAGCAGTTCTTCTGCTGAAGATGAATGTGGGTGACCACTGCAGAAAGTGTGAGAGACCGGGGAAAGAGACCTCCCCGGCAAGAGGTCCTATTGAGAATATGGTGGCATTCTCAGAGTTACCTTTGCTACTAATGACAGTGAGGTGAGGTTGGGTCAGCAAAGGAAGACTCTAGAGTCCTGCCTAGGCCAAGTGACTTTGAGTTGACCAACTGAAGACATGCTCAGTGACTATGAGCTGGCTGATCAGTGACCAGGCAGTCAAGGGACATCCCTGAGAAGATCAGAAACTCTAGGAGTCAAGAAGCAAACCTCCTGTGTTTTCATGAGTGTGGAATGGTGTAAATGTTTAACTAGCTCTTAAGAAAAAAGTAGTTATGACTTACAACATGTGACAATTTCTGTGGTGTAAATTCATTGTGCCTGATCTCAGACCACCAACATAATACAACCGGATGCAGAATGGCAATAGGTGTGTATAATTGTCTCAGATTCACGTAAACCTTGGTCTTTCACATAGTTCATACCTGGATGCCCAGTTAAGAGGGGTCTGGGGAGGAAAACAAAAGCCTGAAAGATGCTGATATCACTGTCAACAGACTGGGGTTTTTGCTTTTCCAATCCTATAGCACAGAGAGGCTTAGTTGAGTGGAAGCAGATGAAAATTTATATTAGGAAAAATTACATTTCTTTGCATAGCTGTATGTCAGCACGTAACTTTTCTCTCACTCTGGGTTACTAATTTTGAATTGCTACTCTACTCTTCACTGATTTTTCTTTTAAAATCATCTAAATGTTTATAATTGAGCCACTCTTCAGGTCCAAGGCTTTCTCCCCCTTTCTAGTCTCTCTTGGGTCTTTCTTATTGGTTATTAATGAGATATTGTATTTTTTATAGATTGGTGAGCCTGAATCTCCAATCTGACACCACCTCTAATGTGTAGCTCTTATACATTTCCTCTTGGTTCTCTGTCATCCAGGAAAATATCCAACATGTTCAGAACCAGATCTACTGTCTTCATCACTTCCAAATCAGTCCCTGCTTTCCCGACATAATTTTTCCACTGTTCTTGGAATTGTTCTTGTTTCTTCCTTCCACACTCACTTTTTCTAAGCAATATGTCTGTCACATTTACTCTTATTTTCCATTCCCATTGCCACAACTCCAGTTTAAACATTCATGACTCCATATCTAAATAATCGTAGTAGATTCAGTGCAGAGTGATTTTTATTTTATTTTAAAAGCATATGTTTTGTAAATAAAATAGTTTGTCATAAAAAATAGAAAATACACTCGTCCCTCAGAATCTGTGGGGAATTGTTGCAGGACCCTCTAAGGTTACCAAAACTCACGAACACTAAAGTCTCTCATATAAAATGGCATAATATTTTCATGTAACTTACTCACATCCTGCCATATTTAAAAAAAAAAACCCTCTGTGTTACTTAAAATACCTGATACAATGTAGGTGCTATGTAAACTGTTGTTATACTGTGTTGCTTAAGGAGTAATGACAAGGAAAAAAGTCTGCACGTGCTTAGTACAGATGCAATTCTTTTTTCAAATAGTTATGACCTGTGGTTGGTGAAATCTACAGGTTGTAAAACTCAGAAGTAAGGAGGGGAAGCCAAACTAAAAAACAAACAAAAAAGTCAAAAGTAAACTCTGAAATCCCACTTCCCAGAGATAACACTGTTGACCTCTTGGCCAATTTTAGACCAAATTGTGTATATGTTCTGTGTGTGTGTGTGTGTGTGTGTGTGTGTGTGTGTGTGTGAGAGAGAGAGAGAGAGAGAGAGACAGAAGGAGGGAGAATAGCAATCATATATACAATATAATCTATATAATACAACCATTGTTTATGTTGTACATACTATAGTTAATCAACTTTTAACTTAGCAATGTTTTTCATGTTAAATACATTTTATAATTATATGATCATATGCATATGATATTTAACTAACTTTTACGTTTAATAATGTAGTATGAATATTTTTAATATCAAATAATGTTTAAATTTTTGTCATAATAGTCCATTCAATGGTGGGACATCGTTTATCTAACTCTCCATCAGTGGATGTTTACCTCTCTGGAATTTTGTACTATGAAAAAGAAAACTTAAGTATTATGTAAATGCATCTTTGTGGGTGCAGGAATTGCAAGAATTTTTTATGTTTAGGTAAAATCTTTAGTACTGAACAAATACACAGGGTACCTCGTTTTGTGGGATGGAGTTAAGAGTGGAAAGAGATTGAGGGTAAGCCATGACTGCAGTTTTGGCTGTGGGAGTGGAGGGCAAGGCTGAGGCTGCTGTTTGCCAGCATTGAACACAGACAATAAGAATTCAAAGTGCAAACTCGGTTATTTTGAACTCTCATGAAGCTATATTTTAAAAGGTTAAAAAAAGGGAAAAAAAAGAAAGAGGAAGAGGAGGAAGAAAAGAACAAGGGCCAGGGGGAGGAGAGGAAGAGGAGGAGGAGGAGGAAGAAGAGTGGAAGAAGAAGGGGAAGGAGGGGGAGGAGAGGAGAACTTGAGCCCAGGCCTTGCCTAACCTGTGTTTGCACACTTGCAGGACCAGAAAGTTCATAATTTCCCCCAAACTCCCAATTCTACCTTCATTGCTCAGGATCAGAGGACTACCTACTATGTGGCTAAATATTTACAAAGCATCCATCTACAAAAACGCTATCTTTCTACTCATGGCTCCATGCCGTACTATGGGGTGCTTTTCATGACAAGAGTGGACACCTTGTCCCACAAATTCAAGCTCTGCGTACGCCTCTTTTGGGGACGCTCAAGTCTGCGTGCACACAGCGGCGTGTATTAGAAGTGGTGCTGGAAGGAAATGACTTGAGGGGACATATAAGGAGGAGATCAGTTCCAACTGGTGGAATAGTTACGTGGGCGAAGGGCATTGAGACCATCAACTCCCACTGGTGACAAAGGGGGGGAAGAGAGAAAGTGTGTACGAGGTACAGGCAGAAGAGAAGGAATGGTGAGGCTGGCATGAGTTGGAGAAGGCAGAGTGTGGAGAGGAAGCTGGAGGGACTTTGTGAGGAAAGGACTCACGTAGACCAGAAGGATCTGCAATGAATGATGCGCAAGGAGGTAGAACTTTATACTGTGAGCATGGAGAGTTACCGAAAGCCTCTAAGTATAGCCACATGGTTGATGGTATCTATCTGGGGCAGCCAAATTCGTTAGTAAAATTAAAAGTGAATAGGCAGTGGTTGTAGACCAGTGAAGAAATGGAATATTTCTTCAAGCTTCCTGTCTCTGAACTTTCCGTACTATGTGTTTTACAGCGCTGGAATGGAAATTATTAGTTCCTAGGCAATCTGTAGTGAGCTGTGGAAGGACAAATGATGAGTGTCATGCTGGCTCCTAGATCTACCATCTTCAACACATGTAGCAAGCATTTCTAGTACAGTCTCAAAGGCACTCGCCTTGGGAAAGATGTCCAGGCTTTGCTAGTGAGGGGCTCCATGTTTTCAAAGACTTTGATCTTCATGCACTCTTGTAAATAGGTTTGTTAGCAAGGGTTTGCGTATGTGTGTGTGACATTGAATACACAGATTTTGAAAATCTGAACCCTGTTTGCCATTTTACAGTATTTGGAGATAGGCAGGGAGCAACCCTCTTTAGTATATCTCAGTATTCTGAGTTGCTGACAGAAAGCTGAGAGAGAAAGGTAAGAACAGTTGCCTCAGATCTAATTTGGGACTCTGAAGGAGATTGCAAAACAAAATCTATACACACATAGGGAAAATGATTTTCCAGGGATTGCATTGTTACTCTAGGCATAATTGTAGACTTTTAAAAAGTACATAAGGAACACTATAATTATAACCTTTCCATGAAATATTTATTTCCTGAACTACTTGCAATCACCTCTTTGAGGTCATCTGCGGAAGGTCAAATTTTTGATCCAATTTTGGTTTCTTGGTCACAGCACATACCTAAGAGTTGGTGGCAGTCATCACAGATTGTTAGATATACACAGTCACATGCAGGGTGAAGTTTTGGTATTGCATATAAAACTTTTCAGATTGCAAAAAGTCATGTGGGCTGGGAGCATGGCTTAAGAGTAGAGCATCTGCCTGGAAAGCTTGAGGCGTAGAGGTCAACCCCAGTACTGCAAAACAAACAAACAAACAATACCCAGAAGGCATGTGGCTTGAGTTCATTATCTTACCTATTTAAATGTTGTTGAAACTGGATGCAGAGATGTGCACATTTAAGTATTGTCCTTTCTCAAATTCTATTCTTATGTTTGATGTCATAGAGACTCCATTTCCTTTTGTCCTTGATCTAATGGTCCAGTCCTTCACTCTGTCTCCAAGATTTCCTGCTGACCTCTCCCATGTGCCTCTCTCTCCTCTCTGGCTTTCCATGTTTCCTGCCTGCTCACAAAGCATGACCTGTAAAGCAGAAGTTCAGAGTCAAGAGACCTGGGTTTTCATAAGCTCAGCTCTTTCACCAACTCGCTACCCAACTCTGGGCAAGTCTTTCTTACTTTGCTTAGTCTCACTTTTCCTCATTAGTGCAAAGTAGAGGAGGCCATAGATGACCTCTAAGGTACTCTTCAACACTAACATTTGTGACTTTAACAAACACAGAATGTAATTACTATAATAACAGCAGTGAGAGACATAATTAAAGGAAAGCTGTCCAAAAATATAAAATGCTTCTGTGGTATTGATACAGTGACACCATGAATGCTAAAAACATTCTACTTGAGTTTCCTTGTATTTTTATGAAGCTCTTTTCTGCCCATTGCCCCCAAAACTGTTTGTCAATGGAATGACTTACTTGCTTTTTCGTTAATCACCATGCTGTATTGTATTCAGAGTTGAGGCCGCTCTGGCCACTAGCAGTATGTGCTAACATTTCTTATAAAAGTTTGCTCTATTCCCATGGATGGAACACGAAGCAGGTTTGGTGTACATGAGAGTTTTTTCTACATCAAGCAATAAAACAGTCAAGAGCAGTTATCCTAAAAGCAAACATTTAGCAGGGCATGGCTTACTGCACAAAAAATGGGATTAGGAATAGAGATCTGGGCTTCAGCCCTAATTCAAAAATTAAAAATTTGTACCAAGTTCAAATAACCTGTGACTCAAAGTTTTAGCATATTTACAGGCTTCTCAAAAAAATTCTTAAAAGGAAATGTGATGTATTTTCTAGCAAAGAAAGGCAGTAATAGCAAGATTCATGAAATATAAAAGGCATTTTAAAGACTTTATTAAGTCTTGCTTGGGAATGTGTTGAATTTGCCAGTCTTGGACTCAGTCTGATTCAGTGGGTTTAGGATGAGGGCTAAGACTGTATATTCCACCAGCACCCCAAAGATTTGATGCAGGCGATCTGTGCCCCATACTTTAGAACAGTGGTTTCAAACTTTAGCATGCACTAGCATCATCTGGGAGGGCTTCTTAAAACATAAATTGCTGCTCCTCCCTCCCTTCCTTCTTTCCTTTTCCGTAGCTCCCCTCTCTTCCTTCTTCCCTCTCTCTCTCCATTCCTTCCCTTCCTTTCTCTTATATTTCTTATACATTTATACATTATATATTTCTTTTCTATTTCTAATTGACCTGTTTTTATATACAGGTGATAGTATATTTAGAACTATATAAATATAAATTTATCTTAACATATTTATAAATGTATAAAAACAATTATTGATTTTACTTGGCTAACTATAAGAAATTTATTATAGTTTTCATAAAGCTTACAGATCTTGTTCTACTGTCTTTTGGCCTCCATTTTTCTGACAAAAAATTAATAGATATTCAAATCATGTCTCCTAAATGTAAACTCTAGATGCCTTCATGATATTTAACTCATTTATCACTAGCAATTTGACTGTGGCGTGCCTAACCACGTGGTTTTCTTTGCATTCATTCTGCTTGGACTTCACTGAGATTCCTGAATCCACAAATATATATGATTTTTCAAATTTGAGAATTTTTCAATGATTATTTTAAGCATTTTTTTCTTGCCACAGTCCCTCCTCTCTTTTTGGGACTTCAGTCAACCATATGTTGGACTCTGGTATTTTTCCACAGATTTTGTTCATTGCATTTTAATCTCTTTTCTCCCTCTTAATCAGTTTGGATAACAATATCCACTGGTCTCTCTTCAGATTCACAAACACTTTCCTCTATGTCTTTATTCTGCTTTCTGCTTTTGTAATGATTTTTGTCAGATGTTACATTTTTCATTTTAGAATTTCCATTGTTTTTATTTTATGATTTCTTTTTCTCTGCTGACATTTCATATCTTATTTATTATAAGCATATTTTCCCTTAAGCCATTGACCAGGGTTATAATAGCAGCTACAAAATCTTTGTCCATGTGTGACAACATCAGGGTAACTTGGAGCTGGCCTCTGTTGATGGTCTTTTCTCTTGAGAGTGGGTCACATTTTCCTTGTTCTTCATGTTAGGTAATTTTACCTTATACACTGAACATTTTCAATATTGTATTACAGATACTCAGTATTTTGTTATGTTCTTCTAAAGAGTGTTGCTTTCTTTGTTTAAGTAGACAATTGTCTTGTTGGTTTAGACTCAAACTGAAAATTCTTTCCCTGGATGGAAGCTCAAATCTAAGTTGTGTTCTCCTATCCTTAGCTGAATACATACTCCCATATTAGAAAGGTTAGCTTTCTGAAAACCCCAAGTGTGAACAGACAAAAACTGATGAAAAGTAGGATCGAAAAAACTGAAATCACATCTGGTTCAATGAAAGTAACTTATAAACATGCAAATATTTATTCAAGTAAGTTACTACAGGCAGCACACTGAACAAAGAAATCATCAGACATTTTAGGCATAATAGTAACAATGGAAACAGCAAAATTAAATTTTATTCATTATTTCTTTCTTTCTAGGAAACTTTATAAACTTCCCCCCCACAATGTCAATAAGAAGTTTGCAAGTTTATTGCATTTTGTAGCAAATAATATCACGACTGAAGCATTTTTTTTCCTGTCTCTGGTTCTTTATGCAAATGTCTACTGCCTTTCTAATCCTGTATCATGGACTTGCTGATCAATTTCAGCTTTTCAAACTAATCCCTAATAGGAGGGAAATCATAATTCAATTACAACAGAATTGAAATTCTCCAGACTGATAAAAAAAAATGCATACTGACCTAAGAGCAATGTACTAGAATTTCAACCAATTAGACTTCTTAAGAGAGAATTATTCACTTATTAGTTGAAAGATAATGTTTAACAGACTTACCTGAACTCTACCAGAGAACTATGGACGTAATCATAGCTCAGAACTCAATTTAGATTTCAGATTTCCATCAATAAGAATATTTTTCAGATTGGAGCTTTGTGTATTCATGAGAGGACATATACTCACAGAGCAAATCATCCCCAAGCATACCTCAGGGTTTTATCATATACTCAGAAATTCCAGTTTAATCCTGGGATTCATAAACTTGGCCCTAAATTTTCATTTAAAGAATGTCTTCTTGATGAATAGTCCTTCCTTTCTCTGAAAATGCATTATACTGCACGAGAAGAGTCCTGTTAATTCAGGAGCATCTGGAAGATTGAAAAATGACCCAATGCTATGACTGTTCTTGATTGTCATTGAATTCAGTCTAAAATTGTCACACTTCACTCCTCAAACTAGCCTGAATCAGTTAAAAATTCACATTTCTATTCATCTCCAACTTATCAAATGGAAACTATGATTTTCATTGCCATTTGTTTAAATCTACATGTCTAAAGAGCTTCTGAATATACACGCTTTCATCAATGAATTACGAATACTTTTGTTCCAGGACTAGTGTGTTAAGATATTTTGTCAGTTTGGATACTTTTGGCTGCAAATGAAAGAAATTATAAATCACAAAGACTTAAACAATACAGAGAATTTATTGTGTCCAACAAAACAAATCTTGGGACGTGTCCTAAATTTAATTACAAGGGTGGGAGAATGGAGAGGGCAAAAGACAAGAGAAGTGACTCACTCAGCAGCTGTGTTGAAATCAACCAAAACTCTACTTTTTCTTAAACCTCATCATAGTCAACCAACAGTGGCTTCCTCACCCTTGACTATTTAACCCCAACCAATCCAGAGGCAGCAGATACTTCTATGGACTGTCCTCCTACCCGATGGCCTTTTCTGCCTCACTTATGCCACTCCTCCTACCTATAGCTAGTGTAGGTAAAATGCATATGACTTAAGCTTTCCTTCCCACTTTTGTTTTAAAAATACTCTTAACTGTAGGTTGTGGGCAATTTTCCAACTAGCAGCCTTGTTGCTCTGAGTTGCAGAAACTCATCCCAAGACTAGGTCTTTTTCTAGCTAGCATTTTCTTTCAGAGATTCCTTTGTCCCAAGGCTCCAGAGTTGGTGAACTCCAAGTTCAATAACAGTATCAAAGACTTGAGTTCTCTTCATTCTCAACTCTGCCATCCTTAGAGTTGTCTTCCCTCAGTCAAGTATAGTCAAGACAGCTGCCACATTTCCAGGAGGGGAAAAGTCTATTTCTTCCTAAAGATCTCTTTTTATGTGAGGAAATCTGTGTGTGTGGAGACGGATAGACAACGATACTCTTATATTCTTACATCTCACTGGCCAAAACTATATCGTACGTCCATTCCTCAAACAAACACCGTCAAGGTGAAAGAAAATAGCTTGCGTTTAATGACACATACCTCTGTGTTGAAGTGTTCAACTTTAACTCAAGGATTGAGGTTCAAATTTGAGGGCCTGAAGCTGAAAGTCTAAGTTTAGAATTTTGATCTTTTGGGGGTTAGCTCTATACTGTGTAACAGTCGGTGATGATGCTGGGGAGCATGGAAAGCCTCAGTTCCTAGTGGGCCACAGGCTAGGGGCAAACCATGGACACTCTGCAGTGACAAGCTGTTTAGTTGTGACATTGACTGGGTTTATCAGGACATAACCCCTCATGAGTCGAGGAGCAACCATGTATGCTGATAAAATTATTGCTGTAAATGCTTATTTTTTTCTTATGCAGATACCGAAGTTTAATGTCTTTTTCATCTTAACTAAACACTTATCACACACTATTACCATAATCTTTGCAGTTTGAGGTAAGACAGCAAAACTAGCATGACTTTCTTCACAGTTTCACAGAGAAGATTTGTTTTTATGAATCTTAGCAACCTCAGTAGTCAAGAAGTTTCACTCAAAGGAAGCATGTTACAGTTTCTCTTTGGCATATCTGAATTGCCAGCACTACTACTTGTACTTTGGGGTCATTATTAAATAAAATAAGGGTTTCTGGAAAACAAGCACTGTAATGCTGTGACAATTGATCTGTCCCACATGGGACTAAGCAGGACAGTGCAAGAGTTCACATTACTAAGAATGGCATAGAATTTCAAACTTATGAATTGCTTATTCCTGGAAATTTGCACTTAATATTTTCAGACCGGGGCTGACCATGGATGAGGGAGAACTACTATATTTACTGAATGGATACTGTGGCATATTGTCTACTAACCATTTTACCTAACAATAGGATTGCATTAAGAAAGTCAAATCCTTACACTTTCACTCAGCTACATCCAATTAAACCATAAGTCTCTTAGAGTCACATATGGAAAAAGGGACAAGAGTTGTAATCTTGCTTCCTTATCTTCCTCATACCACACAGTCAACCTCACACGCAGAAATCACTGTGATTTTTACCACAAAAATGGTGATGAGGAAGCTAGAAGCGGAGCGCTTCTCTTCTGCAAGGTGATCTTCAAACACTTTTTTGTTTTTTTGTCGTCTTCCTCTTTGTGACAAGTAATGACTTTTCTATGTTTCAACCAAAAGATTCAAGTGCCTTATGATCAGGTGGTTAGATTGTACTGATTCCTGTGGACTAGCAAATCTTTTAAGACTTTTTTCTCTGACAAGCACAGCATTGGTTTAAATGGGCTCCCACTGGACCACTGGCTCCATGAGGAGTGCTGCTGACTTGGGAAGACTGGGCAGAAGTGTTAGGGCAGGATTCTAGGGAAAGTCTATGTCTGCTGCATTCTTCATGTGGAAAGACAACACCCCAAAGCTTCTCGCATAGCTTTTTCTTGCAATTAAATTCACAAAACACTTGTGTAATTCCCATAATTAGACGTGGCATGTTTCTTTTTCTCCTAAAATGTCAGAATCATGGAATCCCTGAGATCATCTGGAAAACACAATGCACAAAAATAACATGACAAATGTACTTTATCTTCAAAATAAACATAATACATGCAAACCATTCTAAAAGGAAAAACACACAAGCTGGCTCCAAGAATACGCAAACATCCCACTGAGGATAAACACAGAGATTAAATATCATAAAAAGATGCTAGCAATTCTGAAGAAGTTCACAATTCAACACAAATTACAAAATACCATTCAAATGCTGTCTTTTCTTCATACACTGAAATCTATGGAACTATAAAAAATGAGTAAGTAAATTCTTTCTGTCCTTGATATGAAAAGCTCTCTAAGCATGTAGTTTAATATACAATGTATGTAGCAATACATTTTTAAAAATTTTTTTTTAATTTTGTTTTCTTTGTTATTTTTTATTATTTTTCCTTTATTGCTGTGCTGGGTGGGGGTACATTTGTGGCATTTGCAAAGGTTCTTACAATGTATCAAATACATCATATTTGAATTCACCGCTCCACTGCTCTCCTTTATCTTTGCCTCCCTCATTCCTGGATCAGTTTCAATAGGTCTCATTTTTGCATTTACATGGATGTGTACACATTTTTGCACCATATTCACTCTCAAGGAATCTGTATTTATCATTTCCTTTTGTGTGAATAAAGCGATTCTGAAAGTATAGAGAAGAAACTATGGGTAGAGGGCTAGGTGGAAGCAGAATAGAGGAGAAGAAAGAGGGGGTGACCTTTTACTGTATAATTTGCTACACTCTGCTAGAGTTTCCACCATGCACAAAAATGAATTAGAAAATTCTCAGACTTCAGTTTTCACAAAAAGGGAGTAAATGTACCTTTCCTTACTCCTTCCCTTTAAGGGGACCTAAGAATTCTGGGTATCACATATAAAATAAATATAAGAAGACCTTAGAAGACAGAGAGAAGGCAAACCAGTTAGGTGGACACTATTGGAGGAGCCTGGACCCTACACCCACATGGAGAAAATAAGACACCCTCCTGCTCCTGGTCGGGGTGGAATTAGGACGGGTGTACTGGAGAGTCAGGACTTCCACCATCGATCAGTAGACAAGATTACCTTCCTCCTCATCTCCCTCCATCACGTCACACACACACTCTGCTGTTCCAGTAACACAGTAACAAGAAATCACAGATCAAAGTAATTCACAGGGATGATCTATTAGTATGGGAAATATGTACCCATTTCACAGTAGAGTCTAAATTTCAGATCAGGTCCATTAGTCCTCTTTGTGCCCACTAAGATGATAGACATGCGTTTGGGGGAATAGCTCTTCTCCCTGTATTTGTGAAGGATCTTGGCTTGGACAGATGCAACGTTTTAATTTTTTCATTTAGTACTAATTACAGACTGATTTTAAAACTCTTACTCACCAAATCTCTTTCAAAATTAATTTTTGTTATTTTTATCAATTGCTCATGCAATTAACTGCTAGTTAGAATCTGGTGCTGATTATTAGGATCAAGGTATCTAGTGAGATCCATGGGAATGCATAGGACTGGCACTTCTCCTTGGAGGCCCTGGGAGCATGTGTGTGTGGGTGGGGGGGATTGAATTTGACACAACACCAGGATTGACTCTTATACACAAGTGTGAATCACCCAGTTGAAAGAGACTGGGGAGAGCAGTCAAGGCAAAGAAACTAGGAGGAGCAAAGACATGGAGATCTGACAGTATGGCCTTTTCAGACCAGTGGACATTCAGACATAGAGCATAGTACAAAAAATGTGGGAGGGAAGTGTAAATGAGACTGGGCTGAACTGGGTATCATGAAGCAGAACCTGTAGTTCCTAATGTGCTAGGCTCAGGAGTTCCTGAAGGCTATGGGAAGTCTGTAAAGGATTCAATGGAGGGATATGTTCTCATTCCATATGTAGTCCAAAGATCACTGCAGCAGTGTTTAGGAGAGTGACAAGAGGCAGGGATGTAATTATAGGTTGTGATAACCTAAGTGAGAATTTATGACTATTGAATGATGGCAGTGCCACTGAGAATGAAGACTTCAGGAGACACAAAGGATCAACAGAGTTTGGTGATTCAAGGACTCGAGGAGTAAGAGATACCAGATTTCTGGCTTAGGCAACTGAGAAAATAGCCAGAGCACATGTGGCAAGTCAATGGGCCCTGCCTGAATTGGCCTGGCCAGATTTCAGGAGCCATCAAGGAAATGATGAGGAAAGGCCCCTGGATTTGGTGGAAACTGGAGAATTTCAAGAGTGATTTTGAAATTGTGTGTGGGAACAGTGAAGTGTAGGGGAACACAAGCCAGATTATAAAGGCTTCAAGGATTGAGTAGGAGTAAGGAACTGGAACCATTCAGACCTGTTTTATTTTCAGACTTTAGGCAGAGAGAGGATGAAACATGACGGCTGATGAATAAGATAAAAGGAATTATAGATTTTCTTTATAAAATAAAATTTTTATAATTTAAATAGAACAAAAATTATGATGAAAAATTATTTGTGCTTGGAGACTGAGAGAAATTAACAAGTGAGAGATTGAGACCAAGGAGGAATAAGCTCACTTGAAGAAACAGGACCTGGAAGAAGAAGGAATGGAAATAATAATACAAGTGGGTGGTTTTCAATATGAGAAATGATTCCCCTTTTCTGAGATGGAGGATGGAAATGATCATGTGAGAAGAATAAAAGATTTCATATGGAAAAAGGGGTGTGATTACAGGAGAGCTGTGAGGTAGAGAGAAAAGAAGTCAAAGTGGGTCATATAAACAGCATTTGTCTCCCTCGGACAATAAACACGCTCACAGACATGGCTTGGATTAGCAGGAAGGCAAGAGCCACAATTACAGGGAGCCTTGACTGACAGCCCTGCTCCAGGCCAGCAATGGCTGTCTGGGGATCAGTTATCACAAATTCATAGATGATCTCTTGACATGGTTTGAAAACCTTGTTCAGGGTCCAGCTACCAGTCAGGGACTCTAAACAAAAACAAGGGAAAACCAAATGAGCGGTCTGGCTGTGGTCTCCTTCCCACCTCTTATGTTGTATATTTAGCCTCTGTGGATGCCTGTCATTCAAGTCATCTGTGCTTCACAAGTTTATCAGCAGCTGAGCCTCAATAGCTGGAAACAGTGCATATAGGTGCACTTGAGAACAAAATGGGCCAGGATGGTGTTGAATAAGACCTCTTCCGATATCCCAGTACACCAATGTCTTGTTGCTTCCTGAAAAGAAAACTTTTGCTTCTTCCTGCCTCTGCTCTTTTGCTTTTGCCTCTGCCAGGATCTCCTTCTTTGAACCATCTGAACAGACAACACTCGGCTCAGATCAAATGCCCGCTTGGAAACCTTCTCCTGCCATGAGAATGGATCTTTCTTTTGTTCCTGAATGTCTCTGGTACTATGCACAACGTTTATGAACTTCATCATATTTTGCGCCATCTTAGAATAACTGCTTCTCTGAGCTGCTAGTTCCCAACTACAAAATAGGGATCATAATAACTAGTTGCAGACTTGTTAGGAAGATTATAATAATGTAAATCACCTAGGAAAGAGCCTGGCATGTCATGAACTCTGTAAACAATAGCTGTGATTATTATCTGCTAAACTTCTTTTGTACTTAGAAAGATAAGCCACAGAGTTGCAAAGATTCAAATGTGCACCATATAGCTTAAATAGTAATGAGAAGAGGCCAAAAATGAACTACTGGCATGCTTTCACTGGAAATGGAAGAAAGCCAGGACAGTTTGTTTATTATCTGGTCTTGGATCCAGTAAGCATCTGACTATATGCTGTTGCACTGGACTGATGAACCATGAGGACGTCAGGTGTGCTAACTTTGCTGATAGATGCAAGTGCTTATCAGGGGTGTATACTAACCACTCCAAAGTGGCTTCGTGCACAGATGGTGTGGGTTTCACTTCATTCAGTTTGTATAGTTGAGCACAGCCAATCTGTCACAGGGAATAATCTTCCCCTAACCAGATGGAGGGATCAGTGCACCAAGCCTTGTCTCATTCCCATGTCTAATGACTGTAATTACATGAAGTAATCTTTCTATCAAGCAAACATCCTTTATACTAAAAATACCGCTTGTGGTTAATCTGTAGGAATTCTTTACCCAGGAGTTCTGGGATCAGCAAATGTCTTGTTGGGTGAGCAGCAGGGAACGGAGGGCCTGCCACCCAAAGTGAAAACAGGCCACAGTGCAATGGCAACCACTCGGGAAATTGGATGTGTGCGTTCACGGACCCACAGGTTGCCAAGGAGAACTGTACTGTGATGGGCTGTTTAGAATAGGGCAAGTATCTTAGGGAAAGTAAATATATCCAAATCTATTTTTCCAGACACCGTTTGTAAATATCTTTCCATCCAGGGATAAAAGATTATATGCAACCAAGTAACTCTTTTCAGAAAGCACTTGTCTAAACTTGGCTAAGAAACGTACCATTTTCGTGGAAGTTGTAAGTGATGTGTTTCTCTTTACTAATATCAAATAGTCTTGGAGCAGCTAAGCTACACGTTCTTCAGACCGCTTCTTGGAAGGTGTGTGAGGAGGAAGGAACGCAAAAGCACAAACACTGTGATTCGAGTACCTGAATTGGAAATAACAGCCTGGACTGCACAGGTGTAGCAGGTGCTGATGGCTCTTGGCACCTTCCAAGATTCCTCCTCCTTAACTCTCTCTCCTCCCCTTCCTCCCCTCCCCTCCTCTCTTCTCTTTTCTTGGCTCCCCCCCTTAGAGAGACAGAGTCTTGCTTTCTATCTCAGTCTGGCCTTGAACTTGGGGTATTACAGGTGTGCCATCACGCTTGTCTTTAAACTCACCTCTTGACACTCCTTTGCATACGCTCTGCTTCGGTTATTCTCAGCTGCTTGCAGGACCGACAGAAGGACACATTCCTTCTTTCTCCTCCAGGTCCCTTCTACGTACTGATTCCTTGACTGAACACATGCGTGAACTTTCTTTCTGAGTAATTCTTAGTTTTTCTTCAGATCTCAGCTTTGACATCACCCTCTTTGGAAAGTCATCCTTGAATGCACCCTGGGATGTGTCTCCTTTGTTCTTCCATACAACCTGCTGTTTCCCAGCTCAGCACCTATCAGACCCCACGTTACCCGCTCACTTGTCTGTCTCCCCGGTAGTCTGAAATGCCTCGGAGGCTGGATCTTGTTCACAGTTAGGTTTTCAGTGCTGGCAAGTCAATCGATACATAGAGGGTGTTCAATATGTGTTTATTTAATAGATGAATAAATAAATAAATAGTAGTCTCACATAACCTTTTGATATCAAAGATTGACAGGATTGTCAGCATGATAATAAAGAAATCAGATGCAATAGAGGTGAAATGAAAATATTACATGGAGTTTTACTTTAAAAGTCATTTTATTTTAAAAGAATCTTAATTTATGAAATGTTTCAAGAACAATAAAAAGAACTTTTATTTCCTGAACTGCTTCAGGCCTATTTTTTTTTGCCTAATATCTTTATTCTAGATTTATTCCAGGTGTCCCATGATTAGGTGAGGATTATGTTAAGTTGGAACATCAGGTAAATGATGTTGAGGTTCATGAGTTCGATTTGTTCCATTATTGATGGTACTCAACCTTGTCTATTGCAAAATTACTCTTTTTTTCCTGTCCTAGTGTTTTCCTGTTGAAATAACAGAATACTCAGGCTGGGTAATGTAATTTGTAAACAATACAATTTTTTTTGCTTATATTTTTAGAAGATGGAAAGCCCAAGATCAAGGTGCCACTTAATTCAGTGTCTGGTGAGGGCCCATCTTCAGAGATGGTGACTTCTATGCATCCTCAGATGGTAGAAGGTGCAAAAGGGATCGTCCAAGCCTCTTTTATAAGGGCACTAGTTCCATTCATGGGGGGCATAAACATGCAGACCATAGCACCCTCCTCAAAATAATAAGAATTTTTGAGCAATATCTTGAGGAAATGTAATATCTTGTTTTTTTGACATATGTACATATATGTGAATGTATGTCAACATAAGTTTCTATGTAGGTGCTTTAGTAGGTTTCTTTCATTCTTTTATTTTTTTAAATTTTTATTTTTTTATTATTCATATGTGCATACAATGCTTGGGTCATTTCTCCCCCCTGCCCCCACCCCCTCACTTACCACCCACTCCGCCCCCTCCCTCTTCCCCCTACCCCCCCAATACCCAGCAGAAACTACTTTGTCCTTATCTCTAATTTTGTTGTAGAGAGAGTATAAGCCATAATAGGAAGGAACAAGGGTTTTTGCTGGTTGAGATAAGGATAGCTATACAGGGCATTGACTCACACTGATTTCCTGTGCGTGTGTGTTACCTTCTAGGTTAATTCTTCTTGATCTAACCATTTCTCTAGTTCCTGGTCCCCTTTTCCTATTGGCCTCAGTTGCTTTTAAGGTATCTGCTTTAGTTTCTCTGCGTTGAGGGCAACAAATGCTAGCAAATTTTTTAGGTGTCTTACCTATCCTCATATCTCCCTTGTGGGCTCTCGCTTTTATCATGTGATCAAAGTCCAATCCCCTTGTTGTTTTTGCCCTTGATCTAATGTCCGCATATGAGGGAGAACAAACAATTTTTGGTCTTTTGGGCCAGGCTAACCTCACTCAGAATGATGTTCTCCAATTCCATCCATTTACCAGCGAATGATAACATTTCATTCTTCTTCATGGCTGCATAAAATTCCATTGTGTATAGATACCACATTTTCTTAATCCATTCCTCAGTGGTGGGGCATCTTGGCTGTTTCCATAACTTGGCTATTGTGAATAGTGCCGCAATAAACATGGGTGTGCAGGTGCCTCTGGAGTAACCTGTGTCACAGTCTTTTGGGCATATCCCCAAGAGTGGTATTGCTGGATCAAATGGTAGATCAATGTCTAGCTGTTTAAGTAGACTCCAAATGTTTTTCCAGAGTGGTTGTACTAGTTTACATTCCCACCAGCAGTGTAAGAGGGTTCCTTTTTCCCCGCATCCTCACCAACACCTGTTGGTGGTGGTGTTGCTGATGATGGCTATTCTAACAGGGGTGAGGTGGAATCTTAGTGTGGTTTTAATTTGCATTTCCTTTATTGCTAGAGATGGTGAGCATTTTTTCATGTGTTTTTTAGCCATTTGAATTTCTTCTTTTGAGAAAGTTCTGCTTAGTTCACCTGCCCATTTCTTTATTGGTTCATTAGTTTTGGGAGAATTTAGTTTTTTAAGTTCCCTGTATATTTTGGTTATCAGTCCTTTGTCTGATGTGTAGCTGGCAAATATTTTCTCCCACTCTGTGGGTGTTCTCTTCAGTTTAGAGACCATTTCTTTTGATGAACAGAAGCTTTTTAGCTTTATGAGGTCCCACTTATCTATGCTATCTCTTAGTTGCTGTGCTGCTCGGGTTCCATTGAGAAAGTTCTTACCTATACCTACTAACTCCAGAGTATTTCCTACTCTTTCCTGTATCAACTTTAGAGTTTGTGGTCTGATATTAAGATCCTTGATCCATTTTGAGTTAATCTTGGTATAGGGTGATATACATGATCTAGTTTCAGTTTTTTGCAGACTGCTAACCAGTTTTCCCAGCAGTTTTTGTTGAAGAGGCTGCTGTTTCTCCATCGTATATTTTTAGTGCCTTTGTCAAAGACAAGTTGGTTATAGTTGTGTGGCTTCATATCTGGATCCTCTATTCTGTTCCACTGGTCTTCATGTCTGTTTTTGTGCCAGTACCATGCTGTTTTTATTGTTATTGTTTTGTAATATAGTTTGAAGTCAGGTATTGTGATACCTCCTGCATTGTTCTTTTGACTGAGTATTGCCTTGGCTATTCGTGGCCTCTTGTGTTTCCATATAAATTTAACAGTAGCTTTTTCAATCTCTTTAATGAATGTCATTGGAATTTTGATGGGAATTGCATTAAACATGTAGATTACTTTGGGGAGTATCGACATTTTTACTATGTTGATTCTACCAATCCATGAGCATGGGAGATCTCTCCACTTTCTATAGTCTTCCTCAATCTCTTTCTTCAGAAGTGTATAGTTTTCCTTGTAGAGGTCTTTCACATCTTTTGTTAGGTTTACACCTAAGTATTTGATTTTTTTTTGAGGCTATTGTAAATGGAATTGTTTTCATACCTTCTTTTTCAGTTTGCTCATTGTTAGTGTATAGAAATGCTAATGATTTTTCTATGTTGATTTTATATTCTGCTACCTTGCTATAGCTATTGATGATGTCTAGGAGCTTCTGAGTAGAGTTTTTTGGGTCTTTAAGGTATAGGATCATGTCGTCTGCAAATAGGGATATTTTGACAGTTTCTTTACCTATTTGTATTCCTTTTATTTCTTCTTCTTGCCTAATTGCTCTGGCTAGGAATTCCAGTACTATGTTGAATAGGAGTGGAGATAGTGGGCATCCTTGTCTGGTTCCTGATTTTATAGGGAATGGTTTCAGTTTTTCTCCATTAAGTATAATGCTGGCTGTAGGTTTGTCATATATAGCTTTTATAATGTTGAGGAACTTTCCTTCTATTCCTAGTTTTCTTAGAGCTTTTATCATGAAATGGTGTTGGATCTTATCAAAGGCTTTTTTTGCATCTATTGAGATGATCAAGTGGTTTTTGTCTTTGCTTCTGTTAATGTGGTTTATTACATTTATTGATTTTCGCTTGTTGAACCACCCCTGCATCCCTGGGATGAAGCCTACTTGGTCGTGGTGAATAATATTTTTGAGGTGTTGTTGAATTCGGTTTGCCATTATTTTGTTGAGGATTTTTGCATCAATGTTCATTAAGGAGATTGGCCTATAGTTCTCCTTTTTGGAGGTGTCTTTGCCTGGTTTTGGGATAAGTGTAATACTGGCTTCATAAAATGTGTCTGGCAGTTTTCCTTCCCTTTCTATTTGGTGGAACAGTTTAAGGAGGGTTGGTATCAGTTCTTCTTTAAAGGTCTGATAGAATTCAGCAGAGAATCCATCAGGTCCTGGACTGTTCTTTTTGGGGAGACTCTTGATTGCTGCTTCAATTTCATTTTGTGTTATAGGTCTATTTAGGTGATTAATTTCCTCTTGGTCAGTTTTGGATGATCATATATATCTAGAAATCTGTTCATTTCGTTAAGATTTTCAAATTTATTTGAATATAGGTTCTCAAAGTAGTCTCTGATGATTTCCTGGACTTCCATGGTGTTTGTTGTTATCTCTCCTTTTGCATTCCTGATTCTACTAATTTGGGTATTTTCTCTCCTCATTTTAGTCGGGTTTGCCAGGGGTCTGTCAATCTTGTTTATTTTTTCAAAGAACCAACTTTTTGTTTCATTAATTCTTTGTATGGTTTTTTTGGTTTCTATTTCGTTGATTTCAGCTCTAAGTTTTATTATTTCTCTCCTTCTATTTGTTTTGGGACTTGCTTGTTCTTGTTTTTCTAGGAGTTTGAGATGTATCATTAGGTCATTGTTTTGGGATCTTTCAATCTTTTTAATATATGCACTCATGGCTATAAACTTTCCTCTCAAGACTGCCTTAGCTGTGTCCCATAGGTTCCGGTAGGTTGTGTTTTCATTTTCATTGACTTCCAGGAACTTTTTAATTTCCTCTTTTATTGCATTGATGATCCATTCTTCATTACTTAATGAGTTATTTAGTTTCCAGCTGTTTGCATGTTTTTTGTCTTTACTTTTGTTGTTGAGTTCTACTTTTACTGCATTGTGGTCAGATAGTATGCACAGTATTATTTGTATTTTCTTATATTTGCTGAGGCTTGCTTTGTGCCCTAGGATATGATCTATTTTGGAGAAGGTTCCATGGGCTGCTGAGAAGAATGTATATTGTGTAGAGGTTGGATGAAATGTTCTGTAGACATCAACTAGGTCCACTTGATCTATTGTGTATTTTAGATCTTGGATTTCTTTATTGATTTTTTGTTTGGATGACCTATCTATTGATGATAATGGGGTGTTAAAGTCTCCCACAACCACTGTGTTGGCGTTAATGTATGCTTTTAAGTCTTTCAGGGTATGTTTGATGAAATTGGGTGCGTTGACATTGGATGCATATAGGTTGAAAATTATTATTTCCTTTTGGTCTATTTCCCCTTTTATTAGTATGGAATGTCCTTCTTTATCTCATTTGATCAATGTAGGTTTGAAGTCTACTTTGTCAGAGATAAGTATTGCTATTCCTGCCTGTTTTCGGGGGCCATTGGCTTGGTAAATCTTCTTCCAGCCTTTCATCCTAAGCATATGCTTATTTCTGTCAGTGAGATGAGTCTCCTGTAAGCAACAAATTGTTGGATCTTCCTTGTTAATCCATTTCATCAAATGATTCCTTTTGATTGGTGAATTAAGTCCGTTAACATTAAATGTTAGTACTGATAGGTGTGTGGTGATTCCTGTCATTTAGTTGTCTTAGTTGTTTGAAGGTTTGATTGTGTGTATCTAAGTTGAGGTTACTCTCTACTGTCTTGCTTTTTCTTTTCCTGTGGTTTGGTGCTGCCTGTCTTTTCATGGTTAAGTGGGTTTCACTTTCTGTGTGCAGAATCCCTTGAAGAATATTTTGTACTGGTGGCTTTGTGTTCACATATTGTTTTAGTTTCTGCTGGAAGACTTTTATTGCTCCATCTATTTTGAATGATAGTTTTGCTGGGTAGAGTATCCTGGGGTTGAAGTTATTTTCATTCAGTGCCCAGAAGATCTCACCCCACGCTCTTCTTGCTTTTAATGTTTCTGTTGAGAAGTCTGCTGTGATTTTGATGGGTTTACCTTTGTATGTTACTTGTTTTTTCTCTCTTACAGCCTTCAATATTCTTTCCTTAGTTTCTGAACTTGTTGTTTTAATGATGATATGTTGTGGGGTAGTTCTATTTTGATCTGGTCTATTTTGTGTCCTTGAGGCCTCTTGCATTTGTATGGGAATATCTTTCTCTAGATTTGGGAAATTTTCTGTTATTATTTTGTTGAATATATTACGCATTCCCTTCACTTGCACCTCTTCTCCTTCTTCAATGCCCATGATTCTCAAGTTTGGTCTTTTGATGGAGTCAGTGAGTTCTTGCATTTTCTTTTCACAGGTCTTGAGTTGTTTAATTAATAGCTCTTTGGTTTTTCCTTTAATTACCATTTTATCTTCAAGTTCTGAGATTCTATCTTCTGTTTGTTCTATTCTGCTGGATTGGCCTTCCATTTTGTTTTGCAATTCTGTTTCATTCTTTTTTCTGATGTTTTCCATATCCTGGGTGGTTTCCTATTTAATGTTGTCTATTTTTGTCCTGAGTTCATTTATCTCTTTATTAATCATGTTCTCTGTTTCACTTTGGTGTTTATACAGTGCTTCTGTGGTTTCCTTTATTTCTTCTTTTGCTTTTTCAAATTCTCTATTTTTGTTTTCTTGGAATTTCTTGAGTGTCTCCTGTACATTTTGGTTGACCCTATCCAGTATCATCTCTATAAAATACTCATTGAGGACCTGTAGTATGTCTTCTTTTAAATTATTCTTGTTGGCTTCTTTGGGTTCTTTGGCATAGTTTATCTTCATTTTGCTGGAGTATCTGTTTTCTTCATTTCCCTCTGGTTCCTGTACTAATTTTTTGCTGTAGGGAAACTGGTTTCCCTGTTTTTTCTGTCTTCCCATCATTGCCCTTGGTGTTGTTATTGTCCCTGTACTGTGTGCAATTAATTATTTTCTGGCTTATAATAATAGCACTAGTGATATTTAGAATGGAAGGGTGAGAGGGGATGGAAAGCAAAGAAGTTAAAGGAAAAGGGAAAAACAAATAATCAAGTAGAAAAAAAACAAAACAAAGAAACAAACAAAAAAGTTTCAAAGATATGAACAGGGAGAGACAGTGTACTAATCAATCATAAGCTGAAAAGGCATTAGAGAGACAGAGAGAAGATTGAAAATAAAAAATGAAAAGAATAAAGATAAAAATAAAAATATAAAATAAGTATATGAAAGAAAAAATATATATAAAAATAAAATTAAAAAAATAAAAATAAATTAAAAAAAAACCCTCCAAATTCAAATGCAATAAATTTTCCGTTTTAATAATTTTGGTGTTCGTCCCTCAGCCTCCAATCCTGGAGATGGTGCCTCAGATGTTGTTTTGTAGTTGTCTCATCAAAGTGGAAACATAAAATAGAAGAAAACCACACAAAACAAAAAAACAAAACAAACAAAACAAAAAACCCCACAAAGTGTCCCAAGTTCAAATGCAATACAGTTTCAGTAAGTTTTTCAGCATGTAGGTGTAGTTTGGTTGTTCTCTCATCAAAGGTAGGGAGAAAAAGAAAAAAAAGAGTCTGGAGACAGGTCTGTGAATGGCTATCTGCGGCTGTGGCTTGCCTGCCTCTGCTGTCAGCCTGCTGTTGCTGGAGGTGTTTTTTATGCAGATCTCAGGGGTGAGCTTAGCACTCACCTGGCCCTGCAGGCTTTGTTTACTCAGAGTTCTCCTGTGCGGGAGCCTCTGCTACAAGCTTTCCCCTTTCCAAGCAACTGGGGGAGGTGACACTGCACCCGCGTTCTCTGGCCTGTGTGTTTGTTTACAGTTTACATGGGAAGTCGGGCTTCCCTCATCTTCTGTGGAGTTTTCCTCCCTTCGCCACTCTCACAAGCTTTCCTGCTCCTGATTGCTGGGTGTGTGCTGCTGCTCCTTGTGGTCTGCATCTTCCCAAGTCGTCTGGGCGCTGGTGTCTGGTGCATCCGGGGGCCCTCCTGGTTTCTCCGTTCAATGTGAAGTGGAGATTCTCTGCACAGGCTGGAGGTGTGGAGGGGTCAAAGTTTTGCCTCTTCTCGGTGGCCTTGCCTGCAAAGTGTGTCTCCAGTGTCTCTCCAAGATTTCACTTTAGGAGGCTCACTTTCTGCTTCCTACCTCTAGCCGCCATCTTGGAATCCTGCAGTAGGTTTCTTTAGTAGGTTAAAATTCACTGCTATTACTCTGTTTACCCAATAGAAGATCCTTCAAGCTGACTTTTGTCATTTTGACAAGTGTCCATCACAAGCAATCATTTATTTTCTGGCATGAGAAATTATTCCAAGGACTGAGGAATATGGCACAAGTGGTAGAGTGCTTGCTTAGCAAGTACAAGGTCCTGAGTTCAATCAAAGAATAAAATGATAAAGTATTCCAAGCTCATCTTATGTTATCTCTTGCAACCCTGGATTTAGTCATTTCTCCATGGAGTCTTGTTTCCTTTCAGTGGAGAATGGTATTTATGATATTGTGGTTTTACTCAGGTGATATTGTTATTATTATTTAACTTTTTTGCTATGTCAGATTTAAGGAATTTATAAAAGTTGCATTCACATTTTAATATACTTATATATAGTGAAAAGTCAAAATTTCACAGTTGTATCTCCAGTTTCACTCTTTTAAAAAAATTTTCTGTATTTGTAACTCCCTTTTACAACATTGAGCATCTTGGCTCCCATTATCCTAAATATTTTTACTCATTTGAAAAATTTCCCCTATGTACTACCCACTTCTCACCTGACACCACTTCCCTCCTATACCAACATCTTGCCTACTGTTCTTGAACTCTGCCCTCTGTGTTGGGTCACAGCTGTTGCCATCTTTTCCCACATTGTATCAGGAACTTCAATGTGATCGATAGAATATGCAACTAGTGATGGTCCAGCCACTCCATTGATTCATCCCAGAGTCAAAAGCCTGTGTGCAGCTTCCCTGGCGTGAATAACCCTGTACGCTTCTGAGATGTGCCTCTCCTGACCACTAGGCGAAGGAGGTAATGTCATTTTGTGAACGCCAGGTGCGTCTGACCAACACTAACTGGCACTCTCCCACAAAAAAGCACCCCTTGTGTACAAGTTCAGCACAGATGAGGTTACTGTCCAAAAATAGGCATTTCCGGTGAGAAAAGACTCATCTGTACCAGCCACATTCCAGAACATTCTATTGGTTTCTCAAAGAATTTGTTTACTGGCTCAGTTTTGGCCTGATTCAGGTCCCTAGGGGATTCCCAATTGGCAGATTTACTTGCAAAATTAATTTTAGTTGAGAGATAATTTGAATACAAACTGCTTATTGATATAAGTCAGTGCAACAAAAACATATGGGAGTAAAACACACACTGTGCTCAAGACTTCACTAGGAAGACAAATGCCTTCTTCTGCTGCTGCTGCTTCTGCTTTTCCTTCTCCTTCTCCTCCCACTCCCTCTCCCTCTCCTCCTCCTTCTTCCTTCCCTCTCTTCCTCCTTTATTTTTTTTTCCATATCCTGGAATTGAACCCATGACCTTGGATATGCTATTCAAGTGCTTTACCACTGAGCTACATCCCTAGCCCTCTAAACATCTGCTATAGATTTAAAATAATTTCATGGGACAATTTTTAAATTTTTAAATTCTGAGGTGGAGATTTCAGATATCAGAGCAGCAATAGCAAGCAAAAGATTATTCAATGAGATGATTTATTTATTAAAAAAAATGTTGAGAAATTTCTTTGGAAGCTCTAAATGAGACAGTTCATCTCCCCCCAAGGTGCCCAGGCTCATTTGGAATGATGGGTAGAAGGATCAGCTTTACACTTTTGGAGATCTGGTAGAATGGAAGAACACAGTGGTATTTGGGGTTTGGTAAAACATCTCAAAGGATTTCTCAAACATTTTAGGTTTGGCAAAGGCACAGTGAATTTTGCCAAATGGTTTTCTCCTTACTCTGGAATTCTACTATATGTCAAGGGAAATCAATTCATATGATTTATTTATTCTTAAATCATTAAATTATTGTCTTTAAACAATTGATTAATGCCCAAGAAAGTCTTTTGAACCATTTAATGAGATTATTGTAAAGTTCTCCTTGCATCCCATTTCCTTTCCTTTGCCCCAAATGTCAACATCATGTGGTCCCAACATTAAATTGAGTGGAAATTTTGGGAACTTTGCATATCGTTTCCTATCTAGAATTCTGTAACTATGAGGTCGTTCTAGGATTAGCCAAAAGCGCTGCCTGATGTTGGTGCAGCATGTGATTATAGGATCATGAAACTTTTGCATTCCATTCTTTCCTCAGGGTGGGATTCCTTTTTCTGTGCTCTGGGCATTCACCCTCCACATCAGCACACAGCAGGAAATGGTCCCCTCCATTGTTGGGGAAATCTAGATGGGGTTTTTCCTAATTTGTGATTAAAGTCCACAGTAATGAAGTGGTCACTATCCACGGAGATTACCTAACAGTGATCTGGGAAAGTCCAGCCTTCCTTGGAGCCCCTTTCAAGGCTTATTGCTTGACTGTTAGTAGTATCAGAATGACAAGGACTGCAGACACTCATTCAACCCAGAGGCTCCCAGGGAGGACGAAGTCCTTGAGGCATATGACAATGACTCCACCTCCAGTCAAGTAACACTTGTGAAGTGGGCACATTGTGGAGAAGCAGAAAAGAGTTGTAGGTGACTGAGTTTGGATGGACACTGAGATAACTTAAAAACTGGCACAGGTGTTGGGGGTGGGCAGTCTGACTGAAGAGCACCAGAACACAAGGCTGGTTCTTTCCTTGGCTGTGTGGAAGAGGCTGTTTTAGTGCTGAAATCAAGGGTCTCTCCCTGAGCATGTCTCTTTGGGGACAAGGTGGAGGAAAAAACCAGGTTTAATTCTCAAAGAATAAATACAATTGCTCCACTAGATCATATAAGGAAGACAGTAATTTTCATCATCACAGGTAAGTTTCATTGCCGTCTCTGTGACTCCTACCTGACCCCCATGGGAGTTCTTAAATAACCTGTCTTCATGCTGGAATTTAAGAGCGTTCTGCTTTTTTTTTTTTTTTAACAATACCTAGACATCTGGTCAAAGGCTGTGCTAGAGACCTTAGTGGTAAGAACTAATCATCAGGTGTGTGTATCTTTATAAGTTTCCTTAGAACACTTAAGAAAATAGATATGATCAGGTCTATAACATCATCACAGACAAAACATAAAGGATGCTGTTAGTGAAGGAGACAGAACAGAGTGATCGGAATCGGTTTTCAAGAGGATGTGGCAACTGATTTGAGTCTGGAAAGATGGCTAGTAGCCACCACAGGAAATGGAGGGGTCAGAGGGGAAGAACATTCCTGGCAGGGGTGTCGTCATGGGTTGGGGCATGGAGACAAGAGAGCAGAGCTTGCTCAGAAACAAGAGTTCATTATAGATATGAGGAATAAAAGGTGGAAGATGGGGCCAGAGAGGTGATTTCAGCACTGCCTCAGCATGGGTTTCACATGTCATGCTAAGGGATTTGGGCTTTTTCCTCTAGATAGGAGAGCATCATTAGATTCCAGCCTGTGGAACTGCATGTTTGGATCTGCACTTTAGAAAGATTGTGATTGTAGTGATCTTTCTAGAAGATGGAGGGGCAGTCTGGGGACAATGAGATCAGTTTTGAGGCTGTCCCAGACATTTGCTAGAGGCATTTTGAGGAACTGATGGGCAGAGAGTATAAGTTTGAGAGCAAAATAGACAAGGCTTGGTGATGGATTACATATCGATGGTGAGGAACACAGAAGCCCTAAGAGTGACTCTTTAAGTTTCTATGACTGAAACAGGGATGGTGCCAGTTTCAGAGAAGCGAATTGAGGACAAGGAAAATAATATAAGTTTAAGTTTGGACATTTTCAGCCTGTGGAACAGCCAAATGGAAACATTTGGATGCAAGCCCACAGTCCAGAAGTCAGCGCTGTAAGTTCGTATTAGGTAAGAAGTTGCTGCATTAAAGTAGACGTCCTGTCTCTGGAGGAACGTATGTGCTGGAAACATAACCAGGGATGGAGTCTGGTGTAACATGCTTTCCCATAGACAGTGATTCAGTCAAATTTAGGGAAGCCGAGTGGGAGTTGCTGTGTCTGTGGTCCCCAGGAACTGCCGCAGCCTCTTCTAGGGCTCCTCAGTGGGCTGTTTGAACATAGTGCTCTGATAGCTTATGTTACAGCCCTTGAAGTTGAATAACTGGATGAAAGTCTGCTAGCCCTTGCTCTGTTTCTAGACTCAGAACAGAGTCAAGGACGTAATCTACCACTTTAATGTCTGTTTCAGACATATTTTTCAGAGTGGAAATTCAGAATGGCTAATTGTGGAGTTGCCAGGAGAATTGATGGTCTAGGGACCCAAGCAGACCCAGGTGTGCCTGGTTGGGAGAGATAGAAAGTAGAAGGATGGTAGGGAGGCCAGATAGGGTGGTAGGTGCAGATCTGGATGGTGGCCCTGAATGTCCGACTTCACATATATCTGACTTCTGTCAGTTTGTGACCAGTACAGTATCCAATCAACTGTAGTATAGGTTTGACATTCCTAATCCAAAAATCCAAAATCCAAAAACACTCCAAAATCCAAAACTTTTTGAGTGTTAATATGATGCTACAAATGGGAAATTCCATACTGACCCCACATAATGGGTGGCGATCAAAACATAGGCACACACAAATACTGTATAAAATTGCCTTCGGGCTGTGTGTGAAAGGTGTACATGAAACACAAATGAATTTTGTGCTTAGACTTGGGTCTTATTCCCAAGATATTTCATTATGTATATGCAAATATTCCAAAATAAAGAAAAAGAAATCCCAAATCTGTAACACTTGTAGACTCAAGCCTTTCAAATACTCAACTTGTACTATAAATATTTTGTTGCTGGAGTTTGCTAGCTGAGATACAGGACTCTTGAGGCAGTCAGCAGAAAGCAACATTTTACCGTGCCAGCACAGGCTCAGCGGACTCATGTCCAAAGTCTGAGCCCTGAGAACAAAGGGGTCTCACCTTATATATCCATATATATATCCTTATATAGTCTTATATGTCCTTGCAAGCATGTTACAGAAGCAAAAAGCAAGGTTTAACACATATATGGTTGTGTTAATTTTATTGGCTACTTTACCCTAGTGTTACGTGACTGTCCCCTCCCTGTTGCTATGTGACCTTCCTCATGTTCAGATTTCTCAGGTTTTATCTCTCTGCTATGCCATCCCTACCTCCCTGCTACTTTCTCAGGACTCAGGAATAGTCTTTTTTCTTCTGATCCTCCTCCCTGCTACATTATTCCCCCTTTGATGCTCGGGCCCTTTTAGGGTCAAAGACAAAGAGCATCATCTTATTTAGGGGTTTGTATTTTATAGCATTATTACATGCATGGCCATTTTTTGTATAACAGCCTTTATAATAGTTTTGATAAACCACAGCACCAGGGGAACCAGGCAGAATTAGGCCCATTGCCCCTATCGGGGATTTGAATCCACCTAAGGCAGAAAACCATCCTTTAAACAGGTCATTGGGATCCATCCTCTCCAAGTCTGGATGGGGACATGGGCAAGTTTTTTATTTTGTCTGTGATCCTTTTTATAACCTTTTTTTAGTCATTAATTTGTAAGTAGCAGTTGTTTAGGTTAATATTTTTTATAAACTTTTTTTTCCTCAGAAGCAAGCAAATAGTGTAAAGCCAAGCAGTTTTGATAGCTGGCATTGTGCATCTTAGTGCTTTGTTTTGTCAGCAAATTGAGGGCTCTTGCAGTTCTCTTAGTTACAATTTCAACAACAGCCTGCAGCCTGATGATGCTGTTGAGCATATACATAGGGGTGCGATAGCCCCAGGACTGTCTTTTGCCCAGGTGGCAGGACCATGGTACTGGATGATTTACTCAGGAAGTCATTTGTCATCTTTTTCCCAAACCCAGTGGTCTCCTGTGTTGGTTCCCCCACAAACATAGCATGAAGTGACATTCAGTGTCTGGGCTATAGACTCAGCCAGTGAGAGGAACAAGACTTTAGGTTTGGTAGAGATGGAAAATTTACTCCTCATCTCCTCATAAAAGGAGTGAAAAACTTGGTGTGAGGAACTCTCATGGGTAACAGTTACTAATTTGAGGTGTATCAGACTCTCAGGGTCAAGACCCTTTTCTTCTATTTTTATATTAATTACTTTTCCCTGTGTTTAATCAGATGGCTTAAATATAGTGAAATTTACAGGGTTACAGGTGCCAGGGGTGCAGTTAGGTGCAGCTTTCCCCTTGTGAAGGAAGGCTGCATGTTTAGTCCTGTGTTAAACCAGATCAGTAGTAATAAATAGTAATTATGCATCCTGCTCAAAAGAGATAGAAGAGAGCAAATAAAAACCTTTCAACATGAGACTAATCAGCAGGGACAATTTCTGTCAAGCCTATGGTGAAGATTCGGGTGAGAACTACAGCAACAGATACAGACAAGGGGTGACAATGCATTACAGCGAAATAACTGGTGTGAAAAAAATAGCCAGTTTGTCCTGTTGGAGAGTTGACACCTCAAGCTTCTGCCATGCATAGACTAGTCAGCTTCCAGTGGGTGACTAGAGTAGGGCTGTCATCCCTTTGTTCTTGGTCCCCTGTTGTTTCCTGAGAAGCAGAGTCCTGCTGAGGGAGGACGCTCAGGTTCCAGAAGGTGATCCTGCAAGGTGAAGCTGGATCAGGGATGCACTCCCACTCGAGAGAAGCTGGCTTGACTGGACTGTGGTGGATCCAAGGAGCAATCTCTGCTACTTTAACTATGGTGGGAGTAGACAAGGTAACAACAAAAGGGCCCATCCAATGGGGTTTTAATGGGTGAATATTATTTTTTAGATAATTTTTTTTAACTGAGTAGAATTACCATGGCAACAATATATTATCTGTATATATGTCCAAGAAAACACGTTGTTTTAAAAAAGTTAAAACCACCATCTTTAAGTATCAAAGCACATGTTTAGAGCCAGTAAAAATAGTTATTTTGTCTCTATTTAAGTAGAAGACCCTTTCTAAAAAATATGAGTTTGTGTCTGGAAGCACTTTAATGCCAGATAGCCACACATGTATATGAACAATTTCCTCAATCCTCTCTGCCTTGGTTATTTTTGAGAGGTCTGGCACAAGTGATTACATTTGAACTTTGATGGCATTCCCCCCTTTGTCTCTAAGCTGCTTATCTCTGAGCAGTCTCTTTTGAAGATCTGTCTCCCATCCAAGTACTAACCAGGCCCGACCCTGCTTAGCTTCTGAGATCAGACGATATTGGGCACGTTCAAGGTGGTATGGCTTCAGACTGAAGATCTTTCTTGATTGGTCATTTTTTTTCATTGTCAGGATTTGCTCTTTCCTGGATTTCGTTTGTTTGTTTGGTCTTGGTCCCACATTGGGGGGAAATACTGAACAGATCAGGTGGGAGTCAGTACCAAATAGACTGTTTTGGCCAAATTTAAGCAACAAAGAGGCTTAGAAGGAGTGGGTCTTAGGCAGTGGGCTTCTAGAGAAGGACAATACAAAACAAAATCTTACAAAAGCAGATGTCTAAAAAGCTAACCTGGTTGACACATAAGCACTTATTAGAGTCATTTTTTATGGACTTGATTGTAGATGCCCCAGAAGGATCAGAACTCTAATGACAGAAACTTAAGAGTCATGGTTAAAATTCTGATGGGCAATTTAGCAACTAACAGAACAATATATCAGTTCCACTAACCTTTTGTTACCGTGTTTATCTAAATTTTGTATATTAGAAAGCTTTATATAATTGAAAAACATAAATATATTTAATATATAGGAAACGGCAACAGCATCACAACTCTATAGAGGTTATATATACATATTAGTTTAGTTTTTCTTGAAGTAAAAAAACCTTAGATTTTTATCAGTTGTAGAGGGAAAGGAAAGTTTTAGTAAACCCAAATAGCCCAGTCACAGATACATATAGGGTACCAACTGTATTAGAATCACCCAAAACAACAATTGTTTAACATGAGGTCATCTAGAAAGTTTTATATAAACTCTTAAAAAAAGAGGTATGGAAGAGGCAGAGAGATGGCTCAAACACCAGTACAGGGTTTATTGTATAGGCAGGAGCCCTGTGGAGAGGACCCCAGCAAGAGAGCTAGAGCCCATTGCCATACACAGGCTTGGGCTAGATATAGGGGACTAGTAGAAAAGTACCAGGAAGGTTACCAAGGGATATTGTTGCAGGGATTTCCACACATGGAAAAGGAAGAACTATCACTTGTTGAAACTTTGATTTCCCCCCCAGGTCTAAAGAAACTGCAAGGTGCATATAAATGCAATCAATCATGTTTTGAAGATTGGATAATATCAAAAAGAGAATTTTCAGACCTTACATAACCTAGCTGTTCAAGTTAACATACTGTCATTTTAAATTTTGTAATAAAACTTTTTAATGTGAAAAAAAAAAAAAGAAAGATAAGTTGTGGTTAGGTCACTGTCTGTCCAACTGTCCTTGGCATCTATCCAGGGAGATAAAGGTAAGCCATCTGCAAGGGGGAGGGAGTCCTGACATGGCTGTCCTCATTGTTAACCCCAACATAAACCAACTTGTAAATGAACATGACTCAGTTACCTTAGTAGTTGAGACCCTGACAAAATTCACCAGAGAACACGGGTAAATATTTATGGGGACTAAGTGGAGTTAGGAAACATAGTGGCAAAGAATCATGGCTCAGATGTTGATAAGAGATCACATCCCAGATTTTTGACATTAACACATTGTTCATGACATAAACAAGAATCCACCAACCTGTAGCCAATGAAGCCCCCCCTAAAATAACAGGCCCAATCTGGCCATCCCAGGGCAAAAATTTCCTCCATCCAACTTGTGGAAGGAGTAGGACTAACACCTCCCCTCTGTTGAGTCTAATTAGAACTGGAAGTCTTGACTTTTTGAGTTTTTTTTTTTAATCCTACATTTTGGCTTTGTTTCACATAAGTATATCTGTTTTAACACTCACATCAGTGCAGCAGTTCTCTCTGTGCTCAGCTGCCTCTTGTTTTTCTGTGTTTTAATAAACTCTTGTTGCTTTGTCAAATTTGTGGGTTAACCTGTTGCACCAAAAATTCCTGACAGTTATCTTGACAAAACAAAAACCATTTTTAAGACAAATTTTTGTAAACATTATCAAGAACAATACAATATTTTAAAGATAGCCTTGTTGTTATGAGCTTAGAGAATTAAGTTTTAGTTTAGCATCAGTACATTAAATGAAATCTTTAATGTAACTGGATTTTAGTTAATCACTTACATAAGCATCTATAAGCTCCATCTTTTATGACAACTTACTCTGTACTTTTGACAACTTATTTTGTATCCCATTGGGGAGCTTGTCTTTATCTTTTTTTAAAAATGATTTTTAACCCTTTTTAAAAAATCATATCTTTAATATCATGTTACTTGTTGAAATTAATTGATAAAACCTTTTAACTTAGAACCTTATATTTGTATGGGAAAAAAAAACCCCAGAAAGAAAGCAACCATAAAATTATTTTTTTTGTATAAAAACAATTTATAGAAAGCTCATTTATTAGTAGACCCCTGTATTATAAGAGAGAATTAAATTCCAGATTGTAATTATGGCAGAATGAAACATGTTAAGGTCCTTTTTAATTACCCAATTTTCAAGATTCCTGCTGTGGGCTGTGGTCCCCCTTTTCTTCTTCTTCTTCTTTTTTTCTTTTCTCTCCTCTGGTCTCAGCTAGAGTGTTAACCCCTGAATGCCTTCATCTTAGTGAGACCTGATTGAAATAAGTTTGATAACCTGTTTTCTTAAAAAGTAGCAGCAGAACAGAGTAATAATTTTTACATATTGTCTCTATTCTGTTCTCAAGATGTTTACATATTTATGTGTAAAAAGCCTCAGCAGTTTATAGTAGAGATCTTTAAAACAAATACCCTGTTTGTTTTGTTACCTTGAGTATCATATTAACCTTATAGCAGCATTTTAAGAACCATTTTGAAGATGCTTACACATATTTACACACTGCGAGCACACCATTAGATGGATGTATAATCTGATCAGCCATTAGCAAGGCAAACATAAGCATCTCATGACTGTCTCAATAACAGACCAAGCTTACTGCACTAACCTTTTGGAACAGTTTTTATTTTTATTTTTTTTTTGACCAGTAACAGTCAAATTTGCTCCTTTTTTTTCTCACCCTTTTAGGTAGGTTCTCCCCATTTTATGCTCCCCTCCCTAGAAGTAAAGGTGCCAGCAAGCTCAGTATTTCTCACATATTTTAATAATCTTAAATTGTTTTTCATTTACTTTTTATTTTCAAGACATAAAACTCAGCTGAAGGAGTGTATTAAACCTTTCATCCTTTTTTGTCTCTAAAGATTGCATGACATTTTACTTTCTCTCTCTCCCCACTCCTTTCTCTTTCTCTCTCTCCCCCCTCACTTTATCCATGAAGTCCTCATCCCAATTTTGTTTCCATTCCTCCACTTCCCCCTTTCTACAATCACAACCCTTCTGTAACATTCCTTTTCTTTCAAGTCAGACCAGATCTTTTGTATCAGTGCAAGTCCATCCTTCATGTGCTAACTTTTGTAAGAGCTCAGTTAGTGCTGAGCCTCAGTCCTCCTTCAGGATGCCCATTTTGGGTGAAGATGTGAAAACTGGGGCACCAAAGCTACCCATCTAGACTAGAAGACTGATTTCTCCTCAGTCCACCCAATAAATTGCTACCTGAATTTAAGTAAACAACAGAGTCTTGTTTTTGAAGACCAATTTTAGCCTCTTGGATTTTCCCATTCTCCTGGGTGTTAGGTTTTTTTTTTTTTTTTTACAATTACTCTGTAAAGTTTATTAACCACAGTTTTATCTAGTGACCCTTCCTGGGCCATCCTACACAAAAGCAGACCAATCTACTTCACAAAGGACCTTTAGCTTGTTAGGAGTTAACTTAACTCCATAGTATCTATTAAATCCCTTTTTAAAGTTATAAATCATACACGCCAATGGAGTGTTTTTACTCTAATTTCCACATATTTCTTCCTGTTACCAGACTGCCAGACAGACACTTACTTCACAGCTGGGCTGTGTCTCAGCTCACATTTTCATATACTCTCACACAGCACAGCACTTCTACCCTACTCCCTGAATCTGAGAGACAAGGTGTCACTCCAAAAAAGGTGATTACTAGGGTGTCTCATTGGGAGGTGCTCAATCTCCCCTTCTGCCTCCTGGGGCAGGCCTGAATTTGAACCCAGGTGACAAGGGATGTAATAATTCACCATCTCTGCAATCCCTGGCAATGAGCCCCCAAGAAATGTTGTGGGATGTTTGCTAGCTGAGATACGGGACTCTGGAGGCAATTAGCAGGAAGCAACATTGTATTTTGCCAGTACAGACGCAGTGGACTTGTGTCTAAAGACTGAGCCCCAAGAACAAAGAGGTCTCACCTTATATACCCTTGCAAGCAGCTTACAGAAGCAAAAAGCAAGGTCTAATCCATATATGGTTATATTTAATTTTATTGGCTACTTTAGCCTAGTGCTACCTGACTTTCCCCTCCCTGGTGCCACGTGACCTTCCTCATGTTCAGATTTCTCAGATTTTATCTCTCTGCTATGCCATCCCTACCTCCCTGCTGCTTTCTCAGGACTCAGGACTAGTCTTTTTTCTTCTGATCCTCCTCCCTGCTACAATTTCAGATGAAAACATCACCTTCTTGAAATCCTTAGCATGAAAATGATCAATTAGATTAGAAACTCATTCACATTCACATAGGAAATCATGAAATCATATTTGCCAATGAAAGAAAACAGAGTGTGTTAGTATGCTTTCTCTTACTGCAATAAATATCCAAGGTAGATCAACTCATAGAGAGAAAAGGTTTATTTTGGCTCACAGTTTGGGAGGTTTCAGTTCATGACCCCCATTGTTTTGGGTTGGTGGTGGTTGATTCATCATGGCAGGAGTGCATACGGGAGCAAAGACATCAACCTTGTGGCCTGGAAGTGCAAAAGAGAGAAAGAGAGGAAGAGACAATCACCTTTGAGAGCACACCCTTCAGTGATGTAAAACATGCCTCTGGGCCTCAATTCTGCAAGGTTCTGCTGCTTCCCAATTGTGTCACCCTGGGCCATTGGGGGACACTGAGGATCAAAACTGTAGCAAAGGCTATTAGAATCTGAAATATATTACCAATTATTGCAAAATTTGAATAGTTATCAAAATTTTTAATTATTTTTATCACCTACTTGTGACAACAAAGTTTTTTCTCATTTCTTTCTTGTTGATAATCAAGAAATTATCATTACAAAACCTTGACAAGAAATAAAAGTGGGCTTTTCAAAACAATGGTGGACTTTTAAAAAATAAAAAATTAAATATTTGGGAATTGAAAAATTCAACATACCTCTCCAATTTTTATTTTGTATTACCATAAATTATATAATATAAAAAGAGGATTTTTTTTTGTCCATGTCATTTAGACATAGGAGAGAGGATTAAGGAGATTTAATGGCAATGAAGGGGAAATTCAGGGCAGTAAGGGAAAGGAGAGAGGTCCCGGGACTTGCATTTTGAGTAGAGTCTAGGGGTTTTAGGTTTGCAGGAATGAGAGGTATTGGTAGTGTCAACAGGCCTTGAAATCTTAGGGATAAACATGGGTCAAACCCAGATGGTTAAATGGCACTTGCAAGGCTGGATATGCCTTCATTGGGGCTGTAAATAGAATATGGAGAAGTGTTCAGTGTCTTGCAAGAATCAGCACTGGAGAAAGAGGAATGAGAACTCAGGCTTAGATGCAGTGAGGCTCAGTAGGTTACGTGAGCCTCTGGCTACTGTGACTCAGCTAGGAAGCTTCCTCTCATGTGCCCAGTCAGAGAGCAGTTGTTGGCTGGGAAGGCAGGAAGTATGATGTGGACCATGCTTGAAAGAAATAGGAGCTACTTTTGCATCACCTCACTTTTGAAAATCTTTGTGGAAGTGTTCTGGACAGGGGGCAGTCCAGCTGCAGCTGTCCTCATACTCGGACTCCTACCCTGTGAAAACCCACGGAAACCCTAAGGTCTAGCCCTGTGCCTCCAGGCCAGGCCAACCCAAACAACTTTGGCTCAAAAGAAAAGGGCATGTTATAATCCAGCTTTACCACTTGAAATAAAACTAAAATATCTTGGGGTTGTGGCTCAGTGGTAGAGCACTTGCCTAGTACGCATGAGGCCCCAGGTTCAATCCCCAGCACCACACAAACACACAAATCCTCAAAATAGAGGGAGTTTTTGATTTACTCTTTTTAAATTTTTGCTGCTGGAATTAGGATTTTGATAATTACACTATTCTGTCTTCTAAGTCTGATATGCTACTAATGAAATTATCCTTTCTAAATGATTTAAAGCTGATGCTGTACGTATCATTCATTTTGCCACAGTGATCAGAGATGCTTGATGAAGGGCCATCTGTTGGGAGTGCAATGTGGAACATCTTTTTCAGAAATCAATAAAGCCGTAATGACATTATTATGGAGCTGCACTCAACAGACAACAGGCATAAGTATAAAACAACACTAACATTTTGGATTATGTGCCTTTAAAATAATTTTAGATAAAAATGGAATTTCACTTCTGTCAGATGTCCTGTTATTATTACTATTATTACTGATAACACAGCACTAAGAACGCGATGGGGGAGAAGAAGGAGCAAGGAATAGGCTTAGTATTTGTTGTCAAAATCTAAGTGATATCTGCATCATGCACTTTATCCCATCTCCGTGACTGCCTGGTCACCTCCTCAACACTATTCTCTTCTTCACCCAACACAGGACAAGAAACGTATGTTGTGTTTTGCAGGATTCTTCCTTATGTACTGCAAAAGATATTACTCCCTCCAAATGCTCATCTCACACACACACACACAAAACCACACTATGGAGATCTGTGCTTCTGCTCCCCTTCTGCCTCCTTATTCTCTTCCTTAGGCTGCTGAATTAAGTTCCTCTACTCTATGAAACGGGCATTAAGACCAGAATGCCTATCAAGTCGGGGGCAGTCTTCATTATCTTCATGCCTGCAATGCTTGATGCCTTGTCTGGTGTGGAGAAGGTTTCAACCACACTCCATAAATTACCTTACATGACTCCATGAGTCATGGCCCCATAAACAAGGAGTCGGAAGAAGGTGAGTCTTGGGCGGTGGGCTGGTAGAGAAATAATGGGATGAGGTGAAGCCTGCTCATATAGTAAATGTTTCTGTTTAACTCTTTCTTTTTTGTTTTTGCTTTTTTCCATTTAATTAATTAATTAACTTACTTATTAGCATATTATAGTTGTACTGGGGGTCCACTGTGACATGTATAAAAGTGCTTACAATGTATCTTAGTTGAATCCACCCCTCCATCATTCTCCTTTAGCCTCCTACCTCCCTCTTTTTAGAATAATTTCAACAAGTCTCATTGTTCCATTTTCATACATGAATACATAATACTTCCACTATATTTGCCCTCCTTCACCCTTTCTTATGCTCTCCCTCTTCTCTACTAGTACCAAACCCTGACAGGATCTGTTTTACCTTCCTATCCTCCATGTATATTAAATGTTAAAAATGATTTTCTCTTAGATTTCAGTCAACTAGAAGAATAAGAAGGAAGCATTCTTTGGTTAAAGAAAGAAATTCTAAATTTCTGAATTAGACTCCTCTTTAAGATGGCTCCAGTTACGTGTCAACTTGACTAGGCTAATATCCAGATAGACAGTTAAACATTATTTTGGTCTGTGATAGTACAGCCAGAATCAATTAGGGTTTGAATCAAAGACTGAGTTAGGAGGATTCACCCTTACCAGTATCTGTGGGCATCATCTAATCGGTTGAGGGAGGGTTTGCATAAAACAAAAATGGAGAGGAAGAGCAAATTCTCACCCTTGCATTTGGAGTTGGAATATCCATATACTGCCCTCAGAATTTCTTGTTCTCCAACCGTTAGACCTCAGTTTTTAAACCAGCAACTCTTCCTCATCCTTCCACAGTTCTCAGGCCTGTGACTAAGATGCAATTACACCACCACCTTTCCTGGTTCTCAACTTGAAGATGGCACGTCATGTGAGCCAGTTAGTTCTCATAATAAATTTCATGTGATATATCCATGTATCTATCTATGATGGTTAAATGTTTTTTTTTTTTTTTTTTGGCAGTGCTGTGGATTTAACCTAGGGCTTTGTGCATGCAAGGCAAATGTTCTGTCTATTGATCTACATCCCCAGCCCGTATAGTGGTTGGTCTTGATTATTAACTTGATAGGATGGAGACTTCTAGGAGACAGTAAAGTAGACTCTGGGTGTATCTGTGATGCTGTTTGTTTCCAGAGATCTTAGACCATGAGGTGTCTGACCCAATGGATACTTTAATCCATTGATGGATTCAAAATCTTAATAGACTATGGAGAGGTGGTGCCACTGTGGGAGGTGGACATGTCAGAGGAAATGGGTCACTAGGGCTGTGCCTTTGAATGGTACATCTTGGCCCTGGTTCCTTCCTGTTACTCTTCTTTGCTTCCTGACTGCCATGAGGCAAGCAACCACACTCTGTCACCCCACCCCCAATGATGTTTGGTCCTGTCTTGGGCCCAGAGTGGTGGGAACAGGCACTCATGGACTGAAACTTCTGAACCCATGTGCCAAAATAAATCTTTCCTCCCCTTAAATAGTCTGCCTCAGATATTTGTCATAGTGACAAAAAGCTTGACTAACTTTTTGTCTATCCACTACTATCCAGTAGTGGCTACTACTGGCTCTGTTTGTCACTAACACACTGATTGACAGGACTGGGTGGTTTGAGACACCAAAGGAGTGTCTAAAGGGTGATGTGGCTAAAAGAAGTACTTAAAGGAGTGCTAAGACATAGAGTTGACAGAACCATCACTGCCACCTTTGCTGTTTTCCACATGTAGGGCCGTTCCTTATTGCTTTGTAGAGCCATCAAGGTTTTCAAAGCAGCAGATCCAGGACACAGTTGCTGCCTGTATTGTTTATTCCTGAGCAGTGGCACAAGGCCGCTCATTCCAGGGCCCTCTTCTGTAACCCTGGTGGACCAGAAACCATCTGTGTGGCATTTCTGTCCAGAGTGTTTCAGCTTAATCACTGTCAAAGCCAGGGAAAGCACTGGCCTGCTTTCTTTGCAGCCTGGTCTCCAACAGGAGCTAGTGGGCTCAACTCTTGCCAAAAGCGAATACTTTATGTGACTGACTATAATAAAACTGCCTGTGAAAAGCTGGTTTATACATCGAGACACAGACATAATCTAAGCAGCAATTGTAGTTATAGGGAAAAAATAAACAACAGAATAAATCATCAAATAACTTTCTTTCTTTCTTCCCAACCCAGCTTTTCCTTCTCTTTTGCGTCCAACCTATGTCTCTTTGTGAATAGTTTATTCTACCAGAGAAGCTGTTTGATCAACTTGGAACATATCAGCTGAAAACAAATTGATTTGATTGGGGTGGAGTGTCAAGAACCCTTTGTCTGTAATAGGAAAAAATGGGGGCTGGGATGGTATCCAGCAGGGGGACAAAGGAAAGGCATCATAGTTTTGAGTCAACTCACTTGGCATCCATTTAAAACAAGGTCAGCCCCTCATCTTCACACCAGCTGAAGAGTGAAAAATCATTCCAGACTTTTGCTGCTTCCCCAGGACAGTCTAGATGTGTCAGCTGAGGACAGCAGAGAGTTAGACATTCCTACAGGTCCCTTCCCTCAGACTTTGAAGGAGGAATCAATTTTGTGACTCTCCAGGTGGGCAGAGGACACAGGAGACTGACTCACTGACACAGGCGATGTTAAAGCTGGGAGTAAAATAGCTACAACTACCCACCTCAGTTTGCTGGGTTATTTCATCCTCTGTCATGACGAACATTTCTGTGATGTTAAAGAGAGAAGTTTGGTCTGAGATATTACACTCTTATCAAAATATGTGCTCATTCTTATTACTCACAGATTGATAAAATATGGTCTAGATAGCTGTTAACAATCCAGATTGAGCTGTCCTTTGGCTTAGTTTTTCCCATCTGGTTTTGGTTTTGGGGCTGTCTTTCAGGCTCTGAGCAATTATAATAAAAAGGAAGATTGAGAAAATAAAAACAAAATATGATTTTGAATTTTATCCAGCCCAACACTGTAAAAACGTTTTTTTAATAAAAGAAATCAAGATTAAAACATGATATTGTCCTAGAGACTGTTGCATTAAATATCGAAATCAGTGCGCAGACATAAAATGCACGCTTCATTCTTGAATGTCATGTTGAAGAGAGAAAAACGATCATTCTAATCCACCCTGAAACTCTGGGGGGGGGGGGTTGGGGGGAAGGTGGGAGATCCAGCAACAAGGCAAGCATGAAAGTTTATTGACTAGAATGGCTAAGACATTGGAGCCACGCAGCCAAGCTTTTGCGGGTTATCATCAATCCTCATATTGCAGAGGATCGTCAGATTCTCCTTCACGAGGTACCATCTACCAGGACACAACGAAACCAAATGTTCTCACTCATCTTGGTTGCCTCGAGGTTGGGATGCGGTCTATTCCAGGCCTCCTGGTTATAACACGAAAGGTGAGCATATGGCATGGGCCGGCTATTGCATTAAGTCCATTAGAAGCAGTTTTTGTTCATAAGATACAGTTGTATTATTGTTATTCCTGCCTCAACTGGGAGGAAATCAAAGCTTGAAGAGTTAAGACTGGCCTTAGGTCTCAGAGTTAGTAACAGGGTGAAAAAGTAGGGCTCCCTCCTGGTTGGGTTTCCCACCTTGTGCAGTGCCTGCCCTGTTAGCACAATGGTTAATACAGTCCATTTGGCCACCTGTGTCCTTGCATCCCTCTTCTGCTACATGGGAACTTCTTGACAGTGAACAAGAAATCAGTGGGCACTGTGTGGCACATACTGGAAGTGACTGTACGCTGGGGATTTATAATAACTAAGACAACAGCCTTGCCCAGCGGGTTCCTCGTTCCTTCTCAGATGTTCAGTAGTCCATTTTCAATTGCATATGACTTCTCAAAAGTGGGCAGGTGCAGTTCCAGCACAACTGAGGCATAATTGCCATTGTTATGCTTGGTATCTGCAAATTTAATTCTAATTACAGAATTAGCTGTTGTATTGTCTCAAAAAAGAAAAGGAAGTGCTTTAATTTAACATTTCAATAGGAAGTATATGCATATTTACTAACTTCATTGTAAAGCTATCATCAAGTGCTTTTTTAATATTTATGCCACAAAATGCAATTAGCTTTTGTGATGGAAGATGCTCGGGTCTTATTTTATTTAAAAAATTTTTAATTATCATATTGTTGCAGTGGGGTACATTGTGACATTTACAGAATCCTTACAATATATCATAGTCGAATTCACCCCCTCCATCATTCTCCTTTAATCTGCCTCCCCAAAAGTAGCCTTATTTTAACGAACTTGCTGTAGGCATATTGCAGGTACTTAGCTCAGTCCTCAGGTGCCCTCTAGTGGTCATAAGTAGTAAGTAACTAATTAGGTGAAAATGAATTTGTCCAGCAGGGTGTTTTAGTAACTCAGTACTCACTTCTGTCCTGACTTATAAGAGATAAAGTATAATAAAAAATATTGTCTTCTTTGTCTTCCTAAGTTACTGTAACTTTTGAAATGCCTCATACTATTAAAAACACTAGTAAAACAATAGTTTGTGTATGTAACGTAAGTACACATTCCTATATTCATCGTATCCTATGAAATAATAAATGTTTGTATACCTGGGATTTTTACTAAGAAATAGAAAAGAAAAAAGGAGAGGGGAAAGGAAATGCTCAGTTTTTGTTTGACTGAAAGGCCATTGCCTTCCTTCCTGCGAGAATGAGATCCACCCTGGACCTTACAAAGCCTGCTCTAGCTAGATGCCCAAGCCACAGGTCTCACCGAAGAAAGCAGAACACTTCACAACGCCTCACACTTAGTGAGCACTCAATAAATAGTTATGGCACACTCTGAAACAGTCCAAACCGTCCTGAGGGTTTAAGCCTTTGGAAAGTTATCCTGGGGGAGTAGGGGTTTCTATCATGTAGGAGATTGTCAATATCTAGATGCTTTCAGGTAAAATTATTCCAAAGTCATTCCCAGAGGAGACTGTTGCGTTCACATTCACAGAAGCAACAAGTATTTTAAAAATTCACTGATTTAAATCCATGCAGTGTTGCTCTGAGGATCACTTCTCACAGCGTTCTCAAAGTGCATAAAATTCAGAAATATTTTAATATTTTATTGTGAATTGACACGAAATCCTATTATCTTAAGTTTGTACAGGGCCAAACTATTTTTCAGCAGTCAACACCTCAAATTTAGTCTGATGATAATTTCTGCTTTGTAGTTTCAACCAGAAAACACACAGACATCTTTTCCCACAAGGTGTCACTATAGTACCTACGATGTATGTATCTATCTGTGACCTTGTTTAAAAAAAAATCAAAAGACATTCATACATAGGCACCTGATCCTGAAATTAAGCCTTTATGAATTCAGCCAATCTATGGATAACCAAATAGCTACCACATGCGAATGAAGGTAAACATACGTGTTTAGCTATCCAGTGAAACCTGAATTGTATGAATCCAGGCCTGAATTGCAAAGCTGGTAAACTGAAAATACATTAGTTGGGGTTATTAGACAAACATTACAGAGATACAGTCAATGCCACGCACAGGAAGGCCGTCTCACCAAGTGTCTGATGCACTAACTGAGGTCTAGATCTGTAATCTGACGTGTGATAAGGATGGACACTGAGTGAGTTCTGCCTGCTGAGCAATTGCCTTGTTCTTTGTTTCTGTTTTAAGTGAGCCCAAGGTTAAGAATCAAGAAGTCAGGTAGACCAGAGTTCAAAATCCATCTTAGCCACCTGGGTAACCTTTTGGCACACTAATTAACCTCCCTGAGTCTGCTTTCTGATTTGTACATGGGGATAGTAATATCTACCTCATCATGCTTGCTGTGACAGTAAATCAAGACAACACACATATAATGCCTCGCACAGAGCAGATACTCAATAAATTATGGCGTTATTATTAATTTCTAGAGGGACATGTTAATCAGAATCACACTCAGTGCTTTGATCCCAGGCCTGAGTTTGACTCTCAGTTATGGAATTTATGGGCAATAAGATTGAACGAATATGTAAAAATTTAAACACTTGGAACAACTGATATTCCATGATGCCCTTTATTCCAGGTTTTGTTTGCTAAGCTCAATTACTTGTTTGAAGGGTAGAAAGACCTGGCCCTGCCTTCTGCAACGGCCCTCTTCTGGTGGCTGTAACTGAAATTTGCCTTAAGTCTGGCAGCTGCACATAGTTAAGCCTCATTTGGTCGATTGTTAGGCAGCGGTGCGGTTCCTCCTCCTCCTCTTGTACTAATCCTACCACGTTGCAGTGTATTAGTTTCCTGTTTGTAAGTCATCAATAGCTCCTGAGGCTCTGAGCATAAAGCACAAATATGGCAGACACCTGTGGCTTGCCCCACTCGTTGAATCAGCACAGATGTTATGGCCAGGATGTACTCCGCACTCGCTCACCCCAGCACCCTTTGCAAAGGAAGATTCTGAATGCCAGGAGCGTGAGATAACTTGCCCAAAGCCATGGTTCTCCTCAATTGCTGAGCCAAGACTACAGCTCGAGTACCACTACTCCTTGACTGTGGATGAGGACACCTTAATCCCAGAAAAGCCAGGACTACTTTCTTCACCCTAAGTTGAAGAACAGTTAACATCTAGCCAGTCCTAAGAAGATGTCTCAAGGTTAGCAAGAAACCCATCTTTTTGTTTGATGGTGTCTCCTTTCTTAAACTTAAATTTAGTTTGTTCCCTAAATTTTTAAGTGGGACAACTAAGTAAAATGAAACAATACAATATTGCTGGTCGTTTCTGCAAGGTGAGCTGGCGAGAGGTCACACTGAGGGGTGAAGTCCCCGGTACAGGGGGAGGAAGCTGTGGGGACACGGTGTGACAGGCCCTTGCTGTGGAGGAGTGTACTCTGCAGACCATGACGTCCGTCTCGCCTGGGTGCTTGTTTGAGACACAGAATTCTGGGCCTTCTCCACACATCTTGTATTGGAACTGCATTTCAACAAGATTCTCTAGTGAGGAGCCTGCGAATCCAAACCAGGGCCTCTATGGCCAAAACCCCACTCCCAGCCCTGGGGAGAACCTTAGTTTTTGTGGTACTGGGGGTTGAACTCAGGGCCTGGAGGTTGCCAGCAAGCGCCCTGCTACTTGAGCCACACCCTCAGCCCTTTTGCTTTACTTTGTTTTTCAGATGGGGTCTCTGGTTAACTTTGCCTTGGTTGGCCTCAGACCATGATGTTCCCGCTGCTACCTCCAAGTAGATGGGATTACAGGGGCCTGAGTGGCACCTTCTTACACCCCGTGCCAAATTGGTTCATGGGAACAACATCCTGCCTGGGCCCCTTTCCGGTGCTGTGTTTGTCTAAGGGGAAAAAGCGAGAAATCCTTGGCACAGTTGACACTAGTTTGGAACTTTGCAGATGACAGGTTCCCTCTCCTTTCCTAGAAATTTATTGACTATGACTTGTTTCACAAGGAGTTAATTCTAAAAAATTGGAGGAAGAAGTTTCACCTGACTTTTTAAAAATTGGGAATGTAGAAAGAAGGAAAGAAACATTTGTCAGGGTAACGTGACCGTCACTATTCTTACATCCCCACCCACAGATGCAGATTTGCATTTAATGTTTTGCATAAGTAATGCTTCCAGCTGATTCAAAAAAGGCAAAGAGGTATCAAGTCTTTTGCTGAGTGCTCCTTTCACCCCCAGGAACAATTACGGATTTCTGTGAATCTTTCCAGATGTGCATAATCCAGCCAATATGGGTGTTTTCTCCATTCTTAACACACGCAGCTTCTTAAAAACAGTTTTTACAACTACTAAAAGGTCCACAGTCATGACACACTGTCAGTTGCTTTTTCACCTTCTCTTTTGCCATAAGCCTTCCCTGTGTTTTCACAAATGTCCAAACAGTATTTCAGAGTGCATATTTGTAACGTACTGGACTAGCAGAGGTTCCTTTTGCACACGTTGGCTTTTCTTTCTTCTCAATTAGATATTATTGTGATGAAATCCTTTGCACATAGAATTACTGCCACCCAGTGGGGACAGGGTGGAGCTGGAAGAGACACGGTCAGCAATCTCAGAACAGCCTGTATTCTTGTCCTTCCTGAGTCCTGGTTATTCAATTCTGTAGACTACTCTGCAACCTACTAATAAAATCTCCTTTAAAAAAATATGAAGAGGTATTTATAGCTTGCAACAAATAAGACTTAATTACTACACAAAACAATGAGAGAGAAAGAAAAGATTCTTCCATCTGGTGCAGTGTTAATTCCACATACGGTGGTAAAGGAATGTGTCACCTAGTGAGGAGAGTGGAACTGTAACAACTCCACTGCCTACAGCTGAGGAATGGCAAAGGGACATCCAGAGGAAGTGAGCACGGAAGAGGAGTTTGTTCTCATTATAGGAGGGGAAGGATGGGGGAAGGAGAAGCATTTCACTGAAAAGCTTTCTGGAGAACTCAGAGTTGAGGAGATTTAAGTTCATAGGAAGGAGTACCTGGTCCATCTTCTCTCTGTGAAGCCACAGGCCTAGGAAGAATTGAACAGAAACAGTTCTTAATTAGAGACATTTTGAGACAGATTGACCAACCAGAGCAAACCCACAGCGCTGAAGCTCATCACAGGAAAATTCAAGACGAGACACTGAGCACAAGGAGACGAGAAAGGATTGGGCTCATAAGGGTTGCTGATATACACAGAGGAAAACATGATTCTGAAACTTTGGGAACACCCATTCTTGAGGTAGTGGATGGGTGGATAGCAATGAAATCCTCTCCCCCGCCTCGAAAGGGCTTACTTACTTTATCACTATCCTCCAACCCAGTCCAGTATTAAATTCAGCCTTATAGAGCCAGTCCATGGGATTTAAAGGAAAATGAAGCCTGGATTATTTGTGTTAGATTCCAAAGGGAGGGGGGGCCTCAGAGAGCCCCTGGGGATTGCAGGGGGGTGGGATGGGGTCATTATTTCTACTAAGTGGCATGCTGAAATAGTAGAAATTGTAGGATGTGATCATAAAGAAATGCAATTGTGTTCTCTCACTGTCTTGTGGTCTATAGGAAACCTACAATTTTGATGCATTGTAAATGGGGTCCACCTCCCCAAATATTTCCCAAGGGGTCACCACTCAAGGAAAATGTAACCAGCTCCTCACTCTTTAGATTTCTCAGCCATTACTAAGGTACCATCAGACCACATCTACCAAGCTCCTGAAGGCAGAGTTCATCCCAGAAGCTGGTATTTACTGGGCTTCAGAGCACAAGGAGAGCTCGGTCTCTTCCATGGGTAGATGGAAGTTCTCTTGGGAGGTTTTCTGAATCCTTTTTCCAAGGCTTGACCCACTCTCAATGCTTTATAGGCTGAAGATATACAATTAGCTAAGGAGTCTAAAATCAGCTTTGGGGTTTTTGGTCATTTTTGTTGTTGTTGTTTTTACAATTCATAGTTGGTCTTCTACCAACATTTTAACATATGGGTATGATCAAGATATGGTTACATTTTAATCACTCTTAATATATGACAGGAACATGCATACATATTCACATTCAAATTCATGTCAGTTTTAATATAGTTGCTTTTTAGCACCTAAAATACTAAGACATTTGTGTAATATGTTATTCTGGGAACAATACTAGCCTGGAAGGATCTGAATTTCCTTGAATTTCAAATTTTTATGTCAAAGGGTTTGCATGTTCTTGGAGATTTAAACTTCCAGCTTGAAAGTGTGCATTTGTCAAGAGGAAAAACAGCCATATTGTTTCCTAGAGGAACAAGCAAATGAAATGTCACAGTGAGGACCAATTTAGGCTGGAGATTCTGTAGGTATGTGTACATTGCTGCATGTCAGTGGGATGAATTGGCGTGGAAAAACGTCATTTTGGGTGGGCACCCTTTTATGTTATCAAAGAGTGGGAAGAAGAGAGATGGAGAATTGGCCCTTGTCATTTTCAATGTTCACTGCTTTCTCCTGCAGGTAGATAAAATGCATAAGTCCAAAATGCACACACCAGAGCTGCTTTTTGGCATCACCAAAATCCCTCACTTACCTGCATCCCCAGGTGCACCTTGATACTACCACATGCAGGCCATGAAGCTCTCTGCAGCTGGGCTTTGTTGTTTCAGCCCTGAGTGAACCACACTTTGAGTGAAACTCCTTTACCATTCAGCCTGAGCAGATTTGTAAATTAGGGTTGAAGTGTTGTATAACACAACACTTGAATTTCCTCTGATATAAATGTGAATTTACATGCAATTGGTACACACACACGTTTCGTAGCCTGGAGGTTCCTCTGAGGCTGCCAGTGGTAGATACAGTGTTAAGTCACCCCACAACCTTCTGGACAGTGGGGATGGCCAGAAGGGAACATTAGCAGACTGAAGTCTAGCCTGGTCTTTGTGGACTTGCAGAAGTAGCTAGGGGACTTCCGGGGACCCCACACGAGCAGCCAGGGGTATGAATACAAATGTATGCTTATTAACACTGTTAACCTCTTGCGTGTCATAAGAAGTGTGGAAGGGGGTACCGGGGTTCTTAGGAGGTGTCGTAAAGATTTTCTTTTCCTTTGGGTCTTCTTTCTCTATAAGACTCACTTGTTTTTTTTTTTTTTTTTTAAAAAAAAACATGACCACATCTTGCAGCTTGGTTAGGCTCTGTGAAGAGTTTTAGAGAAAAAAATGGCATCACTTAAATAAATGAGCAAGAGGAGACCAGAACACAGAGCTCCAGCCAAGCCACGTCTTGCTGTAGCAGGAGAATAAGAAAAAGTGCTCCTTTAAGCTTCTTCAAGACGTGGATAATATCTTATTTGGCTTTTCATCCCCACAAGTGGCCATTCAATAAATGCAGCTAATTAAGGAATGACTGAATTAAAGGCACACAGCAGGCAGTCTGATAAGACAGACGCCAGGCCAATATGATCTCTTGGAGGGCAGAGGCCACCCTTGTGCCTTTCTAGCGACCCCCTTCTTGTCTCTCCCTCCTTCCTGCTTCAAGCTCTGAGGAGGGATTGCATGCCCACTCTGAGGCTGATAAGTGATTGTTCAGGATAACTGGATTGCAGTCATTTATTTGTAACCATTGTAAATGTCTGAGAAATGGCGTTGGTACCATTTTAGCTTTGAATTTTAAAAACTACAGAAGACATGTATGTTCAATTTAGAAAAGAGTAGAAAACAAATAAATTGAAAAGAGCAAAATCATTCACTATGCCTGTGGAGGAAGCAAGATAAAGATCTCTCTGTATAAAAATGGGCTCCTACCGTACTTACAGTTTGTGCCCTGTTTTTTTCTTTGCGACAAACTGAATATCTTTCTATGGTGTGATTTTAGAAGTGCAAGACTCTAACAAAGATTAATCGGTTACAAATTTATTTTAAAAAATTAAAACAAAGGGGTAGTTCCCTGTCCAGGCCTGACTCACTCCCATTTGCCGTGCCTCCCGGATCCAGTAAACAGCGTCAATCTTCATGTGACATAGAAAAGGAATGGGTTCACCTAAAAATGGAATATTTTAAAAATCCAACTAAAGAGCCTTAGCAGAGAGAGGGTGAAATTGAAGAAGAGAGCTCACAGGGCTGTCACCCTCCCCAGACCCCAAGCACCTGGTAAGGCGCACAGAGGCCAGGAGTTGTGCTCTCTGGAACAAGAGAGAAGTGTCAAGAAGGGGAAAGAAGTAGCCCTCTTATCAGCCATGTTCATTCAAAGGGATTATTTGGGCTTCAAAATATTTGCTACTCTGGTCCTGGTACCACTCAAAGTCAAAACCATCTCAATGTAAGTTTATAAACCCAAGGCGGGGATGTGCTGGACAGAGCTGGACTTTGTAGGCATCGCAGAGTTGGAAGTGGAGCTGTTGCACCTGGACGCCAGGGAACAATGTGAGGACTTTGTTTTCTCCTTGTATCCCAGGAAGACTTTTAGTTCAGTAAATAAATAATCTGATGCTTCAACCATGTGATTTCAGAGGTTTTAGTGTGCTCACTGAGTTGCGCTCCTATCGTCACTAATTGTTTTAGAACATTTTTGTCACTCGAAGCCTTGTAATGGCCATCACTATTTTCCTCTCATCCCCGTGCTGGCAACCACATGCATGAACTTGCCGTTCTGGACCTGTCACGTAGAATGATACAATATGTGACCCTTTGTGACAAACTTCTCTCGCTGATGATGTTTACAAGGTCCACCCATGTTCTGGAATGTTTTAGAAATGCATTCATGTTCGTGGCTGAATAGTGAACGGCTGTATCATATTTTGCTCATCCATGCATCAGTCGGCAGTATGGTAGATTCTACCCTTTGTGCTACTATGAAATGCACTGCTACGCACGCCTTTGTACACATTTTTATATGAACATATATTTTCAATTCTCTTGAAGAATCGGATGTTTTGAACATTTCTTTGAACACAATTCAAAGATTTGGAAACTGCATATTTTCTGCTCAATTTTTCTGTAAAACCAAGACTGCTCTAAAAATAAAGTCTGCTAATTAATTTTAAAAATGCATTAGTTCAGGGTGAATGCGATTTGACCTGGCTTGTGGAAGGGCAGTGGCGTGACAAGAATTTGACTTTCTCAGTGTTGGTAAGAATGACAGGCAGCCCCGTGAAGAGTCCAGGCCTTTGGAAAAGCCAGGTCAGGAATACTGCATTAGCCCAGCTGACTTCATTACTTTCTTAATTCTCTGCTAAATAAAATGAAGCATTCAGTAAACCTGAATGAGTGTGTGGTCTCCTCCCCAACAGGGTGGCCTGAAATGCCACAGGTAATGGTCTTTCCTTAAAAGTATTACAAAGCATAAAACAATAGGGGCTGAGTTGAGGAAATTAGGAAACAGAGATGAAGGTAAGTGGGAAATGACAATATTACCCTGCAGCTTTCAACACCATGGCTGACATAGTTCTCTCTTTTCTGGTGCTGGTGGTTGAACCCAGGGTCTTGCATATACTATAGGCAAGGATATATTTTCCCACACATTTTATTATTGCATACTAATTGTATAATGAGAGGGGTTTTGTTGTGATAGCTCAATACATGCATATAATATAATTTTTCATACTCACTGCCTCAATTACTCTTATCACTCTTTCCCACTCTATTTAAAAATATTTCTTGTAGTTTTTAAAACATGGTTTTCATTATGATCTTTCCATTCATGTATACAATGTACTTTGGTCATCTTCTCCCCCTTGTTCTCTCCTTTCCCCCAAGGACATAGATTTGTTTAAAACATACAATCATACAGTACAGTTTTCTGTCTTTTCTGTAGTCAATGAACTATGAAAACATTTTGGAAATACCTGTTTAGAAGGATCTACTAATATGGTACTGTCTCCCTTAATTTTATTGATAACAAATCTAATCAAATTAAAATTGCTTTAAGGTGGGGGGGGGGTGGGGGGAGTTGCTGAGGCTCTTCTTTCTTCTAGTCCAAGCAGGCACTTCCAGGTATTTATTTATCCTAGGTTCAAACAGTGCTAGTCTCAAACACAGGCGAAACAGAGAGAACAGGATCTAATCTACAGGGACATAGTGACTCTGAAACTTGATAGTGGGCTCCCTTGGATAGGAGACATTTAAGAGGAAATGGAAACCAGGAAGAGAGTTTGGTTTTGTTACAAAAATAAAAAAAGATATGAAGAGGAATTCTAGGGTTTCACTGTGGTAAGTCACTTGAAATCTGGAAATTTTGAAAGCTGAAAAAGGGAAATCCCCTGTAAGGGAGGCTTATGGTGGGGAATTCCCAGGCTCCTGTGAACCACTGATGCCCCCAGGTGGTACCCACGACCTGAGGCTGACGGGTGGGGTGTGGTTTGCAATGCTGTGGTCAACAATTCTTTTTAAATCATAGTTATTATCAGATGTGAAGTGTTTTGCTTCAGAGGTAATATTTTGCCACCCAAATTTGAAAGCCACTCATAATACATATTCATTTGAGAATAATTGGAAAACATAGGCAATAAGGCTGGGCACTGGTGGGTCACACCTATAATCCTAGCTACTTGAGAGGCTGAGATCAGGAGGATCACAGTTGGAGGGCAGCCCTGACAGGGGAGATGCCATTTCCAAAATAACCAGAGCCAAGTGGACTGGAAACGTGGCTCAAGCTCTAGGGTGCCTGGTTTGTAAATCCAAAGAGTCCTGAGTTCACCGACCCACCAAAAAAGAAAAAGTAATAAATATCATCATGTCTGTTTACTTAAGGTAGTATTAAAGTATCTCTTTTCATAAATGTGATATGAGAAATTCTTCTATTTGTTTCTAGGCGTTTCCACGGTTAAGAATCTATAAATCTCTTTCTAGGACTATAGAGATACTCTATCAGTCTGAGGTCTCCCTTTACTATCAGTTCCGACCGCAGATGAGGACAGAGCAGGCATTCCTCCCCACCTGAGGGGTCAGGTGACACCTCTCACAGCCTTCGGGATCCAGTAAAAGGCTTTGGTTCTGCGCAGTAAGAGACAGAGTGGGACCGCCTAAAGGGACTTGTGAAAGCTAAGAAAAAACCACTAGCAGTAACTGCAGGAAACTATAGAACACTCTAGAATTGGAACACTTGAAAAGCAGCACAGAGAGTAGACCTTGCTGTATTGGAAAAGGGAAATAAAAACAAAACAGGGACTTCTTGCCCAGTAGCAAAGGTTACTGAAGCAGGGAGTTCTTACTCGAAATGAGGAAAAAGCAGGATATTTTGGATGAGTATGTAACAACTCGTCTCTCCATTTCCCCAGACCTCACAGAATCCAGTGAGGATAATGCTGCTTGTGTCCCGAGGGAGGGGCACCTTCTAAAAACAGCCATATATTTAATCAGGTTACTTAGAAATTACTAAGGTCTGTTAAGTGTAGGGCTAATATTAAGCTCACTTTCAAATGTAGGATTTTAGCTTTTATATTTTTAAAATGGCAGGAAGAATGTAAATTTAGTTAAGAAAAATAGAAAACAAAGATAATATGACAAAAGTTAATTATTATTCATTATTTTATTATGATAAGATTCAGGGCGCGCTGCCCCCAGATGGCCCCTTAGCACTTGAGGAAACAGCAGAAGCAGGAAGGTCTCTCTCGCCTTCGTCTGCTCTTCTCCCTTGGAGCAAGACATAAAATCAAGGAAGGGTTTGTGTTCTGATCCCTTTCCCTTCTCCCCTGAAGACCCTCATGTGACAGGTTCCTGCCTTGTACCTGGAGCACTAGAATATCACACTTCCAGACTTTTCCAACATGAGAAGCTATCTTGGTGGCACCATTTTTGAGATAACTATTGCTGTGGCAGTCTTTCTTTAACACACTAGTAATTAGCTTAAGACTTTTTGGTGAGCTGACCATACGGCCATATTACAACTTCTGCCAACACCACCATCCACTTTTGCTCAGGTGACAGACAGCATCGTCAGCTGTGTGCGTGATAGGAAAGGAAGGGGCAGGCTGTGTTTTCACAGCAGCTGTAGACCCTGGAAAAAGAGTCAGGTCAGGAAGAAGAGTGCATAAAGGAAGTCCTGGAGATTCACAGTGAGCAGGGAAGATTATGCACTCCCTAAAAACTGAGACAAGGACCAGTTTTATGGAGGGGCACATGGCAGAGTCACTGGTGTCCTGCCTGTCCTATCTAGTACAGTGTTGTGCAAATACTCTGAGGCTAACGGAATACTTAGATTGACTAGGATGATGGTAGGTTTAGAGACATATGTGCAGGCCGAGTTGCCGGTGGCTCACTCCTGTAATCCTAGCTACTCAGGAGGCAGAGATCAGTAGGATCGCGGTTCAAAGCCAGCCTGGGCAAATAGTTTGAGAGACCCTATCTCAAAAAAACCCTTCACAAAAAAAAGGGCTGGTGGAGTGGCTCAATGAATAGCCCCATGTTCAAGCCCCAGTACTGAAAAAAAAAAAAAGATATATGTTTACAGATGACCACAATGAAGTCCAGTGAGCTGTTGGAATCAGTTTTGGTGTGAAGGAATCATTTCTCAACTGTATCCTAGGAACAAAATAGTCATCAGAGTCTCACCAAGTGTGACAGTGGCACAACAAGATTTCAACTTTTTGTTTTCCCCCAGCTTTGTCAGGATGCTGTCTGGCCAGCAAGCATGGCAGGCACCTGCAGACCCTGCAGGAAACCCAGGGAAGAGAGAAAAGCCAGGCCAAAGCAGGCAACATCTGCCTCTGCTCTGTGTCACTTGCTCCCACGACTTCTGAAATCTTGGCTGGCAAAACAGAAGCTGCAGTGGGATGTTTGAGGTTTGCAGTCTTTCCCTGCCAATATGGAAGCCACCTGCAGTTATTTTACCCTTTTGATGTTTAAAATAATACAGGTGGCACAGACTTAGGAAAAAAAACAAAACAAACGAAGGATCAGGAAATACCAATGAACAAAACCAAAAAATATGTTTCTGGTGACCCAAATTATAGGTAGTAATACAGCAAGTGTATTTTGCATATGGAACCATCTTGCATAGATGATCACGTCTGGGTTTCCTCTTAGTCTGGACCAACAGTGTCACATCCCTGGCATCATACTTGAATTGCACTTGAAGCATGAACTGCTGCTTCTTCATGCTGTTCGATAACCAATAGTACCCACTGTAAAATTTTATTTTCTGGTGAGGCAGTCATAATTCTGCTTCCTGTCCCATGAAAGACAACGACATCCACTGTCTTTAAGGTGCAACAAAGCAGTGTTAGAGAAAGAACGGATCCTCTGGAACTGAGTTTCAGTGGGGACTGTGTGGGAAGGGGAGTCCAGCTGCAGGGGAGAGAGAGCCTGAAGAGGCAGTTAGGTTTTCCTGCAGCAGGAGAGAGAGGCAGAGGGAAGAGCAGGCTCCTTCCTCTGAGAGGTGGGGTTTATTCAAATTCCAGACAACGTGAAGGCTGCAGAGACACCACCAGAGGAACAGGGTTTCTTTTCTACCTGGGAGAACAGTGTGCCAGCAGGCAGAAGTGAATGAACTCCTATGGATGGTTCTGATGAATGACTGGTTCCAACACGCCGTTTATTCACAAACCCAGCACAAAGACACGTTTTACTTTAGAACTTCCAGAGTTACACCAGTAATGCAGATGAATTTGCGAAGAGATAAAGGATTTGGAAGAAATCATTATTCCATCTGCTGTCCATTTAGGATAGCATTGTACTGCATTTCTCTTTTTGGATCACTTTGAACATTCTACTTTGTCACCTATGTTTTTGTCACTTGCATGGTAACTTGTTTGCCTTTTTTTTTGTGATACTGAACTCAGGGCCTCATGCTTGCTAGGCAGGTGCTCTACAACTTGAGTCACATCTTTGGCCCTTTTATGCTTCAGTTATTTTTTGGATAGGGTCTTATGTTTTTGCATGGTGTTGGCCTTGGGCTGTGATCTGCCTATCTCTCTCTCCCTCATAGCTGGGATCATAGATGTTTACCATCATCTCTGGATTGTTTGTTGAGGGGGGGAGGGTCTCACTAACTTTTTACCTTCCAATCTTCTTCTGGCCTGTAGCAAAAGTGATAACTCAAAAGTGATGACTGACACCGTAGCCTAACATACTTCATCCTGGAGAATATTCTGTGCATAATTTAGAAAGTGTAGGTGTTACTCTGGTTCAATAGAGCATGTGATGGATTTGTCAGATATGGTTGGTCTATAATGTCTTTTATTAACTCATAGAGCTTCTACCTAATTGTCCTATTACATTCTCAAAAGTGAGGTACTGGGCCTGGTGTGGGATACATGCCTGTAATCCCAGTTATAGCAGGAGGATCACAGGTCCAGGTCAGCCAAAAGCAAAAATGAACCACCCTATCCAGAAAAATAAATACAGCAAAAGAGAGCTGGGGGGCTGGGATGTAGCTCGGTGGTACAGCGCTTGCCTAGCATGCGTGAGGCCCTGGGTTCGATCCCAGCACCAAAAAAAGAAAAGACCAAAAAAAAAAAAAAAAGAGAGCTGGGGGCATGGCTCAAGTGGCAGTGCACTTGTCAACCAAGCACAAGACGTGAGTTCAAACTCCAGTCCTGCCCCACCACCACCTCCAAAAGTGAGATACTAGTTTCCAACTTCAATTCTATTTCTGCTTCTTAGATTTTGGAGCTCTGTTTTTGGGTACATATGTCAGTAGTTACTGTGTTCCTGGTGAATGGTTCTTTGTATCTAGTAACAAGTTTTTCTTAAAGGCTAATTGTCTGACATTAATGTCCCCTCACCTGCTATCTTTTGGGTACGGTTTGCATGGTATATAATACACGCTTTCCATTTCAATCTACTTTGTCACTTATGGATAGCACTCCACTATTTGTTAATAATCTTTGAATTTGATTGGAGTGTTTTTTATAGTGTGGCTTACTGATAAATTATGACATATTTATCAGTTTGCTATTTCTTCCTCTGTTTTATGTTTGTTTTCCCTTTACTTCCATTAGTTTTGTATTTATATAGATATTTTCTGACATACTGTTTTAATTCCTCAGTTGTTTATTTAACTATGTTTTTTGTGTTATTCTTTTGGGATTATAATTGACAGCTTAATTTTAAACAATGTTGTTTGGATTAATTACACAAAAATTTTACTCCAATATTTCTTTTCCCCTTCTTTTTGATATTATTGTCTTACAAATTATATCTTTATGCAGTACAAAGCAAACAATACAGTTTTGTAATTATTTAAAGAAGTACTGACTGAGAGAAGGTTCATAAACTCCAGCTACTGGGATATCTCCAGCTGCCCAAGCCATGATTGTCAGGATCCTTTCAGTAAAATCTTCCTTCTTATTAATCTCAGGAGCTACTTTTAGGTGTTTGATACCAAGAAAATTTTAAGCAATATATATAAGAATTATGGAAAAGGTAAAGCAAAATGGAGGATGACCCTCAAATCCGGTAAGTTAGTGCTGCTGTCTGTGATGATGCAGAAGTTAAAAAACAAACATGCTTATCTGAAGCTGCATGAGAAGGAAAGACAAACAGAGAACAGAAGAGAATCAGCTTCTCTAGCAGCAGGAAAAGGCAGGAAATGAGGAACCTACATTTTTATTAATGTAGTGAAAAAAAAATCTCAAAAAATTAACCCTCCCAGGACTTGTTAAGGAAGGATTTTGGTGTGGGAAGAACCAAATAATAGTAATCCTAGGTCAGAAACTCTCTGAGGATTTTCAGGCTGGAAAACCTCCCATTAGAGACGGCATCACTGGATTAAAAACCAGGAAAGAGGCAGGGCATTGGCCAAGGTAGCTGGAAAGAAAGGGTGAGAATTAAAATTATCCTTCCAAAAGTATTTAATTTTTTTCTATATATTTCAAATACTGTAAGTTAAGCATGAACAAGGATATATTTCCTTTAAAAGAGAGTACATCTTTTAATTAACACTTAAGAGCTCTCTAAAAAATTAATTTGTAATTACACTTTACAAGGAAGGTCTTTTAAATATATTAGTCCTTTTACATGACTTATTATATTTCTCACTTAATTTATTAAAGAAACAGCAAAACTTTGAGTTAAACTAATACTTACATGAAGATAAAATTGGATGTAGTAAGTGTATAGGGCAAGCCCATCTTCTCTTAAGATGAAAGAAAAATTTCCAGGGGGACAAGGTCACCTTTGAATTCTTGTACATGGTGTGCCAGGCTGGGAACCTAATTTAGCCCTTATATGAATTTGTACAAGTTTGGGTCTTGTACAACTGCCTGTGGTTGATCTGCGTCTTACTCTATTGAGTTTCAAGTCTGGTGCTGTATTTACTGCCAATGTGTTCAGTGTCTGCTAGAGTCCTAATGGATCTTGATCAGTTACCTCAATTCCTCAGACTTCTCCGCCATTATGTTGAATATATTTGTAGAAGCAGACATTCATTTTTTTCCACCCAAATTGGTATGAGGAACAGCACTTTCATTGATAATGAGTCAACAAGAAGTTAAAATAGACTTCTATTATCGGCTTTTCAGAAGCAATTACTGTTATTGGGCTTCATTCCATGAGTGCTGTAGAGAGTAGGTCTGTTTTGGAGTAGCAGTTGTATCAATAGTTAAATGTCTGTGCCATTTGCACTTTGATGGTGTCATGTCCTCGATGGTGAAGCATGGGCAGAACTGAGGGTAGGGATCTAGTGACTTCCCTTGAACACAAAGACTTTCCAATGGCAGGCGGTCGCTGGAGCCTCTTTGAAGCTTTATGGGGGCGCAAAGAGATAAGAGGTGGAAGGGGAAGGGGGAGCGGAGAGTATAAAGTAGGAGAAAGGTGATTTATTTGACTTTTCCAGGCAGGGTTCCCTGCATCAATGTGAGAGAGATATGCTAAATTGTCTGTACTTTGGTTTTGTGGATTTTCTTTTACTCTATGACATATGTCCCATGTGAAGAGTTTCAACCGTGTTTCAGCTAAGATAAAGGGAAAGGATTATTTTCCATTCCTTCCAGCTTTGGGATTTTAAAGAGCTCGAGTCAAGTCTGCCAGCAGAGCGATGGGACTCATGTAGAAATCGCAGACTTGGTCACAACCTCAGAGAGAGTTGGTGCAAGAACAGACTCTGAGGCGAGAAGCCAGGTGAACTGAGCGAGAAGACTGAGATTTTTTCCTGAGAATTGTGGTGGGGCTTTCAGAACTCCTTTGTGTCATGTGCGGGTGACCAGTCGTCTGTGTTCCATCTACACAGTTACTTCAGCAGATTCACAGTGTGCGTGGGTTGCTGCCGTGGACCGTCTCTGGAATGAGGCAGCATGGTCTTCTCGTAAAGCCTGCATCCCTCCTGAGCAACTCAGGTTTTTTTGGATGGTTTGAAAATCATGGCCTTGCACTTGTGAGGCAGGTGCTCTACCACTTGAGCCACGTTCCCTGACCTTTTTCAGATAGGGTCTCTTGTTTTTGCTCAGGCCAACCTCAAACCACGATCTTCCCATCTACAACTCCTGCATAACTGGGATTATAGGCGTGAACCACCATGCCTGGTCTATACCATCATGGTACTCTGCTCCTCAGCTTTTCTAAGAGAAGGTCAACTCCTCCCTTGGTTTAATAAATTATGAGTAGACATTGCTCTGCAATTGCATCAAGAATATGTCTACTTTAAGTAAGGGTCAAGGAGCATAACTTTAAATATATATTTGCCAGGTAGCTGGCAAAAATTCTGAGGAATGCCTGAAGAGAATATTTCTATAGAGATAATTATTATTAATAATTAATATATAATTAATAATTATAGAGATAATTATTATTTACTCTGTATTGCTAGAAAAATGAAAAATTATGTGATATTTTATCAGGAGAGATGTAAATATATCTTTCCAGCACAACAAGCAGGAACAACAAACAACAGCAACAACAAAACCCCTAAAGATTATTATCTTACTGCCCTACACAGAATTAACTACTTTTTGAAAATCTAATTTTTCAATCTGGGATTATAGCTTTACTGATTCCCTGAATTATCACACGTAGAAACCTCTGTCCTGCAAATGCTCTTTGGACTAGCTTTTGCTGCTAGGTGCTTCCATTATGAATAAGCAGATCTTTTGATACATGCTCACCAAGTATTTGAATGAGAATTGTGTTGTTAACATTTTGAAAATGATACTTAGGCAAAGTTCTTCCCTACCTGTGGGATGAAGAACCATCTTACACTCGTGCAGAGCTTCGCTCATCTCTCCTGGAAAGTGTTGTCTTCTTGGATCTTTATAAGCTGTGAACTTGCTATGCAAGGGCTTTTATGAAAGGCAGAATGGTGTCATGGGCCAAGAATCAAATTTTAGAGTCAGATTTGAGCTAGAATCAAAACTCTGTGACATACTAGCTTTGCAACACTGAATAGCACACTTAACCTCTTTGGCATATTTTTTCCTAAAATAGAATGAATCCCATCCCCTGTGAAAACAGAATCGCTAAGTTTATTCACTAAATTTTAAAGTGCAGAGATCAAATTGGTTCCTATCCAAGGGCTTCTTTGGTTCTTAAATTCTCTGATTCTAATACTTAAGAGCTTCTTATCCCCACTTGAGTTCTGAGAGCCGGGAGTCTCAATGCACCAAGCTCCCTTCTCCCAGTTCACTATTGGCTATAGGACAGCAACAGTAGGTAGGGAAGGGGAAACGCAAACACTCCACACACCAGTTGCATACATATCCAGGATGCCAGCACCGTGTGCATCTCCAGATTCCTTGCAACGCCACTCATAAAAGCATCAGTTGCTTTATTATGGTTTAAATTTAAGTGTCTAACAACTCAGTGGTCTCTTATCTAACCTTAAAATAAAGACAGTTTATAAGTGAAAAAATTGTTATAACTTGTGCCAAAGTCCACTGGGAAGGGGGAAAACAGATGAAGCAAGCATATTCTTCAGTGTGAGGCCTGGCAGATGGCATTGTTTCAATTATGAGGCTCTCAAATCAGAAATTATTTTTCTCTATTCCTTTGGGCTTATAAAAATAATTCTAAGATCCCTGTGTATAAATACCTAAAATAGGGATATTTCATCATATTCATGAGCTTGAAGTCTGTGCCTATTTTGATTTTTTTTTTACATTAACACTAAAATATACTTAAAAATGCTATTTGATGGATTTTGGCATGGTGTTATTTAAGTAAGATTTCTGACTTTGCTTAACCCCATAACATTTCTTAAGTAATTTCAAAATATATAGCAAGACAGAGTAATAATTGTGATAATAATGTAGATATTTCCAAAGTCTTACTTATGTTATCACAATAGTGAATGACCTTCTGTATGGAAGCTGTATGTGAATGACACACCCATTTTTGTGTTTCACTAGTGTGCTTTTACTTTACAGAAGTTAGAAGAGTTTTCTATTAATTTCTACTGGCACATAATAATTGCATATACTTGTGAGGTACATTGTGATAATGTAATAGACGTACTCAATGTATAGCAATCAGATCAGAGTAATTAGAATTGTAGCTCCTTAAACACTTACGATTTCGGGGAACCTTTGAACCTTTTTATAAAAGGTGTAAAAAATTGTGAATTCTATTCATCCAGAAGTAGAATCATACATAGTGAAATCATGAAGTGATACTTCATTATCTTTGCCACATTCTGTGACTTAGAAGCAAGTCACATGACCCACTTATACTCAAGGGGAAGGGCTTTGGGGGCAGGAGGTGGGATCACTGGGAGCTATAGTAGAATCTCTTCACAATTCACAAACAAAATGTGTCATAAAGCTTTAGCAATGATTAAATCCCAGCGAAAGCACTGTACCAAGACAGATGAAAAGCTATTTGCATGACAGCCCAAATTACTTTACCTCTCTGGACTTATTTCTGTATGTGTAAAAATGGATAACTGGACTAGAGGACAGGTAAGGTCCCAAACATCCATAGTTGCAAAATTACTTAACTACTGAGCCTCAGTTTTCATAGCCATAAAATTTTATTTACTATTTTTACCTTTCAGGGTGAGTTCAAAGTCAGAGACTCTGCAAATAGAAATAACTCATCAGCTTTGAGATATTCTCATTCCCCAAAGGCAATAAGAATATCCATACGGTGACTAACAAATACTTTTCTGTTTGTGTCATGTCGTCTTGTGATTTAAGGTCAAGTTTTAGAAAGAGCCTCCCACTCTTTGTAAACTACAAGCACAGGTTTCTGAGCAACAGAACGCAAGTTCAATGCAGGCTGTTGGCATGAGTCTACGATGCTGCCTGGAGTTCTATGCCAGAGAATGGAGGGAAAAAATAGGTAAATTATTTCCTATCTGTTTAACCCAGAAAATGAGCCTCTCTGGGGATAGGTTGTCCAAATATTTCCAAGTTGAGGTGCAGAATATGGGTTCCAGAGAGACAGGCAGGGCCATCTGTAAACCGACTCACAATCAGGGGCTTGATTAGGAAGCGGTATCATGCTGCAGCATTTGAATTAGAAGGGCAGCAGAGACAAAATGGGGTGCTTTGCACTGGCAAATCCTGAAGAGTGAGGAACAGTGGAGTCGTTCAAAACAACAGAAGAAATTGCTCTCGCAAGGCCTGAATTAGCAAGAAGAACAAAGTCTGACTAAAAATGGAGCAAACACGAGTGGAAATCATCCTAGAAGGATATTTTAATACCTTTTTTTTGGATGAATTCTTAAACTTGGAGCTGGTAGGAAAAACGTATATAAATAATTTCTAAGAAACAAATTCCACGCAAATAATTACTTGGTTATGAATGGCCTGTTTTTTTTTTAAGTGTCTTACTATCTTTATTTTTATTTTTATTTTTTTTCATTTTTCTTTTATTATTCATATGTGCCTGCAAGGCTTGGTTCATTTCTCCCCCCTGCCCCCACCCCCTCCCTTACCACCCACTCCGCCCCCTCTCTCTCCCACCCCAATACCCAGCAGAAACTATTTTGCCCTTATCTCTAATTTTGTTGTAGAGAGAGTATAAGCAATAATAGGAAGGAACAAGGGGTTTTGCTGGTTGAGATAAGGATAGCTATACAGGGCATTGACTCACATTGATTTCCTGTGCGTGGGTGTTACCTTCTAGGTTAATTCTTTTTGATCTAACCTTTTCTCTAGTTCCTATTGGCCTCAGTTGCTTTTAAGATATCTGCTTTAGTTTCTCTGCGTTAAGGGCAACAAATGCTAGCTAGTTTTTTAGGTGTCTTACCTATCCTCACCCCTCCCTTGTGTGCTCTTGCTTTTATCATGTGCTCAAAGTCCAATCCCCTTGTTGTGTTTGCCCTTGATCTAATGTCCACATATGAGGGAGAACATACGATTTTTGGTTTTTTGAGCCAGGCTAACCTCACTCAGAATGATGTTCTCCAATTCCATCCATTTACCAGCGAATGATAACATTTCGTTCTTCTTCATGGCTGCATAAAATTCCATTGTGTATAAGTACCACATTTTCTTAATCCATTCGTCAGTGCTGGGGCATCTTGGCTGTTTCCATAACTTGGCTATTGTGAATAGTGCCGCAATAAACATGGATGTGCAGGTGCCTCTGGAGTAACAGTCTTTTGGGTATATCCCCAAGAGTGGTATTGCTGGATCAAATGGTAGATCGATGTCCAGCTTTTTAAGTAGCCTCCAAACTTTTTTCCAGAGTGGTTGTACTAGTTTACATTCCCACCAACAGTGTAAGAGGGTTCCTTTTTCCCCGCATCCTCGCCAACACCTGTTGGTGGTGGTGTTGCTGATGATGGCTATTCTAACAGGGGTGAGGTGGAATCTTAGCGTGGTTTTAATTTGCATTTCCTTTATTGCTAGAGATGGTGAGCATTTTTTCATGTGTTTTCTGGCCATTTGAATTTCTTCTTTTGAGAAAGTTCTGTTTAGTTCACTTGCCCATTTCTTTATTGGTTCATTAGTTTTGGGAGAATTTAGTTTTTTAAGTTCCCTGTATATTCTGGTGATCAGTCCTTTGTCTGATGTATAGTTGGCAAATATTTTCTCCCACTCTGTGGGTGTTCTCTTCAGTTTAGAGACCATTTCTTTTGATGAACAGAAGCTTTTCAGTTTTATGAGGTCCCATTTATCTATGCTATCTCTTAGTTGCTGTGCTGCTGGGGTTTCATTGAGAAAGTTCTTACCTATACCTACTAACTCCAGAGTATTTCCTACTCTTTCTTGTATCAACTTAAGAGTTTGGGGTCTGATATTAAGATCCTTGATCCATTTTGAGTTAATCTTGGTATAGGGTGATATACATGGATCTAGTTTCAGTTTTTTGCAGACTGCTAACCAGTTTTCCCAGCAGTTTTTGTTGAAGAGGCTGCTATTTCTCCATCGTATATTTTTAGCTCCTTTGTCAAAGATAAGTTGCTTATAGTTGTGTGGCTTCATATCTGGATCCTCTATTCTGTTCCACTGGTCTTCATGTCTGTTTTTGTGCCAGTACCATGCTGTTTTTATTGTTATTGCTTTATAATATAGTTTGAAGTCAGGTATTATGATACCTCCTGCATTGTTCTTTTGACTGAGTATTGCCTTGGCTATTTGTGGCCTCTTGTGTTCCCATATAAATTTAACAGTAGATTTTTCAATCTCTTTAATGAATGTCATTGGAATTTTGATGGGAATTGCATTAAACATGTAGATTACTTTTGGGAGTATCGACATTTTTACTATGTTGATTCTACCAATCCATGAGCATGGGAGATCTCTCCACTTTCTATAGTCTTCCTCAATCTCTTTCTTCAGAAGTGTATAGTTTTCCTTGTAGAGGTCTTTCACATCTTTTGTTAGGTTTACACCTAGGTATTTGATTTTGTTTGAGGCTATTGTAAATGGAATTGTTTTCATACCTTCTTTTTCCATTTGCTCATTGTTAGTGTATAGAAATGCTAATGATTTTTCTATGTTGATTTTATATCCTGCTACCTTGCTATAGCTATTGATGATGTCTAGAAGCTTCTGAGTAGAGTTTTTTGGGTCTTTAAGGTATAGGATCATGTCATCTGCAAATAGGGATATTTTGACAGTTTCTTTACCTATTTGTATTCCTTTTATTCCTTCTTCTTGCCTAATTGCTCTGGCTAGGAATTCCAGTACTATGTTGAATAGGAGTGGAGATAGTGGGCATCCTTGTCTGGTTCCTGATTTTAGAGGGAATGGTTTTAGTTTTTCTCCATTAAGTATAATGCTGGCTTTAGGTTTGTCATATATAGCTTTTATAATATTGAGGAACTTTCCTTCTATTCCTAGTTTTCTTAGAGCTTTTATCATGAAATGATGTTGGATCTTATCAAAGGCTTTTTCTGCATCTATTGAGATGATCAAGTGGTTTTTGTCTTTGCTTCTGTTAATGTGGTTTATTACGTTTATTGATTTCATGTGTTGAACCACCCCTGCATCCCTGGGATGAAGCCTACTTGGTCGTGGTGAATAATCTTTTTGATGTGTTGCTGAATTCGGTTTGCCATTATTTTGTTGAGGATTTTTGCGTCAATGTTCATTAAGGACATTGGCCTATAGTTCTCCTTTTTGGAGGTGTCTTTGCCTGGTTTTGGGATAAGTGTAATACTGGCTTCATAAAATGTGTTTGGCAGTTTTCCTTCCCTTTCTATTTCGTGGAACAGTTTAAGGAGGGTTGGTATCAGTTCTTCTTTAAAGGTCTGATAGAATTCAGCAGAGAATCCATCAGGTCCTGGACTTTTCTTTTTGGGGAGACTCTTGATTGCTGCTTCAATTTCATTTTGTGTTATAGGTCTATTCAGGTGATTAATATCCTCTTGGTTCAGTTTTGGATGATCATATGTATCTAGAAATCTGTCCATTTCTTTAAGATTTTTGGATTTATTTGAATATAGGTTCTCAAAGTAGTCTCTGATGATTTCCTGGACTTCCATGGTGTTTGTTGTTATCTCCCCTTTTGCATTCCTAATTCTACTAATTTGGGTTTTTTCTCTCCTCATTTTAGTCAAGTTTGCCAGGGGTCTATTGATCTTGTTTATTTTTTCAAAGAACCAACTTTTTGTTTCATTAATTCTTTGTATGGTTTTTTTGGTTTCTATTTCGTTGATTTCAGCTCTCATTTTTAATATTTCTCTCCTTCTATTTGTTTTGGGATTTGCTTGTTCTTGTTTTTCTAGGAGTTTGAGATGTATCATTAGGTCATTGATTTGGGATCTTTCAATCTTTTTAATATATGCACTCATGGCTATAAACTTTCCTCTCAAGACTGCCTTAGCTGTGTCCCATAGGTTCCGGTAGGTTGTGTTTTCATTTTCATTGACTTCTAGGAACTTTTTAATTTCCTCTTTTATTGCATTGATGATCCATTCTTCATTAAGTAATGAGTTATTTAGTTTCCAGCTGTTTCCATGTTTTTTGTCTTTACTTTTGTTGTTGAGTTCTACTTTTACTGCATTGTGGTCAGATAGTATGCACGGTATTATTTCTATTTTCTTATATTTGCTGAGGCTTGCTTTGTGCCCTAGGATATGATCTATTTTGGAGAAGGTTCCATGGGCTGCTGAGAAGAATGTATATTGTGTAGAGGTTGGATTAAATGTTCTGTAGACATCTTCTAGGTCCATTTGATCTATTGCATATTTTAGATCTTGGATTTCTTTATTGAGTTTTTGTTTGGATGACCTATCTATTGATGATAATGGAGTGTTAAAGTCTCCCACAACCACTGTGTTGGCGTTAATATATGCTTTTAGGTCTTTCAGGGTATGTTTGATGAAATTGGGTGCGTTGACATTGGGTGCATACAGATTGATGATTATTATTTCCTTTTGGTCTATTTCCCCTTTTATTAGTATGGAATGTCCTTCTTTATCTCATTTGATCAATGTAGGTTTGACGTCTACTTTGTCAGAGATAAGTATTGCTACTCCTGCTTGTTTTCGGGGGCCATTGGCTTGGTAAATCTTCTTCCAGCCTTTCATCCTAAGCATATGCTTATTTCTGTCGGTGAGATGAGTCTCCTGTAAGCAACAAATTGTTGGATCTTCTTTTTTAATCCATTTTGTCAAACGGTGTCTTTTGATGGGTGAATTAAGTCCATTAACATTAAGCGTTAGTACTGATAGGTATGTGGTGATTCCTGCCATTTAGTTGTCTTAGTTGTTTGAAGGTTTGATTGTGTGTACCTAACTTGATGTTACTCTCTACTGTCTTGCTTTTTCTTATCCTGTGGTTTGGTGCTACCTGCCTTTTCATGGTTAAGTTGGGTGTCACTTTCTGTGTGTAGGATCCCTTGCAGAATCTTTTGTAATGGTGGCTTTGTGGTCACATATTGTTTTAGTTTCTGCTTATCATGGAAGCCTTTTATTGCTCCATCTATTTTGAATGATAGCTTTGCTGGTTAGAGTATCCTGGGGTTGAAGTTATTTTCATTCAGTGCCCGGAAGATCTCACCCCACGCTCTTCTTGCTTTTAATGTTTCTGTTGAGAAGTCTGCTGTGATTTTGATGGGTTTACCTTTGTATGTTACTTGTTTTTTCTCTCTTACAGCCTTCAATATTCTTTCCTTAGTTTCTGAACTTGTTGTTTTAATGATGATATGTCGTGGAGTAGTTCTATTTTGATCTGGTCTGTTTGGTGTCCTGGAGGCCTCTTGCATTTGTATAGGACTATCTTTCTCTAGATTTGGGAAATTTTTCGTTATTATTTAGTTGAATATATTACGCATTCCTTTCGCTTACACCTCTTCTCCTTCTTCGATGCCCATGATTCTCAAGTTTGGTCTTTTGATGGAGTCAGTGAGTTCTTGCACTTTCTTTTCACAGGTCTTGAGTTGTTTAATTAATAGTTCTTCAGTTTTTTTCTTTAATTACCATTTCATCTTCAAGTTCTGAGATTCTGTCTTCTGTTTGTTCTATTCTGCTGGATTGGCCTTCCGTTTTGTTTTGCAGTTCTGTTTTGTTCTTTTTTCTGAGGTTTTCAATATCCTGGCAGTTTTCTTCTTTATTGTTGTCTATTTTTGTCCTGAGTTCATTTATCCGTTTATTCATTGTGTTCTCTCTTTCACTTTGGTGTTTATACAGTGCTTCTATGGTTTCCTTTATTTCTTCTTTTGCTTTTTCAAATTCTCTATTTTTATTGTCTTAGAATTTCTTGAGTGTCTCCTGTACATTTTGGTTGACCCTATCCAGTATCATCTCTATAAAATTCTCATTGAGTACTTGTAGTATGTCTTCTTTTAAATTATTCTTGTGGGCTTCATTGGGTCCTTTGGCATAGTTTATCTTCATTTTGTTGGAGTCTGGATCTGAGTTTCTGTTCTCTTCATTCCCCTCTGGTTCCTGTACTAATTTTTTGCTGTGGGGAAACTGGTTTCCCTGTTTTTTCTGTCTTCCCGTCATTGTCCTTGGTGTTGTTACTGTCCCTGTACTGTGTGCAATTAAGTATTTTCTAGCTTGTAATAATAACAATGGTAATATTTAGAATGGAAGAGTGAGCTGAGATGGAAAGCAAGAAGTTAAAGAAAAGGGGAAAACAAATATACAGACAAGAGGGAGAAATCAGAACAAGGTATCAGACAAGAGAGTTTCAAAGATATAAACAGGGAGTGTTAGTGTACTAATCGACAGTAAGCTGAACAGACATTAGAGAGACAGAGAGAGGATTGAAAATCAAAGATTAAAAAGATAAAAAATAAGTAAATGAAAGTAATATCTATATATAAAAATGAATTAAAATAAAATGGAAAATAGAAAATTAAAAAAAAAAAAAACCAAAAAACTTCCAAGTTTATATGCAATGCAGTTTCAGTCTTAATAATTTGGGTGTCTGTCTCAATCTCCAGTCCTGGAGTTGGTGCCTCATATGTTTTCTGTAGTTGTCTCATCAAAGGGGATGCATAAAGTAGAACAAAACTACACACACACACACACACAAAAAAGCCCCACCAAGTGTCCCCAGTTCAAATGCAATACAGTTTCAGTAAGTTTTTCGGCTTGCAGGTGTAATTTGGTTGTTCTCTCCTCAAAGGTAGGGAGAAAAAGAAAAAAAAGCATCTGGAGACAGTTCTGAGAGTGGTATCTGCAACTGTGGCTTGCCTGCCTGCTGCTCTCAGCCTGTAGCTGGCGGCATTATTTATGCAGATCTCAGGGGTGAGCTTAGCTCTCACCTGGTCCCACAGGCTTTGTTTGCTCAGAGTTCTCCTATGCGGGAGCCTCTGCTACAGGCTTTCCCCTTTCCAAGCACTGGGAAAGGTGACACTGCACCCGCGTTGTCAGGCCTGCGTGTTTATTTACAGTTCATGTGGGAGGTGGGTCTTCCCCCCTCTCCTCTGAAGTTTTCCTCCCACTGCCACTTTCAGAAGCTTTCCTGCTCCTGCTTACTGGGCGGTGCTGCTGCTCCTGCTGGCCACCATATTTGTTTACAGTTCATGTGGGAAGTGGGTCTTCCCTCCTCTCAGAAGCTTCCCAGCTCCTGGTTGCTGGGCGCACCCCGCCCCCGCCAGAGGCTCTCTTCACAAGGTTCATCACTGAGACGGCGATGAAAAAAGACTGCAAATACACATGCGTTTTAAGAGAGCCTTCCGAAATGAAGACCCAGAGAAACCTGAATATTTTTATGCTAAGTTTGATGAAGAAGTGTGTAGGTGTAGAAAAGTATTGTTTGTAACCAGAGCCCTAGGCAGAGGCCCAACTGCCTAGGTTTAACCACTAGCCAAATAAAGAGATGAGTAGTGCTGATGAGCAGAGAAAAAAGATTTATTAATGCGGTATGGCACACCATGGGAAGAGACAGAGTCAGTATCGCAGCTTATCTTCAGGACAGACATGAGCTTTGGGTTTGAGGAAGAACTGGCCGGGGAGGAGACAGTGATGCATAATTAAACAGTTCCAGACAGAGTGTGGCCCAGCTGATCAATATTTCAGCTGGGTCTAACTAGGGGTTCTGAGGGCTGCTGGAGAAGTTGTTATCTCTGCCCTCTCTTGAGGGGAGCAGTTTGGTTTCATGAGTTGATTACTTCTGCTCCAGGGTTCAGCTTCATCACTGTAGGCAACTGTCCTCATTTGGGGATGGCCTGTCCTGTGCGGCAATACTGATGCTTTCCTTGGGGGTGGGTTTCCATCCCTTATTATAAAGATGTTATCAATCAGTCCTGTCCCTACTGGACCCTAAGGTGATGACAGGGAAGAGACACTCAGGGTAAAAAGATGGATGTGCAGCGGAGACAGGAATGCAAGCTTCTATCCTGATTTCAGTTACCCTTTGGACGTTTGCAGGCCTGTGTAAGGAATCCATTTTTAGCAAAAGTAGTTTCTAAGTACCTGTAAAAAAGAAAGGACTTTGATCCAAGGTCTAATGATACAAACTGGAGGGAACTTAGCAAGGCCTTTTGTTCAGATGATTCTCTGTGTCCTTGTGTCTTCGGAGATGAGGGCATTCTTGTACCTCCACACAGGAAGACGGCTCTAGAATGAGGGTCTTATGACCTACCGTGGAAAGGTCAGCTAGGTTTTATGGCTTCTTTCCGGAGAGAGGGGATGAAGGGAATGTGAGAACCTTTCTGCTTCTGCTGTTTTCTCAAATTCAAGGTGCCATATTGAGGGTATCATGTCCTGAACCCCATAACAGTTTGTACTTTATCTTAACAGAGGAAAGGGAGACGGACATAGGGTTGTTTTCCCTTAGAGTAAAAGTTCTTAGGAACAGATAGGAGATCGGGAGGTGGAAAAGTTGGTCTATTTGTGGTGTCAGCTTCAGTCTCCCCTGTGTTAAGAGCCAATTTTTCCTGGTGGGTCTGTCCTTAGGCAGTTAATGGGCATTCAGAGAAAGCCTCTCCCTACATTTGCTATTTCTCAAATGCCTTCAGCTCAGCACAATCAATACATTAACACTCGGGGTTGCATATCTGAACTTCTTCAGTACTTCTGAATAGTAAGTCTGCCATTTCTTCCTGTGAGTAAGGGTTTGAACTTCCTTCCTCTTTCTCAGTTCTGCCATCTTGCTTTATTGAAAGATGTTTGAAGTGATATCTTGGACGGTAGTTCAAGAATGATTCTGCGTGAGCCTGCTTAGGTGTCAGGAGGGGTCCATTCTCCCATGCTACTGAACTTTCCTCACCTGACTTCCAGACCTCTGCCTGGACTGGCCCTGCATGCAGCAGTGTTTTCCCCCGTGGGTACAGACGATGACTCTGATACCACTCATGCCTCTAAACCGAAGGCAGCTCTGCTGGATTGGGAAAAATTGTTATGAAGTGGGAGATCCACGGCAAACGCCATGGATCTGAACTGTCCTGCACAACTCCTTCCAAAAAACAAGTGGCTTTTCCCATTTGTCTGGTTCATACGGGCTAGAGTTAGATCTTGTCATTTTACTAGTAGACTCCTATGAGACGAAACAATTAGTTTTGACAAGGATAAGAACAATGGTTAATGTCTTGATTTAGAACAAGAACGACCTCAGAATTTTGGGCAGAGTTGTGGAGCTCGGTGCCTCTCAGACTTCTCCATGCATGAGTCCCATGTGGATACTATGAACACACAGATTTGGCACAGTAGCCAGGATAAGGTGGGAATTCTCCATCTCCCATAGGCTCCAGTCTAACCATACATAGCTTAGCTATGGTCATTCAGTCCCTCAGTTTTCAGGTGTGTGATGGTTGAGGGTGGCTACACAAGTTGCCTGGAGTCAGGTAGATAGGTAGCAATAGAGTCAGTACTCAAAGCCAGATTTCCTCATTCTCAGCAAACACCTCTTTGCCAAGTATTTGATTGTATTCTCTTCCCCATAACATCTCCAATATTTAGCATCATTGAGTCTCAACATAGTTAGATTTTAAAGGTATTTAAGCTATTGCTTATTGTTAGAAGGTATGGGTTTTAATTTTTGCAGAATTTTATCTCAGTAACATCTATATTTATTTTCCTGAAAGGAAGAACTGGGTTTTAGTTTTTTCCTCAAACATCATATCAGGTGTGGTGGTGCATCTTCTGTTATCCCAACACTGGGGAAGCTGAGGCAGGTGGATCCTGAGTTTGAGCCCAACCTGATCTACATAAAGAGACCCTGCCTCAATAAACACCCAAACAAAACACAAAGAAAGTATCCCCTAGTTAGTCTGAGGCATTTCTTTTTGAGAAAAGAAACTACAAACCACATATAGAACTGAGATCTTTAGCAAACTATGAAGCTGGAAAAAACCATCATTTTCCACTTAGACATTGTCTTACACTAACATGGACATATGAAAGAAAGAATAGTGAACTGAGAACAAGCAGAATGTGAGGATGAAAGTTGTGGTCAAGAGCTTAGCTCTGTCCACCTCAGAAACAAAACAGCACAGAGAGGTGGAAGGCTTTGAAAGGCACAACTCAAGTGCCAGACCTACAGCAGAAGGAAGAAAATATAAAGCAGGTCCATTTCTGGGTGCAGAATTACACATCAAGTCCTAGAATGAAAAAGCTGATTTCTATTCCTTGGCTTGAGTACATTGGTTGTTTAAAAGTTCAGTGATTTAACCATTTTCATATCAACTACCACCCAGAAGCAAGACTGAAAGCTTTTTCAGAAAGGGCCATCTTGATTTCTCCCACTTTCTGCCCAGTGCAAGGGCTCTGAAGAAGCACACATTGATAAAGTGTTAGAAGTGATTTTCTGGGTCAAGCTCTACATTACAACAAATATAGATTCAACCAGAAAAGTAAGCCTTAAATTGCTTACTCTTTTTTTGTGGCTGCACTTCCTTTTGCTTCAGCCTAAATTGTTACACAAACAAATAAATCCTTTTAATTGGCCCTCCCCCGGGGTAAACAGCCCACCCCAGCAAGTAACTATGAGGCAGAGTGGAGGCTGCCGAGGAAGAGGGTGCATCCTGCTGAACAACTTTTGCTTTTATTTTACCAACTGATTTTAAAAGGCCACATGGTAACTTGGCATTAAATATTTAAGAATGATATTAAGGTAAGATTGATTCATTTAACAGGCATAATGGAGTGAGGAAGCCGCATGGAGTGACTAAAGGGCTTCACAGTGGGAGATCTGTGCCAGCAGGCATCAATCCGCACCTGGTAATGGCCACGAATAGACTTGCCTTCTTGCTATTTAAATAAATTGATGTGCAATTCATCTGCTGTTTAGAGCCATTGGAAATGCATTGCACTAACTCTATTCCTTGGCAAGCATCCCAATTAAGTGCCTGGACCATTTATCAGAGTGCCAAGTGTAGTTCAAGTTGTTACCAAGCTTCTACCATTTTCGAAATGGCAATTTGTTGTAAAAGAGGGTACAGGGATGCGGGGAGCAGCAGGGTATCCTCAAAAAGGAACTGGACTTAGACAGCTGTAGCTCAGGTCCTGACTTCTCGGCTGGAGCATATGTCATTGAATCTCCCTGAAATTGTTTCATTATCTCTATAATGAGAAGAATAATATGCCTGCTTTCCTTACACATGAGGCACAAACCAAGATAAAAGTGAAAGCATGTCTCAGTTTTAAAAAGTGCTGTTCCAATTATGAGTTATCACTATGAGCATCATTCTTGCAGGGCACTGTAAATGCCTGCCATTTATTTCTCTTAGTGTTCTACACGGTTCCCTCTCCTCCCTGTTTTTGTCGTGATCACACAATTTCAGAGCTGGGAGGAGAATAAAAGTGTCAACCTTTTAAAAGGCTCCCACCTTGCGAGATACATTGGTTTGTATTTCTTGGTGCTAAAATGTTCAGACTAGTCTTGTCGTTTTATTAGCCCCTTCTTGGTGAGGTGTAAATCAATGAGAGAGCACTTTAAAAGCACTTAAAATAGGTACGTCCGTAAAAAGCAGCTAGCTAATTTGAGAATTTTATTTTATGATAAGATTTTTAATAGATCTGTGTTGATTCCCATCACTTTAAAGCATGCCATTCTTCAGTCTTTCTCAGTGGAACATGTTTAGTGGATTGGTTGTGGAATATAGAAATATGACTTATGCCTTTTAATTTTAGAGAGATAAAACTTAGAACAAATTAAGTCCATGCTTTGCATTGAAATGGGAATTCAGGAAAACAAAGTGCTTACTTTTCAGTAACAAATTGTTTCCAGTGAAAAGTTGGAAACAAGCAACAAGATGGGTTATGATCACTTGTGCTTCATGTGCCTCTGCTAACTCAGCTCCGGTGTTCTCAGAATTCTACTTCAAATGCATCGGTAGGGCACGTGTATTAGGAGTTGTGTTCACTTACGTTGTGTGCCATTCAGATCCTTTTCTTGTTTGCTTTTCTAATTATCTTCTGCACAATATTAAATACAATAACTAATAAGATGGCTGATTATAATTTGCTGATCATTACTTAATCATTATTGTCTATTAAGCTTCAATCTCCTTTCTGATTAAGCCTGATGGGTGACTTAGTCAAATGAAGATATTTCCATTAAGGGCAAGCAGTGCAATGATAATTCAACTTGTGCAGCATCTCCCGTGTAGCAAGGTGATATTTTCCCACCCTCTGACTATACTCTACCGCTGCTGTTATATGGGCTGTAACTCATCTGTCTATTCAGCTTTCTTCTATTGCTTTTCAACTTTCCTGACTGCCACCAGAATAATGGTTTCATCAAGAACCTACTTTGTGTCAAGTTCTCTTTGTATAGAAATCCTCATGTAAAGTTTGGTTGGGAAAAACACCTGGCTGTTCTCTTCCTAGATTGACTTGGAGCAGAGTTTCCAAATGAACATTCTTTGAAAGACATTAAGAAAGAAATAGTAGGTTCTTATGGACTGCATATGAACTTTAGTTGATGTGTTGAAGCCTCAATCCCAATGGGGCCTTGGAGGAAGAGTCTGGACCTCTCTCTCATCTCTTTCTCTATTTCCACCTCCATCTATAAACGAGGAAGGGAACCTTCCAGAAACTGACTCTGCTGACCCCATCAATTTAGACTCCTTAGCTTCCAGAACTTTACAAAACAAATTTCTGCTTTTTATGTTACTCAATTTATGGTATTTTCGTTGTAGCACTCCAAACTAAGACATACAACATGCATTTTCTCTGGCCACCGAGCAACAAAACTGAGAGCAAAAAAGCAACACTTTAAGAAAAATAAATCCTGACAAGATAAACATGGAGACTGTAGGAATGAACACTGCTATCTTACAAGCTAGCAATACTGCCACCATGACTTGAAGGGTCCGCTTCCCTGTTTAATACTTCAAAATTTGCACGCTTCTCTTCTAAGTTTAAAAATAGGTTATAAGATCACCTCCCTGTCTGAAAACCCTCCTACCTAGTTGTTTTGGCATGAATAGGAAGGAAGAGACTGAGAGCTTACAAGACTGGGTTTTTAACTGAGGTCAAGAGAGAAGACAGAGATTAAAAGCATGGAAATTCAGAGTAAGGGATAGTTACCTCCAGACTTCATCACTGTTCACTCAGCCTGAGCATCATGACGGCCATAAAAGTGGATTCCTTAATCATAAAAAATATAGTCCCCGTCCTCCGTAAAACACGTAAGTTAAGAAAGGCTAAAATTTTCTCAAAATGCTAGCTTACTAAACAAGACTTTATCAGTCTATACTAGTAGAATTATCTAATTTTGAAGTACTGTTATAAAGGTTTATAACTGGAGCAATCTGTTACTCATGATACGTAATATTGAGACTTTTTAAAAGAAATCACCTCTTTCACAATTTTCAGATAAATTCGTATAGAGAAAATGGAAATAATTTTTGATTGTTTTGGAACACTATCTCAAATTACCATTAAAGGAAATTAACCTGCACTCTGCTCCTGTAAGCTTACTGAAATAGATATTTGCAGCTGAGATAACTTCTCAATATGATAAATATTCATAAAAACGTGCTGTAAAACTATAGATGGATTCTGCTGACTTCATTGCCTATCTCCTACAAATAGATTGAGCAGGACTGGCTAACTAGTTTTTCCTTTTTTAATGTGTGTAAAGATTACAAGGTAATTGAAATTATTGTCCCAATAATTTCAGTTCTCTGTGTGCCTTCGTTTACTCACAGAGAAATTGAGTCCAATAACTGGTACTTATCCCCTTGGGGTACTTTAAGGATCAAGTAAATTAATGCATATAAATGTTAGTCTCTGTCACACACACTAAGTGTCATTCAGTGTCTTTTGTTGCTATTGCCACTCAGTGTTATTGGCTGCTCCATTCAAGTGAGCCCTGTGCACTGGGTCTACCTGGATTGCCTAGGCGAAACGCAGCCTCCTTTCCAGATTCCGTTTTTTTTTTCTTTAGAAATTTTATTTAGCAGTCAAAATTTCCTTTACATTCAATTTATTGAACAAGTTCTCTGATCTTCCTGCTCATCCTACTTCAACTCATCGGTTTTAGGCACAAAGGTTTTTCTCTCAAAATCGAGATTTTAACAACTTGAGGTTGCTGCTATAGCAAGCAGATTTTGATGAAGGATGTATTGAACAGTTTTCACCCTGTTAGTACAAATGAATGTCCTTGACTTACAGTTAGACACTTTTGGTTTTAAAATTGGTTCCCAACATAAAACAGTAAGGCACTGTGTTTTTAGGTTTAGCACTAGAAAGTCCAACGCCATCAGGCCTTTGTGTGGATCCCATCAGCCCAGGCTTCACCCCTGGCCATGGGGACACGGTGTTGAGCTCTTTGGTTCACTGCACACAGCCATGTTTACCACTTCTGTCACCACAGTTCAAGATTCTTGAGCCAAGAAACTTTCTGTAAATCAAGGCCACCCTGGTTTTTTGTTGTTGTTGTTGAAGTTTTAGGAAGGATTTATTTAAGTAGGATAAATAGAGACAAGTGGGGAAAAAAGAAGCATTTCCTGCTCCCCACTCAGGAAATGGGATTAAAGACTGCCATCAATCATATCTGAGTCTCTATGACAATATCAAAGTGTCTTGAGGAAGAGTGTTAACATCATTTTGTACAAGACAGTTTTGGGGGTAATGGAGGGTAGTCATTAGTTACCATTGAGATTTCATTAATTTTTAACCATAGTGTAGTTGACAAAAAGCTAGACTTAGTATATGCAGGTCCAGGGGGATGGAGAAAGTGGTAACAAATACCACAAATATTTATTAAATGATTAGAAGGCCTTTAATCCAAGAACCAAGTTGCATTAAGTTTCGGGGTTAACTCTTAAAGGTAGAAGATCTTAAATGTGTTGTCTGAAATCTGTGCATACTAAAAGCTGTGACTGAGACCTTGGTTGGCAGTCACCAGAATTAAGTGGTGTCAGGGTTCAGCAGACCTTGCCCTAATGCTCTGAGAACTGAAGGAGACCAGGAGGGCTCCAGAAGCATCATTTCTGGTCCTCTCCCACCTTCCTTTCCCCTGTTCCCCCTTTTTTTCCAAGACATACCATATACATCAGACTTCCTCTCTTCAAAGTGAGTCATAGAAACTGAAACCTCTATCTCCTAAACCAAGTCATAAAATTTAGAAAGCTTGCTCTCTGTCTAACCTCCCCTTAGTCCCTTCACAGAGAGGCTAAGAAGGATTAAATCAAACAGACCAGCCTCTTACCATTAGATCCTACCCTTTTCATCTTGCTATGTTTCTCTGTAACTATCTCATGACCCACGTGAGTTTGTCCCAGAAAACTAACTGGGGGTGACTGGAGATGCAGAAAGGACAAAAGATACAAGACAAACATACAGGAAGCTGGGGTCAGGTGTGCTGGGCGCTTGGATGGAGACACACAACAGCCTTACTACTTCTTTTTTCACTTCTCTTCTTTTACATGCTTCTTTTCTCTATTCTTTAAAACCTTACTTATTTTTCTATTCTTTAAAGCCTTTCTTCTTTTCTATATTTTAAAGTCTTGGTCCTCAGACTCACACTGTCCCATGTTTTCTTTAGATAATCTCTCTTAAAGTCTCAGGCCTCAGACTTGCAGACACACAAGCAGCAGCTGCCCCACTCAGCATCTGCAGCATCCTCACAAGCAGCCAACCGTGTCCTCCTTCAGCGAGTCTTTTATATCCACTGGCAAATAAGGAGGTGGAGCCACAGGATTTGGGGAGGAGCGTGACATTGTAAAAAGAGAAACCTGAGATCGCTTCTCTCTGAACGTGAACCTCTTAGGAAAAGCAGCCATGCTGCATTTTGCCCTTGCCCCCTTCTACAGCTGGAGCTGTGCCAACTCAGCCTGCAGGCTACTGAGCATCGCTGTGCTTATGTCAAGTTCTCACAGGCTTTTCATAATCCTCTCCCCACAACTATCCACCTACATTGTCAGATCTAGTATTAAAATAGATTTTTCTGGCTCTTTGGGATTTCATTTCTGAAGGCTTCCATGTTGTGTTTCTCTCTTGCTTACCTGTCTTTGTTATAGAAATGCTGGCCGTTGACTTTTTGGCCTCTACAATGTCCTCCCTAATACAATGAGGCCTTTTACTCCATTTTGAGTGTCAGCTTTCTCATTTTAAAGTTGGGCTAAGAACACTTGGCTGTCTAATTCTGAAAAACAAAAAGATCATGTCTGGGAAAGTGACTTGTAAATGTAAGCTTACAATTATATTTTGTTCCATGTACCTTGGCAGAAATTTCCTTAATTTCCTCTTATCACAGCCTTGCATCTGCCCTCCTTCTCTTTGCCCTCCTCCTCCTCCTCCTCCTTCTTCCTTTTTAAAATGTTTTGTGGTACTGGGGTTGGACTCAGGGCTTCATGTTTGCTAGGCAGGCTCTCTACCTCTTCTGTTGTGCAGGCTCCAAGGGCCATGAGTTGGGCAGGTGGTGGTTTTGGCTGGCAGTTCATGGTGACCCAGAAGCTATTAACAGAACGTGCACCTTGGGGAAGGGTCTGATCATATCATTAGAGCCCACTGACTGAGGATTTGGGGTGGATGACACATCCAAACAAAGCAAACAGGGAAGATCGGAGATAGTAGATTTGAAGAGATTGTGGTAGTGCCTGAGCTAAAGAGTGGGCCTTTGTGGGGTCATTTTTCAGGTTATTTGGTTATTCCTACCACTGTAGGCTCAAGTGAGAGAGAAGATTTTGGAGGCAGCCCTTAAACATCAATGTGACTTAAGATCATGAACACTAAAATTCAAACCGACACTTGTGGAATCTCAACACTTGGCTCTTGAATTAAGAGAGACAGCTTGCTCCTTTTCACAAACACATGGCTTCCTAGACGAAAGACTGAGCAACCCCGAATTTAGTAAGCAAGGCCTGAGTGGAACATAAGCTGATGCTTTAATAGAATGAGAACTGATGCTCCTGGTTCCCACAAACATTAATTTTTTTCCAGCTCATATGCACCTTTTCTCAGGAATGAAATCAATCTTTTTTGAAAAGAGGAAATGAACTGTGTCACTAGCCTTCAGAGTTATGAGTGAGAAATATGGCGAATGTTCAGCGTCACCTAGGTGTAGCAAATAATTCAGTGTGTCGAGGATGTCATGCCAACCCCAGAGATGATGGTAGTCTACATTTCCTGGAAATCTGACCAAATTTAAATCCCTGAAGGTTTCAACTTACCCTATGAGCTTTTTAAGACTCTGTTTTTTAAAATGCATTAAAAAAACTGAAATCATAAATCTTTACAGCCAGGAGGGATTTTAGATGCCATTTAAAGATGAGATACTGGGGCTCACCCGGGTGAAATTGGTATCCAAGAGTGGAAAGTGACAGAGCTGGAATGCAAGTAAAGGTCCCCTCCTTCTCTTTCCTCTACCCTGGACTATTAAGAAAAAGGGTAAGCAAGGCACTTTCTACTCATCAGTGTTGACATTAAGGTTTGGTAAAAACCTTTCTGTGGAGCTCCACTACCCAGTATGATGGTGAAGAGCCTAGACTTGATACCTGACCTTATCTGCATTCCAGATTTATCTCTGTGAAACTTCGGGCAAACTAGTTTTGCTAAGTTTCAGTTTTCTTGCTCATAAAAAGTAGAAAATGACAGAACATATCTCACTTATGATGTGATTGATATAAAACACATAGAACCAAGCCAGGCAAAGAGAAAATAGTAAATATCAGCTATTACTTTTATGTCTGCATCTGAAAAAAAAAAGTTAAGGACACTTTCTGTTAGAACCTTCTGAGGTGGAAAAAAATGTATAACCAATGGTCCTTGGGCCCTAAAGTAGTTTTGGAATCTTGATGAGCGAAAGGTGTTTGAAAGTCAAACACTCTACTTTCAAAGGGTTCAGTTTCTTCTAGAAAGAACTGCCCTCCCGGGATCTTCTGCATCAGCTGATCCATTCTAGTTGTTTTCCAACTGGGTGGCTGCTGTAACAGCTTTGCAGAAAAGAAAGTCCTCAAGCCGGCTTCTTTGCCTTTGTTACAGTGTTCCCTTACCTTGGAAAGTCACTCTGTTTCCTACAAACCCAGATTCTACTCATAGTTCTTAGTCTTGGCTCAAATAGCTCCCATGCTTGCCTTTTGGACAGTGTTTATCTCTGTGTGATTAATAGGTCTCAACATGGATACCATTCTTCCAGGTAGTCTTTGGCACCTTCACAAGGATTAATGGGTTAATTCATTTAAAGACATAAATGTTGTTGACTAGTATTCTTATATAATGGAATTATATATAGTTGTCCTTTTATTTATCAACATTCCCTTCCATATTGTATTTTCATTTTAATTAATTTTTGGTGGGACTGGGGTTTGAACTCAGAGCGTCACACTTGTCACGCATGTTCTCTACCTCTTGAACCTTACCTCCAGTCCATTTTGTTCTGGTTATTTTGGAGATGGGGTCTTGTGAACTATTTGCCTGGGCGTTCAAACCATGATCCTCCCAATCTCAGCCTAACCATGTAGCTAGGCGTGAGCCACCAGCACCTGAATCTTTACATATTATAAATTCCATGATGTCTCTACTTCTGACTCTCTTTCATTGTATTCTATAAGGTCAAGAAATATTCGTTGATAGAATGGAAGTCAAGATTGTGAGATCTTCAAGAGTAGGAACTGTTTTCCTCATTCGTGTACGCTCAATGCTGAATACAGACCTGGATCATTATTTATGTTCATAAGTGTTTGATGAGTGACTACATGCACATTCTTTCTGAAGCCTTCTCCTGCTCTCTCTCTCTGTTCGTCTCTGGAATTAATTCCTAATTCCTTCCTGCTCCTGGATTGTTGCCCACTTAGCTGGCTCTTTTCCTTTAGCTCTTGTGCTCGACTTCCCTGAACTATACTTGTTTGCATTTCTATCTCCTTGGCTATTGTTGAGCAACTTGAGGAGGAGGCCAGTGTTCATTTTGCATTCCTTCATCACAGCCAGTTCATGTTTGCTGGAACACGAGTCCAAAACAATGACTTTGGTCAAGGGTGGGCTGAAACATGTTGAATATCTTGCTCTTATCGTTCACTGAATCCCTGCTTCAATCGTCATTTTACTCCAAAAAGCGTGAAAAATGAGGTTCCTAAAAAAAAAAAAAGAAAAGAAAAAACAAATAAGGAGCTCATTTTAAAAAAGTGCTACATAGCCACTCTCAAAGAAATTCCAGAAGTTGTTTCCTATGTGCTCTGAACTCCACAATCTATTATTTAAAAGTACATATTGTATTTGTTTGTTCTTTTCTTCTCACACCCTGTTATGCTTTGGAGCTTATTCAAAAGCGAACAAGTAGTTCATCTTAATTTAAGGCACTGAACTTTCATCCGATTCTCCGGAGGTGCCAGGCTGGCTTGTTAGAATATGGACATTGAGATCATGTTGAATCAGCAACATTTCAGAAATGCATGCCATCCCTGAACACAGCACCCAGGGTTGTCTGTGTTTTCATTTCAGTCGTGCTTATGTCAGGGCTGGAGCATACATTCTTTCCCTGGTTTGTTAATTCTGCCAAAATGTCATTCTTGTCAAGTGTCTACGAGGTCCACAGTAGATGTTAAAAATGTAGCCTCATGGAAAATTGCTGTTGATATGATTTAGTTTTCGCGGTCAAGATCTTTCCCATCTAAGCATTTTGGTTTTTGTCATACCTCAGCATGAATACTTTTATGTGTGTTTGCCTTTCATAAAGGAATTAATTTGTTGAAATATTGTCATGCAACTACTTATTAGGCATTATGATTATCCCCAAATTCTGCCTGAATACTAAGGGTCACATAGGCTCATATATACCTAGCTAATGAGCTAGACTCGTTTAAAAAATTCATTTGTCATGCTTATTAGAATGAACCTATATCCCTTTATTACCCAGTACAAATCTTTTGCACATCAAGCTCAGAGCATAAAATTAAAATTGCATGAAACTTTGATCTCCTTCTCCATTAATCACTCTGGATAATTATACACAGGTGCCTGCACTGGCTTATGGCAGATGCTTCCTGACCCTCAGAATAATGCTGGATATTTGCTGTGTACACTTAAAAAGGAAGTGAGATGTGTGCAGTGCAAACCTCATCCCTTTCATTATGGCTTGAGATGTAAAATCCTACCTGCAATATACTTAGGAAAAATTTAATTAGAAATCTCTGACAGCTAATCCAATGATAATGAATTTAAGAGCTTCGACGAACAAAAAGATAGACAGCATAAAAATAGGTCAAATTAATTTTTATAAAATTAAATATTCATTTAGATCATGTTTCAAGACCCTAGCTTAAATTCCTTTATTTAGCTTATTTAATGTTATCCGAAATAAATAACCAGATAGTGATCACTTGTAAGATATACAGCACAAAAACACTTTAAAAGGTGTTATATAGTGACCACTACAAAGTCCTGTTATGAGATAGCCTAATAAGAGAATATTTATTTCCCTTTGGTGTCATTTAGACATGTATCCTCATTTTTGGGGGTTTTTGTGGTACTAGGAATTAGACTCAAGGCCTTGTGCTTGCCTAGGCAAGCACACTATCTCATTTAACTTTCAATCGTTTCTTCTCTCCCAAAGGGGTGAGAGACTACAATGCATAGTGTAACACATGGGCTATGCCCATTATGTCATGTGCTTTATTCACTCTGTTTGTTTTTAAGAATTCAAAAGCACAGATTTTGACATCAAAGATGAATCATCACTCCAGGTATTTAGGCTAGCATGAGAACATTGTTCATAAGGGGAAGAAACCCCTAAAATGTTCACCGAGTCAGTAAATTTAGAATTGATCAGCAAAACTTATTATTACTTTCCTGACATAGATATATAGCATGCTAGATATATAATACAGAAAGTACCTTTACCTTAATATAAGAATTGCTTACTGACCATTATTTATAGATCACTCTGCTAGCTCTGGGGATACATAGGAAAGAGAATTCTGATATCAAAAAGCCCATGGCTTTCTGGGGGAGAGAAATTAGCAAACCAATAATTGCAAGCATGTAGTTTGCATGGAGTGCTTTAGATAATCAGAAAAGAAGTTCCCAGTCACAGATGAGGGGACGTGAGGGAAGAATTGACGGGTGGGAGATGTTCCCAGAGGAAAATCTGAAAGAAGTTAGTTCAACAAGAGAAGATAGGAGAAAAAGAGCTCCAGAAGGTAATAACAGCATAGATAAGGGCAGGAAGATCTGAAACAGTATAGTGTATTCTTGATGAATTATGACTTTGGGGTAGAGGATGTGGTGAGGAGTAGCAAGAGAAGTGGCTCGTGAGAGCAAGGTCCAGATTCTGAGGTGCCTCACGTGCCACACTAAGGAGTTTGAACAATGGTGATGACTCAAGACTGCATGAAAATGTAAGGTCCAAGCACCAAGCACTCCAAGGGCTTTGGGTTTGTCACTTAGGCCATTGTAGAGGATGTGGATGTAGCCATGGATGCAAGGACACACAAGATGGATGAGAGTTGTATAACCAAAACAGTAGTCTCGAGAAAGACTCTCAGTCCAGATGTCTTCTTCACTGTGGAAAAGATCTTTGGTGTGGCATTAAAGAAGACACAGGAGAATATCACTTGAAGAGTGACAAGTGCAAGAAAACTGAAGTGTTTGAAATTGTGACTGCTGACACAGTGGCAAGAAGAAGATGTTTGCTTCTGTGACTTGGATGACCATAACTCTGGGTAATAGTGTCATTCAGAAATGCCATGCTATAAATGGCCATAGTTGTGAAGTGAGGAAAGTCCTGTCAAGCAGGAGATAACAAGTGTCTCATCAAGCCAAAGAGGGTGGAGTGGCTCTGGAAACTTTAGTGTTTGGTTGTAGAGATGGATGTGGAAGTAATGACAACCTTGGTTGTGGAAGAAACTTCAGTCATAGTGGCTTTGGTTGACAGTGCGGTTGACTACAATGGATTTGGTAATAATGGAAGCAATTCTGGAGGTAGTAGAACCTGCAATGACAATAATCAATCTTCAAGTTTAGGATTTATGGAGGTGGAAGCTCTGGCTTCTGTGGTGATAGTGGCCAACACCAGGAAACCAAGATGGCTACTGTGGTTCCAGCAATGCCATAGCAATGGCAGTTGCAGGAAGTTTTAGTTACTGCCAGAAAGCAAAGCTTAGCAGGACAGAAGCCAGAGAAAGGACAGGGAAGTGACATCTTCAAATAGATTTGTGACAGTGGTAGCTGTTGCAAAGAAGACATGCTTTAGACAGTGGTCATACATATAGGCCAAAATCTCAAGACTGTATCTGTGACTAATTTTATAGAAATATAATTTAGTTTCTAAAAAGAGTAAATTATTTCAACAACATTTTTTTTTGCAGTATTGGAGCTTGAACTCAAGGCCTGTACCTAGAGCTCTCCACCAACCCTCTTTTGTGATGGGTTTTTTGAGATAGGGTTTGTGAACTATTTTCCCAGGCTGGCTTTAAATCGTGATCCTCCTGACCTCTGCCTCCTGAGTACCTAGGATTTTAGGCGTGAACCACCAGTGTTTAGCTCAACAAAGATTTTTAAGGTAGGAATTTTTTGAACCTGTGCAGTTGTTGCTGAATGCAGTAGTCTGACCATGAGGTTGAACAAATGAGTCTTCTTAAGAATGTGCTGTGTAAGGTTAGCCCATTCTGATGACATCTTTGTTAACTTGCTCAACAGTGTGAAGTTAGGATTTCTTCAGGGAGATGCTAGGTCTCATTTGGAATTTATTTACCATCTCTGTGGGTACAGAAGCCATTATCTTTAGCAATCTTGGTATAGTTGAACTGACAATTACTGTCTCCACCTTCCTCATTTTACCATTGAACGGGTCACCCAAGCCAGGCATGATGATGCATGCCTATAATGCAGGATTGTGAGCTTGAGGCCAGATTGGGCTACATAGCAAAATCCTATCTCAAAAAAAAGGTACCCAAGCAAAGCCACAGAATTATTTGGCTATAAAAGTGATCGATGGCACATCCTATGCAATACATCTAAATTGACTAATGGTATCAGATCAAATGATAGATGGGAATGGAGCATTCATATTCACATGGAATCAAAAAATGATTTAATTCCTTTGAAAAAACCTACCTGTCCTTACAGCCTCAACAAACATATGATAAATACTAATAAAATTTTTCAATTAGTTTGCAGTGTAAATTTAGTATTGATATATAGCTTATAGCTGATGAAAATCTCTTACAGCTTACAGACTTAAAAACAACCTAGCTTCGTGTTCAGTTCCCTCTGTGGCTTTTAAAATTTCTCTGCAATTTCTGGAGTTCTATTTGAAGACCCTGAGTACCAAGCTCAAGAAAGGGAGAGGCAGTCATTCCCTCATTTATTCATTCCATGAATGAAATTGAGCACTCCTGTGACCGTGTGCTGTTGTAGGAACCCAGGATACTGTGCTGAACAAGGTAGACCAGATGTTTGCCCTCTTGGAGCTTACACTGCACTGAGGGGGCTACTAGACACTGTCCAACGGGATTAAATGATATCAGGCACATAAAGCAGTTCCCACAGGTGCTGGCACGTAATAAGTACTCAAACCATTGTTACTATTATTTATCATTAATGCTATTGTTATCAGATGGGTACAGCTGGACTGTCCGCTTGGGCATTTACTCTGTTGCCTTTTGAGTTGTTGCACAGCTAGGTAAATCCCTGGTTCATCAACCTCAGAAACTGTCTGGCATGGGGGGGACTTGCTTTGGAAAAGTCTTTACCTGCCTCTGTGCCCTGAATCTGCACTGGGGGAGGCACTGTCGATAATCACTTCCCAACTGCCCTGCAGCCACATCGCCATGTCTTGCAATGCATCATTAAAAGTTTTTCCTTCACTCTTTCCCTCCATCATTAGTGTGATATGTCAGCACAAGATCCAGCACATCAGTCACTTCTTGGGGCAATTCAATAGCAGTTTTTGTGAGTAATGAAAATGATTACCAGGTCGATAGTGAATTCACTATTGACAATCTGATATGACAGTTGTCTCACACAGTAGCAAGTGTTAAATGAACCTGAAAAGAAAGCTGAGACGCCAGCATAAGAAGTGACGAAGCCTGGAGTTTCTGTACAAAGCTCAATGTCTGACCAACCACTTGGCACCGGGTGTTTCTAAGGTGCTAGATGGGAAAATATCAATGAAGGCTTCCTAGAACACAGACTGGAACCCACAGCCTCATCTATCAGTCCTGGACAAGGGACAAGGTCCCCTCCAGGGTTTGCCTGACTTCTCAACTCCTGTCTCAGTTCCACTTTTCATTTCATTAATTTATTTATCCAGCCAGTGAAGAAAGCATCCGTATGGCCTTTGTTGTACTTCATACCAGTTGTTTCTGGGCATTAGATTTTGTTTATTTTATAAATCGTAAAGAAGTATGAAGATAATTATGGGATTGTCATTTTTTTTTAAACAGACAAGAAAGGACAATTAAAACGTTTTTACCTGTGTTCATCATTTAACAAAGGAAAGTTTTTTTTTTTTTTTGTGGTACTGGGGTTTGTGCTCAAGGCCTACACCTTAAGCCACTCCACCAGCCTTTTTTTGCAATGTTGTTTTTTTGAGATGGGGTCCCATGAAGTATTTGCCTGTGCTAGCTTCAAATCTTGATTCTCCTGGTCTCTGCCTCCTGAGCGGCGAGGATTACAGATGTGAGCCACAGGTGCCTGGTTACAAAGGGCATTTTGAATATCAAAAGGTTAGAATTGAGGACAGATGGATAAATATAATTGAATCCATTAAAAAACTCTCTTCTTTGTCCTTATTTTTCTCATTTCTAGGCAGCCTGGAGGAGCTGACATGAATTAATACTAGTTAGCGCTTACTGTTTGGTAATTCCTGCACTCACCTGTGCTGGACTCAGGGAAGGCTCAGCTAGATTACAGTAGATTAAAGCTCACTCTAAGAATAGTCTCACAATGAGAGCCGTGTGCAGTTGGAGAAGACTATCTGTATGTGTTTAAATTTTATATACTAAGTTGAACAGTCACTAGAGTTCTTCAGACTGGCTGAATGACTTCTCAGGGATATTGTAAAGACCATTAGTCTTAATCTGAATTTTCTAGAGAACAGTTCCAGGTGTAGGGTTAAATGTGCTAATGTTTTATTCCAGAGATTCCCAACCTAGGGCAGAGAGAGACGAAAATGGGAAGTGAGATAGGAAGCACTGAAAAATTACATGATGCTCCACATAGACCATGAAGATAAGATGGCACTCGGTTCATGAGTTCCTTTGGCCCAAGTTGCTTTTCAGGATGAGTTATGAAGAGAAGTTGTGGATTCTCTGTGGGAGCAAACAGTAGAGGAATTATAGGTCACTTTTGCTTTGTGGGTTATTAACTCCCTGCACTGCAGAGTGTTGTTATTGGGCCTTTCTGTGCCAGATCCCATGTTCTTGGTGTAGGAGTGGGGCTCCAAGTCTAGAGGTGGGAAGAGATAGAAAGTCTGTGTGTGAGTCTGGTCAGCCATGTTGACTTGAGCTTGCCATGATGGATGGGAAGGAGCTAGGACTACAGGGCAAGGGTTGCATTGGCCTAGGGTAGAGAAACCACGTAGACACGGCAAGGATGGCCGAGGTAGCAGAATAGCTGAGGTCTAGGGATGGGTAGCTCTGAGGGGACCCAAAAGGCATGTGACATTTGTGTTCAGACAGTGTCCGTGTTAGACAGTTGAACTCTATAAAAGTCTTCCTGTGCCTGTTACAGGTGGCCTACAAGATACATTTAGGCAGACTGTGAATGAATAATTTTTTAATGTTAGTGTTTGCTTTAATATATATTAGGATAAAATAAGTAGTACATGGAAATATATTATCTTCAAAACAATGTTTTCCTTTGAACATAATTTGTTAAAACAAAAATTTGATTCAATTTAAAGAAAAATATTAGCTAAAACAGTGTGTGAATATATGCAGACATGACAAAAATTGCTGTATAATGACTGAAGTTTATAAAGAGATGCATCTTCTAATTCCAGTGTCCATGAGTTTATGAATGCTTGTACAGCTCTGGTGGTAATAAGACCTGCAAAGATATTGAAAACAGGGGACTCCTGTCCGTGTATGAATTGTTTTGTTTTGGAATAGATTTTGGAACCCTATACTTTTTCTCAATAAAGCTCTGCTAGCTTTCCAGTTTGTTTTTATAGTGCTCCATTTTTTTCTTTCATTAAATATTTACTTTCTCAAGTCACTGAGAGTGGGACAAAGTAAACCAATAGTCATTTGTAGGTATAGTTATTTCCTCTCTCCATGCTGAAGCAGTCCCTCTCACCAAGGCCATTCATCTTCATCCTTCATAGAGTGTGGTACTCACTGGAGTGGTTTATGGCCAAATAGAGCTGCTGGCCTTGCAGATTGTGATTGGGGTGGTCCTGAATCAAATGTGTTCTTGATATCTACATAAATCATGTTTTAGATTCTCTTGGTTGAATTTATGTTAATTTCTAAAACTGTCAAAGGAATGAAAACCTTACTAGTGAAGCATGCTGGTGTGTGACCACTCTAATTCGAATGGTTTTCCATTAAATACACTTTACAATAAATGAATAATTAAAAGATTTTATTCACAATGAAACTAAAAGCTAAAATGTATGAAAAGATGAGGGTACATCTTTGATAACAGCACTCTAAAACCTGCTTGGATGGGTCAGTTAAGTACCAACAAGAACTGGATCTGAAACATTTTTGTCAAGCTATATCCCTTCACATGGACTGCAGTGAGTGCTTTGCTTCTTCCCCTAGCTTCACTGAGATACAATCAACAAGTGAAAACTGAATATATTTATGATGCAAAACATGATATTTTGATATATAGCTATATAATAAAATATTTAACACAATCAAGAGAATTAACATGCCTGTGACCTCAAATAATTACCCACTTTTTTTTTGGCAGTACTAGGGTTTGAACTCAGTACCTTGTACTTGATAGACAGGTGATGTACCACTTGAGCCATACTCCTAGCCCTGCTACCCATTTTTTTGTGTGTGTGTGATGAGAACACTTTTAAGATCTACTCTCTTAGAAAATCTCAAGTAAAAATATGTTATTGTTGACTATTGTCACTATGGTCTCCAAAATTATCTGGCATAGCTGAAGCATTGCACTCTGACTTAGTGCATTGGGTTGCTATGAAGTGCACCAGTTTATATTCCCATATACAGAGTCCTAGTCCCTTTCTCCACATTATTACTGCCTTTGTCTTCCTTGACAGTAACTATTTCAACAGGTGAGATAGTACATCACTGTGATTTTGATTTGCATTTCCCTGATGACTAGCAATGTTGTACATCTTTTCATATACCTGTTGACTATTTGTATATCTTCTTTGGAAAAATTTGTATATCTATTCAGATCTTTTGCCCACTCTTAACGTTGTGTGTTTGCTACTGAGTTGCTTGAGTTTCTTAGGCATTTTGGATATCAGTCTCTGACTGGATAGGTGATCGGCAACCATTTTCTTCCATTCCATTGGATCGCTCACCTGCTGCTGGTTGTTTCCTTTGCAGTGCAGAAGTTTTCAGTCTGATGCAATCTCACTTGTACATCTTTACTTTTCTTCTCTTGGGGTCATATCAAAAATAATTGCTAAGCTAATGTGAAGAAGCTTTTCCCATATGTTTACTTCTAGGAGTTTTATGGTTTTAGGTGTTACATTTAAGACTTTAACCCATTTTGAGTTGGTTTTCTACATATGATCTAAGAAATTCTGTAGTCTTTCCAGAATCCTTCTCCAGTTATACATTTGTGGCACTGTTGTTGAAGATTAGCTGACTCTATGTGTGTGGATTTATTTCTGGCCTCCATGTGTCTGTTTCATGCCAGCACCATATTGTTTTGGTTGCTACAACTTTGTATCTAAGGGCTTTTGTTGTTCTTTTTGAGGTCCTATAGTAATTTCATAAAAACTCAGGCTAAATCCTGCTAACCTTGGCTTGTAGCCCACAAAAACTGTGTCTTTTACTTCTTTGTGTGTGTTTTTTTTTTTTTTTTGGTAGTACTGAGGCTTGAACTCAGGGCATGTGCTCTACCACTTGAGCCACTCCACCAGCCCATAAGTTGTGTCTTATACCCAGCATGTGCCCTCTATTTGAAGCAAGGCATTGTGGCATGAGATCCCTCTTAAGAAATTTTTGTGATACTACTGTAAATGAGATTGTTTTTGTAATTTCTTTTGCTGACAGCTTGTTGTTAGTGTACAGAAATGCGATGGATTATCATTTGTTGATTTAAATGAGACCAGGTAACCAGAACCCAGAGAGCTGTTCTTCCCTTCCTAATGGGATGCTTTTCCTTTCTTTTTCTTGCTTCCACATTTTATGCTATTGATGTTACTATAGCTTTTTTAATATTGCGAATACATTAAAATTATTGTAGCTGTACTTATTTTTAATACTTTTGTCTTTGAAGTTTTATTCTGGAGTTAAAAGTGATTTATGTACTACTGTTACAGTATTAGGGTATTCTGAAGCTGACTATATCAGTGAGCTTCGTGCTTTAATATGTTTTATGTTATTAATCAGTGTCTTGTCACTTTAACTTCAGCATTGTTGTAATGAACATTTTTATCTTTTGTTTCTCTGGGAAAATCTTTATTGTTCTTTCTTTTTTTTATATTGGAGTTTGAACTCGGGGCCTACACTTTGAGCCATTCCACCAGCTCTTTTTGTGAAGGGTTTTTTAAGCTAGGATCTCACGAACTATTTGCCTGGCTGGCTTTGAACTGTGATCCTCCTGATCTCTGCCTCCAGAGTAGCAAGGATCACAGATGTGAGACACCAGTGCCCAGCTCGCTCCTTCACTTTAAAGCTCACTTGGCTGGGTATGGTATTTCTGGCTGGCTGGATTTCTCTCGGCACCTCATATATATCATTTCACTTTCTCTTAGCTAGCAAGACGTCTGCTGAAAAATCTGATGCTCTTATAAATATTCCCCTGTGTATTAGCCAGGTTTCCCAGAGATACAGAACCAGAGAAAATGGTCTGACATGGTCAGAGGCTGGATAGTCACACATGACCATCTGCACCCTGGATATCTAGGGGACTGGACACTGCCTAGTCTGAGAAGCTGAAACCCTTGTAATGAATGTAAGAGGCCAATGATGCAGCTGCAGTAACAGCAGAGGCTGGAGAGCACCTGGGGAATCACTAGTGCAAGTCCACCTTCAAAGGCTGAGGAACCTGGAATCTGATGTCCCCAGGTGACAACCAAAATTAACCCTTACATCTGGAATGTAACAAATTGCTATTTTCTTTCTGTTGGTAACTTGGTTATAGTATTTCTTGGTGTAATCCTGTTTGGGGACTTTTGAGGTTCATGAACTGGGATGTCTGTGTTTCCAAAGATTTGAGACATTTTCAGCCACTATTTTTTTTCTTTTTAAATTTAAATTTATTTTAGCTGATTCATGAAAGCATAAAAATTGTACATATTTATGGGGTACACATGGTATGTTGCATTGTGAAATGTTCAAATCAGGGTCAACACATCCATCTTCTTAAATACTTATCACTTCCGTATGGCAAAAACATTCAAAATCCTTTCTTCTAGCTTTCTGAAATGAATAGATCTGTAGTGACCCTGTTGTGCACTGCATGCTAGAACTTTTTTTTCCTGCCTAACTGTAACTTAGTACCCATTGATCAGCCTTTCCTTATCCCTTTCTTCCTCTTATTATTGTTTCTCTAAATAGGTTTTCATAGACTTTCTCTCTCTAGATTTTCATAATGTGTGCACTGCTTCACTTGATGTATCCCATGAATCCCATAGGTTGCCTTTGTTGTTTTAAAACTCTCTTTTCTTTTTTCATACTCTGATTACATAGTAGCAAGTGACCGGTCTTCAAATTTGCAGATTTTTTTCTTCTGCTTTATTGAGTCTGCTGTTGAAGTTTTCTATTAAAGTTTTTATTTCATTCATGGTATTTTTGAGCTCCAGAATTTCTGTTTGACTATTTAAAAACTTTTTTTTATCTCTTGGTTGAACTTTAATTTTATTCACATTTTGTTTTTCTGATCTTGTTGAGTTGTCTATGTTCTTGTATAAGCTTCTTTAAAACAATTATTTGGAATTATGCACCAGGAAATCTGATCTGAATGTCTGTTTCTTTGGGCTGGAAAATTATATATCTTTGGTGATGTCATTTTTTTGGTCATTTTTAGTGTTTTTTAAAGGTTAGTGTTGTTGCCTTGACATTTGAATAAACAGTCACCTTCATTCTTTTTTTTTTTTAATGTGAACAAAATTGGTTTCCAACATTCTTTAATTGACCTTACATTGATAAATAAGTACACAGCCCATTTCTATAACACATTACTCATTTTTCTAGTCACTCTGTTTCTGTAAAACTCTTCTCTTGTTCCAGGATTAAATTCTTTTAATAATTATACATGAATTCAGTATTTAGATTACTTTTTTCTGATTTTGATAATTTAAAAGAGATAATCCCAGGTTTGTCCTTTTATCTTGATTGGTGTCTCATCCCTTCACTTTTTCTTTTTCTTTTTTTCATTTTTCTTTTATTATTCATATGTGCATACAAGGCTTGGTTCATTTCTCCCCCCTGCCCCCACCCCCTCCCTTACCACCCACTCCGCCCTCTCCTTCTCCCCCCCTCAATACCCAGCAGAAACTATTTTGCCCTTATCTCTAATTTTGTTGTAGAGAGAGTATAAGCAATAATAGGAAGGAACAAGGGTTTTTGCTGGTTGAGATAAGGATAGCTATACAGGGCATTGACTCACATTGAATTCCTGTGCGTGGGTGTTAGCTTCTAGGTTAATTCTTTTTGATCTCACCTTTTCTCTAGTTCCTGGTCCCCTTTTCCTATTGGCCTCAGTTGCTTTAAGGTATCTGCTTTAGTTTCTCTGCATTAAGGGCAACAACTGCTAGCTAGTTTTTTAGGTGTCTTACCTATCCTCACCCCTCCCTTGTGTGCTCTCGCTTTTATCATGTGCTCATAGTCCAATCCCCTTGTTGTGTTTGCCCTTGATCTAATGTCCACATATGAGGGAGAACATACGATTTTTGGTTTTTTGAGCCAGGCTAACCTCACTCAGAATGATGTTCTCCAATTCCATCCATTTACCAGCAAATGATAACATTTCGTTCTTCTTCATGGCTGCATAAAATTCCATTGTGTATAGATACCACATTTTCTTAATCCATTCCTCAGTGCTGGGGCATCTTGGCTGTTTCCATAACTTGGCTATTGTGAATAGTGCTGCAATAAACATGGGTGTGCAGGTGCCTCTGGAGTAACCTGTGTCACAGTCTTTTGGGTATATCCCCAAGAGTGGTATTGCTGGATCAAATGGTAGATCAATGTCCAGCTTTTTAAGTAGCCTCCAAATTTTTTTCCAGAGTGGTTGTACTAGTCTACATTCCCACCAACAGTGTAAGAGGGTTCCTTTTTCCCCGCATCCTCGCCAACACCTGTTGGTGGTGGTGTTGCTGATGATGGCTATTCTAACAGGGGTGAGGTGGAATCTTAGCGTGGTTTTAATTTGCATTTCCTTTATTGCTAGAGACGGTGAGCATTTTTTCATGTGTTTTCTGGCCATTTGAATTTCTTCTTTTGAGAAAGTTCTGTTTAGTTCACTTGCCCATTTCTTTATTGGTTCATTAGTTTTGGGAGAATTTAGTTTTTTAAGTTCCCTGTATATTCTGGTTATCAGTCCTTTGTCTGATGTATAGTTGGCAAATATTTTCTCCCACTCTGTGGGTGTTCTCTTCAGTTTAGAGACCATTTCTTTTGATGAACAGAAGCTTTTTAGTTTTATGAGGTCCCATTTATCTATGCTATCTCTTAGTTGCTGTGCTGTTGGGGTTTCATTGAGAAAGTTCTTACCTATACCTACTAACTCGAGAGTATTTCCTACTCTTTCTTGTATCAACTTAAGAGTTTGGGGTCTGATATTAAGATCCTTGATCCATTTTGAGTTAATCTTGGTGTAGGGTGATATACATGGATCTAGTTTCAGTTTTTTGCAGACTGCTAACCAGTTTTCCCAGCAGTTTTTGTTGAAGAGGCTGCTATTTCTCCATCGTATATTTTTAGCTCCTTTGTCAAAGATAAGTTGCTTATAGTTGTGTGGCTTCATATCTGGATCCTCTATTCTGTTTCACTGGTCTTCATGTCTGTTTTTGTGCCAGTACCATGCTGTTTTTATTGTTATTGCTTTGTAATATAGTTTGAAGTCAGGTATTGTGATACCTCCTGCATTGTTCTTTTGACTGAGTATTGCCTTGGCTATTCGTGGCCTCTTGTGTTTCCATATAAATTTAACAGTAGATTTTTCAATCTCTTTAATGAATGTCATTGGAATTTTGATGGGAATTGCATTAAACATGTAGATTACTTTTGGGAGTATAGACATTTTTACTATGTTGATTCTACCAATCCATGAGCATGGGAGATCTCTCCACTTTCTATAGTCTTCCTCAATCTCTTTATTCAGAAGTGTATAGTTTTCCTTGTAGAGGTCTTTCACATCTTTTGTTAGGTTTACATCTAGGTATTTGATTTTGTTTGAGGCTATTGTAAATGGAATTGTTTTCATACATTCTTTTTCCATTTGCTCATTGTTAGCGTATAGAAATGCTAATGATTTTTCTATGTTGATTTTATATCCTGCTACCTTGCTATAGCTATTGATGATGTCTAGAAGCTTCTGAGTAGAGTTTTTTGGGTCTTTAAGGTATAGGATCATGTCGTCTGCAAATAGGGATATTTTGACAGTTTCTTTACCTATTTGTATTCCTTTTATTCCTTCTTCTTGCCTAATTGCTCTGGCTAGGAATTCCAGTACTATGTTGAATAGGAGTGGAGATAGTGGGCATCCTTGTCTGGTTCCTGATTTTAGAGGGAATGGTTTTAGTTTTTCTCCGTTAAGTATAATGCTGGCTGTAGGTTTGTCATATATAGCTTTTATAATGTTGAGGAACTTTCCTTCTATTTCTAGTTTTCTTAGAGCTTTTATCATGAAATGATGTTGGATCTTATCAAAGGCTTTTTCTGCATCTACTGAGATGATCAAGTGGTTTTTGTCTTTGCTTCTGTTAATGTGGTTTATTACGTTTATTGATTTTCGTATGTTGAACCACCCCTGCATCCCTGGGATGAAGCCTACTTAGTCGTGGTGAATAATCTTTTTGATGTGTTGCTGAATTCGGTTTGCCATTATTTTGTTGAGGATTTTTGCATCAATGTTCATTAAGGACATTGGCCTATAGTTCTCCTTTTTGGAGGTGTCTTTGCCTGGTTTTGGGATAAGTGTAATACTGGCTTCATAAAATGTGTTTGGCAGTTTTCCTTCCCTTTCTATTTGGTGGAACAGTTTAAGGAGGGTTGGTATCAGTTCTTCTTTAAAGGTCTGATAGAATTCAGCAGAGAATCCATCAGGTCCTGGACTTTTCTTTTTGGGGAGACTCTTGATTGCTGCTTCAATTTCATTTTGTGTTATAGGTCTATTCAGGTGATTAATTTCCTCTTGGTTCAGTTTTGGATGATCACATGTATCTAGAAATTTGTCCATTTCTTTTAGATTTTCAAATTTATTTGCATATAGGTTCTCAAAGTAGTCTCTGATGATTTCCTGGACTTCCATGGTGTTTGTTGTTATCTCCCCTTTTGCATTCCTAATTCTACTAATTTGGGTTTTTTCTCTCCTCATTTTAGTCAGGTTTGCCAGGGGTCTATCGATCTTGTTTATTTTTTCAAAGAACCAACTTTTTGTTTCATTAATTCTTTGTATGGTTTTTTTGGTTTCTATTTCATTGATTTCAGCTCTAAGTTTTATTATTTCTCTCCTTCTATTTGTTTTGGGATTTGCTTGTTCTTGTTTTTCTAGGAGTTTGAGATGTATCATTAGGTCATTGATTTGGGATCTTTCAATCTTTTTAATATATGCACTCATGGCTATAAACTTTCCTCTCAAGACTGCCTTAGCTGTGTCCCATAGGTTCCAGTAGGTTGTGTTTTCATTTTCATTGACTTCCAGGAACTTTTTAATTTCCTCTTTTATTGCATCAATGATCAATTCTTCATTAAGTAATGAGTTATTTAGTTTCCAGCTGTTTCCATGTTTTTTGTCTTTACTTTTGTTGTTGAGTTCTACTTTTACTGCATTGTGGTCAGATAGTATGCACTGTATTATTTCTATTTTCTTATATTTGCTGAGGCTTGCTTTGTGACCTAGGATATGATCTATTTTGGAGAAGGTTCCATGGGCTGCTGAGAAGAATGTATATTGTGTAGAAGTTGGATGAAATGTTGTCCAGACATCAACTAGGTCCACTTGATCTACTGCATATTTTAGATCTTGGATTTCTTTATTGAGTTTTTGTTTGGATGACCTATCTATTGATGATAATGGAGTGTTAAAGTCTCCCACAACCACTGTGTTGGCGTTAATATATGCTTTTAGGTCTTTCAGGGTATGTTTGATGAAATTGGGTGCGTTGACATTGGGTGCATACAGATTGATGATTATTATTTCCTTTTGGTCTATTTCCCCTTTTATTAGTATGGAATGTCCTTCTTTATCTCATTTGATCAATGTAGGTTTGAAGTCTACTTTGTCAGAGATAAGTATTGCTACTCCTGCTTGTTTTCGGGGGCCATTGGCTTGGTAAATCTTCTTCCAGCCTTTCATCCTAAGCATATGCTTATTTCTGTCGGTGAGATGAGTCTCCTGTAAGCAACAAATTGTTGGATCTTCTTTTTTAATCCATTTTGTCAAACGGTGTCTTTTGATGGGTGAATTAAGTCCATTAACATTAAGCATTAGTACTGATAGGTATGTGGTGATTTCTTTCATTTAGTTATCTTAGTTGTTTGAAGGTTTGATTGTGTGTACCTAACTTGATGTTACTCTCTACTGTCTTGCTTTTTCTTATCCTGTGGTTTGGTGCTGCCTGCCTTTTCATGGTTAAGTTGGGTATCACTTTCTATGTGCAGAATCCCTTGCAGAATCTTTTGTAATGGTGGCTTTGTGGTCACATATTGTTTTAGTTTCTGCTTATCATGGAAGCCTTTTATTGCTCCATCTATTTTGAATGATAGCTTTGCTGGTTAGAGTATCCTGGGGTTGAAGTTATTTTCATTCAGTGCCCGGAAGATCTCACCCCACGCTCTTCTTGCTTTTAATGTTTCTGTTGAGAAGTCTGCTGTGATTTTGATGGGTTTACCTTTGTGTGTTACTTGTTTTTTCTCTCTTACAGCCTTCAATATTCTTTCCTTAGTTTCTGAACTTGTTGTTTTAATGATGATATGTCGTGGAGTAGTTCTATTTTGATCTGGTCTGTTTGGTGTCCTGGAGGCCTCTTGCATTTGTATGGGAATATCTTTCTCTAGATTTGGGAAATTTTCCGTTATTATTTAGTTGAATATATTACGCATTCCCTTCACTTGCACCTCTTCTCCTTCTTCGATGCCCATGATTCTCAAGTTTGGTCTTTTGATGGAGTCAGTGAGTTCTTGCATTTTCTTTTCACAGGTCTTGAGTTGTTTAATTAATAGTTCTTCGGTTTTTCCTTTAATTACCATTTCATCTTCAAGTTCTGAGATTCTGTCTTCTGTTTGTTCTATTTTGCTGGATTGGCCTTCCGTTTTGTTTTGCAGTTCTGTTTTGTTCTTTTTTCTGAGGTTTTCCATATCCTGGCAGTTTTCTTCTTTAATGTTGTCTATTTTTGTCCTGAGTTCATTTATCCGTTTATTCATTGTGCTCTCTTTCACTTTGGTGTTTATACAGTGCTTCTATGGTTTCCTTTATTTCTTCTTTTGCTTTTTCAAATTCTTTATTTTTATTGTCTTGGAATTTCTTGAGTGTCTCCTGTACATTTTGGTTGACCCTATCCAGTATCATCTCTATAAAATTCTCATTGAGTACTTGTAGTATGTCTTCTTTTAAATTATTCTTGTGGGCTTCATTGGGTCCTTTGGCATAGTTTATCTTCATTTTGTTGGAGTCTGGATCTGAGTTTCTGTTCTCTTCATTCCCCTCTGGTTCCTGTACTAATTTTTTGCTGTGGGGAAACTGGTTTCCCTGTTTTTTCTGTCTTCCCGTCATTGTCCTTGGTGTTGTTACTGTCCCTGTACTGTGTGCAATTAAGTATTTTCTAGCTTGTAATAATAACAATGGTAATATTTAGAATGGAAGAGTGAGCTGAGATGGAAAGCAAGAAGTTAAAGAAAAGGGGAAAACAAATATACAGACAAGAGGGAGAAAGCAGAACAAGGTATCAGACAAGAGAGTTTCAAAGGTATAAACAGGGAGTGTTAGTGCACTAATCGACAGTAAGCTGAACAGACATTAGAGAGACAGAGAGAGGATTGAAAATCAAAGATAAAAAAAATAAAAAATAAGTAAATGAAAGTAATATCTATATATAGAAATGAATTAAAATAAAATGGAAAATAGAAAATTAAAAAAAAAAAAACCAAAAAACTTCCAAGTTTATATGCAATGCAGTTTCAGTCTTAATAATTTGGGTGTCTGTCCCAATCTGCAGTCCTGGAGTTGGTGCCTCAGATGTTGTTCTGTAGTTGTCTCATCAAAGGGGATGCATAAAGTAGAACAAAACTACACACTCACACACACACACACACACAAAAGCCCCACCAAGTGTCCCCAGTTCAAATGCAATACAGTTTCAGTAAGTTTTTCGGCTTGCAGGTGTAATTCGGTTGTTCTCTCCTCAAAGGTAGGGAGAAAAAGAAAAAAAAGCATCTGGAGACAGTTCTGAGAGTGGTATCTGCAACTGTGGCTTGCCTGCCTGCTGCTCTCAGCCTGTAGCTGGCGGCATTATTTATGCAGATCTCAGGGGTGAGCTTAGCTCTCACCTGGTCCCACAGGCTTTGTTTGCTCAGAGTTCTCCTGTGCGGGAGCCTCTGCTACAGGCTTTTCCCTTTCCAAGCACTGGGAAAGGTGACACTGCACCCGCGTTGTCAGGCCTGCGTGTTTATTTACAGTTCATGTGGGAGGTGGGTCTTCCCCCCTCTCCTCTGAAGTTTTCCTCCCACTGCCACTTTCAGCAGCTTTCCTGCTCCTGCTTACTGGGTGGTGCTGCTGCTCCTGCCAGCCGCCATGTTTATTTACAGCTCACGTGGGAAGTGGGTCTTCCCTCCTCTCCTGTGGAGTTTTCCTCCCTCCGCCACTCTCACAAGCTTTCCCGCTCCTGGTTGCTGGGTGTGCGCCCAGCTCCCACCAGAGGCTCTCCGGCCCGCCCGGCTTGTTTATTTACAGTCCTGGGAAGGATTCCCTTCCCCCAATCTTCAGCACTCAGGGCGCCCCACCCTCTTTCCAGTGTGTCTTAACTGTTCTTATTGCTTAGTACTCAGTTTCTCTTTTTTTCCCGGGTGGAGGTCAGTCTGTCCAGGGGGCTATTCTGCTCTGGCCCAGGCTTGTCTGTGGGGCTACCGCGGTACTATGAAGCTCACCTGGTCTGCGTCTTCCCAAGCCCTATGGGCGCCGGCCACTGGCGGCCCGGGGGCCCTCCTTGTTTCTCCGTTTAACGTGAAGTGGAGATTCTCTGCACCAGCTGGAGATGTGGAGGGGTCAAAGTTATGCCTTTTCTCGGTGATTATGCCTACAAAGTGTGTCTCCAGCCTCTCTCCAAGATTTCACTATAGGAGGGTCGCTTTCTGCTTCCTACCTCTAGCCGCCATCTTGGAATCCTCTCATCTTCATTCTTTACTGACTGTCTTCAGGACAGGGACTTTAACCAGTTTGTTTAGGGCTCCTGGGGATTTTCCAGACCTTTTCTATGGATGTGACCATCCATTCCTCTTCTTCCCTCTTGGAAAAGAGAGGAATCTTAAGACTGTATATAACTTTTCTTGATACTGCAAAGCCAGACTAGGTGTTGAGAGTCTCTTTTCTATTTTCCCTAGGACAGTGGTCAGGAAATTGGTGATTTAGCAAAGTTGAGCCAGCAGCCTGTATGTGCTGAGGTACAATGTAGGTGCATAGAAGAAATGCTGGGCATTCTAGTAAAAGATTCCAGATTCTTTATGATCCCATGCTGTAGCTAATACATGGACATGGGTTTATTGAATGAAGTGTTTCTCAAAGTGTAATCCTTGGTTCAACTCTACTAGAGTCTTTTATGGGTGTTTGCTAAAATTATAGATTTCATGATCCCACCTCAAGAGGTTTGCCCAGAAACCTGTATTATTAAGTTTGTCTTATCTCAGGTTCTTCCACAGACTCTGAAATGAAGTTGGGTGTTAGGAAGTTTGTTGGAGATTGGTCTAAGGAGCAAGGTCAGCTGAATTGGGTATTGTACTAGATACCTTTGCCAGTCCTAAAGGGAATTCTGCCTTCAACTGAGGCAAGGAGATAGGGACTTTGAGTTCTTTCATTGAGCAGTTATTACCTATGGGTTCAGGAGGGGTTATGACCCTGGGTGAGCCAGTTTCCTTTAACTAAAGATAATTATAATTATCCACATAAACAACTATCACTGGTAACACTGGAGGGATGAGAGCTTCAGGTCACAGCAACCGTTACAGCCCATCCTTTGCACTAGTTTGGCGTCCTTGTCAAGCCAGCAAGTCTATCCTTTTTGGTAAAACCTGTCCTAGGATTATGATTGGCGTATTTTCTGTTAGAAATTGATAAGAGAAAGGTTATTAAAGTGAATTACAGTCCCACTTACTGCAACTGCTCTTTTTTTTTTTTCAACTTACCAAACAGTTTAATGTCAATTCTTTCATCTCCCAATGGAAAAGCAATGATCACGACAGAAGGCTGGCTTTACATCTTAAGCATGGACTTTTACAAATGTGAACTTGCTGTTCTTTGGGTTTATGACTCTGCAAATTGATGAACTGAATTTTACAGTGTTAGTTTAATTTGGTCCTGAAAACATTTGAGTATTATCCCTTTTGCATTAATTCACCCTTTACTAACCATCTTTTAAGCTCTTTGAAAAACACTGCTATATGTCAAATCTTTGAAATCCGTTATCCACTTGTTATTTAATTCTAAAACATTTGACACTTCTTGCCTTAACAATTAAAGACTACACACAAAAAACTCCATAATTAATGCAGTAGGCCAAGTATCGTCCTTTTCTGCAATGTACCCATCTGATCTCTGTAATTATATAGTTCTGTCATTTAAAATATACTACTAAAATATAATTTTTACATTTCAAAAATTATCTCCAGTAGTAACTATACTTTCTGTGGAGTTATTTCTGAGAATGTTATTTTTTTCAGAATGCAGGAATATATATGTGTGTATTTATAATGTGAGTTTAAAGTCTCTTTTCTGATACTTTATGTATATATTTGTAAAAACTTTTGTATAATTTTATAATGTAGTCCCCAAAAAATTTACTTAAAAAGTATGTTAATAGTAAATGAAAGCATTTAAGGAACTGTTCATGTTTTTTGCACCTCTTATTCCACCTGTTTTCATACTACACTTACATGGCATTCCTCCAACAGCAGGCAAGGGACCTGAGAACCATTTACCAAAGTAGCAGTCATAAACTCATTTAAAAATTAAAAAGCAGATTTGAATGACTACATTAAGCTGCCCCAGTACTTTTAGACACACCTTTTTTTAAGGTTGGATTATAAACATGTATCATCTTTGGGAAAAGTTTAAGTGCGAATTCAACTTCAGAGCACTGGCCTCACTATAGTAAACTTCAGTACTGTCACAACGATGTCACATTTTACATACTGATTCTTAAACAGCAGTGTACAAACATGCCTCAAATGTTTTAATAGAATTTAGCTTTTCCTTAAATTGTCTTTTCATAGTAACAAAACAGGAACAACAACAACAAAACCCAATGTTAAAACCACTTAATAAACTTACAAACTTGAAAAATTAGACACTTCAGATAGGCAACAAACTTCATATTCTGAAAGCAATATATTCCACATTTCAAAGATATGACAAGTCTGTAGAATTTCTTTCATTGGTAGATGGAAGCCTTCAAACTGCATGATCTTCTGCCAGGTAAGACTGCATGTCATTCACTGGTTTGTGGCCGAATCCACTTCAAGGCATGTCTTGGAGGTACAGTAATGGTGGGATGATAAAATGTGCAGTCAGATCTGATGCACTGAGCGTTAAATCTACAGTGTTTTGGGTGACAGAAGGGACATTCCATTTTCTTACAAGCTGGGAAGTAGCTGCAGAGCTGACCATTAGTGGATGGCTGGTGCTGTAACAGCTGGTTTTGAAGGCAATACTGGAATTCTTCTACTCATATGAGTGAAGGGACCATCTGGTTTAGTACACTTAGTGTCGTATTTACAATTTGGATGAACAAACATTTTTCAGCAAATTTACAACTGGGGAAGGCTTTGCAAGGTGCAGTGGGATGATGGTACGCACACTCGTCCCCATTTTTACAAGCAGGCCAGTACTTGCAGCGCTCCAAAAGCTTTTCTGGTTTCTGTGCCATGCTCAATTCAATCATCTCAGTGTTGGTAAAGCTACCATCAGGGTCCTCAAGCTGCCTGCTCATCAACTGCAACTGCTGTGGGTGGAGACCTCTGAGTCCCTTGTTTGAGGGTGCAGTTTGGTTTATGGGTTTCATTCCTTCAAAGCACATGTCCTCCTCTTGATCTGACATGTATCCTGGGGGGCTGGGGACACCATCCAGCGTCACTATAAACTTGGGACTTGCAGGTTTATCTGGTTGTACAAGATCTCGTGTCTGTATAAGGTGTCCTGAAAGAACCCGAAGGGTATCTGCAGTCTTCATCCCTGACTCTTGGTTTGGTGCCACTACTATTTCCTCAGACAGCTTTGGCTTCTTCAGAATAAATGATCTTGTGTCTGCATGGACCATGGATTCCATGTCATAGTAATCTTGACTCATCTCCAGTGTTTCTGCCATTACTGGGTCAATTTGCAGTCGGGATAACAATTGCTTCTGTTGAGTTCCTTGATTTTTTTCTATATTATCTCCTTTTGTTTCCTCTTCTTTCATGGGGAAACTTATTCTGGGGGCCCTGCTTTGCACCTGAACCACTTCTGCTAGCAATTCTTCTTGAGAAGTTCGAGTTCTGGGAGCAACTGGAAGTGTCTGTTTCTGCGGGACTGCAGAATAATTAGTTGTTCTTGTTACAGATTCTTGAGCTTCAGAAATAGTCTTCAAAATTAGATTCTTGTTAGCTTGTTTAGAAGGTGGAAGAGAAGCTTTCCTTTCAGGTTTTGCTGGCACTGACACACTGCTAGACATGCTGCCTGTCGGGAGCCATAGTCATCATCGCCTTCTTCTTCTTCTCCATCATGATTGAATTTTTTTACTTTAACAACTGAACTTGCCACAGGCAACTTTCTCTTCCGAAAGTTTTCATCCTCAATATTCATGTTTTTTTCCATGTTGTTTCTGAAAAAGGGACTGTAAGTCTCTTCTAAGCTCTTAAGCATTTCTGGTTCACACAAACGTCCTGTTTCATACACTTGACTGTTCTGTATATCAAGCTGCTTGGCAGCATGAATACTGTTTTGCTGCTGCTGAAATTGCAACCTATTTAAAGGAGTACCACTATCTGCATTTCTACTTGCAGGTGGTTGGTAAATTTCAATAGAAGGACGAGAAGAACCGCAGGCAAGTGTCACTGTAGGTTTTTTCTGAGATAAGGGATTCCCCTGCACAAAATTGAGATCTTCATCAATGAGATCATCTGGTTCTGGCTTAATGTCAATCACATCTTCAGAGAGTGCTGGCTCCCTCAGAGGTTTCACTGTTGACACTAGTCAGGTTGCAGCTCCATCATCGTAAGTCTGTCTGCTGACATTAGTGGTTTTCTGTTCCTGTGAACTTATAGAAACTCTGGAATCTCTTTTGTCAGCTCTCGTACTAGAAATGGCAAGGGGAGGCGCTGCAGCTTCATGCTTTCTCTCATCTCCCCGACTAAAACTGCTCTTGCTTGAAGGCACATTACTATCAAATATGTTGGTATCAGAAGACTTGAGACTAGAGGGTTCAGTTGTAACAGAGCGAAGTTTATCTAACACACCATGAAGCCATACGGTGAATCGAATTGTGTTGTTCCCTACAAACAGGGACAGGTCCTCTGTCATTTGGTCCTGACTTTTCTTGTTGGCCACCATCACTGTAATGTAATCAGGCAGTTCTTCATCCATGTAAGCTCCTAATTCTTGCAACTTCCCCTTAGTGGCACTCCGAATCTTGCGGCTGATCTCGGTGCCAATCCCCATGGCTCAGTGGCGGGTGGCGGAGTCAGCGCTCTGCAACTGCTCTTGAGAGTGGAGTCTTCTTGTCTTGCTAGTGTTTTTGTGAGTCTAGGAGGATCTCTTGGTGGGGTAACTAAACCCCGCAGTCTTAAAGGGTATGGATCTTTTGTAAATAGCTTTTGTAAATATGCTGTTTTCGGGCTGCAGTTTTTGTACTTAGTCATTTTCTATCAAAACTGAGAAAGAAAGCACCAAGAGACTCCCTGATATATAAACAAGGCTAAGTGTTTTCTTCCCTCCCCTCACTGTGGAATATTAGCCCTACTTCTTCCTGAGGCTCAAACTGACTGCACTGCAGATACAATGTCTCCTCCTTGCCACTTCTTCTCTGGAGAAACTAAAGTAACAGTGTATTAGCCATTGCTTCAAGTTTAATGAGATTTTTACAGTGCCCCGTGTTGGAAGTTTTCCTCTTCTGGGAAACCAGGTCCTAGAGAATTATAGTCATAAAAGTTGTAGAACAGACATGTAGATACTGACTGCCATCCTTTGGTTCTCAGACCTCTGTATTTTATTTACTGGAGAAGCAAAGCCATGCATAGTCAGTTGATATAGGGTGTGTGCTGACCTCTGCAGAGTGGTGCATCTCAGTTCATCACAGTGCAAGCGGTATGGTAGCTGACTGCCCTCTCAGGCTAACGGATTGGGTAGTATGGAAAAAAAGAGCCAGTAGGCTACATTGTTATGTATTCACTGCTATACATGCCTTGCTTCAAAGTAGCCTTTAGCCTGAGGCATTGTGGTCCTGCTGGAAGGGTAAGGACTCAGACCTGGAGTATGGGTCATTTCTATTCAAGATGAATTATTGCTCCTTACAGGGTGAAAGAGCCCCATGTTATCAACTTGCAATCAAGAGGTCAGTTGTCTCCATAAAGAATGGTGCTGTAAGCCAGGGGATCATGCTTATAATCTCAGTTACTCAGGTGGCTGAGACTGGGAGGATACAGGTTCAAGGTTAGCTCAGGCAAAACATTAGTGAGACTCCACATCAACCAGTAAGCTGGGCTCCGTGGTGCATACTTGTCATTCTAGCGAGGCAGGAGGCATAGGTAGGAGGATTGAGGTCTGAGGCTGGCCCCAGGCATAAAGCAGGACTTGATCTGAAAAATAACCTAAAGCCAAGAGCTCAAGCGGAGGAATGATTGCTTAGCTAGCACAAACCCAAACCCCTGAGTTTAAACCCCATTGCTACCACTGCCAAAAAAAAAAGGAAAATATTGGTGCTGTGTGATAGCCTCAGTTTGTCATGGGGTGAGCATTCAGCACTGGCTATAGCTGGATCAGGCCTTGGAAAGGGAATCACATTGCTTGGCTCGGCTGGAGGTCTGCATTGCTTCAGCAGTGGCAGTGGGGTAGCTGACAAGAGACCCTGGTTGGTGTCACCTGGTTAAGCTTTTTCGTCTGCCTGGATATTGCCTTTTTCAGGGTAGATGAGCATTATCATGACATACAGTGTTCATAACATGTTTTGTGCCTATTTTTATAAATTTTATACAAGCTCTTCCTCAGACTTCTTCTCCCTGATCTTCAAATCCTTTTTCTTCCAGGCCTCTGACCAACCAGTGAATCCATGTGCCATGCTCTTAACTTGACAACATTTGTTACAATGAAGAGGCTGGCAAGGCGCATCCCCAGTGCCTCCCACTTAGTGAGCTCCCTTCCTGCTGTCTTTAAGGCCATCCCTGAGTGAGGTTGTAACACAGTTGCTGTCCATCTTCAGTTTGTACATGTACACCAAGCAGACCTATTTGTGCACCAGGCTGAGTATTCTTCATTTTTTAGCAGCTAGTCTGGTCACAAAGGCTTCTTCTATACCCACCACATAGCAGGGTGAGCTGACTGAGAGGCACAAAAACAGCCATGGAACATGACATGGAAGTCTTGGCTACTGGTTTGTGCAGTTTACTTGCTTCCCCTGGTCTTATTCATGCCAGCTATGAATGAACTGTTCCCTCCAATAGTATGTTACTATGTCATTCACCTAAAGCTTGGTGACTCTGACTATGTATGACTTATCACAGGCATCTCTAGCAGCACAGTCTCTTAATTTTTAGGGTCCAGTAACATGCCAGATGTTATTGAAAGGTGTGTTAGCCACCCTCATGTTACTATAACAAATACCTGAGACAATTTATAAAGAGAAAAAGTTTATTGTGGCTCACAGTTTTAGAGGTTCCAGTATCTGATCTGGAAGACCCATTGATTCTAGGCTTCTGGAGTTGACATTTGATAGTAAAAGCACGTACCTCAAATTTGAGAATCAAGAGAGAGAAAGAGAGAGGAAGATAAAAAGGCTGCCCAATGTCCTTTGGGAAATTTCCCCAAAGACTTCCCACTAGGCCTCACCTCTTAGAGTTCCATCACCTCTCAGGAGCACTGAGCTGGGACCCAAGGCTTAGCACATGGGCCTTTGGGATGGGGGACAGTCCTGATCCAAACACGGCAAAAGGCAGGTTATATATTTCTGCAGATGAGTTGGCCTTGTATTGGATCCCCACGTGATCTATACTGTGATTCTTCTATTGGATCTTGCATAAGCCTTATCCAGCATATTTTTCTGTTACAGATGCCTCTAGTGCCAAGGGAGCTGACATAAGTTGTGTCCTAAATAGCAAGACTGTTTTCAGCCAGGACCTGATGCAGAACCATTTATGGCTCTGAGCCCAGTTCAAAACTCCGTGCTTCTGTGTCACTTGGTAAACAGATCAGAGCAGTATTCCCAAATGTGAGCTGTGCTGTTGACTACAGAACATACAGAGGCCTCTGGATAGCCAGGCCTTGGTGCATCTGCCTGAGTGGGAGTTCTGAGAGCTATTCTTTCTTTTTTCTTGAATGGATGACCCAGCTTGCCCTAGACCACTGGACCCCTGAGAACTTCATGTTTCTCATGAAACCTAAATCTTTATAGAGTTTCATCTTCCTTTCCTCTGAAATAAACGCTTCTCTACAGGACCTCTATTGTTCTTGACACTTCTTGCTTGGTAATTCTGATCCAATTACCATGATCTCATGGGTATTACATACCAATGACAATGTTCTGTGGAAGGTTCCAGGTCACTTTCAAGGTTCTGGCAGAGGGTGGAAGGGTTAACACAGCCCTGAGCGAGCCACAATGTATGCTGTAGTAATCTCCGGAGTGTGAGAGTGCTTTTGATCTTCCCTTTTTACAGGGCTGGCGAATAGTGGCACATGCCAAATCGAGAATGGCACACAGTGTTGCTGGGCCTGCGCTGATTGGCTACGGTAGAAATTCCCATGTGGCAACACAGCTGCAATTGGGACTGCTACTTGTAGAGACTGCATTAGGTTACTGTCATTTCCTGGCACCCAAGGATGTGACCTTGAGTCAGGCAGCTCCCTCTGACTGAAAGAATAGCTTGAAAGGGACTCATCGCTGAGTCATCATCAGTCTATACCCTGAGAAGCTGGGAGAAGGAGTATATGGTCCTGAAAGTGGGGTCTGGCGACATGCCACAGTGTGCACCACAAACGGCTCTTTTAGTGATTATTACCACAGTGGAGTTTGAAAACTCTCCTGTATGCCTCAGCTGTGAATTTAAAATCCATCTCCAGTTTTGCCTTATATTCCCTCTTTTGCTTATTTTAGTCATTACTTTGTATTTTTTGAAAAGAATTAAATTGCCTTTTTAGCACTATTTCCCTTTTGTCAAGCTAGTCGCATTTTTTGTTTACTAGAATTGTCCTTGGGATAAAAAATGAGTAAAGTTAAAATAGACAAACTTTCATTTCATACTTTAGAAGAGTCTTAATGACCTTTACCCTTGACATCCCACATTCATGCTTACACACATACACACACATGGAAATATACATCTGTGTAGGAACGCTCGTGTAAAGCAGCTCACTAGATTTACACTGCACTGTTTTGCACCATTTCTAGTGCAGCTAAAGCAAAGTGAGAAGATTTGGAAGTGGAGGACCTTTTCATGACCTCCAGCAGCTGTCACTAGTGTCATGGAGCAGATTCTGTTCTTACCTGCTAGACCTTATGGAAGGGGCGACCATGCCCAGTACAGTGGATACTAGAACATCCAGTGGGCCAGCTATGTTGAAGTCACGTGGGCACTCCCCCAGCTCTACATTAATTTTTTTCTCAGTAAAAACAGCTTTTCAGAAGGCAAGTAAGCAAACAAAAACAGCAATGAAAGATCTTATTTGGAATTAGCTGTGAGTCATTCAACTTATGTATAAAAATAACCAACTTTTACATTTTAACTATTTTTGCCATCTTTTTAATCAGTTGTAACATGTTAATTGGGACATAAAATACAACCAATCATGACATGCCAAAGTAAGATTAACCCTGCAGTTGGAAACAATTGCTTTAGTGAAAAATTTTCAAATTTGGTTAAGAATTTGAAAATCATCAAAATCATCCAAAGTACTGAAATAATCTTGATTCCATGTTCCCTCCTTCTTCATGAAATCAAGGTACAGAATCATTCTTTCATGCTCCAAATTTCCTGACTATCCTCTGTAGTCAATTCCTCCCCATCTGCTCAGATCCTGGCAAACACTGGTTTATTGTATGAACCTATAGTTTTGATTCTTCCAGAATATCATATAAAAGAAATCGTAAATCCACAGGACTTAGAGTCTGATTTCTTTCACTTAACACAATGCATTTGAAATTCAACCATGTTGTTACACATATCAGCAATCCATTCCTTTTTCTTCCCTGATAGGGATGTACAATAGTTTTTATCTGTTTACTAGTTGAAGGTTGCTAGGACTGTATTTAGCCTTTGAAGATCATGAGTAAAACTGCTATGAACATTTTGTGGACCAAAGTTTTTATTTCCTTGGATTAGTACCTAGGGATGGAGTTGCTGAGTTACATGGTAAGGGTATTATTAATTTTATTAAAATGGTACAGCTATTTTTCAAAGTATCTTTGCCCTAGCTCTAGCAATATTTGAGAGTTCTAGTTTCCTGTGTCCTTGCTCTTACTAGGGTCCGTATTTTAATTTTAGTAATTCTGACACATATATGGCAGTGTCTATGATTTAGTTTGCATTTTTCTTATAGATTGTGATATTTTAATGCACAGTTTGGTCTTAGAAACTGACTCTGAATCTTTGTTCTGCGACTTTCTACTCGAATCACCTTAAATAGACTATTCAATTTCCCTGAGCTTTAGTTTCCTCAAATAGTCGAACACATAGTCTCTCATAGGACAAATATGCAGTTAAATGCAAGAATGTATTTAAAGCCAAGTAGGGTGGCACACATCTGTAATCCCAGCCCTTGGGAGGCTGAGGCAGGGGATCTTGAGTTCAAGGTCAGCCTGGTGTACACAGCAAGGCCCATTGTCTCAAACAAATAAACAAATAATCAGCAAAATGTGTTTAAGAGACTAAGTATTTTGGCATATGATTAATATTCAATAAATGTAGGTACTTAACAATCCTCAACGAATTCAGTTATTCTCAAAATTCCATGCTTTAAAAAACACCTTCAGATATTATAGAAAATGTTTGTACCTCAGTAGACCCAGGCAGGCATTTAGTCATGACCTGAGAGGTTTTCCCTACTGCTACTTAACAGGCACATTTGCCCAACAGACTCCGCAAGTTTCAAGTCTAAGAGAGGGCACTAGCAGCCAAGATGGGTGAGTTTATGTTTCACCTGGAGCATTTTCGTGTTCTCTGTTCTTGTCTTGCTGGATAATGAAAGATGAGTTAATGGCACCAATTACAAAGTATAGATTTGATTCATAGTTCTTTGTTACTTTCTCTGGCAGTCACCATGCAATAAGAAAATCTACACACAGCAATCTAAAGGCAATTTAGACTGAAATGGTTCTTTGCAATTTAGGCATTTAATTAGGAGTTTTAAAGCTTAATTAAAAAGTTAAATCATTTGTCTTTATTTCTGAAACAATGCTATTGTAGATGGTTCAATTATGTAAAATAAAACATAATAAGATATGTATTTCCTTGTCTGAAGTTATAGCGTCATTCCCACATAACAACGCATCCCATAAAATGTATTTGAGAAGAAAGAACAAAATTGAAATATGGTATTGAAAGTAACTTCTGGTCTGTGAAGCTGTTTTTCTCTCCCTTGTTTCATGATCCTTGCAACATATGAGCTTTTCCTCCAAAAACTGTAAATGTTGAGAAAAAAGATTTTAAGTATTACCTTCAATTCAACCCAAACAGCACACATTCATAGAAAAGTGGAATGAAATTTCTCATCAACCTTCAGTTATTTAGTACTAGAAAACAAACTATACTGCTTACTTCTGAGTAATCAGAACTTCCTTCATATACACAAACATACCTTCTAATTTTATAGTTTGGATCTTAAAAGTCCCCAAATCTTATGTGTTGAGGACTTGGTCCTCAGCTGATGGTGCTATGGACAAGTGGCGGGAACTTTGGGAGGTGGGATAGTGGGGGAAGTAGGTCACTGGGGATGTGCTGTTGAAGATTATACTGGGACCCCTAGTCCTTCCTCTGTCTCTGCTTTGTTCCACCTCGTGCCCCCACCATGATGCTCTGCCTCACCACAGGCCCAGAAACAACGGAGACGAGTGACCATGGACTGAAATCTCTGAAACCGTAAGCCAAAATAAACCTCACCTCTTTTTAAGTTGTTTATCTTAGGTATTGGCATAGAAAATGTATTAGTCAAGTATGTCTAAAGAAATATAACCAATGAAATATATCTATATTTATAAACATTATAGTGGCTGTGTGGCAACCATTCTAGGCTGGAGTCTGGAAACTACAGAAATTCTCTCTTTTCCTTTCTCTTCTGCTCTGCTCTTCTCTCTCTCTCTCTCTTTCTCTCTTTGCCTCCCTCCCTCCTTTCTCTCTCCACATACACACATATATATGTGTATGTGTATATATGTTACAATAGCACATCTCTATACATAGCTCATGCATTATGAGACTGAGAAGTCCCGTGATGACACTGGAAAGCCCATGGTGTAGACTGCAGTGAGTCTGAGGCTTGAGAACCAGAGTCAAGGGCAGGAGACACTGGACAATCCACGTCAAGGAGGCAGACAGAATGAACTCAACCTTTCTCTATCTCTTTCTATTTTGGCCTTCAATGGACTGCATGATGCCCAGCCATACTGGGAGGGTCATTTGCTCTCAGTTCATCAACTCAAATGTTAATCTCACCAATTCAAATATTAAACACCCAACATTCACACCCAGAGTGTTTAATCAGCTATCTGGTCATCCTGTAGCCTAGTCAAGTTGATACATAAAATGAACCATCACGGCCCCCCAATAGCCTAACCTCTGGCCTCTCCATTTCGGGCACATTCCAGGTTCATCCTTCCCTTTCCACATGTTTTAGGGGTTTGATCTACTATTCTTTCTTATAAAAGTTGTGATTTTGTGGAGGGACTTTTGCATCAAGATAGGCTGTTAAGTGTAAAAAATACACATGGGATAAATGCCTAAGTTTAAAAATTCTTGCTATTGTACAAAATTGGGATCTATTGTGCTACCCAAATGTACTTCAGTTTGGTGGTCAGATGATAAGCTGTGATTATTATATCACATTGTACAAGACTGACAGCAGAGAGCAGCTGTCGGCCTGTACTGGAAAAGCAGGGCCAGTCAGAGATGAAGGCAGTACTGAGATGACTTAGATTGTACACGTTTGGTGAGACACCTGTGCTCCTAGGTTATCCACCCTCATTTGGTATCAAATGACCTAGATCAGCGGTACTTATCACTGGCTGAACGTAATGGTCACTTGGGGAGATTTAAAAAAATACATATTAATGTCGATTCCATGTCAGGCCAAATTAAACCAGAGTCTCCACGGGGGGACCCCACACCCCGGTATTTTTAAGTGCTCCCAAGGTGGGGCTAATGTGCAGCCACAGTTGAAAACTACTGGCCTATATCTTCTCAGAATCATGGCAGCAATGTGAGAAAGTTAGAAATGGGATAAATGAAGTGGCTGGGAAAACTCAACAGAAAGTCAATTAACTGCATGAAAAATATCTTGTGGAGTCCAGGAGCCCTAATGATGTTAAGCAGTTTGGCATGTAGCGGACCCAACACGTGTGACATTGTAGTGTGCTTAGCAGAGCCGGACAGCTAAGGAGTGGGAGAAATGCACACTAGGGTCACTTAGGGCACTGGTGCTGTTGGGATTTTCTAAATCATGTGAGCACTAAAGTCAGCTAGGAAGCTTATGAAAAACACAAACTCCAGGATTTCATCTCCAGTGAGCCTTTTTAGTAGATCAGGGTTGGTAGTCTGTACTTTTAAAACAAACACACCTGGTGTGTGTGGCAGCCAGTGAAGACCTGGAGGGTGGGAACTGTTGAAATAGAGAGTAGTCAGAATGTGAAGGAAGGGGTGGATTTTTGCTAACAGTGAAGGCACGGCTGGAACAGCGAATCCTGAGATTTAGCTCTGCAGGGCAACAGATGCAGGCAGAGAGCAGCTAGTTAGGAGATGAGGAGGAGGGGTAGAGGTAAGTTTGAATGGGCATAGAGCAGGACTGTCAGAAGAAGGGGAGGTGAGCAATTAGATGTTTGTCAAGACTGTGGCCAGAGGGGGGAATTTCTAAGTGCTTGACTTTGGATTTTATCTGTCTTACATTACCTTCTTTCAACCTCACTCCCATGCCACTCTTCTCCCCTCCAGTGCCTAAGACAGAAAAAGGAACCCGGTAAAACGGCAGAGGACCATTATCAGTTTGCTAGGCTGCTATAACAAATGCTACAAACTGGGTGGCTTAAACAGCTCTGGATGCTGAAGTTCAAGATAAAGATGTTGTTTGGGTTGGGCTCCTTCTAAATCCTCTATCCTTGGCTTATAAATGGCTGTCTTCTCCCTGTGTCTCCATGTGGTCTTCTCTCTCTCTCTCATGTGTGTGTTTCTTCTCTAAACTTTTCCTGTAAGGACACCAATCATGTTGGATTATGACCTTACCTGCCTTAATTACCTCTTTAAATGCCCTGTCTGCAAATGTTGTCATATTTTAAGGGTTAGAATGTCATCATATGAATTTGAAGGAGACAGAAGGCAGCCCATAATATACCAAAGCTAGGCATATGATTCTTTTTTTATATTGAAAGGAATGAAAGACACAGAGATGTTTTTCTTTGTCTACTTAGAAATCAAGACAAATCCCCAACCTTCATCTAGTTCAGGCCCAGGGTAGAGATGATGGGTGTATGCACTAAATGAACTCTGAGCAGTTCTGCTGTAATTGCAAGTTTTTGACCTGAGGGATTCGGGTCTTCTCAAACAGAGACGGCTATCTACAAGTAATGCCTCCTGACTGTATTCGGAAGAATGGGCCTGGCTTGATAACTAAACCAGTTTCCTTTTTGAAACTGCATAGGGAAGTGAATTTGGGTCAGCAGACTTGAAAGGCTAATACACCGTGATACTTAGCACACAAGTAAGAATTATTAGAAATTAGAACATGCCATTTGTTGATTGGATGTTCTTACCAAAACTGACTAACAGTCAATACAAGGCAGGAGAAGGCGCTTAGGATCTGAGCTGTAGGTGCATATTGTAATGCATTGTTTTAATGCCAGTTAATCTCCTGCTTGTTTCCTGAATACTAGAGGGAGAAGGTCATTATCATTACCACCTTGCAGACTTTATTTTAGAGGACTCTTGGAACCACAGTTATGTAGAAAGTGGATGTGAGCCCAGAGGTTTTATCTTAAAAGCTTTCTTTTATTAAGCAACTCTTAAAGCATAATTTTTATAATGTAAACCTCACCCATCTTAAGTGTACAAGCGAATGGTTTTAATAAATTTGCTGAGTTGTGAAGCCGTTATCACAATGCAGAGTTAGAATATTTCCGTCACTCAGTAACATCACACTCCTCGCACCCTTTGACACTGATTCCTGCGACTATCCCCAGCCCTAGGCAATGATTAGTCTGCTCTTTGTTTCTGTAGACTTACCTAAAGGCATTTTTTCCTGTTCTGTGCAGTTAAAGAAATTCTACTTCCTGGACATATGTCAGTAAAATCAAAACTAATGTGATGATTTTTTCCTCAGATCACCTAACTTAATTCCTTTGTTAATTCTAGTCAGGGTTGTAAAAGTGAATTCAGTCATTAGGTCAATATAACAATATTTGAAAAAAAAGTCTAATAGTCTACTTTATTCTAATATATCTCTTCTGTCGTTAAAGGTTAAATCAGGCGTTTACTTAACCTAACTTGTCCCTTGTTTTATGTATAATTATTGCTTTAGAGATCTGCGATGTGGTCAAGACTGTCAGATAATATAAAGTGTGGCAAAGTCTACTTGTTAAAAGTGAATTATCACTTATTTCTAAGGACTGACAACCTTTTATTATTGCTAACACTTACAAGGGGACAAATGAGCAGTCTAAGAAGATTCCTTTTATTGCTTTGGAAATGGAAGCCTATTATTTTCATTCTGGTAATTTCCCCAAATGGTCATCACATTTAAATAATTTTTTTTTCTAAACGAGTCCTCTCCATCGATTCCTTTCTGCTCTCTACTGAAAGCTAAAGATGTAGTTTATTGCAAGTGTGACATGTGAAAAGGCAAAGGTAATGCTGTAGTTCACAAGGATATGAGCTTTTCCTTTCTGCATAATTGAAACATGAAATAGTGAACACGAGTCAGGCATTTAATTGCAGGCTGTCAAAATGGGACAGAAATTTTATTTAAAATACTTTGCAATCTATGCTCACAGAATTTCTATGGGATTGAGATCACAATTTAGTCTTTTGTTCTTTTCCTACTTTCATATAGGTTAATTATATTCATGTACCTGACACTCATTATTCCTTAGAATGTTTCTGATTATACCATCCACATAACATTCCTAATTTACAAAGCCATGATAAGTGCAATACTTAACACTATTGGAAACCTTAGCACTCTATATACAAACATGATCATTTGTGTGGAGATTTTTCCTTGCGTATAGTAAGTTTAAGGCAGGGTAGGGCACAAACTTCTTCTCTTTGTGTAGCTGGTTAAAATTCATATTCCTGACTGAAAGTTCACAATAAACAAGACACCCTATATCCATATCATTGGGTTCTTTCTATCATGAATCAAAATATCCTGTGAAGTGTTATCACTATATGACATTTACTGGTTCGGTTTCTTAATCTAGTAAAGGAGGGATCAGAAAATGTCCAGTGATTATGACTAATGGTTTTACTAAATGGGAGAAAGAAAGAAAGCAAGCAAGCAAGCCTGTAGTCAGTTACAGATCATTTGTAGCACAATGAGGAGCTTCAAGGTTTGGCAAGGCCCCCATCTGCCTTCTGTCAGATAAGGCATTGTCGTCCCCTTTTTGTAGAAAGTAACCAAAGCCAAAAAAGGTTACTGACATTTCCACCTAATGAATAACCCTGATTTTGTTAGGGTCCGAGAATCCTATTCCCCCGAGAGACAGAGAGTCACGCGTGAATGCAATCAACAAAGCAGAGTTTATTGAGCTGGCAAGCCAGGGTCAAGCTCCCACACAGACACACAGGTCCGATTGGGCAGACAAGACCCCGAGCCTCTTTAGGGAAGATCTTATATAGGCCCCTACCGGCCGTTACAGCAAAAGCCCGCACAGTACATAGCCAATGAGTTTGTAACCCCACGTACATTTCCAGCCTATCCATTTAAGAGTACATTACTTCTTAGCCTATAGATTCAAGGGTCAGTATTCGCGCACAGGGTTACATTTAGCAAGCAGGCAGGGCACATCTTGCACGTACTTCTAGTCGTCTTTCGCAATCTGCTCACATTCCTCACATTCCACCTGCCCCCATCCTGTTTATCTTATCCTGCACGGGGCATCCCGTGCTGGCTTTACTGGTTTCTGCTATGGGGATCTGCTGGGGCAAAGGGCATATCCTTTCAATTTCAAATGGTACTGGAAAGTACTGGCCATAATTACCATGTGTCCCCTGGATCAGGGCCAACCAAGATCAGAAAATTTCTAATTAAGAAGGAGCTGGTGAAAGTAGAGAGGGAGAAGTGGTTTTTACAGAATCATGGGGAACAATTCACCTTTCAATAATGAAAATTCAGTGGGAACTACACTATGAATAAGGTCAAGTTTCACTTGTAGTACAGAAACTATTACTCTTTTTTATGTGATAGGCCTCACAGGACAGGTTAGAAGACTTGGGATAAAATGTGACTCTGATTAAGGCACAGACTAGGAATCTGGGCTCCAATTTAACTTTGGCTCAAATATAGAGAATTAAAGTAATTTTTTCCATGAGTTTGTTCTTGTTCTACCTCCTTAGTACTCGGCCTTGAGTTTTGAGACTCAGCCTCTACCTCTGCTAGTCCTGGGTCAAGTTTAACTCAATAATGTGAAAGTGATTTCCTCAATGCAAGAAAATGACTTATCTCCTAAACTAAGGTTAAGTTTAAGAAGCTACTTTCTGTCTACAAGATTGAGTAGTGGTGCTTGTGAAGGGAAAGTGTTTCTCTAATGTTCTAGTAAATTCTATTGCTGGCTCAAGCCAGAAAATCAAGAAGCATTTGACCACTAAATTCTGTTGCCTCTTCTCTATCTCCATGATCCTTAAGTCAAGGTCATCTTTATATTGTGGATTCATTGTTTAGCTTAACTGGTCTGCTTTTCCTCAAACCATTCTTCAAAAGGAGAATGACCTTTCTAAAGTAAAAACCCAATTATATTTATTTCTCTACTTAAAGTCCTTCAAGCAATATCACAACATTGTGAAGACAAAACCCAAACTTGAAACAAACAACAACGAAAAAACTACCATTTGCGCAGTCATGCCGGGTTTTGTCTTGATCTGACCCATGAATCTTCTAACTTCATCAATCTCCAGTCTCAAACTCGGCCTGTTTACATTCTGACCACGATCTTCCTCAGCAAAGTGACTTAGTGCACAGTTTCTTCTCAGTAATGGCTTTTCTTCACTCTAGTATTCTCACCGCACCTGCTTGTCTTTAAATTCAGTAATTTATTCTTTGAACGGCAGGCTGTTCACTTCATTTAAGATTTTTAAGCAATCTGTTTTCGCTTCTATATTACCATTTTTATACTCGTATCTCCTTACCAGATTGGGAGCAACTCAAGAGCAGGAAGAGCAGGCAGCAGTGTTTGGTAGACAATAGCTATTTGTTTACTGAATAAATGGAGATACTTATTTATAGGTAGTGGCTTTTTTTTTTTTTTTTTTTGGTGATTATGGGGTTTGAACTCAGGGCCTCATGCTTGCTAGGTAGGCACTCTACCACTTGAGCCACTCTGTCAGCTTGTTGCTGGTTATTTTGAGGTGGAGTCTTGCTTCATGCCCTGGTCTGCCTGGGCAGTGCTTCCCTGTGTAGCTGGGATGGCAGGTGCATGCCACTAGTGGTACCCAGCTTTTGTTGGTTGAGATGGATGAAACAAACTTTTTGTCTAGGCTGGCCTCTCATTGCTATCATCCTGATCTCCACCTCCTACACCTGGCTTTAGGAAGTTTTAAGTATAGCTGTCTTTTTAAGAGTGATGAGCCCTGGGCATGGATGCAAGCATTTTCTTGATCACTTCTCTTTTTGATGTCTTCTGCTACTGTTGTCTCTAATGAGAAGCCAATAGTATTTCTGAGGCTTGCTTCCCTAACCTAATGCTGCTTTCTGTCTGGCTGTTTTTAGGATTGTCTCTGTACAACTAGTGCTCATTGATTTTTATTACGATTTTCTTTGTGTTTATTTTTTTGGGTCTGCTCAGTTTTTTTGGATCTATGAATTCAGAGTTTTCATTGAATTTAAAAGCTTTCAGTGCCAGGCCTGGTGGTGCACACTGATAATTCCAGCATGGGGAGGCTGAAACAGGGAGATCATGAGTTCGAGCACAGCCTAGGCTATATAGTGAGACTGCCTCAAAATATTAAAAGCCCAAAACAAAAGAATCTTTTACTTTCAGTCATTAGTTCTTCAAAATTTTTTTCTTTTCCTTTTTCTCTTCTCTTTGCTTTCCGTTGGATTTGATGGGTCTCCAATAAAATCTATATTGGACCAAATAATGTTGTTTCATGGGTCATTGTGCATTGGTTTGTTTTTGTCTCTGTGTTTAAGTTTAAATACATTGTATGGTAAGTCTTCAAGGTCAATTTGATTTTCTTTTTTGTCAATATCTATATTGCTGTTGATCACATCAGGGGATTCTTCATTATAGACATGGTATTTCTTTAGTGTTACAAGTTCTATTTAGTTCTTTTTGTAACTTCCATTTTTCTTCTTACTGTGTTTTATGTCTTCTCAAAAATCTTGGATATTTTTTCACTGTTTAAAGATCTTATGAAATAAGTCCATCAATCCTGCCATTTCTAGATCTTTTTTTGTTGACTGAAACTCCTAGTTATGGCTCACATTGTCCTGCTTTTATCCCTGAATGTCTACTGAGTACTGTACGGACTCAGTGAAGTCTCTCTACTAAAGCTGGTTGTAACTCAGCAACTCTCATGCCTTTGTGAACTCTTGGAATCGTTCAGCTCCCTCCTTTTTTGGCCTTACTCTGCCAGGCCTTCTGGAGGGTTACTGTGTACACAACTCTGGTTCAGCAGCAAACCAGGAGAACCAAAGAAGATCTCTGGCATTTTCTATTTATGTGCTTTTGATTTTTAAAATTGTATTTTTGAATTATCATACATTAATAAGAGGAGGGGATTTCATTGTGATAGTTCCATACATATGTTCAGCGTACCTTGAACAAGTTCACCCCTCCATTGTATTTCCATTTCCCACCCTTCTCCTTTCCCTTTCCCAGTGTTTGGTGGTGTTCATTGTGCTGCCTTCATGTGTACATTACGACCTCTAGTTCCATCCATTTTCCTGCAAGTGATATAATTTCATTTTCCTTTATGACTGATTAATGTCTTCTTTATCTATTCATCAGTTGTTGGGCACCTCAGCTATTTCATTTCCACAGTTTGGCTATCGTGAAAAGAGCTGCAGGTATGCTCATTTTCTGTGTAGTTTCTTTCTCTCTGAGTCTCTGCTGCAAGTTCTAGCCATTCAAGGTTTTCTGATGCTCCATTCTCTGTTTCCTCAACTTACTAAAACTGTTGTCCCTTGTTTAGGGATCTCTGCCTGTGCTAATGTTCAAAGGTGCCTCCAGGTAGAAAATCAGAATAATTGTGAGTGACTCACATTATTTATTTCCCTTCTGTTAGAGATCTCAGTCTGTGATCAATTATATGAAAACAGTTTTTCTTCCTTCAATTTTGTCCTGTTTTCTAGTTGTCTGGGGTGGGAAGACACATCTAATACTTGCTCTTCCATCGTGGTTGGAGGAAAATGTTCTTCAGGAACCTTTAATGCCTTAACATAATTTTTTATTTAAATGTTTTGATTTTGTGAATAGGTGCAAGTAAATTTCTAACTACCAGTTCATTTAAAAAAACCCCATAAAATATCACCAAATGGAGCAGACATAATTGACTGAAGAAAATTAGATTTATAAAATCAATTTGAGTTGGTCATGGTGGCTCACACCTATAATCCTAGCTGTTCAGTACATAGAGATTGGGAGGAGCATGGTTCAATTCCAGGGCAAAAAAAAAAATGTTCATGAGACTCCGTTGCAATCAATGGCTGGACACAGTGGTGCAAGCTTGCCATCCCTGCTATTCAGTGCAGCACAAACAGGAGAATCACTGGTTAGCTGGCCTGGGCATAAAGTGAGACCCTCCCTTAAAGGTATCCAACGCAGAAAGGGCTGGTGGAGTTGCTCAAGTGGTAGAGTGCCTGCTTAGCAAGCACAAGGCCCTGGGTACCTGCAAAAAAAAATTGAAATGGTCTTGAGCTTCCAAAAAAAGCTTCAAAAAGGAGAAAGAAACCATAAATACATATTTTTCTGAGCCATTGAAAATAAATTGCTGATGTGATATTCCAACAACCCGGAAGGTTTTGGTGCATATTTTCTACAAACAAGGATAATTTCCCATGTCACTCACTTATATCAAATCAACGTGGATACACTGCTATCATCTAAGCCTTAGACTCAAATTTCACTTATTTTCTTATAATGCTCTTTCTGGCAAAAGGATTCAGTCCTTGGCTTCATATCACTTTGTTCTTTGTCTGCCCAGAAGTTCTTCAGTCTTTTTCTTGATTTGATAATATTGAAGATTATAAGTCAGTATTTTGAAGAACATCCTGAAATTTCAATTTGCCTCAGATTTCTTCATGATTAGATTTAATTATGTATCTTTGGCAGGAATATGATGAAAGGGATAGTGCGTTGTTACATTTTCTTGAGTGGTACATGATCTCAATTTATCACATTGCCAGAAATGTTAACTTTGATAATTTGGTTACATTGGTGGTTGATTGTTTTGTTTCTGCTCTAAAGTTACTTTGTTTTATTTGAAATAAATGTTTTATGGGGAAGTACTTTGAGATATGTAAATCTCCTATTTATCATCAAGTTTTCACTTGCATGCTAATTTAGTGAAGTTAATTATAATTATGATGCCAAATGGTGATTTTTTTAATTCTGTCATTTCTTCCACATTTATTAGTTGGATTTACATAATAGGGGAAAAGCTTTCTCTTTTCCTTATTTATTTATTTGCTTACATCCATATGGACTCAGTGATGCTTTTAATTTATTTAGTAGGTGAAAACTATTAATATTATTATTTTTGTCTAGTGGGAGTTCCTTTGAACTCTTAATTTCTTTTAGGCAATTTCACCTTGGGAATGCAAAACTGAGGTACAGAAAAATTAAGTAAATTTCTTTAGTTTATCCAGCTATCATCGTTGTACAGTTTCATCCGAGAAAAGAATTCAAGAATAAATTATTTCGTATCTCACTGGACGTAGAGAAAATGCTACCCCACTGGTGGAGGAGTGGATAAGAAGGGGAAGGCGATCAGTGAAGAGTGAGTTATTAAGAGAGGCCCATTGTAGGCAATTAGAGTTTAATGGTGCTGGGGAAATTTAGGAAGGCAGTACTGGAATACACCTTAGTTTTCCCACTTGAGGGACAGTGGAGTTGGAATATTTATATACCAACTTATACAAGTGATAATATCAGGGGAACTAATTCTCGGTACTTGTGAGATGCTGGATGGTGAGTCTAGTGGGAAATGACAGAAGAGAAAGCCCTCAGACAAAGAAGTGAACAGGGTAGGAGTATGGTCCAGAGCCCCACTACAACTAATGAGCAACTGCACATCTCTCTTATGCAGTCTGTGCTTCTTCCCATGACTGTGTCCAGATGCTCACAGCCCTATAGGTTCTTCTGCTGTAACAGCTGGCATGCATAAGCCACCACCACCTGTGAAAAGCCCATGTGACATCTGTAGAAAATAAAGCAGGGATTCCATTCTCACCTAACAGCATGAGGGTACAGACTGCATTCATTCAGCCAAACAAATCAAAAGTCTTCTGTCTTTCCATATTTTAAGTTTGCTGTGGGAAAAATAAAACCCAGTCTTGAGGCTATCCTGGGCAAAAGTAAGACCCTACTTGAAACATAAACCCAATACAATGACCCAAGCCTTGTGTGCACATATGAATAATAAAATAAAATAAAAAAAAAGAAACATAAACTAAAGCAAAAAGGATTGGGGGTGTGACTTAAGGTCCACGTGGTGGCAGAGGTTGGTTAGAGGATCCAATCTGAGGCTGTCCTGGGCAAAAGTAAGACCCTATCTGAAAAATAAACTAAAGCAAAAGGGTTAGGGGTATGGCTCAAATCCCAGTACTGCCAGAAAAAAAAATCTCCCCACTAACACAAAAGAATAGAGAACAGATATTTTGACTTAGTATAGTGGAATTTACAGCTTGTTGTAAAGAAGACAGAGTAAATCAAATAACTAGTTTCAAAAGGCTAGTGCTTTTGTTTATTCCCAGGAGGTTAGAATTTTTAAAAGAATGAATATATGATTCAAAGGGTGTTAGAGACCACACATTATCCCTAAAGTTAGTGATTTCTGGGTCTTTCAAAGTCTTAGTTTCTGTTCATTTCAGAGCTTGTTTATTTTTTCTGTGTTTCCTTCTGATATTGAGAACTGTAATATCTTTCCAGTAAATATCCTTTTGCTTAATTTAGCCCACACTGGGTTCCACAGGGTTGTTGTAAGGATTAAAGAAGATCACAAACATGAAGCGTGCACATGTTCGATTAATACTAATTATGAGAGGTGTGATACGGAGAGTTAAAAGGATAGAAGTAGATGATAGTAAGCTGACAAACACAAGTAAACAGAAAAATATCAGCAAATGGATTTAGCATGAGGGAGATTCAGGGGAACCTGGTGAGCTGACATGGAGGACCAGCTTTCATTTATAGAGAGGAAAGTTTGAGAACTGTTGACAGGTGAATCTGAGGAACTCTCGGAACACAGGATTTGAATGGAATACATTCAAGGTATTGTTTAGTGTTGACAGTAATGCCCCAGAAGATTTAACCTGGTGGATGTAGTTCTATTCAGAAGCATACACTCCTTTTTTTGTATTACCTGAGAAAGCATTCTATAAAAACAACCCTTGAAGAAAATGGTCTTTGTTCTTAGCACAAAGGACTACAGAGGAAAACTAATAAAGAATGTTGGAGCCATTTGTTCAACACCAATCCATGTAGACTCATTATTCTAAGGTGCAAAGGTATACATTTTACACCCAATGGGAAAGGTAAAATTGTGCTGATGGATGCAATGGCATAAATACATACATGCATATTCATATGTTGTCAATTATTCTTTTGAAGCTGCGTAAATTATGCATTTCAAAACTAACAACTGAAAATATGATACAGATGGAAAACCTTTTAGCATCCTGAGATAAAAATGGAACAAAAGGGGATTACCACACAAGTTCTTTTCCTGTCAAGTTCCTTCTATTTCATTTCCATTCTGTTTCTTTTAACTACTCCCACAACCCAATTATATCCTTTAGGCATCAGAGAACAGGAAGTACTCCAACTCTTTCTTGGTTCACCTGCCAACCTCAGACTTGGTGTTTGAAGATAAGCTCCTGTTTTGAATTAAATTGCTGAAACTATCATCAGCTCCAACACTTTTCTCCATGAAATCAGCTAATCAACATTCATTCATTCCATCAGCAGTATTGATGATATCTATATTATTTTCATCAAATAGTGTCTTTCTGTTGGGTAATCATAGTTTGTAATTACTGTTATTGTCATGTGGCACTCTCACGGTTGTAAGGAAGACAGATAGTAAAAAGGGAAATAAAGGAAAATGATTTTTGAGTTGTGATACATGATGTGAAGAAAATGAACAGGGGGTGAGTGGAGATGAAGAGCAAAGGATGGGTCGGCCCTGAGAGCTTGGGTCTACCCAGTGAGAAGACCTTCTCTACGACGTGATGGCTGGCGATATGAGTGGTAAGTGGTCCCTGACATTAGGAAGCTGACTGTTAGGGTTGGAAAGGCTGCCCTGGTTGCTTTGGCTATGGCACTGAGGTTAGAGCGTCTGTGCTATATGTCTGTGTTGGAGGATGTCACCTTTGTAGGTGCCTCCTGCATTGCACTTTAAAAGCAATTGTTTCCCAGTTCTCCTATTTTGGTGAGGAGATGACTTGAGGCTTAGTGACTAGTCCAAGTGACCAGGTTTCTTTGGGGGCCCTGCTCTGATTGGAGACTCCGTGGCCAATGGTTTGGGTCCCCTGAGAACTTGGGAACCTTATTATCTGTCATTTCTAGAGTCATTTATAGTCTGACTCCTCCCTGTCCTGTCCTGGGCTCCAGAGATAACAAATTGTAAGCTTCCTTGTGGGCAACTGTCCCCTTCTCCTTGTGACATTGCTGAGGTGTTCAAGTTATGACCTTGTTTTCACCTGAATTGTTGTACCACTTAGCCCTTTCCTGATGCTAGGGCTCGGCTGGTCTTATTTCTTCCCATTTAAAAAAAATTAAAAATCAAAAATGTTTTTAGTGACTAGTTTAAAATGATGGCAGAGGATGCAGAACACCCTTCCAGGGATGGCCAGCACAGTAGCTAATACTTGTAGTATCTGGGGCAAATATCAAGAACATTCTCTCAGATACTCCTCCTCTTTCCATCTTGCACAGAGGGGTTCTACCTGGCAGGCTCCTTATGCTTGATCTCAGGCTCTATTTCCACAGAATTACCAAACATCTTATTTAGGGTGAGGAACACATGCATCAGGAATCCTGGATTGGCAAAGGGAAGAAGGGAAAAGGAATGTGTGGTGAGCTGTCTTAGGTTGGGTGCCCTGGAAGCAGAGCCCAAGGCAGAGATTGGAGTGTAAACCTCTGACAGAGTGCTCTACAAGGAAGGACCTGTTATAAAGAAAGCAAAGAAGGAAATAAGGATTGAGTAAGGATGCAGTCTCAGGTCAAGTCTAGTCTCAGTTTGAACCAGGAACTTGGGATGGGAATTGTGGTATATAAACTTCACTGATGATTGTACCCCACTGAGGCAAGGAGCTGGCTTTTTTACCCCAATGTAGGTCATTATTGGATGTGAGCTAACCCCATATACAGGATATGTGTAAATTCTCAGAGTTATATCTCCATTACCTGGGGGGGCAGCTTTCCAATTTTTACAGCACCTAGGGAAAGGGGTATAGATCTGGCAAAGGAGATCTGAGGAGGATGTGTCACCAACATTGACCCTGTGCAGGCTTAAAATGTAGCAAAATCTTTAAAAATAATTGTAAGTTCTTAAGTTGTGGTACATTGAAAGAGAGCTTTTAGTAACTCCTCTGTATCCCTCTTCCCCTTTATGACTCTGATAAGAATTAAACTAGATAAGAGATGGATTAGATAAGGCAAAAGGAATTTAAATCAAACCTACAGGACTATCCCTCCACCACATTCAAGTTCAAGGGCTAATAGCTAAAAACTGCAGTAAAGGGGAACATCCCACCAGAAAATAGATGGATGGGCAGCAATGGGACATAAACAAAAGTAAAGTACTCTCTGGGGAAGGTTGTCGTACACGAAGGACTTGATTTGTCCTCTTCAATGGTGGATAAATCTGTAATGTGAGAAGGATCTACTGCTCTGAATCCATCCATAAATACTGGCCTCACTTCACCAACTCACTTGGCTTGGATTCCATGTTCGCTAAGCAGTTGTGTGACTGTAATTTGGTTTCCCAAATAGATCTGCCTGTAGTGAGAGAATGTTTTATCATACTGACAGATACATTTCAGATGAACCTAACAGTTATATTTCTCATGAAAAATGAGCAAGTTGGGTCTCTGTTTGTTCTGCAGTCAGTTGTGAGTTTAGTTTGCTAGAGTCATTTTCCTTGTACCAATCTACTCTGTGCCAAGGATGTAATAAATGCACTGCGCTTTTGAAGCTGAGGATTAGAATCAGAGCCCTGGTAGCCTTCCCCAGTTTCCCCATCCTCCTTGCGGGGTACTTCTTTTTAGCTTCAACACACAGGCATATTCAGGGAGTGATAGAGAAGACTGAAATTTTGAGTGTCTGTGGAGTAGATAGAATTTGATTTTGGTGTTGGGAATGTATGTGTCAGGGAAAGATGGCAACCCTACCGAGGATGTGAAGAATAAATCTGTCCCTATGCCACAGGTATGGGAAATAGATGATAGGACAAAGAAGGAGGGCAAGAATTTAAATCTCACAGTGAAGGGAAGGAGTGTGAGTTACCCTGGTCCCCTGCCTTCAGGTAGAGGCAATGAACCCAGACAGATGCTCAGCTTCTGTTGCTTTTGGACTTGGGCCCACTCGGGAATGGCAAGCATGGTCTTCAGGGGGCACCCGGAGGATGGCCCTCTTCAACAGTGCAGACTTCAGAGAAAAGGGGGAGGAGGGAATTCCAAAAAGGGGACAGTTGTGCAACTCATGTGAAGCAGAGTTAGTAACTGCTAGTTTGGGGCAATAGAGATGCCATCAGAGGAGTCTAAGAGACAGCCTGAGAGGAAGTATGGGACTAGATTGTATTAGACTGCAATCAGCTGAAAGGTTTTGTTTTTGCAAAGATTGCTAGAGGTTCACTCTTTGGAGTCTTAAAAGCAGATTTTAGCTTATAATCAGATTATTCCAATCACCTTATCATATATAGAGGTAATGAATGCAAAGGAATCCATGATCCAGCTGTGATCATATAGCCAATTAACGGCAGGCCTGGAGGCAAATGTAACCCTGAAGCATAATGACTGATTAATTCACAGTAGCTGTTATTTTCAATAACTGGACTTTTCCAAAATGAATGTCCTAAGCACACATACTTAAAGATTTAGAACTTAAGAATGTGTAGGAGTTTTGGGACACAGAGATTCTCGTTCCTCTCTTCCTTGCATCTGCACCCACTTTGTAAGGTGGACCATGTGTCTGTCTTAGTGCACATGGCAGTCAGACATGCAATGACTTTGTGTGGACAGGGCTTTGGGTGATGCTGAGGTCCTTGCAGATGGAATTGGACAGGTTTCTCCAATCTTAGTCTTCCATGGCCCGCAAGCCACATGGAAGTCACTGATGGACTGTGGGAGGGAGGAGTATGCAGGCAGAGGATGAGGTTGTTGGGCATGCTGACCCCAAGAGGTAGTTGATAGCCTGTCCTCATCCCACTGGAGCATTAGATGGAAATTACTGTATCCTGTCTCACCACCTGTGAGATTCTATCACCAGACCTGAGTACTAATGAGAAAAATGTCTACCCGTCTAGGTGGCCCCCGAACCAAGGTACAGAGTTAAACAATCAAAACACCTGCGAGTGAAATAGGACTCCTGGAGAATTAAAATAACAAGAATAATGAAGGAGCAACAAAGAGGTAGCAGCTTCTTCCCACTGGGATTTGAACAATTTGATTTAAGAAATGTTCTCTCAACAGTGGGACCAATTCCTTATGTGTGTAGTCTTCATTAGGGCAGCGATGTGTCTGAATTGCTCTCCTGCCTTCATTAAGGTAGGGATGTGTCTGTATTGCTGTCCCCCAAATGTCGAGCATAATGCCTGGCACACAGTAGGCAGTAACTAGGAGGTACATAAATAAATGAATGGGCCACCACTTTCTCTTGATTATTTTCTTTCTCTCCACTGCCTAAGGTCTTGTGTTTCATTTAAAGCATCCACACCTTACACTGCCTTGTTCTCCTGCTACCGTGAGTCTCCTAGTAAAGTACTTCTGACACTTCAGAGTTTACTGCTATGTTTCATGATCCTTAAACAAATTCTAAGAAATGCTGACAAATTTGTAGAAACTCCACATGTCAACCCAAATACTTCTCAGTTATCTATCTTACAGAGGGGATTAGCAAAGCTTATGAAATCTGGGTGAAATCTCCACTACAAATGAACCTGGCCTGGCCAGAGGGACCTGCAAAGCCTAGGAGGAACTGGTGCGAATTTTTAAAAAGTGTAGCTGTCATGCTTGTCTTCTAAGAAGACAAGACATATAGACATTGAGCCGTTCTCTTAACATGTTCTAGTGAGGGAAGAAGACAGCCCAATTTGATAAGATCAATAATCACATTTAAAGCAATATAGAGAGTAAACATTTGCTTTCATGGCAAGAATGTTAGCTTTTCAGCAAGAAATAAGAAACGGAGGTATAGGCCTTTTCACTCCGAGACTTAGACATTCATTTACTAGCATACATCTTTGTCACCCTTAGTACTCTGATAATAAGACCTCTTTGCAATGATTTCAGCCTTTTTGGGGATCTGCTTCTCCACTATTTTTTTCTTGATTTGGCCACCGTCTCTACTAAAGGTCCTTTATGACCCATAACTAAAAGCACTGATTTCAGAATGAGACTCAGCATCATCTACTGAGTACCTCCCTGGTGTTGGGTATCCACTTTGAGTGGAAATATAAACTGGTGAATAAGGCAGACGTGGTCCTTGCCTTTATGCCCTCCAGAATTTGTAGCTTGGTAAGAATATGACACATGAGCTCACAATTAAAAACTGTTGTCTGGTCTGCCATGGTGGGAGACCAGACTTCGGTGAGAACACGGTGGAGGGTGGGGATGACTGTAAAACTTTCTAAACTGAAGTTGAAGAGGATGTAGGTGAAGGAGGAAGAGTAGACGTGGGGTGGGGTGTAGAGAAGGGTGTTACATGCAAAGATGCGAGGAAGAAGTGACAAGTTTGGGGGATGGGTCCAGTACCTTGGGTGCTGTATAGGCTCGGCCACCACCCTAGCATGAGGCCACATCTACTCAGAGAAAAGGCTGACCTTTCTCATTTGCGTGGAAGTGTCATTTGGGCTAGCTGTGGTTCTGTGAAGAATACACTGGGACCAGAGTATGAAGGACTCAGTAAACTTTGAACCTGAATCCTGAGAGCATTTTAGAAGGATCACTAATGAGACTCTCGAGGATAGCTTAGACGGGAGGCATCGGAGCGATGGATGGCGAGACTGCAGTAATAATCCAGGGAAAGATAAGGAGGAGACAATTTGTTTATAGAAGAAATTTGTAGGTAGTATTTTGGGAACAGTGCCCAGTGTTTGGAATGGGAAGTGTTTGGTAAGGATTGGACTGGGAAAACAGGAAGCAGAATAAGCTATGGGCCTTGAAAATGCAGTCTATTGGGAAATAAATGTTCATCCTGTATTAATAGGGAAATTAACTATTAGAGACTTTTTTCCCTCTTTATTTTATAATCAAAAGAAGGCCTCCAAACCATTGAAAAGAAAAGGACAAACACTCCTTCCAAAAGAGTGGAAGGAAAATATTCTCTTTCCTGAGAAACATGTGAAGATTAAACCTTTCCTTCCTTCCTTCCTTCCTTCCATTAGACACCAAGTGGTATTTAATGATTCTAGTTTTGGTTTTCATGGTCATTGGGATCTAATTAAAAAAAGAGAGAGAGAGAAACATGGCTGGTGGAGTGACTCAAGCAGTAAAGTACATGCCTAGCAAGCATGAGGCCCTGAGTTCAAACCCCAGTACTAGAGAGAGAGAGAGAGAGAGAGAGAGAGAGACAAAGAGAGAAAGAGAGAAAGAAAGAAAGAAAGGGAGGGAAGGAAAAGAAACAACGGCTTTAGTGGGCAAGGATAAAAAAGGATAAGGGAGGAGAATGAAGAACAAGAAAGGGCCCAGGCAGGCCCAGGAGGCCTTGCTCCTCTGGGGAGCCAGGAGAAAGACCCCGTGTTCCCATGCCCAGGAGTCTCAGAAAGCTGAATCCTAACCAGGAACATTACCTCAGCCAGCACTTGGGCCAATCCTGCTGCTCCGGCATGCCTCCTACAGGACTGTCATCCCAGCTTGTGACAGCGCTGCACCTGCCCAGTGCTACAACACTTGCCATCTTTCATGCCCCAGGTGGTTCACAAACTCAAGGAGTACATTGGCTTTTCTTGCAGGATGTGATAGTGACACCTGCCTTAGCTCATAGCAGGTTAGGGTGGGAAGCAGCTGCTGCACAGGATAAAGTGAAGACCCTAAGCAGGGCATCAATGTATGACACCCATATAAGCACAGTGTGAAGGAAGCAAGAATTGGAAAGCGGGGTTGCTGAGAAGCCTATGGGGGAACTGAAAGCAAGTATGGATTGGCGACAAAATAGAGGAGCGTTTGATAGCTAAGATAGGGGCTGAGGGACAGATGTCTCTAGAATTCCTTGATTTAGAGCCTTTGTGATTAGAAAAATATTTTAGAAAAAGCACCTAACATAGTCCTCTGTGTATCTTTTTGGGGAGGGAGGTGGTCAGAGCCAAACAGGAAATTTGAAGTCCTTTGGCATCCTGATATTTTGAGGCTCCTTCCTGTTATTTGGAAGGAAGAAAACACTCCAGATACATCATTGCACCCTGCACACTTAACTACTGCCTTGTTAATAAAGTGATTGGGTGCCTGTTTGCACAAAGAGGATGAGATTTTGAAATCCCAGTGGGGATAGAACAAGCCACATTTTAGACAGGCAGTTGAGGGAGAGGTTGAGACTGTGACTTCCTCATGAAGCTTAAATCAGGACTCATCTGCCATTTAGTTGACTTGAGGCTTTGGCAAACTACTGAATGTGTCTGGGACTCTTCTTCCTCACCGGTAAGTAAGGTGTGTGGGAGGATTAAGGGTGGGAATGTACGTGACGCGTTTAGCTCTCTGCCTGGCTTACAGTGAAATGTTAGTAAATGTTACTTGTTCGTAATTGTGGGGCGGCTCTAACACAAAATGCTTATTAATAGATCAGGCCTACCTATTCCATTGAAATCCCCAAGTCCATGGTGCCAGTATTTGGTTTTGAATTTCTCTTTCTCTTGTTGAATTAAAGGTATTTTATTTTTAATTATAAATATAACAGTATTAGTTAAGTATTTATTATATATTAAAGCTAGATAACAGTTTTAAAATTTTTGCTGTACTAGAGGTACACTGAGACATTCACAGAAGTCCTTACACTATGTCATACTTGAATTCACTCCTCCGTCGTTCTCCTTGATCTCCCCTCCCCCACGCCTGGAGCAGTTTCAACAGGTCTCGATTTTCCATTTACACACATGTCTACACAGTATTCCCACCACATTCACCCTAGATAACGTGATGAGGCATCTCAGATCCTTTTTTATATTTTAGCTCATGCTGATCCCAAACTACGGCCAGCAGATGGCGCTATCGTGGGCATCTTGCACTGGATTGCCATAAAAACAGAAATCAACTGACTTGGTCAAGTCCCTCGTTCTAAAGACTAGCCTGGTTGTTTGAAGGGGAGGAGTTGCCCTTCCTTTACTAATGAGCAGCTCAGGAGCAGGGCTATGACCTTCTTCAGGCTAATGAGACTCAGGAGAGACCTGGCTCTCTGAAACCCAGGGAGAAATGAAAAAAATATATACACTACGAAGAAAATAGAGTTAAAAGCAAAAGTTGGCAAAAATTTCAAATGACAATGTATAAAATGTTTTTTGAAAGGGTGCTTTTTGTGGATTTTTATTTAATCTCTTGCAATAGAGGTAGTCATTGCTATCATATGTGAATTAAAATACAACTGGCATAAAAATGTGAATCTATTACAAGAATGCTTTCAAACTTTGCCATCAACTTGGAATTGTTTCTCTGTTTTTCTTCTTTGAATGGGAACTTGTCAAATGACGATAAGTCTTTGCTCCCATGTCTCGTCTGGACTGTATTCTCAGCTTCTAGGAGAAGCAAGGCCATTGTGTGGCCTCCCAGTCAGGGATGATTACTCTTTTGTCAGATGTAAACTGTGTCCAAGTCCAGAGTCTAATAACTGAGAGGGCTCTGTTAATAAAAGTTTCCATTTTAGCCTGTTATTGCCGAATGACTTTTGCATGGCGCACTTATTCTTACCACTCAGGAAATCAGTAACATTGTCATTTTAATAGCTTCTTTTTATGGCAGATGCACGAGCATATTTTCTTTCCCTTCCAGCACACTGCCTAGTATGCAGATACAACTTTAACCAAGCAAAGTTGTAAGAGGTATAAATAAATAATTTTGCATTTTCCTCATAGGACAAATGACTAAATGCTAATTTGGAACCTGGCAAACTTGGCTTGCTTGTTAGAAAATTTTAGAATCATGTGCCCCCTTACTGCAATTCATGCCATATATTCTGTTTTATATGGCAAATTCCCAAATGAATAAATGAATTGTGCTTCTCTTAATGCTATTTTCTGGAAGACAGGAAATGTATGTGTTGCAGAGGCAGAAATTTAGTGCTGTTTCCACTTACTGATTTCTATTTTTCATTTTTATATTCCTACTACCTGAGGTGGAAATGATATTATTTCTTCAGGTTTGTTTATATCATGACCCCGGATCTCACCTCTGATGTTTCATGAGCTACAGTATTCCCTGAGATTTAAAGTCCCTGTATTTTTAGGAAGCACAGGTAGACAAGGGTAGCTGTTGAGACTGAGGATTCTGGGCACCTTAGGTTCCTACACTAAATTCAATCTCTTCCCAAAGTTGTAGAATTTTCTATTCTCTGATTCATTTGAAGTTGTTTCCAATACTGAAGGACTGCTTAGTATTCACAAGTTAAACAGCAATTCCTGCAACTCCATCTCTAAAACCTTTTACTTTTAGTCCCAAATTACTTTCAACAAGGATTTACTGACCACCAAATTCTGGTGGTCACTGGCTTAGTCACTGGGCTAACAGTGAGAAGAACAAAGCCTGTGCTTCATGTGGCTTGTATTCTAGTTAAAGAGAAAGACAATGCATTAGTAATCTCTTAAATGTGTTACAGTAAGCACTTTTGTAAATGTCACAATGTACCCCCAGTATACCAACAATATGACAATAAAAATAAAATAAATGTGTTCTGTGCCACAGGTGCTTTGGAGTAGATAATTCAATAACTTAATGAGATCACTCATTAAAGTGTCAATTGATAATTTATATGGACTGCTCAGAAAAGGCATTTCTGGTAATGAAATATGTAAAATGAGGACTAAGTAGTAGAATTGGCAGCTAGCAGGTAAGGTGACTAGAAAAGCCATCTACATGCAGGACTGATGGCCAGCTAGTAGGCATAACTAGATGAGTTATTAAATATTTTGAAAATCTTCCCTGTCCATGATGGCAAAGAGTTTTGGCAGGAATATTTCTGTAGAAGGGCAGAGTGAGGTAGGTGCTAAATTCTTTGAGGAGCATGGGGAATGAGCTAGAGGTGTGGACATGCATGCAATTGGAGGGGTAGGTGGTGGTGTGGTTTAATGGTGTCAGCCTCAAATAGCTGAAGTGTTTTAGGGAGCAGGTAGTGAAAACAGCTTCTGAGTGCCAATGGGGGATAAGGTGGAGCCTCATCACCTCCAGACTCAGTGAAGCCAGTGGTGAGGGAGAGAAAAGACATCACTTGAGATGGCTGTATGTAAAGCAGTGTCTTCAGAAGTCAGCCAGCTGACTGGAGGGAGAGAATATTCAGAGAACTGAAGGATAAAAGGGTGTTGGACCAATGACAGGTGGAGAGCCTCAGAGGGCCTAGTGACAGATCAGAGAGAGGTCAGTGAGTGGCAGAACCTTGAGTCCAATTGTGGGGATTAACAGACCTGTATGGGGATAAGAGCCCAGGTGATGGGAACTAACAGAGGTCTGTGACCTGTAGGATATGTGTCTTGAAGGCTTACCACAGCGAGAATGCTATCATTCTGGGTCCCTGGCTCAGTCATGGAAGAGTAGAATGGAAGTAACTGAGGCACTGTGGCACTTGTAGGTTGTGTGACTCTGTGGCACGCTCTGTGAGCTCTGATGCCATGTGATGGACACTCTGGTTCCAATTAACCAGATAAGTGCCATGGACACTGCTTCAACTATACGTATACCATCGAAACATTTGAGTCAAAATAGAGAGCATTATTGTCATGACCTACCTATCATTACAATATCCAAATGGTTTAATTACATTGGATAACAACTTTGCATGACTATCTGGAAATTTAACTTTTTTTCTAAGTTTTATTTTTAAATAGCATACACTAATAATACAAGGGAATTTCATTGTGATAACTCCATACATGCATATAGAATTTAACTTTTGATCTGTTGCACCTGGCATTTTAAAAGCATGCTTTTGTCTGTTTATTCTGTAAATGTAAGGTCTTTGCTTTATAAAGGAGGGGAGACAAAGCCTGCATGAATTCAATAATTCGGTCTGATTAAAACTCATTAATGTATGTAATTTTTTTTTGAAATGGAGCAACATAGAAATTTGAAAGAGATGACCATCAGGAGCCAGCCTTTGTGGACAGGTGAAATTCCTCTTCTAGGACCTTTGCTTCACATGTCCATTCACTGGGCTCAAGAGCATTTGGTGAGAAGAAGAAAGGGCATTGCAGAGGGGAAGCATCAGTGGTTTAGTTTTAACCTTGACTGCACAAGGCAGAGACTCCTCAGGCTAGCCCATCACCACACAGGTGAGGAAACAGACATAGAGAGTCAAGACCACAAATTTACATTAGTGCTCATGTGGGACCAGATCCCAGAGGCCTGGATTCTTGAATTTTATGTTCCTTTGCCAGGAGTAACAATTTCTCTGTCACTTTGACAATAACTCCATTTGCCTTCAAGTTCTTTCTGTTGCCATACAAGAGTAAAACCACAAAGGTTGAGAAGGTCAAGCCTCAGGGCACACAGAGTTTGTCAACAGACTTGGTCTCTTTCCTTCCAACATAGTCTGCTCCAAGCACTGAAATGAGAGCTAGAGAATTCAGGAGCAAGTTGTCACTTGCTTAGTAGACAGTATGTTTCTTTCCTACCTACCTTCTTCAAGGATAAGATGAATGGGTACCAGCTGATGTCCCAGGCCTCTTTTACCTCTCACTGTAGATAACCCTATTGAAATCTCAGGAATCCAGTTGAGGGCTTCAGTTTTGCCGATCATTGACCAATAAGCAACTCTGAAATATCGTACTGAATGAGTCTTGAGAGGTAGCCTGTAAGCAAAATAATTACCAAACTGTTAGCCACATGTGTTGGGATTTTATTAATACATAGGTATCAGTGCAACCAGTTCATATGCACCCTAGGAAGAAGCAATAACAGGTCCCTTACGAGTTTAACTTTCTCAGTTTTATTTCCACAAAGGAGACAAAGGCAGTTTACTTATTCTGCAATTACTGTAGGTGGCAAGCTATCAATAAAATCTCATGCTTTCCCTAGTGGTTATGCAATCCTAATAATTAAATCTACACATCTGCTAAATAACAGCAGATTCAAAGTCTAGCAATTTACATGGAAGAAAACAGATGTCATTCCAGTATAATCTCTTCACTTTCACCGTGAGTGCTGTGAACACTGCACACCCCGCAGTGATTAATCTATCAAAATACGCTACTCCATTTACTTCATTTTATTACATCCTGAGTCACAGGGGGATGGAGCAGCTGTTTCTGGATAGGCAGCAAGGAACTGGTACTAAATAAAGCTTCCTCTGAGTGGGTGCAGCAAAGCCGTGTTCCTGGATTATTTGAAAAGAGAGACCAAGTGTGTACAATGGGGTGATTTTCAGAAACTCCAGTGGAAGTACCATTTCAGTCAACAGCAAAAGTGCAGGATGACCTAAAACATACAATAAATAGATGCATTTTCCCCTTCTCAGAAAAGTGCTCTGAAACGTAACCTCGTCCTATGAATTGGAAACTCAAGTTCATACCTTCTGTTCAGCACAGCAATTTGATTTAAAGGGCAGGTTCCTTCCTAATTAAGTTGTCATTAGATACGCCCCTCTCCATTAAGGGGAAATACATGTGCGATAATCCCAAATTCTGAAAATTTATGCTAAGAAGTTTAGACAGGAAAAACTAGGGAAGCTTATTTGGTATGGACAATGTTATCTGGGAGGGTATTAAAAATTTGCTGGGGAGTTGCTAAATAGATTTTTCTTGATGCAAATCAGATATTAAAAGGAAAGAAGGAGAAATGATGCCTAAATTTTATGTGTTCTTAGGAAAGAAATCACATTGCACTCAATGAGCAACTCACACTTTGGTGTGCATAAGAATCCTATGGATTATCAAAACCCACAGAGATTCTGACCCAATGAAACTGGGATGAAACTGGGAATCTGAATTTTTAGGATGGTTGCTGGTTCACTCTTAATTTGGGTTGTCCTAGGACAATTCTAAGAAATGTTTGGACAGTAGTTCAGACAAATGTTTTTTGGTATTGTGTCCCATGTCTTATTTATTACACAGTACACACTCAACATATGTTTGCAAGAAGAATGAGAAAATTAAGAACTTCGTCTTTGGAGGTTTACCTCTGGGTTTAGGTCCCAGTTCTTCCTTTTGCTAGCTTTTCTATTTTGAGCTACATCTTTACTTTCTTTGAGCCTCAATTTCCTTATCTGTAAAATGAATACATACATTGTTCACTTCTAAGGATATTTTCAAGATTGATGATTAATGGTTTACTTCTGCAAAGACTTGTGTATTCTTGCTACCTTCAATTTCTTTCCTCCCATTCTCTCTCAATTTTACAATATCAGTCTTCTGTCTCCACTAAGCCATCTACGCTGCTCTTTAGGTGACAGATAGCCTCCATATTTATGAATGACATGGTCATATCCTGTTTTCATCTTAGTAGACCCATACTCAGAATTTCTACATTTGTTCATGTCTCTCTCTTTGTTAGAATTTCTTTGCACACAGTTTAAGAACTAAACTTTCATTTTTTCCCTTCTACCTTTCTTGTTGCTCTGTCTTAGTCTCCTGTGCAGGCTCCATTGGAACGCTCCAGTCTTAAGCCTTGGTCGTCTTCTTTATCTACATTATCTTCTTTATCTATAAAGCATTTAATTAGCATATGCCAATTTTACAAAATAATGGGTTTCACTATGATACTTTCATACGTGCTATGATGTATTCACCCCCTTCCCAGTAATCCTCTCTTAGTTTCCCTCCCCTTCCCTGGCTCCCTTCTTTCCTAATAGTCTCCTTTCTGCAATTCTCCCTCCATATTCCTCATATGACTCTATGGTTCTAGATGTCATGTTTGATGACTACCAAATTTTTATCTGAAGTCTATACTCTCTCCTAGCATACAGAACCACATATTAAACTACTCAACATTTCCGCTTAGATATCTGCTAGACATTTTGAGTGGCCAAAATTGAATAGACAGATGATTTTTCCTGTACTTCTCCAAACCTGCTCTACCCCATGACCTCTTCTTCTCAGCCAACTTCATCTTTCCTGTGTCTCAGAGCGAAATCCTTGGGGTCATGCTCAGTCTCTCCAGAAATCCTATGGTGCCTCCATTTCTCCCCGTCTCCACTGCTATCATTCTGATGTGAGCCACCATGATAAGAACCTGAAATACTGCTAAAGCCTAACTAATTGCTTTGATCCCCTTTTGGCCTCTTTACAGTCCATTCTTTACAAAGCAATCAGAAAAAGCATTTTAAAGTACAAGCCACATCATATTAGTCCTCTGCTCGAAGCCAGCCAGTGGTTTCTCATTTCACTCAGGGGAAAAACCAGGTTCTCACCGTGACCTAGCAAGCCCTATGGTAAGGTTCCATTTCCTTTCTAACCTTATCTCCTAATCTCTACTATCCTCCTACCTGATTGGCTACTTTGCTGTCCTGACCCTGGCATGACTGACCTGAGCAGTCCGTTGACCTTGAACACTTTTGCTCTAGGTATTCTCATGGCTTTCTTACTCCCCTTCCTTGAGTTCTCTTCATGAGACCTGCCTTGACCTCTCTACCTGAAACTAAAACCCAACCCCTCTCTGCAAACCTATCTTCCTTCCCATGCATTTCTATAGGTAGCGTGTTTATCACTTCTGTTATTACATAATTTTCTTATTCTTCTTATTGGATGATTATAAACTCTATGGTGATAAACATTTCTTTTCTGTTTTGTTCACTGTTGGATCCCTAGTGCCAGAAAACATTGCCTGACACATGACAGATGCTCAATCATATTTGCTGAATAAAAGAATGAATAGACACCCTGATTTAAAAAATATAACCCATTAATGCTTTAAGTAGTGATAGAAATTGAGGTAGCCTTCATTAAAAAAAAGAAATTAATTTTGTTCGATGTTTAATTAACACACTTACTCTTCAAATTGATTATAATAGATGACACATAGAAAGGGCTTCCAATGTGCAGAATTTTCTGTGTGCTCTGCATGTATTAGCTTAATGCTCACACATGACAATGAAGAAGGTATTATAATAACTATTATCCTTATTTTGCAGATGAGGGAAGTAATGAATAGAGAGGTCAAGTAATTTGGTGAAGGTCACACAGCTATTAAGCTTCAGAGATGGATTCAAGAGCGGGCAGCTTTCTCATTACTCTGCTTTGATAATGTCCTGGGGAAGTAACCACACAGAGTCACACATTCACTCAGTGACTGCTTGTGTTCACAATGCTAGTTGCTTAATAACATAAAATTAGTTTCCAACAAAAGTGTATCAGATATACTCAGCCTTTGATTCACTTTTTGGGTAGTTCTTATTGCTCTAAAACTTCTCTGTGAATTGCTAAATGCTTATCTCTATTTTTTTGCATTTTTGACTATTGGAGGCTAATCAAGTGCGTGCCCTATCTGAGGAAAATTCTGAATGTATGTATTATAGACCTATTGGGTGCTTCTAGCTTGGTCCATTTTCTTTTCTCCTAGAGAAATAACAGCTTGGCCTCAAACAAGCTTTCAAGGAGACCCAGATGGTGAATAATAATTTTAATAGATCCATTGTTCAGTTTTAAAAAGAAATCAGTCTGGTCATTAATGAAAGCCAGGAAATTGCTTTATTATAGTGAAGTGCTATCAAAAGACCATTTATAAAGTGTGAGGATATTACTTTTTCAATTAAATTTAAATATGATAATGAATGAAGAGAAAGGTGTACCAGCTCATAATTAGAGGAACTTGTACAAACACAAAGGTGAGAAAAACATGAAGACTATCAAAGTACTTGTAATTTCTATGAGTAGAAGCCTATCAATCCAAGGGGTCAGTGCTAAATGACTGTGATTATATTTTAAGCTAGTTTTCTTGGGTTATTTTTAATCTTTTGACTTATATTGTAGAGGTGTGTTATCTACTGGAGACCAAATGTTTTATTGAGTTCAAATTCTGATTGAGGTCATTGGTGATTATGGGAAGACTCATAAATAATATTCCCTACATTCTGGGTTAAGATTAGGATTTGAAGAGCCCATTAATAATGGTTATTCTTTACTATTCTCTACACTTGGACAGAAGCAAGGTTACATTGCCCTAAGCAGGATGGGAAAAAGAAAGTTCACTCACAGACTTTCTGATGACCTAAAGAAAATTAACTGAAAAACCCTTGTCAATGTACCAAAAAGAGTAAATAGTTTACTGTAAACACTGCAGCCTTCTATTGGTTTTTCAGTTTGAAACCATGACAATGCTTTTGATGTTAAGTTTATTTTGTGACTAGAAGTCATTTTTGCAAGCATGTAATTATACTCTGAGGTGTTGTTTGCGGTATCTTTTGGTTTGTTTTATTGAAATATTAATATATGTAAACATTTTAGGAAGTTATTTTTCTTTTGACAGAGTATTAAGTATTTTCTGTAAAACAGGGGCCTTAGTGAGCTCCAGAACATGCATTTATAGTAAAATGGGACCATCCTTAGATATGTCACTATGCCATGAATAATGTCACCCTCTTTTCAAACAGATCTTACTCAGGTGTCCACTTCACTTTTCGAGTTCATGGCAGGCTGACCCTATTGTAGGGGATATGGGTCCTGATTAACTTAAACTATTTAATATATATTTCCTTTAAAGACTAATATTGAATTGGGAGTTGATAGATGACTTATTTTGACCAATCAAATTGTAGGAAAGAACATATATTCCCTAGATGTGGAAGAAGTCCTTTTTCTTATTCAGACTGGGTAAGAAAATACAAAGTTCTAGCAGCCAGAGACAACTCACTTGAAGTTATAAGAGATCACTGAATTCAGCTGAGTAGAGGAAAGGAAAGAATCCCAGCACTTGATGCTGTAATTGAACTGTCTGACTGAACTCTACAAAGAGCACCCATGCTTCTGGGCTTCCTTTCATGGTGGAAATCAACATCCTAATTGTTTCAGGCAGTCTGAAGTTACATTTCTTGCTATACTGTAGCTGTCTTAGCTTGGGCTGCTACAACGAATACCATAGACTAAGTGACTTAAACCACAGACATGTATTTCTCGGAGTTCTGGAGGTTGAGAAGTATAAGATTAAGGTGTTAACAGATGTGGTTCTTGATGAAGACCCCTTTTCCTGGCCTGTAGCTGGCCAACTTCTGGTTGGCAGGAAGAAAAAGCTCTGGTATTTCTTTCCCTTAGAAGAACTTTTATCCCATCATGACTTGTCTAGCCCTGGACCTCCTAAAGTTCCTCTTCCTACTAGTATCACATTAGGGGCCAATACTTCAACATATTTTTTTTCTTTTTTATTAGCATATTTTAATTGTACAGAGGGTTTTCATTGTGATATTTCATATAGGCATATTATGTATTTTGATCAGATTCACCTCCTCTATCACTTTCTTATAGTCATTTTTTTTACAATTTGAATAGATTTTTAATACTATTTTCATATGTGAATACAATGTATTTTGATCAGACTCAACCCCCATCACTCTTTCCTTTCACTATCTCCTCTCCTTCCAGTTTCCTCCCCCAAACGATCCCCCATTTTTATTCATTCATGACTTTTGGGGAGATAAAAATGTTCAGTTTATAAAATTCTTTTACTTGGAGCCCCAGAAAATTTATGTCCTTGCCTTCAAGATACATTAATCCCATTCAAACAGCCCCAAAGTCTTAACTTGTTAGGCATTATACCTAAAGTCTAAAGGTAGGAATATCATCTACATCAGATACAAGTGGAACTTCAGGCTCCATTCACCCTAAGAACAAATTCCTCTCTCGCTTATTATACTTTATACGTTTCCATATAAAGTGGAGGCAGTGGAGAGACAGGCATGGGATAGAATTTCCATTCCATAAAGGGAAAATTGTAAGGACTGACAAGTTCCAAGGAAGTCCAAAACTCAGTAACACAAATACCATTTGCTATTTAGGCTCCAAATAATCCTCTCTGGTTTGATTCTTTGCCTACTGAGCCCACTGAGAAGGCAGTTTCACCCCACAGCTCTACTGGATGGGGTTGAACCCCTGATCCTGTTTGGTGGAGGTGAAGGCACTGTGGTGTGCCCAATCTCTACAGCCCTTGTGGCTGCCATCTGGCCTGTTGAAACTGAAGCGATGGCCCCATCCTTTGAAACCGAGGAGAGAACCCTGATGATCTCTGAATCACTTCTAGTAGACATTCACACCCATGACGCCCTATGATCTGGTCCTATAGGATCTAGGATGTCTGATAACCATTTTTTATATCATCTTCTCTCCGTCCCCCTCAATTTGAACTGTGAGGTTATTAAGTAAGGCTGAGGTAATCCTTTTACTAGTCTGCATATAAAATGGTTGTCAGTCATATTCTTGATGCTTTTTGCAATATGAATAGGCTGAGTATATTTCAAAGTTTTAAGTTTTGGTTCCTTTTGCTTAACAATTTCTTCATTTTTAATAAATTTTTTATTAGGATATATTCATTATACAGAGGGGCATTCATAGTGACAATTCTGTCTAGGCTTATATTGTACCTTAGTGACATCGTCCCCATTGTCTCTCCCCCTCATCCCCCTCTCCACCACACTTAAGGCAATTGCAAGAGGTTTCTTAGTTCTGTTTCATATAGGTATATGAAGTCCATCTACTGTATACTGTCATCTTAATCTCCTTCATTCACCCCCCCCCAACAATTCCTTCTTAAGTTCATTCCTGTCTTTTTGTATTTTACTATGAGCAGTCACAAGGCAACAAGCAGCTCCTTCAATTTTTTGCTTAGAAATCTTTTTGGATAAATACCGAATTTCATTGCTCATGAGTTTTACCTTCCATAAAACACTAGAATGTGAATAAAGTTCAGCTAAGTTCTTTGCTACTTTGTAACAAAGATCACCTTTTATCCAATGCCCAGCAACAGAATGGCCTTCCATCATTTATATTTTAATCAATATTATGTTCATGATTATTTATGTAATTTCTAAGATGGATGTTTTCTCTGCAACTCTCCTTTCTGAGTCCTCTCCAGAATCACTTACAACACTTGCTTCACGACAGCCTTGGCCTTTTCCAACATGTGCCTCAAAAGTTATCTAGCCTCTACCCGTTACTTTCAAAGAGGCTTCCACATCTGAGGCATTTCTTACAGTAGCACCACCCTTCCCAGTACCAATTTCTGTCTTACTCTGCTTAGGCTGCTATGACAAAATACTGCAGATGGCGTGGCTTTAGCAACAGACATTTATTTTCTCACAGTTCCAAAGATCAGGGCGCCAGAATGGCTGGGTTCTAGTAAGGGCCCTCTTTCTGTCTTGCACATGCCACTTTCTTGCTATGTGTTCACACGAATTGTCCTTGGCTTTGTATATGTGGATATCTATGTCTATGTCTGTGTCTGTGTCTAATCTCTATACCTGTATCTCTGTATCTCTATCTATCTATCATCCATCTATCTATCTATCTATCTATCTATCTATCTATCTATCTATCTATCTATCATCATCATCATCTATTGGCAGAGACATTATAAAGACATTAGTATCAAGGGAAATGTAACCTTATGACCTCATCTAAATCTAATTATTTCTCAAAGATCCCACCTCCTGATCTGAGCATATTGGTGGATAGGGCTTCAACATATGAATTTTGAGGGGCATAAACTTTTAATTTACAATAGGGTCTGTGATTTGATTGGATACTTAGTGCTCCAAAGTCACCTACCATCAGCTGCATGATCTGTGATGTCCTGCCAGACTCGATTATCCTGTTGGAATGCCCTCTCCCCCCTAACATAAGGTCAGATTGCACTAAACTGACTCAGGGAGAAGTTCTTCCTGAGCCAAAGTAAACAGGGATTAGGGTGAGGCCAGCCCTTGTTTTGAGGGATGGAGTTTCCTGGGAGGCAGAAGGTGGTTTGCATGGCGAAGCTCAGATGGAGGAAACACTTGGGAGAGAGTTAGGAGACAGGAACAGAGATAGTCTGGGTCTCTATCAGCTTCCCTAGTACCAAGGAAGAGCACAGAAGGGCAGAGGGCCTGCCCTGATGTCTTTGCACTAGTGAGGAAGGAGTGATTTCCAGATGACTCAAGGTGTACGCAAGAGATTCAAACAAATAGCATCAGTTAGACAAATGGGTTTGTAGCTGAACTAGGGGAGACTACTCCCTAGGATGGGTTGCTGAGTGGACACTTGGGAAAACTTAAAGAAAGCTTTACTCTTTGGGGTAATTGACAAGAGGCTAAGTCTTCAGGAGGGTGGGGATAGGAATAGATATCCAGATTTAAATGCAAACTGGATGTGGTGGGGCTCAGTTTTATTCCAAAAGGAGAGAGGCTTCGTTCATCCACATGGGGTCACTTTTACTGTGACTAGCACAGACAGGGGATGGTATTTAAATGGTCGGAACCTGTGCCACAGTCCTTCCATTGGGAAACTGCTCATCTCCTATACTACAAACCTGAATGTCACCTGAGCCTGGCTGAGAAGCTTGGTGAGGCTTTGTCCACTAGACCAAGATTTGGAAAACCTTTTTTATAAAGGCCCAGTAGTAAATATTTTAGGTTTCATGGGGATTATGTTTTCTGTTACAACTGCTTAACTCCGCCATTGTATCAGAAAGCAGCCATGGACAGTACCTAAGCAAGTGGCTGTGTTCTAAAAAGATTTTATTTATGTTCACTGAAATATGAATTTCATATAATTTTCTATGCCATATAACATTATTCTTTTTTTTTTTCTGACTTGATATACTCTGTGTGTGTTGTTGTTTTTTTTTCTTTTATTATTCATATGTGCATACAAGGCTTGGTTCATTTCTCCCCCCTGCCCCCACCCCCTCCCTTACCACCCACTCCATGTGAAAAACATTTCTACCTATGGTTATACAGGGATGGGCTGGACTTGGCTGAGTGGGCTTTGGATTTCTGATTTTTGCACTGGGCAGAGCACTCAGTGAATGGCAATGGGCCTCTCGCCCATGAAGACGAGTGAATGCAGCCTCTGTTTGGCAGTACTGCTTTTTGAACTCAGGGCTTTGTGCTTGCTAGGCGAGAATGCTACAACTTGAGCCAGGTCCGCAGCTAAATGCCAGTCTCTTAATACCCATTCAGATTTCGCACCTTTGAGAAAAGTTTCTCTTAATTAAATCACCTATGAATGACTTCCTTCTCACAAAACCAAGCATTACTTTTCCTTTGAGAAAGCACAGGCAATTCTGGTAATGAGGAAAGGATGGTTTTTTTCCTACAGTTTGGGATTTGCATTTTTGTCCTTTGTGAACAATAGACTGCCCCATTACTATGCTGAGAAGCATTTGGCTCTTACTCACCAGACCTGAAACTTGGCGGCATCACAAGAACGACCACGCTGGATGTCAATGGATGTTCTCTTTGGTGCCAAAAGCAAGGCTGCCAACTATGATTAAATTCTTGTGATTTCTGGCCTCCCACTGATGGGGACAATGAAGGATGGTTCTTGCCAGTTCCTCTCCACACATAGATAAAACTATTTTTAAAAATAAAAATAGCGTTACATTGTTTCTTTAAGAAAATAACCATTGGACAATAAATGTAACCAATATTTTCCCAGAGCAATGCTAACATTATTTTAAATGTCTCTGCTCTATTTCATCAGAAGTTACAATTTGATCAGTTCTCAATTTTTGGCTTTGAAGTAGTAGCCAGTGTTTTAAATATTATAAAAATGGTGTGATGAAATTCCTATTAGATAATTTTATTGTGTAGATTCATGATTTTTTTTTTTAAGATGAGCTCCCAGAAAAGGAGTTGCTGGAATAAGCAGATATCGAAGGCTATTGATAATTGTCACGAAAATACTCTCTGTAGTAGCTCGATCAATTTATATTCCCTACATGAAAGTCTCAATTTCTTAGACTCTTGACAGTAAAATTTAATCTTTTACTAAAGCACAAAGTTTTAAATAAGACTATATATATATATCTTTCCCAATATTGTGAAAATTTAATGGGTCAGGAACACTGTTTTCTTGGCTGCTTATTCTCGGTTCGCAGAGCAAAGTCTGACATACAGTAGATATTTAATAAATTTAGTTTGGAGTAAAAAAATAAGAAAGAAACAGATAATGCTGTCGATATTTAGACATAGATTTCAGTGTTCCATTCGCTTTCTGGACAGGTTATTTGGTTAGAAAATATCTGATTGAGTTTATGAGACCTGCTTTTCAAAGCCATACTTGCTAATGTACTTCTTCTATGTAGAAGACAAAATAATTTAGTGGATGGTTACTTGTATCTCTGAATGTGATCTTTAGAGAAAAGCTACTGTTTTTATGACCTTTATACTATTCTTCTCCTTCTGTCTCTCTGTTCCAGACCAATTATAGAATTCACTGGGTTACGGATATGCAGCTTTTTTATTTGGGATGTGTGTATATCTAAAGACCTGGAATCGTTTTCATTTTTTGGAGGCTCACACATGTTGGGTAACAGCAGAATAAACAGCCTTGGTCAGGTCATAAATGGAAACTCCTTGTTGTCAGTTGAGTGCAATTAGGGTTTTGCTATCATAATAATCGTCACAGCTGTGCTTCCAAATGAAGAGATGCCTGCAGGGGTAAGATTCTCTTTTCAGATTGGTACCCTACTGCTGCTTGATCATCTCAGCTGACTTCTAGACCTTGCAGTGCTGAGTGAAATAATTGTCAATTTACTCGAATAAAAAAATTTCTGACTCCAAGGTCACTTAAAGTTTATAGAAAAGAGAGGAGTTTCTCACTTAGGTGAGAGTCACGGGAATGAATGACAGATTCTATGCACTGAACACTTTCAGGAGACCTTCCTCCTTTCTGATTTAAAATGTTAGCTCACTGGGGGAGACATCTTTGTCTGTTTTGTCCACTGATGTACCAGTGCCACAAAGCTTTGGATGTATTACAGATGAATAAAAATTTGTTGTGGAGGAGGTCAATATTTTCCCATTTGAATTTGCCCATCAATAAATATTTTCTGAGTATTTGAGAAATGCTTGGTGTTTTGCAGTTACACTGTGTTTGTTTTAAAAGTGTTTATTGTCCAGTTAGAGAGGTAAAATCACAATACACACTTATGTTTGCTATCATCTAAAAAGCCAAGCCACCAATAACCATCTTTTCAACCAAGACAATGAAGTGGGCTTTAGCCTTCTTTGGAAAAAAGTCACTTAAAAATACAAAGTAAAATTCAGTAATAATGAGTGAATGGCATGCTTTCTTCCAATTCTCTCCCCTCTCTGTTTTGTACTGCTTTGAATGATTCTAATCCGTTTTCTATAGATTAAAATCTTTCAGTAGCTCCCATTTACTACAGGATAAAATTCAAAATCTGCAGGGGGCAGATCAATGATGGCTACCAAGGCTTTTTATATTTATTTTTATTATATTTTGAATTCATATACATTAACAATATGTTGGGGGTTTCATTGTGGTTATTCGATACAGGTGTACAGTGTACTTTGAACAATTTCATCCCCCTCCATTCAAATTGAAACTCTGGAAATGAAAAGCTCCTAAGTTAAGTAAAAAAAATTCAGTTGAAAGCCTCTCTGACAGATTGAATCAGTGGGAGACAGAAGTAGATATAATAATTTGAAGACAGTAGATACAATAGAAAATCACATGAACATATCGAAAAAAGAATGAAGGAATTCAAATGGAATATGCAGAGTTCTGCAACTCCACCAAAATACCCCAAGGCTTTGATATCTCTCACTGAGACATGGTGCTGTGTCTCCTGTCCAACCTGGTGCAGAAGATGTGACTGCTCTGACCAGCGGATATGGCACAAGTGACCTCTTGTCAGTTCACAGGCCACAGTCTTAAGAGACTGACAGTTCTGCTTCTGTCTTTTGGAGCACCCACTTTTGGGACTTGAACTGCCAGATAAAACATTAAACCATCGTGCTACAGATGCTGTGTGAGGAAACCCTGAAACAGCCAGGGAGTGGGAGTGGCTAAGCTGAACCCTGCTTTCTGCCTTTTTCATGGAAGCACCAGAAGTCACCAGCAGAGCGGTGCCCATTTTGTAACTCACAGGTCATGAAATGACTGTTTTTTTCAGCCCTTGAATCTGGAGTGGTTCCTTACAAAGAAATAGCTGGCCATAACAACAGCTTAACAAGCCTCTTACATTTTAGCAATAATCTATTTATCATCATTTTACTCTACATTAAAATGTAATTTATTTAATAAATAAATAAAATTTTATCAATCTTTGAGCAGTTATTGTTTTACAGAAAAAGTTGAATAAAAGAGTTCCCAGGTACCCTTCATTCCATATCAGTTTCACCTATTTTTAGTATTTTGTCTTAGTGTGGTACATTTTTATAACTGGTGAAACAATACTGAACTGCTATTATTAACGGAATTCTGTGGCTTACATTAGGATTTGCTGGTTGTGTTGTACATTCTATTGGTTCTGACAAATACATAGAAACATCTATCTACCATTACAGTGCCATAAAGGGAATTAGTTTCACTGTCCCAAAAGTCACCTGTGATTCTGTCTTCCTGAACACCTGACAGCCACCAGTTGTACTATTTTTGTAGCTTTATCTTTTCTGGATTTTTCTGTCACTGGAATCATATCATATGCATCCTTTTCAGATTGACTGTTTTCATTTGGCAATACATATTTAAGGTCCCCCCAGGGAAACTTTGGGTGGCTTAGTAGCTCATCACTGAAATATTCCATTATCTGAATGTACCATAGTTTAAATTTTATTTCTCTGTTGAAGGACATCTTGGTTGTTTCCAAATTTTAGCAGTTATGACCAGAGTTGGTATAAATATTCATATTTTTGTGTATGTCATTTTTTAACTTATGTGGATGAATACCAAGAAACATGGCCGCTGGATCATGTGGCAAGATTTTGCCCACAGTCTTCCAAGTTGACATACCTTTCTGAATTCCCATCAACAATGGGCTACAATTTCCCTTGTACCATGTGATTGTCAGTGTTTTGATTTTGGCCATTCTGATAGGTGTGTAGTGGTAGTCATTGCCATTTTAATTTGTATTTCCTTTATAACATCTGACATTATCTTCTCTTTGCTCATTTGCCTTCTGCATCTTCTTTGGTGAGATGTCTGTTTAGATCTCATGGTCATTTTTAGATTGTGTTGCCTGTTTTCTTTGTGTTGAGTTTTAAGTATTCTTTATGCATTTTAGGTAACAGCTCTTTATCTGGTATGCATATTGGAAATATGACCTTAAATGATCTCCAGACCCTAATGTTTCTACCCTGCGTGTGCTCTATTCCAAGTGTGGCCTAAATAAATGGACTTGACATGATGCGTGAAGTATGCAGGTTGATGAGTTATCTCTTCAAAATTTGTAAGTTTCAAAGAAGACTGTGGCTTCCTTATGGCTGTGCTCTGTTGCACTGCCTTGGGGCACTGGTTTTGAGGGAAGCCAACTCTGTGTCGTGAGGCAGCTCGGTGAAAAGGTCCTGGTGAGGAGAGATGGAGACCTTCCAATAACTATGTGAGTGAACATGGAAGAAGCTACCTGCCCCACCCAAGTCAAATCTTCAGGAAAGACTGAGCCCAGCTCACAGCTTGCCTGCATGCTCGTGAGAAACTGTGAGCTGGACGTGCCTTGTTAAGTGTGCACATATTCTGGACCACAGACACTAAGATACTGGATGATTTTTTCACCACTAATTATTATTAGTTTTTGAGATAGGGTCACTGTGTAGTCCAGGCTGGGCCTCAAGCATTTGATCCTTCTGGTTTAGCTTCCTGGGTGCTGGGAGTACAGGCATGAACCACATACCCAGCCTATGCTACTTAATATTAAAGTGCACTGTTTTATAGCAGAAGGTAACTGCTAAAGCTAATGTAGTTTGTAAGTCTATGAAAGCTTTGGTGCTCTCCCCTTTCCAAACATCTCTATCTATCCATGTCACCATGCCTTCCATGCTGTTCCGTGACTGTTGTCTTTGTTTATTCATGCACTGTTCAGTGTAGGCTCTTGGTGCCCTGCAGATAATCAGATGTTCTGACCAAAGAGAAGGGCAGGGAGGGCGTTGGCGAGGAGCTCTGGGGAGAACAGGTCACTTCCTGAGGACAGTGCATAGCTACATCTCTGGAGGACTTTCTTTCTAACCTGCCCATTTAGGAAGTCTTACCTTCTACTGTTGGTTTCCTGGAGATCAGAACGTCTATTAAATCACTTTTTCTGGTATTGGCCCAAGTAATGATGGAGGAGGTTCACAACTCAAATACAAAAACCAAAAGTTGTTTTTTCAAGTGTGCAGTAAACTCATTCATATCAAAGCTATTCCATTCTGATAAAAAAAAAAATCCTCACTTATTCTACTTGTTTGATTATTTATATGACTAGTTGCAAAATGTTATTGTGTTTGATTATGGGGTTTGCTAGATCCTGTTGGGGATGTTGCATCATGTTAAATAAAAGCACCATATTGTATTTTCAGTATCATAAAAAATACAAATTCTGAAAATCTCTAAGTTTTTTTGACATCAGATTGTGAAACTTTATTGGCTCACTTGGGATCTCTGAAAACTAGGATCAAAAAAATTACCATGCTCCAAATTTCAATAGTAGAAAAGGTTCTCCTACCCAAGGCTATCACTTTCATCCTCCAAATGTGGACGTCTGCAGCTGGCATGATGGTGACGGGATTCCTAAGCTCCTTTTGAGCCAAAGCCATGCTTGACATCAGGCATAGCTGGGGGCATGAGGAGGGTGCAGCACGTCATCCAGAAGCAAGGGTTGGTCATGGGGATACAGCCTGCTCCCCAGAGTCTTCCCAAGACTATTTTTTTCTGGCTAGTTTTTAAATCCTCTTTGTATTTCTAGAAGGAGGGGCTGGCTCATCATCCCCAAGGTTAATTCTTGCTTTCATGTACTGCCATGTCCCAGACATTGAAATCGTGGAGTTGTATCTGATTGGATTAATGGTTCCTTCAGCTCTTGAAATATTAAATCTGGAGTTGGCATCTGGCAGTCTTTAACTGAGTGACTCAGAATCATACACAGGGAAATTATCAGCATAACTGGAATTTCAAAGGGATTGCCAGAACAGTTTTAGGAAGTTATGTTAGTTTTTGTGCCTCATTTTCCCCAGCTGTAAAGTGGTGTGCACAATGGTAATTCTCATTCAAGTTGTTGCAAATATGAAACAAATTGGTATATGTAAGGTAGCTGGAACAATGCCCAGTGGGTATGAGTGAAGACTGTTCTCTTTTTATGTCTTCCAAACGTGCTAGCTTTCTCTTTGGCCTCATTTTCATCTACCCTCTCCTTATATTACGAGATGCCCTCCATCAATGCCATTACAATTTATAATTAACATTAAATTATTTGTTATTGTAATAAATAAGTTCTTTTTGTCTACCTAAACTTTTTCATGGTCTGAGCTAATTTCCTCCTGCCTTACTTCATTTCTGTTATTAGTTTAAATACTTTTAATTTGTTCTTCTCAGGGTATACTGGATTCAACTTTGCTACCAAAATATTTTAATTTTGGATCTTACCTTTAATTCCTTCTTTCCTTCCTTCCTTCCTTCTTCCTCTTTCTCTTTCTTCCTTTCTTCATCCCTTCCTTTCTTTTCTTTACTTTTAGTTCTTAAAATCAACAACCTTATATCATTAGTAAGCAGCAACATGTTAATAATATTTTAGGAGAAAAGGATTTTTTGGATATCCTTGAAATCATCTTTTTTTTTATTTTGAGGCCATTGTCTCACAAAGTAGATCAGGCTGGTCTTGATCTGCCTATGTACCCCAGGCTGGCCTCCAACTTACAATTCTTCTGTCTCTGCCTCTTGAGTGCTTGGATTACAGGTGTATACCACAATGCCTGAAGTTATGTTTTATTGGGCAATGGATAAGGTTAGCTCTGACTAGGGAACTAAACTTGGCTATTACCCTTATATTTGTGGAGTAATATTTGGTTAACAGGACTTTGTATATAAAATTGCTTATGATTTTTATAACACTGTAAGATGTATCCAATTTTCAGACTAAGGAACCAAAGGACAGATAAATTGAGTAATTTGTCTAAACTAAGTCACTAAGACATAGAACCTGGACCGCCTAAGCCTTTTAGCTGCAAGCGCCAGGGCATGCATATCTTTCTCAATTCCACCTTTCCAGAGAAGGATGAATATTGGTAAGTTTTAGTTACCTAGAGCATAAGGAGTTTCTGGTGTGATGATGTACTTTGAAGTAAGGTTCTAGAAGCGTTCCCAATAGTTATCATGTATTAATCTGCTTCCTATCACTAAAATGAAGTATGGAGCAGCCCAACTTTGTGAAATGAAGAGGATTTTTTTTACCCACAACTTTAGGAGGTTCGGTGGAATGGCACCTGCACTGGCTCAGTTCTGGTGAGGTGACTCTCAGCTGTGTCACATTGTGGCAATCCCATCTGGATACAGGAAGCCAGAGTCATTTTGTGGGAACTCAAAGGTCTCCTGAGTGCTCCCTTAAAGTTTCAAGGGCAGTCTTGCACCCCTCCAAGACCTAAGGAACTCCTGCCTGGCTCCACCTTTTTTAGGACCCCCCCCCACTTCTCCATATTGCCACCATGGGGACCAAGTATCTGTTACACGGACCCTTGGGAAACAAACCACATCCAAGCCATAGTACATCTTAAGTAAATTCATATGCAATATGAGAAAGTTCTAAAGGTCTGGATGCATGGCTCAGCTGATAGAGCTCCTGCTTAGCAAGCATGAGGCAGTGGGTTCAATTCCCAGTACCATCACCTACTCCAAATGTGTGTGAATGTGTGCACACACCCACACAAATACACACCCACACACCCACTCACCCACCCCACACACACATGGTTATCTAAAGAAAATTGGATAGTCTACACTCTTTTAAATTCAAAAACCAAGTCTGTACTTTAGGGCTGGGGGCATGGCCCAAGTGATAGAGCCACTAGAAGTGTGAAGCCCTGAGTTCAAATCCCAGTACTACCAAAAAGAAAGAAAGATTTGCATTTCCTTTATGGCCAGGGATGTTGGATATTTCTTCAAGTTTTTTTTTTTTTTGACCATTTGGACTTCTTCTTTTGAAAAAGTTCTGTTTAGTTCATTTGCCCATTTCTTCACTGGGTCATTGATTATTTGGAAGTTTACTTTTTTGAGCTTCCTGTCAATTCTGGTTATTAATCCCTTGTCATATGTATAGCTGGCAAAGATTTTTCTCCTATCCTGTGGGCTGCCCTTTCAGTCCAGTGACCATTTCTTTTTCTGTGTAGAAGCTTTTTAGTGTCATGTAGTTCATTTGTCAATCCTTTCTCTTAGTTCCTAAACTATTAGACTTCTATGTAGGAAGTTATAGCCTATTCCTACATTTTCTAGTATATTCCCTACTATTTCCTGCAGTACTTTCAAAGCTTCAGACCTTATATGAAGGTGTTTGATCCACGCTGAATTAATATTTGTATAGTGTGAACTGGAGAATATCATCTTAAGTGAAGTTAAGTGAAGTTAGCCTGGCTCAGAAAGACAAAGTTGCCTGTTTTTTTTTTTTCATATTTAGAAGATAGATTCAATATAAATGCAAGCATTATCAGATGTATATATAAATATATATAGAATATTCTTCCAAACATGGGGCTGTTAGAGGAGACTAAGGGGGGAAAAGAATGAGTGAATAATAAGGGGGGGAAAGAATGAGTGAATAATAATGAGATTCATCACGTGTGTAGGAACAAGGCACCATGAGACACACTGACAACTGCCAAACCACACAGGGTAGGGAAAAAGTGTGAGGCAGAGAAGTGGAGGGGGTGAGACTGATTTAAGTACAATATATTTGTAGGTAAAACACCAGTCAAAATCCCCACTGAACCAAAACAGACACTTGAACGATGAAGGACAGGAATGTAACATGGGCTGTGTTAAGTGGAGGGGGAGGGGGAATGTGGTTGAGGTTCTCTCTGTGCACACATGACTGTGGAACACTGAAACCTGTTGAAGTCACCTTAAGAAGGGGAACGTGGGAAGAGGGAGAATAGTGGAGAGGATGAACCAAACTGGAATACAACAAATGTATATGTGGAAATGCCACAACAACATCCCCTGTATAACTATCATATATAATAGAAATGGTTTTCAAAAAGAATAAAAAAACCAAAAAAGAAGGAAAGGAAGAAGCAAGCAAGCTATAGTAACTAGCATTCCATTAAAACACCATGACGGGAAGAATTATTCTTGTTATGAAAATGAAAATCCCAAGGATAATGTAAACCAAGTCAGTAAAACAGCGATCTGATAGCTTCATTCAGAAATCCCAGTCTTTCCATAAACTGTTTTCAATCTGAGGAGAAAACTTTCATTTTTCATTTTCTTTTTGAGGTACTGGGGTTTGAAATTAGGCCTCCCACTTGCTAGGCAAGTGCTGTACACTTGAGCCACACTCCACCCCGTCTTCTTTCACAAAGGACAATGTATGGAATTTATATTATTGCATTTTCTCTAGTTACAAAATGAGTGGCGTGCAGGGGAATTTATACATGTAGCGATCACATGGAGCTTTACCTCCTATGCTGTGCTCAGAGGCAGAGGAATGGTAAAATTGATCATAAAAATTACAGGCCACCTACCCTCAATAGCTCCAGCCTGGTGGAATCAGGTCACTGTTCAATGGAGCGCTTCTTACTACTCACAGCTGGCGTTTCCCTGAGGATGGCTTTCAGAGAAAATAAGACTGCTTTCTCCAGTGCTGCATTACCAAATCTTTACTGAAGGGAACTCAAAATTCCATTTGATTCTGCAGCTTTACAGCATGTTAGGTTTACCGGTGTAGAGAGACTTGAGCGTGGATATGACATGAAATGAGCGTACTGAAAGCTATAAAACTCACGTGCTGTTTGGAATCACTCCACTGTACATTTCGGTTACTAAGCTATCTCTCCCACTCAATTATGAATCCTTTGAGAACAGGAATGGAGTTTTATTGACCTCTGTATTCACAGAGCTAGCCTAAGGGGCTAGTGGTGCACCTATGTGAGGAACCTGGAACAGAGTGAGTGCTGGGGACACAGAATGAATGGGTGGGGACGGTGAGCCTCCAGGATCTGATAAAGGCTTTCCTTTAGTATACTTTTCTACCATGAAAAAGAAGATATTAGTTCTTTCTTTACCACAGAAGACAAAATAAGGCTATGTAGAGGACAAAACAAGAGACAGAAATATATATTATCTATACAGGGGTCCATTGAGTCCTAGAGAAGGATTTAATTCAGCTGAGGTAGAAGGGGTGTGTGTGTGTGTGTGTGTGTGTATGTGTGAAGCCATACCAGAGGTGAAGGTTTTGGTGGGACTGGGGTTTGAACTCAGGGCTTTGTGCTTACTAAGCAGACACTCTACAGCTTGAGCCACACCTCCAGTCCTTTGGCCTTTGAAAGCATTAAAATGTGAAGCCAGAGTTTAAGTAGAGTATGTATACCAGGACTGTGTTCTCAGAGTTTTTGGAGCTCAAAGGAAATGGATCCCAGAGGGGAAGGCAGCTGGGTGCTGCTGGGAGGTGCAGAATGAAGGCGTCAGGTCTCACTTCTCAGCTGCTCTATATTGGTCTTCTGCCTGTGTGTGCTGCCCACCATGTGTGAGGCTTGCTGGGGTCAAGATGAAAGAGGGATGGAATAGAAAAGCAACAGTGGTGCTGGGTGCAGTGGTGCTTGCTTATAATTCCAGCATCTGGGAGGCTGAGGCAGGATGGTGGTGAGTTCGAGGTTAGGACTTCATAACAAGTTCCAGGCAAGCCTAAGCACATAGTGTAACCCTGTCTCAAAAAGAACAAGAAGGAAAACAAAACAAACAATCAATGAAACCTATTCATGTGTCTAACTTCCTACTCCTCACTTTTGCCTTTATAAAAGGTATTTTCCTTAAGACTTTTGAGGTTCTGGATCAAAACTAGACATAGTTCAGACTTACTGGTTTGTGTATTAGAAGTTCTCCAAGAGTGGTCCAAAAAGGTGGTCTAGGGCCTGCTTACTTACATAATCTTACACATAATAATATGACATACCCAAATTCATGTGACGAGAGAGATCACATTACCAGTGAGTTACTTAAAATATTGTGCATATTGGTTTCCAATAACAAATTACCAAACTGGGCTGCTTAAGTTATTCATCTACTTATGGTTCAGGAGACCAGAAGTTCAAAATCAATGCATCAGCAAGGCTGGTTCTCCCTGGAGGCTCTCAGGGAGGATGCTCTCCAGGACTCTGTTCTACTTCTGGTGGCTCCAACAGCCCTTGGTTCTGACAGCATAACCCAAATCTGCCTCCCTCTCTCACGGCCTTCCTCTCTGTGTGTCTCTGTGTCTCAAACCTTTTTCTCTTTCTTTCTCCTATGGTCACCAATCATTAGGTTTAGGATCCACCTAAATCCAAGTTGACCTCATCTTGAAATCCTTAACTCAATGACAACTGCAAAACTTCCTTTTCAAATAAGATCACCTTTACAGATTTTAGAGGTTAGGATTGAACATATTTTTGGGGGGCCAGTGCTTACCCCATTAAGTTGTAAGTTACATTTGCTTTTTTCTTTGCTAATGTTACTAAGTGCATAAAATATGCACTCAAATTATATGTCTTAATACCAGTGCCGACATAATTCCTTATTATAAAGAAGAGAAGAAACCTAAACTAGCTGGTTTAAGTTTTTTAAAATTTTTATTAGCGTATTATTGGTGTACTGGGGGGTACACCGCAATATTTACAAAAGTGCTTACAATATATCTTAGTCAAATTCACCCCCCATCATTCTCCTTCCTGTTCCCTCTCCTCCTTCTTAAATTATTTCAGCAGGTCTCATTTTTCCATTTTGGTACATGAGTACATAATATTCCACCATATTCACCCTCCTACACCCTTTTCTAGCTGGTTTTATTACTTTAAAAAAGTTTTTTGTACTGAAATAAGAGGCTGCTTGCTGGATAACTGAGGTTAGGTGCTGGACCAGGAAGTCAGGAATAGCCCTGCTTCCTTCCCTTTGCCCCAGCTGGGACTTTTTTTGCTTTTCCCAAAAAAAGTGGCAACCACTTTCCCTGGTCTCCTCAGATTGCCCATTGCTTAGTTTCTGGACCCCAGCAACTGCTCAAACTTGCTTTTGGCTTGTCTCGGTGATGACTCCATTCCTGCATGACCTCCCGCCCTTCTTACTCCCATGGGCTGCTGCCCATGTCCTCTGTGTGTGAACATGTCTTTCAGGAATGTGACTGACCCTAAGCATTCCTCAGAATTTTACAAACAAGGGTTTCTGGTCCTCTAGATGAGCGCCTCTCAGATGAGCAATTCAGTCATGGTGCAGTCAGCAGACAGTTGGGCAGGGTATTTTAGGTAGAGTTAGGCTCTCTGTGATGGTGATGGGGGGGGAATGGTCAGGGGAGTTAGTGCCTGGTAAAAGGATAGCAAGTGCAGATAAGAAAACTCAGAACAAAACTGAGTGTAGAGTAGAGATTAAAAATCACCACAGTTCCATCTTTGTGTGGTGGATGCTAACTGCTTCCCATTTTCTATGTGTGCACACCTATGCGTGTTCTAAGAATTTTATTGTGAAATAGACTGTATGCAGAGTACAGAAGGTGTAGCTGGAATTTAAAAATACTTATATACCTCACACCTTGCCTAAGAATCAGAACGTTCGTGTCTTTGGAGCTTCCTGTCTTTTGTTTATTCATTTTTTGCCCCTTTCTTGACCCCAGAATTCATTATTGTTGCTGAATATCACTGGATTTATTGTTCCTAAAAGCATTAAAAGGAAAAACCTAAAAGTTTAGTAGATGTAACTTGAGCAATTACAAACAAAATAGAACAAAGCAAACTAAAACAAAAAATGATTCTCAACCTGGCAGCCCAAGAACCAAAGCAGGTTCAGAGAACGCCAACCGATAACACGAGCTGACGGTGTCAAGGAACCCGAAGTGCTGTGCAGTCAGCTGTGTAGGTTGCGGCTCGCCTAGCTCACCTGCAATGAGCTACAGCTCAGCTGTCGTAGGTAGCTCTGTACTGGTTCGTTGTTTTGGTGCTTTCACTGGAACCAAATCTAGGCCAATGGCCTCCCACACATTTATTCAGCATTGCTGTATAATATTCCATTTCCTGAAAGTATCACAATTTATCCATTCAGTCTTTTGTCCGTGGTCATTTAAGCATTTCTATGATTTTGCTCTTATAAACAATGCTGACATAAACATCCTGTTTCACGTGTTTAAAAGTCTCACGCACACACCCACACCCATGCACACAGATAACAAAAACAAAACTTCAATCAAACAGTAATTACCTTTCCTACTCAGAACACCGTCTGATATTTTATTTTCCAATCATTTTGTTCTAGTGTGGTCTAAGGTGTTATAGATATATTTTAAGGGTGTTTTTCACCCACTGTATCTATGGTTTTCGTACGTTAGCATTTATCAGAATCATCAGGAAGGCCTGTTAAACCCAAAATTGCTGGAATTAACCCCAAAGCATCAATTTTAGCTGTTACTCTGCCAGGACTCCAGGAGTGCCCCTGTGCTCGTGGTGCCACTGGTGTGTGGGTCTCACGTGGGGAACCTGCCGAACGAGACGGTGCTGTGCAAGTTACCGGTCAGTCTTCAGTCTTCAAGGTTTACACTTTGGAGGAAGCGAGCTGGGTCCCACTGTAGGTTCAAGGATACTTGGAGGGTGGCTGCTTTTCAAAACAGTGGCCCCTGTGGACTGTCCCATCAGGGCAGCAGGGAAATTTTCATTGTTCCGTGTTCTTTTGAACACAGTGCTCTCAACTATAATTGTGCCAATTTGGTGAGTATGAAATGCTGTCATGCCATGATTTTGTTTTGCATGTCCCTGACCGTAAATAGTGGTAAATATATCTTCAAATATTTTCTAGTGGCTCTATCCACTGGCTCTATCTTATTGATTGGTATATGTAATAAATAGTAAGCTTTGTGAATTATATATTATATACATATTGTAAGTGGCTTACTGCAGTTGGTAATTTGATTTTGTTTCTTTTGGTGGTGCTGGGGATTAATCTCACTTGCTAGGCAAGTGCTCTACCACTTGAGCCATGCCTCCAGCCCTTTTACCTTGAGTTTGTTTTTCGGATTGGGTTTTGTGCTAACTTTTGCCCCGGCTAGCCTCAGACCGTGAGATCTTCCTACCTCTGCCTCCCAAGTACCTGGTGGTCAAAGAAGTGAGTCACCATGCCTGACTGGTGATATGAATTTTAATTTTTTATTATATTTTAACAAAATAAGATCTTTAAATTAGTTGTTTTGCAATTCATTTTTTGTATCTTCTTTAAGAATCCCTGCCTACTCCAAAGTCATAGAGATAACCGACATTTTCTTCTAAACATGTGAATTTGTAAAGTGGCAGGACTTCGGTTCCCGTGCTTGGGTCAGCAACTGTCAGAGAAGAGTAGGACTCGACATGTGGACTGTCTGTGCTGGTGCACGTGAAACTTTGAATCTTTAAATTCTCCTGAACCCTTTGCACCTTCAGAAGTGGCCCGTGTGTCTCTGGGGGACACACAGCAGCACCCACTTACTCTTTGTTAGAAGACAAGGTAATGAAGCCGTTGCTTTGTTTGACAGCTCCTTCCATCCTGGCCACCAGACTTCAGAGAGTGTTCAATGAACTAGTAGCGATGAGCGAGGCAGCTCAGGGAGGGCAGGTGTACAGCAAGGGAACTACAGTGCCAGGGGGACACAAACTGGGAAGATAAGGAGGTGACTGAAAGAACTCCTCACCAGCAGTAGAGTAACAAGCTAGCTAAGAGAGTGACAATACTCGGACATTCTTCTGTGATAGGTTTAACGCTCAGGTTTGTGCCCAGCTTGGATGGCTCTTGCGTTTTGAAAGACGAGATGGATCTCCACAGTGAGAGGTGATCGCTAACTGTGGAGGAAGCAGAAAGCTCACAGCAGCAGTCATGCTTCTGGGCTCGATTAGTTGGCAGTGTTTTTGAGGGGGCCCAGTGGTCCCTCCATTTTCCAAGGTTCTGAGGAATGTGCTGGTGAGAGGCACATTGTTGACAGGACCAGGACTGGCCCATATGGCAGGAGATGATACCACTGCAGTTGTCCTTAGGAATAAGGTGGCAATAGGGCTTTGGGACAGCAGAGGACAGGTGTCAGCACCTTAGGTGCACAGCTACAGTATGTGTAATTATCATGACGGACAGTCAGGTTAGAGTAGCAGTCGGGCGTCCTCACTCAGCATTGCTGGGTAGCCAACAAGAGTACTACTTCACATAAGAAATCAAAAGAGATCAAGAAGGATGAGTAGATGGTGAGGTCAGTCTTCCCAGTACCCACACTAAGCACCAGAGAGTGAACGAGCACTTGGACTCCATGAAGAAGGGCTCTGCACCATTCCAGCAAGTATGGACAGCCATGTTTCTGTCTTCTTAAGAGACCACAGATAGACGTAGGGGACTGTCCACTACAGAAAGGGGACTGGCTTTGAAAGCTGTTGGATGCTAAGACTTGGGGGAAGAAGTGACTCCCGTGGCCTTTCTGTTGGAGTAGGGTCAACATACATAGGAACAGCTAGGTTTTACACACATCCAGTCTGACAATTTTGCATTTTGAAAGTTGAGTGTAGTACATTTATGGTGATTACTGACATATCTGAATTTATTTTCACTATCTTACTTTGTATTTATGAGTCTGTCGTGCTTTCCCCTTGGATTTTCTATTTTCTTCCATTTTTGTCTTTTTCTTCATTAAGCTATCTTTTCTTCCTTATCCCATTTTCCCCTATACTGCTTAGGTGGCTATAAACCCTAATTTGTCTCAGCAGTTGGCTTAGCAATTTCAGTACACATATGTTAAAATGTCTAAATATTTTTACCTTCTTCTTACAAGAACGCAGAATATTTGAGCTCATCTTCCCCTTCCCAGACACATTTTACCCCTTAGCTTTTAGCTATCTACATTTTAAAACCCACTCAGTGTTCCCTCAGATTTATCCACGTTTTGTCCATCATTGCTTTTTCATCTTAGTAGTTCTTTCTGGAATTATTTTCTTTCAATAATTTTTTAGAGAGGATCTTGTTGGCAACACACAGTCTTATTTACAAATGTTTCTTCTTCTCGTGCCATATATTTGCTGGGCACCTAATTCTGTGTGTACAACACACACACACCCACGAGTGTTTAATACTGCACTTGTTCCTGGCATGATAATGTGATTCGAACATTATATAAACTCCCAAATAATTTCAAAAATGATTTAGTGGCTGTTTAATATTTTATTTATGAGCAAACTCTAATTTATTTAAGTCATCTCCAAATGTTTATTATGTAAGTAGTTCCCAAACTTTTGCTGTTATAATTTTTTTTATTTTATTATTCATATGTGCATACAAGGTGCTGTTATAATTAATACTCTAGCAAACCTCCTTATACATAAATCTTTGTCCTCATTCCTGAGTATTTCTTTAGGGAATATTACTAGAAGTGGAATTTCTGGGTCAGACTATCTCAGCCTTACAAATTTAATTTAATTTTATTTCTTTCCTATCACACATCTCCAAGATTCTGGAATTACTGAATTAAAATTTTTATTTACATCGAACTAGAGCTTGTATGTGATTTGAAAAATCAAGTAGTAACGAGGGATCCCTGATCGATTCCCTACCCTGCACCGTAAAGGCTTTTGTTTACTCTTCTACCCTGGTTCTTCAACCTACACCACACTTCAGAAGAGTTTGTGTTTTCCATTTCATCTCTACTTCACTTCTTCCCACTTGATTTTTTTCTCTGAGACAGGGACTCACTATGTTGCCCAGACTCACTTGGAACTTGTGATCTTCCCACCTCTGCCTCCTGAGGGCTGGGATTATAGACCTTTACACCCATACTCAGCTTATCTCTTCCCACTAAGTAAATGAAGATTTTTAGAGTCTCCATTTGTGCTCCCTTTCTTCTTTTCCAGCCATTTTCCACTGTCTACACAAATCTGCATTTATTCTTTAAGGATTAATAAGCTGTGGGTTGTTCTCTAACCATGGTCAAATATTCTAGAAGTGATTTTAAGGATGGAACACCGTAAGTGTCATATGGCCATGGCTGTGCCAATGTTACTGCTACAGAGCTCCACAGGACGCCCTGGCCCTCATGCTTCCTCCTGCTTCTCCATCTCCCTCTGGTCCCACCTGTTTCCCCCTTTTCCACTGATCCCTCTTCTTGATCTTAGATCTAAACACTGGGGAAGTCACAGCGTTTGTTCTTCGAATAAGTAAGAAAAAAGAAAAAGCAAATCTGATGGGAAAATAGCATTTGATATACAGTGTTTGAGGAGTCTGAGTGTCAGATAACACACAGGAACACAGAAAGAGAGAGAAGGGGGGAGGGAGGGAGAGAGAAAGATCTGCTCAGGTAAACCATAGATTTCCTATATTAGGCATTTGTGTCTTTGGCTAAGGGAATTCTGAAATAATTGGAAAATAACTGTCTAATTTCTACTTCTAAATTACCCTGCACTTCAGAACTTTCTCTGTCTCTCCGCCGCCACCCCAACACACACCCCCTTTCTTTCTTCAATGCTGGGGATCAAACTCAGGGCCCTGCTCCAGCTGGTCAAGAGCTTTACCCCAGCCCCGTGGTTTCTGAGAAGTCCGATTATTTTCTTTGTTCCTTTATAAGTTACAGCCAGTTTTATCTTCTAGCTTATTTCCGCATTTTCTTCTTCACCTTTGGTGTTCCGTAGGTTGAATGTGATATGCCTAATTTTCTCAGCGTTAGTGTTCTCTGAGTCTTTCGGATGTGCGATATAGTGTCTGCTATTAATTTGGGGGACTCATCGTCATCATTGCTCCAAAATTTCCTCTGTAATTTCTTTCTTTGTTTCCTGTGTTCTTCTAACATGTAGTTTCAGTTCTTGTATATTCTGACCCCACCCCCTCATCTTCTTTTCTCTTTGCTTTTGAATTTTCAGGATTTCTCTTGAGATATCCTCAAGTTCAGAGATCCTTTCCTTAGCCATGCCGAGTCATCTTCGTTTGATCTCCAAAATGGGCAGTTTCTTCGAATCTGCATCGCTGTTTCTACTGCACACCTGTCCTTGATGCTGTCTACTTTCTCCATTAATTAGAGCCCTTAGCGCTGTTGCTTGCTTTCTCTTCAATCTGCATTTTTTATTATGCCTTGCGATTTTTTCCTTGACAGCCAGACATGATCTCCTGGATAAAAGGAACTGCCATGAACAGGCCTGGGAGGTGTTCTGTGTCCTACGATTAGGACTCCTCTACTAGTGAGCCTGTGTCCCTTGGGATTACACATTTCACATCTTTTTGCAGTCCCTCCCTCCACCCTCACATGGGGCAGGAGGATGGGGGTGGGTAGGGACTGGTACTGGGTGTTTCTGTTTGATTAATAAAACACCTTCAGGTTAAGCTCTGGATAAACAGTTTCACCTGAGGACAGACCTTAAGAGGCTCAAACTCCTCAAGAGTCTCCTCAAGAGGAGAATTTTTTGGTATATTCCATGATGGGTCTTTTCCTCTTTCCTCTGCTGGAAAGTCACAGAGCTTTCTTTCTGATATTCACTATGAGAATGTAATTGAGTCCTAAGAAGTAAAATCCATAAGATGAAATCCTCTCTCATGCTGATGGATCCTCCTGGAGGTTTTGTCTGTTGGTGTTGACCACATCGAGCGTCTGACAACTAAGAAGCAGAGTTTCCTGCTGCTGCACTGACTCCTATGGAGGCTTCCCCAGCGGTAAGTCCCCTTCTCTCTGTGCCTAATTGTGACCTCCATTCTCTGGAAGAGCTGAGAAGAGCTGTTGACTTCAGGCTTGGTCAGCTTTTTGTTTGTTAGGATGGAGTGGTGACTTCCAAGCTCTTTTCCAAGCACTGTGGAAACTGGACGTGTTCACAGTCGAGTTTCCCTCTGGGGAGTCTCCCTCTGGGGAGACTGTTCCTGCCTCACAGCTTTTGGACTTCTCTTCCTTTGTGTGGAGTGTGTTCTGTGAGTCTTCACAGCAGTCTTGATTTGCTTTATGGGTGTTGTCTCCAATGTCACAGAGTTTTTGCTTTGCATCACCTCTCAGGCATATTTCCTTCATCTTGCTCTACATAGCACTCTATTTTTACCTTTGTTACTGTCCAAAATTATTTTTAAACTGCACACTTGTTTACCTTGTGTTGTTGGTGTTGTTTATTCATGTGTTTTCAGCACTAAAATGTTTGTCTGTAATGCTCAATGAATGCTTATGGATTTGTTGAATGAAAAAAAAGGAAGTAAGGGATCCTAGGAACACTAGCTCACCTGAAAAAAATTTGAAGATCCCGAGATGGGAGGTGGTGTGGTGGGGAGTAAGGCGTTAGCTAGATGGTGCTCACAGGACTTGCAGAAAGACTGGGATCCTAGACACACACTTTCCCTCCTCACATGGCTCCAAGAGAGACTTCCTGAAGGAAATGAGCAAAGGAAAACCAGTAGGAGTTACAGATGACCTTCACTGTCCCTGACATTGTGCTGAGGGCTTCAAATACAGCTCGTCAACTAATTTCACCTCACGCCACAGGTCAGGGATGGACAGTTAACCTCACTCTACAAATGAAAAACCTGGCTTGCCGGGCCTGAGTGCTTTGCCAAAGGGTAGCCACCGTTTCTAACTCAGGTAGAATTGCAAATTCAACTCAGGTGGGTTTTATTCCAGAGCATCACATCTTAACACAGAGCATTCTGCATTTAATTTATTGAAACAAAACAAGACAGAAATCATACTTTTGGGGTTACAGAGATCAAATGCCCCTGAATTCTTCCATAAAAAAAAAAATCAGTTTATTGCCTAAGCCTTCAGATCTTGAGCTCAAAAATGGAAATGATGTTTCTGAGGACAATAAAAGTATTTGGTCAACAATTACACTCACCCTCATATTAGTGAATCAGGCAACATGGCCTGATGACGCCTTTCCTGACCAACCAGGTTTCAGGTTGTGTAGTAGAATCGATCTGGGTTTTCGTCTGTCTGCATTGTCTCCTTCCCAACCTGTCCTTAGGGGACCTCGTACCCCTGGCCTTATGGTGCTGGATGAAGGACACCTGCACAGAGTTGTAGTGGGCTGTGACAGCTTTCTTTGCTCCAGTACTCTGTGAGCTCTGTGGGAGTTACATTTTTGTATACTTCTGTTGGGTAGGAGAATGTGGATTTGAAAAATTGTGGAAGTTGAATTCTCATGATCTTTAACTTGAGTGTCAGTAATTTCCCTCACTTTACATTTGCCTCGGGTACCCGCTTGTGGCACATGCAGTGAGCCACTGTCACTCACTGTGGGCAGAGGAAGACTGTCCCTTTTGTTGATCTGAGTTTGAAACAGAGCTTTGCTCTTTATGACTTCATATCTCTGGGAAAGGCATTTTATGTCTTTGACCCTTTATAAAATGGGATTGGTAACAATTTTTTATGGTTGGGCACAAAACACTTGGCAAATAAATGTGGTCTTAATATATTTTATTTCCCTATTTTTCTCCTCCTGACTTCAAAATTGTTTTTTTCTCCCTCCTAGAATTTCTCTTTTGTTAGTACCTGTTGTGATAGAAGTTAATTGTTCTTAAATACCCATTTTCTCATATTCCTTTTACCACTAGAACTCTGAGTTTTTCCTGGAACATTTTCATCTAGCTAGGGCTGCTTTTTCCATCATTTGTCATGTCTAGATGTTGCATGTGACAAAGGTCTGGGTCACTGGTATAAGAGTAGGTCCCACGTGGACAACTTCTGGCTCATGTTCTCAAAGCTGCTATACCCCCACTTCTGCATTCTTTCCCACAGACTGGAATGCTGACACGGTAATCCATGAGTCAGCCTTGACCTTGTGAACTGGGAGGTAGCAGAGAAACAAGAAGGATAGAACTTGGGTCAGTTGATGACCACGTGAGGCAGGGTTTCTCTGTGAACTGAACAATCAGTTCTCCCTGTTAAAGCAGTGAAATGTGAACTATGTAAGTTATTATCATAGGTCAAAGTGCACATACAGCATATAATACCCACCTCAGGTCCCAAATACTAGACACCGGGAATTAAAGTAAGTCAAAATTCTAAGAAGCAATTGAAGTACAGCTATAGAAGGGAAAACCTATAAACTGATGAACGTCTCTAGAAAATAACATAAAGTCTCCATCCATCATGGAAAACAGATGCATAATCCTTGTGTGGGCTGTCACAGTCTTGTGAGTTCTTGTCCTGTGCTCACCTCCACAAATATTAGAAATATAAAATATTTTAAGGATGAATGTAGGACAATGAGAGTTAGGACTGGGACTATTGTTGAACTATTGGGAAAGATTCTCCTTTCTATGTCAGAAGTGCTAAGTCAATAGGTGTGCTACGAGTGAGTTTACTGAGGCCACTGTGTAGAGAGAAAGCAGGCCTCCTGCTGCCCCAGGGGGATACTACTGGCTATGTTCAGAGAGATTTTTTGTTGTTACAGCACAGGACAGGAGCCCACTGGTGTTGTGATAGAGGTCAGGGAAGCTGATTGTCCCATACCAGGCAGCTCCACACATAAAGGATTTTCTATCCCAAAGTGTCAGTAGTGCTGAGGCTGAGAAATCCTGGAAGAAGTGTCATGGATGATTACTGGGAAAAGAGATGGGAATGAGGTCTAATGAGAGCCACTGGACAGCTCACTGGAGCCATTCTCAAATCCTGGGTCTTTTAGTTACATAAGCCAATGAATAGCACCTTTCCTTTGTTCCCCAGAAAAGTCAATATAAGTTTGATTTCTATTACTTAAGATCAAGTATTCTGGTTAATTTTCTTGAGTTAATACTCTGAAAATGATTTTCTCACCTCTACTGTTTTGAATTTTGGAATTTTGTTTGGCCAGCAGTCAGTCCTCATCCTCTACAAAGTATCTAACAAACAGATTTTTAGTCTAGGTTGTGGATGAGTTTCCCTTGATTATTCACCTTATGCATTTATCTCTTCACCAACTCCTGATCTTTACTGACATATCTATTAAATAGGAAGCCATGAGTGACCACACTGGGAGACTGAGGATTCAGTAATGTGACGGAAGTCCGTGGCACAGGATGACTGGAATCCATAGACACTGTTGGATTTAAAATGTAATATAAGGAGAGTGTTAAGGGTTGACCTGTGTCCCACACACAGGTCAAAGCCCTAACCCTCAGTGCCTGGAATGTGACCTTATTTTGAAAAAGAGTGCAGATTATCAAACAAGATTGATACCTCAGGATGAGCTCTAATCCAACATGACTGTCTCTTTAGAGAAGGGACAATTTGGACCCAGGTGCTCAGGGAGAATACCACGTGAAGGTAGGGACTGGGATGATGTAAGTGCAAACCAAGGAATGCCGAAGATTAGAAGCAACCAACAGAAGGTAGAAGTGTGTGGAACACATTCCTCCTCAAAACTATTAGAAGGAACTAATCCTGATAGCAACTTGCTCTTGAAATTCTAGACCCCAAAACTATGAGGTAGTATTTCTATGGGTTAAGCCACACCACTTGTGGTACTTTGTTATAGCCCTGGAATATTACGGCAGAGATTTTAGGGAGAGATTCATCTTCTTACAGCTGAGATGATACTGAGCCTCAGTTTCCCAGAGAGTGAAGGGTTCAATTAGGCTGAACATTAAGTGAATTTGAACCAGTATAGTTCTAAGTCCTCAGCCACTTGAGGTAGACATTTGAAGTTAATCTTGAATATTTATTTCTCTATTTTAAATTGTATTTTTGAGTTAGCATACATTAATTATATGATTTCATGATAATTCCATACATGTACACAGTGTACTGAGTACAAGTGACCCCAATCTTGAATATTTAAGTTCTCGAAGTTTCAACACACCCAAAGATGATTATATTTTTCTCTTGTTTATCTTGTTTCTGCAAAAATCGTATGCTATGTATGCTTTGTTAATTGAAAGTTTTGGTTATGGAGTTAGAATCATTCAATAAGAAGTTGCTGATTCAATTTAGGTCACATATATAATATTTAGAAAGGCCATAAACCAGATAGAAATATCTTTAGTTTATTAGATGTAAATTTGCTTTTTATAAGTTAAAAATCTTGAATTAGACAGATAAAAGCCTACAGTTAATACTGAAATAAGATTTTCATTTGGTATGTGTTGATTCCTCCTTTGCAATGGGTATTTAAGCTTCCATTGTGAGCCAACTCTGTGCATTGCTCCTCAGCTCCACCCTGCTCATCAAAGCCTGCTCTGCGATGGGGACAGAATTCCCATCAGCGTTCTCCCTGTGCAGAGAGCATGCTGTCAGTGTTCCTCCGTGGAGGATACGGGGCTGGAGGCTGCAAGGCAGGACAGCCATGTGACGGTGAGAACCTGCGGGGTGCTCTACTCACGTGTGTGGCTGGAATACAGGCCTCTCTGATACTGGGGTCCTGGTCTGGTCTGCCAGTCACTTTTCTGTGATTCTCACTGTGTAGATGCCAGGTGCCCCAGACCTCCTGCCGCAGTGGCTCATTGACTTCCTCTGCGTACATGGATGCTAAGCCAACGGAGCTCTTCTGTGCCCCAGAGGCTGCCTCCTGCTTGGCCACTGGCTGTGGACCAGCTCTGGTTTGGGTCACACAGACAGAACTTTCCTCCATCCTGCTGATTGCATGCAATATCTCTAATGCAGTCTAACGAGGGCACCTCCTGTCTAACCCCTTCTCGTTTGATGGGTAAGATCTATAAGTAAGACATAATTTTCCTTTGAACAGGGTCACATTACCTGGCGATCAGTGCGACAAACAAGCTAAGGAGATTCGATGAAAGCTGCGTTTTATTAATGGATGCGCTGTTTCAGGAGGTCAAATACTGTACTAAGAAATTGTCATATTTTTAAACTAGATTGAAGTATTTCAGCTGTCAATTTTCTATGATTTCGGGTTTATGGGGGGGTGTACTATGTGAATTAATTTTGGACCATTTCCCATAGCTCCTAACTAGTTTTCATCTTTGAGTTTTTTCCTCCTCTAAACCATTTAATATACTGAAGTCAGGTCCAGAACCTGAGAACATTGGTCCCATCACATTAGCTCTCTTGCAAGCCCTGGGTGGCTCTCTAGAATCTAAGGGATAATATCTCAACTCCTTATTCTAGCATGAAGGACCATCCCCAGAATGTCTTCCTCACTTCCCACAATTCCCTGCATGAGCCTGGATGCTAGGCAACACAGGACTCTACTCTCTTTCCCATCATGACTTGCGTTTCCCACCACTGTACTTTGGCTCACACCTAGTTCCTTACAGGCTTTACTACTCCCATTTTCCTCCACTTAGGAATCTTTCCCTATGGCAACATTGGGATTTGTTGCCTGGCTTTTGATATCAGTTTTTCACATTATCAATCAGTTTGCAGTTAGGGAGGGTAAAAACTTGTTTTCTGATATAACACAAATTAACAAGTATTTATTAAGCTTGTATACTGCACTTACACAAATGCTACTGGCAAGTGACTGTTTTAGTGTGCTATGTTGATGCTTCTTTTCCCTGAAGGTAGTAATAATTTCTTTGCTTATTCATTGCATACCCATCACAAGCTCTTCTCCTAACTTTCAAGAGCTTCTTGATGTAATTTTCCTCAAGGAAAATCACCTGTGATTTTCAATCAGTTCCAATTTATTTTTCCCTCCCAAACAAGCCCTCAACTCTCATCTAGGGGAATTGTTTCCCATCCCTGCCACACTGATTTCCCTGAAGATTTCTCTGCTGTCGTCCTTGACATTTCTTCTGCCTTTCTTCTAGATGGGTCTTGGTCACTGAGATTATGAATAATTTGTTTCTATATTTAGCATAAACCTTGCAGGGTAAAGGAAATTTCCTGGATTATTGAGGGTCCTTGGTTGCTCAATGCTGGTAAAGGAAAGTTTTGCTGAAGCAAATCTTAATGTATCTCATTACTTGTGTCCATTTAACAAAAGGACATTAGCTGCAGCTGAGCATTAAACATTTCACTAAAAATAGAAATTTGGAACTTGTAGTTCTTGAATTTTTAGATGAAATGGTAAGCTTCTATTTTCCCTAATCTCTTGTCCTCATGTTACACCATAGAAGGTGAGATGGATTCTGTATTTACTTTAATGACTAGTGGTTAGAAGAAGCAATCATAAAATTCAATGAACAAAGGAAAGATTATTGTGGCATAATTTCCTCTCTCCATCACTTAAACAGATTAATAAAAAAGAATATTTACTACCTTAGCCATGGATGGGCTGCCTCTGTTGTTTTATAATAGTATAAAATTCATTTTTCACCTTTAAGTCCCCTTAACTTGTCCCCATTGTAATATGAAACAGCTGAGGGGTGTAATGTGCCCAGAAATTGTATTCGTGTGTGTACGTACCACATGAGGAGAGAGGAAGTAAGTAAGGCACTTCTAAATGATTGAAGTACCCGACTATTATATCTTACCTTTCCTTAGTTCCCAACAGCATACTTGGGATAATGAGGGTTTGGGAAAAAAGATATGGCAAATATATGAGCTTCTGTCTCTCACTAAATTGGGGCTGTTGACCTTTTATGGGATATTGCCAGAAATACTTTTATCCTATGAAAACATCTTTAAGGCAAAACTTTGAAGAATTAATACTTATGTGTTATGTCCTATGTTCTGTAAATGAGTAGCATTTTATAAAATTTCCCTTCTTCCTTTCCTTTTGTTCCTCCCTTTTTCTTTCTCTCTGCCTCTTTTTACTTGGAAAATATTTAAGGAGCTGCTATGTCTCAGGTAATTCTATCATGTTAGATGGTAGAGAAGAGTCATTGGCTTTAGAATATTTATATTCAATTAAAGGCAATGTGGGAGAGGAGGAAGGTCAAGGTGACACAGGTCCCCTCATGTCCTGCAAAGCAAAATACTAATGGCCATCATTTGTGCTTCTCAAAAATATTTATGGAACCACCAAAAACCATGAATAGCTAAAGCAATCCAACATTGGATTTCAAATTATATTACAGAGGTATAGTAAGACTCAGATCTTCACTTCTATGGTCACGGCAGCAGCATTCACAATTGCAAAGACACAGAAACAACTTGAACTTCATCAACAGATGACCGGATCAAGAAATTGTAGTGCAACAGGCCTTGGTGGCTCATGCCTATAATCCTAGCTACTTGAGAGGTTAGGAGAATAGCACTTTGAGGCCAGCCTGGGTGAAGTGTTAGCAAGACTCCTATCTCAATGGAAAAAAGCTGGGCATAGGGCACCTGTTGTCCCAGTGATGGTGGGAAGTTTAAAATAGGAGAACCCAGTCCAGACCAGCCTCGGCAAAAAGTGAGACTCTATCTCCAAAAAAACCAGAGCAAAAAGGGTCTGAAGGCATGGCTCATGCAGTAGAGTGCCTGCCTGGTAAGCATGATGGCTTGAGTTCCAGCCCCAAAACTGCCAAAAAAAATTGTGGTGTGGAGATATATGCATGCATGGTAGGAGCGTATATACGTGTGTATATCACACTGTGAAACATTTTTGAGTTGTAAAACGGGGAGTCCTGCTATTTGTAACAATATGTATAAAAATAGAGAACAGTATGTTAAGCAAATATATGCCAGATACAGGAAAAAACTGCCTGGTCTCTTCTGTGTAGAATCTTTAAAAAGTTGAACAGAGAGTAGGAATAGAGAGTAGAATGGTGGTTATTAAAGTTAAGTAGGATGAATAAATCTAGAGACCTAAACTGCAGCATGAGAACTGATGTTAATGTTGTACACTAGAAATTTCCTTTGATCTTAGATGCTTTTACTGAAAAGAAAAGTATGTGTGGTGATACATGAAATTTCTTACCTGTAGTAATCATCTCACTGCATATATATCAAAACATCATTTTGTACACCATAAATTTCTGCAATAAGAAAATGTGCTGGTTTAGAAGCATTGATCTGACAGTTGAGAAATTCTTTGACTTTGCCCCTCCCTCACATAGATCATGTTAAAAAACCATTTTCATCCAGTCAACTCCAAAGATAATGCTGAGCCTTCTGCTCTCCTCTGCGTACTTTTGGATAAGTCATCTCATGCCAAGCATGGTTGTGTCAGGGCTCATCTTTCCCTTTACTATTTCTTTCAGTGTTCCCTGTTTTTGACAATTCTCCCCATTCCTGATGGAACTTATCCTTGATTCTCCATTTGTCTTTTACTGTTCATTTCCAATAATTTAGCAGATTCTGCTTATTTTTTTCCCAATTTTCTGCTTTTATCTATTACAGTGACAGTATCTCCAGGAGAGCATTTTAGTTGCAGTGTCTGTATTCAGTTGGCTTCCTACCACTGTTGAGTGGTGTCACAAATCCTTTCCACCAGGTCTGCACGTTTAAACTCATGACCCCATAACTCGGTTGCGTTCTTTCTGTTTTGCTTTCAGACTGTCCCGTTGATATTTTCTTGACATTGGTCAGCTCAATGCTGACCTATTTTCCCACAAACAAAACTTTGGCCACGTATTCAAGCTCAGCCCACCCTCCTGACTTTCTGCATCTCTCACATGCCTGTGGGTCCCTCTTGTATGTTTGCGTGGCTTAGCACTAACTGTTAACTCAAGTCCTGTGCTATGAAAGTAGCAGCTGAATGTTGCATGGGGAGATTTGGAGATGTATTTTTTTTTAGGTACCAGTGTTTGAACTCAGGATGTTATGCTTGTTTAGGAGGCACTTTACCATTGAGCCATGCCTCTTGCCCTTTTTGCTCTAGTTATTTTGGAGATGGGGGCTTTCTGGACCACAATCCTCCCATTTTATGCTTCTCCTTATCACTAGGGTGACAGGCATGCTCCACCATGCCCAGCTTTGGTTTTTTTGCTGAGATGGAGTCATGCAAACATTTTTTGCCCTGGCTGGCCATAATCCTCCTAATCTCAGTTTCCCAAGTAGCAGGATTACAGGCATGAGCCAATGGTGTCTGGCTGAAAAAATGCTCTTTGATTTTTTTTTTAATAGAGTACACAAAGCACTTGCTATGATGGTAACTTAGGAACTAACTCTAAATGGCTCAGTCCTTTGTGGAAATAAGTTTGAGTATTTCCAAGGTACTTGTAATTCAAACAATAGTCTTCTCCCAGGTATTATGTAGAAGGCACTCAGGGTAGTGACCCCATCTTTACAATGTGCCTGTCCAGCAAATAAAGATAATTGGTTTACTTACTCAACACATGCTCTATCAAGAACTGTGGGAGAGGATTGAGTGACAAGTTGAATAAAGTGTATACTCTTCTTGTAAACATCCTAATGTCTATAAGAAGGACAGATATGTATATTTAAGTATATGCCTAATTAAAATGTAGACTTCATCAGATAGTTTTGAGGGTTAAATGAATAGATGTGTGTAAAGGGCTTAAAACAGTACCTGGCAAATATAAACCACTGTAAATGTTTGCTATTAATCTTACAATGAGCTTTAATTAGGCTCAGATGTCAGGAGACTATAGAGTTTCCTGAATATAAATATTATTTGTCCATTCACAGACTTTCATGAGGTTCTAACAAGGACATCACAGCACTGATTCCTTGTTCATTCATTTAAAAAAAAACTTCTTTAGCATCTTTTACACGCTCAGACTATGCTAGGTACAATGGAAGTGAAAAGAAAGACAAGGTCCTTCGTCTCAAATGCTCATGTGAACATTTTTGTCTAGCAGTTGATTAACAAATATTCTGATAATTTGACTTTCTGCAACTTGATTTTTGCCATAAATTATAAATGTGGATTTTGTTCAAAATAAAGAAAAATGCAATGAGGTTGCTAGGAACCATTCAGGGCCTGCACAGATGGAGGCAAAGAATTCCATTCTGTCCTCATGGACAGGATTGTCACAGTGCAAACCGTGTTCCAAACACTGTTCCCAAAGAAACACAGCGTTAAAGAGGGTGTATTTTCAATTATCACAGATTTTATCATGGAGTAGAGTTTTCTAAATCCGTGAAAAATTGGTGACCTATAAATGGCTAATTTTAATTAAGTAGAATGTCCTAGTTTAATTCATAAGATCCTGGAGAAGGAACATTAGTTCTGACATTGGAAGGTGAGGGATCCCTGTCTAGTCATGGACTTTTATTAGTAAATCATTTAACTTCTTCACTTGGGAAGTAAATGAACAACATCCAGGCTTGATAAGCAGATTCTAAGAGATAGTATACTCGAGCACTTGTAAAAATACCTGGGAGATAGTATATGCCAGCTGTATTTTAAGTGTTCTGGGTAGTATGTGCAGGCAGGCTGCATGTGTATATGTACATATGAACTTCTTCATTTGTGTTCCTTCACCTGACCCACGGGGTTTGGGCATACTACTTCCTTTGACACATTGTACATTCTTTATGCATTCTTTTTGATGTTGGTGGATGCAAGGGGCTATGTCTACTTTGTCCTTCATGATGTCATAGGAAAGCTCTGTTCACATGTACTCAGTGGATAGACAATGAATTCCTGTAGAACCTGAATTCCTGGTGACAGTGGCATGTCTAGCATATTGGAAAACTCCAGCGGATTCGGAATTACTCATCTAAGCTAGATATTAATATATTTTACGTTCTTGGAGGTCAGTCATCTATTACAATGGCTGTGGGGTGTTCTTCATCTTTATTTTACGCAAGCTTACTTAATACCCTTGCAACAGCACATTGTCATGTGACATGCTCTAGGAGAAATTTGATATCAATTTGTCAAGCATGATTTAGGAATAACGAAATGCATTTGCCCAAGATATGGTGGTAAGAAGGGCAAACACTTGGTGCAGTGTTGCACTGGAGGTTCCTTCTATCTCCACTTACTCCTGACGCACTGAACAAGGACCCTTGTTCAGTGAATTACCCAGGCTGGCTCTTGCCTTAGAGGCTGTAGGACTCTCATCAAAATAATTTAATGATGAAAATGAAGCTGTTCTAATTGAATTCAGTGTGCACCAAGAGTCATCACCTTGGGGTGGGTTTAGCCCTTAGCACTTAATGTTTTGCTCAGCAGCTCGGCTTTGTGGCACTGCTAGAGTTGTTGTCATTGTAGGCGCCACACTTAGGAAGATTTTTTTTTTCTTTTTAATACAGAGAACAGGAAGCTTAGGAGTGTGCTTGGAATTGAGATAAATGCCAGCACTCACCTTGACCACTTAGGAGCTTTTAAAGGCTGACACCTCATCAGCAAGTAAAAATCAACTTGGTGGGTCTCAATAAAGCTGATCTTGAAAACCAAAAGCAAATTTCTTCTTTTTGCTTTCCCTTCGAAAGTTCATGCTCTTTAAAGAACTCAACTAAACTCTCAGCCTGCCCTCCTTAGGAAAGAGTTTTAATGAGTGTCAGTAGGATTCCCAAGTCTCTGACATGGAATTTACTTGCAAATTGATTTTTAAAAATTGGGTTGGAAGCTCTAAGGACGGAATTCCCCAGCTCGCCCCTCTGTGAAGTAGTGCACACATCTCCCCACTGTCTGATCCTGTTTCACTTAACCAGTGATATTTAGGGGTTGGGATTCAGTCTTCCATTTCATTTCACTGGGTCTGTGAAAGACAATCTAATGTTAAAATTGGCCCGTTATCTAGACCACTTTAATTTGTGCCTTAAAAGGACTTTGGAGATAAGTTTTGAATAAAAAGTTACAGCAGTGATGCGATTTCAGTACCACAAAGCAAAACCTATTGAAGAAGTTATGCCTGCATGCCAGATTGAGCAGAAGCCTTAATTCCCCTCAGTAACTGCGTCGGCAAAAAGAAATTAGGAGCCTGGTGAATAAACAGGAAGTTATAAAAATCCCAGACACCTTCACTGTCTGTCTTGTTTTTCCATCAGATGGATTGTGCAGTCAAAATTACAACCACAATCAAATGTAAAGTATTTTAAGAATGAATACACACTTTTTTTCCCTGCAATGATTTAACAACCAGGAAACATATGCTTCAGTGAATACTTTCAGTTGAATAATAAACTACATTTCCAACAACTGTCTGTTGGAAGCCAGTTGAGACAGCTATGCAAGAGAAGTTAAAGCAAATTAAGCTCTCATGGAAACCATCTGTGTCTTCCCCACGAGTCTCCGGCTACTTTTCTCCAAAGTCATGGCAAGCTGTATAGTTCCCGTCTCGGTCAGAGATGCTTGGTTATTTCAAATGTGCAGCTTAGTTACCTAAAAGTTGAGGAGAAAACTAAAACCTTTATTTGTTCTTTAAAACTAGTTATATGGAGTGTAGATCATTAGGGAGAATTTGCTGAAGATATTGAATTTTGCAAAAATTTAATTTCTCCTATTTTTGGATGTTTGTTATTTGCAGTGTTTGAGCAGTTCTAAGTTAGGAGGCCTAGAAAGATGAGGTACCAACCTGTTGAAGCTGTTTCAGGAAGGGGGAAGCAGAGATGAAGGAGAGTGATGGGGGTGGTGGTGAATTCAAACATGACATATTTGTTATTTAGTAAGAAGTTTGTAAATGCCACAGTGTACCCCAACCCAGCACAACAATAAAAACTTTTTTTTAAAAAGAAAAATCTCTTTGAATTTGATCAAAGTATGAAATATGCATGTGTGGATAACTCATGAAGACCTTTATACAGTTAATATGCACTAATAACACTTTCAAAAATTAAAATAGAAAAAGATGAGGTACCAGCAGCATCAACGGGGAGAGAATGGAACAAAAAGAGGGGAGGTGGTGTTGGCTGCTGGGGGGTGAATAGGATTATGCCTTTGTAGTGTACCAGAGTTAAGGTGGAGTCCAGAGATAGGGCCAGCAAAGTGTCAATTCACCCATTGAATTGACACTTGAATCTGACAGCAGAGCCAGAGTCAAGGGTTTAGGGCCTAGGCCCAGGCCAAGATTAATTCTGTCATGGAGGTAGGAGAAAGCTTAGTCCATGCAAAGCCATTCACCATGTGCTGCTAGGATAAGGTTATCTTCTGAAGGCCTGAAGTCTGGCCTTTGTGAGATGAGTAGATTTTCTTCTGTGTTGGAGGTCTGGAGTTCTTATAAAATTTTAAAAGACTGAAGACCATTTTCTTGAAAGTGCAGGAGAGGCAATTAATATAATTTAACATGGGAGCTAGAAAATAATAAGACTTCAATTTTAGTACAAATATCTATAATACATGGTCACATATATAGGAGTTAGGTAATCCTTGCAGTTTAGAAATGGCTAAAAGTTGAGATCCCCCTAAAATCAAAAAACAAAATCTCTGATATTTGCATGGGTAAAGGTTCAAGGAAAAGCTGCTGCCTGTAACCTGAGTCTCTGACTTATCCTTTTCCTGCTTCTATGCATACAGCTCTGTTTCCACTTAAATACCTAAGCTTTCCCAGCAACCCTACCTATGGCCACCAGAAGCTTCTTCCTGGCCTTCTTCCCAGGCCTAGAGAGCAAGAATAGTAGGACAGTGACATGGTGAAGTGATTTAGAAAGGTCAGTCTGAATAGTACATTTTGTTAGTAGAGACAGCAAAAGGACCACAGGTAGATACCCATCTAGTTGCTTTCACTGGCTGAGCAAAACCATCTCCAGGGACCAAAAAATTCCAACTTGACAGCCTTTCAAGATCATCCATTCCTATTCCCCTCACTTAGTAGCTGAGAAAACTAAAGTCCCCAGATAACAACTGTAGGAGATGACTGAGTCACAAGCAAGACCCAGGCCAATTGTTTCCATTTATTTCCCCCTTTTCAATGCTGTCCAGCTCCCACTGTATTTGGACCTATCCAATTGAATACATTGCTTCAAGAATTTTTTGGCCATGCTTGCATGTGAGTGTACAGTTTGCTCATTTATCATTTTATTAATATTAATGGGGAGGCCAATTACAGGCATCACACAAGGCCCCAAGGATACAAAGATGAACAAGAACTAGTCCTTGTTCAAAAGAGAATGTTGAGGGAGGTAATGACAATAGTGGGAGGGATGTGCCTATCTTGGAAGATGGATAATAAGACAGGTTTCATGAAGGCCTGACATCTGGTCTGGGCCTTGAAGGATGCTTACACTTGAGGCACTAATGAGAAGGGACACTGAATAATAAAAGTGAGAATGTTGATGCCATACAGTATGATTACTGCATGGCTGTCCTTCATTGCATTCAAGAAGGGCCCGAGTGGAGGACAGGTGAATGACACTGCAGACAGCTGACAGAGCATGGGTTTAAACCCAACTGTGATCAATTGACTTAGGTTATCTGAGTCTTAGTTTCATCACCTGCTAAGTAACAGTAATGCTACTTCTTGGACAGAGTTCTTACAGGGATTAAGTGAGATAAAGTAAGTGAAAGTATCTTCTTAAGGATGCTTTTCCTTTCCAGACAAAGTGATTCTGTGATCAGTAGGAGATGTGGGTGGAATTGTCAGGTAGGTGCTGGGGCCTGAGGCTGATGTCAGAATTCTGCTCTGCCTCCCAGACTGCGGTTTATATAAGATCCAGGAAATAGGCACAGAAATTAGAAGCAAGTCAAAATACCAAATTATTGTTAAAACTGGATCAAAAAGCTTTGAGGCAGAGAAGATGGAAAACTGCAATTGCTTTCTTTAGATGAGCCTAAAAAGAATATTTAATTTCAGTGGATATCAGTTAATGTCCTGAAGTAGAAAGAATGAGGCATAGCAGCCAGGGTGGTCATGTGTGTTTTGGGATGAATTAGGCACTGGTAGATGTAGTGGACTGTGGCTCTCATTTTCTCTCTCTTCAGTGCCCCCATTCCAGTGAGTTTTATACTTCTCTGCTCTACTGAAGTCGGGAGCAAGAACGCACAGCCAGTGTTGGGCCATGAAGTATTATAGAAGGGGCACATGTCACTTACAAGTGGAAGCTTTAAGAGTCATGGAGTAGTCTTTCCTGTGTCTTTTCCCTCTGCCACCATGACAACCAATCTTCCCAATTCAGAGTACACCATAAACTGGTGCCTGGTGTGAAGGTGACGTGGAGCAGACCAGTGGCTGAGCAATGATAGACATGTGCCCTGACCAGAAATCAGTAAAGTCACTATGATTATGACTTGTTTGTTATTGCAACAGAACTAAGCCTTACTTGACTGATCTGTACTTGTTAAATTATACCATGTAAGCAATAATTATTTAACTTAACAGATCAAGTCTGTCCATTGAATCTATACTAGTCTAGAGTTTGCAGTTTTGGAATAATTTCTCTGAGGCTCTTCAATTCCTTTTAGGCTTGTTTTAGATTTTGAAAACATCAGGGGATTTGCATGGCTACTTCCATTCATCAGAGGAATAAAATGTGAGGAGAATGAATAACTTTTTTTCTATTACATTTGATTTTTTGCAATATGCTTTTCTATATTTGAGCCTTCCACCCTAATATAGAGCATATAAATCTATGCTGTTTAATTTTGGTGATTATTTATGCCCTTTCACTGACCAAAAGCAAAGAACAGATCCACCTTGTGCTGTAAAGCTACCTATGGCACACAAAAATAATTGTTGGGAAAGGAAAAATGTAATCAAATGACAAATTTAGCATCTACAGAGTGTTTTTCAGAAAAAAAATTCTGATTTTTGAATTTTGAATGTAATTGCCTTAATAGTACAATATAGTTTTAAATAAACTTGTGTAATTAATAAGGGTAATATACAACAGCTCTTTTGTGTACATGAGTGTGTGCATGTGTGTGTGTATGTATGTGTGTGTGCACACAGTATCAGGGATTGAATTTGGGGCCTCATAATTGCTAGCCAAGTGCTCTATGATTTGAGTGATGCCACCAGTCCTTTTGCTTCTAGTTGGCTTTTCAGGTAGAATCTTACGTTAACTTTGCCCAGGCAGACCTTGAACCATGATGCTCCTATCTGTGCCCCCAGAGAAGCCAGGACCACAGGTGTGTCCTACCACACCTGGCCCTAGGACACCTCTTTTAACCAGATTGAGTTAGCCAAAGGAAGAGACAGAGGAGTCAAGCCTATTATCTCAAATGTTAAAAAAGCAAATTTTTGTATCACTTAATGTAACTTACAATATTGCCAATCAAAGAGTATATCTGTTGGTAAAATAATCTACTCTCTAACGAATACCTATAACTGAGTAATCAGCCCCTCAGTGGTACTTAAGAACATGAATAAATGCAAAAGAAAAAGGTGAAGGAAGATTTGACTTTTGAAACTACTTCTGAGATAAGATCCTTGCGTGGAGAGAAGGTGATGGTCTGCAAAGGGCCTAAGTACTCTAAACCGTGGAGAGTGCTGCTGGCAGGGCTTGGAATTAATGGCAGGAAGTATTAAGTGGAAAAGGTATTAACATTATATTAGAAAATAAATGAAAAATGATCTGAGCTGGCCTCTGCATTGTCACTATATCCAAATGATATCTGAAGGACTGCACTAATATAATTAGGGGGAAATCCCAGTGGAAATTAGCAGATTCAGTACAATGTAAATGTTTTTTAATGACTGCAGAGATCTTGTGAGAGACGGTCTCGTTAATGATGCTAACTGTGTAGAATAACACTTCTTGTCACATTCAACGAGACCAAAGTTTTGCAAGGATTGTTTTTAGATTTTAGCCTATGAGAAGTAAGAGGGCAGTGCAATTAAAGACTATACACCTTGATGTGGACATAAGTTCCTTTAGCTACTGTGCTTGTAAATCACTCTCAAATCCCTTCCACTTTACAAAGTTCACATGATTAAGAGCAGTGGTGTCAGATGGAACTTTGTTGGACGGTAGAATTGTCCTCGACTTGGGTGATCCATCATGGTAGCCACTAGCCCATATAGCTCTGGAGCAATTGGGATATGACAAATGAACAACTGAATTCTTTCTTTGTGGTTAGTGATTTTAAATTTAATTTAAAATAACTACATGTGGTTAAAGTGTACTCTGTTGAATAGTAGAGGTCTTAGGCCCTTCGGTGTAAACATTTTAAATTAAGATTGGTATACATATGTCCTGGTCATTTTTATAAATCAGTTCTTCTCACAGGAGACTGATTTAAAATAAAATGTTACTTGTCTAAATGAAACATAACACCAGCCAAATTGTCAGGTGTATCCCATGTTCCAAGCTTGATGTCATGGATTCCGACATTTAATTAGCATCAGCCAAGTTTGGTGCTTTTAGGCAGGGATCTTTCTTCTTTCCAACTTTCCAACTTTCTTCTATCCAAACCTTCCTCTTCAGGCCTCAGGATACCACTCCTTCCCTATCAAGGCTCTTGCCTTGGCATAGAAGAGTGAGTGCCTGGCCAAGAACCTGGCTTTCCCTGAGGCTCTTTCTCTCTTTCAGTTAAGTTTTATGGTTGGTCTTCTATGTCTGTCCTCTGGTTGGAGGAGGTAAGACTCTCTTTAGATTCTACCGAGAAGGCACTCAGATTCTCTTGCATTGCTTTAAATCATTAGTTAATGGATCAGTGGTTTTTTTTGTTTTGTTTTTTTGTGATTAAATGATACTTAAGAACAGCCACCCTGTTTCATTATCCTTATGGTTTCTCTGTTTCCCTGGCCCATCTTTACTTCTGCTTATAATCCACACCAATCCAGAAAAGAAAGGCCTTAATAGATGAAACTTTCTGGCATGCCCCAAACCATAATTACAACATCTTCTACCACTGACCAGTTGACATTGCTATTAAGCTAGTGCGTGAGCATGCCAGATGGCCATGGAGACAGCTTCTCAGGTCCACTTCCAGTGCCAGCTCTGTTGGGTTAAGTTACCTTACTGAGCTGGAGTTCCTTGCTCGATTGATTGACTGGATGAAGAGGGAAGAAAGGGGAAATGGTTAGAGAAGATGCAAAGATGAGCCAAACCCGAGTATCAACAGGAGCCTGCCTTCAGTGCGTTCTCAGGAAAGTTCTGTTGGGAAGGGAGAGGCCTAGTCTGTTCTATATCCTTTCCTCTGGCAATGTTAGGTCTGAAGTGGATAGAGGGGAATGTTACGTGCCAGGAAAGAGTGCCAACTGTGAACTGTTCTCAGCCGGTATTCACAGCAGCTGCGGATGAGATTGGGATGTGTACACCAAATAGGAGGAGCATTCTGGGGAGGGCAGCAGCAGTGTCCACTATTGTAGGAACAACACAACTCATAAGCTTCCTTCGTGAGGTCTTCAGCAAAACAAGTTTCAGGCTACAACTGGAACAGGTTGAAGAGCTTCCTGCTCAACACAGTTCTTTCTATAAGGCCACATTCCTTTGTTCTGTGGTAGGATGAACCCATGTCTGGGACAGGATAATGACGAAGTTTACAGAATCATAAACAAATTTGTAAGCAGACCATTCCAGGAAAATGTGAGTAGACTCAACCAAAGTGAGAGGAACCCATGCCAACAGAGAAGGGAGAAACTGGGAGTGAGGAACCGATGGAGAAGTTGAAATTGCAGTGAGGGGGTGCAGAGGATTAGGCATTTGTTAGAGAAATTTCCCTAGTTACCCAGCAATCAGACACCCTGGGATTAATACATAAATAATAGGTTTTAGATTCTAGTAGGATTGAGGGGAATGCTTGGGTTATGCACCCTACAAAGACTGTAGGGCATGAATTCCAGGGATGGGTGTTTGACCCTCTGATTTTATAAAAGTTCTTTTGTTGACTTAAGCAAACAGATTCTTAGCTTCTGTTCACCAAGTGTTAGGATTCAGAAGGCACCACAAAGGAAACGACCACTTCACACACAAAAGTGACTTATGACATACACAGGTGTGGGATGGCTCTGTTTTCCATCAAATGGAGATGATTTGAGTAATGGATGCTTACTTTCTTACAAGTTTGATTCCATAGACTTGGCTGATGGGTCACAGGATTCCAGTGTGATAGAAGTTTTTCTTCAGAGTGTGAGATACAGATTTTGTTGCAGGACAAAGAAAAATTACTATCCTCCCCTCTTTTTTTTTTTTTTTGTCAGTACTGGCAATTAAACTCACGGCCTCATGCTTGCTAGGCAAGTTCTCTACCACTTGAGCCACACCTCAATCCTTTTGCTTTTAGTTTGTTTTTAAGGTAAGGTCTACTTTTGCCTGTATCAGCCTCAAGTCATGATCCTCCTACCTCTGCCTCCTGTGAAACTGGAACTTGACTTTGAGATGGAGTCTTGCTAACTCTTTACCCAGCTGGTCTCTGTGATCCTCCTATCTCCACTTCCCACATAGTTGGGATTATAGGCCTGAACCACCATGCTTTGCCTCTACCCATTTTTTTTTTAAATGTCCAGTTGGGAGGTTGAATATAAGGGAGCTTCCCCAGTAGTATGTTTTGTGGATTCCTTCTGTAATCCATTTTTTCTCAAAGATTTCTATTTTCCATATTCACTAACAGGATGGCTGATTGGATGTTCATTGAATGTGCAACATGAAAGTGCAGTTTTGGAAGCACAGTTAGTTAATTAGGGAGTACAGAGAGGCTTGAATTTAGTAATTCAACTTTGAAACTAAACAAGTCTGCCCATCGTGTTATTTTGTCATGCAAACAGATGAATGCAGATAGCAAAGCAAAATTACATAGTTGCTTTCTGTTCTTGGAACACCTGAATGTCCCACCTCCTCTTACTTTCTTAAATGAGTCTTCTGGTACAGAGTAGGGATGTGTAGATACAGTTGTTTAAAATATTATCATGATGACAATACTGTTTGTTTCTGTAGTAGGATGAGACTGATCTACCAACTGACAATGTAGTAAGGGATTTTATGCCAGCTTTATAAAATGATATGTTGATCCTTTATAATTTCAACTAAGGCATTAGTAATGAAACAAGTCCTTGGGGATATGTGCGGCTATCTCCCAAGGCAGAAATACTGTACTTAAATAATCTACTCTATGTGCTGCCTTTCAAATTGAAATTCTTAAGTGAATAATACCTGGAAGTGGAAGATTTCTGCCCCTTCCCATTTCTTGTGACCCTCCCTCAACTGCTCATTTCCCCTTCAGAGCCCTTAGGACCTGCCATGCCTTCTCCTTCTCACTTGCTGGTACCTTCCTCATTTTCCTAACACCTGCATTGTGTAGTGTTTGGTGTGACTATATCCTCTGTCCCCTTTGCTCTCAGAGCCATGTCTAATCCCAAGGTAACTTCATTTAGTCCTATAGTTTTAAATATATCCTAAATGTTGATGATAGTGTTTTTAACCTGATGTCCAGACTTCTATTGGGCTGAAAATGATACTTCTGACATTCCTACTTGGTTGTCTAATTGTCATTTAAAACATGCCTAAATTTTTTCTATCTCAAATTTCTCCTCCCCAGTCTTCATCTAGTTAAGAGCATGCCCTTATAATAAAAATCTAGGCACTGTTCATCTTCTCACACCTTCCATATAATTCATAAGCATGTCTTATTCTGTCTAGAAAATATACCAGGCATTGGATTTTAAAAAATGTTTATTAAAAATAGTTAATTGGAAAATAAAAGTTGTGTATATATGGAACTCTACACAATGTTTTGATACCTATAGAAAGTATGGAAGGAATAAATGTAGGCAATTAGCCTGCTTTACCTCATTACTTTTTATCATGACAACACTTAAATCTACTTCTAGTCATTTTTAAGTACACAATATATTAACTGTAGTCCCCATGATTTCCAATATTTTTCTTAAACTCATTCCCCCATTTAACTGAAATTTCGTATGTTTTGACCAATATCTTCAGTGTCCCTACTCCCGCTACCATGCCCCAGCCTCTGGTAACCACTCTTCTACCTTCTGCTCTTTGAGTTCAAGTGCTTTGGAGTCATGGTGAAGCAAGATCATTGAAACATTTGTCTTTCAGGCCCTAACTTATTTTATTAATGCCCTCCAGTTTCATCTATTTTGTCATAAATAACAGGATTTCCTGTTTTTAATGACCAAATATTATTCCATTGAGTATATATACTATGCGTGCTTTCTCCATTTGTTCATTGATGGACATGTATATTGATTTCATATCTGGGCTACTGTGAATAATGCTGCAATGAATATGGACGTTAGATTGCTCTTTGGTGTACTATTTCATTTCTTCTGGACATACAGTAGACCCCTGGTATCCACGGGTGTCTGGTTCCAAGGAGACCACCATTGAGGAAAACCCTTGCCTGCTCGGGATGAAGAGTTCAGTGCTGTTCTGCAGAGGCTCATTTCCCCATGACACTGGCCCTTGTCCACTAAAGACATGCCACCTTTCAACAGTATCACATTGTTATTTTACCTTTTCAATTAAGTACATTTACTTTTACCTTGCTTTTGTGTGGAGAGTGGATTATGAAAAGCTTGTGAGAACTGGAGCTCAACTGCTTTTCCTAAGATTATCTGTAGGCCAACACAGGCACAGACAGCCCCAGCCTATCAAAAGAGGGAAATGCAGAACAGCCGCTTTTCCTGAGTTGTTTATGTTCAGAGAAGCAGGAACGCAGGTTTCTCCTGTTACAATGCCACGCCTATCCCTGAGAACTGCTGCTCCACCTGGTTTGTCAATGGGTATAAAAGACTCGCAGAAGAAGGATGCCGGGCTTTGGGTTTTTGGCTTTTGGATGAAGGGAGGCTTTTTGATTTGGGAGGCTTTGGAAGGGAAAAGAATTGCTGTAGGGAAAGTGCTGGAGGAAGATTGCAGCTAAGCTAGAGAAAAGTTGAAGAGAATGTGGGACAGTGAGAGTCTAAGGACTGCATATGCAGTTTTTAGGGGTGGCTGTTGTTGCTTGCAAGTCTGAGCACTGAGCCTTTAAGAAAGCTAAAGAGACAGTGCAAGTCTGGGGGCAAAGACTTTGAGAACTTATGCTAAAGAACAGCATAAACATGGGGCAGAGCGAGTCTAAGGAAAGAGGTTTTAAGCAAGGTTTAAAGAACTGCAAGGAGTAAGGCCTTAAAGAATAAAGATAGAGAAAAGAGGCAATGAGGGTTGTGTGTCTGCACCTGAGCACCCAACACACCTGATCCCACTTCCTGTCTGTCCTATATCTTTTCTGAATCTCCAGTCACCCCCAGTTTAGCCCCAATTGGGTAGGTTCAGTAATAACCAAGAGCAGGAGAAAGCTTGCTCCGACAAAGGAGTAAGAGAAAAAGCTCACTCCACTTTTGGTATGACTTACTTTTTGGGAGGCAGATTTTCACAAAATAAAGGGCAAGGAAACACACGATTTAGACACAACTGAACATAACAAGGAAATTAGAGCTTCTCCTCAAGTGAGCTGTGTAATGCAGGTGCAGGAATTTGTTTTTGTTTTTGAAATTTCTTTTGACTTTTGAAGTTATTAGTTTTGACCATGCTTGGTCCAAACTGCGTGGAATAAGTCCATGCATAAGGCACGTGCACTGTATACCTAGAAACTGCATTGCTGGCTCACCTGGTTGTACCAGTCAGATAATTTAAGCAATCTCCATAGTTTGACTGTACATTCCCACAACAGTGTGCAAGAGTTCTCTTCAGGACCTCATCAACACTGACCTTTTGGTGATGGGCATTTTCACAGGTGTGAGGTGATAGCTCATTGTGATTTTGATTTGCACTTCCCTGATAATTAGTAACATTCAAAAGATATTGTTGTATATCTTTTGCCTGTTTATGTCTTTAGAGAAATGTCTACACTTGTCCTTTGACCAGGTTTTATTTATTTATTTATTTATTTTCATGATGGTATTGGGGTTTGAACTCAGGGCCTTATGCTTACTTGGCAGGCACTCTACCACTTGAGCCACTATATCAGTCTCACCTGGTTTTTATTTACTTATTTATTTATTTTTATTTTTAAAATTTTTTAATTAGTTTATTCACATGTGCGTACATTGTTTGGATCATTTCTACCCCCTGCCTCCTGTCCTCCCTCCCCCGCCCTTGCTTCCAGGCAGAACCTGTTCTGTGCTTCTCTCCAGTTCCGTTGAAGAGTAGAAATAAGCAGTAAGAAAAAAGACATAGAGTTTTTGCTAGTTGAGATAAGGACAGTTATACAGAGAGATTCCTAGCATTGCTTTCATGTACAAATGTGTTACAACCCAGGTTTATTTATCTCCAACTGATCTTACACTGGTTCCTGATCCTCTTCTCTTGTTCACCTCTGTCACTTTAAGGTTTCTGTATTGGTTCCTCTGGAATGGGGACATCAAATGCTTTCATGTTTTGGGTTTTCTACCTATCCCCATACCTCCGATATGTGCTCTCTCCTTGTCATGTAACCCAAGTCCAACAACATTGCTGCATTTGCCCTAGATCTAAAGACCTCATATGAGGGAGAACATATGATTTTTGGTTTTCTGAGCCTGGCTAACCTCACTCAGAATGATGTTCTCCAGTTCTATCCATTTACTTGCAAATGATAAAATTTCATTCTTCATGGCTGAGTAAAATTCCATTGTGTATCAATACCACATTTTCTTTTTTTTTAAATTAATTAATTTTTTATTCGTATGTGCATACAATGCTTGGGTCATTTCTCCCTCCTGCCCCCACCCCCTCCTTCTCCCCCCCACCCCCTCGATACCCTGCAGAAACTATTTTGCCCTTATCTCTAATTTTGTTGTAGAGAGAGTATAAGCAATAATAGGAAGGAACAAGGGTTTTTGCTAGTTGAGATAAGGATAGCTATACAGGGAGTTGACTCACATTAATTTCCTGTGCGTGTGTGTTACCTTCTAGATTAATTATTCTTGATCTAACCTTTTCTCTAGTTCCTGGTCCCCTTTTCCTATTGGCCTCAGTTGCTTTTAAGGTATCTGCTTTAGTTTCTCTGCGTTGAGGGCAACAAATGCTGTCTAATTTTTTAGGTGTCTTACCTATCCTCATATCTCCCTGTGTGCTCTCGCTTTTATCTTGTGATCAAAGTTCAGTCATCTTGCTGTGTTTGCCCTTGATCTAATGTCCACATATGAGGAAGAACATACGATTTTTGGTGTTTTGGGCCAGGCTAACCTCACTCTGAATGATGTTCTCCAATTCCATCCATTTATCAGCGAATGATAACATTTCGTTCTTCTTCATGGCTGCATAAAATTCCATTGTGTGTAGATACCACATTTTCTTAATCCATTCGTTAGTGGTGGGGCATCTTGGCTGTTTCCATAACTTGGCTATTGTGAATAGTGCTGCAATAAACATGGGTGTGAAGGTGCCTTTGGAGTAACCTGTGTCACATTCCTTCCAGTATATACCCAGGTATGGGATTGCTGGATCATATGGCAGATCTATGTTTAGATTTTTAAGAAGTCTCCAAATTTTTTTATAGAGTGGTTGCACGGGCTTGCATTCCCACCAGCAGTGGGCTAGGTTTCCTTTTTCCCCACATCCTCACCAACACATGTTTCTGGTGGTGTTTTTGATGATGGCTTTTCTAACAGGGGTGAGGTACAATCTTAGTATGGTTTTGATTTGCGTTTCCTTTATGGCTTGAGATGGTGAGCATTTTTTCATGTGTTTCTTGGCCATTTGAATTTCTTCTTTTGAGAAAGTTCTATTTAGTTCAGTTGCCCATTTCTTAATTGGTTCATTGATTTTGGGAGAGTTTCATTTCTTAAGTTCCCTGTATATTCTGGTTATCAGTCCTTTGTCTGATGTATAGTTAGCAAATATTTTCTCCCACTCTGTGGGTGTTCTCTTCAGTTTAGAGACCATTTCTTTTGTTGTGCAGAAGCCTTTTAGTTTTATGAAGTCCCATTTGTCCATTTTTTCTCTTAGTTGCTGAGCTGCTGGGATTCCATTGAGGAAGTCCTTGCCCATCCCTATTACTTCTAGAGTGTTTCCTGCTTCCTGTCTGTACAAACTTCAGAGTTTCAAGTCTTATATTAAGGTCCTTGATCCAATTTGAGTTGATACTAGTACAGGGTGATAAACATGGATCTAGTGTCAGTTTCTTGCAAATGGATAACCACTGTTCCCAGCATCATTTGTTGAAGAGGCTGTCTTTTCTCCATTGTGTATTTTTGGCCCCTTTGTCAATAATAAGGTGGGTATAGTTGTGTGGCTTCATATCTGGGTCCTCTATTCTGTTCCACTGGTCTTCACGTCTGTTTTTGTGCCAGTACCATGCTGTTTTTATTGCTATTGCTTTGTAATATAGTTTGAAGTCGGGTATTGTGATACCTCCAGCATTGGTCTTTTTGGTGAGTATTGCCTTGGCTATTCGCAGTCTCTTGTGTTTCCAAATGAACTTTAGCTTATCTGATTTTTAAAGACTCATTAATTGCTCATTCTTGTGCCCAACTTTTCATTTTTTTTGTACTGTAGCATTCTTAATCAACTTTGGATATTAACTCCTTATCAGACACATGGTTTGCTAATATTTTCTCCCATTAGGTAGGTGGTCTCTTCACTCTTGATTTCTCTGCTGTGAAGAAACACTGGCTTCTTCTATCACTTACATTCCATGCTTCATTCCAGACACACTGCCTTTTTAGTCAGGCTCTTGCTGCTCCCCAGGAATTTGCATTAATTTCTGTCTCTGCCTAGAAAACTTTTTCATGGAATCAGGCTTTAAAGCAAACGTCATATTTGAAACCCCTGAAAATGTATCGTAACCTTTCCCCAAGTTATTCTTTTCTATTATTATTGGTCATCTTAGAATGTACCACTGTCTGAAACACTCATGCTCATTTTATTATCGTCCTTTTTCCATTCAGATACTAAATTCATGCTGTGTCTAGAATAGTGCCTGACATACAGTAGGCATTTTTATTGAGAATTGGAGGTAAAAGGGAGTGGGCTAATAGTATTTATACCAGGAAGCCTTGATTTTTGGCCTTCCTGAATTTGGTGCCTGCTGAGAGAAAGGGGGACAGGAGGATTTGGGAAAGCTGGTGTTGACAGCTGTGGCTGGGTGGTGGAAGAGCAGAGTGGGTGAGAAAGTAAGAATACCAGCAGTGTGCTGGAAGAGCCACCATTTCTTTCCTATTTAGTAAATAAAATTGCAAATGTCTAGGAATTTAGGAGGTACATATCTCTCTTGTTCTTGTTGGAGCTTTGCTTTCCCGTAGGGTCAATAGATACATGTGAATGTAGCTTTACAGTTTTTCAGTTTCCTGGATACATTGATTGTTTCCGTGTTTTTTAAAAATTTGAAAATAAGTCTCCTTGGCCTGTCCTTGTCTCTTGTTGTTTTTCTCCTACAGTTTAAGTAAAGATTAAATTGGCCTAGCATTTGTCTTGACATTAATGTTTTTATTTATTCTTCTTCTTCGCTTTCTATTGCAATTTCTGTGTCTGATACCCAACCACTTTTCATCCCAAAGTGATAGTTTAATTTTATTTCTTAGTTAAGAAAAATAAAATTGTTACAGTAGTAAACAAGTTGGACTTCTCCATTTGTTATTTTCAATGTTCAGTTTGTTTCTGTGGTATTTCTCTGTGTGTCACCTGTAATCTTTCAGAAATCTTATAATCTAATAGTCAAATGACAATTGGGTTCTTATTTTAAAACTTGCTGTGAGTTTGGGAAATTTGTCACAAAAATCAGAATAAAACTGGGTGTGGTGGTGCATATTGTAATTCCAGTACTGACACGGGATGTCAAATTCAAGCCCAGCCTGGTCTACACGGTGAGTTCCAGACCAGCATCAGCTGTGCAACGAGACCTTTCTAAAAACAAAATCGATTTTATGAACAACAATGATCGTGGTCTGAATTTGGGGGATAGCCCCAAGTTTACATGGTGCATTCATCCATTGATTCACTCATTTGGTAAATACTGAGTGCCCATTACATAGGAGCTTCATGGTGCCAGGAAAGGGAGATAATGGTCATTGCCTTTAAAAGTTCACAGTGAAGAAGCTGGCTACATACAAACAATTTTGGTAAAATTCGACAAAGGAAATAATGTGGTTTGTTACAGAGAGCACGTTCCCAGAACTCTTTCCTCTTCTTGGGATTCAGCAGATGAAAGGGGTGGAAGTGGATGGTAGAGTGTTTTAAAATCAAGTCTTAAAGCTACCTAGCTCTCTAAAGTGTCAGAAGACGTTCCAGGCAGAGGGAGGAGCATAGAAGTTTAGGATGGACACGTCAGGAAACGCACAGAGACAGATCACAAGGGCTCTGCACCAAACGTGAAAGCATGTGGACTTAACGCTGCAAGTATGAGACCGTTGTTAAGGAATTTCAATCAAGAAAGTGTTAGGTTTGCTTGATGAAAGTGCCAGTTTGGTGGCCAAGTCAGAGGGGGTTGAGAGACAGTTCAGAAATAATGTCAACCACGGAAAGCATGTGGAGGAGGAAGAGTTAGAGCATGATGAAGTCATGTGTGTGGCGAGTGATCACTCCTGCATCTCTGGCTTATATGATCACTGGGAAATTTGAGTCCATGGCATCTAAAGGAAAGCCCAGCTGGTGAGAGAGTCCCTGGGGAGAGTGGTTAAGTGAGGAGGACAGATAGGTATACAATGCTGGGGGACAACAGCGTTCCAGAGTAGAGAGAGAGGAGTCCACACGCACATCTGGGAAGCAGAGGGAAGAGGGGGAGAAAAAAAACGAGGAAGCAGTTGTGGGTCAACAAAAAATGTTTCAAGGGGAATGATGTCTTTCATCAGTTTGAAATTAAAAATTTCACATAGCTGTTGAGCAAATAATCCATCTCTAACAGACAATGAAGCGTGTGATTATAAAAATTATTTATAGATGAAAATTTTGGCTTAAATTAAATTTTTACAATAAATAATGTTTATCAAAACTCTGACCTCAGGGTTTCTTATTTTATAAGCATAGAAAATTTGGAAAGACCACTTCCTATAATAACTTGCCAATGAAAACTACATGGAGGTCAGAACTAATGCTCGTAGATTAGATTTGTGGTTCACATTTGAAAGTTTGCCTCAAGCAACACTGATTTTCCTCTTTCAAAGCGTATATGCAAAAATCATTTTGTTTCCTCTGCCTTTTTTATTGTGGTAATTATTTTAAAATGTCTTATTGCAAAAATTTTCAAATAAAATCGGGGAGAATCACATGATAAATCTTCATGTACTCATCCATGATTCAGTTATCAGTAATTGACAATGTTTGCTGTTTCTTCCTTTCAAAACATTTTTCTCCCTCCCTCCTTCCTTTTCTTCCTCCCTCCCCTCCTTCCCCTTTCTAAGTCATGGTTTACAGTGAATCTCTGCTATCTTGTCATTTTGTATCATTTTCTAAAGCATTATGTATCAGAAATAAGCACAGTACCTAATCACACCCAAACAAATTAGTATCTCATATACTTAGCCCATATATCATTTCCCCTGAGCACTTAACATATCACTTATTATGAATAATATATTTGAATTAGAATTCGAGTAAGGTCTCTGCATTTTCTTACTTCAGTGTGTTTTAAAAAGTCTTCCCTCTCTGTTATCTTTCCCTACCCCCTCTGCCATGTCATTGTGTCCCTATGTCCCTCAGTGTAGATTGGGTCAATGGCTTCTTCACAGTCTCATATAATACATTTTTCTATTTCTTATGTGTTTTGCAATGGACAGAAGTTGACTGAACTTGGGATTTAGGTATTTTTCCAAGAATATAGTAGAATTTTATATTTCATATTACACGAAATTGTCCGTAATGTGTGATTGTCCTACTTTTAGTGATGCTAAGACCAATAATTAGGTTCAAGTGGTAATCCAATATCCGATCCATCAGTCGCTCTTATAATGATTCCTCTTAGCATCTTTGATAAATATTGCTTGAATCAATATTTCATTAGGGGTTTAAAAATATGGATTTTGTAAATTTCTTATTTATTCACTTTGTGCCACTGGGAACATTTTCAATCTTATGATCTTATGACTCTGTTTATTCAACTTCTTGCTTTCTGATACTTTTAGATGACCCAGCCTTATTTTATTTAGTTCAATTCTTTCCCCAGCCGTTAAATCAACTATTTCTCCCAGGAGTCATGGTTAATAGGGACTGTTCCAGGCCAGCTTCTTAGCAAACAGATTTGGGTGCAATCTCAACGTATAATGACTAAAAGGAAAAGGTAAGTTAGGAAAGTCTGGAAAGCAAGGTAGATGGTGTGTACTCAATTCCCTCTGCTTTATGCTACATCTTGAGGGAACCACATCTTTGCTAGACACATCTGTATGGCCATATGGCACATTTCCAGATAGGCTAAATAAAGAAATTATACTCTGGAGAAAAGAAGGGAGCAAAATTTACCTTTCTGGCTCTATTTTCTTCTATTTCCCACTGGTCAATGTTCAAAAAGCAAGTAACTAGGTGTGTGAACTTCTGTTCTGGACCATCTAATGCTTTTAGGAGATAGCTGGGCAAACAGATGCAATGATATGTTGACTGAGTACAGAAGTCCTGAGAGGGATCACAAGTCTAGGAGTATGCCTGTCTTTAAGAGTGCCAGCTGAGATGGTGTTGGGTGTTCCAGGTTGAGGTGTTGCTCATTCTCATGCATGGAACTGAGTGGACTTGAAGAGTCAGTTTGGTGTCAGCTGAGGTAAACAAATAGCTCAGAGACCAGGAAGTGAGTGAGACCAAGGAAGACTGGAGAGCACCCATTACATCATTGACACAGAAACTTATGGCAATTTACAATTATAATTTCAAACTCCCACAGTTACTTCTTCAATTTTTTCCTTTTCTTCTTAGAATAATCTGAAAGGACCTGTCTTTTAGCAAAAACACATTATGTATAGAAAGTAAATCCTTGATTGTATTAGTTAGAACACTGTTAGAGCACAGGCATCATTTTCATCACCTTCAATTAGCAAGGACTAGTGGATGTGTCCATACCCAAGTCCAAGAGTGGCTGAGATGTGGTTTAGTAGCATTCCTAGGGAAAGGAAGAAACAAGTTTGGTAGTCATTTCTGCCACATAGGTAAGGTTTAGCACTGTAATATTTCTAACTATTGTGGTGTGTTCTCTTAAGCAGTTCTCAATTCCGGCTGGATGTTAATATGTAACTTGCCACAGAGATCACTGATGAGGGGACCCAGATGCTTGGCCAGATGTAGGATTGATAGAACAATAATGTCGCCATTTTGTGAATCGGCCAAAAATGGCAGCCCCACCCTTAAACAAATTCTTGCGCTCTAAGACAGCCCCACCACCAGAGACTACCGCACATGCGCTAATTTCCTTACCCTCCCCCTTCTATAAAAGCCACTGCTTGCCCAGACTCGGGGCTGCGCCTTCTTTTCCTGGCCAGCCTGGCAGTTTGGGCCTGCCATTAAACTGCTCTATGGACGTGAGACTTTTCTCATGAGCTTTCTTTGTGAGCTGCATTTTTCCTAACAAGGATTTTTCTGGTAACTGGCATGGGTTACATGCAAAGTTAGAAAGCAGTTGAAGCAGTAGAGACAGGTGTTTTGCCATCTCTGCATATTTGGGGTGTTACACTATAGCTGAGTCACCTTTTGGCAAGACTTGAGTTTCTAATGTCCTTGTATAGTCTGGTATCAGTGTAAGCCATGACTTTGTTCATCTGAAACACAGCTCAATTTCTATGGTGGGAGCAATTTGCTACTTAGTGAATTTGATTTTTATCCATATAAAGTATGATATCAAAATTTATTCTTCCAAAGCCATGAATCATTCATGGTATGTATATTTTACAAAAATACAGCTCAATATATCACTGTTATACAAGTATTTGAAAGCAAAATAGAAACTATCAATGTGAAATGTTGTAATTGTTTTTCTGAGAACAAAACTTTTCATTATTAAAAGCATAGGAAACTAAAATAGGTTTTATTTGGTGTCTCTTCTTAAAATGTTAAGAGACAATGAAGTCAGGCTGGTGGCACATACCTGTAAATCCCAGCTACTTGGGAGGTAGAGACAAGAAGCATCCCACTCAAGGTCAACCTAGGCAAAAGCTTAGTGAGACTCCACCTCAATCAATAAACTGGGTGCTTGTGATCCCAGCTATATAGGAGGGGTAGGTAGGAGGATCATGGATGAGTTTAGCCCCAGGGCAAAACACAGGGGATCCTATCTGAAAAAAAAAAAATAAAAGCAAAACAGGACAAGGGCATGGCTCAAGTGGTAGAGCACTTGTCCAGCAAGTGTGAGGTCTTGAGTTCAAGCCCCAGTTACTGCCCCACCCCCAAAGAATTGATGTAGTATTTCATAAAAAGTGCTAAAGACAAAGACATATCTGTGTTTCTGATAAAGTTTTTCATGATATTTCAAAGGTGGTTATTCCTACTAAAAATCTAAACCAGAGAACTTTCAACTTTTTATTAGGGAAAATACTAAACACAGAGAAATATGAAGAACAAAATAAGATGTATTCACTAACCCATCACTCAGTTTCAATGATTATAAATTCTTCCATTTTTGTCTCACGCATTCTACTCCACAAATTCTGTTTACTTGAACACTTTAAGGCAAACTCCAGCATCATATCATTTTACCCAGACATACTTTAGTATGTATCTCTAACTGATGCAGACTTAATAGGAACTCTCGGTGCTACTATAGCTCCTACTTCTCTATTTAGTACTTTATATTCATAATTTCCCCATAGCCTCAAAGGCATCTTTTTATAGTTGGTCTGTTTGAATCAGGACCCCTGGGATTGCACACCTGCTGTTCTGCTGATGCTCTTTATTGTAATGCTTAATGGTTCCCTTCCTACTTTATATCTGCATGACATTTGTTTGTGAGAGTAACTGGAACTTTTGTCCTGTAGAATATCCCACATTCAGAATTTATCTGGTTCTTTCTTTGTGGTATTTAAGAAGTTCTTTTTTCTCTATTATTTCTTGCAAAATAACCCTGAGAGAGTTTTGATGAAGTTCATGATAACTTTTCAGAGAATTTTAAAGAGTTAGTTCTGTTGCTCCATCCTATTCTGTCATATCAGGATGTGTGTCTCTTTCAGTGATGTTAAAAATGACTGGGCTCAGATGGTGGCAATCTATTATGTCTACTAAATGTTTTTCATTTGTGTTTTACCTAGTGCTTTCAGTATCTGATAATCATTGCTCAAATGATTTATTTTCTTAAATTCTACTATTGCTTTTACATTTATTAGCTTTGATTCCTCTCTTAAGTAGAAGGCAACAGTATTCTTCATCAATTATTTGGTTATCCTGAGACACAGTTCTTCTGAGATCAATTCTTAATTCTTTCCCTGTTGATAACAATTCTTACAAGGGTGGCTCTGTTGTCCGGCAATGGGAGCTAATGGTTTGTGTGTGTTTGCAGTAGTAAGAGTGAGTGCTAGATAACCAGCGTGTTTTAATCCATTTCAGTCCCATTCGTTTTGAGCTCATGTTGTCTTCCCTTGAAGAAGGAGGCCTTACAGCTACCTTTTTGACATGACCACAGTAGTCTTAGTAGGTACAATGAGTAGTTCCAAGCTCATCTCAAACATTTCCTACCTGAGATCTTAAATGAATCACTTCTTCAAGAAAGCCCCAGTTTCCATTAATGGTACTTGGAGACCACAGTGTGCGAATTGTGTACACATTATGTATTATTTGTGCATAAGGGTGTTCATTTTTCTTTTAGACTTTTTTCAATGAACTAAAAAACAGGTTATTTTTAAGGAAAAGGTTAAATAAATTATTAATTCACACTGACATTTCTAAATCAAAGGTTATAGGTTTTGAGTTAAAAATTTATATATGTATTTCCTCTTGAACATTTGCTCTTTTAATACTTTCAATATTTATATTGTTATATTCAGCTAGTTCCAAAACAATATCTCTTGTTGTGCTACTCCTAAGAAGGCCAATAAATGTAATTTAGGATACCGTCTATATATTGTCCTTGGGATGCATGTCTCTTGAGGGATGTACAGTCAGAATACTGACTTGAAATATTTATGTTCTTAGAATTCATCTATAAATAACAATTTTAGCTTACTAGCCCTTTGGTTGATATATATTTATTACACTCCCTCCTCCTGAAGTTATTGTTAATTTCTAGAGGGTGGCTTCATTTTTCCTTGGGATTGCATGAAGTAGTATAAAACATTTATATAGGTCCAAAGTCAAAGTGACAAAATAAGCACACTGAAAAAGACCTTGCTTGCAAATTTGTTCACATATGCCAGTCTCTTTCCTCCAGGAGACCATTTGCATTAGTCTTTAGTTTATTCATCCGTTATTTCTTCTGGAGACTATCACCAGGTACACTAAAGAGGACACATAGCCGTCCTTCTACACCTTAGTTTTTCACTTAGCAGTGCACATTTTTGCTATTCTATCTTAGGGAGAGATACCTGGAGGTGGAATTGTTGGGTCAAATAATAAATCCATACAAAACTTTACTAGATATTGTCAAAGTCCCTTCAGGAGGGTTTTTTCATTTTGTGTTTGGAAAGATTGTAAAAATATAGCTTCCCTAGTTTGACCTACTGAATCTGAACTTGGAGATGTGGGCTCTGGGTGAGTTGAATGATTACCCAGGTTGGGAAGCCTATGCCACAGGAAATTTTAAGACCAACACTAAATTCAGTTTGCTGCTAACTTGATATGTGCTATTGTGTAGGCACTTATAAGGGAAATCCCAAGGTGAATATAGTCTCGTCTGCAAGATCTAGAGCCTAGATAGTGAAGAAACATTTATAAACAAAAAATTGTATTATCACGTGATTGTTCAGACACCCAAATGGTATTAGGGTGAGAACTGTCGAGTGAACAGTTCTCGACTGTAATAATTGTACCTAGGATAGATTGGAACTGACTGCTTATGATATGAAAAAAAAGCCAAAGTATGCATTTCACACATTTTTCCTAAAACAGATCTAATGTCTCCTTTCATGAAAAGAAAAAACTCACAAATTTTACCCTGACTTTATCCCATCTGGACTTGTTTCTTTGCTTGTTTCTTTCATGTAGCTTGAGATTTTCAAATTGGGGCTACTATGGACATCTAGGAGATAGTTGAACCTAAAATCATAACATTCCTAACAAAATGATATTTTCAATGTGAAACCATTACCACCATCAAGAGCACTCTGCTTGAAATTATGTCATTCATGTAGTTGACAGGAGAGAAGATAAAAGTCAATAAAAACAGATTTTTTTTATTAAAAAGATCTAATGTTACAAGAACAGTACACAGAACTATTATCTGACTGTACCTTCCACCTGTTATATATCATTATATACAGTATATATACAGATCATATATAAGTTATGTAACGGTTTGACATGGAGTCCACAGTACCTTCAGTATGCAAAACATTTGCTTTCATGAAATTTCTAATTACCAGGAGTGTTGTTTTCTTCATAGTCCAATTAACATCATACAAAAATACAGTCTCTTTAGTGATTTAAGACTGTGGTTACTGTCCCATCCAAGAAAAAGCTTACATAGTACTGTAGCTGAAAAATAGCATAACTTGATAAGGAGTGCTGTCTGCTTTCTATAAAGCAACATATTTAATACATAGGTACATGAACATTGAAAACCTATTTTTTAATAGATTTATGATGCAAAATACATATTTTGTGCATGTTGAGTAAAATCATCCTGTTCCTCTGATTCCCACAAGAATACCCCAGGCATTCCATATGTAAATACTTGTGCAGATATGCTCGATCCATCAGCGATTTGGACATATTGGTTGACTTGATTTTGCTATGTACTGATGTTATATTTTACTGGGTTTTGCTTTATAGCAGTTTAGTATAGAGCAACATGAAAAATGAAGAAAATGGCTTGAGGTATCAAATATGTAAAAACTACTTCCCATTTTTAAATATCCTTATGTATTTTTTTCAGATGCATAATTTGCTTTTGTAAGTTAACAGCATTTTGCAAAACAGCACCCTTTTTTTGCTAAGCCCAGCTTCTCCCACTCCAAAGGAAGTGTTCAAGAAAGGCCAGGTGGTTATTATTCACAGGCTTAAATCTTCACCATCTGTAGTATCTAATCTACCAATCTGTTGACTAAGAGTTACTGGAATCCTTCTTGTTTCTTGGACATAAATCTCTTTGAACAAAACACGAGTACTCCACATACAGTTACATGCTTACTCTGAACTGACTCTTTTAGGATGCAGGGAAGAGAAACCATCTCTCCTCTGATTCTAGAAAGATTAACCTCTAGGGTCAGAATTTGTTTCATTTTGCTTGCTTTTAAAGGTGCATTCACCTTTATATTGGATGATATAAAGGGAATAAAACAAACTGCTTTTTACCCTCATGTTAACCTCACCTCTAAAATTAGTTTCTTCAGGCTCTTTTCTGGAAAATGAGGTTGAAATAAACATCTTTGCAGGAACATTCATGAGTGCCATGCCTTCTCTGGCATATCGTCATGTTTTTTAGAAATTCCTTGTCATATATCATCAAGAAGAAAAATGTCTTAGCTTTCCAATAACTATCTGGGATCATTAAGGTTCAAGCTGCTGTCTCCTAGAATTTGTAAATGGGGGGGCACCTCTGAAGCTACAGAGCCAAGTGGGGTTGATTCTGGCTAGACCAGCCAGAACCTCCATACTGATACCATGTTTCCACAGAGGAATTAGCAGAATCAGTTTACCCAATGGAGACTCTTTATTTTAGCAGCTGGCAAGATTTTACACATGGCATGGATGCATGGAAGTATCTCAAAAATCATAATTTATTTGGTATGTTGAACCATTTTAATCAGCAGACTACACATATGCATAATTATTCACACAATGATTTTTCATTGTTCCTAAAATTATTTTCAATTAGAAGAAAGCCTTGCACTTAACGCAAAGTCTGTTTTGACAGGAGGTGGTTGAATGGTAAAGCTGGCTCCACATGCATTGCATTTTGAAGTTAGTACCTGTGGCAGTATGTCATTGCAGTTCTTAGTGATCATGTTTTTGTGACTTTAAACTACCTTTTCTTATTAAAAAGAAGCATTTTGCTGCTATAGAGCATAGTACTTGAAAAACAACAATTCACTTGGACTCACTTTCTATTTACCTTGCACTGTTATAAATGGCTTATTCCCTATCCTAATGCCTTGCTCTAGGGTTGCATATAGAATTGCGTATTGACAACCTTGCTATTTTGCTATGCCATCATACAATATTTTTTGGAGAAAATTGTGTATTTATCCTATAATGGACCTCATAACTGAAGTATTTTCTTATCTCCTGCTGGTTTAGCAATTGGAATAGTCAGCTGAAGGAAATGAAAAGCACTGAACTCAGACTCTCAAGCAAACTTTTCATTCTCAGTTTTCTATTTGTTTTTCAAACACACCTGCCAGAGACCTACCACTCACTTAACAAATGGATGGCACACACTCAGAGTCATCAGATATAAAATCAAATTCTAACGTATTAAAAAATTAAGAATACATTTGACAGAAATTACCTTTGCTTACAAAAATTCATTACATACAATCTGCATATTTTTATTGGACCAAGAACTGTCCTCTGCATTTACAAAACCCAAAGCGAAACCTGGCAGATAAGGAATACTGTTTCCCAGCCTCCTGTAAGTGCACCATGTGTGGTTTTTAAAGCTTGTCTTAGGGTCTGGGTGTGTCACTTACATGACTCTCTCATTCACTGCTCTTCTCAAACGAAAGCAAAGAAAAGCAAATTAAGTCCGCAACTTTCACCAGGAGGCTGAAGGAATCATCAGGGCCAAGATCAAGGTCACCGATGATGTGGAGACCGGATGCAGGGCTGACTGAGCGCTTGTGATTTTCCCACCTGTGAGAAAGAAGAATCAAATGGAGCAAATTATCCTGGCAAGAGTTCTTTGTAGTTTGTTAGACAAATGAATGCAACTTCAGCCCTGTTTCTGACAAGAGTGTTCCTCAAACTCGTGAAAGAAGACATTTTCTGAGCTTCCTGCAGTTACAGGGATGGTAGAAGTATATATGCAATGCTGTGTTGAAAAGACTGTCGTGTCTAACGAGGAAATACAAGCAGTAGATTTTGCATAATTCCTACCAATGATGCATTGGTGAAAAATGAAATAATTTTTGTAGAGCATAGTTCATGAAATGAAGCAAAAATAATTATCAAAGTTGTGAGGCAGCATGAATTCAAAATTCCAGTTAATTTTTAATTTAATAATAAGGTAATATTTTATTTACTTATGGGTCTTTGATTATTTTAGCTGAGTAGGGTTAAATTCTAGATTCTTAAGCCAGACTTGGTAAAGAGAAATCTTTCATCTTTACTTACAGCAAGGAGAAATTCTTTCTTGAGATGAAAACATTATATACAGTTAAATTAAATGATCTTAGTTGATTAGTCTGAAGTAGTCTTGATAGTTCCACGTGGACACAAATTAAGAAAAACGTTTAGGTATTATTGACTTCAGCCAGTAACTTCTGAAATACAATTGGAGCTTTTTGTTTTCTGAGACAGGGTCTCAAACTCATAATCATCCTGTCTCAGCCTATTGAATGCTGGGATTATAGGAAGGTACCACCATGCACAGCTATGAATGATATTTAATAATGCTGTCTATATTCCAAGCACTGTATTAAGCCCTTTATATACATTTTCTTATTTGCTCCTTACAAGAGTCCTACATGTTTAAGTGTTCTTATTGTTTACCCTCCTGTTGCAGATGAGATGACAGGTGGGTACTTAGATCAAACTGCTAGACATTAAAGCACTGTAATCTCAGTTACTTGTAGGGTGTAAACAGAAGGATGGCAGTTTGAGGCCACAAAGTTAGCATGAGATCTTATCTGAAAAAACCAACTATAAACGAAAGGACTGGGCTGTGGCTCAAGGGACAGAATGCTTACGTAGCAGAGTGCAAGGCTCTGAGTTCAAGCCCCATGCCCCTCCCCCAACCACACGTGGAAGAACTGAGCTAGGGTAGGGATTAGGAGACACAGACTCCATTGCATCACTCATAAAATAGTAGCTTTCATTATAACCTTAAGAATAAAGATAAAATTTACTATCCAATGTTTTGGAAATGTCTCTGTTAAATTGTCTTTAGCTAACTGAGTATAATAGGGTCACAAGGGTGATTGTTTTCTAAATGCTTACTTAGGAGCTAAAGAATCATTCCTTTGGAAAACACCATATGTATGCACACACACATGTGCAAAATCATCAAATTTTCATTTCTTTGAAAATTTTATAACTAATAAAATCTACCAATCAACATATTAGAGAATGTCAGATAAATTTCCACTTGTATAAAATGGGATTACTGTGAAGTACGTGGCTACATGTGAGTCCTAAGAAAGGAGAGGTGACATTGGAGCCTCATTGGAGTGGCATGGGCATGCTGACTGAGTAAAAAAAAGTAAAAACACCCTTGCTATGTATTTGAAAGTGGCTGTGTCACTTACATGACACATTTACAAAAACATTTCACTTTCAGGGTGCTACGTAGAATCTATATCTCAAATTCTAAATAAAACCCACAAAATTAAAACATTATGCTAGCATAGCAAAAAAAAAAAAAAGTAAGTAAAAGACAAATCCAGAAAAACAAAACAACATTGAGTTAGGTTCTAGCCCTTACTATAAAACTCGATCAAGTCATTCAATTTCTTAGGCATTTAATCTTGAGAATATGATAAGAATGAAGCCAGTCATTGTTCAGATCTTATGGATAGAAGGCAGATAATGCTAATACATTTCACTTTATTGAAAGTCAGGAAATGGGTTACACTAGCCAAAATGTTATTAGCTGAAACATTAAAGTTGCCATTTTTTCACAGAAGTTATAAGTTAATTAAAATATAGATGGGAGAATCAAGGTCTTTGTAAGTACTTCCAAGCTTGGGGCTGACCTTATTCAGATAATGCTATAGATTCTGATTATGTGAGTGTTGAAAAGAACCTCCCAGAGTCAGAATGATAAAATTCCTAACTCAAAAGATTGCTAGAAGGCTTAAATAAGAAAATGTATGGAAAACACCCCTGTAACAGCAGGAGCATGGTGAGTGCTTGTGGCATGGTTGTTATCAGAAATGACATCTAGGCAACAAAAGGAGAGTTATCTTTTTCACTCCTCAGAAAATCTTCAGCCTTTCAAGGTGCTCTTGAAAATTCAGCACCCACATCTGAACAGTTTAACTGTGAATTGATTAAATGCAGAAACGTTTTCACCATTTGTGGCTCTTGAAACTGCCCTTTAAGATTTTGTGTGATCACAATGTATTTAGGACTTTTTACCTGAACATCTGAGAAAGTCAGATTTCCTACATCCAACTTTTTTTATTTCTACCTTTTCATTTTGGAATTATTTTAGAAGTACCAAAAATTGTAAGGATGGAATAAAGAATTTGCTCAAATTCATGCAATGATGATATTTTATCATTTATTTCTCCTCTCTCCTTATTTATTTCTCCTTCTCTATAACCATATATGAATATATATAGATATACATATATATATTTCCATAAACTATTTCAGATGATTTTTCAGACATGGTACATACTTTCCCCAAATGCTTCAATGTATAGTTTCTAAAATATAACACTTTCTTTTATAACCACAGTATGGCTTTTTAACAACAGAAACTTGATTCTAACATACAGATAGTTAAATTTTATCAGTTATCCCAATGTCCCAATTATTATATCATCTTGTATTTTTATTCAAGAATTTAGAATTTATTAGTTATCATGCCTCAATAATGCTACTTATTATTTCCCTCAAAGTCTGATGGTGGTCTGTACTATATTTGCCATCCATCTCATTTTGTGGTATCACAAAGATCATGACCAATACTGGCTCTATTTTCAAGTTGGTAATTATATTAAATAAGATCGGGCTTCATACAGACCTTCAACATATCACCAGAGACTTCCTGCTTAGGAATAATTAGCTAAAAGTAGTGCTTATACTTACCCATTAATTAAGTGAACACTAAAAAATTATATCCTGCTTTAATGAAAATTGACTAATACTTGTTTACAGATTTTTATGTCAACTTAAATTGTCTTCCTTTTCTGACTTGCCTTACAAGATGGTTACTTTATTCCAGGTTTCCAAATCTCCCACCTTTAATCAGGTTTCCCTTGCTGGTATGATTATCAACACTGTGGTAGATATGGGTTTGGCCTTGGAGTCTAGCATAGCTAGGTTCAAGTCCTGTTCTGCTAGCTGACGACAGTGTGTTCTTAGACACACAGAAGATTTCCTCTGCAAGAGGGGAAAACGCCACCTACCTCATATGATCGTCACTATGGTTAAATAGAACGATGTCTGGAAAGCCCTTTGACTCTGCTTTATGCACAGCAGGAGCTCAGTAGAAACAATGATTAATATTGCTAATGATAAAATGATCAGTAAAATTTATAATTTAAAAATCAGTAAGCATCAATTTTAATTTTAAAATTCCTATAATCTAACAATAGGGAATGTCAAACTATTGCAATATCAGTTTAAAAGCAATATTCCAAAACCCAAGTGTCCATATAGTGCTCAAGACCAAGGTAGGCAAGGGAAGTTCATAAATAAATACATTCTAATGGTAACATCACCTACTTTCTAGATTTGTAGAAATCCTACAATTGGAAACAAATTGCCCTGGCTTGTGATCATCGTAGGATGACTGAACAAAAGAGGAAAAAAAATCTCAAAAAGTCTGAACTATGCCATCCATCTTTCAAAAGATTTTGGTGAGGTTACGACATCTTGCATTGGTGATGGGCATCCAATGAGGCCTGGGAAGCTGAACTTACCTGAATATGAAGGTACCCTGATTTGGGAGCTAGGTGCTCCATCTCCTCCTTCACTGTATGCCAGGACTTCAATAATATAAACTCCAGCATCCGGGAGTGGCACTACTGCCTGGGGCTTCTGAGTTTCAATGACTTCACTGTTGCTGTGACCTTCTTGCCTATAAAAAACCTGTGAGTGATGACAGGTTTAATTACTCTCTCTTCAACTGAGGATTGTAAACGTTGATTGACAGCCTACTGTCCACATTCCAAGTTCAACACAAGTAGTTTACCACGTAGATTGCAAGCAAATGTAATGCATGGGTTAAACACTGCCATGGAAATATACATACGGGGTATATAAGTAAAAAAGAGTTTAATTCTGTTTGGGGTGGTGCCTGAGCTATGTATTGAAAGATATGTAGGGTTTACCAGTTTGAGAAGAATTCAGAAATGAGATCAGATTTCAGGATACATGTAGATGATAAGAAAACACAGTAGGGCCACTGTAGTGGCTCATTCTGTAATCCTTGCAAATGGGAAGGTTGAGATTGGATTGTGGAGGATTTATAATTACCCATTCAAGGGATTCAAGGTCAACTTAGGGTGGGGGACAGAGAAGTTAGTGAAACACTATCTCAAAAAACAAGCTGGGAAGCCAAGGTAGAATAATCTTGGTCTGAGGTCCCCTCAGGCAAAAAAATGACTCTCGCTTTGAAAAATAACTAAAAGCACAAAATGCTGGCGGAGTGGATTAAGTGGTAGAGTGCCTGCCTAGCAAGCACAAGCCCCTGAGTTCAAACCCCAATACCACAAAACCCCAAAATTCCCCACAGTAGTAGGGAATGGAATGGAAAGGAGACATACAGGAATAGAGAGAAGTGAGACCAGGGAAGTAGGAAGTGAGGGGCAGATCAAGAGCTGCCTTCTGTGCCTGGCTATCAAAATGGATAGTACCCTGAGGAAGATTTAGAAGCTCTTATCTTCAAGTTGAAAAGAGTCAAGAAAAATTTGATAAGTGTATTAATAATCCTCAACAATGAAGGAAATGGTTGAAAAGTTAAATTTTATTAATTTATCTTTATCTCAGTGGTGACGTAGCAGTTGGGTAGCAAAGTTCATGAGCCCATCATAGTAAAATTGAACACGCTTGCACAGAAGGCATAACTACAAATCAGAACTCAATAGTATCCTGTTTATCAGACAACCAAGGCTGAAGGTAAGTTAGGTAGCTTATAGCAGAGCATGGGGCTAGACAGAGTAGAAGTTTTATTGGAAGGTTAGTATTTTGATGATCACGTCATAGTTATTTCACTGTTTTGTGCTTTTATGTTTTACCTCCAATAATAGTGCACTATAATTTGGGGGCAAAATAGTCAAAGAGCATCAGCTACAGTATGTTATGGGCATTCATTTCCATTGCTCATGTGTGTTTTTATAATTATTGGGATTGCAATATGATTTCTTTGCACCGTGGAAATAATAATGACTTGGTGGTCATACGAATCTGGATTCAAAACAATTTCCTACAAAACAAAGTGAAACAAAATGAAACCAATTTCCTACAGTTTTCTGCCTGGAAAAAGTTGTGTAAATTACTGGCCTTTCACAGCCTGAATTCACTCTCCTGTTCAATAGGAATAATCCCCCGAATTTCATGGTTTTGTTAGGAGAAAGAAATGAGGATGTAAAACAACACATGACCTGGTGCAGGTGAGCTTAGTGAGAGGAGGGTTTTCCTCTGTCACCATCAATGCTCATTGCCTATTTCAATTGCATGATAAAAGGTAGACTTGACTGAAAAGCTAAGTAAACATTTATGTAGCTATGTATGTATATATTTTTCCTTATGGAAAATATTTTGAGCTTGAACTTATTTATATATAAGAAAATAAAGTTTAAAAAAGCAGCATTTTTTTTTATTGAAGCCTGGATGTACTTGATTTCCTTGTTTCATTTTAGTAACACCTGTTCCCTTCATCTTTCATTGGTTAAATTTATTTCAGGGTCTTTAGAGGAAAATGATTTCTCTATGAAAGAATAACATGTCCTATGATTATATCTACTGAAATCTTTTTTTTTTTGAGAAGGATGTCATAGGTTCAATGGAAGTGATAGAGCATTACCAAATATTTATTGGGTATTTCCTTGACACCAGACACTGGGCTGGAGACTTGAAATTTCATCAGAAAACAAGCCACTGTCGTTCGTGACTTCACAGCACTTAACAGGTTGATATCAGAGGCCGTTAAGCAGTGCCGTGAAGTGGGATCCGGACTGCAGTGGGGCAGTGGGCGGTGCACTCGGTGTTACAGCAGGATGCAGAGCGAGTGCTCAGATTTGGGGAACTGGAAACACATCCCGGAGGATGTTTACAGCAGTTTCTTCAGGTTTAAAAAAATGACAAGTATATCAGAATTTATGCTTCTAAGTTTGACGGGAGCTCTGTAATGAATTGGTTTGATCATCTATGTGAGATAATTAGAAATCAAATTTATGGGAATGGTAAAGTATGTAAATTGGTGAGGACTGGCAGGGGAGTGACTGTTTTAGAGGACACTGTTATTACAGTTTAATAAATTACAATCCTTACGACAAAGAAAAACTCAGCCAGCAATGCGTAGCTAATGTTGCTTGTAAAATCCAGACTTGAAGAAAAATTTATGGATCAGTTGAGATTTAGGGATAAAAGGTGGAAGCAATGAGAGGAAAAAAAAATCAGTTAATGGTTGCATAAGGAGTTTGAGATTAAATGTGGCTTTTAGCAATATGTCTGGGAGCATGAAGTTCTATGCATCAGTAAGAAGCTATACTAAGTGAAAAAGTTACACTAAATTAATGGGAGAATTTTGGCCCATTTTAAAATCCTGGTTTAGAAAAGATGGAGGAGAATAAGAAATACAAGAAGACTAAGGAGTTATCAAGACATCTCAAACATAGTTATTGACAGCAAGGAGGCCAGGATCTGGGCGTTTATAGGTTGGCAGTTGCCATGACAACTGTCTTTATGCATAAAGGTAATTGTCTAATATCAGCCCTGTTCTCAAATTCTATTTAAAAAAACCATGAACACTGGGTTGTCCAAAAGAGATGATCCTAAACAAAAAATTAATTGGTTCTGTTCTTTTCATGGCATGATCTGGAAATGGTTATTCTATATCTATGATGGTAAGAGAATATTGAGGCAAATGTGCTAAAAGTAGAATAGATTCTTGCCAGGTATTCCTACAATTGCCCTCAGAAGGGTTGATCCTGTTAAAGTGAAGACCTCTTCCTTAGAACATCTTGGGAAGAGTTGACAAGGATAAGTGCTGTCCATGATAGAGGATGAGGCATTCAAAGCTCAGGGGCACAGGGTAGGTGAGACGAAACAAACCAAAGCTAGATGAATTTGGGAAGCACAAGTACCACTGAGACCACCAGCTGTAGGGCGGCTGAGAGAACTTACAAGAATGGGATTTCCTTCTGGGCAGTCTTCAGAAGAATGTTTGAATGGTGTTTCTAGCTTGCTACCTCCCCAAAATTCCCATCAAGTTTCCTTAATGTATATACTTGACATTTTATGAGCCATTTATGTTTAATGTTTAAAAGGGAGACTTGATTGTTAAAAATATCAATAATAATCAAATGCAGACGGTATAATGAATGTCACATAGCCATTACCCAAACAAAACCAACATAGGTGTATTTTTAATCTGTGAAATACAGGAAAAAGGTTGCATCCCATATTGGGAATGAACTTAAAATGTAAGAGGAGCTGTAAAACATAAGCACTAAAAGAGAGAGGATGGCTATAGAGTTACAGACTCCCCAGAGAGAGGGATAGATGTGAGGCCAGACTCCAGAAATGTACTAGTGTGAAATACAGCATGCGTCCTAGTGTGAATGTGAATCTCAGGGGTGGTGGAAGGCCCCAACTGGTATGGAGGTTGCTAAGCAAATGGAAACCTGTCTTATTGATGTGTCAAATAATAATTAGAAACTTGTTGCCTGATTTCTACCTGCTCTTCCTAGCTCTGTAAATAGAGAGAAAGGGAGAGATAGGAGTGGGGATGTATGGTGAAAGGACTGTAAATCTAGGAAAGGATATTTTGTAGATGTGTAATAGAAACAGTAAATTTAGTGTTTCTTGATTTTGTATGGCCTGAGGGTCTTGTCCCGAATTTTCTGACTGCTTGTGTCTTTTCTGAGTGGGAAAAAGTTCTTGGTAGGTAGGGGACATTTGCACAAGTGAAATCATAGTCCCTGGGCATTCAGCATTTATTTTCCTTTTCACTTGGGGATAACTGGATGGAAAAAGAGAGGTGTGCACAAAATAGCTATATGTTTTATGATTTTGGAAAACTTTCATGCAAAGAAAAACCACTTATATTCTCAAGGTTATTAACAGTTATGGAGAAATAGTCTTCAGCCCATAATTTTAATATTGGTACTTCTTCAGCAATGCTAGTAAGAGATTTCTAACATTTCTAACAAATTAGCATGGACTGTAGATACGGACCCCCAAATCAATGGAGTTGTCAAAATTACCTTTTTCATTTAAAAACATTTATTTGGGAAAAATCAATTTAGAGCAACTTTTAGGAAGTTTTTGTTCCATTTTCTCCAGCCATTTACAAATAACATATTGATATACTATGCAACTGATTCTAACTTAGGAAATGTAAATAAATAAAATGACACAAGTCAGTTAACCCAAAGAAGTCATAAATATATTAAATGATTTACCAAACTTATCAAATGGAAAGCTAGTTTGAGTGGGAATAATTTGTATTATTTATTACTATGACAAGGGTTGTCTACAGGTGACAACTTTTTACCAACATGTTTCTGATTCTTCATGCTTCTGTTCCTTTTGGTTACTAATGGATCCTATGATATCTTGAAATTATTGCTTTTGAATCTGAATTTCTTAAATAAGAAATCCAAGATCCTTGAAGACTCTGGAAAATAGAAATTTTACTATTTTCTGAAATGTTTATCTGCATGGACTCAATGTGTTACCTATGACACAACCATATCATCTATGGCTCAATTCTACCCTTTAACCGTATTCTCAGTTACTCTTGAGGGTCCCATTAAGATTTTGTGATGGAGAAACCCTCTTTTTTTTCTCCCAACATCTTTGAATAAAATTTCCCTGACTATATCTTCCTCTGAAATAATCATAGTTATACATGTTGCTGACATCCCAGTCAAGTAAGGAAGTAAGACAGGTGCTACTATGGCTGGAATGCATCTCCAAAATTTAGATGTTGGCTGTGTGGTATTATTAAGAGTTGAGGTCTTAAGAGGTGAATTAGGACACAGGGTCTCTCTCATGAGTGGGAGTAAAAGCCTGATGTATTAAGGAAGCTTCATGCAGCCTTTGGCATTATTGCCCTTCTGCCACAAGAGGGCACAGCGTTCCACTCTGGGTCTTGAACTCAGTTTCCAGAACTGTGAGACAAACTTATTTTCTTTATATATTATACAGTCTGTTATTCTGCTATGGCAGCATAAATGGATTAAAATTCATGCTTTCTTAGGAAAATGGATTGGTTAAATGTCAAATCCTGCTGTTCTATCTTATTATGCTATCTTTGTGGTTCACTTTTTTTTGTAGCCTGTATATAATATTTTAAGTATAAAAAAGAAGGGTTTAGTGGATTATTTATGGATCGAATGTGGACCACACCCATTTTTCCTGCATATTTTTCACTTTTCAGTTATTTTCACAATCTGAGAAACTTCTAGGTGGAGGCTTTTCTGAATTCTTAAACTGGATGGGATGCTAAAGGTAGAATTCACAATCCTGCACTTTAAACCTCAGGCATGGACTCCAAGTTTCCAGCCTCAAACCGTCTTTTCCAGGGATTGTTTTTGCTTATAAAATAGTTTGCAAAGAAAAAGAGTGAAAATAGAGTGACCTTCCTCTTTGTAGTCCAATCAATTGTAGAAACTCTGCCTTGCTTTCCTTAGCAAGAAGTCCTCTACCTCAGAATTTCCAAGAATCCTAAAGCAAGCTCTGTCTTCCTGGATTAGCCCTGACTCAAATTACCTTGTGGAAAGTGGTGACTAGTGCTCTATGTACCTACTTGTGTGCTTAGAAGAGGTGGCCCCCTGTTACACTGGTGTCACTCGGGGTCTGGCAGTAGTTGGCGGGTAGAGTAAGAATGACACAGGAGGTCTTTGCCTCATGAGTACAGTGGCCAGTCTGGCTGCCCGATGTTTGTGTGCACCTCCCTCCAGATGGTGCAGCTCTCTAACCACCACATGGAGACCTTGCCTAGGCTTCAGTGGTTCTCCAAGTCATGCTCAGAAGAGGGGCCCCAAGCTCGTGTTCTCTGAATTCTCTTTCTGATTTATATTCTCAGCTCCCGTTTCTCATTGCTGCCCTGTGCTGCCCATGTCGGGAGGAGATTTTATCCAGTAGCCTGGAACCTTATGGCCACTCACAAGTGACCATCCAGTTACAAAGTATTCCTCTGTTCTCACTTGAGAGATGCCTCAAATGCTGTGTGTCTTCTAACTGGTCATGTGCTTTCACCTGTTCGTTCTTTCATTGGACTTTTCCTCTCCAGCTTGGGAGACCACTTGCCACAGTTCTAACCATACTAGATTGGTTCTTGAATGATCTGTCAACATTCTGGCAATATTGCTATCTCTAATCCTTAAATAGTACATCTGCTTTAGACAAGTTGGAAGGATATGGTTTTTTGGGGAAGGATATAGGAAGAAGCTGAAGAGAAGAATCCAGAAGATAACTTACCTAACCTCCTGCAAAAAATCTCATTCAATATCCCTGAGGATTAAGGACAGATTTGAGGATGTGTGTGGGTTTTGAGTGTAAGGGCATATATCTTCATACTAATTATAGTAAGAAATGTTACAGGTTTTGTCTTATATTAATGGGAGCTTCTACCATGAAATATATATTCCATTTATAACTGCTTCAGTTTTTAGCATCTAAATTTTAGCACTTTATACACAAAATACTGTTACCATCTCTGATAGAAGAAAACCCACCTATAATGATGATTTTTAGTCTAAATATTGTCATTAAGGCATTTTCAAATCTACTTAAATGTTCAACTAATAATTTTGTAGGGAGTTGAAGGCAGTAAATAGAAGCTGGCATTACGGAAGGAGAATTTGGAATTAAGCCAATTCAATACAGCGATGGCTTATTTTAAGGAGACAACATTTTTCAAAGACAAGCTGTGTAATTATTTCCCGTGCTTATGCTAGCATATGGCCAGATGATGGTGGGATGATGTGTGTGCTGTGGCACTTGCAGTCCCTCTCTGTGGACACTTTCCTATCTGGTGTGCTGACCCTAGTATTGTTTTGTCTTCTGTTTCTTTGTTAATAGAATATCATTCTGCTCAATGTAAGCAATCCAGCCTTTGCCATGTGCCAGCTAAGTTGGTTGCAAGGAGGATGTGTCAGGGATTGTGCATCATAGACCTGTGTCCATAGTGGATTCAGATTTTTGCTGCTTTTCATACTCCATTCCTTCCTGTACAACTGAGTTTGACTTCCTACAGGCTCATTCTAAGACGCAGGTTGAAAATAATTTAGAGAGCACAGAAGGCTTGTTAGTGAGTCTTTCGTTAATGATGCATCCTCATCCTAGCAATTTTTGAGATGAGTAAATGCATGCTGAGAACGAAGATGTACTAACCTTGTAACCCATGACTTCAGACTCATTGGCTAATGGTTTCACAGGCTCCCAGCCCAGCGATACCTGCGAGCCTTGCTGCTCCCACCTGAGGTTGCTAGGTGCTTGACTGGGGGCTACAAGATAAAAAGTGAAAGTGGGAGTGAAAAAGTGAGTAGGATTCTTAAGTACATTTCTTCATTTAAATCCTTTTGAGTATTTCAGTCTTTTCACGTGGTTAGTAGTTGGCTGGCACTACAGGCTTCCTTCCAGCTGGAGTCCGATAAGGAGGGTTTTGCTCCAGGAGTGTCATTTTAATAGCTACTCTACTGAGCTTTTGAACTTGAATCTTTTTATCTCCCTTCTGTGTCAAAATCACTTAGTCTTGTTTCACAGGAAGATAACCTTTATCCACTGGGAATGCAAAATTTCCTGAGCTGGTTTTGGAATTCAGCTTTAAGCATCAAAGCAAGACGAGAAGTTAAAACTCCCTTTTGCCTGCTTATTACGTACCTCACGTGGCTTTCACAAAGGTGAAGAGAGATTTCTCTTTTTGTCTGAAACAAACAAAAAGCCCAGGCCACTTACGGGATTTCTTGGTGGTCGCACTCGCTTCACTGCTGGGTGGCCCATAACCAGCTCCATTGTAAGCCCTCACTGTGAAGTGGTACAAAGTATTGCCCTCTAATCCTGTCAGGATGACGAAGGACTCATTGCCCCGGGTCTTGACTGTTTCTGCTGTGTCTTCTTGTTCCATGTCTTTCCAGTAGCCAACCTGTCAACAGATTATCACATGACAAATTAATTTCAAAGTTTCTCCTGCGATGTCACTGCCTAAACTTCTTCTTGTATGGATGTTGGTGGAGGCCACCCCTAGAAGGAAATTGCCCATTTGACCCAGTTAACAGGTCTTACTGCTGAGGCACAAATGCAGTCAATGTAGCACTACAGGAGAACCCGGCAAAGCAACAGGAAGTGTGACCTTGTAGCCAGATGGCTGGAAAGAGCCAACAATGTGTCCTGAGAATCAATCAAAGACACTGCAGCTCTTTTGGGCTCATAGGTCAGCAGAGCCCTTTATCATTTATTCGAAACCATGAAACTAAATTTTCTGAGAGAGAGGCATGAATGATAGTTCCTTGTGGCCTTCACCTGAAGGTGAAACACCTAAGCCACGTCAGTTGAATGGAGAGGAGATAACCAAGCAGCCATGGCACCCTGAAGTGGTTAAAATTACAGAAGTAGTATTATTAGGATACATGAGGGAAGCAAAAAGAAACAGCTTTATTTACTTATTTATTTATTGGGATACAGGGTCTCTCTCTGTAGCCCAAGTTGACCTGGTATTTGCTATTTTGCCCAGGCTGGTCTCAAACTCGTGATCCTCCTGCCTCAGTCTCTTGACTACTGGGATTATAGGCATGTGCCATCATGCTCCATAAGAAACAGCTTTTTATGAAGCTTAGTTTGCATTGGGGTCATCTTTCCTGGTTAGGAGCTCATGGTGGCTGGTGTCATAACAAACTTGATTCCTTTGTGAGACTCAGTGTCTTTGTGAAGCTAAGGTTTAGCTCTGCTCACTGCTCACACACTAGAACTTAACCTTTCATTTTTGATTCATGAAAGAGTAGACTTCCTTCCTGACACCTTCATTACTGTGATGAATGTAGTGGATCAATGCACCCATTTCATCCTCCTTCAGGTGCTTCATTTACTGTGGGGTCTAGAGGGCCAAACACATTTTTAGTTTCTCTTTCAGCCCAGGTTGCTGGTGTACAATGTGGGCAGTGAAGAACTTGCTGGGAGCTTGGAGATATTCAGAAGTATTGCTACTTTTGGTTATGACACAGGAAGTCATTGTAGAATCTGCTCTCAAGAATGAATGTGTGCGTTACCATGACATAGTAGGGCTGTGACCATCCTACCTTTGGCCAGAGGCAAAGGGAACAAGGAATGGGAAGAGGAGGATGGAAGTTACAAACTGCAGTTGCACTTCATGAAAATAGGACTCTGATCATTAGAGTCCTAGTGACTCTTTTATTACTTCAAATGTATTTATACATTTATACATATGAAATGACTTTAGCCTCTTCCCTTCTGATATTTAATATAAAGTGTATAATCGGCAGGTTGCTTTCTCACGCAGCTCCTTAGAGGAGGAGCAAACTTGGATTCCGAGATGGACAGACTGATTGAAAGGACTTTCTTTGGTTTTCCCCTTTTGGAGAAAGGGTGATTACATTTTTTAAAAGACTTTATTAATATATAATAGCTGTACAGGGGAATACATTGTGATATTTACATATATGTTCAAAATATATCTTAGTTGGATTTCCCCACTCCAACATTGTCACTCTCCCCCTCTACTTCTTAGAACAATTTCAACAGGTTTCGTTCTTCTATTTTTCCATATGAATACAAAACATATCCACCATATACACCCTCATTCCCCCTTTCCTTACGCCCTCCCCCTCCCACTGGTACCACCCTAGAAAAATTTCTTTTTTAAAATTAAGTGTATATTGATAGTCCAAGGGGGTTTTGCCTTGGTACTTCAGGTCTGCATATATTTTAATGTCTAATGGACACATCTACGTTACATTAGTATGTAACATTGCTTTTACTACTTGATTCTTTTGGGGAACTGTAGAATGGAATGTGTAGATGTTGAGTAACCAAAGGCATGGAGCACATTAGTTTCCAACATGGCTTCACTCTCATTTCAGCCTTTTCACCCCGAGGAAGATGGAAAGCTAAGCACCATAAGTGTTAGGCTTTCTTGCATGGAGGAAACTGGACGTGCTTTAGGTTCAGCCAGGCACAGGCAGGTGCAAGAGATGTGAGATGAGTCACCCTTTGCCACTGCTGCTTTCCTGCTAGCAAGCACAGTAGTGGAGGTATTGCTCCTTCTGTCCCCTGCAGCAGCACTAATGCCTGTCTCATCGCCTAGCCACTGGATCTAAGGAAGTCAAGAAGCAGGGCACAGGGCAGTCTTCTTGCTGGTGCAAATCATAACAGGAATGGTGGGATTCTGGAACTGGCAACAATTGTAGAGTCCTCACCATGAGGACAGCTTCCTCAATGTCACACCAGACCGGTCATGGTGGCTTCCTCACCATGACAACATCATGGGTTCCTGCAGCCTGTGGTGGTCTGCCTTTAGAAGACTTGAGTCTCATCTTTTATGGCTTGATCCCATAGATTGACCTTGAGGGCTATTCTTGAAACATCACCCTGCACTCTGTTAATCCAACTCTCTCAATTATTTTGTAAACCATTTAGCACCTGTCATAAAACACTTCTTGCTTAGGGTAATTTACTTTCTCATAACTGAGCTCTGCACAATAGCTCTGTGTAGATCTCTAATGTATATATGAAAGAGACTAATAAAATGGTTAAATCCTACTTTTCAGCCCTGTCTCCCCACTGAATTGAAAAAGCATATAACAGAGTGACTGAACTTCAGAAAATTGCTTTTTTAAAGCTGGCAGCCTCTAACACAGTATTTTATATGCTGCTGGCCCCATTATTCCCAATTCCAAGAACTGGCTTATCTTGCTGGGTCTCTGAGCATATTTTTAATGGGAAAGAAACTAAGTTATTTTGAAGCTACGAAATTGGCTGAGAAGTTGTCAGAGGAACAAATGCATACTTTCCTTTCCAGTGATATATCTGACTTCCTGGTCTCGTCAATATTCCTTAACCAGTTACATTATGTTAAGAATAATTAAATACATTTCGAGGGAGCTCAGTTTGATTAAATAGACAAGTTATAGATTTTGGTGCAGATATAGATTTTTAACACAAATTCTGTATTTCTAAATATTGAATATTTAATGTTTTGATTAGTTACCACAAGACTGTACATTCCCAGTAAAATATTAACTGTTTGTTAAGTAACTAATTGTGAGAAAAAATTCTGTTTATACCACTTAAAACCTGGAGGTTTAGATTCCTCACTGAGAAATCTAAAAACTCATTAAACATGTGTACATATGTGTGTAAATACAAAAAATGAGACCTGTTGAGACTATTCTAGGAATGGGGGTGGGGGGATGGGAAGCAGTGGAAGGGGTGAATTCAAGTACGATATATTTGATACATTGTAAGAACTTTTGTAAATGTCACAATGTATGTCTGCCCAACAAAACAATTTAAAAAACACAGAAATACTCTATCAGTTCTTAGAATCTAGACGCTTTATAGGTAATGGCTCTCAACATAATAAATTTACCACTTTTGAAAAAAAATTATTGGCAGTACTGAGGTTTGAACTCAGGACCTGCACTTGCTAGGCAGACATTCTGTCATTTGAGCCACAACTCTAGTCCTTTTTTCTTTAGTTATTTTTCAAATCGGGTCTCACATATATGCTCTAGCCAGTCTGGACCACCATCCTATGTATGCCACCTGCGTAGCTAGGATGACCGGCACACACCACCTTGTCCAGGTTTTATTGGTTGAGATGCAGTCTTGAGAATTTTTGCACGGGCTCATCTTGGACCATGATCTTCTTGATCTCTGCCTCCCAAGTAGCTAGGATTATAAACTTGAGCCACTAAGCTGGGCTTCATTTTTTTCTAGCATATATATTTAAAAAAATTTAAAAGAGCGGCAAATTCATGGTGAAATCACAATTATTTACTTCTTGATGTGAGAGAGAATTAAAATGGAGTTAAGTATAGTTTCTTTGTAACATCAGTTTCTGTTTAAGAATCATGAAAGTATTTACAAATCACACCTTTTAAACTGGAAACGTTCTTCATTCTGTTTCTTAGACATTTCATAAACCCACAAACTTGGAATTTTATGTGAAATCATACGTAATGAAGTTAAAAACATTAAAAAGATATTCACATTTAAAATTAGAAGCACATACAAACTACTATGTTTTATTTCTGTCATATAATTGTTTTCTTTTTTGGATATACATATATATATATATTTTATCAACATTATAATTGCACACAGATGTTTTTGCATTTTAACAACATTCTTTCATGTAACATCTTATTTAACTACTATCCTATTATGGGACGTCTGGAGAGCTTTCAGCTTTTGCTCTTCATGGATATATCATGTACCCCCTTTCCTATTTATTAGATTAATTCCCAAGAATAGACCTCAGAAAGGAGATTATGGGTTCTAAAGTTTAGAAAAATTTTTGGTACAAAAATGCCACACCGGTTTTCACAAACAGTTTGTGCTAATTTTTGTTTCCAAAAATGTATAAATCTAGGAAATTCACCATATTGTTGTGAGTTCTGGGCAGATCAGGGGTTTGAAACAGGCTTATATATTGGAGTTTCACTTTTGGTATGTGTAGGCTGCATATGATGGGAAAATTTCTTAACCCGTGAATTTCTGTATCTTGTTTATAAAACAGGCAAAATAGGACTTACCTTGGTTTTATGAATTATTTTTAGACAAGTTCCTATTGTTCCACTATTTGAACTATTCTGTTTTCCTATTCTGATTTTTGTTACCTATAAGCATTTGTTTTTTAGCCTTCACATTATTTTGATTTTTGTCGCCTAAAAATGAGTTTTCTTTAAGTTGAAATAATACATAATTTTATTAGTGTTAATCAGGAGGTACAAATCGTGAATCATCCAATACTTTAAGCTGGATGGATCTGAACCTCAGTCACAGGACAGCTCTTCTGGGGAGAACTTCTTCCGTCCCAGTTGATTCTCCAGGATGACAACTGCTCGAGCTGTGCAGATGGTGTAGTTAATCTGTGATGTGGGGTTCCGTGGTGTCCATGGCACACATAATCCAGTTGCCGTGCACGAACCCGCGGACTCTAAAATCATGAGCTGATGACCAAGGATGAGTTGTAAACTGGCCCCTTTCCCGGTCTTCACTCAGATACATAAAATCATTAAGGAATTCCTCCTAAAATGTTTCATCCCATTTCCCCACGTTTTAAAAAAGACTTTAATTTTTAGAGCATTTTCAGGCTCCAGAAGATAGAGAGGCAGGTGCAGAGACCACCATGCTTCCCCACCTCCACAGGCCTCCTTCCCACCCCCACCAGAGCAGTAAATTTGCTACAATGGGCGAACCTACACTCAGATGTCATTTTATCCAATTTTTATTACTTGTTAGATCTTGACTTTTTGGGGGGGAGGACTAGGGTTGGAACTCAGGGCTTTGTGTACTTCTTAGGTTTTAAAAAATACAACCCTTTTCTTAGCTCGTATAGTCAGTCAGTCATTCTCTGTCTTTAATTGAACTCAAAAACCCTCATTCAATATTGTATTCCTTTTTAGTAGGTATTGCTGTACTACTTACTATGTAGAAGAAAAATCTCTTTTAATTTTTACACCCTTGAAAGTAACTTTGTTTATTTTAGGAAACTTAACAGAGTTTTTCTTTTCCTTGTTTTTCTTCCCTTACCCGCCCCCACCCCAGCCCAGTACTGAGGTTTGACCTCCCATCCTCAGAACTGCTAGGCAGGTGTTCCCCCATTTGAGCCACTCCCTCTCCCTACTTACAGTACCTTAAAAAATCAAAACATGTTGAAATGCAAAAATTTTATTAGGCCTTGAATTATTAAACTTATTAATTTGATGATCATTTGAAATATTTTTGAGTATGTATCACTTGAGTGTGCATTCACCTATAAGCAACTTATTCCTAGTTGTGAGTCACAGTAGACATGAAAGTTAAAGCACTAGATAATGGACACAAAACAGACAAGCAAACGTGTAACTGTGGTTTTGAATAAGCACGGCATGGAAAGGTGCACCCTGAGAAGTCTACCATGGGGAGAAGACTTGAGTGTGGAATGGCTGCCAGGGAAGTCTTGTAGAGCAGAGTTGAGTTGAAGACTGAGGGATGAGCCAAGCAGGCGATGATAGAGGGAAGGCAGAGGTGAAGTGTGTGCAGTGTGGAGAGGGAAGCTTCGGACATATGAAGGCCCAAGAAAAGTCCAGTTAGAGCTGTGGGGGAAGGGAGAGTGTGGCACAACTTAGTGGAGACACAGGTGGCAGGCTGAGTCAGTAGCAGTAGTAGTTGCCCGTGTTCAGGGGCTAGGGAGTAATACAAAATATGTCCTGGCAGCAAGTCTTATGCATCAAAAACTCTTAGCAGGAGTATAGGTGGGAGGGTGTGTGAGACATGGTCAGATTTGTGTTGAGAAAAGAAACAGCAATCATAATTTTGTTTGTTATAAACATAAATCAGATCACTCTTGTGCTATTAGGATGGGGTTCCTATAGCATGTAGGATAAATTCCAAACTCCTCACCATGGCTTACAGGGCTGTGCCTGCTGGGGTCTCTGCATAGGTCCACAGCCTCACCTTCCATCTCACCTTGTTGTGTTTGCACCAACTTATTGGAGAGCAGACCTCACACTTTCAATCCAGTGCTTGGTGTAGAGCTTTGAGCTTTCAGGACCTGCTGCTTGAAGGTTCCTTTCACGGCTTCTCCTCCTTTTCCTCCAGATCCCAGCTTAACTGAGAAGCCTCCATGGCCATTTCTCTAAAGAAACCACCCCTTCCTAAGCAACTCTCTCATATCATGCTGAGTTAATTATAATTATTATTATTTATAATTATCACTATAAGAAATTGTCCTCGTTTACCTGTTTGATCCTTTGTTTTAGGATGGAATAGAAAGCCAGTATTTTTTTCTTAGTGAGTAATTGCTTGTAACTTGAACAACAGAGAGGGAAGGCCAAGCGGGCACAGGTAGAGTGGTCAGGAGCCATTGCTGGAGTCTAGGTCAGAGATGAGGGTAGTGTGCAGTGCTTCTGGTGGTGGACATAGGGAGGTGTGTGCAGTCAAGAATACAAGAACGTGAAAGCAAGATTCTGGTTGAAGGGGTAGTTATGGAGATGACAAACGGAGTTCTTAAGATTTTTAATTTCTTGACACGCCATAGGATTTGTTTATCTTTTTAAGACAGGGATTTTTGGGGGGAGGATGGGTTGTTTTGTTTGGGGATTTTTGTCCACGTATTGTTTTTTCATTGTTATTTCAAATGTTCTATCTTCTTGGTAGACACCTGTTTATGGACCAGAGTTTTTCTTGTCCTTTGTGTCTACCATCTTCTCTCTCACCTTAGCACTTAAGTTTCTTACTTATTTGCTCTGCGTTCTGGGATTACTTCTCAGGTTTGTTCTCTGAAGCACCAGTTTAAATATTCAGCAGTCTCAAGTTTGCATCTATTGCTTCCAATGAATATTTTATTTTAGTGACTTTGGTTTCGATTTTATTACATTCTCTTCATATGCTGAACTATTCTTTAAATATGAAGACCATTCGTGTTTGTCCCACAGAGTTTAGGACCATATGTTTAAAGTTTTTCTTCTGATCTATAAAAAAAATCTTTTATAGGAGAAAGAAGTCATACTCTTTCCATTTCTTTCCTTCTTTGAAAGATTTTTCTACTGTCTAGATCACCCTTGTATCTTACCCACCTGATTTGCAGGTGAAAAGGTAAAAAGCAAGGAACTGAAGGCTTATTTGAAAGGGGAAACCAGCATCCCTGGGCAGTACCAGACCTGGACTGTGCTGTGCAGGTTGATGCAGGTGATTGGTTGTCAGCGTAAGCCTCCAGACTCTACAAAGAAATCTACTCAGGCCTGAGCTGAGAGACATCTGTGGTGTGCAGTTTGTTTCACTGAAGCAAAGATAAAGGAGAAGGAGGCCAGAGGCTATTTCATTGCTTGCTTGAACCTAGAAAATGGGAATTTGAGGCTGGGTCATTGCACAAAGATGAAAGAAAAGAAAACATAGAAAGCACTATAATGATTTTGTTTCAGATCACTCACTGTGATTGCAGTGAGGATTGTCTCTTTCCTCATGGCTTCATGGATGCTTGAAGGGGAATTAAGGAAAGCTGGGTTTACATGTTTCCATTCAGTTCACTGTCATTCCTAAATACAAAAGTCACAATTAATGTAAACTGAAGATAGAAGGCAGACCTTCCACTGCTCGCCAGCCTTCTCTTCCTATCTTCACCTTCAGATGCTCTCTAAATGCTCTGAATGTTTTCCTGTGAATGCTTCCATTGACTTTCACACCCTTCCTGCCTTATGCAACATTGATTCCCAGCATATTCTTCTCCCAGGATTTCAAAATCCTGTACATGGGGAATGCATTTCCCATGGAAGTTGCATTTGTTTTGCTTGGCAGGGTCCCTGCTAGCCCCAGTTCAGTCCATCTCCCTCTGCTAATCTCTGGAGTGTAGCCTAGGGTGTAGTTATTAAGTTGGCTCTTCCCAGTCCATACTCTGAGCTGTGCTGGCAGTCAGCGTGGTGATTAGATTGTATGCATATAAGTTGTTTTGTGCCCAGAGGTAATTTTATCACAAAGGACACAATGTAGTGATCAAATCAAATAAATAAACAATGCTTAGTTAAACTTTTGAATATGTATGAGGCAGATCAATAGTGATTAGAGGATATGAGGCAAGTTTAAAATGCAATAGAACATAATAATTGATATCACTTATTAAATAAATTTGTATTTACTTTTCTGAGATGTTATTTCTAGTATCTAAAAACATACTAAAGAAAATTGGCTGTAAAAGATCATAGAATTTGTTCTTAAAACGTATAGTTCAGTATAGGTTTTCTGTACATTAGTTTCCTTCTTAAATGACCTAAAAAGGAATACATTTAATACAGAAAATTCTGGGAGCATTTTATTACAACTAATGTGTTTGAGTATGTTTTGTGGTATGACCTGTAAACATAATAGTCTAATAAATGCTTAATTAAGTGAAAGAATAAAAGTTTTAAACTAAAAGTTAATAGTTTAGGTAGAAAAATATTGACCTTGAAAAAAATGAAGTACTTAGTCATATTATGTGCTGTTTACATATAGCTGGGGGTGGAGCATCTGGAGATTCATACTTGGTGTATTTACTAGAAAAGAGTAAGAATGAAAATCAGTGCTCTATCCATCTTTAGATGTTTGAAAAAGAACAGTACATTTTAAACCCAAAGGGAGAAAGAATGGTAGGTTAATGATAGGAGCAGTACTTAATTCATTGGGAAACCAAAGAAAATTTTAAAAACCAAAGTTAATTTTTTGTAAAGACTCAAAATTTTGTAAATTATTTTGATCAAGAGTGATTGAAGGAGGTAAAAGGAAGGGAGAAGAGGTGGTGTGGGGGGCAAGAAGGCATATACAAAGAAAATAGTAACACAAATCGGAGGGCTGTTAAAGAGATATTGGTAGAAACCTGGAGGAGTAGAGTAGTCATACAAACTCTGCCCCAGATGAGAATTAAAAAATCTTGGCAAACATCTGAAAGCTGGGTAGAGTTTGCCCTTGAAAAGCTGAAAATGCAGCAGGTATGAATTGTGTGTGTGTGGCTGTTTCGTTTGGGGATTCTTCCAATCCCTTTGGCTAAGGTGGAGAAAGACTGGAGGGCAGCCTTGCCAGTTGGAGTGGTAAAGGAGGCTTAGTGCAGAAAAACCCAACTCTGAGTTTGAACCTTGTTTAAATCCTTGGCTGAATAATGAATTATGACTGCCAAGGGGGAAATACTGGGGGACCTGGTAAGTGATGTGGGCAGAGGCCAAGAGGAACCTTAAAGACAGAATTGTATTAGCTGTGCTTTCTGAGTTTGCTGCTTTTAAAAAAGTGAATGTACTCTGTAGTCTACATGTCCTCAGGAAGCAGAAAGATGGCAATTTTAAAAGTTTAGATAGTAGAGATTACTTTTTCTGAATTATGTTTGGTGACATCATGTAACTTCTGAGATTTGCTTCCAAATTACTAGGAGGATTAAAGAGATTATTTACTAATTCATAATTGTTGAATGTTGAGTACATAGAAATCCATTACACAGTGTGTGTATTCCACATATTTTTAAATATTTTGTAATACAAAGGAAATGAAAAAGTTAACAAAAACAAGGATGGTATTTATAATGCCATGAAAAATAAAGACAAACCTAAGAACAGATCTGCAAAATCTATATTGACAAAGATCAAAGACTTAAATGAAGCATTATACCATGATCACGAATTACGAATTTAAGCTTGTAAAATAGATAATTTGTCTGAAATTGCACTACATAGCTAGTACTTTTCATAATAGACCCAGCTGGAATGGCCTTCGTATACACAAACCACAACGGATGAGCACCCTGTGGAATACTCATGCAATATGGTTTGGGAGACACCAGGAACTCTAGGCACACGGAATGATATGGATGAATCTTAACTTTATACTGTAGAGAGAATATTATAACATAAAACAGAAAACACCACATCGGTTCATTCCGAACATAGCAAAAGCAATTAGTGTGGTTAGAATTCAGGCTGGTGTTTTATTAAGAGGCGACTGTAGGAGATGAGGTGCCTCAGTTTTGGAAATGTTCTGTGTCATGTGACCTGGATTGTGGCTGCACAGTGCATTTACTCTTTAGTAAATACATTAACCACTCATTTATGAATTGTGCACTTTTTTATCTGTAGATTTTTTTTAAAAAGCCTTGCCTTTCAGGAAATAGTCTCAACCATTTAGTACTAGGTCATTAGTCTGTTAATAATTGGCGTTCTTAGAATGCTATCTCTGTCTTTTGTGAAGCTTCTGTTTTCTTCTGTGCTCAGTGCTTTCTAAAGTATCTCCATTTGCTGGTGCACTGACTGGCCTGCCTCCGTGTCCATTCAACACTCGCTGAACTGGTACTTCTGTGTCACAAGTGCATTGCAGGTGCTTAAAATACAAAGCTAGCCTTCAATAGGAAAGTTCTGTTGCAATTTAGTAATTCTCAAATGAGTTCTTCTAAGGAAATATCAACAAAAACAAGCATTTGTACAATAAAATTAAGGGATTGATGTTGATATTTGTGGTCTCACTTTTTGTCTGGAAGCTTTGTGTACATACTGTGCGTGGTGAGATAGAGGGTGAGACTGCAGATGGACACTTCACTACCTCCTGCTCTGAGGGCTGTGATGAGGGACAAGAAAAGGCCTGGTGAGAGGTGGTGAAGTTAACTCGCATCTGCACTGAAGACTGAGTGAAAAAAATGGGGAATACTGCTGAAGGACATCACCAGTACTTTTTTGGTTCTTTGTGTGGTAAAACCATCTATTTAGCCAAATGGTCTACTATTCCTGAAAATAAAATGATTTATATATAAAATTTCAGTAGAAAAATAATTTTAAAGTGATTTGGGTTAAAGAATTTCCTCCATGAAGCCTGGCATCTAGATTAAAATGAAACAAGCAGAAAACTGAGTGATTAATTGCAGTCTGAAAGAACTCTACAGAGTCGCCTTTCAATAGAACCAGGAAGGAACAAGTCAAGCAACTGAAATATTATTTAATTTTTTGATCTACTGGTATAAAAAAAAAGTTTTAGTTAACCTCACAGTCTATGAAGGTGACCCAGAAAGAAAGTGTAACGATAAAAATATGAAAGCCGATGTCAGTCCAGAGAGTTTCCAAAGAGAAATATCAGAAATGGCACCTTGTTTTCGCTTTGCGGCTTTGTTTTTTGTATTATTTTTGTGTATTCATAATGAAAAGCAGAGAGACTCCATAAACAGCTGCTACCCACACACATATGGGAAAGCAGTCTTTGCTTTAGCCTTTTGGAAACTGGTTTTATTGCAGTTTTTTCCCCTTTAACTTTTATCTGAAATTCCCATTTTCACCCACATATAGATCCTCCCTCCCCTGACACACAAATTAGATGCAATCTGTTAGCATGAGTTATTGTCAGACAGCAATGAGGTCCATTTGTTTCTGTCTCCTGCTCTGATGCTTAGAGTCAGATCATAAAATAAAGAACGGGAGCAATCGTGTCCCGTCCCCCCTTAAGAAATCTCCACCACAACTTATTTTATAAAACAAAACACAATTCGTGTCTTTTCAGTGCAATCAATAAGCGGAAATGGCTTTAGTGACATGTCTAAAATGAACTCCTAAGTTACACATCCTCTGGGAGTCTGAAAATGAACACATGCAAGTCCAGCACATGGCCCTAGAAAAGGAGCTGCTAGGGTGCCTTTTAGTGACCAGGGGAAACGGAATGAATTGTTTTGTCTTTAAGCAGGGGGTGGGGGGGTGGGGTGGCATGGGAGGTATGACAGAGAGGTGGCACAAACAATGTATACACATGCAAATAAATGTAAAAACTATAAAATAAAAGGAGAAAAAAAAATAACCTCTAAAAAGTTCAGAATTAAAACTCTTGCCCCAAATACTTGCTTGTCCCTCTGCTACAAAAAAATGCATTGATACTTGTTGTTAAACTGTTGTTAAACTATTAAAAATAAGTTACTAATTCTTCCAAAAAGAGTAGAAGAAAAGCAGACACCATAGACTTGGAAACCATCGGGCGGGGGGGGGGGGTCTTTGTTCAATAGGCAGAATACACAATATAATATTTAAGAAAACTTTGTTATTTGACTCAGTAAGTGCAAATTTTTTATTCAGTATTATTTTATTTAGGAAAATGGAAGACATTTTAGGGACAGAAGTATGTGCTCATGCAAAGAGAAATGTCAGCCCATATAGGGCACGGGGCATGGATTTAGTCTCACTAATGTTTCTTAGGATTGGGGTGCTAAGGAATCCTAGGACTGTTATGAACACAGGAATTGTATTGTTCCAATGTCATTCTTTTTTTGTGTGTGTGTGTACATTAATTTCCCATAAACCTCTCCAGGTATTCGATGGTGAACTTTTTGAGAAAGGAATGGATTTTATCAACCTGTACATTTCTAGTGCCTAGCACAGTACTTGACTGATGAAATAGATGAGTGGAGGGATGAAAACAGGAATCATCTCAAACCCCAATATCACAATTTCTTTGATCTTTCTTGGAAAATTAGAGAAAAGATGATGAAATTTGGCCATATCCTTTATTCTCTTTTCTTGCCAGGCTGACATCTGCTCTGAATTTGTGTGCTCATAAAAGTCCTGGTTTGCTCTGAAAAGCCTGAGGGACACAGCTCTGGGAGGCAAGGATTACCATTCATAGGACACTTCAGTGTTGGTGGGTCCATAAATCCAAGACAGACCCTAATAATTTACTTGCATGGGCCAATGACAGAGATGGCAGTCCAGATGGGAGAGCTGTGGTTATTCATGAATCAACACTGTTCAATAAATACAGCACATTTCCAACTTTCAGTCATGCTGCCTGTCACAAGCTAGAAAATCTCACGTCTCAATGTCAGTGCTTCCTACTTTCAGTCTCTGCAGCCATAAGATCTCAAGAAACTTATAAGTAGCTAAAATTCTCAAATGAGTTGTTCCAAGAAAATGTCAACAAAATTGTTCAAGTTTTATAAAATATAATATAGGTGGGTTGATGTCTACATTTGGGATTCCACAGTATCTGTTCATTTCTGGCTTGAGAGGTTGTACCATCCTTAGAGAGGGCAGTCTCACTGATTACTTAGAAGTGAAAACAGATGACAGTGCTAAACTGTCCTCAAATTTTGCAGCATTAAGGACGAAGTCTCAGAGTCTGAAGACTGTCACCATTCTCACCCTGTGGTTTTGCACAATTGTTCTTATCTTAATTTCCTTGTATTAGATGGAGCAGTTAGGCAACTTAATGACAAAAGTCAGTGACTATTTGATTTAAATTAATTGGTTAATGTGTTTGAAAACGTTGAGTCAGTTGCAAGTAAAAATCCATGGAAGTCAAAATTCTAGGTATGCTATTTCTTAAATGGATTATAATGTAATGGGAGATTCCTTGTGAGGGCAATAATGACACATGTAAAAGGATATTGACAGACGGTATCGGAGACAGCCTCAACTGAGATCCTTATGCTGGTCTATAGGACTATACCAGGGAACAGAATGGCAAAACCCTCAGGTCAGGAGCCATCTGTAGTTCAGGTCAAGACCTCAGTTTAGGATTAAAGCTAAAACCAGAACACAGAACATCAGCCCAAGAAAATAGAAACCATCTTTCTTCCTAGACTGGACTTTATAAGGACGGGGACTTGGCTTATTTCACTTATTGTAAATAGTAAACATTAGCGGAGTACATTCTCAGCCATTAATTATAGTGAAGTTATGCCGTTTTCTGGAAGATGAATGGAATTGGGGACCATCTTGTTAACTAAAATAAGCCAGCCACACAAAGACAACTGTCACATGTTTTCTCTCATTTGTGGAAGCTAGTGGGAAACAAAACAAAACAACCAAGGTCGTGAAAGTAAGACAGGGAAGAAAAAGGGAAAGGGAGGAGGGGAATAAGAAAGAGTACTAGAGGGGATGAATATGGTCCAAATACATATATGCAGTTAGTGAGGTGTCATGATGAAACCCCTTACATACAATTTAATATGCACTAATAAAATTGTTGAGTAATTAAATAATGAGATTCAGGTGAAACCTACAGGAAGCGAGACCAGAGGCATATGAGGTGAAGATTCTCCTGACAAGCCCACATCACAATTACAGTAAGGCTGCAGCTAATTCAGACTGACAGTCACTTAGAACTGGGGAGGGAGAAGCCGGAGATGGAGATGGGGGAGGGGGGTCAGAAAGGGTGGGAGAGCTTCCCAGACTTTATTGCACCTATGTCAATCTGATCTCTAGAGGGTCCTTGCTAGCAAGCAGCCCCTCCATTAGAAGAAGAGCATATAGCAGGGTTTCAGAAGCAAGTGAGTCACAGGTTGGGTTCAGGTTTACTATCAGGTGGAATGCGTGGAGGGGTCACCATTGGTAATACCATGTCACGTATCCCAGAGAAATGGTGTCAATACTGACGTGGCAGAGGCATATGTCTGACAGAAAGCATATTCTAAAAGGGTACAAATCTGTGCACATGAGGATTCCAAGATGGTGGCTAGAGGGAGGAAGCAGAAAGCGACCCTCCTATAGTGAAATCTTGGAGACGCTGGAGACACACTTTGCAGGCATAATCACCGAGAAAAGGCATAACTTTGACCCCTCCACACCTCCTGCCGGCACAGAGCATTTCCACTTCACGTTAAATGGAGAAACGAGGAGGGCCCCCGGGGCTGCCAGTGGCCAGCGCCCATACGGCTTGGGAAGACGCAGACCAGGTGAGCTTGGCGGTACTGCGGTAGCCCCACAGACAAGCCTGGGCCAGAGCAGCATAGCCCCCTGGACAGACTGACCCCCACCCAGGAAAAAAAGAGAAACTGAGTAATAAGCAATAAGAACAGTTAAGACACGCTGGAAAGAGGGTGGGGCGCCCCTGAGCGCTGAAGATTGGGGGAAGGGAATCCTTCCCGGGACTGTAAATAAACAAGCCGGGCGGGCCGGAGAGGCTCTGGCGGGAGCGGGGCGCACACCCATCAACCAGGAGCGGGGAAGCTTGTGAGAGGAGGGAAGACCCACTTCCCACGTGAACTGTAAACAAACATGGCGGCCGGCAGGAGCAGCAGCACCGCCCAGTAAGCAGGAGCAGGAAAGCTTCTGAAAGTGGCAGTGGGAGGAAAACTTCAGAGGAGAGGGGGGAAGACCCACCTCCCACATGAACTGTAAATAAACACACAGGCCCAAGAATGCGAGTGCAGTGTTACCTTTCCCAGTGCTTGGAAAGGGGAAAGCCTGTAGCAGAGGCTCCCGCACAGGAGAACTCTGAGCAAACAAAGCCTGTGGGACCAGGTGAGTGCTAAGCTCACCCCAGAGATCTGCATAAATAACGCCGCCAGCTACAGGCTGAGAGCAGCAGGCAGGCAAGCCACAGTTGCAGATACCACTCTCAGAACTGCCTCCAGACGCTTTTTTTTCTTTTTCTCCCTACCTTTGATGAGAGAACCGAATTTGATTTTCAATCCTCTCTCTGTCTCTCTAATGTCTGTTCAGCTTACTGTCGATTAGTACACTAACACTCCCTGTTTATACCTTTGAAACTCTCTTGTCTGATACCTTGTTCTGCTTTCTCCCTCTTGTCTGTATATTTGTTTTCCCCTTTTCTTTAACTTCTTGCTTTCCATCTCAGCTCACTCTTCCATTCTAAATATTACCATTGTTATTATTACAAGCTAGAAAATACTTAATTACACACAGTACAGGGACAGTAACAACACCAAGGACAATGACGGGAAGACAGAAAAAACAGGGAAACCAGTTTCCCTACAGCAAAAAATTAGTACAGGAACCAGAGGGGAATGAAGAGAACAGAAACTCAGATCCAGACTCCAACAAAATGAAGATAAACTATGCCAAAGGACCCAATGAAGCCCACAAGAATAATTTAAAAGAAGACATACTACAAGTACTCAATGAGAATTTTATAGAGATGATACTGGACAGGGTCAACCAAAATGTACAGGAGATTCAAGAAATTCCAAGACAATAACAATAGAGTATTTGAAAAAGCAAAAGAAGAAATAAAGGAAACCATAGAAGCACTGTATAAACACCAAAGTGAAAGAACACAATGAATAAACGGATAAATGAACTCAGGACAAAAATAGACAACAATAAAGAAGAAAACTGCCAGGATATTGAAAACCTCAGAAAAAAGAACGAAACAGAACTGCAGAACAAAACGGAAGGCCAATCCAGCAGAATAGAACAAACAGAAGACAGAATCTCAGAACTTGAAGATGAAATGGTAATTAAAGGAAAAACTGAAGAACTATTAATTAAACAACTCAAGACCTGTGAAAAGAAAATGCAAGAACTCACTGACTCCATCAAAAGACCAAACTTGAGAATCATGGGCATCGAAGAAGGAGAAGAGGTGCAAGCGAAGGGAATGCGTAATATATTCAACAAAATAATAACGGAAAATTTCCCAAATCTAGAGAAAGATATTCCCATACAAATGCAAGAGGCCTCCAGGACACCAAACAGACCAGATCAAAATAGAACTACCCCACGACATATCATCATTAAAACAACAAGTTCAGAAACTAAGGAAAGAATACTGAAGGCTGTAAGAGAGAAAAAACAAGTAACATACAAAGGTAAACCCATCAAAATCACAGCAGACTTCTCAACAGAAACATTAAAAGCAAGAAGAGCGTGGGGTGAGATCTTCCGGGCACTGAATGAAAATAACTTCAACCCCAGGATACTCTAACCAGCAAAGCTATCATTCAAAATAGATGGAGCAATAAAAGGCTTCCATGATAAGCAGAAACTAAAACAATATGTGACCACAAAGCCACCATTACAAAAGATTCTGCAAGGGATCCTGCACACAGAAAGTGACACCCAACTTAACCATGAAAAGGCAGGTAGCACCAAACCACAGGATAAGAAAAAGCAAGACAGTAGAGAGTAACATCAAGTTAGGTACACACAATCAAACCTTCAAACAACTAAGACAACTAAATGGCAGGAATCACCACATACCTATCAGTACTAACGCTTAATGTTAATGGACTTAATTCACCCATCAAAAGACACCGTTTGACAAAATGGATTAAAAAAGAAGATCCAACAATTTGTTGCTTACAGGAGACTCATCTCACCGACAGAAATAAGCATATGCTTAGGATGAAAGGCTGGAAGAAGATTTACAGCCAATGGCCCCCGAAAACAAGCAGGAGTGGCAATACTTATCTCTGACAAAGTAGACTTCAAACCTACATTGATCAAACGAGATAAAGAAGGACATTCCATACTAATAAAAGGGGAAATAGACCAAAAGGAAATAATAATCATCGATCTGTACGCACCCAATGTCAACGCACCCAATTTCATCAAACATACCCTGAAAGACCTAAAAGCATATATTAACGCCAACACAGTGGTTGTGGGAGACTTTAACACTCCATTATCATCAATAGATAGGTCATCCAAACAAAATCTCAATAAAGAAATCCAAGATCTAAAATATGCAATAGATCAAGTGGACCTAGTAGATGTCTACAGAACATTTCATCCAACCTCTACACAATATACATTCTTTTCAGCAGCCCATGGAACCTTCTCCAAAATAGATCATATCCTAGGGCACAAAGCAAGCCTCAGCAAATATAAGAAAATAGAAATAATACCATGCATACTATCTGACCACAATGCAGTAAAAGTAGAACTCAACAACAAAAGTAAAGACAAAAAACATGCAAACAGCTGGAAACTAAATAACTCATTACTTAATGAAGAATGGATCATCGATGCAATAAAAGAGGAAATTAAAAAGTTCCTGGAAGTCAATGAAAATGAAAACACAACCTACCGGAACCTATGGGACACAGCTAAGGCAGTCTTGAGAGGAAAGTTTATAGCCATGAGTGCATATATTAAAAAGATTGAAAGATCCCAAATCAATGACCTAATGATACATCTCAAACTCCTAGAAAAACAAGAACAAGCAAATCCCAAAACAAATAGAAGGAGAGAAATAATAAAACTAAGAGCTGAAATCAACGAAATAGAAACCAAAAAAACCATACAAAGAATTAATGAAACAAAAAGTTGGTTCTTTGAAAAAATAAACAAGATCGATGGACCCCTGGCAAACCTGACTAAAATGAGGAGAGAAAAAACCCAAATTAGTAGAATTAGGAATGCAAAAGGGAAGATAACAACAAACACCATGGAAGTCCAGGAAATCATCAGAGACTACTTTGAGAACCTATATTCAAATAAATTTGAAAATCTAAAAGAAATGGACAGATTTCTAGATACATATGATCATCCAAAACTGAACCAAGAGGATATTAATCACCTGAATAGACCTATAACACAAAATGAAATTGAAGCAGCAATCAAGAGTCTCCCCAAAAAGAAAAGTCCAGGACCTGATGGATTCTCTGCTGAATTCTATCAGACCTTTAAAGAAGAACTGATACCAACCCTCCTTAAACTGTTCCACGAAATAGAAAGGGAAGGAAAACTGCCAAACACATTTTATGAAGCCAGTATTACACTTATCCCAAAACCAGGCAAAGACACCTCCAAAAAGGAGAACTATAGGCCAATCTCCTTAATGAACATTGATGCAAAAATCCTCAACAAAATAATGGCAAACTGAATTCAGCAACACATCAAAAAGATTATTCACCACGACCAAGTAGGCTTCATCCCAGGGATGCAGGGGTGGTTCAACATACGAAAATCAATAAACGTAATAAACCACATTAACAGAAGCAAAGACAAAAACCACTTGATCATCTCAATAGATGCAGAAAAAGCCTTTGATAAGATCCAACATCATTTCATGATAAAAGCTCTAAGAAAACTAGGAATAGAAGGAAAGTTCCTCAACATTACAAAAGCTATATATAACAAACCTACAGCCAGCATTATACTTAATGGAGAAAAATTAAAACCATTCCCTCTAAAATCAGGAACCAGACAAGGATGCCCACTATCTCCACTCCTATTCAACATAGTACTGGAATTCCTAGCCAGAGCAATTAGGCAAGAAGAAGGAATAAAAGGAATACAAATAGGTAAAGAAACTGTCAAAATATCCCTATTTGCAGACGACATGATCCTATACCTTAAAGACCCCAAAAACTCTACTCAGAAGGTTGTAGACATCATCAATAGCTATAGCAAGGTAGCAGGATATAAAATCAACATAGAAAAATCATTAGCATTTCTATACACTAACAATGAGCAAACGGAAAAAGAATGTATGAAAACAATTCCATTTACAATAGCCTCAAAAAAAATCAAATACCTAGGTGTAAACCTAACAAAAGATGTGAATGACCTCTACAAGGAAAACTATAAACTTCTGAAGAAAGAGATTGAGGAAGACTATAGAAAGTGGACAGATCTCCCATGCTCGTGGATTGGTAGAATCAACATAGTAAAAATGTCGATACTCCCCAAAGTAATCTACATGTTTAATGCAATTCCCATCAAAATTCCAATGACATTCATTGAAGATATCGAAAAATCTACTGTTAAATTTATATGGAAACACAAGAGGCCACGAATAGCCAAGGCAATACTCAGTCAAAAGAACAATGCTGGAGGTATCACAATACCTGACTTCAAACTATATTACAAAGCAACTGCAATAAAAACAGCATGGTACTGGCACAAAAACAGACAGGAAGACCAGTGGAACAGAATAGAGGACCCAGATATGAAGCCACACAACTATAACCAACTTGTCTTTGACAAAGGCACTAAAAATATACGATGGAGAAATAGCAGCCTCTTCAACAAAAATTGCTGGGAAAACTGGTTAGCAGTCTGCAAAAACCTGAAACTAGATCCATGTATATCACCCTATACCAATATTAACTCAAAATGGATCAAGGATCTTAATATCAGACCCCAAACTCTAAAGTTGATACAGGAAAGAGTAGGAAATACTCTGGAGTTAGTAGGTATAGGTAAGAACTTTCTCGATGGTACCCCAGCAGTTCAGCAACTAAGAGATAGCATAGATAAATGGGACCTCATAAAACTAAAAAGGTTCTGTTCATCAAAAGAAATGGTCTCTAAACTGAAGAGAACACCCACAGAGTGGGAGAAAATATTTGCCAACTATATATCAGACAAAGGACTGATAACCAGAATATACAGGGAACTTAAAAAACTAAATTCTCCCAAAACTAATGAACCAATAAAGAAATGGGCATGTGAACTAAACAGAACTTTCTCAAAAGAAGAAATTCAAATGGCCAGAAAACACATGAAAAAATGCTCACCATCTCTAGCAATAAAGGAAATGCAAATTAAAACCACACTAAGATTGCACCTCACCCCTGTTAGAATAGCCATCATCATCAGCAACACCACCAACAACAGGTGTTGGCGAGGATGTGGGAAAAAGGAACCCTCTTACACTGTTGGTGGGGATGTAGACTAGTACAACCACTCTGGAAAAAAATTTGGAGGCTACTTAAAAAGCTGGACATCGATCTACCATTTGATCCAGCAATACCACTCTTGGGGATATACCCAAAAGACTGTTACTCCAGAGGCACCTGCACACCCATGTTTATTGCGGCACTATTCACAATAGCCAAGTTATGGAAACAGCCAAGATGCCCCAGCACTGACGAATGGATTAAGAAAATGTGGTATCTATACACAATGGAATTTTATGCAGCCATGAAGAAGAACGAAATGTTATCATTCGCTGGTAAATGGATGGAATTGGAGAACATCATTCTGAGTGAGGTTAGCCTGGCCCAAAAGACCAAAAATCGTATGTTCTCCCTCATATGTGGACATTAGATCAAGGGCAAACACAACAAGGGGATTGGACTATGAGCACATGATAAAAGCGAGAGCACACAAGGGAGGGGTGAGGATAGGTAAGACACCTAAAAAACTAGCTAGCATTTGTTGCCCTTAATGCAGAGAAACTAAAGCAGATACCTTAAAGCAACTGAGGCCAATAGGAAAAGGGGAACAGGTACTAGAGAAAAGGTTAGATCAAAAAGAATTAACCTAGAAGGTAACACCCACGCACAGGAAATCAATGTGAGTCAACGCCCTGTATAGCTATCCTTATCTCAACCAGCAAAAACCCTTGTTCCTTCCTGTTATTGCTTATACTCTCTCTACAACAAAATTAGAGATAAGGGCAAAATAGTTTCTGCTGGGTATTGGGGGGGGGGAGAGGGAGGGGGCGGAGTGGGTGGTAAGGGAGGGGGTGGGGGCAGGGGGGCGAAATGACCCAAGCCTTGTATGCACATATGAATAATAAAAGAAAAATGGAAAAAAAAATGTGCACATGACTTCAGGCTTGATTTCTCAGGCTCATTTACTTCCCCTGTCATTTATTTCCCCTTGGTATGCCAAGGGGAAATTTCCATAAAGAAAACTGTTTTTGTCTGGTGCTAAGGAAGTTTTCTGTGGGGTTAATTAACTTCTTATAAAATTGGTGCTAATGCATATTCAGATTTGGAGTCTTGTTTCATTCCTGATACCAAGACCGATATGCTGACAAGAGACTTAGGCAATTTCAAAGCAAGTAAGGCTGATCACTGAGAGCACTGCCCTGAGGTCCACTTCCCAAGTTACTGCCACAAAATAATTGTTTATATAGAAGTAGCACTATCAGGAGTAATAAATACCTACACACAGACTACTGACTACCTATGATAACAGAAATAGTCAGAATAATTGTAAACCTCACTTGACCTCTTACTGCCTATTTCCTTCTCAGGAGCAGCAATTCTAGTTTTTTATTTACATTTGGTCTCCCTCCAGCAGACTAGGCTGTCCTTGCCAGGCGCCTTGCTGATCCATGCTCTGAAGGCTGAATGTAAAGCTCTCTCCTCTCCTCTTGGAATGTTGTCTCCGGTGCTTTCATTTAATGGAGTGGCTTTAAGTGACACTTCCAAGTCCTCAGCCTGGATCTGTCTACTAGACTCCAAGCACACGTGTCTCACAGCTGTTCGACCTCCTTAGCTTTCTAATAGGCATTGCAAATTTAATTCAGACCAAACAGAACACCTGATTTCCAACCTTCAAATTTGTTCATTGTTTGGGTTCCTTCATTTGGGGGTGAATAGCACAATTCACCCATATGGCCAATCCAGTGATGATGAAATCATTCCTTTTCTCTCCAGGAAACAGATCTGCCGGTGCTGCCTCTAAAATACATCCACGGTCTCCCACCTCGCTGCTCGGTCTTAGTCTACACCACCATTTCTTCCTTACAGTATTGCAATCACCTCTTAATCTTGTCCTCGTCTTTCTCTTTCCCCCTCTTTCCTCACACAAGAGCATTCACTGTTACTTTTTCAAAGTCAATCAGACATTGTCATTCCTTTTCCTAGATCACCCCCTTTACTTTACATGGTATTTAGAATAAAATACAAAATCTTTCTATAAGCTATCTGTGCCTCCACAGTCTTGTCTGTCTGACCGTCTGACTAATGTAATTCCATTCCCACCTTTGTTCTCTACTGTCTAGTGCTCCATTCCTTCTGTTTCCCTAAGAAGCTGGGCTGTTCTACCTTTAAGTTTCTGTGTATTGTTGTCTGAGTTTATCTTACTCATTTGCTTATTTATTTTTCTCATCTTCCATTATGATGTCACATTCACAAAAGCAGAAGCTCATCTGTCTTAGTCACACATTCCAAATTGGGGAAAATGAGGGAGACAGCCAAAACCAGTCTCCTTGGTCAGGGGGCATGGCCCCAGGTTAGAGCACCTGCCCAGCAAGCACCAGGTCCTGAGTTCAAACCCCAGCACCTCCACACACAGTCCTCTGTTTCCAAATGCTAGAGTGCCATTCAGACTTCATCTTTCAGAATTGCAGGGGATGTTAGACGTCTGGTAAAGTGACTGACTCATAGGATGACTGTTAGCTTTGGTGACCGTGCTCTTTTTATGATATTCTGTCATCAGCACACTGCTAGGATTGTGGTAGGGACAGAGGAGGAGGTGGGGGATAGAAGTCAAGTAGAACCTCAAGCTTCGGGGATTAGTTTGTTTTAATGATCATTAGTTGGGCAGCTCTTTTATTAAAAAGTATTTTTAATATAGCAAAATGGGTGAGGACGAGAGGAGAACAGAAGGTGCCTGGGTGGGCAGTGGGAGAGGGCTGGAGACACAGCCCTGCAATGTCGTCTTACATCTACAGTGATGACCAGCTACAAGACGGTGTGAGTAAAAGCAGTCTGCCGAATATCTTTTACTTGAAAATAACAGGTAATCTTATTTGCCTAACAAATAAGATTTGTTCCGTGATTTTCTGATTTTAGAAAGCATGTATTCAATTTTCTAATTCTCAGGTTATTACTTTTCCCCCTCTGGTAATAAAAGGCCAACCCCCCCCACCAAATATATGTATATATGTATATTTATATATTATGTATTTACTGTGATACTGGTGTTTGGACTTAGAGATTCATGTTTGCTAGCCAGGAGTCTACCACTTTTGCTTTTGTTATTTTTCAGATAAATTCTTGCATGTTTTGTCTGGGCCAGCTTCAGTCCATGGTATTCTACCTATGCCTCCTGCCTAACTGTGACTACAGACATGTACCACCATGTTGTTGAGATGAGGTCTTGTTAAATTCTTATGTGAGCTGGCCATGAACCATGATCCTCCTAATTTCTACCTCTGAGATTATAGGAATGAGCTGCTGCACCCAGCAAAATACCATAGTTTTATTATGTAATTTATAATGCATTATAAAACAGAACAGATGTTACTTTGCCAGTGGATCTTGTCCTGTGCCTATGTCTAAAATCAATTGTAAGAAATTGTGTTAATTTTTAAATATTTTTTGTTAATTTATTTCAATTTAAACATATGGCTATTGTGATGGTTCTTCCAGCATTTGAATTTAATTTGTTCCTCTCAGGTTTTTAGCTTTGATACTCCATTTTTGCCTGTGATAAATTGTCACTTTGAATGAAAGATTTAGCAAAAGCATTGTGCTGTGACATTTCTGAGTGACACTTTTTTAACTTCACCTTCGGGCAAACCGTGCTCACTATCCTCATCTCGTTGCCATATCTGTCCAGCAATCTGAACCCTTAACTTCCATTAATTTATTTTTGAGAGGGGTCTGCTGTGCTGCCCAGGCTTGCCTTGAACTCTTGGACTCAGCCTCCTGAGTAGCTGGTACTACAGTTGTGTAGCACTGTGCTCAGCTTTGTATTCATCTCACTGAATTCCTAGTAGCATTTGGCTCTGTGGAACTCTCTCGCTGTCCTGAAATTCTTGTCTTGGTTTCAGAGTTTCTTAGGTGTTTCCATTTTAGTTATTTTGGCCAAACTTCCTTCCTTGAGCTCCAAATGGTGGGGTACCCTGGGCTTACTTTATTAACACTCAGTGATCTTGGCCAGCAGGAGTAAACACTATTTTTATACTGGAAGTTCCTTCTATCTTTCTCAACTCCTTTTAAAATAAAGAAGGCTTATAAAATCAAACACACCCAAAACAAAACCCTCGATTGTCAGTCCTAACCCCGCTCTTCTTGGTCTTTGTGACCCACTTTCTTAGACCACAAAGCCCTTGGGTTATCGTTGAGTTCTCCTCCACAGCACACATTCAATTTATTATCCAACCTTGTTGCACCCCATTCAAAGTACTCTTAAAGGTCCACTGTCCATCAATTCCACTGCTGTCACTCTGTAAGAAAGACCTCATGGCCAACTGGTTTGGAACAACTGCCTCTTTACCCTTTTCCCTGAGGTCTCCCCTAGAGCAGGTTTTCATCCTTCAGTCTGAAAGGGTTTTTTTGGTGGTCCTGGGGTTGTTTTTTAGGTAGGGCCTTGCACTTTTGCTTGGGACTGGTCTTGGACTATGACCCTCCTACCTCTGCCTCCTGAGTAGCTAGGACCACGGTGCCACTATCACACCTGGCTTATATTTTGAGATAAGGTCTTGCTAACTTTTTTTTGCCCAGGCTGTCCATAGACCATGATTTTCCTATTTGTACTGCTAAAGACACAATGATTGATAAAATAACATCAAATTTTAAAGTATCACATTGTTGAAAGTAAATGTACTCTTAGGGTATTAGTTTCAGTGTTCCAGTAAGTTCCAATAAACGTTATTATATTAAGGTGGTGGAAGAAGGAAGAGAATCCAGACTCCATTGGGAATGTATTAGGAAGACAGTTTTCTTGCACTGCTCAAGTTTCCTGTTGGTAAACAGTACTTTCTAAAAGACACTGCGGGAAGGGGAAGTTGAGGGAGACTATTGTGCATCTGGCATTGAATGGTGCGGAAACTGTTGATTCTCAATCTGAAGTGAAACACTTTAAAAAACCACATGGCTTAGTGTGTCCTCCTTTGGCTGGAATCCAGGCCTCTTTCTGTGGTTCACCTGGTCCTTGGCCCCATGGTCCTTGCTACACCGCCCTGTCACTCATAGCTCTTGTCTCTCCCTCAGTCAGAAGGAGAGAGAGCCTTCTCAAACCATTACAAATGATGCTCTCTACCTCCTTGCTCTGTTTTATGTTTCTATAGGCCTTTGTCATCAAGTGAAATTATATCACTATTTATTTTTTAGCTTTCTGATTGTTTGCCTTTAATATAGGCTCCATTAGGGTAGGGACTTTATTTTGCTCATTTTTTTAAATACCTGGTATTCAGGCCTTCATAAATATTTGTTGAATTACTGAATGGTTTATATTTAGGAGGAAAATTATGTACAATTTTAAACCTTACATGACTACAATAAGATTATCAGAGAGACAGTAATACACAGAGTCATGGTGGCTATGTGGATGGCACACTATTAGGGCAGGACAAAAATTGAGAAACTGGCTGCAGGAAGGATTACCACTTTGGGATGTAGGATGTAAGATCCTCACTCTTCTTTGTACCAGAATATACTTGTGGCTTTCTAAATTAGTCACGACAGAGACCTGTCCCCAGGTGCTCTGATTCCCAGATCTCGGGGGGATGCACACTTAGGTAGTTTTAAGTCGGGTTCCTTAGAAGGAGAGCATGAGATAGGGATTGGGGTCTGTGGTACTTATTTGTGGGGGTGCTTGCAGGAAAGCTATACAAAAGGGAGGGAAGCCAGTTGGGGCCGAAGAGGGAACTGAGCAAGAATGTGGTGCCAGATGCTCTAGCCTTGGCCTGATATACACAACGAGGATGCTGGAGGGTAAAGCACAGCAGAAAATTGTTTCTTCTTGAGTCAAGAGGCTGCTGTCATTCAGTCATTGGCCTTCAGCTGTCTGTGGGAGGTCATCTAGGCAAGGCAGCTCCCCTCAGTAGAAGGCAATTCCCCAGAGGGGAAGTGGAGACAACCCTTGCAGCGGCTGGGGCACCCTGCACTGGCTCAGTAAAGGGGACCTAGCCAGGCCCCAATGAGTTCTGTGGTCACAGAAGTAGGGGCCTGTAGTGAGGCACAGACTCAATAAATCTTGTGGCCTGTCATGGACACGCCTACTATTTGGTTAGTACAGAATAAACACAGTCCCATAGGATGCATTGTGAGAAAGAGATATTAATCTCTTAAACGCATAGTTATAACAAGATATCACTGAGTTGTCACTCCAAATAATCAAAGCACGATTATGAAAAGCAGTCCGTGATGTTTCACAGGCGGGTGGTGGGTTCTCACAAATGGTTCTTGCTGTAACTCCTAGATTCTATGCATTCGTTTTCACAGTAAGCACTGTCTAACTCTAGCTGTATGTTAGTCAAATACTTACCAGGTACATGAAGATTCAAACAGAATTAAAATGTTCTCAACCTGGGAACCATGCTCGTGTTTGTCCTATATGTGTCATGGTTCCAAAAACCGGCAGGTTTTCTCCCAGCAGGATTTGAAGCAGAGGAAAAGTGAGGATTCAAAAGTGTAAATGCAACTAGAGGACTAGGGTGAGGGCTCAAGTGGCAGAGCCCTTGACTAATAAATGTGAGGCCCCGAGTTCTCGCCCCTCTCCCCAGAAGAAAGAAAGTGCTAACCTCAACTAAGGTCCTGGGTCAGCTGCCCATTCTTTGTAGTCATCTGCAAATGATTCCAATTCCTATTCCTGCCTGTCGACCATGACAGGAGAATTTGCCCTGTGAGCAGCAGTGATGTTTTCATGGACTAGTCAAGTTCACAGACCTCCCACAGCCCTCTATTCCTTGTGGAGGCTAAAACTTAACTAAGTGATGCAATTGATGCAAAATGTTCACCATTATAAAGCTGGCATTACTGTGCTTAAAAATAGCAAAATTTAAAGAACAAGAAGCCATTTGAAGAAGTAGGTACAGACCGCTAAAGTCCGAGCCACGCCTGAGAATTCAACATTAGAAGTCAGTCCTTTTGAGAGACTATGAGAGGAAAATTTGGTTTTATACATTACATTATTAGAAAGAATCTTTTATGATCACCAATAATTTGGATACCAGTAAACGTCCACCTGTAGTTCCTAATTTTATATAAATTATATTTTCATGTCTTTTAAATCTTTGCATAGTGTCTTGGAAACTACTATACTGAAACGAAAGCCAGCTAATAAGCAGCACAGTGCTTGTCGCTAACAGTGTCTCATACTTTCTTTAACACAGGCAAAATTTCAAAGGAATGTAACTGTCGAAGTGTCACCAAGCCATCTCTTTAGGAGGATGTAGTGCCAGCGAAATAACAAGGCTGATTTTTCAGGAATTCTGTTCATACCTCAAATCCCTGTGGTCTTCCCAGGCTCTCTGTCATGTGTTTCCATGTGACAAGAATCTCTGACACAGACATGCTTGTAGCTTTGACATCCGTGGGAGCAGCGCTGGGTTCTGTATGAAGGAAATGGAAGTAACAAGCCACAGCTGTAGCAGGTTATGTCCATCAATGCACTGCACTGTGTCCACCAGGCATTAACTATTTCCTGCCTACTTTTGAAATGAAGAGAGGTGGTAGTCATGAAGAACACAAGATAAAAAAATGACCTTTTCTATATTTGGATCAAGTCTCACCGATACCTTTCCAATGACAAATGACAAACCTACCAAGACAGGCAAAGAAGATCTTTATCCTTGCTGTAGCTGGGAACATATTAGAGAAGTTGAATGATCTGACTTAAAGTGTCTACCAGCATAGCATAGGACGAAGAGAGAGGACTACAGAGTCACCCTTGGCTTTTTCTGCAGTACTGGGGTTTGAACTCAGGGCTTTGCATTTGCTCGACTTTAAAATGCTTGAGCTACACCTGCAGTCCATTTTGCTCTGGTTCTTTTGGAGGTGAGGGTCTCATGAACTATTTGCTCAGGCTGGCCTCAAACCATGGTCCTCTGGATCTCAGCCTCCCATGTAGCTAGGATTATAGGTGTGAGCCACAGGTGCCTGGCTAAGAATAATACACATACCATGTTTAATGTTATTATTGGCACTTGAAATGATCGTTCCCAAATATCACATTCATATTATTATGTTTACCATGTGTAGGCATAAATAGAGCCCAATTTTATTAGCTTTTGCTCTTCCAACCACAGAGCCACATTTCACCGATTCTGCAAGAAATGTGTTGTGAATCATATTTAAAAGGCACATGTTGACTTTTAGACAGGTGTGGGCTGAACACAGAGGTCCCTGAAGGTCTCAGTGCTGGGATCAAAAATGCCTTTCATTTGTTTCTGTGCTCAGTGACCTTTCACACTTTTTTTTTCCCAAATACAGGCATCTGACTGGCATCCATCAACAGGCACATTTTATTTGGGGTTGCATGCTTTGTGAACAACAAAATATTTCTAGCTTTGACAAGACCAAATCATAAATACTGTCACAAACACATGTTAAATGAAATGGCAGAATAAAGGCCATAGATTAGGTCAAACAGTTCTGTATAAAGATTTTTATTTTTTTAAATAAAAATCGTATCTCATAAAAATTGTAGAGACTTTGATACTAACCCTGTTATTGATAAAAGTTCAGATTAATCTGCTGAAATATTTTTTCCAGATTCAGGAAGTCATAGCAAAGATAGAATTCTAAATAAGATTTTTTTGATGGCCTTATGACAGATGTTGAAAGAATTATAGCATTTTCTGATATCATTCCTTTTCTAATAGAAGGTAGTTATGCATCTATCCAGAATGCTTTTGTATATAATAATTGAAAAATACCAGTAAAAACATCTACCCTTGCTGTAAAACTAGCCCACAAAACACTTTTTCAAAGGTATACGTACCAAGCAATGATTTTCTTTTGGTAAAGCCCTCATAAAATCATACACTATAATTGTGTCAACTCAAAGGACCTTGGTAAATTCACATTAATCCTTATATAGAAGTCAACGTTAATTCTTGCCATGGTGGAAATTGTGGTTTCTGTCACCCTTTGAATATATTTTATATTTTGTTTTGCTCTGCGGTTAACCTCTTTCCACATTCCAGCTTCCTATCATTTGTGTACCTACCCAGTTTTTGAAGAAAATGCATCCTGTGAAAAGCCTCTAGTTCTATTTCCTTCTGGGATTATAACTAACTGACTTGCAGCAGACTTCTTTCATTGTGACTTATTTAATGAGTTAAAATTCTTGATTTTGCAAGTAAATGAAAGGAAATGCTGGTGTTTTTGAGCTGTACATAGCTTGATCTCTGGGATTTAGGAAATGATTTATTTCAGCAGGAGCCACACTTTGGATATCATTTGCTATTCAGTGATAGGTTTGCTTCTTTTTAAAATTGTAAGATTTGTATGCCAAATGCTTTCTTTGAGCTTTTGTATTATTGAAGCAATTACATCTTTGTCAAAGAAGATTGCAGGGGGATAAAAATTTCAGAAGCACAAAACATGTGCTGGGTGGCAGCCTATATATCCCTATTTATCCCTAGAGAAAGAAATTATCTCTCTATCTGCTTCCAGGAGCATTATAGACATTTAAACAATTCTCAAACAGAAAGTTAAAGTTAAAAAAAATTAAAAATGTCCAGAAACTTACTTTCTAAACAAGCACCTTAATTTCTATTTAAAAGCTGAGGATTTTAAGTCAGTCAGTCCCATCCTGACATTTCACAGTTGTATCCTTGGGGCCTGTGCACTATTTTGAGTGAATGAATCATACAAGGGCTACATTAATTTGTCTCACCTTCTGGATCTAAATAATATCAGGCATTGACCCATGCTGACCTGGATTGGAAATTTCAGCATGGAAAATGAATGACCTCAGCCAGTTTATTCCAGAAGTTTGGGTATGTGCTATTTATAGTTAAGTCAACAAAAGCTTTGTCTGCAAAGAAAAAAATCACTATCTGAATCACAGAAAGTCATGATTAGAACTAACTGTCCTTTTTGGGAACCCATTCTAAGTGAATAATGGAAGGTTATAGCTAGAAAGAGTTTTAGAAAACCATTAGTATCCAAAGTCACAAGTGATGGCCAGTGAATCTTCTGTCATTTATTTGTTTACATATTGTGTCCAAGAAAATCTCTACACACCAACTTTTAAGTTCTAATGTTTCATATACAAACAAGAGTTTCTGACTTTTTCTGGGGAAAGAAGAGAAAGAAACCAAGCCTGGCTTCTTGAGTGTTGGCAGATGGGACTGGCTCTATCACTCATGGCATGCACTCAGGATCTGTTAGATTAAAATTTGTGAGGAGAACTATCAAGTTCACGAAGTTAGAAGGTCCATCTGTACTAAGTGATCCAGCAGCTGAAGCTCTTCTCCATTTGCCTATCATCTCACGTGGAGGATGTCCCTTGTCCACAGTTCTCAAGGGACCCCTGTAAGCCTTTGAGTTATGATCTCTGCTGCTTGCTCTGAAATGGCCATATTAGAACTCAGGTCTCAAATATTCCTCCCTCTGTTTCTAAACTTGGTGCCAAAGAAACAGCTGAGTGGTACTCAGTCCCTTTAGAGTCAGTTTTGAGGTCCAGGAGAGATTTCACAGGAAACGTGCTGCTCATTCTTACACTCTTCAATTTCGTCCACGTAACCAGCAGACAATCAGGGAAAATGATGAAAAACCACCAAACTGGCTAAGGGGAAGAACTCAAAGTCATAACTACCATTTTTGAGGGTCTGCTGTGCTCCAAGCCTTCCACATGTGCTAAGCCTCCCGAGAACACCGTGATCTATCAAATGACACTGAGGAGCTAAGCAATCTAAGACCACAGGGGTGCTAGATGGTGGAGGGAGGATTTGAACCCAGGCAATGAGGCCCCAAACACCTTGCTTCCTGCGCTGGGCATATGTCTACATTATATGCACAGATGCTGTTCCCTGGAGTTTGCTCTCTTCCCCCACTTTGCCTCCTGACTCCCTACATGAGGTCTCTAGTCCCAGGTCTCCCCAGAAAACACGTAGACCCCACCACCAATCGAACGCTGCCATGGGCTCACTAATAACTCCCTGGATTCTTCACTTGTGGACCAGTGGTGGTTTTTAATCACAGTGGCACCGTCCCTCAGAAGCCATGTCATAGCTGAGCATTCCGCAAATCTCTTGACCTTTAAATCACACGATGTTTTCTGCCACTCCTGTCTTTTACACTCAGGTTATTTGACGAAAGTTCAGGATCTTATTTCTGAGATCATACTAGCCTTGCAGATTCAAATTCTTACAAGGACCTTTCTTTTACTTAGGATGATACGAAGGAGGTCATCTAACTCCTTTACTCCAGTCCTGGACAGCCTGATTGAAAGATTTCAGGACCTGTTAGATTACATTTTTGAGCAGCATTACCAAGTTCCTGAATTAGCAGATCCATTTGTATTAAGTGACCTAGCAGCTGAAGTTCTGCAGGTAACATGGGGCACGAGGACAAGCCTAGCACATTGATTGTACGTGTGACTTCCCCGAGCGGAGAGCAACAGCATCAGTCAAAGGAGAGTTTAATAAACTCCTTGGGAGAAGGGTTATGATTTCATTATTTAAAAACCCAGCCAAGACAGCTGCAGTTGAACTTTTATAGGCACTAATCCAAATAGATCACCTGGCAAAGACAGGAAATTATTCCTTGTATTTTATAACTAATATGCCAATTTATTAATTTCCAAGCTCACATAAATCCCACTGAGCTCAGTGTTAGCTAAGAACTGATCCTGGGGAATGAGGCCTTGTGAATGCTGGGTTTTAATTTGGGCAGTGGCAGCCTCATTTGCAGGGGATAATTGCATGTCATTCCCCTCAGATGAGGAGAGGCTTTGGGGGTTTAATAAAAATAAGAGCAGCACGCTTTATCTATAGAATGCAATCCCCTAAAAGTAGACAAGGGTAAGGCACATCACAAATGATTAAATCTTTCAGCCTATAATTAATACAACTGAATTACTGTTTTTCTATTAGGTGTAATTGAATGCTTTGGTTCTCATCTAAAGTTGGAATAATAAGAACCAAGTGGAAATGGATATAAGTTGGACTAGAAGTATTTCTAGAAATGTAAAAGTGAGTGTGAATCAATTATTCAATTCTTTATCTTGAAAAAAGAACCCCAGTTTTTACCATGATTTTTTTTTTTTTGAGACTGTAGTCTTACTATGTGGTAAAGCTAACCTCCAACTTGCTATCCTCCTGTTTCAGTCTCCCTAGTGCTGGGATTGCAGATGTGTTCCATTGCGCTCAGCTTTACCAATTTACAATCACTTGTGTTGTCTTGGGTGCCAGTGGCTTATCTCTTTAATCCTAGCTACTCAAAAGGTACAGAGCAGTTCAAGGGCAACCCTGGCAAAAAAAGCAAGCCCCTGCCTCAGAAATATTCAACACAAAAACAGGCTGGCAGAATGGAGTGGCTCAAGTGTTAGAGCATCTGCCTAGCAAATGGGGGGCCCTGAGTTCAAACCTCAGGACCACCCCCCAAATTAAATCACTTATGTTGGAACTTTGCTATTTTTTTTAAATGGAATTGCTTCCAAAGTGTGGCTACTGAATAAGAGCTGACCACAGCTGAGATGTCTGTTGTGATTCGGGGTTAGAAACTCATCATTCTTGTTTAGTTCAAAGATGTGTGGTAGATGCAAATCCTGTCAGGCAAATTCCTGTTCTTCCAGGCCCACATCAGATGCTGCTTGACACTAACAGAGCCTGTAAGGGCTACTTCTTTTGTAGAAATATTGAAAGAATTCAAGGGCTCTGGGTGTTCGCAAAGGAACCATTTGGAACCTTCCTGGTACTGCTCTAAGGCAAGAGCCAACCTCAGTTATGTGTCAAGTCATATCTCAAGTAATTTAGCAAAAATAACAACAGTGATAAATGACAATTCATGTGTGTGCATGAATTGAACCCAGGGTCATGTGCTTGCTAGGCATACACTCTACCACTCGAGCCATGTCCCCAGCCCTTTTGTTTTTATTTTGCTTTGGGAGACAGGGTTTCTAACTTTGCTGGGGCTGACCTTGTACTCTAGATTCTCCTGCCTCTGCCTCCTGAGTGGCTGGGATTACACTTGTGTACCACTGTGCCCAGCTTGATGGTCACTTTTAACAACCAATTGACTCAAGGCTTTCCTTTTAGCAATGTAATTCTCACTTGCATCCCAATAGGCTTTCCTGAGAAGAAAACAAAAAGACAAAGGGAATGCACATAAGGACTTGCAGAACGATATTATGGATGTGACTGTCAATCCACCACTGATGATCCAGTGGGAAAGAGGAGTAGCTGTAAGGTATGCTTTGCAAGTCTTTCTGTTCTGAGCCTCAGATGACAAATTCGGGTGGTTGCATTTAGCAGTTTTCTCCCAGCTGGTGTCACCTGTGAAAAGGTGGTGGCTTCATGGTGTTCTGGGCATGTAGCTAGCATTTGTGATGTGAAGAAGAACTAAGCCTGAGAATGGAAATGAAAAGGCAGTCTCTTTTAGTTCTTTACTAAAGGACATGAGCAATTTGGTGGTGACCAACAGGTAGAGTGGCTTAATGGAAGACTAAAGGAGCAGTATTAGGTCAGGCACCATGGCTCAAGGCTGTTATCCTAGGTACTCTGGAGACTGAGATTGGGAAAATTGTGGTTTGACCCCATCTTAATCAGTCTGGACATTGTGGTACATGCCTATCACCCCTGCTACACTGGGAAGCACAAATAAGAGGTGCTTCCTGTGTGCAGACCAGCCCAGGAATAAAGCAAGACCTTATCTCAAAAGTAAACAAAAGCAAAAAGGACCGGGGAGTAACTGTCTTGCAAGCTTGAAGCCCTAGCCTGAGTTCATACCCCGCCATCACCCCACAAAAAGTAGAGTTATCTTATACTGAAACAGAATTTGAATCAAGTCTGCTGGGCTTGGGGAGAAAGTGTGGTGATTAAAGTCCCCTGAATCTATGTGGGCAGTCATGAATGCAGGAGAGGAACCTACAGTGGCATGAGTACAGTGACAGTATGGTGGGGAACCAAAAGCCACCGTCTGACAAGGTCACTGTGGCTTAGCAGCATTCTGACAAGGTTGGAATCTGCAGGTGCACCATGTCTCTATCATAGTGGGAAGGAACGCTAAGTGGTTTCCCTTGACTGAAAAAAGTTTATACTTAGTCAAGGACACTGGTAGTAAGAATGCCAAAACAGAAAGGTTGTCGCTGGGTCAGAGTGTTTTTGATGTTTACGTCTCTTCCTCTTTTGTGTAAAGCTTGCTGAGAAAAATAAAAATTTGCCAGTTGGTCACCAGCCTTCTGGTCATGTGTCTCGTCATTCCCTTCCTTCCTGAGTCCTTCCGTGTGTCTCGTCTGTTCATTCCTTCCCTGAGTCCTTTTGGGTCAAGGACCTCTGTGATACTGGCAAGTATGTTTGATGGGCTCGTTGCAGGTCTTGACTGCAATAAAGAGTAGTAGAATCCTTTACATTGTTATTCCTTTGCAAGTAAAGCAATTTTCCAAGTGTCTAAAAAGGGATGATGATGTGCTCTTTTTATTATGAGGCAAAAGTTATTTTAGTCTTGCCCATTTGAGACAATTGTTTAAAAGAATATTTTAGAATCTAGAACAAATTCTTAAGAATTTTCAGCTTAGATTTGTGAGGGCTTCTAGAATTCAATTTCAAAGCCTCTATCATTAAAGTACATGAAGGTCAGGCTCCGAGATGAATCAACTTCCCCAAATCACGTAGTGTGGTGAGATTGGAACTCAGGCCCTGCCGACTCAAGGAAATAGCTCCTCTTTTCCTTTGTCCTGCCTTTTTTTGGTTGAGACAACTTAATAAAGCTAACACTGTACTCATAACTTACAGTGCTCCAAATGTATAAATTTAATTAGTGAGAAATGGCAAATATGTTAGAATTTTGTTGTCAGAAAAAAGGCAGACTCTATCCAGACCTAATTTGCCTGGTATCTTCCATATTTTAGTTGACAAAATAAATGAAGTGTTACTATGAAATATGTCATAGCATCAAACTTGGTGTCTTTGAAAGGAAATATGCATATTTCCTTTTAGCTTGAAAGAGAAATCTCCAGAGGCAAGCCATTTCAAGTTTACGGGAACACAGTATTAAAAAGAATCCTCATGGTGGCTGCTATAATTTAATTTCAAAGCAGCAACTTTCAAAGTTGACAAGAAACTTACATGGCTGGATGTTTTCAAAGTCAGCGATGGTGTTCCCATAGGAAACAGCTCACAAACTTCTCACCTCATGTGTCCTTTGGAACTATGTGCTTGATAATTAGGTTGAAGCATTTTTAAAACAAGGATATGTACTTACTGAATGAAACTTGTTCTACAAAACAGCTCTTTGGAGTGATGAATAATAGCAAATGTCATTATTGTATAAACTCCTGGCAGGACAGTATAGAGTAGAATCCTATAGAACTGGTGAAAATCCCAACTGTGTCACGTGCTATTTTTACTTTACCGCTCTATTCCATACTGGTGTGAATTTGGACAGGGTATTTATCCTCATAGAGACTCAGACTTCTAAAAGGTAGACTGAGGTTCTGCCCATATGTTTGTTTTTCTGAAAAACTCATCAGAAACCCAAGCTGCTGTGTACATTTGTATCTCAGTGGAATATCTAGGATTCCTTTTTATTACTTGATGCTTCATGTTCCTAGTTGACCTTCTACTACTTTCTGCTTTCACTTCAAAATGTAGCTCCTTATAACAGAAGTACAAATCAACTTTTATGAAAAACAGCATGTTACATACATCAAATACCACCTTTGTTCTCCTATGTTCGAATGGCCTTGCCATGAAGCTCACAGCACCAAAAACAATTCTTTTGAAGTATTCAAGTCATACATGTGGGGATGAAGGAAACATGAAGGTTAGTTTATGTTGACCATGCTTGTTTAGAAGGTCAATTGAAGGCTGCCTTTGGTGGAACATTTTTTTCAGTCATTTGTAAATTTAGGGAATATAAGGCAATTTTTTTATCTTGAAGGACTAATATAAATTCTGCACATGAAGAGTTGGACAAAGAGGAAAAGCTCACTTTATAGAGGTGTACATCTGTCATGCTTTCTCTCACTCACAAAACTGTATGCCTGCACTAAAACCCCATGTAAGCTGGCTTTGAACTTCAGCTCTAATACCCATGGCTGTAACCATATGAGTCACAGTTTTAGTTTCCCCATCTGTGAAATGGGTTGTGCCCACCTACTAGCTGTACCTTAAGAGTAAATTAGCTCATGCATATGAAAGCAGCATGCTATAGAAAATTCGAGGGTTTTTTTCTCAGTTACAAGCTGTGTAACACTGCCCAAGCTCCTTGACTTCTCTGAACTTCAACTTCTCTTTCTCCCTGATGCCTATCAAACACAATTGTCAGGAGGATTCAATGACAAATTGGAAAGCTCCTAAGAGAAAGGCCCATTGGATACTTCCTTACCAGTACAATGATTTGCACATGAAGTTAGAAAGAAATATTCATTGGCCATATAAATGGTGTCTTCATTTAGAATTATCTCACATATCTATAGTTAAAATATAAAATAATATATATTTCAAACCAAAGATGTAATCGCAGCTACTTGGGAGGTGGAGATAGGAGGATGATGGCCTGAGGCCAGCCCTACAAAGTTAGGGGGAGTCTATTTGAAAAATAACTACAGCAATAATAAATAAAAAAATCAACAAATAACGTATATGGCTGAATTAATTGAGCACCTGCCTACCAAACATAAAACCCTGAGTTCAGTCCCCAGAATTGCCAAAGAAAAAAATTAAAAATACACTGCAGGGATGACTGAAACATGTTTGCCATGTGTCTCAGGGAGTGAAGATGTAAGGGGACATACATGGATTGACTGTCTTCCTTAAGTTTGGGAAATATATCTAAAAAGTGTAACGGGATTGTGAGTGAGTTTTTTTCTTTTGGCTTGCTGGTATATTCTGATACATGCACGGAGGGTCTCACTGAACTATCACGGTAAGTACTGAAATGCTGCATACAGCAGCAGGGATGAAGACACTGACCACCTTCTGCTGAGCAGATGACCACGATTTGACTGAAAGGTCCGTCTCCTTTGTTGTTGTAAACGCCAACCTTCACTTCGAAAGGAGTAAGAGGAGGGACACTTTCATCTCGATAAATGAATTTGGAAGCTTCAGAGGAGGTCACCATTTTTTCCTTCCAGCCACGAGTCCCATTGGGTCTGAAAGCCACAATATAGCCAAAGCCTTCCCCATTCTGAAATTCTTCAGACACTGGCTAAAGAAGGAAAAAAAAACACACACACACATGATTATCAGCAAAATGACAGTTTACAAAAAACCCCACTTCCTTTAAATCCTTAATTTCTTTAAAAATGGATAACTAGAGAAAAATTTCAAATCTTCATACTACATTGGAAGCCAAGATAGCCCAATGACTTTGGTGGCAGTTTTTGGAAACTGAAAAGGGTTTAAAGGTAAAAGATGAAAAGCTAAATTACATTAATTGGTATGTAAGAAAACTCACAAGAGTATTAAACTCTTGAAGTGAAACAAATTTGCTTCAATTAGTCATGTGTATGAAATGAAGGTCCTTGGATTCCACACCAGAGCTGAAGGGGTTGGGGAGAACTGTCACATGGTCTGGTGACTGTGCATATCTTGTCACTGTGAGTGCTCCACAGAGCACTGTGCCTAGCAAACCCCGAGACCAAAGCGAAACCTTTCATCCAGCATTCTTCAACATGCCAAGAAACTAGACTGTGGAACTTTTTCAAGAAACTTGTTGTGCTATGTGGCTTGTATTTAAAGTTGTAATATGGTCTTTAACTACATTTTATAGAAAGGAGGAACACGCTTGATGGATCAGTGGAGCCCAGTTACCAGCCACCGACAAGCACAGTGCCGGAACATCAAACATCATACATACCCAATAGGTATTTGTGACATAGGTTTGTTTTTTTCCTTTCAAACTTGATTTGAAGAAGAACTATTGAGTGGAGGAAGGGAGACAAAGCCCATTATGCCAAAGCTCATAGGGCAGGGCAATTCCACTTAGAGGGCTTTGAGCTCAGTGAAGGTCAGATGAGGGGAAGTTAATATGCAAAGTTTTATGAAGAAAAGGGAAATGGGAAGAACAGGTCAGATGCTCAAGGAAGATTTCACTGGGACAATGCTTTACTCTGTCTTATCATTGCTTTTAGAGACTGTCAGGAATTCATTGCGTTTTTTCCAGCAGAGATCTCCATTTCTGTATATGCTAAAGCACAGTCTGTGAGTGCATTGTAATATTTTATGAAATGTTACTGAACCTCAAGAAAGGAAAGGGGACTCATGGAAAATCAATGTATTCCTTAAACCTCTCTGTCCCCCTCTTTTCCTTTGACAAAAGATACTCTGGAAGTCATATGACAAGGTAAATAAAAGAACAGATTTTGGAATCAAGGTCCCAGTTCTGTCTAATGGAGAAAATATTTGAACTGTCTCAATTTTACAATTTGTAAAATAAGGAAAGTCACCCCTTACAGTAAGATTGTCGGACGGATTAAGTGAGAAAACCCAGACATTGTGCCATATACATGGTGGTGGCTAATTCCTTCCTTCCTAATGATTTTGCTTTCTAAAGAAGTCAAAGTGACTACTTCATCATAAAAGAATTAAATATCAAGGGCCAGGCGTGGTGGGGCACGCCAGGAATCCCAGCTGGGTGGGATGTGAAGGTGGGAGGATCCCAATGTTAGGATGGCTCTGAGCAGAAAGGGTGAGACCCTGCCTTAAAAGTAAATTAAAGCATAAGAGGCTCAACTGATAGAGCGCTTGCCTAACAATCCCAAGTTCCTGAGTTCAAAGCCACTATCACCCCCAAAACATTTTATCACCAGCTAATCCAAACACCTAAATTATTTGTGAGAGGACACATTTTAGTTGTTTAGTCTTTATTCTGAGATAGCCTACATGACAGGAAAGAATACTTTACACTTGGTGTCAAAAGCCACCTGGAGCCTGCTATGAAGATGACAGATTCCCTGTGGTGATATTCTTGAGTAATGCAGGCTCAGTGTTTCTTAATTTCATTTAAACAGACGTGTACCCTGTCTCTCTGCACCAGGGCAGCCTTGGTTTCTACGGAAGTGGCCAGTTCTGATGTCTACAGGTGTTCTTACCTCCCAGGCAATAACCAGCTCATGCCTCCTTCCACTTCTTCCACTTACGTTGGTGGGTGCCGTCTTTGGAACTGTGGATAAAAATGGATGGAGGGTGAAGAGAATAGGTGAGCAATTTCCTTATAGAATGGACATCTCATGAACTGTTTATTCTGGGTAAAATCCAGAAACAAATCAGTCGAACACTTGTTGGAAGTTAGAATGGTCAAATTAAATATAGAAACAAAGTATTTGTGTCAGATACCAAGCTTTCAGGTTTCCAGGACTGTTCAACGTGTATATTTTTCATGGTCAGGTTCTGCATCCCCCAAACTAGTCATCTCGTAGATTCTATTGGGGTGATGTCTAAATTGTAATTAGCACTAAAGCCTAAGGTATTTGCTGGTCGTTAGGAAGCTCTCAATCACTAAATGACTCTTTTGGACAGTAAAAGAAGGAAGTTAACAAGGTGAGTATGGTTGACATACTGTCTATACAAGAATGAATAAAGAATTTTTTAAACCTGCTGAAATCACTATAAGAAGGGAACTAAGGCAGAAAGGAGAAAAATAGAGGAGATGAGCCAATTTAGGTTATAATATACACATACATGGAAAGGTCATAAGGAAACTCCTTGTGTAGGAATTTTAAACAAAAATATCATTTTTTGTTATTGTTTTACAAAATCAGAGAACAGCATGGCAGAACAGGTCCTATCTGGGGAGTTGGTAGCAGTAGGAGCAGGGAGCAGGTGGGGAAAGGTATAGGAGGGTGAATATGGTATAAATACTGTGTACTCATGTATGTAAATGGAAAAATAAGGCATGTTTAAACTATTCCAGGAGTGGGGGAGAGGAGGATAAAGAAGAATGATGGCGGGGAGAATTCAAGTACTTTGTAAATGGCACAGTGTACCCCCAGCACAACAAGAAAAAATAAATGACCCTCTTTTCTCTTTACTGGTAGTATGGCTCTTTTCTGTCATCTCAGGGCTGACACCTGCCTATTTTGTGCAGAACTCCCAGTAGGATCCGGGTTACAGAAATCTTAACAACAGTGCCACAGAGTGAGAATCTACTTAAGTGAATAAACATTAAAACAATCTGTCCAGAATCAGTCTCTGTGCACACTGGAAAATATACAGGCACGCAGTGAAACTTTTTCAAAGGAATAACTATTAAAAGTATAAATGTGTCAAAGGAATAAATTCCTCTCCAGTGCACCAAATCACAAGATCTGCTGTTGAAGGGGAACATTTTCAAATGAAGAACTAACTGCTAAATGAAGGGGACTATTAAAAGAAACCATTTTCCAGGCTATCAGCCTGCATTAGCAATTTTATACTTCAGGGTTGCCTTTCTCTCCCAGCATAGAGTTTTTAAATGATATTGATACACTCATAAACAATAAATTCGCTCCTGTATATTACCTACTTGGATGAAAAGCTGTTAATTACTGGTAGATATCACACAGAATTTTATATCCTACAAAAAACTGAAGCAAAATTTGTATAGCACCAGAAAGGAAAAATAAAAAAGAATTCTCCTTGGACCAGAGCAATGGAGAGAAAATCTGTGACTATAATTGGCTCCACTGAAATAAATAACCTTTCCTCACCAGAGTCCAAATTTCAGTGTCCTTGGGTTCTTTCTTCATGAACTCATCCTTCCTCTTGCTCAAGCACATGCAGTGGCTCTCGATACAGGATTACACAGTAGTGGAATGGATTCAGTACTAGCTGCCAATCTTTTTTCTTTCAATTATGAATATTGTAGACACTATTCATGTATGGAGCTCACTGTCATGAATTCCCCCAAATTATGTAGAATTAGGTAGCCTTTAATCTCATAAAAGAAGTTACATGGAATTCAACAGGAAAAATGATGGTATTACAGTAATAATATGCTTTGTTATAATTTATATGAGCAATGAGTAAAGAATTTATTAACATGAGTTTTTTAATTAGTAATTAGTACTCAGTGTGCATGGGGACCATGTGAGAAAAGCCACTGTAAATACATTATACTGGTTGTAAATTTCTTTTCTGGTCAGTGGTATGGGTAAGGCACACAGGAAGGGAACAGGTTTACCTATGTGTAAAAGGACAAAGTTACAAGATTCTAAATGTTGCCTTAGTGAATCTGGGTTCTGAATATTGTGACCGTCAGTGCCTAGTCAAATGAATAGTAGAAGGAATGCAATTTGTCGATATCAAGCCATCGTGGCTTCTCTTAGTACACTTAAAAATGTCCACACTCACCTCACATTGAGCTCTGACAACTCACATTTGAATAATACTATGTTGATATCCATCAGACCAAGTTTTTGTCTATTAGTGACAGGGGACTAAGTTTATGTCCTACACTTTGGACTTGGAATTTTTAAACTGTCATCTTTATTTATTGCTTTTGGTTTTGGTGGGACTGGGTTCAAAGTCGAATGAATTATCTTTGCGGACTGCAGCCCGAGATGAATTTCCATGGACAGATGTGGCACAGGCTTTTTCCATTTTGCTGAGCTCTCACATACCATCTGCAAAGAGAACACCCACAGCCTACAGCCTACAGACCGGAGTGTGCAGGAGGTTGGGCTCTTCACTTGACCTCTCTTGAGAGCATTGAAAGCATGAGCAGAATGAAATACAAAGACCTATTTGAAACCAAAACCTTGGAAACTGTGGTTGTTTCACAGACCATTAATGCTTTGGGTTGTATTTTTTTTCCAGAAAATATATTTAGATTTTTCAAGTTTTAACTTTTGAGTAAAAAAGTTACAAAGAAACTTGAGAATAATTTGGTGAAATATTCCACTTTGAGGAAATGAGAAAGCAAAATAAAGCCACCTTTGATTTGATTCATTTCTAGTTGGGTAATTTCCAGCTGAATTAACCATAAATGTCCTGTTTGGTAAAATATCTTTGATTTTTTAAATCAGGCAGGTAATTTCTTCTGTAAGTGTGGAGGAATGAGTTCCTCTTTTATTACTCTCCCTCAATTTTAATGATCCTTATGTGATTCGGTAAGAGGCACGATGGCTCATCGTGTTTTAATGATGTATGTGTAAGGCACCACCTACTCTGGGGTTTTGAGGAGCTTACTAGAGATAACAGGAACTACTTGTAGAAAAGCTGAGGCTTCAGTAGCTGCAAGTCAGGCATTAGGATTTGTTGCTGGGATCATGATGTTTGACTGGGGGTTCGCACTGTACTTTGTGTGTATTTCTTAATTAGATGTAGATAATCTGGAACCTGTGCTCATTCGTTTTCTTTTCAAGTTGGTGGCACACAGTTCTTCTCTCTGCTGCCAATGCCGTGCAGCCCGCTGATTTTAATTATATACCTTAATAAAACAATATTATTTATGAGAGAAAATGGTTAATCTTTCTATAATTTTAAGTTCTATAATTCTTGCCAGAAACTTAAAATTAATATGACCAAATACCTAGTAAATGTTTTTGTTTAGTACAGAGAAATACATGTTTTCTTAAAAGCCAAGTACATTTGAGTATAGTTAATGAGAACCTGGTTTGGAATTAAGCAGTGAGGTCATGTTCTCCCTCAGTCAACTGCACATAAATGTTGTGAGCGTATTACCTTACAGAGTTGGTCACGTTTACCTGCATGCTTAGCAGCTTAAGTTCTGATTCTCCTGAGTTTATTTCTGGGCAGTAATCCTACATGAACAAATAATGTAATTGGTAACTTTGTACCCAAGTTACAAATGCTTAATATTTACCTGGCATGTGAAATAGAGACTATTATTTATTTTCGTGTTGAACATCAGAAACATAAACAGTGACTAAACTACAGTGCGCTGCCTCAGTGTAAGAGTGCCTGGCATGGAAGAACTCTTTGTATGAATAACAGTTTGAACAAAGCAAGTCATACTCCCAACATGGCTTTATTAACAACTCAACAAAACAAGATGAAATCATTTGCTATCCTTTTACCCTGAAAAATTTCCAGTTCCCCTTACAGTAAACGTTTACTTGGCTCATTAAATAAAATAGCTTTTTTAGAGATGGGATGTCTGTGTAATTTAGGAGCCTATTGGTCATCTAGTGACTGAACACAAAGATATAGGAGGATGGAAAGAGAAGGGAGGCTGCTTATGCAGAAAAGGTAGAAATCAAGGGAAACATTTAAAAACATTATTCATGGTGGCCTGTTACCCTGGCACTTGAGAAGTTGAGGCCTGAGGGTCCCGAATTTGAGGCCAGCCTGGGCTAAATAGCAAGACCCTATCTCAAAAAACCCAAAACACAACAAAACCAAACCAAACCTGTTAAACCATGTTTGTTCCTACCAGAATTGAAGTATATAGCACATGAATATTCCTATTAACTGATTATCATTTAGACTCAGTTTATAGAAAGAGTAAAATTTTGAGTTTCCAAAAACGCCTCAAAAAAACCAAAATAGGGATACACCAAATACCAGTGTTATTTCCTGAAGAGTTCAGATAATACTTCTATTCTTAGCAACAGGACAGATAAGGCAGTGTGTACAGAACATAGAGCTGTTCTTGTGGAAGTGAGAAAGATCTAAACTGCAATCCCAGCTCTACAATTCGGTCAGACTAGGTGTCTCATAAAGGCACCTACTTTTAAAGGTTGTTTTCAATAATTACTAGTACCTGAAATTATTATGTAGTATCTAGTATTATCTGTTAAATTTTCAAAAACAAGTGTCAAAATCTATGATAAACACAGCTCCTCAAGAGTCTATACACATGTGATCCTGGAGCAGAATATTTTTCTTGGGCATTTGGATAGTGTTGTTTTGCTCACACCATGGAAATTATGCTTTCAGTTTTGTTGAAGCTTGTTCTAATATGGAAATCTTGGTGATATGCACTTCTTGATTTACAAAAGAATTTGCCAGGATGTTCTAGGAAATGCAGGATGTCTCTGATTTTAGAACCTCCTTAAAAAAGAGTAGGAAATACTCTGGAGTTAGTAGGTATAGGTAAGAACTTTCTCAACGAAACCCCAGTAGCACAGCAACTAAGAGATAGCATAGATAAATGGGACCTCATAAAACTAAGAAGCTTCTGTTCATCAAAAGAAATGGTCTCTAAACTGAAGAGACCACCCAAAGAGTGGGAGAAAATATTTGCCAGCTACACATCAAAGGACTGATAACCAGAATATATAGGGAACTTAAAAAACTAAATTCTCCCAAAACTAATGAACAATAAAGAAATGGGCAAGTGAACTAAACACAACTTTCTCAAAAGAAGAAATTCAAATGGCCAAAAAACACATGAAAAAATGCTCACCATCTCTAGCAATAAAGAAAATGCAAATTAAAACCACACTAAGATTCCACCTCACCCCTGTTAGAATAGCCATCATCAGCAACACCACCACCAACAGGTGTTGGCGAGGATGTGGGAAAAAGGAACCCTCTTACACTGTTGGTGGGAATGTAGACTAGTACAACCACTCTGGAAAAAAATTTGGAGGCTACTTAAAAAGCTAGACATTGATCTACCATTTGATCCAGCAATACCACTCTTAGGGATATACCCAAAAGACTGTTACTCCAGAGGCACCTGCACACCCATGTTTATTGTGGCACTATTCACAATAGCCAAGTTATGGAAACAGCCAAGATACCCCAGCACTGACGAATGGATTAAGAAAATGTGGTATCTATACACAATGGAATTTTATGCAGCCATGAAGAAGAACGAAATGTTATCATTCGCTGGTAAATGGATGGAATTGGAGAGCATCATTCTGAGTGAGGTTAGCCTGGCCCAAAAGACCAAAAATCGTATGTTCTCCCTCATATGCGGACATTAGATCAAGGGCAAACACAACAATGGGATTGGACTTTGAGCACATGATAAAAGCGAGAGCACACAAGGGAGGTGTGAGGATAGGTAAGACACCTAAAAAACTAGCTAGCATTTGTTGCCCTTAATGCAGAGAAACTAAAGCAGATATCTTAAAAGCAACCGAGGCCAATAGGAAAAGGGGACCAGGAACCAGAGAAAAGGTGAGATCAAGAAGAATTAACCTAGAAGGTAATACACACGCACAGGAAATTAATGTGAGTCAACTCCCTGTATAGCTATCCTTATCTCAACCAGCAAAAACCCTTGTTCCTTCCTATTATTGCTTATACTCTCTCTTCAACAAAATTAGAGATAAGGTCAAAATAGTTTCTGCTGGGTATTGAGGGGGTGGGGGGGAGAGGGAGGGGGTGGGGGGGAGAGGGAGGGGGCGGGGTGGGTGGTAAGGGAGGGGGTGGGGGCAGGGGGGAGAAATGACCCAAGCCTTGTATGCACATATGAATAATAAAACAATAAAAAAAGAACCTCCTTAAAAATAGTAATAGTTAAGAACACGGGGGTGAGACTACAGTAAACAGTGTTCACCTCAACTTATGTTCTCTTTATTTGAATGGGTCCAAAAGGAAGTGATGGTCCACAAGGAAATCTTTGAATGAGATTTGCTCCTGCATGTGGAAAAAGAGAAGGGAAGACAAAAAGCAGAAGGGAGCCCATGGGGAGAGGAGATAACAGGGGAGCCATCAGTTTCAGAGAAAGTTCCAGGTTAGTGCTCCAGTTCTGCCTCTTAATTAGAAGAGAACTTATGCAAGTTTTAAAAACTCCATAATTCTGTTACCTCATTTGTAAAGTGGGGCTCAGCATGTCTTTAGAGAAGTGCTTTAGGGGGCTGATGTGAAAACTCAATGATAAAATGAGGGCAGGTGTTTAGCACAAAGTGTGGATGTGCTGGATGGCAGTGCAGGGAAGAGGAAGACGAGGGAGGTCTAAGTCCAAGTCTCATACTGAGTCCTGGGTCCATACTTTCTCACTGCCTGCTCATCTTTCTTCCATCATTGTGCCTTGGCCTTTCTTCACTGCAAAGATCTACCTGGCAGTTCCCAGGTTTCCTTCAGAAACCATTTTGTAAATATTGCCATCTCAGTTTGCAAAATGAAGGCTCATTTCTTGACTCTATTTACAGAAAAGACTTGTCTGTACCAAAGCGGTTTTATGAGTTAATATTGTCTACTATATGACCCTTACTGTGGTTTTCTTTTTTCCTAATTATTGGGATTCGCTCTTAGAGGTCTGTTGCTTGCCATAATTTTTGTCTTCTCTTAATCTTGCTGAGAACTGTTTCTTTTATAAAATATAATTAAATCACTCATTGGGTTGAGGAAAGCCATAATGTTCATTTAATAGTATTTTCTTTTAGATTTCCCCAATTACTTCAGCTGAATACTTTAATGCTTTTTATATAATGTTTTCTAAGAAACACAGACTGGGAGATCTTAAAACTCTTAGGCTGTGCCCTTTCTCTATATTCAAAAGTGTCTGACCACTGGATATTTTCTAATTGGCGCCAGGAAATAATTCATTCCAAGTCCTATGTGGCCTAGCTTTCAAACTCCTATTAAATGCCATTTGTTGTCAGTCAACAAACACCTAGAGAACACCCATCCAGACTCATAATATATTACTGTAGCAGTTTTTTGTATTTCACAATGGCTTTATCACTAAAGAATCACTACTTACATGTATTATAATAGTATTTTGTTGCGTCTCTTCCATGATTTTTGAACTTAAGAAAAGTTCCCAAATAACTACCATGGGCAAGAATGATAACCATAGAAATTTAAAAATACAGGATCATTTTAGGAGCCAGAAGAGAATGTATGACTACAGAAATGGTAATTTAAAGTTAAATGAGTCTTTTTCTGAACTTGGAATGAGTCGTGTGCAACAAGCTCAGATGCTAAAGTGAAGTTGGCTGGAGAATGCTGCAGACTTGTCAGACACAGGAAAACCAATTTTATGACCCTTTCCCATTTCCCAACTCCAGCTCAGAAATGTGGGATTAGAGCAGGAGAAATGTTATTTTGGGGGAAGGTAGATGTGCTATGGAGTCTCCCTCCAACACCAGTGGTTGGTAGAGAAGGGGGTGTCATTTCCTTCATAAGCTAAATAAAGGGAGGACAAAATGACCAACCAGGGTCAGGAGCTCAGGGGCCTACCTGCCTCTCACACCTGGCTGGACAATGTTGGCATCAGAGTTTTGTAGGCTGCCACACCCCCCCTTGGAGGTACCACAAGCAGAGGTGAAAATAGTTCCTGGGGGCACCTTCTATGGGATGTGGACTGGCACCGTGGGGCAAGCTGACATGACAGAAGTAAGGTTTGCACAAGCTTGTTAGGATCACATGCAGGTTGTCTGTCTGGGGCTGAGATGTCTCCAGAGTACCAAAGGACCTCAGAAGGAAAGAAGATGAAGACAAATGCCATAGTGAGAAAACTGATGGCACCTCCTTTGATGTCTTTTGTCTTGTTTTTTTTTTTTGGCCCAGGAAGTGCAAGAGGACAGCCTTGGGCTGAAAGGGGAGAGCAAGGGATTGGATGTGAGATTCAAATTTGTATTTGAACTAAGCTGGAGTTTTTAACGCCTGAAAATGAGACTGCCCTAGAACTAAAAGTGCCTGGGATACGGTTGGGGGCGTGGCTGGGGATCATGAAGCATATTAAGGAAAGTAGTGGGAGAAGATTCCAGCTGTGTTGTGTTTAGACTCTACAGGAAGTTCATTCTCCTAGCATCATCAGGTGCAGAAAGAACCAAAACCATTTCATCTGGTGGTCCACTCGGCACATTGATCCAGTGGAGCACTGATCTCTTAAATGGAGACAGAACAGCTTTCTTTGTGACCATAAACATGTGTGTAGCATTTTCCATTTCAGAGTCAAAAGAGAATGGTGGGGCAGAATTCAATGTACAAAGCAACTAAAGAGCTATTTGTACCAAAAAAAAATTGTTCTGATATTTCTTTTTTCTCTGCTTCTTTTGCCTTCTTTTTGCTTCAAGAACTGAAGAAAATTGTTGTTTGTTGGAACAATATCAAATTCTACTTATAGACTCAATACCACCTAGATAAGAAGAACGAAAAGCAGCTCAGGAGGGAAACAGAAATGTGGGGACATGTCGATTTAACCTGAAAATTTGCTCCAAAGTGGAAAAGTATACTTGTGATATTACCAATGCTTAAATTCCTGCACAACTCACTTAAATTGATGATGACGATAAGATAATAACTGGTAATTTTCACACACATTCTCTTATTTAATACAAAGGATGAGGTTGTAATATTTTTCCCCAATGTCTAAGTGAGGAAATTAAACTGTCAGCAACCTTGCTGTGTTCCCAATGCTAGGAAGGGAACATTAGACGGTTATCAGATACTTAGTTATAGGTGAAACTTTCTTTTAAAATCTGTCTGTACATTGTAATGATTTGTTACAATTTGAATGATTAATATAATAGCAATAGTAAAGTTATAAACATCAAGATTTGTAGCAAGAGCTTTGGAGATAATCGAGACCACACTACCACACTGTGGAGAAAGAAACCTTTCTGGATGACAAATTGCAGAGCTCCATCTTGTCTCCTTTACGTACTTCCTTCCAGTGTTACAAATACGTAACTTGTTACAAATACGTAATTTACAGTAAGTTGCGTATTTGTAACACTGAATGTAAGTCCAAGTGCATGGGAGATTTGCTGCTGCTGTGTTCACTTTACCTTTTTGCATTTCTGTCATGTCATATTTTTCTTCTTTTTTTTGAGACAGGGTCGTGACATGTAGCCCAGGCTAGCCTTGAAATCACAATCCTCCTGCCTCAACTCCCTGAGGTGAATGCTAGGATTATAGGCATGCCCGACTCCATACTGTGTTTTTCAAGGTCACTTCCTAAAATGTAATTTTCTCTCCTGTCATCTTTTAAACATTTTTTAAAAATTTATTTATGTTTTATTTTATTGTGCTGGGTTGTAGCATTTACAAAGGTTCTTACAATGTATCAAATATGTCATACTTGAGTTTACCCCCTCAACTGCTCTCTTCCCCCCCCATTTGAGAAATAGTTTGAACAGGTATCTTTTTTCTGTTTACATTCATGTGTACAGTGTCATCTTTTTCAATAACAAAGCATTTGTATTCTGTTTCAAACATATATGTTGGTTTGATATCTCATACTTCATAAACACAGGGTTGTTACATCTTTGTCTCTCTGTGTAATCTCTAATTAAAACTTGCAAGAGAACTGCATTATAAATAAACACAAATATGTACTAAATATATACATATATGTATTACTGTTTTATGTCCTAATACTAAGAAGTTGGTTTAAACCAATTTACTTTATCTTCATTGACTACCAAATGTTTTCATGACTAGAAAACTCTAGATATACCCTAGAGAAACATTGCAAGGAAAATTAAATTTTTGATATGTAGGAAAGAGCAATGTTAAGGTAGAAATGCTTTATTAAAGCTACTTTGGAACTTAGAATTTTGTAATAAATAAGAGAGCTTTAAACAGGCGTAAAACTTTCAACTCAACATCCTAAGGTGAGACATTTTCTCTCCCAAGTAGCTCTGTCAATTTTCAAAGTTTAGTTGGTCCATTAGAACAGGCTGGTCTTTTAAAATACAGACATGTACTTCATAGAGGCAGAGTACGTCATTGAGAGGGTGTCTTAGGATATTGGTGTCCCTTTTAATCTGTGCTGCCTGACAAAACTTTCTCAAAACTCAACACTTGGTTCAACACCATTAGTAGCTCTAGCTATGTGTGGTATCCAAGCAAAAGAAGCAAGAAGCAGGCGCTACGAGCCTAGCAGAGAAGAGTGCTTTGTGCATTTTTCATTCTATTTCTGTTCTCTTCCATAAGATTTTAATGACTAAAGTATGTCATGTATATAGAACTCATGACAAAATGGAGAAGCAAGCCTCCCGTGATTGAGGGAGCTGCAGAAATAGACGAAGTCTTTTAAATGCATCATCTGAACACAATTTAGCTTCAAATGTGTTTTTGCTAAAATGCTTTTTAAAAGCAGAAGGAGATTTACACTATAAAAAGTTTAAAAGGATTATTCATCCCAAATGGGTTATTTATATTTCAAGTGAATATTTATAGAGAGCCCCTGAATTAAGCAGTTCTCTCTGTCTCGTTTTAAACACAATTAACAATATGCAAAGTAAGGCAATGCTTTGTAGAGAATTTGGGAGCATAGATATTACCACTGGCAGTCATTTCAGTGTCTGTACACTGAGTACATAAATGAGGAATGGCTAACCTGTTATGCTCTTAATTAATGAACACCTGTACACAATGAAAGCTTGGCTGGTTTTATGGGAGTCTGAAAACCCAATCAGGCAATTAACGTTTAACCTAAAATTAACCTGATTGAAAAGTAGCAGAAAAAACAACTTGTAAGATAAAATTGTCAAAAACAGAAAACTTTGATTTCTTGTGAATGAATCTTTTCCAGCATATTTAGGGTATTTTACCTTTCATTTTCTTGGGTGCTTGACTTTTATATGGAAAAAAATCTGCATATCTTTTGCATGGTTTTAGATTGCAATGTAGTACATAAGTTAGTGTTATAAATTATCATTTGGGATTCTTTTTGTCTTAAAGGACAGTGTATAGCAGGCTCTATACCACCACTTGAGCCAACTCCCAGCCCCTCTATTGTTTTGATAGTGCAGTAATTATAAGCTTTAATTTTTTCAAGTCAAAATCATATTTTGATCCAGTTCTACAAATATCACATAAAATGGACACAGTTAATTCTTAGAGTTCTCTGTTCATGTGTTTCTGACATAGACACTGGGGTAAGAAAGGGGTACATAAAGGAAAAAAAAAGTTCCTTTTAAAATGTGAAACAGCCAGGTGTGGTGGTACATACCTGTAATCCCAGTGCTTGGAAGCCTGAGACTGGAGGATTGCAAGTTCAACCTGGGCTAAATAGAAATATCCTGCCTCAAAAAAAAATTTTGAGTACCAGCACCAGCACCAGGTAGTGTTTTAGATTCCAAATACAGAAGAGTAAAGAAATAAGACAAAACTTTCATTTCCAGTGCACTTTTATTTTGAAATTCATGTATTATGATCAAGTATTAAAACATTAAAATTGTTTTTCCTCCCTGTCTCTGACACCTACTATGCCCCTCCCTCATTCCTCCCATTTTCACATTTTCTCTCATCAGATTGCTTCAACCTTGTGTCCTTGAAGTCAGTGCCTTATTAGGTACTTTCTTCACATAATGTATTTATATATTTTAACTGTACATATTTGTGGGTATAGATGATATGTGTGTACAATGTGTAATGATCAAATCAGGATAAGTAGCATTTCCATATCCTACACACTTATCATTTCTTTGTGTTGAGAACCTTGGAATTCGTCTAGTTCTTTATAAAATTAAGATACAATTCTACAGGTACATAAAAGATAGACTCTTCAGGGTAATTAAAACTTAACTCAAAAAATTCTTTCATGTTTTGCTCCTTCCAGGGGATAGGCCAGATATCTCAGTCTTTGTTGTTGTTTTATGTGATACTAAGGATCTGACCCAGGGCCTCATGCATTTCAGGCAAAAACTGTACGACTAGAGCCAAGTCTCTAGCCCTTTGATTTTAAACAGCCTGGGCTGGCCTCCAAATGCCAATCCTCTGCCTCAAAGACTAGCTGAGAGTATAGACATGCACTAGTACACCTGTCTTTAATTTGCTTTCAAATAAAGCTGTTAATAATTCCTTTTCTGTAATCATTAGAAACACTTTTACTAGAAATACTTGTTATAAAGCACCAGGACCCTTTGTTTTCCAAGTCAGAAAGCAGATGCATATTTATTATGCACAGAGAGGTCAAGAAAACAATAGGCCAAAGAAGGGGCATGTTTGTTTTGCAAAGTGTGATTTATTTAGGTTAAGTGGTGAAGGGCAAAATAGAGTTCTAAGAAAGACTCTAATGTAAAGGAATGTATCACTGTGGGAAAAGGTGAGCCTACCTATTCTGAATTCCATGGATATTTTATACTGAATATATACATGAGCAGAACAGTTGCTCAAATTTCATGGTAACTTGAAGATGGTGCCAGGGTTGGGAGAAAAACTAAAGCCTCTAGATGCCTGCACTTGTGGAAACCAGGAAACAAGGTCTGAAAACAAGTAAAATGAAGGAATTACTTTAAAGGTACTGATTTCATGATATATAGGCAGATCAGAACAAATTATATTAAGATGCGTACTAAACAAATCATAGCTAATTCAATTTGCCTCTAAAGTGATTAGAGACCTGCAGAATAGAATTCTGAAATAGGCTTGTCTCCAGATTCTCACCTGCCTCATTTGTGCGAATCATTCGAGAAGGGGTGCTTGGGTCTCCAGTCCCAATTGGATTGGTGGCCACCACTCGAAACTCATATTCCACCCAGGCATTTAGGTCCACTGCCATGGCCGATTCCATGTCTCCTGTTACGATTTCTGGGACTGCAGAGAGGAAGGACATTTCATGTCATTAGGAGGACTGGAAAAATGATACAAATGCCAATCAACAATGTCACCATTACTCATCATTCTAAACATGAGCATAACACCTCTATGTCATTAGTAAAACGAACACCAATTTTCAGGAAATAAGCACTTGCAGATTTCCAAATTTGTTGGAGTTAATTAGAATTCCTCCAACACATAATTGGCCATTATATAACTAGTCATTATTTACACCAAAAATCATATTGTCAAACCTCTGAGCCCCAGAAAAGAAGGCAACACCTACTATAATTAAACGAAGAATTCTTCAATTTTTAGGGAAATTTCTTGAGCCGTCTGCCTCTCCCACTTCTGGCGAACATAATCATTTGGCATTCCAAGCAGCAAATGAAGACTGCACCTCTTTAGTTTAAAAGCTACAGTGTGTGGGATCTAAGTGGGGGATCTCCTTGGAGTGACTTTTGGTACTGTGTTTCGATTTTTGTAAAAACGTGAAATTGTCTGTCAATGTAGTTACCGTGCAGTGAAGTACTTCGTACACAGTACACGTGTAGGACTGCCTTCTTGTTCATTCATCTCTGCTGTCTAGGAAGCATTTCAAGAAGAGTGTTTGTTACAGGATAAAAAGGGCAACATGGAGAATCTCCCTTAGAATTTGCAAAAATCCACTGGATTCCTAGGGGTCCTTGATTGCTACATAGCTGGTGGGGGAGCAAGGGTGGGGCACAGAGCTATTAATTGCCCTCAGTTCTGTTCTGGTGACATAGAATGAAATCAGCTTGGATTTCCCAGGAAAATTTCTTCTGAAATGAGTCAGAAGATTGTTACCAAATGAGCAGCTCTGTAAAGGCAAAGGAACAGAGCATAAGCAGGGTGGCCTAGCTGACAGACATAACAGAACTGTAGAGCTGATTTCATAAGAGTTGATGTGAAGATGTGGAAAAATGTCTCCTCTTACTTCACTGACATCTGAGCAGTATTTTTGGAGCCTTAGAGGTAAGGGAAAAGGCCACTCTTCAGTCCATAGGCTGTGAAATGCTGAACTAGACTGGACAGGCATTCAGATGGGAGAGACACTCCCAGGCTCTCGGCTCTCTCTAGCTTCCCGTGTCCAGTACTTGCCTTGGGTTTACCACTGTTTCCTTTGCTTCTATTGAGAACAGACATCTCAAACAACTCCAGACTCCTGGGCCACACCTAGCCCTTGTACTCTAACTCCCACAGGATTCTACAACTTCCTCTTCGCCCAGTTTATGTCCCTCCTTAACTCTTGCAATTTTCCCCTGTGCCTTCGGAATTCATGACCCATCAACAGGAAATCCCCCAAATGTCCTCTGAATGTTGCTCCACCATGTCTCTCTAACAGACACTGAAGACATCTCACTCTTCCCGAGAGGTTGGTCCTCCACACACACACCACACACACCACACACACACACACACACACACCACACACACACCACACACACACCACACACACACCACACACACACACCACACACACACACCACACACACACACCACACACACACACCACACACACACCACACACACCACACACACACACCACACACACACACCACACACACCACACACACCACACACACCACACACACACCACACACACCACACACACCACACACCACACACACACCACACACACACCACACACCACACACACACCACACACACACACCACACACACACACCACACACACACACCACACACACACCACACACACCACACACACACCACACACACCACACACACCACACACACCACACACACACCACACACACCACACACACACCACACACCACACACACACCACACACACCACACACACACCACACACACACACCACACACACACCACACACCATACACACCACACACACACCACACACACACCACACACCATACACACCACACACACACCACACACACACACACACACACCACACACACACCACACACACACACCACACACCACACACCACACACACACACCACACACCACACACACACCACACACCACACACACACCACACACCATACACACCACACACACACCACACACACACCACACACACACCACACACCACACACACACCACACACCACACACCACACACCATACACACCACACACACACCACACACACACCACACACCACACACACACACCACACACACCACACACACCACACACCACACACCACACACACACCACACACCACACACACACCACACACCATACACACCACACACACACCACACACACACACACACACACCACACACACACCACACACACATAAGTCTAGACTCATATGTCCACCTCCCTGTTTGCAGTTCCCATGTAGGGGCCTATCCACGTGTCACACTTAGTACGTCCCAAGCGTGTTATCTCATTTCCACCCCATGCTGGTCCAGTCATGCTGGCTTCAGTCACTTGACAGTAACTCCATCCTAGAGTTGGTCAAGTAAAAAATCTCACGGTCGTCTTTGAATTATTTTTCTCTTAAATTCTTTACATCCAGATTGTTAGGAAATCCCATGGGTTCAACCTTCCCAATGCTTTCAAATTCTGAATGTTTTTGTGGCCTCTGCTTCTGTCCCTCTGAAGCACTATTAACCCCTCAGCAATACTTTCCTCACAGTGACTCACCTTCCCTTCCACAGTCCATTTTCAACACAGTTTGAATGAATGCATTAACAGATAAAACTTAGAATGCCCTCCATTTTCTGCGTTTCTTTCAGGATACACTATAACTTGGTTCTGCTAACCCTTCCAAACACATCTTCTACCACTTTCCCCGAGGCTCTTTCTGCTCCTGCCTCACCAGTCTTCAAAAGCACCTACAAATGATGGTCCTAACACATTTATACTGGATGTTCTTCTAGTCGGGCTCCTCTCTCTAGATATTGGCACAGTCAAATCCCTGCCTCCTTTAAAGTTCACGCAAACGTACCATCTTAGTGAGGCATGCACTGACCACTCTATTTCAAATTGCAACCTCCTGTTAGGACCTGAATTGTACCCTTCTAAAATTCCTGTGCTAAAGTCTTAACTCCCAGTGTGGCTATGTTTGAAGATGGGTCTTCTAAGGAAGTAATTAAGGTTAAATAAAGCCATAAGAGTGGTGTTCTGATCTTGTTGATTTTTTTCTTCCACAGATGAGTCTGATCTTATTGTTCTTAAGAGAGCATGTGTGTGCATGTGATATTTCTGCCTCTGTTTCTCTCCCAGTATTTTTCTCTGTCTCTGTTTCTTTTCTTCTGTCTTTGTCTCTTTCTTTCTGACATGACAGAAAGTGAACTTCTATAAGCCAAGAAGGGAACCCTCAGGAGGAACCAAATTTGCCAGCACCATGGTCTTAAAATTCCCAGTCTTCAGAACTGTGAAAAATACACTTCTGTTATTGAATGCACTTCATCTGTGGTATTTCATTATGGCATCCTGTGCTGACTAATCTGACCCTACTGTAGTTGTCCTGATATCCCTTACTCAACACGCTTTCTTTCTTTTTTCTTCCAAAGCACTCATCAATTTCTAAGTTACTGTGTGACTTATTTGCTTCTTTTGTTCTGTTTATGGTTTGTTCTCACCTATGAGAAGCCCACCTGTACAAAGGCTGGGATTTTGTTATGGTCGTTGTAATTAATAAATCCCAAAATACCTAAATCACTGCCTTGATAGTGCCCATAAGTTTTTATTGAGTGAGTGAAAGTAGAGTTCAAATTGCCTGGTGTGATCAAAATTAGCAAAGTTAATTTTTGCTTGAATCTTGATGTAATTACTGTAAGCTTTATGTTGAAAAAGAAAATACTTATAAAATATTGTTCCTCCCAAGGCTACACATTTATATTCTCTTGGTCATACCTGTCAGCCTATATCTTCCACATCATCTTTAATTTTAAGCTCTCTTTAAAATAAAATTAAAGATACAAACAGATTTGGAAATTCTAAATACATTGTTTCTTGTAAGGGATGTAAAACAATTACAAAAACATGAGTTGAAGGTATTACTATTCATAATTAAATATTAAGCAATGTAAAATAACTTAGAAACAAAGTTACTTTTCATTAAATCAAGTTTGATTTGAAATGTAATATTGTGAGATTAAGGATAATAATTTTTACTGAAGAAGGTATTTTTAAAAGCTTTGCAGGCATCTTTTTATAAAGATAGTCTTTCTGGAACCCTGGGGACAGCTTAGTTCCAAAGAAAATACGTGCTTTAGAGAAAACATGGCAGTGATTAAAGACAAGGGAGGACCACCTACTGACTCAGGGAAGAAGTCTTGTTGAAATGTCTGCTTTAGTAAAAGAATCACATCCAAGAATTTAATAACATAAATAAGCATGTTTAAAAATTTTAATTAACCAGTCAATCTGTAGAAAACATATCCACAATTAGAAGACATATAAACGGACAGAAGACTATTTAAAAGACTATCTGAGTGTAGTAAACAAAGGCCAGTCAGTTCTGTGGGTGTAAGTGATTTTATACTATGCAGATTCAGTTGAAAGCTGAGTTATCTAATGGACCTAAGAAGAGCAAGCTACCTTGCTTTCCTCTCTTCCCAGTTTCCAAAGAAAGAACGCATCATATTTTTCTGTTTGTATGTTGAAATGAGTTGAGGCTCACACTGAAGTTATAAAAACAGTTCATAGAGCTGCTGTGTACCACTCCCCAGGTTCTCCAATCATAACGTCTTATACAGTCACAGAACTATTATCAAATCAGGAAACAGACATTGGAGTGAAGCTTTCAAATACTTCAGGCTTTATTTGGATTTCATCGGTTTGGTGTGCAATTTTTCTCAGTATTAATTTCTATGGAGTTCTTTGAAATTTTATTTTATAGATTTAAGCAATCATCAGGACAGCCAGGATTAGAACCAGTCCATTGCCCTACCTCCTGTGCTATGTCATATGTCAGTCTGCATTATGACAGAGAATCTAACATAAAAAGTGCATTATTTCAATGCTACTTTTGAAATGCTTGCTTTAGTTGCATGATTTTAAAAATTATTTTCATCCCTAATAGTTTTCTTTTATGTTGTAAACCTAAACTTCCCCTCACTTTCCAAATGTGACTATAAAAATGACAGGGACATATAAAATCACACTCACCTGAGGATTAATAGATAAGTATTTAGCATGAAATTTGAAAGTGTGTAAGACTACAGAATGCAATCTTCAGAGGTAGTTGCTAACACTGACTGTGTGCCTTTGTTGTAGGTTTAAATTGATTTGTCTGTTCAGAAGTGAAATATAAAATATCAGTAAAATATTTGAGTTTAGTAACAATAAAAATCAACCAGAATATTGTGGCAGTGGAGTGGTACATTAACTTAGGTAAATGAGATTTGAGCAAAAAAATAGTTTTGTAGAGAAGACTACAATTAAGGAGAGGGAAAATATATGTACATGCATAATATAATTCAGATTTTTCTTGATATTTAGGCCCCTGTATTAACTTGTACCTCAGTGTGATTATCATCGTAGTATACTAGGCATAAATATTTGCTTTGTAAAATACATAATTGTGGCATTGGCCTCATTCCTGGATGTGTTATAGGCTTATAATTCTCCTACAGACCCAGGAAGTCAAGGAACATCTCTGGGTATATCAGAACGACGTGAGCAGATTCACCCACGAATTCCCATACCCTCCACCCCATTGCTCCCATCTGAACCTTAATGTAACAGCTCCATGCTTTTGCTCTACAATTTGGAAAAGGACCCAGTTTCAGATCTAGGGTTGTGAGCTCACCTCACTGATCCCTGACTGAAGCCCACTCTCGCCACATGGTTCCTAAAATGGTGGTGGTCAATATTGTAATAAAAATGAGTTTCTGGAGTTCAAAAAAGGTCCTAGTGATCTGGTAAGCAAATCTGCCTCTTGAGACAGGAAGCTGCTCTGCTGTATCTGCCATTGCTTTTGGATTTCTTACCTGTCTTTACAGTTTGCCAGCCCAGGGAGAAGGGGCTGCGAGCCTGCAGGTTGTAGGAGGAGATGGGGCTGTGGTTATCAGCTGCTGGACTCCAGGAAAGTGTGGCTGTCCTTTCGGTGATTTCCTCCACAATTACTATCCCAGGTGGGCCTGGGGGTCCTACAGACAAAAGGCAATGGATAAAGCTAAGAACACCTTGTGAGCGGCTGTGAGAAATTATATTTCCAATGTGGACCTCATCAAATTATGTGACTATCTTAATGAAATATGTATTTAATTATGAAAACTGACAGCAAAAAGTTATGCCAGTTGGTTTCTAGGATTTCTGGGGAAACAATTACGGATTGAATATTTTTCTGACACTGTGCCTGGGGTGACTACCAATTAGCACTGTGTTTTATAAAAAAAAGTAAGTAGAAGCAGACACAAGGATATGAGTGCCAATATCAGTTTCAGGTATTAAAAGGAATTGCAGCATAAAGAGGCAACAACAGATAGGCAGTGCTGTGAGGAACACAGACAATCCCATTCATACAAGAACGCTACAGTTGGACGAGCCAATTTTCATGTTCAGAAAACCTAGTACAAGCACTGATGCATTCTATCAAGTAGCTTAGACTCTAAAAAAGAGACATAGAAAGTCCTAAAATAACTGACAAGGTAAAGACATATACCAGAAGTAAGGTATACAAAAATTTTTTGTGGGGAATTATGCTTTTTTTTTCAGTAGGGGTGGGGAGGGAGTGAATCACAAGAGGTTAACTCACTTTTGGTCATGAAAGAATGGTATAGAATTGAGATGAGTCCTTGTGTACGCAGACTTCATCTTCAGGAAACAACCATGAAATGATTTATGGAGAACTGTTATAATTCTTAAAATAGTGATTTTTAAATAGTTTTTTAAAAATGCAGAGCTATTTACATTTTAGGGGCTAAAAGTAAAATGTAGAAAATTCAAGTTGTTCAAATGCTTTTATGTTGACAGAAAAAATACACTTCTAAGTATTTTAAGACACTAATTTCTAAATTGGTCCTTATGTGGCAAGTTGCTTTCTGGATTTGGTGATTAGGAGGTCAGAAGTAAGGACTGAACTAGACTTCAAGGAGCTTAAGAGATGGTTGGGGGTTGAAGAAATGGAACAGACAGTGAGACCTCTCAGTAGAGACTGTCAATAGGAAGGAGAAGTGAGGTGGAGAAAGAGTTTAATGAAAGGAAGTTACATGGCTCACAAGGGCAAATGACATTTTTAGGAGATGAGAGGAGCCAATGGCAAATGACAGAGACCAAAGATTTGAAAGATAAGGCATCTCCCACCAGGAAGGTAATATACACTTGGGAAAGTGGACAGAAGTATAGAGGACAGCCTTAAGAAGTGGCAGCTTTTCCTCTAAAAGAAATGAAAGAAGAAAGAGTGACATTTAAAAAAACAAAGCAGTTGTTGTAGCAAGGAGATAAGTTAAAGGAACTCACTTTGGAAGGTACTATTTTTTTTTTCATTAAAAAGGAACCTAGGACTCTCTGAAAGTGAGGTGAGTGGGTAAGATGAGGTTGGAGGTTGGAGGACGACAGGAGATGTTTTGGACAGGCACATGGGTTTGCAAAGAAGAGGGAACACAGAGATTCTGGAATAATCCTGCAGGTCAGCTTTGGTTGGAGTACATCATTTTGATGTGGAACCGAGCAAGTCAACCCAGGTCCAGGACTAGGAAAGAAGTTAGTAGGCTACATGCAGGTTTAGGAGTTTGGAAGTGTATTATCATTTATCACCAAAGCTGTGGGGGACTGTGGAGTTAAGTGAAGTAGGGAGTCAGGAGAAGCCAGAAAGGGGCTGAGGGACTAGAGTAGGAGGAAGGAGTCAGGAGATTGGATTATTAGGGGAGGAGTATCTAAGAATAGGAACTTTGTTTGTGAAGAGAAACTGCCAGAATTTGTGATTTACTATTTTGTAGAAGCAGGGTAGTTTTGAGTGCTGTTTTGATTGCAGGGGTAAGGTGGATAATATGTCTGGGTTCATAAGATCTGGGGCTTATATAAGAGTATGTTCGATGCATTAACTGTCAATATTGAAACCATTAAAATAAATGGCCAAGTGTTAGGACTGGAACCCCACCCTTTCAGGCAGCCTACTGGAAATCCCCCATCACTTACTGGAAGGACCACTCCTAGCCCCAAAGGAAAGACAAACACTCATGTTGCCAGGGTCATCTTCTCTAGCTTCTCCTAGCAATTGTTATCCCTGGAATAATTTTCCTGCCCAGCTGAACTTCCCTCCAGACCTCTCCCCTATATCTACTTTAGTCTGTAAGCGAGAGTGGGGTCCTGGCTTTTGCTACATACTTCTCTCTTCTGGGTTGCTTCCCAAGTAAAACCTGTGCTGGCGTTTGTGCTATTAAAAAAAAAAAAAAAAAGAAGTGGCCAAGGCTAAGGTAAGGAAAAGAGATCCCAGTGCTGGAGAAGTTGTCTTCAAGTTGTTAGACGCTGCTGTGACGGGGATGTGAGGAAGCTTCAGTAATAATGACGTGGTAATGAGATAACTGTGATAATGACACTGATCGCTATCATGACCTCAATGTCCTGTACTATACCAGGGGTTTCCCAAACATATCTATGCTACTGTGAGGTGGGCAGTGCTTTCCCTATTGGAACTTTGAAGAGGTTACTTTGTTAATAAATAATAGTTTTGAAAGCATTTTCTAGTTGTACAGGGGGGTTCACTGGGACATTTCCACATTATGATTACAATGCATCTTGGCTAGGTTCAGCCCCACCGTCATTCTCCCTCCCCCTCCCTTCCTTAAAATGATTTCAACAGGTGTCATTGTTATATTTTCATACAAATATATAAAGTACCTTGACCATGTTCTCCTACCTTTTAACCTCCTCATTTCCCCTCCCTTTTTCCACTAGCATCGAAACCCTACTGGGACCTGTTTTAGCTTCCTGTCCTTTATTTTTTAAAGTGTATATTCATTGTTCAGTATATAGTCAATACCGTTACTATATGTTAGGCTTTATGCTAGGCACTGCGACCCAGAGTCCATTCTAATGAATGGAAGTTATTGCCCAAATCACTCTGCTAGTGAACAACATGGCAGATATTTGAATATGGATCTGACTATAAAATCTGATTTGTTGAAAGAAGCAAGGAGTATTGAGGACCTTCCTCCTCTCACTGTTATTCTGGGGAGTAGTTTCCACTGAAGGAAGGAAAGAAAAAGAAAAAGTAGATGTTACAGAAAGGTACAAATTATGGAGAAGAGACAGAGGTATCATTTGAAGAACACATTAAGGACCTCCTGGTAGTCTGTGCTTAAGTCAACTCCTCACTTCTTTCCTCCTGTTTATGCAACTCATTCCCTTATTGCAAAGTGGAGTCTATTCTTTCACTTCCTTAAATCTGTCCTGTGACTGCTGGCTCTGGTAGAAAGCTGAAGAAGTGACATTGTGTGACTTTTGAGATGAGGTCATTAGAAACTTTGAGCTTCTAGAATATTTGTTATGAGAAAAGCTAGCTGCCAAGTTTGAAGTCTGATTACAAAGAGACTACCATACTATAAAGAACTCCAAAATGGTTGTTTGGAGCAGGGGGAGTGTATGAATAGGAAGTGATGCCTCTCTGGCTCCAAGCTCTTCCAGATATCCCAGTGCAGGCACTAGATGTGGGGAGGCGGGAGAGGCCTCCAGAGGATTCTAGCAAGTACTGCCTGGCTGGACCTGTCAGCTGCCCAAGCCATGGGAGAAGGCAGTAGATGGGGGTTTCAAGATAGTAAATTTTGGGATAGCAATGGCTATTTGGAAAAGACTTCAAGATAATTTGTTTTGAGGGTTTGCTCACAGATAATGAACTCTGTCAGGATGATCTTCAAATACTAAGAAGAAAAAAAAAGACTTGAAATTTAGATACTGTGTTTATATAAGAATAATGGCCAACAAACTCATTTATTAAGCTCTTCTATGGTGTTCAATTTATTCTGTTCTATTTCACACATTGTATTTATTCATCTCTCCAAAGAGCATTTGTTAACAATTACCTGATGAGGAACACTGAGGAAAACAACTATTTAGATAATTTGCCTGTCTCAGCCATCAGGTTCTATAACAATGTTTAGATTAGCCCTCTTTAAAAAGGCAAATTTTTAATAGATAATAATTCTTCTAAATAGTCTTTAAAACTTCAGTTGGTAAAGTTTTCTAAGAGATTTTCAATATAGTCAGTAAATCCCCAAATACTTTTCTCTATATGCCAAAATATATGGTCTTTAGCAAAGTAACCAGGAAACAAGGACAAAGAATTATGAATCTAGGACACTGTTTGTGACTGTTGAATTACTTCCAGTTGTGAAGTATTAATGAGTAGTTGCCCGATGATAATGTAATATTTAAGTTACGTGTCCTTATGTCAAAATACTAGGTGGACACGAACTGTCTCATGTTCAAGACTATTCAGTAACAGAGGAAATGTTTAAAATCTAATAACTAAACAAAATAGAATGCAAAATTGTATGCAAACAAAATTGTGTCAATATTTTTTTAATATTCAGAGGAAAAGGCTAGAAAAAATGCTTAACTTATTTGAAGATGCGTATACAAGTGATTTAAACCTTATTATTTATGCTTGTTTATTTCACTAAGTTTGTATAATAAGCATGTATTTCTTCCAAAATTAGTTCTGAAGTTGTTATTTTAGCGAGTCCCCAAATCACACGATGTTGTGTGCTAGCTAAGAGAATAAACACGTGCTGAGCGCAAGTGGAGATTGGTGCGCGTCACGGGAGGGGGGGTGGGAACTTGTTTACAGAACAGCAAAGTAGGGGTTCAGCCCTCAGTGTGTTAAAATCCAGAGGCAGAGGTCTTTCTCAAAAAACAAATCTAAAGCAGTGATAGCTGTGTTCAAGTGTCTGGAAGTACATTTTTTATCTCATTATTTCTCTGTTGTACTAGTTGCAATCATTTTTCTGTAATTTTCACTCATCTGAACATGGCACTTGACATATACTGGGCCCTCAATAATTATTTGTAAGAGAAAATAGGAAAGGAAAGGAGAGATGGAAGAATGAAAAATGGACAGAAGGAATTACATTTAAGTTTGCAATACTGTACTATAAGTAAAACATGTATTAAAATATAACTAGACAAAGATGCTCTATAATAGTATCTTCTTGCTAAAATATATTTATATTAAATATATAAGGAAGAATGAAATTTTGTTGTTTACAGGTAAATGGATAGAGCTCATCTTAAGTGAAGTTACCCAGGTTCAGAAAGCCAAAGGCCACATGTTTTCTCTTAAATATGGAACAGAGGCCCAATGCAAGCAATATTATATACACACATACAGATATATGCAGAACATGAACACAAAAGTGGGACTTGTAGAGGAGACCAGGTGAAGAGAAAAAGAAAGAAAGAAAGATGACTACATCAGTGTAGGAACAAGACACAAGCAAACACACTGCAAACTGTTGAACACAGGATCGGGGAAAGGGTGAGGAAGTGCAGTGGAGGGGGTCACAGCGGCTTGAGCACAATGCACGTGCGGGTGTACTACCAAGGCAAAATCCCCCAGACAGGAACAGACACCTGAGCGATGGAGGACAAGAATGTTAGACAGGTTATGCTAAGGGGAGGGCACAAACACAAGGGAGAGAAGAAAAGAAGGTGACTATGGCTGATGCATTTTCTATACAAGGATATATAGAATACTTAAGCCTGCTGAAATCAGCATAAGAAGGGGACTAAGGTAGGAAAGAGGGAAATGGAGGGGATGAACCAATTTGAGTTATAATACACATGTACATGGGAAAGTTACAAGGAAACTCTATATAGCTATCTGAAGCAAACAAAAACCTCAATTTTTTTTCTTATTACAAAATTGTAGAACAGGAGGGTGGAATAGGTCCTGTATTGGGGGGGGTGTTGGTACCAGTGGGGGGAGATGTGGAGAAAGGGTGTAAGGGGGAATATGGTACAAATACTATGTACACATGTATGTAAATGGAAAAATGACACCTGTTGAAACTATTCCACGGGTGGGGGGGAGGGGGATAAAGGAGAGCAGTGGAAGGGGTAAATTCAATTATGTATTTGAGACATTGTAAGAACTTTTGTAAATGCCACAATGTACCTTCACTCAGCACAACAATAAAAAATAAAAAATACTTAGTAGAAACATAACAGTAATACAATCTATGAATAAATAGCTTTTCTAAATCCTTATAAATATAAAATACTTCTTTGGAATAGTAGATTCAGGTGATGGTATTCTAAAAACAAATTTACTTTTTAATAGAAATTAACCACTCAGCTATGATACAGGTAAAATGATTTACAGTTATTGTTAATATTGGCTTCTCAATGCTCTCCTCATGTTGAAAACATTTGCAGATATTGTATACTGAATGCTGACTACAGTTAGCTTCCTCTATATTTTTAGAAGTATATATTAGCATGCTAACATATTCTTTTAAGTTTGGAATACTGTACTATGATAAGTAAAAATGTATTAAAATATAATTAGACAAAGATGCTATATAATAGTACCTTTTTGTTAAAATATATTTACAATAAATATATAAAGAAGAATGAAATTTTGTTGTTTGCAGGCAAATGGATAGAACTGGAGAACATCATCTTAAGTGAAGCTAGCCAGGTTCAGAAAACCAAAGGCCACATGTTTTCTCTTCTACACAGCAGCTACCTCCCCTTCATTTCATGTTAGAAGGATGTGTTCAGAACTCAGTTTCCACAAATGACAAAAGGGGAGGGAGAATGACGGTGGGGCTGAACCTAGCCAAGATGCATTGTAATCATAATGTGGAAATGTCCCAGTGAACCCCCCTGTACAACTAGAAAATGCTTTCAAAACTATTATTTATTAACAAAGTAACCTCTTCAAAGTTCCAATAGGGAAAGCACTGCCCACCTCACAGTAGCATAGATATGTTTGGGAAACCCCTGGTATAGTACAGGACATTGAGGTCATGATAGCGATCAGTGTCATTATCACAGTTATCTCATTACCACGTCATTATTACTGAAGCTTCCTCACGTCCCCGTCACTCCAGCACTGGGATCCCTTTTCCTTACCTTAGCCTTGGCCACTTCTTCTTCTTCTTTTTTTTTTTAATAGCACAAACGCCAGCACAGGTTTTACTTGGGAAGAAACCCAGAAGAGGGGAATAGCTAGCCAAAGCCAGGACGCCGCTTCCACTTACAGACCAAAGTGGATACAGGGGAGAGGTCTAGAAGGAAAGGTTAGTTGGGCAGGAAAATTATTCCAGGGATAACAATTGCTAGGGGAAGCTAGAGAAGATGACCATGACAAGGTGAGAGTTTGTCTTTCCTTTGGGGCTAGGAGTGGTCCTTCTAGTTAGTGGTGGGGTGTTTCCCATTAATAATGACTCTATTTTTGCTGTCTTTTGACTGAAAAATAAATCAGGGAATAAACATTCTTCTAAAAGGTTCTTGTAGCTAATTTACACAAGATACCTTTGAAAATAGATCAATGGCAGACAAATTAAGTGATGATGGATGTGTGACAGTAGCTAGTGTCAGCATGTTTTACAGACACCACTCATTTGGTAGGAATCTCATTATATTTTATAGGTAGCTGTCATGATTTAGTGTGAGATCTGCAGAAATCTGAAGTTTTCCTCTCTTAGGAACAGAGCTACTGTATAAGATTGATAAAATATTTTATTTGAAAATAGACAATTGAGGAAAATGGAAACAGTGTGTTAATGTCTTCACGATGAGGAAATGACAAACACCAGAGCGCTCAGCAGCAGCCAGTGCTCAGGGATTCAGTCCACCCTCGTTCAAGTCCCCCAGGATTGCTGTCACATCTACTCATCCTCATGACCTAAAGTTCACTGAGAAAGTTTCCTTGTCTTGAGGATCCATTGACCTTAAAAGCTAAAAAAAACAAATAAGACACCTATCTCTTTGGAACCTCTAAAGCTGTTATTTTAAAATTGGTGACATGAAACAAGGACCTATCACTTCATGCACTAATTATACAGTGTTACAGAGCCTAGGCATTTTTAAATTGACTGGAGTCACCTAGCTCAACTTGATTATTGTCACATGAGGAAGTAGCACTTGAGACTGGACTGTTTTCCTCAAAAACAGAGGTCAGGAGCATCTTGCATTTTTGTGGGGGTAATATAAAAACTGAAGCTGAGATAGACGTTAGTCTTGAGAATGATCCAATTGGTCAAACCACAACAGTGTGGCAGCAATCAGACAGGCATGGGCTTTCTGTGGGATGATCCTCCACACCCCGGTCTACCATCCATAGACAGCAGCTAGTGGTACAGGCTTTGGGGTTCTCTGGGTGTGACTGTCCAGCCCTTGTGAGGACACTGAATCCTAATGTTGAGGTCCATTCTCCATGCCTAGCCACTCTCTTGGTTCTTGCATGTGTAGATGATGTCATATCTCTTTTTGATTCAAAAATACCCCTATTGTTAAACTTTATCGTGCATTTTTTCAGCTTTCATTTTTATTTAGTCTTAGGGACTTTTCTGCTTTTCTTGCAGAGAAATTTTAGGAGGAAAATTAAACTTGTTGGAGTCCAAAACATTGGATGGCTCTTTGCATTAAATTGTTTAAAACTAAAGTGAAAATTTGATACAAATATGCTCTCCTACCCTAAATCTCCTTCCCTAAAATGTTGACTACCCTACACTTATGTCTGTGATTACTGCTGTCAGGGACAAAGCTCTCCGTAACACACGCAGAAATAAACCATGTAATAATGGGAGGCAGGGATGGCAGTCATTTGTGGAACCCAAGTTCTGAACACTTCCTTCTAACACGAAAAGAAGAGGAGGTAGCTGCTGTGTAGATGAGATTAATGCAGACAAGTGAACCCAGTGTCTCAGACCACAATGAGCATCTGTTATCATGTGGTTTAATCTTCTATAATAAACCATCCACCACAAAGGATCACTTTGTGTAGACTAAATCCAAAATAATGGCAAAACATTTTGGTAGAGAATTATTTCTCAGTAATGTGACTAGATGTAGTTATAGTACATAAAATATTGAGATCTATTTATGAACATTAACAAATGATTAAGGTTTTATCTTTCAGGTTGTAAGAATTATATCTTTACTTAGAGAGTGGTATATTATTGTTGACAGTTTCCTTGTTTTAATACGGAAAATGTCTCCTGATAACTTTTTTTTAGCTCTTGTGTTTGAACTCAGGTCTTGCCTTTCCTAGGCATGTCGTCTACACTTGAGGCATGCCCAGAGCCCTCCCAAAACACTCCTGACACAGGGGCTGGCAAAATCCAACTTGATAGTGTTTCACCATTCCCTCTTGATAGTCTCATCAAATACTTCCTTACCACTATTATGTCCCTTATAAACCCTCAAGGGTTTCTGAGATTTGCTTACTATTTACTGGCCTAATTTAAGTAACTCTTCCCTAATGTTTTTAATCCCATGAGAATAACCAACCCTTTTACCACAGGTAATCAAGGATGAAAATGAGAATTGAGTACTTCTAATTTGTGGAAAGCAATTTTGTTTTCAATTACTTTGGTAAAGTTCAACATTAATTATATCTCTCCATCAATCATCACTCTCATCCTTCCTGCCTACCTTACCTTACTTCACCTTATCTATCGTGTATATAATCTGGTCTCTTAATTTTTTCTTGCCCCTCCTTTTCCTGTTTGACACCTGTTTAGGCTTCACATTTTGCATCTCTGCTTAGGCTTTACTTTCTTAAATGAGACTTTTTTGATGCCCTCCTCAGATAAAGTATTTCGTGTATTCACTGTATCATGTACTTCTCATTCACAATCAAAATCACAATGGAAACTACTGGCTATTTTTGTTAATGTTGGCTTACTTCTTTGGAATTTAGGATTTGTGCTTGTAATTTAGGGACGGGAATCATGTTTGTAATGTTTTCACTATGGTATTCCCAGTGCCTCATGCACTACTTACAACATAGTGTGCTAAAATTTAGATTTGTAATAAATGATTGAATGATTTTTGGTAGCTTAACAGCTTAGTATAGCTGTTGCCTTAATAACTATATGCATTATTATTTTTGACCAATCAAAATCCCAAAAATGTAATATGGCCTTACAAAATCCTAACAAGAAATCAAAAGGATTTTATTCCAGTCCTGGTTCTTTTATGTAAAAGCTTTGAGTCCTAGGACAAATTCTGAGCCACGTTAAGTCCCTTACATTATATGAAGGGGATGACGATATCAGTCTGCTGTTTTGTTACAGAGGGTGCTAGGGGTGAAATGTCCTGTATAAGTGGTAAACTGCCACAGAGTTCCTTATTGGGCCTTTCAATGCTCTATAACTTTGACTATATCACTTAATCTCACAACACCTCATTTTTTTGCCAACGGGAGTAAGAATCCATGTGCCACACTTGATATGAGGAAAGATCTGAAACTGACTTGAAAACAGAAAACAATTACTCTTATCAGCAGATTGAATGATATCCTCCAGGGACCTTATAGCAAAACAGAGAACAAGAGGGCTGAAAGGATAAGGATTTAATGCCTGCCTATCAAGTAGAAAGCATCATGCTAAATTTATATACCTTGTCCCTAATCTTCATAGTAGATTTTGTACTATGAAAACAGAATTTCAGAAAGATCAGGCAAGTCACCTAAGACAATGTACATAACAGTTCAAAAGGGAGTGTGGCGTTTCATTCTGATTCTTATTGCGTAGATCCTCATTTCAATGCCATGTTATTAATTGCTATGTAGTACTGCCTCATGTAATTCAGTATAGGAAGAACATGTAGATTCAGAAGGTTAAAAGTTAGTATGAAGAGGGGCAAATGGCTTTTTTTATCAATTGCAAATAGGTTTAGAGATAGAGGATGCACACAGAAATGGAGTGGACTTTGTGGTTGAGTCCCTGATAGTCACTTCACTTAACCCGACGTAGTGCAAGGGGTTGATGCCTTCCCTTCCCATTGTGCAGTTACCCATCTTAGTCTTTTGGTCTTGATAATCTCATCTGCCTCTGCTAGTGACTGATTCAGGAAGCTAGGTGTGAGCCAGTGGTGATCTTACACTGATAGGTGCTGGTTCAGGAATAAGAACTGATTTACATTGCTGTGTCCAGATGAAGGGTTGGAGGTTTGTACCATGGTTGAGAGAGATAGCTAGTTCTTCTCGTGTGTGTGCATGCAAAAGGCGTGTAGCTTTATTCTTTCCTTGAGAATAAACAATGTAGATGACAGAATGGAGAGATGGAACCAACATGGGTCCTTGACAAGGAAGTTGACCCACTTGATCAACTAATTAAAAACCTGCTTTAACTTCCTGTCACCAATCATTAGATTTCCTGCTCTTTAAGCCAATTTGAGTTAGGCCTTATGTGGTTTGCAACTAGGAACATCCTAAGATAGAAAGGATAGCCGAGAACTCTCTTGGCTTGTGAAGAATAAAAACTGGAATAATTCCTTACCTTTACTAGGTTATAATAGCAAAAACAATCTGAAAAGGGAATCTCAATAAAGTATTAGAAATCAAAGAAGGAATTCTGAAGCAAAATCAAACAATTTCATTTTGCAAACCAATGATGAAATATTGTGTTTGTATTACTACATTTATTAAAGTGCAAGCTCTGAAAGAGTTGGAGAAACTATTGTGTAAGAGTTAAAGTCAAATGCTACACTTGTCTGTTTTGAAAAGTGTAGGCTGAGCACATACGTGAGACTGAGGTTGTGATGCGCCCCTTGCCATTTTACAGCTACAGGACTTAAGAATAAGCTTTGCAGGTTTTTCAGTGAAGATTCCAAGAAATTAGTTGCTTTGGGCTAGTACTTAAAGATAGAAAAGCTTACCACACTTTTTTTTGTGGCAAGTAGAAATAAGGATACAAATATGACAGAAGATGGGGAAATCCAAAATATTTTGATGAGAGAGATAGCACATGGCTCAGGTCTGATCAGAGTAGTAGGATTCTATAAAGGTAGGTAAAACAAGATTGAGGAAAGACCTCAAACACCAAGGCAATGAAACCACACTTAATTATGCAGGGAGTGAAGAAAAAGCAAGTGTTTCTGAGCTGGAGGTGAACTGACATCTTTGATTTCATATAAGAAAAATAAGAGCAGCAATGACACCCTGTTCCAAAATTTCATGCTTCGATAAGTTGAAAGAATATTGGTAAGAGTATGAAGGAGTCATACAATTTTCGTTGACATAAATTACGGTAATGCTGAAGTACAGAGTTTGCAAGATGTTAGTTTGGAGCCGGAGTTGAAAAAGTCAAGAGCAGTCACTGTGGACTGTTCTTGTTTATGATGATAGATCAGCCACGAACATTGCTGAACAGCACTGGCAGCCAATGTGAAGTGAGGAAAAGATGCTGCAAGGGCTGACTTATGCTTGCTCATGATGAGAAACAGACATGAGAGCGTTTAAAAGTTGACATGAGAAGCAGAAGGCAGTCAGGGACTTCAGGTAGGAATTGTGCCACAGCTGGTGACTTGAGGTTAAATGCAGGACTCAGTGCGATGGATCAAAGAAGCTGTTGTCAGAGGACCCACGTCACAAGTTTGAGATCACTACATCCGCGGTCAAACGGGTCCAAGTCAGAGCCCCTGAGATAATATGGCACTGGCCCACAGTTGTCTCCCATGTCAACTGACAGTTCAAGAATTCCCTCTTGGACATACAACTTAAAGGACATGTAGCCTCCTATTTAATTGCTCAGCTCTTCTATTTAATTTCTTCCCTTTACACTGCATATAGCCAGAATCCAGTAAAGGAACTGTTCTTTACTGTCCATACTTAGGTGCTAATATTTAGATCAATATTTCTTGTGATAATAGCATATGTGTGGGCATGCATGCCACAAATAATGGGGTGGAGTGGAAGGTGGACTGGAGCCATGAAAAAATTCTGAGGGACTTCCAGAGATGGGAGTGCCATGTTTCAAAGTGAATTCTGGAAAACTCTTTCCAACAGATTTCACTTTAGCTGTGTTTCAATTTTGTTGATATGCTATAGAACATGAACACATATTTAATATTAAATGCCTAGGTTATTGTTTATTCAGTTAGTGTGCATTCTTCTCTGTCCATTCTTCCTCATTTATCTGACTTAAGATTTTAATCTCTTTGAGGAAAATAATTATTAATTCATTGATACTTTAATTATTTGAAAAATAATTACTGTATGCTAGACTCTGGGGAGAAGTAAATTAGTAAGAATAATTCCTGTCTTTATGGGTTTTACTTTTGGGGGAGGAAAAGGAAGTCAATAAGCAAATGAATGGGATAACCCCAGACAGCAATCCATGCGATGAAGAAAGTAAAATGGGGTGAAGACCAGGAGGGGGAGGGGGAACATTAAACAGGGTGCTGTGGAATAAATGCTAACAGCCAGGCAGCAATGTCCGTATTACAGACAAGCGTTTTTAGGTGGAGAACACAGTGGCAACAGTTGTAAGTGTTAATGAGCATGGCGTATTTGAGAGAGAGCTCGTGTAGTTGGAGGGGATTCGGGAGGCGGAGGGAGGAAGTTGGAGATGTTGGAAAAGTTAGCTGGTGCGAAGTGATTTGAAAGCCATGTTAAGGAATTTGGATTTCATTCTGTGTGTGACGTGGATACCATATGAGAAAAGTCAACAGAAAGAAAACCTGGACCAGAAGTCTGATGGGAGCTCTCAGAATCTGCAGAAAGCTTTGTGTGTGTGTGGTGTGTGTGTGGGGGGCAGGTTTCCTGTTTAAATTTTTAAAAACATATAGCGATTTTTTCGGTCTGCAATAGGGTTTTACAACAAACATGATGATTCAGCAAGTGAGTTTTTCCAGGGCTGTTTGCTGTGGTGATGTTGGGGCTTAGGGGGACATCAGTGTGGTCTCCATGGCAGTGGCCATCACTGAGGATCTTTGGCTTAGTGGACTCCTGCAATCTTATTTAGAACATAGTGATTTTTCTGCTTATCAGCAAAAGCACCATGTCACCATCTGCCCCCACACCAATTTTAACAAACTGGAAACCAATGGCATTTATCCTAAGTATAATTTGTGACTATATGGCTGCCATTAGTCTCTGACTCAGCTTGAAAAGAGCCATGTGACTGATTCAGACTTGTGAGTTGTAAGCTAAAATGACATGTGTCATTTTGGGCTGAAGCATTTAGTTGCCATTGTAAGACACTGCAGAATATTATGCTTAAAATGTTCATTTAAATATCTTTTGTGTTCCTTTTTCAAAAAATATAAATACTTCCTGGTCAATTATCACAAACTTCAGTTGAAAGGTCAAGTAACCAACAATTTCCGGCGATGAAGTGGGCATAAACATTTAATGTTGTTTTACATGAGCTGAAGTCATACACGCTTGATAAATTCATTGTAAAAGTAATACAGTCCATCCATCGAAGGGATCTCTCTGAAATGGAAAATAGATATTTGAGGGTCTATTGTACAAACTGTCAAAATAATTAAAAATATTTAACTTTTTAAAAAAAACTTCAGGCAACCTAAATGCTATCCTGAAACTTATTTATTAAGCTAGTATAGTGTAAATTCTAAGAACAGATGAATTATAGAATACTGGAGGAAAACACCACATGAAATGCTAAAATATGCAAGGTACCGTGTTTCTGCACAGCTTCCTACAAATCCAACGTAGGGTTGCTGTGTAGGATTCATTACAATTCTGGAATGCAGACTGAGATCAAGAAAATAATGTATGACTATATAGTCTTTTACATTTGCTCAGTCTCATTATTCATTTAGGAACAATTTATAGATATGCCTGTTAGTTATCTTACCAAAAATACCATGACATGAATTTGGAATAATAATTTCCAATGGCAAGGTAGGGCAACACACTTCTAAAGCCATCATCTTTAAGACAAGTACACCCTTCACAATATCATGAACTAAACTCTAGGGCACTTTCTTCAATATATTTTTTTCCTGAAGTATAAATTTTCTGTTCTTGTTAGATTTTCTTTCATGGTTTTTTTAGGAAGTCAACATGTCCTACAACGTCTACCTGAGAGTTTGGACATGTTTCATGGTCATAGATATGGACAAACATTGACAAACATGTGTCCAGGGGTCATTAATTTCACATTTTAACTGAATAAGCCAATAGTCCCCTAAGGACTTAAAAAAGAAGGAATATTGTTCCTTAAGTGCTTAACCTGTCAGGTGATGATGAGAGAAAATGGAGAAGGAACTATCTTGATGGTTTCTTAATTGTTGCTACCTTATCCTCTGAGAGTTTTGTTACACATCTGTAGGATGAACATTTACCATTAGACATACCATTGTAAGAGTGCATTACAATGGACTATTAGATCTTAGCACAGACTGAAAGATGACTGCTGTCATGTGGTGACAGTGAACTTGGGAAAATCCCAATACAACCATCTAACTCATTTGGAAAAAAAAGGTGACAGTATGCTCTTCCAGGAGCACTTAAATAGAGCCGCCCTGCAGGTCAGATAATTTATAACAGATGTTCCCTGCAACAGATGGATTACAGAGTCTGTAGTGCAGACTTTCTTGTTCAGTGGGGTATAATCGATGCTGTTATTAGCTTGACTTAGCATTCTGTGAGCTGAGGTTTTGAGACAGATATGCAAACTTTGATTTAGTGATACAGATCAGCTGGTAAAATGTCTTTGCAACAGTGATTAGGTATTTTCAGCTAATTTACTAATAACAGCTTCATTTCTTGAGTTGGCATAAAAGAAATAATTATACAAACCAATAACCTTCTGAACAAAACACGAAATTAGACTTGTTTTATGCTGTAGTTTTCTGTGATTAATGAACACTTAACCAAATTAGAATGCTGATAAATGAGAATGCTGACACTTTGGTATAGATAATTAACTTCTGTGATTTGCAAAAATTTCCTTTGTTTGAGATTTTATACTTTTGACCCAGAATGTTTTAAAATTTAAAACGTAATTCCAGAGGAACTTGAAAGTCATTCACACTATTTGGTTTCAATTTTTTTAACCTATTTTATATGACTACTCTGTTTTACTAGAAGGGCTTTCTATTTATTTTTTTCATTCCTTCATTGCTCACTAAACTGAAGTTATGGAAATGTTATATTCAAACACACACAGAATGTGCATCATACTTTAAGATGCTGAATACTGTGATTTAACCCAACTTTTTAATATACATTGGGTACTCATTTTATGTGATACCAAATTGGTGACTGTTACAATGCCGTGGTCATGATTATCACCGATATAAAGCTGTGCTCACAAAACTGTGACCTCTGTATTATGGCCTGGTCTACACATCTAATTTAGACTGTGACATAATTTATATATTTAGCTTCTTCTTACTCAGACATATCTTCTTGGTGATTTTTGTGTGTTCTTGAAGTGCTCTAGTGAGGAAGGAGAGGCAGTCAATATGCCCTCAGTCACCTTCTCAAAGTAGATGAATAAGAGGAGCAAGGCAATCAGAATATCACTGTATATTTCAGTCAATGAATAATGAGTTAGGATCACCTGTTGGATAAACGTAACTATTTTCCTGACCACACACACCAAGAAGAATGATTTTTTGCTCCTTAAAGGTAAAGGAAATGGAAATCCAGTACAAAGAATATTTAATATCTGTCATTTATTGACTTGTGCTACCATTTGAAATTTAATCTCATTTTCCTGTTTAAAGTAACAAATATTAGTATGCTCTCCTTTTTATTTTTAATAAATGAGGAGACTAAGTCCAAAAGAGGTATAATGACTTCTCTTGGTTTGATGATATAGTTAGTGACATACTGAGACAAAATTTTGACCTGGGTCTTTGTTCTAATGTGACACTTTGTTGGTTGAGTTAACAGATTACCCTCCTAGGCATTTTACATAATTTGAGTCATTTTAAAGTCAGGTCCTTGAGATTCAACTAAGATTTACTGAATACCAACTCTGAACTAGGGCCAGTGCTAAACTAGCCCTAAGCCCACTCTTTTCCAAATGGAGCACACACACAGCAGACTTTTCTCCGCTAGCTGTTGCCAACATAGAACCTGAGGCACAGTCCTGTGTATCTCATCTTTGTACTGACCACCCTTTTTGAGTCTAGTATAGGTTATTTTCTATTTTAATGAACCATTTTTCTAAAACTGGAAGTTATTTTTCCTTGTTGCCCTCAGTTTTTAGGCAAATCTACATGTTTATTAAGGTAAAAATCTACTTATCTATTTAGTCAAAACATAGTAGAGACCTGTGTTCTCATGAGTGTCAATGCAATTTTATTATATTAGATTTTGATGATACACACTAAGCAACAGTGTCTATATATTTTAGATTTTTTATAAAGACACTTATTAGAAAGATTTTCATCAAGAGCAGGTCATTATGTTTTTCTTGGCATTTACAGACATCATCTGACGTTGGGTGTTTTTCCTGATACTTTCCCCTCACTTGCTCTAACTCATTAAAGAGCTAATTGTCTTTGTAATTCCAAATTAAGTAGTACTTAGTGAAATGGAAACATTACCTTTGCCAGGTGTTTGGGAGGGCAAAATCTAATCTGCAGTAAAAGTCAGCAGAAGTTTCTTCCAGTCGGTGCCTGTCCTCTGTTCAATTTGTTTGTATTGTTCAGTGAAGAATCAGAAACTAGACAACATGGTGTACTGTGTTACATAAAATCAAGAAAACAATTGAGAATCAAATATTTGGGAACAATGACTAAAATAAAATGAGATTTTGGAATGGAGACTAAGGCAAACTTACCAATTTTTCTGTCTTCGGACATGTGATACCTAATTTTGCTGATGTTCAGCAGAACATCTGCTTGGGTTCTTGGTGATCACATTTGGGTTTTCAAAACTGGGCCATATAGTATGAGCATGGCCTACTGTTGTATTCTACTGCATTGCTGGCTTCAGCCTTCCTGCTCACCACTCAAGAGACAAGTCATATAAATGTAGGGTCAGTCATGGGAAACAGAATGTAACCAGGAAAAACAGCAAGGTCAGGTGTTAGATGGGATTGGTAATTGGGTTAGGTTGTGTCTATACAAAGTGTATGAAAAGTGAATAAAGAGGATGATTTTTCCAAATAGTTCACACAAAAAATGAGTAGAGAGATTAAAAAGTCCTTCCAGTATTGTGTTTAAGAAGTATTGGTTAGGTTAAGCTCATCCTTCTTAATAAGAAAGATTTTCATTTTCATATTCTTTTTATAATTTGCCTATAAGTAGGCATAAGATAAGCATCAAAGGGTTGAAAGAACTATAGTAATTGAGACGAAGGTTAGGCACATTTTAAACCACTCAGGAGTTTTGCCTTTGTCTCAAATGTGATTGCAAGAAAGTTTAAAATGAGAGAACAAAAAGAGATTGTGCAGAAAAAGGTCTATTATTAGTGCTTAATATTCCTATTGGTATCTTATCTAGAAATGATTCCTTTCCATCAATACCCAGGACCTAGAGATAAGAGACGGACACCCCACAAGATGTTCTGAGAAAAGAGCCACTAGAATTTGATATTTTAGATGTCTGGCAAGACATGAGGCCAGAGTCCAGATTTTTCAGTAAGATTAGTGGTCATTCAGGCCAAGGTGTAAGAGAGAAAGTGGTGACCAATAATATTGTCTCCTGGTCATGAGGTTAAGCTGGTCCTTAAGAAGATCAGAGAATGTGAGACCTATACTTAAAGGTATATAGGAATTTGAAAGGCGATGGAGAGAACTTCTCTTTCATGACTTAGCAAATGACTAGGGATCCTTTAAGATTCTGCTGGTACCTCCTCTCCTGATTAAAAATTCTCTGACTCCTCAGCAAAGATGTCACTCCATTTTCTTATAACATTTCTTCCTTCCTTCTTCCCCTATGCCCTGTGTTCTTCCATCTCCATCCTTCCCTTCTACAAACATTTATTAATATTTTAGGAACTAGAACATGTAGGGGCCAAATGAGTCACATCTGTGTAATGATGAATGAAGGATGTCTGATTTAAAATCCTCTGATTTTCCTAAGATTCTGCACTGCCTTTTACGCGTCACTGCTTCCTTCTCCACCTGTTGTAATTTGGTTATTACACCCATCAGTCCACTGAACTTTCCCTTCCAGGGTCATCATTGACTTCCACATTGCTAAGTCCAATGGTACATACTGTTCCTCACTTTGTTTTAACACTGTTGCCCATTTTCTGCTTCCCGAAATTCTCAATTTGTTCCATGACTGTTTGATTTGGATTTTCCTCACAGTAGCACTCCGTCTCTGGCAGGCACTTGGTCTCCTGTACAAATCCCTCCTGCAGTTCAATATTATGTTTCCCAGGATTTCCTCTCCCAGCATTTCTGCCTTCTTACTCTTCACATGCTACCTCTGTAATCTCACTCCCTCCTGACTTGAATATGCTCAGTTCTTCATATCCATCACCAGTGTTCCTCTCCTGACCTCCACAGCCACAAAACTACTTACTTACTGGATGTTTGTCCCTGGAGTTCCTTAGCTTAAGTCTCTCACTCCCAATCCACATCTCTCTGCATCTTCTTGATTACATGAATGTGATCATGATTACTTAATTTTGGGGGGGGTGGGGGCACATAATTTATCATCTAAACCAGGATAGTTTTGAGAATGTCTGAGGCTCATTAATAACTATTCTGGCGCCCTATAGGTTGGTATTCTATAACCCTGGTCTAACTCAGGTCTGTGATCTGTTTTCCATCCACTTAAGCATTACTACTGGCATTCATCTTTGCTTCCTTGTTTGCATTTTTCATAACCAGCGGGCCACATAGTTCTGTGGGTTCTGTCTCCTTGCTATTGTTTGGGGCAATACCTCCTGTCTATCTTCCGTTATCATCACCCTTTTTCAGATTTGTATTTCTTGTCAGGATTCTTATTGTGATAGTGTCCCACAAGCTCTATTACAAACACTGGCCCCTCTCTCCTCTGGAACACTCTCTGAAGGTTCCCAGATGATCTTCCTTTGTGTATATCTGCCCATGCTTTTTTCCTGCATTGGTCCTTTTCTGTATATTCAAACTTGGAGCATAAACATGAAACTCCTTTTAATGGCATCAGAATGATTTTATACCCAATCCCACCTCACCATTTCTCCTCATGCACTCTGGAACTGTCCTGGCAGGTAGCAGGCACTCACTAAACAGTGAGGGAAGTCAGCTTTTCATCCATAACCCTACATAACAAGAATTTACCTCAACTACTTTATTGTAAGTGCAAAATGACAGTCTATTTATATTAGGATGGGTGGGTAAGAAAAATCGGTGAAGTCTGGGGTACAATATATGCAGTAAAATGTGATTACCTTACTATTTGCTACTGAAAATATGAATGATATAAAACAGTGATTAGAATTTTTCCCCAAATGGTTGTGATATCAGAGTACCTTTTTTACAACTGCCAAAACTACCACAAAAATCCCTGAGAATGTCTGTCCATTGATGGAAATATCAATGTCAAAAGGCAAACTTAGCTTTTAGCAGCCACTCAAGATTTGTTGAATAAAAAGCAAAAAAAAAAAAAAAAAATCAGTGTTCATCAGCTGGTTGTCTGTAGGTCATGACATTTATTTTCTCTTCTTAAATTTGTGGTTCTATGTATTTCAGCCATTTAGATTACTTCTGTCAACTATTGCCTCAAATGAACCCAGGGGAATAGTACAGAGAAGCCAAATACCTGATTTATATAGATATAAAAATGATACTTTTTAGCTGTTTGTTAAAGTTTTACAGATTTGCAAGCAACTATATGAAAAGTATAAGACAAAAGAACCAAACTGTTGCTTAATGTCTGAAAGAAAATTTATGGGTGTTAGGAAAAGTAGTTAATGCAGAAGCCTAAGCTGGATGCAGTTAAAGTGTCTTCATCAGTCTGGTGACACTAGTGTTCTGGATTCTCCCACTGGGGTCGGATAGTCCAATAAGACAGCACATGGGTGAGATTAGGTTTTTTTCAAGAGGGACACACCTGTTTTAAAGGTTGGGTTTTTTTTTAAATATTTAAAACAATTTGCTGAGCAACTTCTACTTTGCTTTAAAACATGAATCATTTGCAAATGTATTTGCTGTTAGCTAAATGAAAATGACATTGAAAACAGTCATTGTCCTTTGGTCTCTAAATGTCAGCCTGGTGGCAAACTCTGCTTTGCCTTTCATAAGTGCTAGCTTTCTTCTCATTCACTAAAGACTCTCGAGTCCTGGTTATTGTTCAACCATAGGAAGGCCATGCAATCTCCAAGTATAATGAGCTCATTGAATATTAGATCAATCTTGGGAGAGAAAATCTATGCAAATTCTGTCTTCCTAGGATACTTGTGTAAATACTTGTACATTTTTAAAGCTTGGAAACTTTCAGAAGTGGCCAGATGTTAAAGACAGACATTTATGTCAATTTAAAATCTACCTGGATCACAGGGTAGTGCTGGGGGAAATGGAAAGACAGAATACATTAATACTACTGTACTTCTCAAGTGATTTAATAATACATTGTTTTTGCCAAGCTCTAGTTTTCCTTTTTTTTTTGGGAGAGTGACAGTACACACATCTTTTCAAGAGCAAAAAGCAGAAAATTCTCAAACGTTCCTCTTTTGCTAGTGAGAATCATTAACCCTGTACCTTGGAGACAATTTGGACAGTATTTAATTAAAAGTTACTAAATTGTTTTCTATTCAGGTAGAAATTGGTGTCTTTAGGTTATTTTCAAATCTAATATTTCACAACTAGCTAAAATGTAGTCTCTGATTGCTGGCTGGAATGAAATTTTCTACTTTGGTTGTATCATTTATAATGATAGGAAATTGAATTGACGATTGATTTAAAATAGAAATATAAGCAATGATTAACACAGTAAACAGCATATTTAAAAATATGTGACTTATGGGGTAAAATGCCACTTTCGTGTATGTAAAATTAATAAAACTTTTCATGGAGGACCTGAAACTCTGACTTTATAGATGAAAAGATTTAGACTAGTTTGCTATAATTCATCTCCTGCCTTTACTGAAGTCGTTTTGTTCTGTGGATGTTGTGTGATGTAATAAATAGCTGTGGATGGCTGCCTTTGTGTGCATGCAAACTGTAAGAGCTGTAAGATCTCTGAGTTTGAAAGGGACCTGTGGTTCACTGTCACTGCCTGCTTTGCTTTTTTGATGGGACTGGGGCTTGAACCCATGGCTTCATGTTTGTAAAGCAGGCACTCTCCCACTTGAGCCACACCTCTAGTCTGTGCTGCAGTTCTTAGAAGTTCTTAGAAATTCTTCATTTTGTACTGGGCCCCTCAAACTCTGCATCTGGACCCATTGCTCTACTTGTATCTTCCCTAGTCTCTGTCTCTTCTACAAGAGAAAGCTACCTCAGGGTGCTCCTTTGGTGTTTTCGTCTTACTTTCTAAAGTGTCTCTTGCACTCGTGCACTGGGAGCATCAAGCCTCCTAATGGCCTTAGGCAGGGCGTCAGCTCTTCACTCCAAGAGCTGGCCTCAGCGCCTGATGCATGGCAGGTGCTGAATGAATGGGTGAGTGAACAAATGAATAGGAAATTATAAATAAATGCTTGTTGACTTATTTCATTGGCAAAACATACTTTAAATAGCTTTAGTTTTGCACTGAAAAAGTGACTAGGTAGTTTGGGGATTGCTAAAAGATAAAATATTCAAGAAAAATAGTTCTTGGAAATTATCATGGGACAGAATTGATTAGAAAGGTAAAGGAAATTAGACTGAAAGAGAGCTGAACTCTGCCAGGAATGAGAAGTGATGGGTAGGGGTTGGGGGCTGATGCTTAAGCAAAGTTGCTTTATTTCTGGGGCTGGCAGACCACGATCTTCCTACCTGTGCCTCTGGTGTAGCTGGGATGACAAGTGTGTGTCACCATGCCAGGCCTCAGAGATTTCTTTATCTGCTGTTTTTCATTAAGAATATAAGTAATATGAATACAGAAGTTGTGTGAAAATTCAATTCTGTTAGTTATTCCTCTGGTTCTGAGCAGAATAGAAAGAACATGGGCTCTGGTTTCCAGTTACCCTTGCTTTGCTAAGCACATTTTATTATTATCATTTTTTATGTCTTACCATTTTAGTATAAGAGGGCCAGCAAAATGAAGGGACACATGGCATGAGGCTGAGAGGGAACACAGGACTTGGACGTCTTCTCCGCATGGAACCAGCCTGTCACTCTCCCCACGCATGAGTGAATTCATCAGCGAGGAAGATCCATGGAGCCCCAGTGTCCAGAGAGTCGATTAGAGATTCAGGACGTAAACCTGATTTGTTGAGTTGCCAGCCACATGAATGATCTCCTCTGTAGCCCAGAAGTTGGGTTGGCCTGAAGTCCCAACCCTGAAATCATGTGTGACTAAACACATTTTTATTCTTTAAATCATGAAACTTTTATCCTTATATGTGCTTTGGGAAACAAATTTCACACAATGATTCCTATAAGATAACAAAAAACAAAAAAACTAATACTCCTGTCTCTGGAGTCTTTTATTTGGTGTTTGATCCTCTCTCCTGTTACTTGTGAGTATTATTCTTTACAATTTGAGAGGTTCTCTCTGCATGGTCTAGCCTTGCTTTCTCTATTTTGGGTATAGCACACTTAACCATGTGACTAAAATTGTGAACAGGTGTAGCTTTAATTTCTTTTTATGTTCCAGTAAAGACAGTTTCTTTTAGGATATTCATCGCCCCTATTATCCTTCTCCAGATTATGCCTGATGCTATGATAAAGCTGGTGCACTGAATACTAAATTTGGGAGAATAAGCGATTTTATGCTTCATATGATTACGTACGGAAAATTCAGTTTTTGGATCATGATGATAATGGTGGAGTTGAAGTGAATAATAGCACTGACATCCACAAGCAAAAACAAAAGGGCAAATAAGCATTTGAGGGAAAGATAGCCCTGGAAGTACAAATGGGAAGAGAGGTGGAGAGCTCTACAGTCAGGAACACTCAAATTCTAAGTTAGCAGTGGTAAAGTCATGGGGTCATACACCTGAATTACAATTTAGTGTGCTAGAGGAGAAAGGCAGGGAGGTGCACAAAAGAACTTTATGGGCTAGCTTAAATGGGAAAGAAGTCAATAAAAAGGAGCTTCCATCAGTCTATGAGAACAGAGATTGTCTCCCTCAGTTGCCACTGAAGTGGAATCACAAGAATGTATTCCTTACACCCAAGTGTGTTCCAAGAACAGTCAACATTGAACAAAGTATACGCTCCAGTGATTGTGTTCTGCAAACAGCTGGGTGGGGAAATTGTCTTTACTGTTCCCACCTTTCTGGAACACACATTTGAATAAATATGTTTTAAAAATTCTTCTGCCAGAAGAATGTCATTAGCATAACTCAGTCTAGAGTGTTCAACTTTGCCTCTAAGCCTACAATAGAAAAACACACTGAGTTTGTTTTTTAAAGCAACAAAAGCCATTGTTTTTATTTATGGACATTTTATTGTTGTGCTGGCATTGCAAAAGTTCTTACAATTTATCAAATATAGCATACTTGAATTCACCCCCTCACCCAATCTCCTTTATCTCCTTCCCCCCATTCCTGGGATAATGCACTTAGTTTATAAACCAAAGAATGAAGGAGTGGGAGAAGGAGGAATGAGAGTAAAACTATTTTAAATTTTTAGTCAACAGTAAACAGAAATATTCAAGCATCCAACGTTCTTTGAATTACTAGGAACTGTTAACTTTAATAATTGTAATAGTAATAACAGTAATGATGATGATAATAATAGAACCAGAACCCTGAGTTTAGTTTAAAATCTAAGACTAGCCAGGCAGAAGAGGCAGCTATTTTTCCTGATTTTAGAAAGGTAATGCAACTATATAATCGAAAATTAGCGACTTGATCAAACTCACTTCAAGGGAAAACTTGAGCTGAATGCTGCATGAATATTCAGACAATAGCAACCTGTTTGAAATTGCTTTTGGGTGTAATTCCAAAATTTATGCATTTTATCATCTCCTAGGCATAAAGCCAAAGGCTAAAAGAGCAAAACATGAAAAAAATTGAACCTGAATCATATTCTAAACCCTGTTGAGTTTAATTTTACTTACGAAGCAGGATAGTTTGCTACTTAAATTTCCCCTTTATAGTCCCGTAAAGACACCTGGCTTCTTGTTATTAGTCTCGAAATTGTGGTATTCATTTGGAAAGTTCCAATTTTAGGAGCATCATTCTTAATTACTAGGCAGAGCACACAATAAACACACAATCTAAGGTAGACTACAGCAAGAGGAAAGCAATTTGCTACAGATTTGCTGGAAGTGTGGGGTTTGCAGATCTACAAGCCTTGCTGGCACAAAGGGATATTTTTAGCTATATGGAATGGAATGTACTGAAAGGAACACTTTGAAGTTGGTGTTCTATGCTGAGGTAACGCACTACACATTCTGTACATAAATTTGGAGGAAAGATCAAATGGCTTCTGAGTAGAAACAAACACATAAAAACAAACAAACGGCCACTCTCTCAGCTACACACTTCTTTCAAAAGCATTTTACTTGACCCAATGACAGGTGCATAACCCAAAACGAATAAACATTTGGTGATAGTCAACTAAAACAGAGTTGATGAAGCTCACTATATGTCTTATGTTTACTGTATGTAATTTTTTTGGCATAATGAATTCTTTATGTAAAACACTTCAGACAGAAAATAAGACCAGTTATTCTAAAACAAAATTTCTTGCTATAGGTGATAAACTTTTAACTTGAAGTCACTGAACAAGGGGTGTGAGCATGTGGTACTCAGATCACTCAGAGGGTATAAGATGAGAAAAAGGGAAACTGGGTAGGCTTCTTGTAATATTTCAGTTCTTGCCTTGTAGGATAGGGATACAGAGGGGGTGACTTGCCATTTTTCATTGAGTTGTACATCAGTGCATGTAGGATTTTAGAAAATGCCTGTAAACATATTGTACTTTAATTTCAACCTAAATGGAAGGATGGAGGGAAGGATGAAAGGAAGCAAGGAAAAATTGCATGCTATTTTCTACATTTCTCAGACTGATGAAATACTCTGCTAAAGGAAATGGGTATTTTAGTCATTTATTTAATTGAAATAACACATAGATTCGTGGAATTGCAAATTTTGGTGGATAGGCTCACAAACTGGAAAACACTTCCTTATCATTTCTGTGTAGAGGGCTGTGTGTTGACATTTCCAGACTTAAAAAAAAATGCCTGTCACTTCTTAATGTAAATGTCACTCTCTTACACATGCAGTTTTCCTGGTTTTGGAAGCCAGATTCAGATGTTAGTAGAGGATAAGAGTGACTTGGAGTGAGGTCCTCTAGCCTTGCATTTGAAAAACACATAAACACACAAATTTTATCCCTGCAGTCCCAGCATCTTAGTAGTTCCACTGTTCAGAATTACTGTTTGGCATTACGGGGGTTCGACACTGAGCAATCACTTACTACTAAAAGTGTTTTGGACACTGAAGTTGGATCTGCCAATTTTGTTTGTTACTAAGGAACAGTTTTCCATGTAATATTTACGAAGGCAAAAGGTTAAGCAAAAATGACATATATTGTTAAAATTAAAAGTAAAAAGCACAGTACTGGTGTGCTCAAAGTCCATGCATTTAAATTCCTTTGTGTGATAATTTATGGTGATCAGGTCTTGAGACTGCACTATGAGTATACTCACCCCTAACAAGCAGTTCTGCCTCATCTGACACACTGTCTGCTGTGGTCTGTACCCTGCAGCCATATCTCCCAGCATGCACCAGAAGGATGTTCCTGATCATTAAATCTGCAGAGGATGCTTGCTGAAAGAGGGATGAAGTGCCAGTTTAAAATGTTGCAAATCTGCCTAGGTCAAGGTGGTTTAAGGGGAAACTTTGCATATTCAGTCAAAGGGCCCATCATTGGCCTTACAATTTATATGACAACAATTCAGAAATCAAACATGCCCTACCTTAAGGTACACATGGAAGTTAGGTTTTTTTAACATTGCTAATAAATGGTTTAAACATTTAATATTGCATATAACGATTTAGCAGCTAAGATATTTAAGAAATATTTAAAATTGTACCAAGAAATTCATATCTTTAAAAGTATAGGAAAAGAAATTAGTAAGCAAAAATTGTTCTTTGCTCTTCAGCAAAAGGCCTATTATGTGGCAAGAAAATTGTACTGAAAGGAATGCAACTGATGGGGAATTAATTATGAGAAGGTGGCTGTCAAAAGATTGTCTCATGTGGCTTTACTGAATGGATCCTTTTGTGGGTACACTATGGCAACAGATGAGACAGTGCTTAGGTGAGAGATTGCTGGTTGGTCCCAAAGCCATGTGTCTTTATTTAACAAAGATACATCCCTCCCATCACCATCACCATCAGGGAACAGGGTCAGCCTGAATCTTTGTTCTTGCAGTTACAAATCACAAAGAAGGCTCAAAAAACCTGATTCTTGTTGGGAGCAAATGATTAGAACATAGGTGAAGAATAACCACAGTTACAGAGACCAGTAAACACCAGGGAGAGCATCTTTTGATGTATTCATTCATGGGATCAGCAGTGATTCTACAGATGTTGATAAAAACTTCAGAAAGACTGGTACAAACCTGTTGTCACTTGTTGCTGTCTTTCATTTAGTCTCTCAAAAGCGATAGCCCTATTGTGACCATGTAAGACCTGGTATTTGCAATAACTCATGAGGTTTTCTTTTTTTGAGTGGGGGATAAGACTTAGTAATACTCCTTTCACTTTCCATGTTGGATTCCAAGAACAACTGACTTGAATGAAGAAAGATACATGCAGCTTGATGGATATCTTCAAAGAACTAAATCTTGCTTCCAACACTAATTAAGCATATGAATGTTTAATGAAAGTCATAGAGAATGACCCCAGATTAGAGATCCTTTATTTTTGGATGGAACAAAATGAGTTACCTTTAAAAACATAATGTGTTTGTCCTTAGAAGGCATCTGAATGATTATTTAAGAATTTAATTGTTTGCCTTCATTTTGAAATAGATCAAAGGGTTTTTATCAAAATCATGGAAACAAGTGTAACTTGATTTTTATCAAAATAGTGGAAACAAGTCACAATTTCTATAAATCCCTGGCATTTTTCTTTTAGCATTGATGGAAAGGATGTGAAATCATTGTGAAGTTTTTACCATTTAAACAATTCATTTCTTGCAGTGAATCACTTTATTATACACCATGATTTAGATCATTTTCTTTCCAGTCCTTATTTTTCTCCTTCCTGTTAGTGTATGAGAGGAACTTCTAAGGGTACTAAAGTTTTCTTTTATGAAATAATTAAAACATGGTCTGGTTTTATCATTTACAAGGAAATGCTTGTCATAACAATTATCACAAAAGATGTGATATTTGTCTGGTGAGTGTCCAACACAGCTAATTTCCTTAGGATGGTTTGTTACTCTCAAATTCTAACAAAATTCATTTTCTCATTTCTACTAGATTAAATGTTCAGTTTTTTCAAATCTGAAAAGGAAACTTTAAACGTGTTGATTTTCTAATGGAGAAACAAAAGCAAACTGTAAGCAGAAACAATAATTCAGTTTCAAATCAACATAACTCAATGCTGTATGACTTATATAGTTGCCACACTGTGAAGCATGGGTCTACCTTGGCCTTCATCCTCCAAGATATCTAAGGAGCCCATTTAATTAAAGCAACCAGGAATCAGTATGTGTATTATGGGCCCAGAATGGGGCCCCCATGGAATAGGAAAGCCAGAAGAGGCCACAGAAAATCAGACAGGATTTGACTTTTTCTAGAAGTAACAGTCTGAAAAATTACCTGTATTTTGTTTTGCTGCAGATTTCTTTGCATTTTTCCTTTTTTTTTTCTTGTTGCTGTCTTATTTTTCTCTTTTTCTTTTTTTTTTTTTGAGACAAAGTTTCACTATGTACATGAGGCTGGCCTTGAAGTTGAGGTTCTCCTACCTTAGCCTCCTGAATGGAGTGCTGGGATTATAATAAACATGTACCACCATGCCTGGCTTTTCTTACTTGTTTTTAAATACAGTACCACAAACCATACCGGTAACAGTATAATAGCAGAAGTACTGAGTATAAGTCATTTTTCAGGCTCACTTTTTGAAAAATTATTTTGTAAGATCACATTCCTACAATTGAATAATTGATGTTTCATTCTACAGACTTTTTCCTCCCAAATAATTCATTTCTTTTGGTCCTAGACAGAAATGGAATTACATTTAAAGTGAACCCCAATGGGATGAGGAAGAGACTTCGTTAAAATCGCATAAAGGTCCCGAGAGTTCAGGAAGGTGAAGTAAACACTGTTTCCTTTGCTGCCTGCTTGGCTCCTGAAACTAGTAGTGTGCAGAACATGCTTAACTGGCTAGAGCCCATGACCACCTCGCAGAAGAGTCTACCCACTGCACAGACGCCAAGGTCAAGACTGTTTGAGGAGTCGACTTCATCTTATTTGGGCCCAATCTCTTCCTTTTTGGATTCTATCTGCATCACATTAAAAAAATCCTAAATAGGGAAGGTTAAAAGTAGAATGGATGGATTGTAAACACTAAGCGTAAATTACCCTTCCAGTAGATTTACTGATCTTTTAAGAGAAGTAATGAGAAGAACTCACGAGATCCCGTTATCCTTAATCTCAGCCCCCAGCACGCAGCTCCTGAGAGCGAGCCTCTGCAGTTCAGTGCACTTTTAATGAAATGGTTACTCACAGCAGATGCTTGTTTTCTTAAATGTAAGCCTCATTCCCACTTTTTCTCTCCTATGAGTTGCTCTCTTTTCTTGTTTTGACACTTGCTTTATTATGTCCTGTCTTTTTTTTTTTTCTCTTGACTGCTTTCTTTTGGCTTTATAAATCAGTTGTGTTACCTGTTGCTTTCAAATGAACTTCCCCGCAATCAGGGCTTCACACAGTGCCCAGCACGGGGCACAGAACATGTCATAGGGTGGGAGCTAAGTGCATACTGCTGAATAAGTGAATAAATGCAGGGCAGTATGCTGACGGAGAGCAGACCTGTAGCTCTGTTACGTACATTTCCTGCTCCCCTATGCTCCTTAGAGCTATTGCTAGTTCATCGTGCTTTTACTTACAGCTTTTCAATACATCAGGAACTGCCATTCTTCACGGCCACTTATTTATTAGCTTTCACTTTGCCTAGGGGCCTTGCTCACCCCCCATTAGACTGTTAATTATATTCCTAAGAAATGGAAATGCAATTCACTTTATTGCTCCATGCCTTCTTGTGCCTTCAGGACAAAATCTGGTCCCTTTATTTGGGCACAGAGACTGTGGCATATTCTTCCATCTCCTGCATCTGCATCCTGTAACACCAACCTCACAGGTCCTCATCTGGGGATCTTCTCACACCTTGCGTGTTTGCGCAGCAGATATTGAGTGTTCTGATGCAGACATTCTTTCTCCTTGCTTTGTCTGAGGGACACATTTAGTATGGCTCAAAGGCCAGTTTGATGGTATTGTAAAGCCTCTCTGGACTCTCCCTGAACTTAGTCCCCATTGTGCTGTAATATCACCTCACTCATGTCAGAGACATATAGCACCTGACATTCTTGGAAGTCTCCCCTGTGGTCACTGTGAGCATCCCCAGATCAGAGCTAGGCACCGTGCAGCTGGTGGTCATTCAACAAGCTAATGAATGTGTGAGTGGCTTGCTTCCTTCCTTCTTGGTGTCTGAACTCCTCCGCCACCCCCCAACCCCCACACACTTTTTCTGGAAGAAATTAGGAAGGAAAATAGGAAAAGACCATTGAGGAAGGCAGTGGGGACAAAGCACCTGATGACACAGAATTGTATGAATCCTCTCTCTCCCACTTATTAGATATTGAACTTGGGGAAATTATTGCTCAGAGCTCCTCTTAGAGCTTTAAGGCCCACAGCAGTGTGTCTGGCACACAGTGAGTGTTTGATAAATGTTACTGGTTAAAGGGAACTACAATTGTATTCTTAGTCAAGAGGAATATTCCTTTAATTGGTATTCATTCCCTCACCAACCTGGATATCAATGTTTTACACAGCTATAGTAAGCTGTTTTTGATAAGCACTTAGCCTTATTTTATATATAGGAATTACCCGTGCCCTTTCTCTTTTATAGCAGAGTAGGAAACCGCTGAACTTAGATGTCCTGAATTTTGGCCTTGGTCTAGCACCTTCTGATAGCCCTGGGGCTTGGAAAAGACACTGTATTAGGAAATATCACCTGCGTTCTCTTGCTCATGGAGTATTGAGGGGAATCGGATGAACAAAGTGCATGTCTGAGTGTGGAAATGCTTCCAAAGCATACGGTACTCTCGACGCAGTTTTTCAGCCGGGTATAGCAGGAAGCACTCTGAGAATGGGGAAGGCTTCATTTCAACGATCACTTGTGTCTTCTTGTTGTTGTACTGGGGTTTGAACTCATGGCCTGGTGTTTGCCAGGGGGTTACTCTACCACGTGAGCCATTCTGCCAACCTTCTGTGCCTTGGTTATTATTGAGATAGGATCTTGCTTTATTCCTAGGTTGTCCTGGACCACAATCCTCCTTTTTTGTGTTTCTCTGTGTAGCTGAGATGAAACACACATGCCAACCATGCCCAGCCATTGGTTGAGATGGGGGGGGTCTTGTGAATTTATTGCCTGGATGGGCTTGAACTGCCATCCTCCAGATCTCCGTGTGCTGAGTTGTGAGGATTACGAGCTTGAGCCACTGTATCCAACTTGTGTTCATATGAAGTCAGGGAACCTGCATGACACATGGCAGGTTCTGTGCCCTCACTGAGGGTATTTCTCTTTCTGAGAGGTTCACATAGGGCCAGCATATCTATAATGGCATGCCCATTCTATAAGATGTAATTTAAGAAATCTTAACATAAAATCTGAGTATCAGCTATGAGACATGGACTATTCGATATAATTAATATTACTAATATGAAATTTTAGTTAAAATATTTTCCTAGTAACAGTGCTTATTTTCCCAGAGAATTTGTTTAAAGTCCCCTACCGTGATAAAGAAATGGTAGGTATCTTTCTATATATTTTTTCAGTTTTTCCTTAAGCCTTCATTGAATAGGGCTTAGATTAATGATGTAGGTTTTAATATTGTTTTTAGAAAATAATTGATATTGATTATCTTGCATGCTTAAATAGATGGATATATTATCTGAAGTAGAAATATTAATTGCTACTAGTAAAAAATAGACAAAATACCATTTAAAAAATCATTTATGTTTCATGGTGAACTATTAAAGGTATCCAACAAAGTGTTCAAGACTCAGCATACGTATTGGTATTTAACTTCCAACACATCTTCTGATGGTGTGTTTTAAGTACTAAGAGAAACAGTCTCATTTGGTGACTTAGATTAAAAAGGACAAATTATGACTTCTTGATGGACTTAGAGTGACAAAAAATGCATAATGGGCCATTTAGTAGTACAGATTCCAAGCCAGGAATTCCTAGTGTGAGCCTACTAGCTTGGTTAAAATGAACATCAGGCATTACAAAGCCATTCAAGCAAGAATATATAGTACTAATTAAATTTTGGTATAAATAATTTAAAATAAAAATGTTATACTATGCTATATCCAGATGATAAAATCGTATACCTGGACAATGCAGTGTGCATGACAAAATTCTATGTGTAGCCAATTAGTACTCCTTGTCTCCATGTAGACATACAAGACTATAGAGTCTAATAATTAACATGTCAGGGGATGTAGAATTCTGTTGTGTGTTTGTGTTCTGATTCTATTTTATATTTTTGGTGGTACTGAGGTCTGACCTCAGGACCTTATACTTGCAAAGGTATTGGTTTAGCCACAGCTCCAGTCCCTTTTGCTATGGGGTCTTGAGTTTGTCCATGGGCTGTCCTGGAATGTGATCCTATTTATACTTCCTACATAGCTGGCATGACAGGTGTGTGCTACCATGCCAAACTTACATTGGTTGAGATGTAGGTCTTGTAAACTTTGCCCAGGCTGGCCTTGAATCCCAATCCTTCTGATTTCTACCTCCTCAGTAGCTGGGATTACAGATTTGAGCCACCACATGGCTATGTGTTCTGATTCTTGAAAAATATCTCTTATTTGGTGACATGGATATTGACTTTCTTTTCCCTAATGGGTACTCCTTTATCTAAATGAATGTGAGTGACCAACACAAAAGCACTTTAAAGTATAGTGTCATTTCTTTGTTATTCTAGTCCTACTACTTTAAAAAGGCCTGGAGCAGATAAGGTCACATAAAATACTGACCTATTTTGTTGGACTTACTCTGAGCTTCATTGTATCTTGACAAAAGTTGATGGTTCATGACTACTGAGAATATTTTACACATCCTGTTTCATTATTCATATGGTAGATAACTAAGTAATTCACATACATCCATTTCTGCTGTGATAGGCATGGGGCATACAGACATAGATTACACTCAAGGGGCATCCATTCTAATCTAGCTTTGATGGAAGAAAGATAGGAAAGAAATGTGGCCTAGGTTTCTTTGGACGTGTATGTGGGCTTTGATGAGCTCTAGAGGGAAGTCCATCTATTATCTCATACTACAATACTCAGGCTGACATTTTCTTTTTCTGTGACCCTCCTATAATTTTAACAATCATCACACGAGCATTGACCCCTACACATATGGATTTAAGTAGCTATTAACTTTGAAAGCAGCAGTTTATAGCCTCTCTGTTTTCCTCTCCTCCTTTCTCATGTTTACCCATCTGGAGTGCCACTGTTAGCTTAATTCTTTAAAACTGATTTTATTTACCTTCTCAAAAATATACACTGCCTGCCTATTGCTTACAATGGTCTGACTTCTTAATTGAGACTGGACTTACCTCATTTTGTCTCTTACTACAGTGGAAATGTACTTTTTCCTTCATTTAGTAAGTGCTTCTTCATTGATCTGTCAAAATCACAAGTTTAACTCATACATTAAGATTTTGTTCACACCTTATCTCTTTCAGGAGGGGTCCACTGATGACCAAGAGTAGTCATGTGATTTATGAACACAGTGCAGAATGAAAATGCAGGGGCCTTTGTTAAAAACTAAGGATTTCAAAATGGCAGCTGGACAGTGTTTCACTCAGCATGGGACTCTCTTTTAGTGGGATCCAGGATGAATACAGAGGTCACATGTTCCTGTTTGGTTATGCTGACCACTCCACGATGATATTTCCTACTGTCTCCTATAACACTAATGCCCACTCCAGGAAAGGGAGCTCTTTGACATGAATACTGAGCAGCTGACATTCCTCTTTTTGTAAGTTTTATAACACCTGTCCTCTCCTACTTTAATGTTTGTACCTTCTCTTTCATTTGTTTACTTGAAGTCTTTTCCTCAATGTGTGCTGACATGATCAAATAGAACTAGATTATATCTTCTTAAGTGACATACCTCCAATTTTATTCTGAACATTTGATGTGTGTTTATCCCAATACTAGTATATTTATGGGTTATTCTTTCCAAATATTCTTTATTTTTTTTGCACCTTCATTGCAAATGCAGAGCACATTGGCACACATTGGTCAGCTTCAATCTGCTCACTTTACATACAGTTTTAAATCCATTTTTTACATCCAGTTTATAATTTTCCATCTATTCAGTTAGTGACAAAGGAGGGACAAGACCTCACACTTGACAGATGGGGATGGGGACTTCTAAACTTTACAGCCCTAGAGCTGGAAGGGGGCACAGAAGGACTCTCTTCCTCTCTTGGAAATTGGCTTCTTTGTAAATGAAATGGCAGACTAGTTTTCTTTAAGCGATTTCTCAGCAAGAGTGATAGTGAAATTCACACCATTAAAGTTATGAAAAATTCCTCTTTAGTGTTTGTTAGATGGGCCAACTTTCTCATGAAACCTCTTCAGCAGTAATATCTTTCAATCTAAATAACACCTGGTCCATAGGTTGGCTCAATGAGGCAACCCGGGCAGGTAAGATATTAATAATTTTGACAGGCAGTAAAACTTTTTGCTTCAACTGAATTACATCATTGTCTAATAATAGAATAATCTTACGATCTTTCACTAAGCCTTTGGATCATAGATTACTTCTCTGTGAAGTTAACACAATGATGATAAAACTAGTCAGAAAGAGACTGGCACAGTTGTGCACTAGCTTGTGGTTTGTAAACAGCAATAATGGCACAACTGCCAGGAAAACTCTAGAACAATGACATTCACAAAATACCTGTTCATTTCACGTATATGCTTATCATGTGTACAGTGAGAGCACTGCTAGTCATTCATCAAGCATTTCTTAGAGGGTCTTTTTGGTCTAGATGGCAAATGGCAAGTGTATGAAATCTTGGAAGTCATCCCCTTCTCCTATACTCACAGCAAGCATAAGTGAGTGGGGACCTAACCTATCGGTTCTCCTCAACACGGTGCTTCAGTTGACCAGGATTGGCATGAAACTATAACCTGTATGTCATATGTGATCAACCCACAGTGCAAGGATAAAAGAGAAGCCATGTCTTTGAGAAATTCGTAATGTAGTATGAGACGCAGAAAACTAGCTCTAAGGTGATGGGTAAAAACAGGTAATAGTACGAAAATACTTGCTTTAGAAAAACGATTGTAGTGTGGAAAAATAACAAACCATCTACCTGACTAGTGAAGAAAATCAAGGGCTTAAGAATTTGGTGACTTGTCCCAGTGCAAGTTATATGAGGCAGGAGCAGAGCTGTGCACACCTGACTCTCAGGCTGGTGTTCTTCTTATTCAACTTTGCTGGCTTGTTCTGCTTAAACCTTCAGGTAATTACATTCACTACACTAGTTACAGAAAGATTTGATAAATGTATCAAAATGAAGTGGTTTTATTGAATAATAACTGCCATAAAACTGTTATTAAAATCAGCTCTCTAAGCCAAAGGGTTATTCCGAGAGCTCATGCTTTTGTGACTGGTTTTAATTGGCCACATTTAGATATAAACTACATGAACTGCTGTATTTCCCTTTGAAATACAAGAATTATCTTTCCAATAACAAAAAAGTCATCTAGCTCATATTCATGCTGTCATTTACATTTTCTGTGATTTTTTTTACCCAGCTTCAAGAAAACCTTCAATGTGTGACCCACAGTATGTGAACTTCAAGGTGTGACATGTCTTCATTTAGCCATTTAGTTGAAGAGGTATCCAAGTTTGAATTCCTAACCAAACTGCCTAATTTACATGGATCGATATTTGATTGCTGTGTCAATGCTTGCGTTCTTTCTTGACTAGTCATGTGATATTTCCAATTTCAGATTACACTGTTTTGTTACATCATGATATACTGGCTGCCAAGATAAACTCAGTTTTATTCCACCACATTTTTACATTGCCAAACAGCAAGTGTCTGTACATAAGTCAAGTTCTTCTGTCTACCTGGAAGAGTATTCAGACCCCTGGTATTTCTTCCTTGAAATCAGATGTGCCCAACCATGCAGAATATTAGTTCTAATTCATTCATTGACTAGAATTTATTTCTTTATTTATTTTACATTTACATTTTATGTATTTTACTAAGCACATTTGTAATAGCAGTTTTTCAATTGACAAGTATTTCCCATTGCATTAACTAGAATTTATATTCACCTGGCAGTATTGTCAAATATCTAAAAACTTGGTAATGTAGTATACAACTCTGTTTCATTGATTTTTGGGGGGGATGCTGAAGAGTGAACCAGGGGTGAGTGCATGCTAAGCGTATGCTCTTAACGCTCAGCTATACCCTGCTTACTGATTGCTGGAGCTTTATGAATCAGTCTGGAACGAAGCCAGTTTGTGTGCTTCTTTTTTGTTTGGTTCTCAGAGATACAACTAATTTCTACATCACCTTATATCTCTGGCATCATGGGAGCGGGAGGCTAATGCCAAGTTCTGTAAATCTAGGCGATCCCTGCCTGTTCTAGTCTACTTCATTTCTCTCCTTCTCCTCTCATTGGTTAATGACCGATTTCCTTCACGGCATGGAATCTGCCAAACTCTGTAAAGTGAAGCGTCTGCCAATAATTAGAACGGAGCTTCAATACTCTATATTAATTAAATTCAATATCCTCAGCTACTCTTCATTCTGTCTCACTCATGGTTTATTCTTTCCCTTCCCAGTCAATTGACTAAGTATTACACTATAGGGTATTTAGATTTGTCTTAAGAGCCAGTGGTGAGACTGGCTGTGTTTTATTGTAATTAGACAGGACAATATAGTATAATGAATTATTTAGTCTATTTTATACTACACTGGATGCTTGGCTTTACAGTGACACTATTTTGTGTAGTGTTGCCTAAGAATGTTTTTTTTTTTGTGGTGTACTGGCATTTGAACTCAGAGTTTCACACTTGTGAGGCAGGTGCTCTACCATTTGAGTCACGTCCCCAGCACTTTTTGGCTTTAATACTTTTGGATAGTGTCTTGTCTCGTTGTTTTGCCCAGAGATGGCTTCCAGAAGCAATCTTCCTACCTCTAGCTCCCATGTCACTGTGATCACAGGTGTGTACCATTGTGCCCTCCTTATTTGATGAGATGGGGTCCTCACTATAACTTTTTGCCTGGGCTGTCCTCAAACCGTGATACTCCTAGTCTCAGCCTCGAGAGTATTTGGGATTACAGCTGAGTACCACCATGCTTGGCACTAAGAATCTATTAAGTGTAGAATTCAGCTTCTTGTTCTCTGGGAGAATGATGATGTACACAGCTTTGTTGCTTGTTTAATTGGGAAGTGGAAACTAGTTTCCTACCCCTTGAATCTGGACTGATCTTTTTGATTTTTATGACCAATGGAATTTGGCAGAAGTGAGATGCTAGAAATTCTGTGGCTAGATCCTAAGAATCATTGCAACTAATTTTAGGCCCTTTAGAAATTGACTTTGGGAAAATGTACAAAGGCAGACTCTCCTGAGATTGTCATGTTGTGAATAAGGCCAAGCCAGCTGGGTTGTCATGGAGAAAGAGAGGCAGCCAGACATTCCCAGCTCTTGTGACCATTCCAGTCAAGCCACTAGACTTGTGAGGACAGAATTCTCCTGAGGAAATCTGCCTCTAGTGGTAGTAACATTGAGAAGACCTGGGGAACCCAACCAGCATCCAGAATTGGGGCTCCCAGCACACACAGTACCTACTGAGCCCATCAGGGCCATCTGGTACCTAGAAGTGGGGTGCTGGTGTGGCTAAAGCCTGAACATGACATTGGCTTGGGGTCTGGGTGTGCAGGAGCAGAAGGGGCTCAGGAAACTGTTGGACAGGGATTGAAGGACAATGAGGAACTTGTCAGTGAAGCCTACAGTAAGGTTACCTTTTCTGTAGAAATGGAAATGTTGGTAACATTGCCACCTGAGGTAACACAGACAACATATTACCCATTGTGGACAAACTTCAAATCTGTCTAAGGAGATTTTCAGGAAGAAGATTGATTGTGAAAGCTGTTTTATTTAGCGAGAGATGAGCTGAAAAGAAGGAATTGCTCATTTCCCAAACACAATGTAGAGAACCCATAAAGGAGCTAGGCCTAACTAGATTTCAAAACAAGATTAATTCAGAGCTCTGGTCTCTCCAAGGGACAGAGGACTAGTGAAATAAGAAAAGCCTCAGCAAACATCACATCCAGCATCCTGCAGGGTAATAAGGGCTGTTTTCAGGGTAGAAATCTCAAGTGCAAGACTGTAGGATCCTGTATAGATAGTTCAGAATCTTAGGGCATTTTCCAAAGTCCAAACCAAGCCTGAGAAGAACTCAAGGAAACTTAGTGGAGTTGGGAAAAGGGTGAGGAGGCTGTGATGGGAGTCATGAACTGGCAGAAACCACTGCCTGTGGGAATGGAAAAGACAGAAAGGGTTCGTAATGAGCTTATTGGTTCTGTCAAGGAGATTTAGAGGGACAATGTTGAAAGTGATAACTACTGACTGGCTTCCTTATTTCTCTGTGATAAAACATGGTAGGCGTGACATGAGCTAAAAAGGGACCTTCATTTTTTGAAAGAATTTAGAGGAAATGTTTCCAACCCAGGTCTTGGCTGCATTACAACAAATTCTTTTTTCTCATTTCATCTTCTAGAGCTTTTATAAAAAGACTGAAAGAATAAAAGTCCTTAGTATCCTCTGGGAAAATATCACCCAAATACATTCTTATTTTTGGTCTTGTAGGTTATCGGCCCTTATTGTCACTTCATTCTCATAAATAAGAATTATATTTAATTCACCACTATACCCAGTGCCAAGCATAGTGTCTGGCACAGAGAAGCCTCTTCATGTATAGTCTCCATATTGTGAAAGAAAATGATTTGCTGTGGATTATTCACGTTGACAGACATGTTAAAAGAAAAAATTAGCAAAAATGGTAGAGAGACTTTTACATCTAGTCTTTTAACCAAAACGCAACATTCATAATGGAATAATCAATTTTATATTGGCATTTCTAAAGAGAATTTTCCTGTTAAGTATTGCTTTTTCAAACTTTTCCTTAACGGTCAAGTATATGAGGTGGGCAGTATTGATAAATATTTCAGTAAATACGATCTTCGACCAGCCGCTGCCTCAATTTAGGCATGTGGCTCACAGTCAAATACTGAGAATTCTTTGGACAAGCCTACTTAGAAAGTTGCCAATGCTTAGAAAAAGTTTCTGAACTAAAATGCCTCATTACGAAAGGAGGAAAATTAGGGGACAGCATCTGTTTTGTCATGTCTTTCATAATCAGGAAGATTATCATCAACCTCAAGAATACTTTGACCTGAGGGAATCGAGGCACATCAGTGTCAGAAGGAACTATTCAAGCTGGCTGACACTGTGAACTTCAGCAGGAGTCATCCAATGAAGATTCAACAGAGGGAGAAAAGCACATTTAAGAGAAAGGATAAACGTAGATAAAGGTGTCAATCAAAAGCCAACTATGAAATGTTCAAGGTCAAGGATGCTGAGTCTAATTCAAGTGATATTTTGAAAATAAATCAACACACCTAGCTGTAGAAAACTCATTTGTAGAACATATCTTTATTGCATAAAACATAAAAATTATAATATTAATGGATGAATGGGGTACCATATCATGTTTCAATACACATATATATTGTGTAATGTTTAAATCAGTCTAAACATATCAATTTCCTCAAACATTTATATTTTCTTTACAGCAAAAACATACAGAACCCTTCCTCCCAGTTTTCTGGAATGGTCACTACATAATAGTAATCAAGACAACCCCATATGCAAAGGCACACTAGACCTTCTTGCTTCTATTGAACTGTAACTTGTACCCATTGATCAACTTTTCCTCATCCTTTCTTCCTGCCTATCATCTCCAGCTTCTGGTGACTACCATTCTACTCTATAAGATTGACTGTGGTATTCCACATAGGAGAGGGGTCATGCCATGCTGGGATTTCTATGCCTGGCTGATTTCACTTAGCATAATATTCTCCAGTTGTCTCCATGTTGCACAAGTGACAAGATTTCAGTCTTTTATGACCGAATAGTATTCTGCCGTGTACTATAGGATCCTTGAATGAATATGTGCCACACTGTCTGTAGCCATCAGTTGATAGAATCCTCCCTTGTTTTCCACTTCGTGACTATTTTGAATAGTGCTGCGGTGAACTCAGGTGTGCAGAAGTCTCTGTGACAGACCGATTTCACTTCCTTTGGATATATAACCAGTAATGGAATTGCTGGATGATATGGTAGTTCTATTTTTATTTTTTGGAGAAATCGAGATACTGTTTTTCAGAATGGTTATGCTAATTCACATTTCCACTAGCACTGGGCAAGGGTTCCCTTTTCTCTAGCCTCAATAGCACTTGTTATCTTTAGTGTTTTGATAATAGCCATTCTGATTGGAGTGAGGTAAATTTCATTGTGCTTTTTCTTTTTCAGATGATTCATAATACTGAACATTTTCATATACTGTTGGCCATTTTTATGTTTTGTTTTGAGGAACGTATATTTATGTCCATTTTTTTGCATTTTTGCTATTGAAATGTTGGAGTTCCTTATATGTTCTAGATACCCACCCCTTGTCAGATGTATAGTTTGCAAATATTTTCTACCATTCCGTAGGTTGCATCTTTACTTCATTATGTCATTTTCTGTGCAGAAGTTTTTGGGTTTTATGTATTATCATTTGCCTTTTTTTTTTTTACTGTTGTTACCTATGCTTTTTAGAATCTTATACAAAATATCATTGCCTATTACAATATCCTGAAACATTGCCCGATGCTTTCTTCATCTAGCCTCATTGTTTCAGGCTTTACATTTAAAAATGTCTTTAATCTACCTTGAGTTTATTTTTTGCAACTAGTACATTATCTAGTTCCACTCTTCTGCATGCAAATATACAATTTACAGGACTGTTTATGGAGAAGGCTGACCTTTCTCCAATGCTTGTTCTTAGCACCTTTGTCAAAATTGTAGATGGATGGGTTTCCTTTTAGGCTTTGTTGTTCCATTGGTCAGTACCATGCTGATTTGCGTTTTTTTTTTTTTTTTGAGACAGGGTCCCATTATGCAGCCCAGGCTGACCTGGAACTGCTGCCTTATCTTGAACTCTTGATATTCCTGTCTCAGGCTCCCAAGAGCAGGGATTACATGGGTGTTCCACTATGTTGGGCTTCATACTATCTTGGTTACTGCAGCTTTATAGTATATTTGACATCAGGTTGTATAATTCCTCCTATCTTGTTCTTTTTGCTCATGATGGCTTTGATTATACAGCCTTTTGTGTGTGTGGTTCAATACAAATTTTAGGATTGCCTTTTCTAGTTCTGTGAAAAATTCCATAGGTATATTAATAATGATTACATTAAATCTGTAAATCACTGTGTTATATGAGCATCTTAACTATATTGATTCTCCTAATCCATGAACATAAGATGTCTTTCCATTTTTATGTCTTCAATTTTTTCATTAATGTTTTATAGTTTCATTGAGGAGCTTTTTCACCTCATTTATTAAATTTATTCTTAGGTGTTTTTAGTAGCCATTGCAAATGGGATTGCTTTCTTGATTTCTATTTTAGATATTTAGTATTGAAGTATAGCAATGCTACTAATTTTTGTTTATTGATTTTATATCCTGCAACTTTGCTAAATTTATTTATTCTAATAACTTTTCAATGGAGAATTTTTGTTTTCTATATTGAAATTCTGTCATCTGCAAATAGTGATAGTTTGACTTCTTTTCCAACTTGGATGCCATTTATAGTTAAATGAGACATCCATGTTTTGTTCAAGAGCTTAAAGTGCTGACTCTCTCCATTTGGTGTAATATTTCCCCATTCAGAATATAACACATGCTTTTATTATAACAACAAATAATCTTTGCAGTGAGTTCTTGGAATTGGTTTGCTAGTATTTGTTGAAGATTTTTACATTTATCTTCACCAGGGACATTGACTTGTGGATTTTTTGGTTGCACTCGTATCTGTTTTTGGTATCAGGGCATTGCTGTCATGCAAGAATTCCCTGTTCTCCATTTTTCTTGGAATAATTCTGGAAGAGTTGATATTAATTTATTAAATAGCTGGTAGAATTCAGGAAATCCAACTTGTCTTGTGCTTCTTACTTCTGTTTCAATCTCATTGCTGTCATGGTCTGCTCAGGTTTTCCATTTCTTCATGATTCAGTCTTGGCAGGGTATATGTTGTAAGGAATTTGTCCTTTTCTTCTATATTATCAACTTGTTGGCATATTTATAATCTCTAATGATCCTTTATATTTCTGTGCTCAGTTGTACTGTCATTTTCTCTCATTTTATTTGAATTTTTTCTCTCCTTTTTTTTTCTTGCTAAAGGTTTGCCAATACTACTGATCTTTTTGAAGAACTACCTAATTATCATTTGTACTTTTTAGTCTCCATTTCATTTATTTCTGCTTTGGTATCATTTCTATGAAATGTGGGCTTTGTTCTCTTTTTTCTAGTTCCTGGTGGTGCAGTGATTGGTTGGAATCTTTAGCTTTTGGTGCAAGGGGTTGAGTACAAACTTCCCTCTTAACTGCATTTTCTGGATCCCATAGTTTTAGATATGTGTCTCCATTTTCATTTGCTTCAAGAAAGTTTTATATTTTTTTATTTCATTCATGATTGATTGGTTATTCCAAAGTAAGTCATCTAATTCCCATGTATTTGAGTAGCTTCCAAATTTTTTCTTATTGACTTCTAGCTTTATTGTGTTATGGTCACAAAAGTTATGGAATATGATTTCAATATTTCTTTAAATTTTTTGAGTAGCTACTTGTATGGTCTACCCTGGAGGATGTTCCATGTGCAGATGAGAAGAATATGTATTCTGCAATTGATATTATGTATACAAACAGTTTCTTAGACATAGGGAAGAATTCTGATTTGATTTTTTTCCAATTTAGAACTTACTCTGCATCAAGAATTTTTCAGTTCAGATAGTATATGAGGCTTTAAGTTATCTTTCAATGATTTGAGTAAATTTGCAATATTTAAAAAGAGCTATCAGTGTGTGGGGAGCTATCAGTGATCCCTCTCGAAAATCAGTTGATGTTCACTGCTAAGTCTTTTTAGCCAATTTCATGTTACTTGATGCCATATCTACAGAGTTGGTTAGATTTTAGTTTTTGAATATAAACAGGAAAATCTTGGACTTTAGAATTAAATGGTAACATTAAGTATCATTTACATTGAGCTCTTCATTTTGAAGATGAAACCCACACAGATGGCATGACTGATGCAAGGGCATAGAGCCAACTAGGGAAAAAGTCAGGTTGACACTGAGAACTCTTTCTCTCCTGTCCTATAATCTTTTACTGTATAATACCATTGTCCAGTAATGTACTTTGATATTGCATAATGTGTACAAAAGTACGGCAGCAGCTATTTAAATTGAAAATAGCTTTATTCTTGTAATAAATGGTAATATAACCCATTCCTGGGAACGGGATGTTGAAAGATGTTTCCTGCAATACTGTTCATAAGTTTCTCCAAACAGGAGAGAAAGATAAGATTTTAATAGGAAAATGGTTAAATAAATTGAGATACAGTCATTCTATGGGGAATAATTTGAATCTATTGAAATGAATAAATGAGAGTTAAACCATGTGACATGGAATTTTCAAGATGATTAATGAATGAACATAATTGGGTACAGAAAAAGTATGCTGTGATTGAGTTTTTGCAAAACGATGACAAAATCTCTGCATTCATATGTAAACTTGCCTGAGCTAAAATAGTACAGAGGGAAATACAGGCTACATATTAGGATATTAAACAGCTCAATGGGGAGATACTGCAATGAGATGATAACTGTAGGAGGGGAGAAGGTGGTCTCTTAAAGCAGAGTAGTAGAGGGGGTTGAGCTGATCAAAGTTCAGTATGTTTACAGCTGATACATCAAGAAACCTAATTGAACACTGACTTTGGGATTAAAAATGAAGGACAGGTCTATAAAATAGGTCCTGTGGAGGGGGAGGAGTGAGTGGAGGAGATGAAGGAGTCAACATGCTTTCTATACATATATGAAATGGAACGATGAACCTGTTGCAATTGTTTTAGGGGTAGGGGGATGAGTGAGAGGGATGGTGGAGGTGAACCTAACCAATGTATGATGTAAGGCTATTCAGAAATGTCACAATGAATCCCTTCTACAATGAATGTTGTGCTAAAAAAATGAAAAAATAACCATATATGCCACTATCTCACCTGTGTAAAGTGTGTGTCTATATGCTTGAAGGGATACAGAAGAACATGGCCAGAATATTAGTGGTGAATATGTTTTTTAAAAATTATTTTTATTGGCATACATTAGTACAAAGGGGTTTCATTGTGACAGTTTTGTGGTAAATATCTTAAAGTTGTGTGATACTAAATTATTTTTAATTTCTTCCTTTCTACTTTTTTTTTCAAAGTGTAAAGCAGAAGAGTTTATTGAGAGGAAAGAGTAAAGTGAGAGAGTGGCACCCCCAGAGTTGGGGGGTCTCAAAATAGGGTGACCCTTCTTCTCCCTACTTTTAGTATGTTCAAGTGCTCTATAATAAGCTTGGATCATTTACATAATTTTGAAAGGTTGAAAATATGGAAAACTTATTTTGACTTATACCTTAAAGAGATGATTGCCAGGGACACACACAATGCTAAAGAGCTTATTAACAGCTGCAGATATTATACATTAGCTTGTCTTGCAAAAGCAATCCATACCCTGATAAATGGCTCTTCCTACACTGTATTCAAGTGATGGTGTCCCTTTGTTTATAACTAGATGGCCATCTGGAACTTAATCTCATTATGACTCTTTCCAAAGTATCTGTTAAAAAAGTGTTCACATTTGTTTTTGTTGACTATCAGCCTGGTCTAGCACTATGTTGTTTGATAGCAATCCACAGCTTCATTCTATTGGCTTCACTAGACATTGCCCTTCATGCATTTTTTTAAAGCCTCTTTGCAAATGTTCTCTTTTAGTTAATCTTGGGGAAGGTAGTACAAAGTTCTCTGGTATTGTCTATTTTCCTTACCTATTCAATCTGTTGGAATTGGGAAAATGCAGGCAACTGTATTTCCAAAAGCTGTTGCATTGCTTTTACCATGAATTACAGGTCTGTGGAGTTGATGACATAATACATATGAAGTGAGAGCTCAATTGCTGCTCAAGAACTTCTAAATCCATGGAAGGTGACATTTTATAACTACTCTCTGGAGCATCAGATTGACTAGAGCTGTGTGTCTCTTGTATGCTCCAAGCAGAATAAAGACTTAAATCTTTATTTAACATTGTATTTATAGTTCTATTAGGAATACTGCCTTTGGGATGCTATTTCTGTTGAGATACAGCCACTTAATTTTATTTTTAAATATGTCATTTGGAAGCTAACATTCAGATTTCCTTGGGAAAGTGCATTGTGTTTCATTTTGACAGTTGTAACATTAATTTTTCAAGGAATGCTTTTAAATTTTTGATTAGCTTTCAGTGGCACAGAAGTCAGATTTCCTATATATCTGCCTTCAGTTTTATAGGCATTTTGCTGTTTTTGTATTTTTAGTTGTTTATAGCAATTCATTTTTTAAATCACTGAAGACCTAACAGATTTTGTCCTTTTGAAGTCTTTATACTTCTTGTCATGCCAAACATACTATAAGACTTAATAAAAGATGATTATTTCATTAAAAATAGCTTTTATTTTTGTCTTAATTAAAGACATTGTACAATGTGTTGACTACCTAGAAATACTCAGTTATATTTCTATAAAATTATTTTACCTGCCTGTGGGACTTCTTTGCAGACCAATATGAAATCTGTATTTGAATTAGCTTTTGTTGTATAATGGCATGAATTAAGGTCAGGCTTTAGAGTCCTCTTAGTTTGTGTATTGACATAATATCACATCCAGTATATATTTTGACTTTGATGGGATTCATGGTATTCTTTGGCATTAACTGCTGAAAAGACACCTCTGGAAGAAAAGTTTCCTGCTGCTGTGTTCACAGTAGCAAGTTTCATGCCTGAGTCCTAGCAATTCAGCTAAACTATTTAATGTGAACTACATTCATTTTAAACTTTGTCAAATCTCAAATTCCTTAATCAATATATATTAGTCATCTTTGCTTTTATCTTCAAGTATGTTTTAATAACTTTGAAAATCTCCAGCATTCTGAAGTCTAATATTTAATGAGGAACACAATATCCTATAATCTGAACAATCCCTTATTACAACTTAAAACCACAGTTGCAAGCACAATAGAGTACATAACTAAGTGGCATAGGAAACAGAATTACTGAGTGGGAAAGAGGAAAATGGAAGAATTTAGGCTATGTTTAGAATCTCTATGATTTTCCTAAGATAAGTCTATTATTGCAGATTTCAAACAGGTAACTGAATTTTAGGCTTCACACATTTTCATGAATACTTTCATTGTCTCCAATAGTTGAAGCTGTACAAAATCAACAATAATAAGATAATGACACCCCCATCAGTTATGAGGAACAACTGGATAAGAGTCTATGAATTCTTTGGGTGTGTGGAATATCCAGGATATTTCATTTTTAGACATAATTATAGTTTATAGCAGTTCATTAATAAGTATATCTGCTTTTGTTATCAAAATACAGTAACGACCTTGCTATCACTATAAGCAACTCTGATGGAATTATTTAATGTAGATTATTTCAGACAGATGATGTAACAAATATTATAATTGTTATTCATATGAGCAATTTTTGTGAAATACCAACTAATATATCTTTTCATTAACTGTTACCAGTTTTCTTTTAACAAAGTAATTGATTACAGTTACCTAACATTTTAAGAGAGAACACGAACCATATTAAATGTTAAAATGACTCTGTGTAACCAGATCAAGCGCTTGGCTGCCCTTACTTCAATCAAAGAGGGTCAGTTCGGATAGTTACTGTTCCCTTTGGTGAAAGCAGTTTACCTACTTTGTGTTAATAGCGTTTTAGACTTGTGCAGAGTCATCTTTCCAATGATTCACCGCCCCCATAACACCACACGTATAATGTAGATATTAGTTTAGCATCAGGAAGGATATCCTAATTGATGGTAAGGATCATTTGGTGCTGAAAATTTAGTGTTTAGGTTGTGTGACAGATTGGTGCAGCAATGGCCCCAAAGTTTTTCATGCCTTCCTGGATCTGAGGTCTTAGAAATCTCCTGTAGTGACTTTGTGCCTTACTAAGTGACTTGCACTGTCAATAAGACATTAGCAAACACAAAACACAGAGACATTTGCAATGTGTCTGGTGATTGCTGTTTTGGAACCCTGTGACAGCCACATGACACAGCTTGGACTTTCCTGCTGCAGGATGAGAGACAAGCTACCCTAGTTGCTCCTTCCCTCAAACAGCTCCCAGGCCTCCTGATACCTGACTGCAGCTGCATTAATGAGCCCTGCTGAAATGAGAAAAACTGCTCAATTGAGTCCAGCTCAAATTATCGACCCAAACTTTGGAGAAGTTTGTTGTACAGCAAAAGCTAACTAGAAGATAAATTTGGAACCAAGACTTAATAAGACTTCTGTGAACCCTGGGATAAGGTTTTCGAGTTGGAAAAATATAAAACTTGTAGCCAGGACAGATGGTGGTTTACTGCAAAAATGACCATACTACTTAAAAGCTCCTCCCAACGAGTGGTAAAGTTTATTTCCCCAGCCTTTCTGGCTGGTACAGCCGTCTGTCTTGTCTTACCTGACGGGATGTGGCAGACATGGCCTTGAGCAATTAGAGCCTAGGTTAGTATGTCTTGAAGCTTCTGTTGTTGGGGCTAGATCCTTGAGACGTTCATGTGGGGAAACCTGGGCTATCCCGTGGGTGATGAGAAACCTGTGGTCCTCTTGCCCATGTAGCTCCAGCCGATAGCCAGCTGACCTCCAAAATTTGTGTCTTGAAGTTTCCTGGTGGCTGATTGCAGATGGATCCTGAGTCTTCTTTATTCTAGCAAGTGAATTCCAGCTGAGCTCAACCCAATGGATAGAATCAAGGACTAAATAACTAGTTGTTTGAAGTCACTAAGTTTGTGCAAGATTTGTTTTAGCAAGAAAACTGATACACATTGTATATAATTCTCACATCTGTAGTTTTCACAATTGCTCCTTAATTCATTTTGTATAGTTATAGAAGATGTACGGAAAGTATTAGTCAAGATTTTAAGTTTTCTCCTCTAAAGATATTTAAATCTCCACACCCAAGACACAATAATGAAACTTATCAGCGAATTATTATAGTCAGAATTTTGATGAAGACAAAATGTGGTGAGAAACAGCACTGTGGGCAAAACTTGAAAAGTTAGCTAAAAAAAATGAACATTAATTTCTTGTGCCTGATTATTCTTAAAAGCATATGGAAACATTGTTACTGAAATGCTGCATCTTTAACACGAAGGTTATTTTAAGCACCAGAGTCACTGTTCTGGCCTGATCACACTGATGGATGACGGGATGGTCACATGAGCAAAGCATGTCACAGAGTTCTTCACAGAAGCATGGTCAAAAGCAGTCCAGTATTTCTTACTGTTTAAGTGATGGACAACGGGAACTGGATGGTAGGCTTCAGGAATACTTACAAAATAAAGAACTGTATTTAATAAATACCTCAAAACAGATTTTTCCATGTGTTGTACTTATTTTTGGGGTGATCAATAGCATATTACAGTTTCAACCAGATTTCTTGAAATGTGGTCCTTGAACTATTTTTTTTTAATGTCATACCTTCATAGTCAGTGCATCCTAGCTGTGCAACTGAATTTGCTTCAAAATAAATGGTTAATTCTTTTGGTTTTATAGAACATTTAGCATATATAATGAGAAACAGATGATTTTAAGTGAACTTACAAATTATTAATCAGATTATTACCCTATGTCATAATAGTTGATTAACCTTCAGTAAGAGCTCACTTGAATTCACTTGAACATTACTTCTAAGGCATGTCTTTCCGCCAATGACAAGGCTGGTTAATAATTCAGATTTCTCCTCTAGAGTTTATTTCATCAGTATACATATCTTGACACTATAAAGATGAAATCGTTACTGAAAAGTCTGTCTGTTAAATTAGACTAAGAACTCGGGAAGTAGAGGCCAAGTCTAATCCAACCATTTATTTCCCACCCCAGTAGTTAATCTACACATTATAGTTAATCATTAAATTCCTATAAAGTGAATGAATGTGTTAAAAATTCTGATATTTATATACGCATATTTTCAATGGAGTAAGGAAATGAGGCACTGACTATATATGAGAAGATAAAATTCTACTGGCTTTTATAATTAACTTTACAAATATTTTATTTAACACATATAATACTTCATTTAGCAAATATATCTGCCAGTCCTGCTGTTCGTTGCTGGGAATGGTAAGTAGGACGAATATCACTGTCCTGAAAAAATTTATGGTTTAGTAACAGAATAAATGTGGAAGGAAACAAGAATTCTAGTCTTAGTCTCTGTTTTCATTAACTGCATTTTGTTCTCAGAACTGCCTCGGGAGTAAAACACAGCCTCTTGGAAAGTGTCACATGGTCCTCAAGGAATGATTTATCTCAATGGCCCTGAGTGTTGAATCTTAATATTGCAATAGTTAATTGCTATTTTATATATTCCACAGAAAGCTTCAAGCGACATTTAAATTTATGTAAAACACATATATTTATGCTGAGCAATGTACAGTTTATCCCTGGATTTAATATGGAAAAACTCTGGCAACTTTACTTGTGCTACGTATACGTAACTTCCTCTAATGGAAGCGAAGAGAAATCCTGCCCATTTACTTACCTCTCAAGTGTGGCATGAGAAGCCATCTCTAAGATACAGTGGCTACTGTAACCTCTTAAGTGACGGTAGCTTTGACAGTAACAGCAAAATTTGGTTTTGGGATTTAGAAGTCAAAACCTCAGTACCTTCTCGGTGCCTCTACCTGTAATATCTTTTTTCCTTCTGTTTCTTGTCCATGCTTTGTTGCAAAATTCCATATTCATGAATACTTTTCAGATAATATTCATGAAGTCTGCCCACACAGGTTGGGTGAGGTACACGCTCAGCTACCTGAGCACATTTCTCCCATGGCTCCTGATGCATGTTTGTTTACATTTCTGTTCCTCTCTGATACTCTAAACATTTTTTTTAAATTACAGTACTGGGGTTTGAACCCAAGACCTTGTACTTGCTAAGCAAGAGCTCTTGCACTTGATCCACACCCCAGCCCTTTTTGCCTTAGTTTAATTTTCAGTTAAGTTGTTGTGCTTGGGCTGCGATCATTCTTCTACCTCCTGCCCACTTGGGATCACAGGCCTGAACCATCACGCCGGGCTTGTCTATTGAAGTAGAGTCTTGCTAACGTGGACTGAAATCCTCCTATCCCTTCCTCCCAAGAGGCTGGGACTACAGGCATGAGCCACCCTACTCATCACTAAGCTTCTCAGAGGCAGCACTCTCAACTTGAAATATATATTATTAGTTATCACTAGATCCTGGTGAAGAAGGGCTAGATTAATCTGTGTGGAATGGAGATAAATTCAGAATTTATATATATTGTGCACTGGTACTGTTTAGGTCCATCAACTATTTATTGAAGATAATGGTGCCATACTTTCTAAACTCTATGTTGACCTTTTCACTGCCCTTAATAAAGGGATATCAGATGAAGAAAGGAAGTGAATAATAGTCCAATCATTATTTCTAAAATTTCCTCTTCCTAAGGGAGAAAACATATTTGAGGTGCTACCTACTGAGTTATTAATTTTAGACTTACATTGTAATGTGGTAAAAATAATCCATGAAAGAAACTAGGGAATTTTGAAAAGCTAAGCACTAAAGACATCATAACACTTAGGCATCCTTTAGAATTTGATACAAAACAGATGCAGAAAGAGAAATTGTGAAATAAAGGTAGAATTTCAAAGGTGTCTTGGAAATAATAACTTCTCAAAAACCCAATTCTTTGTAAATCGCTTTGAGAAATAATGTAGTATTCAGTCTAGCATGGGGTACCTACATATGAAATGTAAGAACAGGACTGTGTTTGCTGATAAAAATCCTAAACCTTACATGGGACTAAATAATAGGGAAGATCTTTTATTTAATCAAGGCTTTCAAAAACTAAAAAGAAAAATCTTCTATATATCATTCCTACAGTGTGAAATGCTAATATTAAGGACCTTATTATACTGTGTTTCCTCACTCTGCGGGTAGACTATATCCTCCCCACACATGGATATAGGTACGGCATTCTTTTCAGAATAACACAAAGCCTTTCTTCAACATTATTAACTAGAATTCATTTTTCTCTGCTATTAAGCTTTTTACCTATTTATTTTTGTTAGTATGGGACCTCAAGCTTTCAAGTAAAGTACTCTACCACTTGAGCCACACCTGTAGGCTCTTTTGGTTTAGTTATTTTTCAGATGGGGTCCTGTGTAGCTATCATTACAGGCATGAGCCACACACCTGGCTCGTTTTGAGATAAGATCTCATCAACTTTTTTGCCCAAGTGGCCTCAAACCAAGATCCTCCTAACTCCACCTCCCAAGTCACTGGATAACAGGTGTTAGCCACTGTGCCCAATCCTGTATTTTCTTTCATTGAGGACTCCTTGATTGTAGTTGGTAGAGAAACATCACAGTACTATAATACTTAATTTTTAATGTGAAGCAAAGTGGATAAAAATATTAATCACCAACATCCTTGACAAAAGAAGTTAGAAACTTTGTTTACTAAAATTAAAAGATTAGCTATTACAGTCAATGTTTTTTTCTTCATGGCCTATTCAAAAAGGCTAGTTCACATGCTCCTACCTCCACTGAGTAACTGTACATATTTATTTAGTCTTAATTGTGCACCCAGAGATGATGTTAAGTTCAGAAAGTAAGCATGTTTCTATCTTCTGGAATTTACATTTACAGCAGCGTTTGGCCCTTGCTCTGGTGGAAGATGCATGAGGTACAATGGAAGCACTGGTGAAAAAAGTCAAGCTGGGTCTTAGGGAAAATGAAGAGTGCAGTTTACAAGTGAGGGAAGAGTATCCTTGTCCATGGATGAGCCTGCCAGACATGTCACAGAATAATTACGCTTTGTTGTAAAACAAAGCATACAGGAGAAATGGTGGAAAATCAAGTTTGCAAAGTAGGTTGCAGTTAGATCCGGGATGTGGAATTTCTGTGCATGTATTTGTGTGTGTATATTTGTGTAATCCTAGGAGGTGTGGTGTGACAAAAATTGGCTTGTTAGAAACACCACAATGATGGTGACTGCAGTTTATGGGGTGATGAGATGACAGCAGTAGAAACTGCTGATAAAAGAAACTTGATCCTAGGAGTAGGGGAGTCAACAGATTCAAGACAGAATTATCCGGATTTGCATACCTCCTGGATATGAGGACAAGGAAAAGCGAAGAATATGAGACTCTCAGGCTTTATGATTTGAAAACTCGATTTTGATGGCCAAAAAATCACATGAAATCAAGCTGTAACTACATGGTCAGTAAAAACAGATAGGATTTTAAGTGTCCATGTGTGGAAGAACAGTTGAAATGTTCACACTGTACTCAACTCTAGCTCTAAGTGCAATGTAACATACTGTATCTCAAATCCAGTTTGAGAGAATCTTCAAAAGACTAAAAAGGAAATCTCAAAAAATGTGTTCACATACTAAAAAAATGGAACAGTTAGAGCAGCCAGAAGGTGGGTGCTTTAATTAATGGGAAAACACACCCACGGAACATCTGAAGAGTCAGGCATATTGGATATTTTAGGATATTTTCAATGCATTTGCAATACGCTCTATGGGAAGATTTAAAACAATGTGAAGCTTCTGTCTCTCTGAACATGACTGTAATGTTTTAGTGGTGGTCAACTGTTTAGTGGTAGTTTATTTGCATGGCTAAAGAGGTGACCTGCAGAGCAGGGTCACAGTCTCTGTGTGTTCTTAGTTTTCAGAAAGCCACAGCAAACAATTATAGTTAGAAAGTCATTCATGGCAATGAAGGTGGTAGACTCAAAAACGCCTAGGTGATAATGATGGCTATGTCATAAATGGGCTTGGGTTGATCACACCATTGATATGGAGGCTGTTTACCTCTCCCTTCCTGGGGCTCAGTTTCTTCATCTGCGTGTAATTTCCTGGCTTACAGTGTTGCGGGAGTCAAATAAATAATGCATAGGAGAGAACATGGGTTAAAGGGTTCCTTCAAGATGTGAATTTCTTTATATCTTTCAGCTTAGGTCTTGTTAAGTTAAAAATTTGGCCTGAGGCTGCCTCCACATCTTGAGGTATTGAAGTGCAACCTAACTTAGTATGTAAACAAATTGAAAGCCTAGCTCAGAGTGTACCCTTGATCCCAATCACAAAGCAGTTGGGTTTCAGCCAGTAACATGCAGCTAATTCGTTACCCCATGCCCAAATAAGGCAGATCCTATCAACAGCCAAGTGGGTCATTCTTCTGTGTCTTAAAAAGCTTGCTGCTTACTCTGATGGGCAGAGCTCTGTGAATTTTTCAGTTCCGACTGTTGCCTGAATCATGGATTTTTCTCTGCTCAAATAAACTCTTACCAGAAATGAAAATAATTGCATCACAATTTTTATGTATAATATTTACAAGATGATATAATTTAATGTTAAAACTTACAGAAAAAAAGTAAGAGACTTAAAATAATATCTTGCTAAATAGTTTTAGATATGTTCTAGGTTTGTAAAAAGGTAGGGTTGTCTTGTGTTCCAGTCCTATTTTGAATAACCCTTGTACACAGTGATTGTATTTGGGAAAGCTGCTTATCTTTCTGAATTTCATTTCCTTCTTCCTTGTGTGAAATAAGTTCCTACACAGAGTATTTATAGTCAGATAACATTTGAAAAGCCTACCACATTACTGTACTTCTTGTAGGCATTCAATAGACGGGAGCTATTGTTACTTTGTTATTAGTCTTACCTATGAATAGTGTTTTCTCAGTGATGACATTTGTCGTCATGGTTAGATTAGGATTCAGAGAAGTAGACTCTGAGGTGGAGAATCTATTGTGGGGTGCCATAATGGGATCAACACTTAAGAAGACATGAAGAAAACAGCATTGGGCAGAGGGGATGTTTGACTGTGATGTACTCACAATAAGAATCTCAGAGGATCCTATGGAGAACTCTGAAGCTGAGATGACCTTTCAGAGTTTACTCAATTTCATGCAAGGGGAGTGGTCTGCATAATATCCCTGCTTACTCATCACCCTGTGCATGAGGCACAGGTCAGGGAGTGTACCATAAATAGACCAGACAACTTCCCTTGGACAGAGGCAATTTCCATAGCGGGTCACAGCTAAGAGTTGTCAGCCATCAGTACTCAGTAACTCGGGGAAGGAGTCCTTCAGTATTGAAGGTGTGCTGACAGCTCACCACAGCATCTACTATGCTGGCTTATGATGTCTGCAGTAAAGTTGACATGTTAGTTATCTTTTCTAACTCAATTTGTTTGAACAGGCTCACAAGTCAACAAGAAATAGTGGGTGGGAGAGGATTACAAGAAGGTAAGAAGGCAATATTGTAGGATCTTTGGTCAATGTCACAATGTACCCCCAGCACAACAAAACTAAAATAAGAAGAAAATAAAAAGGCAATAGAGATAATGTGAATTGCAGTCTCAAGAAATAAAAAAGGAGCTGATTATGTAAAAATTGAAATAATGAGAAAATATGAGTACAGACAATAAAGATAACATAGGTACTCATTTCAGTAACTTGAACATTTGATAGGAGTGAACCGTGTGGGGATAACTTTATAATTTAAAGGCTGGATATGATGTGTACTTATTTGGTTATTCATTGATTCATTATAAACAGTTTATATACTTTATAAAAAATTTACTGGCTCATAAAATAATCTGTTGATTACTCTTCAATGTACACTTACAGGATAATTACAGAAATTTGAATTAAAAGTTTGTTATGCACTTTAGAAAGACTAATATGCCTAAGTAATTCATTGTTAAAAGTAACCTAAAGATAGGTAGTTTAATTTTATTAAGCCAATTAAAATTTGGTTTACAAGCTTGACTAATATAAGTCAGATAGACTTTATGCTCAAAGAAGGAACAAAAACAATGGAGCTTACTCATGGTCACATTTTGAAAGGGCACAAGCACTTTGTTCCAGAACAATTGTCTTCTTGGTTGGATTAGAAGAAATCAACCCAAGGAGACTATAGGATTAAAGAAATGTAGTTATGTGCGTGGGACATAAAATGAACTTGGAAAAAGATAAAAGAGAAAATATTTGGAGTGCTCGATGCATATAAACATGTATTAATTTCTGGAGTTAGTAGCTAGCAGCACATTTCACTTCTGGTGTTTACAATCTAGAACAGCCAGTTCTATTAAGGATTAAAGGGTGTTTTGTATTTCTCATTCTTTACCTTTCCCAATCTAATAACCTGAGATATCCCCCCTGCATCTGGGATGTATGGTGCTTTGTTTCTCTGAGAGATGACAGAACCCAGACTATTGATTTGATTTTGCCCAGCAAGGTCCACAGCTAAAATTGACTTCTAGAGACAAGGAGCTATATTTCCCTTCTCCTTCTCAAAAAACAAAATAAATTAAAACAAAAAGACCTGTAGTTCTGCCTCCAAACTCATTGCAGGGATACTAATAATTACTCACACCACATGTAATGCTATGAAAGCCATAAAGATAAAGCAACTGTTAGAATTTGAGGCTCAATTAACTAAATACGCTCTATACCTTATTACAATACCACGCGTAGAGGCTTATTTTAGTGGATTGTATTTAAACAAGTAAAGCTTGTGAATTGGGTGGCTAAATCTGTCCTTTTCATATGTGAGAATTTTGAGACATTATCTGATTTTACCAAATGTGACAACCTGCAAAAAGTGAATAGTCACACATTGTCTGCTTTGGGGGATATTCTGTCAATCAGAGTAAAAATGGAACTGGATCATCAACACAGCATTACTATTCTGCTGTGATCCTGACTGTATTGTGATCCACAGATTATACACTGGGAATTAAGAATTAAGGAATGCTCCCTCAATTGTGGGCTGTCTTAGATACCGTCTAAGGGCAGTCGTCTTCCATTCAACTCCAAACTGTACTAAAAGAAAAATCTAATCTTGTGTAAAATTCAAAAAAAAATAATAGGTATTTAATGATATTAAAACTACTGAAAGAATACATAATTGTCTAAGCTGAGAAAATGATTTTTATCAAGGCTTTTTTATTCAGTAAGCACTGACTAAATAGCTATTTTGTAAGTATACTTAGTGCAAAGTGATTAAAAAATGAGACAATATGTTAGCCTCTGCTTTTAGCATCCCGGAATTTAACTTACTTCATTACTATGCAAAATGTTGTAGAATCATAGATTTAGGTGGCATATTTTGGCATATGACCACATTAAACATGGAAACATCCAGGAAACGATGGGCATTCTTACTTGCTATGGGAATATTTCTACTTTGAAAAGACAGTGGGTAGAGGAGCTTTGTTTTTTAACGTGGACTAGTAGGGGGAGAGTAGATAGGTACAATTTCCTGAAACAGTCTGAAAATTCTAAGACTTGAAAGGAACCAGTCTCCACATCAGCCCAAGCTTTGGTTCATGGTTACTGCATGTTTCTGTTCCATTACAATTAAAGACTGATTTTTGTTGAGTTATTTGAAATATTGGTAGGTGTCTGGCAGTCAAGAGACTGTAGGAGAAAATAGAAAGTTGGTAGATTACCTGCTTTCCAGGACTCAGAGCAAGATAAAGATCCAGAAGGCAGCAGCTTGAGCTGTCAGGAAGCATGAGTCCTGGTGCCACACAGTGAGTGGTAGAACTAGAGTTCAGAAGCCCATATTGTCTTGAAAGTGTGAGTATTAGTAATAAACACGGGCAGACAGAATGTGTGACTCTGCTAGACCTTGGTAGGGTACTTCCTGATTTGGAAGGTAATGGCTCCAGGATTTAAGCATGTCAGTTTGATGAAGAGGTTGCATCAGATGCTGACGAACCTCTCCTAGCTTTGTGCTTCAGTGAACAATGTGTCCAATGAGTTCATTGATTTTTACTCTAATATTCATCAAGAAAGAGAAGAGTCAATTGAGCACTCACAGAATTTTATTCTGAAACTTTTACTCCTGAGAGACTAGAGGTTAAACTGGAAGTGTCCATAACAGGGAAACTGATGTGGCTAGAGCATTTCAGCTAATATGAACTTCTCAAGGCATTAGGAGGTTTATATTCTTGCTCTTTTTAATCTACCTAATAATCCACAAAATCCATGTGTAAGAATCATGCCTGTTTCTTTATGATTCCTATAGTTGAATTATAGGATATTAAAATTATTCCCACTTTTCAATTTTCTGACCCTCTGATCTGATTGGGAATGGCATGGACCCCTTCAGAGGTGTGTGGGTCCCTCATTGCTGGCAGGATCCGAGTGTACTCTACCCTTGAAGGAGAATCCAGCCATCAGCCTAAGACAAACTCAATGAACTGTAAGCTCTCTCACAGTGTTGAGATACAGTGTCTTTTCTCTACCTTAGAATGCCTTTCTTTTCCAGTTTTGCCTGTCCTACATTTACTCTCTCAGTTCTGGTTCATGTAGCATGCTCTGCAAAATAATATTACTTCTTATGAAGAGTCAGTGAGTGTGTATATGTTAGCTCAGTGATTGACTAATACTAAGTGCTCAACTTTTGGTTTTGGATATCTCCACAGGACTGAAGTTTGCATTAATCTTTTCTAATCTCGAACAATATTTGGATGTGTTGGTTGTGAAAAATAGCATTGTTGTGGTAATATATTTCTTAAATTTCTTCATGTCCTGCGTCATCTTTATCCTTATTGAAGATTGGGATAGAAACTCCCTTTTATTTTTGTTCCCCACTGTTTATAGACAAGGGTTGAACACATGCTAGGTAGTCAATGACTGGATAGCGTGAGTGTTATAAAGAAGAGTCAACATAATGTAGTAGTTTTAAATTATCTTGTTACCCCAATTTGCAAATCATGTGTATGACTTTCTAAAGCCTTATTCTTCATTTTTCTCACTAAAAAGTGGGGTACAAAGTTCCCACCCTGCCTTTCTACCTTTTTGTTTTCTTCTTGCTGTCCAGAGACTAGAGCAAGTGCAAAGGACCAGGCATCCAGTGCAGCTATGCAGCAGGTTGACTCAGCTTTGTCTTTATTTGCAATTTAGCAAGTTCGCAATGGGAAGGGCAATTCTTTAGGGGACTATTCTGATGTGTGACATTTTTTTCTCTGTCAAATTACAGGCTGCCATGACATTCAGTGCAGCAGTTCTTTATAGATTGTAAGTATTAAAACTTGCTTATATTCCAAATGAGTACATGGGAATTTCAAGTTTCTGGAAAACAATGGATCAACTTAGTCCTCTATTAGGACAGTGCTTTGGGGGTCACCTGCAATATTCTGGTGCTATTCGATACCACAAGAGGAGAAGTTCCTGACTCTGACCAACATAAAGAAGTGTGTCAAAGTGACTCTAAGTGCTTTTATTTGATAATGACGTGATAGTTTGGAGTCAAATCCTATAACAACTGTTTTCTTCTTATAAGTTCTACTTAAGCATTCTGGTTGAAATGTAAACTCCACACACTATTTGGTCCCTGCTCCACACAGTTGACAGAATTATCATTCTAAAAAAAAAAAGAAAGAAAACTGGAACCACAAGATTCCCTGGTCCCAACCTAAATTGTACAGCTCAGAAATCAATGCCTTTTACCACGAAGCCCCAGCTGCTCTCTGTTAAATTTACTCAACAAATATTGATTTTTTTGTCTACTGTGCACCCTCACTTTGCTGCCCACACCTCTGGTTCCTGACTTTTCCTGAGATATGTGCTAAACTCTCGTGTCTGTCTTTGCTTGACCAGCTCACTCTGTCTGAAATTCAAGTTCTTCTAGGTACCTGGCTAAATTCCACCTCTCTATTGCCATTTCAAATATGAACTCTTTGTGCCAGCTGGGAGCATGCAGTGCTCTGCTGGAACAGACTTCTAGCCCATCCTTCTCTCCTAAAATTGTGCCCTCCTGGGGGTGAAGAACCATGTCTTTGACTTTGGAGTCTCCAAACACTTAGCTCATAGAACTGAATCTAACTAAATATTTAAGGATAGAATCATTAAAACTGAATCTAACTGAACATTTAAGAATAGAATCATTAATTTGCCATGTTTCGTTTATTCATGTCAATTGCCAAAAGTGATAAGGTAAGATGGGACCAAGTATTTATGGACTGATTGCTTGGCCCCTTCTAACTGTGGCTTCAGCCATGGATTCCCTCAGGATTAGTCAAGTTTCAGGGTTGGTGAAAACAAAGCCTCAGAATGCAGAAAAAGAGATGTAAGAATTTTCATTATAGATGTCTTAAATTTCAAAGTAATAATATTGTATTTTTAACCTGATGGGATTATATTTATTTATTTTCTTGACATGCATTTCCAAAGCAATAGTCTACATAACATATATAAAAGCTACACATAAAGTTTTTAAGTAATTTCATCCACAAACTAATAGCTATGTATAAAAGACACCAATAACTAGTTGAAAAGTAAGGAACCTCGTTGCATCGATCTTCATAGGAGTCAAACGCTGAATAGCAACACTCTTGAGACCCTTTCCCCTCTCCACCACCCTGAAATTCAGTTGATTTCTTCGACCCTGTGCTATGGAAACATGCTGCAGTTTCCCCTTCTCTTTGGCTTCATCCCCTTCAATCTTTCTCTGGCAGGTCCTGTCCCAGGGCAGTTGGCCGGGAGCATCCAGTCAAAGGCGCGCTCTGCTTGGTCTTAGGACCCTGCACCTTATTTGGCCTTCTTACTCTTCTGTGCTAACCGGGACCCCTAAGGTGACCTCTAACAACTCTCCTTGGAACACAGAGCAGCCCTTAGGTAACCCTACCTAGCTTTCCTCTGAGACCTGTCCTGCCCCCTGACTTAGAAAATTTTCTTCCCTTGGCTTCCCAGACAAAGTAGTTACAAGTTTAGAAAGCCTCCAAATCTCCTTTCTAAATAAGTTTTGTTCCTCTTCCTAAAACGTATTTCCCACACACATGTCACGTAGAGAAGGGAATAGAATTTTCTTGTATTCCTTGTCCTGCAGTGGTATTCTTTCTAGCCTGTGTCCTTGAAGCAATCAAGAGAAAGGTGACAAACCATCTCTTTTGCCTTTTATGGTTTTGAAGCTATCAAAAATTTCAAGTACATACATATTTTTATAAATTATTCCAAATATGCTAAAAGCGGTAAGTCCTATGTTACCTTAATGATACGTATTTTGTCACTCCAAAGCTTAGCTTCCACACCTTGTAACTCCATGGGTTGTCATGGAGTAAATACTCACTTTTACACTTCTCAAAAAATAGAGCATATATGCAAAGAGAGAGCAGGTGTTTGTGAAAAACATTAAAAGTATTTATAAAAATCAATGACATCAGCACAGAGTGGTAATGTCTAAGAGGCAAAAACAAAAGCTTTTATAACTTCAACAGGCTCATTAATTTTTCTGTTAGTATTTTTAAGAAGGGCACATACTTCCATGATCGAGGACTATTAGTTATTTTATACACATTTTTATTTATATATCTGCTTACTCAAAATGAATGTTTATAGATAACACTATTTGATGGTACTTTGTTCATTAATAAGTAGTACTTTTGTATCACATTTTCCTTATTTTGTTTTGTGGCATTATAAAATTTGTAGTAAGGAATTATCAAATCAAAGTAAAGGAAGAAAGAAAACCATAAATTAGAGAGAAATGACTTTAATTGAACACAATCTACTTATTTTGCATATAACTTAGCCAATAACAATTGAAATTATTTAATAAGTGGGTGAGTAATGCAGTTGGTAATTATTTCCTATATAGTATTTTCTATAAAGGGCAAAGTAAACCAGGATAAAAGGAACAATTTGGAAGAAAGTTTAATTTTGGTTACATTGCAAATGCAATCTTCACTCTTTTACTGATAGGAATTTATCAGATTTTAAAGGGATTTGGTCCCAGTTTTCACTGTACTTGTCTATGAGAGGAAGGCCTAGGCACATTGAGTGACCAGCTTCATGTTACATAGCTCATTGGAAATGAGCTGGGACTCATCCCAGAGAATTCCAACGTGGGGTCCAGGACTTTTGCCAAATAATCTTCAAAGTAAAATACAATCCAAGTTGAGTTTAAATGTTTGGACTCACTATACTTATGATTTTCCAATGCTTCCTAAAGTATATAGGGAAAAATAAACTTAATAAGTACACACAACCTTTTAAATTGAATTTTTAGGCAGAATGTATTTGGATCCAACTCTTAGGCCAATAGAGGAAGAAGATTCCACCCAAATCTCTCTCTCTCTGACATCTCTGTTCCTATGTTTCTCCCTCTAGCTCTCTCATTCTGCTGATCTCACATTTCCCAGGAGTATTTGGGACGAGGGGCCTCTTTCATTTTGCTATGGATTTACGACAGTGTGATGGGTAACAACATTTCCCTCTCCATTTGGTTGATTACCGTGTAGACGTGAAATAAAAAATTACAAGAGATGCGTATGTTGATGAACGTGCACTTAAGGTTAACGTACATGTATGACTACGGGTTGCATGTTTAATAGGTGTAGCTTGAGATTAAAGCATCTTCAAAAATTACTGCTTCTTGAGTAGTTGAACAGGTAGTCTTATATATTTATTACATCATAATTGCTGCTGATACTTTAAATAATATGGTAACAACTTTGTATAGCAGTACAACTCGAGAAGTCATGTGTAAATATTGATCATATTATTAAAATAATTTTTAAATGGCAAAGAAACCAGACTCACACCACGATGTATTTCAAATTTCTTACTGGGAATTGTAAATAATAAATGATTTCAGTTGGACAGGACACAAAATAAAATTATTTTAACCATTTTGATTTTTTCCTATTTTTCTTCACCTTTCAAAGATGCAACATTTTTATATTTGAGTCAAAAGTTCTAAAATTATCATTACTCAAAAAATAAAAATGTATAAACTTACGGCCCTGATGCTTTCAAAATGTCCACCTTCTTTCTCGAAATCAATAGGCTGTCCTTTTAGCGTCCAGTAGAAAGTGACATCCAAGCTGGCATCATGAAGTGCTTTGCAGTTAAGGACAACACTTTCTCCCACCGTTAGCTCCATTCTTTTAGGAGTAAGTTCTATCCTTGTAGGTTCTAAGGGAGTGAGGCACCTTATTTAGCACAATCAACAAGCACTGTTTCCCTGCATCCTCTATCATTTTAAATAACAGAGGAAAACTTAAACAAGGACCCTATACAGCACTAGATACACACACACTGCAGATTTTTTACTTCTTTCAACTATTATTAACTGAAATCGTACCTTTCTGGATATCTTGCTATGTTTTTGTAAAGGACTGATGATTTTGGAGCTCCTGTTCCTATTAACGCATAAAAACATCAAGCGATGACAAAACCAGAAGCAACAATTTATGTTTTGGAAAAGGAACAATAGGGAAGAGAAACTATAGCCTCTCTGACCAAATTTAAGGGTCACCAAATGAATAAATGGGTTTTTAGGATTCAAGCAAAGCTGCATATCTCAGAAAGAAGTATGCAGGGGATTTCACTTCCTTAAAAGCTACAGGAGGCTGTAAGGCAAGAAAAAGCACCTCCCTCGAGATTATTATCTCAATGGAGATAAAAATATAACCTTACCACAGTGCTACCTTGTGTTTACTCTGTGCTCCACAAAAGCCTCTCTGGAAAAGATGTAAAATAGGCACCTTGTGGCAGATTATAAAACATCGCATTTGATAGATTGTGCTTGGTTTAATTGAGTTATATAAGGGAAAAACACTGAATAGAAATGTTTTTTGAATAAAAGATGTGTTTAATTGCTTAATGATTCAGTTAAATTTGAAACAGACCATTTCTATGGCTTAGTACAACTCTGAATCAATAAAGGCCCATAGAGCTGTACCTCTAAGGGCTGAGCCGGTGACAAGTGGATGCAATAGGATGTGGTTTGAATAACGTAGGGAGGTGATGGACTCATGGTTTTATCTTTTCTTAATTAGATTACTGGGTAAACAGAGTGTGAGAAGACTGACCCAGTGAGTAACAATTAGCTTAATTTTCCTGTCTAGCTCCATGGCTTACAGGAGAATAGCGCCACTCCTCACTGCCTATCAGATCCTTTGAGATCCAAAGTCCTTCTATTTTTGAGCAGTTATTGAGAAGAAAAGGGCAGGAAAGCAACTACAAATATTAGCATTCTAGAGCCCAGGTACTTCAAGATCTGGATTCATCAGAGAAGACAGAACTACAATATACAGGAATAGCGATTCTGAGTTACTGCACAGTCCATTTAATTTGCAATTAACAAAACAAGTTTGTGAATTCAGCAGCATTACCTCATTGTAGAAAGACTGATGAGCACATAAAAGGAATGAGAGAAACTGGGAGACTGGGTTGAATCCCAATTTTGTACTATATAAATGAAAACATCTTATAAATTATGCACTTTTCTTCCATTAATGTTTGCCTGTCTCCTAAGCTATCCGTGTTGGCTTCTTGAATTACACTTTTATATCTAAAGACAGAGAAAAAGGAACAGTTCCATGTTTTACATGTACAGCTTATTAGCATTAAGTACATTCAGTGTTATGTGTTATCACCACCATCCAGCTTTCATTTTCTAGACATGTTTTCATTCCTGTACCTAAATTTTTTGATATTTTTTATAGCCAAAGTAGGATTTGCTGTATATAACATGCACAATGAAGAAAATTAATTATTTTATAATTTATTAATTTATTAATAAATATTAATAAATTTATTAATTTATTAATTAATATTAATAATTATACTCAAAATAAAAATTTACAAAATTCCATGGATGCAAACATCAGTGGGCATCTCCATTAACCAGTTTATCTCATGTGCTCACTGAGATTGCCTTTCTACTCCAAATCCCTAATTGAACAAAGGAATATTCCTGACTGATGCTAACATTATTTTTGGTACAGAGAATTTTTTTTTCTTACGGAATAAATGCCCCATGCATGCTTAGTCAAGTGCTCTACCAGAGCTGCATTCCCAGCCCAGGCAGAAGAAAAATATTTTTATACTCTTGGCATGCTTCCCCATTTTGAGACTGAATAAAGTTTTAAAAACTTTCTTTGTCCTCTCCCAAATTTTGTTCAAAGTAAAATATTCAAATTTCTACCAATGATGGGTCCCTCTTTTTTTGTTCTCCAAAATGATGGAAAGTGTCCATTTGGCTGTCTAAGTTGTAAGATTGTAATGCGTAATTTACACGTGGGCATGCGCACTTACGCGCAAACAGGTGCACCAGCATGTCTTATTCATTCTCTGACAGGGCTGTGAGACTATGCCTGCGACACATTCAGCCACGTCCTCTTACCTTTTACAGCTACCGAAGCTATCAGTTCAGCAGAACCGAAAATGTTTTCCCCTTTGCAGACGTACTTTCCTTCGTCCGATTTAGAAGCATTTAGGATCCGCAGACTGCCGTCTGGAAGAATAGCTATTCTGAAAATTATTAAAAAAGGTTTTTTTTCTTGTTTTATTTCAAATCAACTGAATGTTAAGACACTCTGATGAAGTCTGAAGCCACTTGTAACGTAATAATAAGGAACATATGCTGTGATGGGGAGATGTTGTTCCCCTCAATACATCGTGCCATAGGCCTGCTTCCTATCTTATACTCAAAAGCGGAAGGGAGCCACAAATTATTTTTCTTGACAGTTAATTTAAAAACTTGTGGAGAAAGGTGACCCTGAATTCAGTTACTACAACTTGTTGCTGTAAATATCACCTAGCAGTATTTTAATATTAAGCTTGGATATTTCACCTCAAACCAAGAGTGACCTCAAAACTCAAATAGAAAAAGAAACAGCATAAAACCACAGACGAGGACAAGAGCAGAACATAAAATTAATTGTATACAGCCAAGAGCTGATTTATGGCCGTTTCTCTGTATTGCCAGGGGTGCGCCAAGGGCATGAAAATGTGACCCGCTAACCGGGCCGCTCTCGCTGCGCTTCGGAAACACAAGAACGTGACAGCTCTGGTCTCCCAAGACCTTCGGGAAAAGAAGACCTTCAGTTTTATACAAAGGTGAAAACCCTGAAGAATTATTAAACATTTTTAAGAGTTCAGTGAAAATGAGGTCGACATTTGGAATCACCATCTTCTCCTCTGCATTTATCATCGGGATTTGTGGACTTCAAGTTTAATTAGTACCTGGGTCCTTTTCTAACCTTCTGTGCCCCTGATGTGTGACCTATGATTTCACCTGTGCATTATCGCACACAAGCAACCTGGAACAGGGCAACTGTCCTGTTTTAGAGGACTTGTCATTTTAGGAAACGGGAAGAGGCTGTGTTGCACAGATCAGAACCAGTGACTCCACTCACCCTAAAATACTAAAAACTGAGTCTTCACATTGCTGAGAGTAGCTTTCTCCATGTCAATATGATAATGCTGAACTATTTAAGATTCAAGAATATCACTGGGAGGCTATTTGATTTTTTAAATTGTGTGCTTATAATTAATATCTGATTAAAAGTTTTAGAATACATAAAAGTTAAAAATAAAACATCTTTTAAAAAAAGTACTGAGCAACAGAAGTGGAACACAAAATGATCGTGGGTCTTTCATGAAGGAAAGTGTGTCAAACAAAATCCGACTGGCGCCTTGACAATTTCTTAGATTTTTTTTTTGTTGTTGTTCTTTTTGGGATACTGGGCAGGATTGTAGGTTTTGTTTAGGAAATACCCTATTTTTAAATAATGAGTCCTTTAATCTGGAGCAGTATCTTCTCTTTTAATCTGGAGTGATTCTTCAGTCTTTGTCTTTCGTAATCCTGACATTGTTTTGGGGGACAGGACCTCACTAGGTAGCCCAGGCTAACCTTGAATCTCCAGCTCCCAGTGCTGGCATTGCATGCATTTGCCACCACACCCTCTTATTTTTGAGAAATTTTTTAGAAAAGATAAGGAAGACTAAGTTAATAAAATTCAAGTTCAGAAGCGATGCATTGGAATGGTGGAGGCTTGTAACAAATTTAGGAAGTACATTGATGGCCATTTATTTTGCACCACTTGTAATTTAACTTAGCATGTGAGAGTCAAACTATGCTTTACTTTCCAATTGTGGTCCTTTTAAATTGTGCGGTTGAGCAATCATGTTTTCAACAGGTCACATTTAGAAATCTAGAGAGGTTTTGTTTGTTGTGGTTGTTAGTGGAGTAAAGTAGATTTAACTAAAAGAAATGTTTAAAATCTTAGCAAGGTTTAGATAAAATTCCTTGTTATCTAAAGTGTGCATTTAGTTTTACCAGTTGACAGTTATTAAGAACATTGAACTTTGTAACAATTTATCAATTGTTTTAGATTAGATTGTAGGCTATTGAGGCATTGCTTATGCATTTATACTCACATATTGTCATTAATAAAGATAATGATTTAAAAACATGATGCGGTTTTCAATATGAATGAAACTTGGTTTGCAATATGTAAGAAAGAAGATGAATTTAGAGATGAGCCAACTAGGAATGGAAAAGTTCATCTTGTCGTTCATGTCTAGGAGACATTCAGGAAGCAGTGCTTGTGAAAGTGACCAATGAGAAATTTTGTTCATTATTCAGATAGTGCTCATGTTTTATAAAAGTGGAATATGAGCTTATTCCATTTCAACCCCAGTGATATGCGTGCTAAAGAAGATACTTGAAAGCAAAAATTTCATTCTTTATAACCGCACATCCTCTTGTAAGAGCTGCAGACTATAGGAATTTATTTAAATTACTATAATTAGTGATGATTATTAATATCCTGAAAATATCTGAATTTTACCAGACATTTTCTTCTCTAAGTTATTTTTAAGTGATACATAAAAATGTAAAAATAGTACATATTAACTAGGTCTCATTTCTTTGTGACACTCAGCAGTAAGGACTTGTGATCATTTTCTATTGCTGCATAACAAATTACTCCAAACTTGGCAGGTTAAAAAGTATCTCCTAGCGAACTCAACATCTATTCTGTCTTTAGAAGTGAGGGGAGGCTGTTAGCTGGGCTCTGCTCAAAGTGCTGAAATTGAGGTCTGTCCAGGGCAGGGTCTCATCTGAATACTTTATAGAAGAATCTGCTTCTGAGTTTATTCTTCTTTGGGCAGAATTGATTTCTGGGGTGTGCCCCTATTTCCTTCCTGGCTGTCATCTGGGGCCTACTCCAGGTTTAGGAGTGACATATAACCTCCTCATCCAGACAGGTTTCTTTTTGATATCATAAACAAGTGCATATCACATCATAGAACCATTCATAATGACCACTATAAGTGCTAAACTTAGTGAGTGTCCAGTTCAGTTCAGTGCCTTCGTCTCTCTTCTCAACTGAACAAGTGCTACAAAACATCTAATTAGTTCTTTACAATTAACTAGACAGTATACGTAAATTATTGTACTTTCATGTTGTGTGAGAGACCTACTCTAAAACTGAACTGAAAAATGTCAGGAAGTTATTTAATGCATACTCCTCACCTGTTCAGGACATTTCTCAGAAAATAACATTTGAGGTGAGAACTGAAGGATGTCACACTGCCCCTCATCCTTCAGGGTGGGAAAACAGAGGGAATAGCATTTGCAAATACCCTGAGGTCAGAAGGACCAAAAGAACCAAATGATCAGTTTGAGTGGGACAGGGAGTAGCACAAGGTGAGATTGGAGAGGTAGGGCTTGGTGTAAGGTGAAAATCAGCTGCTGTTTAAGAGTAAAAATTTTAACAGCCTTATTGACTTGTAGGATAAGCATGCAATAAAATAGCATTTAATAGCACGTACTTTGAAAAGTTCTCATACATGGACGGGAAGCCATGAAAAGATTACCACCATTGCGATAATGAATGTGTGTGTCACCCCTACAAGTAGCTCTGTGCTCCTTTGCATTCTCATCCTCCATCACCAAGACACCACTGAGTTGCTTTCTGTCCCTTTAGTTTTCATTTTTCTATTATATAAGTGGAATAATACATTATATATTCCCCTTTATATAGTTTCACTCAGAATAGCTATGCTGAAATTTATCCATGTTGCCGAAATTATCAAGAGTTCAGTCCTTTTAACGCTGAGTAGTATTCCATTGTGTATATGTACCACAGTGTATTCATTCACTTCCCCATGGAGAGACGTTTATGTTGCTTTCAAATTAGTAATATTTATAAACAAAGATGTCAAAACTACTTATGTACAATTCTTCTGTGGAAATTGTCTATGGGGACAAATATTTAGAATTCCAGTGACTAGATCATCAGGTGAATGCAGAAGCTGCTCTGTCCTTGCTGCGGCTCTTCCACTGCCCACACTTAGCAGTGCCTGAGAGTTCCTGCAGCACCTGTTATGCCAATCCTGGCTCTTGTAACAAGTCGGATAGGACGTCATTGTGGTGTTAGGATATAATTCCCTAATGTAGATTATGTTGAGCATCTTTTCATGTGCTTAGGTGAAGTGATCATTCAAATACTTGGGTGTTTTTATGGGATTGTTTTCTTACTTTCAAGGTTTGATAGTTCTCTTACAGTCTAGAAATAACTTCTTTTTAAAACAAGTATGAAATGTACAAATATCTCTCACTAGGTTGTCGCATGTCTTAACATTTTTCTCATACCAAAAGTTCCTAATTTTTATGAAATCCAATTAATTTTATTTCATGTAAGTCCTTTTGTCATTACTAAAGACACATAGATTTTCTATGTTCTAAACATTTTACTTTTTTATGTTTGAGTTATGAATCTTGATGTTTATTTTGCCCATGGTATCTGATTGTACCATACTTTTACTTTTAAGAGATTATCTGCTATAGACTGAATGTGTACCCCCAAAATTTATATAGTGACACTGTAATTACCAGTGTTGATGACATTTGGAGATGAAGCCTTCAGGTGGGAATGCAGGGGAAGCTTTTGTGATGGGATTAGTGGTCTGACAAGAGGCGAAGTGAAGAGCTTGCTTTTTCTCTTTGCTCTCTGCCATCTGAGAAACAAGATGACCATCTTCAGAGTAAGAGAATTCTTACAGAATCTGACCATGTTTGCACCCCCATGTGAGGCTTCCCAGCCTCCAGAATTGTGAGAAATTAATACTTATGCTACCCCGCTCTCCTGTTTCCCCTATCTTTGCATCACTGCCAAAAATCAACTGGCCTTATTTGTACAGATCCATTCTTCTCCGTGCTGTTAACCTGTTGTTTTGACTGTTGTGTCCTTTGCATTTCCTTAATTTCTGTTCAAATCTCATTACTTGCTATCGGTTTGTTGAGATTTTTTTTCTTCTTGATTTAGCATTGTAGGTGGCAGATATTCAGGACTTCATCCATTTCTTGCAAGTTGTCTAGATTTTTTAAGCATATAATTGTTGATAATTTTTCAATGATTCTTCTATTTTTGTGATATCAGTTGTAACATCTCCCTTTTCATCTGTGATTTTATTTGGGTTTTCTCTCATTTTTTCCTTGTTAGTCTAGCTAAAGGTTTGTCAATTTTGCTTATCCTTTCAAAAAAGAATCCCAAGTCCTTGCTTCATACTTGTAGCTTTTTAGTTTTGATTTTCCTTATTTATGTTCTGATCTTTATTATTCCATATATGTGATTCCCGTATTCTGTCTGATTTTGTGGTTGGTTTGTTACCACTTTTCTCAGTTCTTGTGGTACACTGTTAGGTTGTGTTTAGAGACTTATGTATTTTGATGTGTACACTGATTGCCGTAATCCCTTCTCAGCACTGCTTTTGCTATGAATCATGCCACCATCTTCATTTATTTTGAGAATTTTTTGATTCCCCATTTAATTTCTTCACTGGTCTTTTGGTCATTTAGGAGCCTATTATTCCATTTCTATATATTTTCCATTAATTTTCTTGTTAGTTTGTAATTTTTGTTATTGCCTGAGAAGACACATGGTAGAATTTCAATTTAAAAAAATTTAGAGGTACTTGATTTATGTCTTAATATATGACATATACTTGGAGAATAACCCATGTGTTAATGAGAAGGATGTATATTCTGCTGCCAGAGGAAACAATGTTCTTTCTGTAAATGTCTCTTAGGTCCATTTGCCCTAGAATACGATGCAACTCATGTGTGTGTTGATTTTCTGCCTGGATGATCTGCCATTGAGGAAGTGTGATGTTGACGTCCTCAACTGTTATGTATTGATGTTTCTCTCACTTCAGAAGTAATCATGTTGCTGTAAATATGAGGGTGGTCCAGTGTTAAGTACACATATGACTATTTTGTCATGTTGCTGACTTGATACTTTTACTGTCAAAAGGCCTATCTTGAAGTTCAGGAATTCTTTCTTCTTCTTGTCTTTGTCTGTTTGGAAACTCCCAATAATGTATTTTTTTTATTTCATTAGTTAAAGTTTGTAGCTTCAAGATTTCTGAATTGTTCTGTGATTTTTTTTATCTCTCTAGTTAATTTCTCATTTATATCCTAACTCACATTTCTCACTTCTTTGGAATGTCAATTCTCCTGCATCCACTTAAGATCATTATTTTTCAGACATTTCATACATTTTCTCCAAGTTACTGGAGAATTATTTGGTTTGTTGCAGGTGTCATGTTCCTTCTATATTTCTCATGTCCTTATGTTTATATCTGTGCTTCTTCTGTAATAGTCACCTATTTCAATTTTATGGAATGGTCGTTGTGGGGAAAGATTTTTCTCAATTTGATGGGATGTAGGTAGTCAGTTGGGTAGATGTTTGACTTTGTTATAGGTAAGCTCAAAAGTGTAACTTCTGTGGGATTTCTTCAGCTGTGATTGATTTCATCAGTGTCTGAGTGTAGACTGCAGCAGATCTTGAAGGTAGTTTTATGGTTTTGTGTAGGATGTAGGCTTCCAAAGGTACATGTCTGCAGGCCCCACTGAATCCACAGTTACGGCACTATTATAGTCTTCGTGGTGTGGGAGGTGGAGAGGGCTGTCCCCGTCCGCAGGTGACAAGGGTTGTGGTGACAGCAGCCATGGTCTGAGAACCATACTATGTGAAAGAAAAGTTCCACATCTCAATTGGTATGAAGGTGAGAGATGTGTCATTAAAAGCTACATTTCTTGAAGCACAGAATGGGATGGGATATTCCCCACATCCCAAAGGATAAGTCTGGGTTATTCTGAGGTCTGTGACACAGGTAATCATGAACTAAATGCAAAACAGGTTTTTCCTACATCCTATGGAGAGATTGTGAGTTTCTCTGGGGCTTGCAACACTTTCCTAGACCTACAGCACCCAGATAGGATGTTCTTCAGGCATAAGGGTAGAAGTGAGGATAATGCTGGGGCCTTTGACACCAGTATTTGTGGTCCCAAGGCCATGATCAGTGGGGTAGAATTTCTTACTTCATGTAGGTCTAGTGTGGGTGGGACTGGGGCTGATAGCTTTGGTATTTGTGGCCCTGAAGCTGCAGGACATGAATGTCCCAGTTCACATGGTTGGACAAGCACGTATGAGGCTCAGGCTTGTGGTATTGGTAGCCATGGTTTTGGAGCTGCAGGACATGAAGGGGATCTTCCCCTCATCCACAACAGCATCTGCAGTGCCGACGCCATGGTGTAGGGAGGAGGCTTTCCTTAGTTCCTGTGAGCAAGCACAGGTGACGCTCTAGCTCTGACAGTCACTAGTTCTGAAGCTGCATGACACTGAGGAGGGTTTGCTCACCCTTAGGCTTTTGGCTGATTCAGGAGAGTGGCTGCTGGTCCTTAGGCGGAGGGGCATTTAGCAGTGACTGTTGTAGTAGCCTGGGGACTGGGGAAGTCCACTGTCAGTTTCTTCTTTGGTGTAGTATAGTCATTCTTAGACCAGGAAGCTCCATAAACTGGATTTAATACATGTAAGGAAGGACTGCCAGTCTGCTGTTTTGATGGGAGTTCCAGGACTTTCCTTTAACCCTTTTTCAGCAATGGAAACTTTGCTCTGGATAGGGAGCTTGGGTCAAAGTTGTCATTTTCTTTGTTCTTTTCCCTAGGTTGTTTCAGATAGTTGGGGTTCCTCTCACTTCCTTGCTGATGTCTGGAATTCTCCCTCAACCATTCTCCTCTACATACAGATTTCCTTCATTTCCGTGGTTCTTCTTTGGGGCAGAGACGCGTGCAGGGTACCTCTATTTATCTAGTCATCTGGATCATCTGGAGAGAGGTGATCCACTTTGTCCCTATAATCACCTGCTGTCATTGAATATTGCGTATTGTTCTTCTCCTCTTCTTCCTCTTTCCCCTTCTTCAGCATTCTTACAGGTGCATATAGATGTGGTGGATTTAACTTGCATTTCTCTTATTTTTAATTATGTAGAACATTTTTCACATGCTTATTTTTCTGTCTATACATTCTCTTTGATGAAATGTCTTCTATTTTTTTGTTTTTCTGTATGTGCTGAAAGTTTTTCTATATTCTTGATACTCATCCTTTATGGGATATATGATTTGAAAGTAAGTATCTTCTGCCACCTTTCATCATTTTCATGGAGAAAGAGATCAAATTTTGGTGGGCTCAAATTTATAAATTTTGCTTTTGTAAGTTGTGCTTTTAGCATGAAATCTGAGAACTCTTTGCTGAACTTTTTGAGAAAATGTTTATAATATTACATTTCGATTTAAGGTGTGATCCATTTCAAGTTTTATAAGTGTTATATTTAGGTTGAAGATTTTTTTTATTCTTTTTGTCTCTGATTTCCAACTCCTCTTGTATCATTTGTCAAAAGATGATATTCTTCCACTGAAATGCTTTTTGGTTTTGTCAGAAATTAGTTGAACATAGTTTTGTGGTCTATTTTTAGGTTTTCTATTATGTTATCTACTTGTCTATTCTTCCATAATGTCTCTATTACTATAAATGTCCAATAATCCTTAATATAAGAGTAATTTCTCTCTATTCTTTTTGACAAGATTGTATTGCTATGAATTTTGCATGTGTGTTCTAAGAGAAATTGTCTATAATTTTACTTTAATTTTTCTGCCTGTTTTTGGTATCAAAATCATGCTAGCCTTATATAATGAGTTGGGAGGTATCCCCTCTTCTTCAAATATCTAGAAGTGTTTGCATAGACTTGATGTTGTTTCTCACTTAAATATTTGATAGAATTCTTCAGTCTACTAGAATTTGCTTTGTGGGAAAGTTTTAAATTACAAATTTAATTTTCAAAAGAAATATATGGCTATTCTTAATATCTTCTTCTGAGATTGAGTTCAAAAGAGTTTTAAGCTGGGGAATATAATTATAAGAAATATATTTTCTTTGTCACTTGTGTAAATACAACATCTTTCTGCCTTTTGATTTTAGTTCTCACTTAGCCATAGACAAAATATATCTATGCAGGTATATCTACTGTAGATTGCTTTTAATTCCTTCAGGTACACACCCAGAGGTGATATAGATGGATCATATGGCAGTTCTGTTTTTAGATTTATGAGGAACCTCTGTAATGATTTTCATAGTGGCTGGACTAATGTACTTTCCCATGAACAGTGCATTAGAGCTCCTTTTTTCTTCTATTGTTGTGTTGGGGGGTACATGTGGCATTTACGTATGTAAATGTGCACAGCATTTGCACCATATTCACCTTCCTACTATCATTCTGCACGTCCTCCCCTCTCCCACTGGTACCAATACCCCCCAGACAGAACCTGTTCTGCCCTCCTGTTCTCCGATTTGTAAAAGAAAAAAATGACATTTTTGTTTGTTTAACATAGCTATACAGGGAGTTTCCTTGTGACATTTCCATGTATATATGTATTTATAACCCAATTGGTTCATCTCCTCTATTTTTCTCATGTCTACCTTAGTCCCCTTGTTCTGGTGATTTCAACAGGTTTGAAAATTCTAGATTCATTCTTGCATAGGAAGTACATCAACTACATTCATCTTCTTAACTTCCTTCTTTTACCCTCCCTCTCTTGTATGTGACCTCCCCTTAACATGACCTATTTTTCATAATATTGCTGATATGTTCTCCTTGTTCACCAGTGTTTGATGTTTGTTTTTGGGATGATTGCCATTCTGACTGGGGTGAATAGAATGTAAGTGTAGTTTTGATTTGCATTTCCATGATGGCAAAGGTACTGAATAGTTTTTAATGTATTTATTGACCATTTATACTTTTGAGAACTGTATGTTCAGTTCATTTGTGCACTGATTCGTTTTTAATTTTTTGATTATTTTGTATATTCTGGATATTATTCCACTGTTGATTAATTGCTAGCATTGACTTTGTCCAACTCTGTAGGTTGATTCTTCACTCTGATAATTGTTTCATTTTCTGCGTGGAAGCTTTTTACTTTGATGAAATCCCATTTGAAAAATTCTTACTATTATTTTCCTAAGCTATTGGAATCCCAAAAGTTTTTGTGTATGCCTATGCCTTAAAATGTTTTCCTTATGTGTTCCTCTATTTGTTTCAAACGACCTGGTTTTAAATTAAGATCTTTGATCCATTTTGAATAGATTATTGCACAGAGTAAGATATATAGTTTCAGTCTTCCCCATGTGAATATCCAGTTTTCCAGTACCATTTATTAAAGAGGCTGTGTTTTCTCTAACATATTTTTTGGCACATTTGTAAAAAATGTCTTGGGTTTATTTCTGGGTCATCTACTCTATTCCATTGGTCAAGGTGTCTGTTTTGGTTACTATGGCTCTGTAGCATAATTTGAAGTCAGATATTATGATACCTGCAGTATTGCTCTGGCTACTTGGAGTCTTTTATGTTTCTATATGTAGTTTATGATTCTTTTGTCCAGTTCTCACAAGAATCACATTGGAATTATGATAGGGTTGTATTGAATCTGTATATCACTTTCAATAATTTTACCTATCCATGAAAGAGAGATCTGGCTATTTCCTAGTGTAGTCTTAAATTTCTTTCTGTGTCTTACAGTTTTCATTGTAAGACCCCCTTTATTCCTAAGCAATGTTTTATGAGGATATTGTGAATGGGATTGTTTGCCTAACTTCTCTTTCAGTGAGTTCATTACTGGTATGTAGAAAAGCTACTGATTTGTGGATTCTGTATCCTCTTGCTTTTCTGAAAATGTTTAAATACACAATTATATCAGCTGCAAATAGATATAATTTGACTGTTTCTTTTTCTATTTGGATCACCTGTATTTTTTTCTCTTGCCTTATTGCTCTGGCTAATAATTCAAGTACTATGTTGAATAAAAGTGAAAAGTAGATATGATTCTCTTGCTCCTGACTTTTGAGGAAATGCTTTTGGGTTTCCTCCATTTAGTATAATGTTGGCTGTAGGTTTGTTGTAGATGGCCTTTCCTATGTTGAGGTATGATTCTTGTATTCCTAATTTTCTTCAAGGTGTTTTTCATGAAGGGATCTTGAATTTGTCAAGGTCTTTTCCACAGCTATTGAGATGTCTATGTCATTTTTTCCTTGATTTTATATGTTTGATTTGCTTATGTTGAACTTTCCTTGCAGCCCTGGAAAGAGACCAACTTGATCATGGCACAGGATCTTAATAACATGTTATTGGCTTTGAGGGGCAAGAATTTTTTTGAAGATTTTTGTATTCATGAAGGAAACTTGTCTAAAGTTGACTTTTTTTTTGCTGCATTCTTACCTGGTTTGGGTATCAAGGTATTAGTAGCTTTGTAGAATGAGTTTGAAGTGTTCACGCACTTTCTACTTTATGGAAGGGTTTGAGAGCGTTAGTGTTAGTTCTTCTTTAGAGTCTGGTTGAAGTCATTAGTGAATCCATCCGGGCTTGGGCTTTTCTTTGCTGGGAAACTCTATGACTGTTTCAATGCCACTGCTCATTATACATTTGTTTTGGTTGCTTATATCCTCTTAGTTCAATTTGGGTAGGTCACGTGTCTAGAAAATTACTCATTTTTCTAACTTATTGAAACACACATTTAAAACATCTTCCCTAATGGTGATGTTGTGGACTTTAGTAGCACCTATTGTAATATCATCTCTTTCATTTCAAATTTTATTCATTTGGGTTTTCTCATGGTCTTTTGCTTAGTTTGGCTGAGTTTGTAAATTCTGCTTATCTTTTCAAAGGACTGTCTCCATTGATCCGTTCTGCAATTCTTTTAGTCTGCATTAATTTCTTCCCTAAATTTCTTTCTTTCTTTCAATCTTCTAACTTAGGTTGGCTTGTTCTTATTTTTCTAAGAGATTGAAGTGCATCATTAGGTTATTTATTTGAGATCATTCTTATTTTTTATTGTAGTTGCTCATAGCTATAAACTTTGCTGTATCCCAAAGGTTCTGATAAGATCTGCTTTCATTTGTTTAATTTTTCCTGATTTCACCAATAACCCAATGCTTATTCAAAAATGTTCAGTCTCCAAGTGTTTTATTAGGTTTTGTACTGTCTTTTGTTGTTGACTTTTAATTTTATTCCATTATGACCAGATAAGTTCCAATGAATTATTTCATTTTTTTGTATTTGTTAAGACTGGTTTATGGCCTAAAATGTATATTCCACAACTGTTGGTTGAAATAGACATGTGTTGAGACTACTTGATCTATGGAGTGACTTAACTCTGAAGTTTCTTTATTAATTCTTTTATCTGGATGAGAGTGGGATATTGAAGTCACACATTATTACTAAATCAGGACCTATCTGCCATTTTATTTCCAGTAGTACTTGTTTTATGAAAATCAGCACGTATATATTTAAAATCACTGTATATTTGTATGGACTGATCCCTTCATTAATATGTAGTGAACGTTCATTCCTTTTGACTAAATTTTACTTGAAACCTGCTTTGTCAGATATGAGAGTAGCTACTTGCTTGCAATATCATTTTCCATCCTTCACTTTGAGTCTGTGTGTGTCTTTGCCCCAGAGGAGTGTTTAATTTTTAAATCCATTCATCGGGTCTTTTAATTAGAAAGTTAGGACCCTTTCCATTTAGGGTGACTTTCTTTTCCCACTCCATGTCTCCCTGTTCACGATATAGACCAGATACAGTTCCTGAGCTTAGGTGTACATGTGGTAGGTTTGCTTTGTCTCCTCTTTCTGTACAGTCAGCATAAGAACGTAGCCTGTGATGAGCACCAGGGAGTCTAGGGTGATTACTGAAAGGTGTGTAATAAGGTGTCCCTTTTTCACCTTAGCAGTTCACTGGTTTACTGAGTAAATAATGTTTGATTCTTCCCTTATTTTTGTTTATTAATTATTCTAGTGATATTTGCCCTTTCTTGAGCTCTTGTGCTTGTTTGCATCTTCCTTGCTCTTCTGTGACTAGTATTCCTTTCAGTATCTGACAGGATACAGTGGTAACAGCATTCTTTGGTTCATGCTTACCACTTTACCTTTGATTTTAAAGAATAAGTACTGAATGCAGTACTCTCTGTTGGTAGTCATTTTGTGTCAGGTCTTAAAATACATCATTGAATGCTCTCCAAGTCATTACAGTAACAATGACTCCTTCTGCATGCCCACTAGCATTGGAGAAGAAATCCATTACCTTGCTCTTCAGACCACAGAGGCAGGAGGCCGCTCTGGAGGTCAAGCACTCTGCTGGCTCTTAGTTTCCACGCTAATCCATAAGGGATGGGGTCTACTCCTCACCATAGAAGGTGGGGCCACCAACTACTGTATAAACCTTCTAGTCTTTCATGACTGTCTCTTGTGGCCATATTCTACCCAGCGACTATAGTGTGTCCCTGGGCTTCCTGACTTGTGATTGTCGTTCCTTGTTTTCGGGTCCCCAGAATAGCTCAGTCTCCAACAATGGGCCCCTTACCAAGCTGACACTTGATTATAGTATTCCGGGATACAAAGAAAAATGCAATGGATTTCTTCTCCAGGGCTAGTCTGCCATGCAGGAGGAGTCACTGTCACACCAAATCACCACATTGGATTTAATCCTTTGGAGAACTGTGGGCTTCTCTTGTGGTTAGGATTGCCAGTTTGTTGTCACCAGCACTCTCTATGTCACCTTTCTGTTTCTCCTTGCATTTAGCTCTCCTGTCACCTTTTCGTGGTTCCCGATGCTCCTTCTCTCTTCAGAATAAAGTCTGTCCTTTCTTATTCTGACTCTTCTTGTTCACAGAGTCACTTCTGAGAAAGTTGCTAATGCACCATTTTACCCTAGAAGGCAGGATGCCATATTTCTTTTAATGGGTTTTTCATAATTATTGGTCTTATTTTTGTTTTGTTGAACTATTTAAAATTTCCATTATCCTACAAAAATGGAAATTTTAGATGGTTTAACCTAAAAGTTTTATAGTCAGTACTTCAGAAGGAGGAGGTTGAAGTGGTGGAAATGTAGCTAAGTGGTAGAGAGCTTGTCTAGTATGGATGAGGCCCTGGACTCTTCTCCATGGACTCTGATTGTTTATGTCCTCATCTGTCCCCCTATATAAGCCTCATGATCCAAATGCTATATACTTGCCCATTGGATTTCTCAGTTCTACCAGCCAGTGACATAGACTGTCATCCATTGAGAGTCAGCTGGAGAGTTCTTCAATATGCAACCTTCATTCAGGGACATGCACTAAAGTTCTGCAATTATCATGATATAAAAACATAAAATAGGTAACAAAGTAATGGTTTTTAAGGTTACCACATGGTTGTGGCTCATGTACTTTTCTCACTTCTTTGGCCAAAATGAGGAACATGACCTCATCTAACTTCAGGACAGCCAGGATGCAGTCTTGCCAAGTGTCTAGGGAATAGTGCTAATGATTACTGTATGTCTTGTGCTATGCCAAATGTGACGAAAGATGGTTTAATCTGTGACTACAAAATCACAAGAATTTAACTGTTTACCCAAGAACTATGAAATGGTAAAATTATGCATCAACTTATAATTCCATTAAAGTTCATGAAAGAACAATAAAGCTGGAAAAATTCAGTAATATGTGGACAACAAGATCACTTGCCAAGCATATACTCTACTGCTTGAGCCCTATCAGCCATTTTTGTTCTGGTAATTTTGGATATAGGGTCTCATTTTTGACCAAGCTATCCTAGCCTGGGATCCTTCTGTTGAAACTTGCCCCCGTCACAGGGATGACAGTCGTGTGCCACCACACCTAGTTTTTTTCTGTTGAGATAGGGTCTTGCAAACATTTCTGCTTAGGCTGGCCTGGAACTGCAATCCATCTGATCTCAGCCTCCTGCATAGCTCATGGTAACAGGTGCATACCACCACATTTGGGTACTGATTGAGGTGGGATCTTGTGAACTCCCTGCTCAGGCTGGCACTGAACGATGATCATCCCAATCTTAGTCTCCCAAGTAGTTAGAATTATAGGCATAAGCTACCAGCAGCCCATTGAGATTGGTCTTAATTAACAGAAGGGAAAAGACTTGAAAAAAAAAGTATAAAATTAATAAAAAAATCAGAATTAGGTTTGGTATGTTGTCAGAAAATAGGTGAAACAGATCAGAGTATGTGGTGGTTTTGCTTCTGGGAAGAAAAGCTAATAGGGTTTGTAGAGGTGGAATGGTGACTGTGCTGTCACCCATCAGTGACACAAAGGAGCAGACACAATGCTCCTGGTAGGGGAAGTGGGCTGGGAGCTTTGGGACAGAACATCCTCAGGGACTTCACGCATTTGCATTTGTTTCCTGGATCATGGAAGCTGGTGTAAATATTGGTACCTTTTGCCTCCATTTAATTTCTCTGGACAAGATAAGCTCTCCTTTGAAATGAGAACCTTTCCAGATATTTTACACTGAGTATAGTCAGAGGAGAAGACCTGATCAGAAAGAAAGCAGCTATAGAGGCTATAGAGGCTTTTCTCACCTTCTGGGCTGAGCATGTAGGTCATTGCTTTCACACCACAGGACCTCCTGCAGTATCCCCCAAAGAGCACAGATACTCAAGATTTAACAATGAAAGGAGCTCCAAACTTAGCTCTACTCTGGCCCCATGTTTTGGTGAATGAAATAACTAGCTTCTTAATAATCTCGATTATAATTAAAGGAAATAAGTGATAAGTGAAAAAATGCAAGAGACCTGAGAATGGCTTGAATTGGGGAAAGTGAAATGTTCTAGTTAGATTCATCAACTACTCATGAAACAGCTGCTAAATTCCAGCTACTGGGGAATACAAGGATGAGTAAGACCCAGCTCCTACACTCAGGGACCACAAGGTAAAATGGAAAAGTTAAGTAAATATACATTCAGAGCAATCAATTCTTGAAAGGGTTAAATGTAGGAAACTATTTCAAGTACAGAATGGGGATAGTGCACATGGTTAGGGAAGGAGTTTTAGAGGATGTTTGGTGAGAGGTAAAATGACCTACAGATAGGCATAATAAACTTTTTGCCTAATTACTTTTCTGAATTCTAGTTTTTCCTTCTTTCATTCAAATTACACATTGCCTCTGGATTTAATTTCTTAAATTACAGAATTTATTGCTTGTTTGATCATTCTTTTCATGGTTTCCTACTGTCTATAAAGTTGCATACTCTTTAGTTGAACAGTTGACAATCTTTTCTATATGGTCATGACATCTATTATCATCTACCCTGTTATCTGTTGATCTTCAAACTGTCCTGTAAAGCACTCTCAATGTGTTTTATTTCATTTATAATTTATATTTGTATCTTATACATGTGCATACACACTAGGTATTAGATAGATATGGCAGGTACATCTTAACACAATCATTAGAAATTGTTATACTATTTTCTCCTTGTTTGTGCACAGTCTCTGAATTGTTCAAACCTCTATTTGGGGACCACTGCTGTACTTGTCACATAACACACACTTCCAATGGCCAGATTCCATCTTTCAACAGCTGCCTAAGTATATGCCTGCTCTACCTGAGCTCATCCCTATTGCCCACCTAGTTATTCTTGCCTTCATTTTTGCTAACTCAGAATTCCACCACAACATCTGCTGCATATTTTCCTTCATACAATTGACCCATTTTTTTATTCTTATTTTCAAGGGCTAACAAGGGTTTGTGATTCACCCCCCACCAAAAAAAAGTTATTGGTTCAACCAATGAAAAGATAACTGCAGTTTTGAAAATTATGCCATGCAACATTGTAACAGTCAACCTTAACTCTTCCGTTATTATATAAGGTACATATATGGATACATAATTTTTAAGATGTTTGTAACAAGTTTATATTTTATGTGGGATTCAGGTACATTTTACTAGTTTTGATACATGAGATGGGATATTTGAAATTAGAAAACCTTAAACCTGTGAATGTTTTCACATGGGTCTATTAATGAAAATGCCGATCACTTTTAGTACTTTTTTGCACACTTTATTTCACATAATGACCCTAACCACCATGTGAGCTGAGTATGGTTAGGCTCGTCTTCTGATTGTCACATCTACTACATCACTCGAGGCTACTCTGCAAGTGGCAGATCCTGATCCCATCCAGTTCTTTGATTTGTTATTTGTTTGCCTCTCAGTGTCTTCCTGACTAATTTGTAACCTGCTTCACTTGTTGTTGTCTTCATAAAGAACTCAAAAACAGACTCTTAGTCTACTATTTTAAGCACTAAACTCAATAAATGCAGACTGAACACAACACTAGATTATACTGGAACTTCATACTTATATAGATGTAAAAAATGAGGGCCGAGTACGTCAAACCCCTTTATGAATGCTACGAAAGTACCCTCACATCACTGTTTTAAAGTTTTTACTTAATAAAAGCCCCATACAAAGTACCTTTATATATTAATTCTTACAAAGACCCCAGGATATAGCATTCTACTCACTTGATATGGAAGAGGACAAAAATACAGGGAAGGAAAGGCCAAAATACCTGGGTAGGATTTTAAAATAAGCCCGCAGGATTCCAAAATTTGTGTTAGGCCACTATACACTGACCTGAAAGAAACATTCAAAAGAGAGCTTTGCATAAGATCACATGCTTCCTAGCAGCTGTAAAAGCTGACAGAAGTGGAAACTGAAGGTTAACAAAACAAGACACGTTTCTTACAGATGATGAAAGTGAGAGAAATTCATCCTCTTTAACAGGATCAGTAAAATTTTTAAAAAGCTAAGGTCAATGCATACTCAAGAGGGCCTGTGCTGTCACCAGGCTCTTTCCTTTAGAAGCAGTTTAGCTGGAAGAAAGAAGAGAGTTGACCCAAAGAGACATGCAAAATTGCCTTTAGAAAGGGAAGAAGCAAGCTCAAGTGCAGATGTTACTTTAATTAATGGACTTCCAGCCCAGCTCCCCGCCTCACTGCAAGCATCCTAAAGAAATTGCACAGCTCTCTGTGTGGAACCACTGAGTAACTTCAGAGCCTCCAGGCTCTGAAGGGAGGAGGTGCCTCCTGGTCAGCAGGATGTCCAAGGCTTGAGATGGAAACAAGAATAAAACAGATGTGTTCTTTTTCTGAAGGTTATTTCCATAAAGATTTGTCACTTGCACATCATATTCAACAATATGGGGCTATACTCTTTTATCTTTCCAACTTTACATGAAGTTTCATGGAAGATTCTGAGTGTGGCTATTTTTGTGGAGACAATACACAGCTTTCCTAGATTCTCAAGGAAGCCCGTGATACAAACAAGGTTGAAATCTATCATAGAGTCTTTGATTTTAAGAAGAGCTACCCATACCCTGAGCAGGAAAGCCTAGGCTGTTTCTGTTTTTAAAACTCAGAACAAAATTCATACTTCTAACTCAAACTGAGTCATCATTGACTTTTCTTTATCCTTTAAAAGGAATGGGTCAAATCAGATCTTCTGCACATTTTTAATGTCATTTACCTCATTTGGTTATTTCTGGCTTATGGAAGAGTCTAGATTCAATAGGCAACAAACATGAAGTGGTTTTATTCTTGTCTTTTTTTTTCTATTGAGGAAAGGAAAGGTCTGCCTATGTAGCCCAGGCTGACCTCAATCTCTCGATTCTCCTAAATGCTGGGATTACAAGTATGCATCACCATGCCTGGTTTGGTTTTATTTTTTATAATACTACCTTTATGTTCAGGTGAATCTATTTTTTCACTCTTAGGATCTCCAGGAAATTCCCACAGCTTTAGAGAATGTTTGGATGTTGTATAGGTGAAACTGATGTCTACTTTCTTGCTCTTCTCTTGCCCTTTCTTAGCTCAACATTGACAATGACTCAGACCCAGAAGCCTACAGCAGTGAGGAAGGTGTTCTCTTGTCACACTGTTCCTCCGCCTCCTCCCAGGTTTATTTTCTCCACTAAGTATGAGAACAGGGAAGAGAGACCTGGCAGTGACAAGAAGCTACCACTTACTGAATGTCTGTGGTTCTTTCTGGGATGTAGCTGCCAGCCTGGGTGAAGTTATCTGTTTCAAGAGCTGTCACAGGTACCTATTCACCCTGTTTTTCTGGCCCTTGTGTCTAATATGTGATGTCTTTGGAGACTCCTTACTATACAGCTTCCTGATTTAGCCTTCTAAACTTCCAACTCTGACTCCTGGCATTTTATTTCTAGGAAGTTCATGCTTGCCTTTCTAAATGGTAGAAATATAGGGCTTTCAACCACCACTTCCCTTTCTACCTGTCATATTTCTCTGATTCTCTTCTCCCAGGAGCTAACTGGAAAGCTAGCTGCTTAAGCAAACTTTCAATCAAGAGTAAAATGTCACACACCTGCAATCCCAGCTGTGTGGAAAGAATAAGTAGGAGGATAGTGGCCCAAGGCTGACCCTAAACAAAAATTGTGAGACCCTATCTGAAAAATAAAGCAAAAAGGGCTGAATGTGGAGGTGTGTGTGGGGGTGCCTCATGTGGTAGAGTGCCTGCCTAGGAAGACTGTGAGTTCAAACCCTAGTACTGCAAAAAAAAAAAAAAAAAAAGACTAAGACACCAATTTTATAATTCCCATGAGTACTGAAACCTTTCCTCCATCTTTGAATGTGGAGATAGGAAGGGTAAGAAAAGCCAATCTGTCCCCACCAAGCCAAAGCATGCAAAAGAATATCTCCTTCCTCTCTGAAGCCTCTTGTATTTGAAAGACTTGGGGTGCAGGGAAGGCAGTACCGCGCCATCTAATCTTTGGACAGGCAGACCTACTCCAAGAACCAAGGCTCTGGAGGAGTGATCTGGTTCCTACATATTCCGAACTTTTCCCAGAGTACTGGGAGCCTAATGCAGCTTTGATCTTATCTGAGGGTCTCAGACTGAGCGTATTGTTCCCACTTTCTCTTTCTACCACATCTGTGCGTTTGAGGCTGTCTTTGGCATTTGTTTACATTACTGCAATTCTGCCTCTGCCTCAGTACCAGGTTGCTTCCTACTCCAACACTCTGGTCCCACTGCTTCCCAGCCTGGCACATGCTTGAGGCCACCACGTGACGTCATGACCCTCCATATCTCCCCACTTCATTCAGGGTAAAATCCAAACTCCCTATGCTTTTCTTCACTATTTTACCCTCTCTTCCTTTCTAATCTCACCTCAAATTCCCACTGCTTTTCTTTCATTTATTGATTCTCAGTGTACTTCCATTCATAATGACCTACTTATTCTCTGAATGATCTGTTTTCCTGATCTTGAGACATTGTGGTAATCTTCCTCCAGATGAGCAAGACCAGACCATTCCTGCTTTTCAGCCTTGTGTCTATAGGGTATTTATCTTTCTCTAGTTTTTGCTATGGCTGCTTCTCATCTCTTATGGGGGTAATGTTCTCACTTATTATCTTTTAATCCACACATAATTCTTCTGTCCTCTTATATTTGTAGTACATTTCTCAGTATCCCCAAACTCATCATATTTTTGGGTAAACACTTCCCCTTACTGAAAGATACTTGAGGAAGAAAGGATCATAGTAAGGTAATAAATGGTAACTCATCAGAGTGTTTGAATTATTCAGTGTATTTTAATGCAGATTAAGTTTTCAGATCACATTTTTTTCCATGGGGTTCCATGATGAGAGGTGGTGAAGGAGTAAAATACTTTGGGGCAGTAGAAAACATTTGGGGTTAACTTCACTTACTAGGATTGCACTCTATTTTCCCCATTAAAATGCTTTTCATTATGTTTGCTGCTGTACATTCATTTCATAGCTCAATGGTGTGCCTATTAGCATAAGTGAATTTTTCCTTGACAATATCAGGCTACTAAAAACTTAATTGATGTTCCTTTTTTGAACCATACGTTTTGAAAAGCACTTTACAGCTAGATATAAACCTGTGGGTTTATAAGATTTTTTTCTATATTGTAGTATGTTCCTCTCCTAGGCTCTTGGAAAATTTGATAAAGCCTGTCTCAACTAAATGCATTTCTTCATTTTCCCTGGGAGCCTTTGGCTCAGCATTAATGAGAAATTGACCTCTCCAAGAGAAGGAAATTAAAACCAAATACAATGAAGGCAGGTAATGCTTTTAGAGTGACTTTGCACTGGATTTTAAGCCTTTCCACTAAGGTAGTCCTAAAACTGAAAGATGCTGTAGAGTTGGATATAGCCCCAAATAGAGAACTTTTTCAGTAAAAAAACAAAAAAACAAAAACAGAATTTAGGTGGCATTGAATCATTTACCCTGTAGCTTTTTACAGTGCTCTGACTGACTACTCTGTCATTTCACGTTAACATGGGCACGAAACCTGCCAGAGCTTCTAAAGGATAAGGGAAAATATTTGCAAAGAATTGGTATCTTTATTACTTCCTGAATTTGTATGAGTTCTTTTGCATTGTCTTTTCAGTCCACTGTCTGTATAAATATCTACATCTCATAGGAACAACAGATAAATTATTGCTCTTTGAAACCTCTAAGATCACAGAGATAGCATTCAGGGCAAAATAAGAATTTTTGATATTCCCACTTGGGATGGTTTTAAATTATGCTGACCTAATTAGAAAGCTTGACCATGGCTGGACTCTTCAGTACTAAAAGAATGCACTTTATTTACTTAATTCTCTTCTAGAGAATAGCTACTCCTACCTTGAGCTCAAGTTACTTTTTGAGCAGCATCAAATTTGCACCAGTTAATTGATTTTTATGTGGGGGAGGATGGGGAGGAGAAAGGGCACAATTGACTTATAGTTTAATTTTCTGCTTCATCTATGAAATGGAGAGTGGATTTGATTTTTATGATATTTTTACTTATTATCCATGACTCTGAAGTTTTTCTCCATCTCAGTTGCTTTCTGATTGTAACACGAAACCCTATGGAATCCATCTATTTTTTTTTCCTTTGAAGTTTCTTTTTCAAGCTCAAGCAAGACAGTTCCCATTTTCCAAAGTAGACAGCAGGGCTCTGTCTTCTTGAGTGAATGACATAGAAAAACACAAACCATTTCTCAGTACTTTTTTTTTTTTGGTGGTAGAAAAGAAGTCCTTTATTTATGCTTTAGTCTTTTTGTACAGGTTTGTTGTGTATTAGAAGTACTCCTTATGCTTTGTCTGTAAGAGTTTATCCAACACAGTGTTTCAATATGGTAAAAATATTTCTTTCTAGTTGACAAAAGATGAAATTGCAACCATTCTCAAGTCTACACTGAAGGGATTAGAATATTTGCACTTTATGAGAAAAATACACAGAGATATAAAAGCTGGAAATATTCTCAATACAGAGGGACATGCAAAACTGGCAGATTTTGGAGTGGCTGGCCAATTAACAGTAAGTTGATTCTAATCATTTTGGAAAAATTTTTGATTGTTCAGGTTTGATTGTGTCCAAACTTTGATAACTTTTTTGAGAGTGTGAGAAGAAATATGCAACTTCATTATTTTTGTGGAGCAGCCATAATTGAGCCAAATTTGGTATTATTTCTTTTATTTACCATTTAAGGGTCATTGACTATAAAAATCTATCTCAGTACTTTTGAGATACTCACTGATCCGCTTTCACTGTGTGAAGCTGGCAACTGACAAGAGTATAGAGCTAATTGGCAAGAATAATCGTGAAGAACTCAAAAACTTTTAATTCAGCATTGAGATGTGCACATGATGATATTATCCATAAGTTAGAAAGAGTTTGGACAAATGTAAAATGTATTATCTGAGTAATCCAACCAAAGTCTTGATTAGCCAACTTAAGGGTAATGACATCATTGTGGCATTTGGTTTCTTTTCATTAAAAGTTACACAGTAAAAAAATGTCACCCATAGAGTGTTGACTTTGGACAAGCGATTTAATCTCTCTGAAATAATCCACGTGTAAAATGAGAGAGGGAATATTTATGTGGCAGAAGTGGAAATTAGAAATGTATAAAGTGGCTATCACTGTGATACGGTTAATGCAAGGTACTCGGTGAGGACTTGTTATTTAGCTTTGAAAATGATAGTTACTATTTGTGGAGAGCCCTTTATGGACAGGCACCGTACTTCATTCACTCTCTTCCAGGGGAAATCTGAGTTGTGAAAATAGTCCTAATGACATAAGTAGTATTCACCTTAGCTGGGAGACAAAATTGAAGTCATTCTTAAGAGTAATACTGTTCATATAATATTATAAAATTGACTTCTATGGACTGTAAAACAAAAGGTTCTGGTCAGGTAATTTCTGGTTAGAAGACCACCCTGCAAAAGAGTATCCTTATCTTTGGCAAATCCTTAATCAAAACAGATTGGTATTTCTTTTTTAGGGCAATCGTACCCCTCAACTCAACTACCAAGTGAATTTTGTAGTCCTATACTCACAAGAGCTTTTCATTCTCTTAAACATTTGTGGAATGTTTCTCCTGTGTCAGCCATTGTTCATGCTTTCCTCTCAGAATATGAAAAATAGTTATTTTGAATGCAAAGTTCTCAAAGATGTCTTTCTGTTCCTTGAGTGCAAACTTGCAGCTCAGTAGCAAGAGCCACTGCACTTTGGGTCCAGGACACACTTTCATTTATTAATGTGTTTCCCAGTGGCTGGTTAACTGATTCTCATCCTTCAGTCTTCAATTAGTGTTATCTTCCCTGAGAAGTGCCCGAAGTTGAGTTCTGCCTTTTTGGTTACACATATGCAGAGGACTAGATTTCTTGCCATTCAAAAGCCAACTCTCTTAAAATCACTTTGCTGTTATTCCTTTGTGAGACACTTGAATCTGACTTCCCAGTTATATTATAAGCTCCAGGTAATTCACGGTCATCGTTGAATTCCTCATTTCTAAGTGAAGGATGACCCCAATTAAATTCAAACAAAGTATTTGGCAGGTGAGTGAATGAATTTTCTAAGGAAAATATATTATATTGCTTTAATTGTTTTTATCAGCTATTTAAATTTTTTTCAGTATTGAAATAAGGTTTCATTAGTACTGAAAATACAAAGGTTTATTTTTAAATAAAAACTGTCTTTTGTGCATGTAATGTGTCTTAATCATTCTCTAAAAGCACATTATTAATTTAATATTATTTTCTCAATTTTGATGAATACCTATCTTGGTGTAATGTAATGAGCTTTGGAGGCAGGAGTTGGGGCAGAGAATGGCACTTTGAAAATGATGTGACTTTACATTTTAGCACAATTAGGACTTCCTTCATGAAAAAGAAAAGCTAGCAATTAGGACTCTTAGGGTCTAAGTATTTTTTCCCCCATTGGCTGTGTGCCATTAAGCAAGTCATTTCACTTAAAAGCAATTTCTTTCATCTATAAAATTGGGAAATTAGTATAGTTTCTAATGTCTTTTTTGATTCTTGACATTATTGCATTCTATAGCTAAGGTAATCAATTCAGGAAACACAGAGAGAAGAAAGATCTTTGTTCTTAATCTAGATATTTGACCAAACATGGAATATATCAGGTAAGTCAATTTTTCATGATATCATTAATGAAGTACACACCAATTGAGCTCAATGACCCAAAGCTAGTAACTACTTCCTTTTACTGTCTGTTCTAGTGACAGTCTTACAGTGGGAGGTTTTATTTTTTTTCACCAATCCAAAAACACTCCTGCTTAAATGAGCCCTGAGGAAAGTGTGGAGCAATTCAAAGTATTCTTGGCATAATTACCACTAACCAATGAGTAACAGCCTGTAGGAATTTACTAATTGTTTGGAATAAATACAGTTAGGATAGACAGAGCTTACACTGAATTACAGTATGAAAGGAATAGCAGAACTCTTCCCATATCAGGAAATACAAAGTGCTTTTTAGTGGAAATGTACTTCTTTAAAATTCAAAATTGATAATTACATGTTTTCATGGAACTTTTTCTTATGCCTAGGGCAGAAATTGTCTGTTAAACATTATTATTGTAATGTTATAATAGCATCTGGTCCTGAAGCCTGATTCTCTAATTTGTTCATAGTTTCCAGTCGTGCTGCTGGAATATCAAGCCTCAATCACACTATAGAAAAAGATGTATTTTTTTTTCACTCCCACCAAATATCAAATCACAGTTTTTTGCTTGTATCCATGCATCATGAACCACTTTATAGGAAATTAATGAACTCAGAAATGCTACTTTTGATTTGGTAAGATTAATTAAATAGACTTAATCACTGAGCAGCTACTAACAATCACTCAGTAAATAGGAACAAAAGTGGCAATTTTAGGGTAAGTGGTTGCCATGGTAACCAGTCAAGAAGTCACTGGCTCTTTTATGAGACAGCATAAAATAGTGATATAGACTTACAGTGAAGGCTCAGGAGTTAAGTAAGCTTCATATTCTCAGTTACTTCCATTTGGTAGATATGGTTTTATCTACCTCATAGCATTGCTGTAAGGTCTAACAAAAGAGACTATAAGGTGTTCTCCACTATGTTGAGCACCAGTAAACATTCAATAAAAAGTTGGCTACTATTTGTGATGGAATTGTAGAAACTTAAGATTGCATGGAACCTTATTCAGTCACCTTCCTGCTCACTGCAAGAATTACTTTTACTGTTTATTTGATAGATGATCACTTGACTTCTACATTTAAATTTTTCAGGGGCAGAGAACTCTCTATTTGGAAGGTAATCCATTTAATTTTTGAAGATCTTTGTTCAAATTTTCTTAATAATAAGCCAATGACATGTTCATATATATAGTTTTTTAAAGTTCATAGGGAATTTCTAGAATATGATCTTATTAGATACGATAACTCTAGAAAGGAGGTATGGTTGACTTAGTCACTCATTCATTTGTTCATTTACTCAATATATTTGGATCACCTGCTATGTGACAGGCACTGCTAATAGAAAAGAAAGATGAGTCACAGGAGGCAGTGAAGACGGAACTGGCACCATGATCTTTATAATCTAATTTTAGCTAATGTCAACCACAGTATTTAAAGTATCATTTGTCTCTAATAGATGAGAATCGGAGTCTCAGAGTCCTCCACGTGTCTCTCCCCATATCCTCTTTAAGTTTCTTCGATTCTTCCTGCCACCAACCTAGTCTGAATCCCATCATTCCAGTCTTTAAACTTCCTCCTAGTCATTTTCAGACACTTTTGCTTTTATCAAACTGTCTCTTGAGTGAAACCTATCAATGAACCTGAGTTTGACTGTGGATTGCTTGAAAATGTAGCATACCTTACACGATTCTTTCAAATATTGTAGGTTAGAAATTATTGAAACATTTTACTGATTAGAAATGTTAAGTGACTTGTGCAAGGAAGTATCTAGGCAATTAAAAGGCCCAGTCAGAGCAGTGCCCTTGGCACTATGAAATGTTGGTTTCCTGATGCATTGTATAAAATCATATTAATCATGGGTTGTTAAATTACCCAGATATTTTTATCAACTCTTGTAAATTTCATTCCAGGTCTTTTCCTTTATTCAAATAGAGCTGAAGCATTAGCATTATCATTTATATCAAGAACTGTATAAAATAACAGTAAAGAATTTGATATTTTTGACATTCATTTGGGACCTCTTTGCTTCTTTACTTATACTCTATCCTCCATGGTTTCTCTACTTTGTCTAGTTATAACTAAAATATGGATTTTCAATTTAATTTGATGTTTATTCATGAGCTTAGTATAATATGAAGATCGTTAAATAAAGTTACCATTTTATTAAAAATATTTCAATTTAGAGCCAAGATACAGCAAATAACAATCCTAAACAAAAGTCAAAGGACTGAGAAATACAGTTACATTTTGTTCCCTACTTATTTTCACCCTGTCCTTACTATGATGCCATCATCAATGCAAAGTGTTGGACATAGAGAACCAGATTGAAAACTGAATGAGGACCTGTGGATATGCACAGCAGTCTACAAGGTCATTCTTGTCCTCGAGAAACTGCTGGACTCAGTCTTTGTGCTAGGGCTATGAACTTGGGTCACACAGCATTTTGACCTCAGGTGAGTTATGTAACTTCTATAGACCTCAGTTGGTCAATCTGTAAAATGAAAATAATAGCAACTCGTGTTTCTTTGGGGGAACAGATGACATAAAGAATTTGAAATGCTTTTTGCAGTGTTGAGTACACAATAAAACTATAATCAATATGACTGTTTCCACTTACAAAAGCCCTTAGGGATAATGGAAGGTCCTAGTGAGGCAAAATATTCCAAGTAGGGAAAAGAAAGTGAAAATCTTTGCTTAGAATTGTGGGGCAGGCAGTAAGCCAGGAAGCTGATATCAGGACTACTGCTATCAATGTAAATTCCAAAGCAATGATGTAGAAAGTTGTGTACTCTATTTGTTGATCTCAGGGAGATGATTCCTTGATAAGCACTGGTAGTAATGATGTCTGGGGTTTACTTTCTCGGAGAAATATTTTTACAACCTACCCACTCAGATCATGTGTATGTATATATGTATATATATTACTTTTATATGCAAAATACTGATTTAAACTAACATTACTGCTAAGTAGTACAACATAAATAATTATAAATGTAATAGTCTTTATAATTATACTTGAATTATATCCCAGTTCTTCATTTTTATTAGCTATTATTATCTTAGGATTCTTTGAAATAATTTTAACAACTTGTCAAAAAAAGACTTAGTACAGAAAATCTGGCAAACTTCTTTCAAATGTTCTGCAATTAATGTTTTAAAGCTTAATACCTTGAACACATTTCTCAGTCTGTAGAAGGCATAGTTACAATTGAACCGGTTCCTTATTTACACTCTTGGTTGCTTCCAGTGAGAGTACAACTTCACTTAGCATTCCAGAAAAGGGCTGAATTATCTGGCACTCTCACTTGCAAAGCAGGTTAAGTGCTATCTGTTTTTCTTGTCTGATGATGAAATATTACTTATCAACTGGGGAGAAAAGGCAGTTAGCAAAAAATATGCATTATATTTCAGGATCTTATGATGTCAGGTTGAGGGAGGAGAAAGTGTTGCATCAGCAAACCTTACATGGAGGAACATGGTGAGTTCTCCAGTTCTCTCTCACTGGCTTCTGTCACATTTTGAAGTTTCTGGCCATGATTGCCTTAAGGGGTGATAATCAGTCTAATTTAGCTGTGGGGGTGTTGAGAAAGACCGGTGCTTCACGGGATGCCTAGAACTGGACAGTATCTTAAACTTAGGGGGATGTGAATCAAAATCAGTGAATTTAATTCTAAAAAATAAAGAAGTAGACTTTCATTCAGGAAGCCTAATAGCTTCTGTCAGTGAACATTTTAAATTATGGGTAATTTATAACAAAAATTATCAAATGCAATAACAAATATGTTACTAGTCAATTGTTCTGTGTAATGAATAGAAAAGAATAAACTGTCATTAATTAAAGGACAATGAGGGCAGGTACCTTATCAGTTGGGAGTGGAATAGCTAGAATGCTTAACACAGTAAATTGATGTGTGTAGGGCATTGTTTTAATTTCCTTGTCTCTATTTGTACATTAGATGCTCATAGCAAACTTATAATTTTATTATCAGAATGGTTTAGATGAGAAAACTGAAGCCTGACCCTTATTCCCTCACTGTTCAACCCAGTGGGATGGTGGTCACACCCCTCCATGCACATGATTTGCTTTTCATTTTCCATCAGAGAGGATGGCTTCTTTGGCTGGACATCAAGGGTATTTGAGCATTTCTAATGTTTTGAAGGGAATACTAGGGTTAACTGTATCAATGTGCTGGTCTAAAAAAGCTCAGACCTCCACTTTTACAGCAGTTGATGATCACCTGCAAAATTCAGTAAGTCAGTTTGCTGGAAAGATTCTCCAAATGTCTCATTCTCCCCAGCCTTATTATGAACACGCTCATTTCTGCAGGGGTCAGGCATCTAGCTGGGGATGTGTCTTGTTAATCAGCTTAGATAATGCCACTAGCTATTGCTCCTTTCCAAAGAGTCACAGCCCAGTCCTGAAAAGCCTTTGCAAGAAAGAAACTCAGCTGGTTCATTTTACCTGACAATAATGCTATTTTTTATGGAATGAGTGAGTGATCTGTAAATGACCACATGAAATACCCTGCTTTACTGTCCCATAATATGTCTTTCACAGGGCTGTGAGGTTAAATCAGAAGATATTCTACCAACGATTAAGAATAGAAGCTTTGGAGTCAGATTGACCTGTGCAATGGACCTTCAGTAATGTGACCTTGTGAGTATATCATGTAATTATGTCTCTGAATCACATGTTAGGCTAATCAAAGGTTGCTAGGTCCCAGTCCTGAAAAGCCTTTGCAAGGTAGTCCTGCAGATGCTATTCTGTATAGGGGGAATGAAAAAATTAAATAAAAATTCCAGGTAAACTGTTATGCTTAAGGTGCTGATCATTCATCGAGGGACCATAGAGATGACTTTGTCCCATCAGTGGCAGGAACCTGAGATGCCCAAACCAATTCTTCTGAGTCTGGAGAAGTGCCTTTCCACTACACAGTGGAGCTGAAGTTCGGTACATTTGCTGAATCCGGTCTCTGTCTCACTCCTGTGCTTTCATTCCCTCCTCTCTTGTTGAAACTACTCCTACTAGAAGTCTTAAATAATCATCCCTCCTCCATCTATTAGGAATATGTATGTGACAATGTGAGTGCATGGCAAAGCACTTGAAAACCACTCTCTAAAGTAACAGTGCCCCACGGGAACTGCCTTTCACTTTAGATTATGTCATTCTGGGAGCTCTTTGGAGCTTAAGAAATGCGGCAAATATTTAGCAAGTTCACTGCCCTAAATGGTATCTGGTACAGACTATACTGTCAAGCCAGTACATTTAGAAAGAAAACCAATGACCTTTGCCACCCATATCGTTTCCATAATAATAAAATTGTAAGAAAAAACTACTCCCACCAAAACTAAATTGCAGCACAAGTGTAGAAAGTCATACTTGGAGGCAGAGCAAGATGCTCTGATGATCCTCTCCTCACAGACAACAAATTGAACAGCTATCTGTGCACCAGACTACCTACCCAGAGGTTAGAAAATCAAGTAAGAAGCCACAGGGCCTGATTTTAGTACAACAAAACAAAAGGCATACTGAAGAAAGCAGGAAGAAACACTGTAAGTCACTTTTCCTCCAACTCCAAGCAGCTCAGCTTGGAGAAAGAGTTAGAATGAGGCCTTAGACCTGAAACCCAGAACCAGGCCTGCCATGGTGAAACCCACTACTGAACAAAGCCCCATTGACCCTCTGCCAGGCTGAGCCACTGAAGAAAGCATTAGGCCAAGGGGCTGATGGCCTTTACCAACCCTCCTCCAAGCTCCTAAGGCAGAGCAAGGGAGATTTCCACTTCCGGGGAACAGGGCAGAGAGCTGGCAAGGGATTTCTTCTTGGAGCCCAGTGGCAGACCTACTACAGTGAGAACCAGTTCAAACTGAAGGCTCTAAACACAGGCCAGAGCTCACAGGCAGAGCCCTGGTGTAAGGTGACAGATTCTACTTTGAGGCTGTGTTGTTTCCAGATTTGGATTGGCCTGGGACATACTTGCCGTCCTCTTGAGTGGCCTTGAATCTTTCCTGGCACCAGCCAGAGACATCTGTTTCCCAGGGGACGTGATTTGGTCTACATCACCACCAACTGTGGTATGTGACTACTTGAACCAATGAGACTTAGGCCTGATCCAGCTGAGCGCTGGCCAAGGTAGCCAAGAAACCACTTCACCAACACTACCCAACCTCAGCAGTTGAGCATAGTAGAGATCCCATTCACTGTGGGGGAGGACAGGGTGGCAAGTACAAGACTTTTCCCTAAAAGAGAGTGTCAATCTGGTGACACCTAACACTGGGCAAGTCCTAAGGGTGACTAAACCCTGCCTGTTTGTGGACTACTTCTCTGGAATAGCTCAGGTAACAGGGAGATATATGGCCCCAGATTTTCAGAGCTCTAACCCAGCTAACACCACTGATAGCTTATTGCTATGGTCTTAGGCCATTATTCCACTCCAGTAATAGGCAGATGATAGTAGTTTGGGTCTTGGTCATACCCCAGTGTGGTGCTGGTATTGGGGATCATGGGACTGCTCCACCCTTGGTTATTATACTGAGTGGGGAGAATGCACTGTGGCTGGCCATAGGCCAGTAACAATGGATAAGGTATCTTGACCTAGTCTGGACCTAGGGAGAAGCTTTCGAGGACAGAATACTTTTTCTAGGTACTCTTCTGGTTCCTTCTAAAAACATACACTGCATTTGGGACAAATCTGGGCTTGATCATCCTCTAGTACTAAAACAGTGACAACACACCAACAGCAGAATTACAGCAGACTTGTGCACCATCTAGTGCTAAATAATGGAAGTGAACACAGGCTCAGGAAAAATAAGCAGACTGCTAAGCATTTCTGGAAATTTAGGCCAAGCAATGCAAAATTACCAAGCCTGGGATAGATAATTCTTCAGTGCCTAGATGACATCACATACCAGCAAGCACCAGGGGTTTCAGCAAACCATAAAACTTACTTAAGCTCCAGAACCTCACTAGATAGTAATTAGCGTGGAAGAACCCTCAGAGAATATAAAACAGTTGTTTTATGGAAACTCAGTAAGCTTGAAGAGAATGCAGAGAAATATTAATAGATACTTAACATAAAAAGCAATTAAACAATTCTTGAGCTGAAGGATATACTCAGAATTTTTTTTTTAATGAGAGCAGGATAGATCAAACAGAAGAAAGAATTAGCTCAAAGATAGGCCATTTGGAAACACACATTTGGAGGGTGAAAAAGGAATGAAGTAAGCCCAGGGGAACTTTGAGGCAGAATTAAAAGAGTGCATATTCAGATTATTGGGTTCAAGCAGGACTTGAGAATGCCAAAAGGTTAGAGAGTTTATGCAAGTCAATAATATTAGAGAACTGGTTGGTGGAGTGGCTCAAGTGGTAAGAGTGCCTGCCTGAGGGCTCTGAGTACAAATCCCAGTGCTGCCAAAAAAGAAAAAAAGAAAGCAAGAAAACTTTTGAAACCCAGAGGAGGATACAAATATCCAGGCATAGGAAGGTCAGAGGTCACCAGTCAGATTTAACTCAGTGAAGTCCACCCCAGGATATTTTATAACCAAATTCTCAAAGGTGAAAGAGAAAGGATTCCCAAGGCTGCCAAGAAAAGAAACAAGTAACACATAGGGGATTCTCAATTCACTTGATAGCAGACTTCCTAGCAGAAACCTGTTATGCCAAGAGTGACATGAGAGTTTCATAGCACTAAAGGGAAAAACAAATCAAAGCAAAAGCTGACTGCTGAGAATACTGTACCCAGCAAAGCTGTCCTTCAGAAATGAAGGAGAGATGAGACATCCCTTGACAAAGACTGAGGGAATGTGTTTCCACCAGATCTATTCCACATGAAATGCTAAAAGACATGCTTCAAAGTCCAGAAGAGACCTTAAAGAGTAAGAAGGAAACATGGGAAGGGTATAACTCAGCACGAGTATTGATATAGTCAAGCTCAGAGGTTCTCTAACATCGTAAACATGTTGTGTAAACCGTTCATATCTTTTGAATAAAGACTAAAAGAAATTCAATTAAGGACAATAAGTGTACTAATATGCTAAAAGGTAGGCAATATAGAAAAATTTAAAATGGGATTTCAGAAATTAAAACTGGGGGGAATGGAGTGTGAGTGGAAGGTTTTCTCACTCACATATTTTCTCTTGCTCTTTCTTCATTTCTGCTCTTATCTCTTTGTTCACAGCAAATGTCAAAGCAAAAATCTATTATAATCAAACCCCAAATAATTAAAATACACACTATTATAGTAAATCTTTTTAGCAGAAAGGAATACTGTAAAAGGGAAAAGGAGATAAATGTATGACAAATCGAGAAAACAAGTTACATAATGGCTGCAGTAAAATCTTACCTATAAATAATTATCTTGAATGTAAATGGATTATTTCTTTAATTAAAAGACAGCTTGAGTGAATAGATTTTTTTATAAAGGACCTAAGTGTATGTTGCTTACTCATCTGCCTTCTAATAACACACATAGACTGAAAGCAAAGGGATGAAAAAGGGTATCCCATGCAAATGAAATAAAAAAGTAAGAGTATTCATACTCATTCAGATAAAATAGTCTTAAATGCAGTAAAAAGAAACAAAGAAGGTCTTTATATTATGATCAAAGGTCGGTTTAGCATGAGCAAGTAACATTGATACATATATATTCACCCAATATCAGAATGCCCAAATACATGAAACAAGAATAAACCCAAAGGGAATGAAAGAGTCAGCTATGATTTGGGTAAGTCCCACAGAGCCTCACGTGTTCAAGGACCACAGCACCACTGGGGTGGGGGTAGGACCTAGTGGAAGAAGTTAGGTCGCTGGGTGTGTGTGCTGAAGGTGACACTCGAACTGCAGTCACTTCCTCCAGCCCTTTGCTTCCCAACTGCCATGAAGTGAGGGATTAGCCATGGACAGAAACCTCCAACACTGTCAGCCAAAACAAACGTTTTCTCTTTTAAAGGTGGTTTTCTCAGGTGTGTTGTCATAGTAATGGAGAGCTGACTAACACAGACTCAGTGAAATTTAGGGACATTAATACCCTACTTTCAGCAAAGGAAAGATTAGCCAGACAAAAATCAACAATGGAACAGCAGTGAAATTAGACCCTATCCTAAGGGACCTACAAGACACCGAAGAGAACTTTCCATATATCACTTGCAAATACACATCTTTTTCATCAGCACATGGAACATTCTCCAGGATAGATGATATGACAGCCACGAAACAAGTCTAAGAAAAAAAATCATATCAAGTTGCCTTTCTGAGCATAATGCAATAAGAACTAATCAATTACAAGGAAAACTGAAAGCTGCACAAACACATGAAAATTAACGTATTTTCCTCAATAGATTGAGGAAAATTAAAATTCCTTGAAATGAATGAAATGCCGACTAAAAACTATGTAAAATACCACCTAGAGAAAGAGATTGTTCTTTGAAAACAGGAGACAAAGCCTTACTTGACTGAGAAAAATTCTCAAGATTTTACAAACCACAAATGAGAAGGTAGATGTTAAAATTGATGTCATATAAGCAGAGTCATTAGAGGTAATTATGAATGACTATATGCTAATACATTTGATCATGGAGAGGAAATGGACAAATTCCTGGGCACATGCACCTTATCAAGACTGAATCAAGAACAAATACAGCTGGGCACTGGTGGCTCACTTGTAATCCTAGCTACTTAGGAGGCTGAGTTTGGGAGGATCATAATTTGAGGCCAGCCCAGGCAAGTAGTTCTTGAGATACCATCTCCAAAATAACCAGAACAAAATGGCCTGGAGCTGGTGGCTTAAGTGGTAAATACCTGCTTTGCACATACCCTGAGTTAAAACCCCAGTCTCACAAAACAAAACAAAACAAAACAAAAAACCCAGAAAACCTGAACAGACCAATAAGTGTAAGAGCAGTGCATCACTAACGTCTCCCCTCAAAGAAAAGCCAAGAATCAGACGACTTCACAGAAGACGTCTACCAAACTTTTAAAGAATAACTAGTGTCAATTCTCATTTGGTTAAAAAAATAGAAAAGGAATGAGTTCAATACATATTCTGCAAAAACAGCATTATTCTGATACCAAAATCAGAACAAGATGAAAATAAGAAAGAAAACTACAGGCCAATGTCCCTGATGAACATAAATGTTAAAATCTTCAAAAAAAATAGCAAAGCAAAACAAATCTAACAACACATTAAGATGAATACAAGGATGGTTCAATACAGGCAAATCAATTAATTCTTGTTATTGGTTTATAAAGGTTTTCTATTTGTTCTTGATTCAGTCTTTTTGTAAAACTTTTTTTATTATTCATATGTGCATACAATGCTTGGGTCATTTCTCCCCCTCCCCCCACCCCCTCCCTTACCTCCCACTCCACCCCCTCCCTCTCCCCCCCACCCCCTCAATACCCTGCAGAAACTATTTTCCCCTTATCTCTAATTTTGTTGTAGAGAGAGTATAAGCAATAATAGGAAGGAACAAGGGGTTTTGCTGGTTGAGATAAGGATAGCTATACAGGGAGTTGACTCACACTGATTTCCTGTGCGTGGGTGTTACCTTCTAGGTTAATTCTTTTTGATCTAACCTTTTCTCTAGTACCTGGTCCCCTTCTCCTATTGGCCTCAGTTGCTTTAAGGTATCTGCTTTAGTTTCTCTGTGTTGAGGGCAACAAATGCTAACTAAATTTTTAGGTGTCTTACCTATCCTCATATCGCCCTTGTGTGCTCTCGCTTTTATCATGTGATCAAAGTCCAATCCCCTTGCTGTGTTTGCCCTTGATCTAATGTCCGAATATGAGGGAGAACATACGATTTTTGGTCTTTTGGGCCAGGCTAACCTCACTCAGAATGATGTTCTCCAATTCCATCCATTTATCAGCAAATGATAACATTTCATTCTTCTTCATGGCTGCATAAAATTCCATTGTGTATAAATACCATTTTCTTGAACCATTCGTCAGTGTGTGGGGCATCTTGGCTGTTTCCGTAACTTGGCTATTGTGAATAGTGCCGCAATAAACATGGGTGTGCAGGTGCCTCTGGAGTAACAGTCTTTTGGGTATATCCCCAAGAGTGGTATTGCTGGATCAAATGGTAGATCGATGTCTAGCTTTTTAAGTAGCCTCCAAATTTTTTTCCAGAGTGGTTGTACTAGTCTACATTCCCACCAACTGTGTAAGAGGGTTCCTTTTTCCCCACATCCTCGCCAACACCTGTTGTTGGTGGTGTTGCTGATGATGGCTATTCTAACAGGGGTGAGGTGGAATCTTAGTGTGGTTTTAATTTGCATTTCCTTTATTGCTAGAGATGGTGAGCATTTTTTCATGTGTTTTCTGGCCATTTGAATTTCTTCTTTTGAGAAAGTTCTGTTTAGTTCACTTGCCCATTTCTTTATTGGTTCATTAGTTTTGGGAGAATTTAGTTTTTTAAGTTCCCTGTATATTCTGGTTATCAGTCCTTCGTCTGATGTATAGTTGGCAAATATTTTCTCCCACTCTGTGGGTGGTCTCTTCAGTTTAGAGACCATTTCTTTTGATGAACAGAATCTTTTTAGTTTTATGAAGTCCCATTTATCTATGCTATCTCTTAGTTGCTGTGCTGCTGGGGTTCCGTTGAGAAAGTTCTTACCTATACCTACTAACTCCAGAGTATTTCCTACTCTTTCTTGTATCAACTTAAGAGTTTGGGGTCTGATATTAAGATCTTTGATCCATTTTGAGTTAATCTTGGTATAGGGTGATATACATGGATCTAGTTTCAGGTTTTTGCAGACTGCTAACCAGTTTTCCCAGCAGTTTTTGTTGAAAAAGCTGCTATTTCTCCATCGTATATTTTTAGCTCCTTTGTCAAAGACAAGTTGGTTATAGTTGTGTGGCTTCATATCTGGGTCCTCTGTTCTGTTCCACTGGTCTTCATGTCTGTTTTTGTGCCAGTACCATGCTGTTTTTATTGTTATTGCTTTGTAATATAGTTTGAAGTCAGGTATTGTTATACCTCCTGCATTGTTCTTTTGACTGAATATTGCCTTGGCTATTCGTGGCCTCTTGTGTGTCCATATAAATTTAACAGTAGATTTTTCAATCTCTTTGATGAATGTCATTGGAATTTTGATGGGAATTGCATTAAACATGTAGATTACTTTGGGGAGTATAGACATTTTTACTATGTTGATTCTACCAATCCATGAGCATGGGAGATCTCTCCACTTTCTATAGTCTTCCTCAGTCTCTTTCTTCAGAAGTGTATAGTTTTCCTTGTAGAGGTCTTTCACATCTTTTGTTAGGTTTACACCTAGGTATTTGATTTTTGTTTGAGGCTATTGTAAATGGAATTGTTTTCATACATTCTTTTTCAGTTTGCTCATTGTTAATGTATAGAAATGCTAATGATTTTTCTATGTTGATTTTATATCCTGCTACCTTGCTATAGCTATTGATGATGTCTAGAAGCTTCTGAGTAGGGTTTTTTGGGTCTTTAAGGTATAGGATCATGTCATCTGCAAATAGGGATATTTTGACAGTTTCTTTACCTATTTGTATTCCTTTTATTCCTTCTTCTTGCCTAACTGTTCTGGCTAGGAATTCCAGTACTATGTTGAATAGGAGTGGAGATAGTGGGCATCCTTGTCTGGTTCCTGATTTTAGAGGGAATGGTTTTAATTTTTCTCCGTTAAGTATAATGCTGGCTGTAGGTTTGTCATACATAGCTTTTATAATGTTGAGGAACTTTCCTTCTATTCCTAGTTTTCTTATAGCTTTTATCATGAAATGATGTTGGATCTTATCAAAGGCTTTTTCTGCATCTATTGAGATGATCAAGTAGTTTTTGTCTTTGCTTCTGTTAATGTGGTTTATTACGTTTATTGATTTTCGTATGTTGAACCACCCCTACATACCTGGGATGAAGCCTACTTGGTTGTGGTGAATAATCTTTTTGATGTGTTGTTGAATTCGGTTTCCTGTATTTTGTTGAGGATTTTTGTGTCAATGTTCATTAAGGAGATTGGCCTACAGTTCTCCTTTTTGGAGGTGTCTTTGCCTGGTTTTGTGATAAGTGTAACACTGGCTTCATAAAATGTGTTTGGCAGTTTTCCTTCCCTTTCTATTTCATGGAACAGTTTAAGGAGGGTTGGTATCAGTTCTTCTTTAAAGGTCTGATAGAATTCAGCAGAGAATCCATAAGGTCCTGGACTTTTCTTTTTGGGGAGACTCTTGATTGCTGCTTCAATTTCATTTTGTGTTATAGATCTATTCAGGTGATTAATATCCTCTTCGTTCAGTTTTGGATGATCATATGTATCTAGAAATCTGTCCATTTCTTTAAGATTTTCAAATTTATTTGCATATAGGTTCTCAAAGTAGTCTCTGATGGTTTCCTGAACTTCCATGGTGTTTATTATTATCTCCCCTTTTGCATCCCTGATTCTACTAATTTGGGTTTTTTCTCTCCTCATTTTAGTCAGGTTTGCCAGGGGTCTGTCGATCTTGTTTATTTTTTCAAAGAACCAACTTTTTGTTTCATTAATTCTTTGTATGGTTATTTTGGTTTCTATTTTGTTGATTTCAGCTCTTATTTTTATTATTTCCCTCCTTCTATTTGTTTGGGGATTTGCTTGTTCTTGTTTTTCTAGGAGTTTGAGATGTATCATTAGGTCATTGATTTGGGATCTTTCAGTCTTTTTAATATATGCACTCATAGCTATAAACTTTCCTCTCAGGACTGCCTTTGCTGTGTCCCATAGTTTCCAGTAGGTTGTGTTTTCATTTTCATTGACTTCCAGGAACTTTTTATTTTCCTCTTTTATTTCATCAATGACCCATTGTTCATTAAGTAATGAGTTATTCAGTTTCCAGCTGTTTGCATGTTTTTTGTCTTTACTTTTGTTGAGTTCTACTTTTACTGCATTGTGATCAGATAGTATGCATGGTATAAATTCTATTTTCTTATATTTGCTGAGACTTGCTTTGTGCCCTAGGATATGATCTATTTTAGAGAAGGTTCCATGGGCTGCTGAGAAAAATGTATATTGTGTAGAAGTTGGATGAAATGTTCTGTAGACATCTACAAGGTCCGTTTGATCTATTGCATATTTTAGATCTTGAATTTCTTCATGGATTTTTTGTTTGGATGACCTATCTATTGATAATGGGGTGTTAACGTCTCCCACACCACTCTGTTGGCGTTAATATATGCTTTTATGTCTTTCAGGGTATGTTTGATAAAATTGGGTGCATTGACATTGGTTGTATGTAGGTTGGTAATTATTATTTCCTTTTCGTCTATTTCCCCTGTTATTAGTATGGAATGTCCTTCTTTATCTCCTTTGATCAATGTAGGTTTGAAGTCTACTTTGTCAGAGATAAGTATTGCTTCTCCTGCCTGTTTTTGGGGGCCATTGGCTTGGTAAATCTTCTTCCAGCCTTTCATCCTAAGCCTGTGCTTATTTCTGTCAGTGAGGTGGGTCTCCTGTAAGCAACAAATTGTTGGATCTTCCTTTTTAATCCATTTTGTCAAGCAGTGCCTTTTGATGGGGGAATTAAGTCTGTTAACATTAAGCATTAGTACTGATAGGTTGTGGTGATTCCTGTCATTTAGTTGTCTTAATTGTTTGAAGGTTTGATTGTGTGTACCTAAGTTGATGTTCCTCTCTACTGTCTTGCTTTTTCTTTTCCTGTGGTTTGGTGCTGCCTGTCTTTTCATGGTTAAGTTGCGTTTCACTTTCTGTGTGCAGAATCCCTTGCAGAATCTTCTGTAGTGGTGGCTTTGTGGTCACATATTGTTTTAGTTTCTGCTTATCATGGAAGACTTTTTTTGCTCCATCTATTTTGAATGATAGTTTTGCTGGGTAGAGTATCCTGGGGTTGAAGTTATTTTCATTCAGTGCCCAGAAGATCTCACCCCACGCTCTTCTTGCTTTTAATGTTTTTGTTGAGAAGTCTGCTGTGATTTTGATGGGTTTACCTTTGTATGTTATTTGTTTTTTCTCTCTTACAGCCTTCAATATTCTTTCCCTAGTTTCTGAACTTGTTGTTTTAATGATGATATGTTGTGGGGTAGTTCTATTTTGATCTGGTCTGTTTGGTGTCCTGGAGAATATTTTTCTTTAGATTTGGGAAATTTTCTGTTATTATTTTGTTGAATACATTACTCATTCCCTTTGCTTGCACCTCTTCTCCTTCTTTGATGCCCACGATTCTCAAGTTTGGTCTTTTGATGGAGTCAGTGAGTTCTTGCATTTTCTTTTCACAGGTCTTGAGTTGTTTAATTAATAGTTCTTTGGTTTTTCCTTTAATTACCATTTCATCTTTGAGTTCTGAGATTCTGTCTTCTGTTTGTTCTATTCTGCTGGATTGGCCTTCCGTTTTGTTTTGCAGTTCTGTTTTGGTCTTTTTTCTGAGGTTTTCCATATCCTGGCAGTTTTCCTCTTTAATGTTGTCTATTTTTGTCCTGAGTTCATTTATCTCTTTATTAACCATGTTCTCTGTTTCACTTTGGTGTTTATACGGTGCTTCTATGGTTTCCTTTATTTCTTCTTCTGCTTTTTCAAATTCTCTATTTTTGTTGTCTTGGAATTTCTTGAGTCTCTTGTACATTTTGGTTGACTAAATCCAGTATCATCTCTATAAAATTCTTATTGAGTAACTGTAGTATTTCTTCTTTTAAATTATTCTTGTGGGCTTCATTGGGTCCTTTGGCATAGTTTATCTTCATTTTGTTGGAGTCTGGATCTGAGTATCTGTTTTCTTAATTTCCCTCTGGTTCCTGTACTAATTTTTTGCTCTGGGGAAACTGGTTTCTCTGTTTTTTCTGTCTTCCCATCATTGCCCTTGGTGTTGTTATTGTCCCTGTACTGTGTGCAATTAAGTATTTTCTGGCTTATAATAATAGCACTAGTGATATTTAGAATGGAAGGGTGAGAGGAGATGGAAAGCAATGAAGTTAAAGGAAAAGGGAAAAACAAATAAACAAGTAGAAAAAAACAAAAAAAAAGAAACAAACAAAAAAAGTTTCAAAGATATAAACAGGGAGAGACAGGGTAGTAATCAACCATAAGCTGAAAAGGCATTAGAGAGACAGAGAGAGGATTGAAAATAAGAAATAAAAAAATTAAAAAATAAATAAATGAAAAGATATATAAAAATAAAAATTAAAAAAAAATAAAAAATAAAATAAAAAAATCTCCAAGTTCAAATGCAATAAATTTTCAGTTTTAATAATTTTGGTGTTCATCCCTCAGCTTCCAATCCTGGAGATGGTGCCTCAGATGTTGTTTTGTAGTTGTCTCATCAAAGGGGAAAAATAAAATAAAACAAAACTGCACAAAACAAAACAAAAAACCCCACAAAGTGTCCCAAGTTCAAATGCAATACAGTTTCAGTAAGTTTTTCAGCATGCAGGTGTAGTTCGGTTGTTGTCTCATCAAAGGTAGGGAGAAAAAAAAAAGAGTCTGGAGACAGGTCTGTGAATGGCTATCTGCGGCTGTGGCTTGCCTGCCCACTGCTGTCAGCTGGCTGTTGCATGCGGCGTTATTTATGCAGATTTCAGGGGTGAGCTTAGCACTCACCTGGCCCTGCAGGCTTTGTTTACTCAGAGTTCTCCTGTGCGGGAGCCTCTGCTACAAGCTTTCCCCTTTCCAAGCAACTGGGGGAGGTGACACTGCACCCGTGTTCTCAGGCCTGTGTGTTTATTTACAGTTCACGTGGGAAGTGGGTCTCCCCCCTCTCCTGTGGAGTTTTCCTCCCACAACCACTTTCACAAGCTTTCCCGGTCCTGGTTGCTGGGCATGTGCCACTGCTCCTGCCTTCTCCATCGGCTTGTGAGGGATTCCCCTCCCCCCTCTTCAGTGCTCAGTGCACTCTGCCCTCTGTCCCACGTGTCTTCATTGTTGTTATTGCTTATTACTCAGTTTCTCTTTTTTTCCCTGGGTGGGGTCGGTCGGTCCAGGGGGCTATGCTGCTCTGGCCCAGGGTTGTCTGTGGGAGTACCGTGGTACCATGAAACTCACCTTGTGGTCCATGTCTTCCCAAGCCGTCTGGGTGCCAGCGTCTGGCAGCAGCCCAGGGGCCCTCCTGGTTTCTCCATTTAACATGAAGTGGAGACTCTCTGTGCTGGCTGGAGTTGTGGAGTAGTAAAAGTTTTGCCTCTTCTCAGTGGTTTTGCCTGTAAGGTGTATCTCTAGCATCTCTCCAAGATTTTACTTCAGGAGGCACACTTTCTGCTTCCTCCCTCTAGCCGCCATCTTGGAATCCTCTCTTGATTCAGTCTTGATTGGGTATATGTAACTAAGAATTTGTCCATTTCCTCTAACTGATCAAATGTGTTGGCATCTAGTTATTCACAATGATCTCTAGCGATCTTCTCTATGTGGTATCAACTGTAATGTCGCTTCTTATTTCTAATTTTTAAAAGTATTTTGAGTCTTCTCTTTTTCTTACTCTTATAAGACTTTGTCTATTTTATCTTTTCAAAGATGCAACACACATCAGCAGAATGAAGATCTCAAACCACATGGCTGGATCTCAATAGATGTGGAAAAGACATTTGATAAAATTCAACTTTTGTGACAAAAAGTCAAACAAATTAGGTATAGAAGGAACAAATATCAGCATAATAAAGGTCATTCATAATATGTCAACAGCTAACATTATACTGAATGGGAGAAAAGTAAAAGCTTTCTCTTATATCTGGAATAAGACCACTTTTACCACTGTTTTTAACAGAGTACTAAGAAATACCTAGAGTCAATTTAATGAGAATCATAAAACATAGACAAAAGAGATAGAAAAGTACAGAAAAAGAAGATATGCCATGTTCATGGATTGGAGGAACAGATATTATTGAAATGTCCATACTACTTAATGTGATTTATAGTTTCAATGCAATCCATATCAAAATGCCAATAATATTCACCACAGAACTAATGACAACAATTCTTACATTTGCCCCACAGGCAAAGGCATCTGGTTCAAAAAGAACAAATCAGAAAGCATTGGACTACCTGACTTCAAAATACACCACAAAGCTGTAGTGATCAAAACTGCATGGAAGTCACATAAAAATTCACATACACCAATGGAACAGAACATAGAGCTAGATGTGAATCCACACATCTACAGTCCACAGATTTTCACAAATGTGAAAGAACAAGCTTTGGGGAGAGGAAGTCTTTTCAATAAATGGTGCTGGGAAAATTTTATATTCATTGTAGAAGAATAAACCTAGATCCCTCTCTTATCAGTTACAAAAATAAATTCCAGGTGGACTAAAGACATGAAACTGTGAAAGTACTGAAAGCCAACACTGGTGATCCACTTCAGGACACTAGAATGGGAAAGGACATTTCAGAGCAGACCCTAAAAGAACAGAAAAAACACAGCAAAATAAAGAAATGGAATGATGTGAAACTAACATGTTTCCATAAAGCAAAGACACAGAGTGAAGAGAAAAACGCAAATCAATTCTATAATGAGATTTCACCTCATTCCAGTAAAAATGGCAGTTATCAAATTGACTAAAGATAGCAAGTGCTGGTGAGGATCTGGAGTAAAAGGGACCCTTGCACACTATTGGAGGGGATGTAATCAGTACAGCCATTGTGGAAAATGGTATAGAACTTCCTCAAAACATTAAAAATGGAACTATGAGATCCAACAATTCCCATACTGGATTTATGTCCAAAGAAAATGGAATCAGTATGTTGAAGAGACAGCTGCGCTCCTATGTTTACTGTCTCATTGTTTCTAATAGCCAAGAAATGGATACAACCTAAGTGACCAGGCACTGATGAATGCATAAAGAATATCTGGTACATATGAATAATGGGATACTATTCAGACATAAAAAGAATGAAATTTTGTCCTCTGTAACATCATGAATGGGACCAAAGAGCATCAAGCCAGGCACAAAATGAAAGTATCTCATTATTTCTTATGTTTTATCTGGAAAATGAGAATAGAGTGTGAAGAGCCAGGTTTGGGGTGGGGTAGAGAGTGCCTGATCAGTGGGTACTGAGTTACCATTACCTACGAGCAAGAAGTTCTGATATTCTGTTGCATGTTAGGGTAACTAGAGGTAATAATCACATCTCACAAAGGTAGAAGAAAGTATATTGCAAGTTTTCCCCATAAAGAAATGATGAATGTCTGAGAAGATAGGCATGTTTGAACTGATTTAAACATCACACAAAATATTGCTGTATCAAACTTTCATGGCAACCCATTACTATTATAATTTTTATGTTTTTATGTGGCAGTTAGTACATCAGAGAAAATAAGCAAGAACACGAAGTCCCAGTGATCCAAGTTTTGAAAGTATATGTATTTATATGATTAAATCAATAATTAGCACTTCATTTGGTGGCAGATAAACATTTCCATTTAAGTAACCGTGTATCTAAGAGCAGGATCTATAACAATTCATTGATTGGTGTTTCCATATTTTATCAAAGGTTAACATAAGAAAATATTTTTAACTTTAAAATATTTAAATATTTTGGCCCAAATAATACAGTAACCACTGATGCTGGATACCATATTGTGGGGCATGGTTTTTCCTCAATTAAGACTTTTTATACTCGCCATAGTTATGTGTCCATGGTGGCTGGTGGAGTGGCTCAAGTGATAAGAGTGCCTACCTAGCAAGCATGAGGACCTGAGTTCAAACCCCAGTGCCACCAAAAAAAAAAGTGATACCCATAATTATGGGCTCACTTTTTCAATATTGTTAAAATGTCCATACAGATTCAATGTAATCTCTAACAACAAACCAGTGAAAACTGACATACTTATTTTCTAATGAAGAAAGGCTAGTATTCACACTGTGATTGTCAGGCAGGTATGTTGCTTTTAAAGTCTCATGTTTTCCCTCATATGTGGAAGCTAGATATATCAGCTAAATGCATATATAAATATATGACATACATATATACACATATATGGTGAGAGAGAACAGAGAGCATTAGTGGGTCTGTCTGAGGGGACTATGAGCAGTGAAAGAGAGAAAGAAAATCTTACAGAATGAATGGGTTATTGAAATAACCCATCCACATATGAATATAACATCATGCACTGTACTGTGAACTGTTTAATATTAGGGGAGCATGGTGATACAGAAAGTGTAAATAACAGGGGAGATTCAGCTTGATTAAGTTCTGTATCTTCAGGCCTGAAGTGCCAAGATGAAATACTTGGACCATCAACAAACGCTTTAAAAGCATATGAAGGACAGGAGGGTAAGACAAGTGCTCTCTGGGGTGGGTACCACTGGGACAGGTGGGTGTAAGGAGAGGGTGAGTGAGGGTGAATGTGGTGGATTTATTTTGTATTCATATATGAAAATAGAAGAATGAAACCTGTTGAAACCAAAGAATGGGATTCCCTTCTTTGACTTCATCATGAGGGAAATGATGATTTTCCCTCATCATTTCCTGAGGGAAATGATGAATGAGGGGGTGAATCTAACATTGTGACCACATATGCAAATATCAGTGTCCCCCTGTACACCTTCAAAAGTTTATACATTAAAAAGTGAGTGTATTTTAAAGGAGCAGGGAGTTAGAAAAGTAATAGATGGGGTAAATTTGATCAAAGTACATTATAAGCATGCTGTAAATATCACAATGAAGGTCCTGTGTGCAATTAATTTACACTGATGAAAATTTGAAAGAAAAGTACTTTGCTTTCATAATTGTGGACTTTGAACATCTTTACCATTTCTTTTAAATAAGGATAAGATGAAGATCAAAACAATTAAATCTGACTTGTTGTTGTAAAATCATGGGTTCAGATCATGAATAGCACTCTTTTGAAGAAATAAATATAGTTTTGAAAACTTAAAAAGAAGACATTACCAAAGATTGTACATAATCTTCTACTTCAATGAATATTGTTAGAGTACTTGTAATCCAAGAACTAGCATAACCGTTGAAGAAGTCGTGAGCAGCGGCTAACCCCGCCTGCGGTTCTGAGGAAGGAGTGATGCTTCACTGACCAGGCAGATTTACAGCCTAATAGCGCAACACTGCGAGAACCACGCAGGCAATTTCGCTGATGAGAGTGGGATCACATGCATTTCAGGCTGGATCCTCATCTCAGTGTCTTGTTCAGTGGCTCTGCCCCTTATTGTTTCTCATAAATCAGATGGAATGGGAAATTAACATTTTTATTACTTCTTTCTGTTCTTATTTTTACAAGAATACTTTTTGTGCTTAAACCATTAAAAACTAATGTTTTTCTGTTTTGTTTCTTGAAATAGGGTCTCATTGTATAGCCCGGGCTGGCCTCTTTCAATTTTTTTCACTCATCCTCCTGCCTCAGCCTCTCTAGTGTTGGGATTACAGGTGTGCGTCACCACATACAGAAATCAGTGCTTTCTAGAAGCAAACAACCTATGATGTCCCCTTCAAATGGAGAATTCATGCTTTGGCAAGGGCATGCCTAGGCAGGCAGGTCCTGGCTCTGACCTTTACATCTGTCTGACTTTTGGCAAATTAACTTTCTGAACTGTAGTTTCCTCCTCTGTATGCATAACCCACTTAAAGAATGTTGTGCTGTAGATATTACTTGAATGGAATATTTACTGTTCTTATTTAATTTGGGGGGTGTTTGCACTCAGGGACTTGTACTTCCAAGGCAGGTGCTCTGTCATTTGAGCCCCATCCATAGCCCTTTTAGTTGATTAATTCATTATTTATTTAGCTTTACTTATTTTTTAGATAGGGGTCTATGTAACATTTTGCCTATGCTGGCCTCAGACCAGGATCCTACTGCCTATTCCTCCTCATAGCTGAGATTATAGACATGAGCCACCAAACCAACCTGGTCTGTTGACATAAGGTCTAAGTTTTTTATCCAGGCTGGACTTGAGCTGTGATTCTTCTGACCCCTGCCTCTGAATCGCAGGGATTTCAGATGTACACCACTATGCCTGGCACTTGGAGTGAACATGAATTAAAAACAAAATGATGATACTTCTGAATGCTGTCTGTAAGGATTAGGGAAAGGAACTAAAAATGTGTTTTAGATTTTGGGGAAAATCACAAGCAATAATGAGTCAATCTTTTTCACTCACTCAGTCACACACTGGAGACCTTCATCAGGGGTCCACCAGCCTGTTCACACCACTGTCCTTGGGGGCACATGAGATTAAGATAACGTCATCAGTAAGTGCTTCATGTTCGGTGAAGGCTCTGTGTGTATGTGTATGTGTGTGCGTGTGTGTATGTGTGAGTATTTTGTCTGTTATTGGCAGTGGAGGAATCAGAAAATGCTTGGAACAGGGGACCTGAATTCCAGGTTTGGGTCAGTTAGCAATTTGCCTTGCGGGTAGGAGGAGATCAAAAATGTTTTTCATACTGCTTCCTTGTTGACTTCACAGAATGCTGTATGGTGAGATCACCTGAATGCACAGCACCAGCAGAAAGGAAGCCTCAGGGTTAAGGAACCAGAGACAAGCCAGTAATTGGAGAAGTCTCAAGGATTCAGGCAGGCGGCCAAGTCACAGAGGGGCAGAGGGTGGGGAGCCTGCCTGCTGATTTCACTTAGTGGGTCAAGGTTAAAGATTGCTCATTTCCTTCAGGAATAAAATTGTAGCCAAAGGACTTGGGGTTAAAGTCATATTAAGAGGAAAGGTTAAGTATATCAGAAAAATCAGATAGGATGAGGAGACACTTCTGACTGAAAGATATAACTGAACACAATCGAGCTGGAGGGCTGGCTCAACCACCTGTCAAGAGCTTTCATGTAGGAATAAAGACAAATTATACCCAGGGAGGAAAGAGGCGCCCCAAACCTACTGTAATGCAGCTGAAGATATTTTAAAATACTTATGCAAAAATAAACAGAAGTAGCAGTCTTTTCCAGAGAAAAAATACTCATGTAGTTTTATGTTGAGGAGAAGCATAGATGTCTAAATTACACAAGATTATTTAATACAGACTAGGAAATAGGCAGAGCTGGAATAGAGTTAAAAACGAGGTATGAGAATAAACTAATTGTGAGAATACATCAGTTCAGATGACTGCAGAAAAGCCAGTTGGAATCCTGTGTTTGTACCAGGTGGTTTGCCCATCCAGGAGTAAACACAGGGGAACAACCTTTCGAAAGCAGGCACTCACTTGGGCCTCAGTACCTTCTCTGCAGCAGTCAGCTAGAGGCTGCTGGTCCTATAATCTCCATGTCAAGCAAACCATCCCTTAATCACCACTCCCTATCTTTCTAGCTCAGTTCCTCCAAAAGTCCCCATACACTTACAACTGTGTAGACAACTGCTACCACATTTTCACTGTCCCCAACAACTTATCCTCTATTTCCATCATCACCAAGCCTCAACCTTACAGATCATCAGTATGAGTACCCACCTAAGAGTGTGCTTAGAAGAGTTAAGGAATAATATAATTACTAGAAAAATGCAAGAAGAATATGCTTTCTGTATTATAGCCCACACATAAATCTCATTTCTAGTTAAATCCAGATAACCACAAATCCTTGCTTTGCCTACCAAACCGAACATGGCTAGAGGAAAAGGCACAAGTTGTTGCCTTAAGTCAGCTTAAATTCATAATCCATTTTGAGTGGCTCCTTAAAGCCATTCGCTCCTACTTTACTTGTCTGCCTTCCCAAATCACTCACTAGTCTCACTCTTCCCTGATGAACTGGAGTCTTGTTTTCTATTGCTCCCTCCCTGTGGGTTGGCTTGCTTCCCTGACCAAGGCTGGTCCTATCCTGCTGTGGTCCAGTGTGCAGTACAAATGTTCTTTCCCCTTCACCTCATCCTCTTAGCAGATCTTGGACGATGCTTCTCTCTTGTATTTTCTCCCTGCCCCCACCACACACACACTGGTTTGTTTTTATGTCTATAAACATATTCTCTCATTAAAAAAAAAACCCTCAATTCCATTCCATTCATTTCTTTAGCAATTGTCATATTTTGCTGGTGTTTTTTATGGCAAAAATCCTCGAAGTAGGTCTGCCATTCTTCTTTCTGTCTCTTTCTCTTGTTTTTTTAAACCATTAAAATGAATCTTTCCTACAACTCAGCCACTGAAATGGTCATGGCCAAGGTCACTAATAAGTTCCACATTGTTAAATGCAATGTACAGTTCTTTTACTCAGTCACATTATTTGAAACAGTGATTACCCCCAGTTCTTGCAAGCTCTTCTCTCACTTTGCTGCCAGGGCATGACATACTCTTGGTTTTCCTCCAAACTCCCTGGCTGCTCGTCCTCCATTGGCTTTACTGGTTCTTCCTTATTTCCTGTTCTCTAAATGCTGGCATTCCCAGCATTGAGTTACCATATATTTCTTTTCTATACACAATCTCCTTGGACAGTTCACCTAGGATCATGGCTTTAAAGGTAATCTACTTGAAGATAAGTCCCAAGTTTGTATTTCCAGACCAAACCTCTGCTCTCACTAGTCTGCTGTTGAATGTTCAACTGTTTACTAAACCTCTCCACTCAGACATTTAATGGGCAAGTTGAACGTGAACAAAACTGAGCTCTTGATCCTTTCCAAAGTCTATTCCTCCTAATGAATTGCCCAATGCAGTAAAACAGCAATAATTTCCTTCTTCTTTCCCAGTGACAGTAGAAGCGAGCTCCCTTCTTCTCCTTTATCCTTCATCAACCCATGCAGGATTGACCACTTTCTTTCCCTAGTGATTATCAAAATAGAATATTTTATTCGAATGTAAACTCAGTGAGGGTGGAGGTGAGGAGTTTTGTCCCTAGTTTTTGTCCAGTGCCTAAGACAGTGCCTGGAATCCAGGATGTGACATATGTGTGTGTATACACACACAACATTACTGTGAACCTCAGCTATGTTTTGGCATTTGTAGAATGTACATGTATATATTGAAATTAATTACATATCATAGCTATATTCAATATAAAATTCATTTGTACTATGATATTGTGCTATCTAAAAATACATATTAAACTAAATTTACAATGGTGTCAGATAGCTTATCATCAACAGAATGGATCATTACGAGCTATACTTTAGTTCTATGATTTGGATCCCCAGTATCACAAAGGTACTGATTCCCTGTTTGAGGAAACATAGTTGATATTAAATTTTAATTAAATTGTTATAATTCTGGCATCACTTAAGTATTTGCAAGTGTGCTAATGGAGATAACATAGTAACAGGTATTTTATTTTTGTACTTGCCGAAGAAAACTTGGGATGGAAAAATTAGTTTAGAAGAACAGACATTTATCTAAATGAAACATGACACTTCATGGGATAATATGCAAATACAGTTTGCAGCTTCCCCTGTAAAGTCGTCAACTCTATCTGCCATCTTCCTAAAATCTATTAACTTTGAGATGCTGCCACTACTTCATCTGCACATTTCTGTCTCCTGGTTTCCAGGTGCTCAGCCTTCTTGGCAAATATCAAATATTTTGTACAAGTTATATGTCCCTCAACATTTGTAGGAGTTATAAATGTAGTACTTAATTTTTCATTGAGAACTTCCTTTGGGTTTTAGGTCATCGAATATTTATTATTAGGTCATTTATTGCCGCCAGTGAGCTGTCATTGTATTTAGGTAAATAAAAATACTATCAACAAATAAATACGGATTTGTGCTACAAAACAGGAAGCACCATTGGATTGTTCCCATATGCGATAATAGAAGAGCCTGGCCTCTGTTTTCTACAGATGTGGGATACATGTGGCCCTTAGTTTTCCAATATTTCTGCTACTTGCTGACTGGAAAGTTAAGAGCATCTTCAGGCCAGGACATCAAGTGGTCCGCATGGGCAGCTAAGTAAAAATAACTCAAAGAACACCTTATCCTAGACATACCTGTTTGGGGGCAGAAAACAGGAAATCTGCTTACACCAGTGAGCGCCCGCATAACATTTTTGAAATGGGTACAGTAAAGCCTGGAAATCCAGGAAAAGAGATTAATCTGACTTGTCTTTCAGATCAACAAAAAGTACAAACTATTTACGGTCCGTGTGTTCAGCATACAGCTAGATGACACCATGGCATTCAGCCTGAGAACAAGTCTGGAAGAGCTGTATCATCTCTCTTCTCCATTTCTAGATGATGATTCTGTGGCCCAGAAACAATAAATGACATATATGAGCAGAGCCTATGATGAATTTTAAAAGTTAGTAAAATTGGCTGAACTTTCCAGAAGAGAGGAGAATGAAAGAAAAAGCTTTAAAAAATTTATCATTTGGAAATACTTTAATTATAGGAAATTTATCTTAAAATGATATTGAAGGCGTTGAGGTACCAATCACATACCTCCTTCCTTCTGGGTTTTTAACAATTGAGAAAAGCACTGTGAGTGAAGGAAGGACCGAAGTGTTAATGGGGTGGTCAGCTTCATTTGTAGCAAGCTGGGCTGGATTATAGCAGGGTTTTCCGGCTCTCACCACATACTCACTTCCTAGAGAATGACAGAGCTCCCCAAGTTCAGCATGGGGTTTTGTCATTCAGTCATTTTTTTCTGTGTGCTTCAGAGTTAGATGGTGAGCTGTGGTGCACGTGGAAGTATAAGGCAGGGCTTCTGAACAGAACCAAGCCAGGTGCCTGCTGAGAGTGCCTGCAGCTCAGGGCAGGACACAGATCCCAAACTCCTCCACGAGAGGGTGCAGGCTGGCACATGAGAAGTCACATCAGCAGTGATCCTTATGAAATTAATCCAGCGCATACGTGGCTCTCACTGGTCTTAGGAATTGCGCCTCTCCTCCTCTTCTGAATAAGGGTTTCCTAAGTCCTCTCTTGAACGCACGTGGTGTTTAAGACCAAGGAAGCACTAGGTTACCTGCACAGAGCTACGATGCTGTCTGCAGCCTGAGGGCCTCCAGCATTCTTGCCTTACTCCAGAGTTAATTTGAAATGGGCTGGCAATAGGCGAGAAAGGATGTTTGCCATGCTAAAGTATCTATATGTTATCCTATAGGTGGTGGGGGGGATTAAGACACTTTTAAAGGCATAGTCACACTGATGTCAAAATATAATTAGTATGCTAAGGAGAGAACTTCTAGAATAAATGATAAGACTGGTAAAGGTGAAGATTGTACCTTATATTTTTCTCAGTGTTTAGTGAACATTCTATGCAGAACTGACATAATTTTTTGGTGGTATTGGGATTTGAACTCAGGGCTTAACACTTGCTAGCAGGCACTCTATCACTTGAGCCATACTACCAACCTCTAAATTTCTGTTAATACCTTTCACTTTAAAATGTTCATTTATTGTTCACAACATTTAAAACTCACACTTTATACATTTATATTCCTTCATATTAGACTAACAGCAAACTGTATTAGGAAACATAAATTTATCTTGCACATAAATGACCAAACAGAAAAGTCTTCCTAACTATATCACGATATTTTCAGTGTTGAATATAATCTATTATTTAAGGATAGTATTCCACATTCTGAGGAATTCTTACTTTCAGCTGCAAAATTTGTTATAATTCTTAATTCATATGTCACTAAAATGGTGAAATCCAAAATGAAAATAAAACTTTGAAATGATGAGAGACTGTTTAAAAGGTGAAAGATTTATATGATCTGAAGAGAAACCAGAGTATAGACTGTTTAAGAGTAGGCAGCATTTATAATTACAGCCACAGACCTCCTTATAACAAAATTAATAGATCCACTGTTTGAAAATTAAAGAATATTTAAATGCTGTATATGTCACAATCATAAAATACAAAATAATGAATATTCAATATAATATATATGAAAATTATAAAAATATGCAAAGAAGAAAATAAAGATCTATGATTCCACTGTCCAGGAGTAGTCACTACACACTTTGTGCTATCTTTTTCCAGCATTTAATGAAAAGTATATATATATACATATATTGTAATAGGGTTACTAGGAATTGAGCCCTGGATTTAAAATCTTCAAGTACCATTAATAACTGTCTCCTTCACAAAATATCTCCTCTGCAGGCTACAAAAGCCCATGTTTATTGTTGTACAGCTATATTTATTTGTTTATAAGGAAACAAAGGGAATGTCTTCTCTTTTACTTAATTAGGTCTTGTCATACTTCTGTTGGAACATCTCGTGATTTAAAGCATTTCTACTCTGCCATACCGTATTCTGATACTGGCCAGTACGTCAGTGACGCATCCCCTGTTGAAGGAAGTCTGCTGATGGAGTGATATGGGGAGAATTGCAAAACTGCTCTTAAGGTCACTTAGGGTTGGTGCTCAGACCCATTTAGTTCCTGACTGATCTACTGAGAAAGCTTAGCCCTATTTGCTTAGGACTGCAAGATTCCTGAGACCCAAACCCCAAGAGGGTCTAGAATGTCAGACCTTATAGCAAAAAGCAAGTCAATAAGCCTTCCTGTATCTGTTGCACCTGTAAGATGAGAACAATGGCTCAGAGAACTGGAAGGAAAACAAGGCAGGCAAGGTGCTTGGCCAACACAAGTCCCTAACTGGTCTTTAAGGAAGCCCATGAGGTTATGATGACCCTCTGGAGGCTCTTGTCCAGCCTACTTTCCCTCTGACTGCTAACCCTGTGTTCACATGCTGCAGATGTATAACATAAACACCCTAGTATCAAAGTCACTCTTCAGAAACCAAAATATTGGTGGACAATGACTAAATGGATGAGGCCTGAAAATTCTGTCCCAGAGCACAGCAAAACTTGACCCTTCAGGAAGGACATATGTGACAGAAATGAGCCTCAAGCTGAAGGATAACTAGGACAATACCTAAAATTTATTTGGCATTAAGCACCAGATAATTTTCTAAGTGCTTAACCAGCATGATTTACTTTTTAAGAGAACTATATAAAGTAGGCACTATTACCTCCTTAAATCAAAATGAGACCTCAGAGGTTGTTCATTTCCACGATCACACAGCTAAAGAGGAGACTGAAAACACCGATTGAAAGCAAAGCAACAAAAATAGAAGAATTTAAAAATGGTGGCTCCAATGGGAGTGTCTCCAATTCATTATGTGAGTGAAATTGGTTGTGTATGATTGGCACCCTAAGCCAGATGCCATGGTGCACACCCCACTACTCAGTAGGCAGAGATCAAAAGGATTGCAGTTTGAGGCCAGCCTGGGCAAAAAAGGTTAGTGAGACCCTATCTAAACAAACAAGCTAATTCGCATCGGTAATTCCCAGCTACACAGGAGGCATAGGTAGGATAATCACGGTACAAGCAGGCTCAGGTTGAAAAAGGTGAGACCCTACCTGAAAAATGAAGCAAAAAGAGTGAAGATCAAATGGCAGAACAATTGCCTACCAAGTGTAAGACTGCAGTTCCATCCTTGTGACTGCCAAAAAAAGAAAGGAAGGATTGACGCCAAACTTGGAGACTTCATGAAAGGATACAGGTCCATTTCAGAAAGGCAGGTATTAGACAAAAACTACCAAGCACAGTAGAAAGAAACTAGCAAGTTGAGTATAAAGAAGAATCACCATTTTATCAGCATAATTAAGGAGAGAATAAAATGTAAGAATAAAGTACATTTATAATTCCTTCATCAGGATAAAAGAAATAATATATTCGTCTAGATTAGCATTTTCTGATTGCATTTTGTGACTGCTATCCAGGTTGTTAACAAGTATTGCAAGGAATTTCTGGGATTAAGTTTGTATTAGAGTTTCATGCTGTATTCTCGTTGAGAGTCATGTAGCAACTGCATGTTAAATGCCCAAGGAGTTTTGATGTAAGAAGTTTGTTCAACTCTTTAACATAGTGCTTGAAAACTTATTTATCCAAAAAATTAATTCTCTCAGAATTCATTAATTTCCTAAGGAATAGGTTTATGAAATCCTAACCCAAGCAGATGGTAAAAAACTAAGTTTTAATGAAAATTGGTATTCATTCATGACTAAGCTTGAATTGGTCATGTAGGAAATTATTGTTTTAAATGGTAATAGGAATTATGTTAGAGACTCCCTAGAAAGAATGATGTAAGGAAAAGCCCTCCATAGGGAGGTAAAACCAGAAGTATATGATGTAAGCATTAAAATGAGAATGGTTTGATAAGAGAAACCCTTGGACTGTTTATAAGTTGAGAACCTAGAATCACTAAGCGATGGCTTACACTGAAGTTCCTTGCTTCTGATCACTTTGTCTTCACCAGGTTTGTTTCTCTTAGATAGTTTCTACTCACGCATGGGCTGACACAAATCTCTGTCATCTTTTTTGCCACAGTAGAGAGAGGGTCAAACCTTACTCCAAGGTCAAAGGGGGAACACATAAAAAGAGAGAGTGTCGAATCCCTGTCCAGTGCTGAATGCACCTTGAACTCAGCGATTCGTGGATATCACCTTCCCCTTCCTCTGGAATCAGTCTTATTCGAGGCTTGACCTCGCCATTCTGCCCAGAAGTGGCTGCAGACCTGCGCAGATGGAAACTTTAAAATCCTATCCAAGAGAAAGATCTGTTCCCTTCCTTTCATAACTGGCCTTTGTGCTCTGTGTCCCATTTTCCTGTGTTTCGTTCATATCTGTCAATGGCTAGAGTTGGCTGGAAGAAAGAGGAGGGTCTGGCATTTAGAGTGATTCGGTTCCAACTGGCTTCAATAATCGGAATGCTAACTAAATGTTAGTGCTCAGCTAATAACAGGGAAGAGGAGACTGTTTCCTTACAGATGTTGTCAAGGAGATGTGCTGAATACGCAGAAACATTTTCCAACATTGCTAAGAAAACAGAACTCGGGTGGAATCCTTCTCACGTATCATCGTATATGTGGGTAGTATATTCTAGTCTACCATAAACATACAAGCCTTACGAGTAGCATTTATTATGTGGTTTTATTGATTTACACAATAAATATTTAGATGATATTCTGTGCCAAGAGCCTTGACAAATATTGGGGATCCAAAATTATAGCATTGCTTGCTTGTATTCCAACTGAAAAGTCAGGTGCACAATGATGGCAAAAGCCCTCAGGGTTAAGTAGAGGTAAGTGGTACTGTATTTTCTGAGACTCTGATAAATGCCTCTCCTTCTGCAAACAGTATTTACAGGGATCAAAAAAGATGAATTGTCCTTATGCTTAGAATAGTCCTGCCCTTCAGCTAGCCATGAAGCAGAGGTGAACAAAATCTCCACGACTCGGCATAACTTCAAAAGGCATCTCATACCTTGTGACCTCTAAAACAGCAGGGTCATCTGGGGTGTGCCCTGGAAACTCCAGGGTTGGGAGAATCTCATTTGCCCTTTTCCTGCCTCTTCAATCAGTATGGTAGCCGTGGGAGTCCCAGGTCCTCCCTGTTTCCTTAGACCCTCACTCCGAGTGGCTCTCCCACCCTCACTTCTCCTTCTCTGCAATGCTATAGGCATGTGCCCTATAGCTTGCTTTCTTTATTGTACTTTACAGATTCTGATAAATTAACATTCATAAAATTTTGGTCCGAATAAAAAATAAAATCTTATCTGATGCCAAGACTTTGGTTGGTTCACTGCTAAATTGCCAGTACCCAAAAAGTGCCTGCACATAATGGGCACTCAAGATTGAATGAATGAATGAATGAATGAAAATGAATGAATTTGAACTAAAACATGTTTATCCCCTGTTCCATTATTTCTCTATAATGCCAGAATGAATTCAGTTCCCTGCGTGACATTCCCAACTGGATGTTCCACGTCCCCATAAATCAGTTCTCTCCCTGACCTGCTCCTTTTCTTGTCTTCTAAGTTTTATTCTTATTTCTATCTTACTGGCACCCCAGGTCACTCTGAATCCAGGTGACTCTCGTTTCTCACTTCCCTTTCCATCCAAATTCTGTTAATTCTACCTCTCCTGTGGCCTTTGTCAGTCTTTAATTCAAGTTTACTGCCAGTCCAATGCTGTGGGACCTGTTCTTCTCACCTCGATATTTATAAGACCATTTTTACTGGTGTCCCTGGCTGTCTTCCCAGCTCTCACAAAACCATTCTTTACACTGTTGGCAAAGTGACTATTGAAAATGCAGGTGGTGTGTCATTCTCCACCCCCCCATCTTTGTGTACTATTTATTATTAAAGAACTTTTCAGTGTGTTTCAGTTGTCTCTGAACTGCATTTTCCTGTCAACTTGATCACGCACTACAACCTGTCGGCAGGATCAAAGCTCAGAGTGACCACGTGGCTTCTCTGAGGTCCCAGAAACTGACTACATTACAGGCTTTGTGACTTCTTCTCCACGACATGATACACACACCAAAGCTCAGACACACTTTCCTCGATCTCGACAACTGGACAACACTGAGTGGGTAATTTGACCTAATTATTTAACCATTTAGTAACCTGAGCATTTTAGATTAGAATGTATTGCTGTTAGATTGTAATTATTTCCTTTCTTTATCATGAGAGTTCTGTATTTAGAATAGTACCTGGGAGAGAGAGAGAGCGCAGAGCGTGAGAGAGAGGGAGCTGTATTTTTGCTAGATATTTGAACCCAGGACTTGAACTTGTCAGAGAGGTGCTCGACCACTTGAGCTGTGAACCAGCCCTTTTGTTTTGAGTTTTGCTATTGACAGGGGCTCACTAACTACCTGGGCTGTCTTTGAACTTGGGATCCTCTTCTTTTGAGTAGCTGGGATTATAGATGTATGCCACCATTCCAGGCAATAAGTACATTTCTAGAACAAGGGAAAGATTGAATGGTTTCTAGTATGTTTATTATTTGCTATAAAATTCATATTTGAAACTCTGTGAGTAACTAGTTTACACTTGTAATTTAATATTAGAGCTTCTCATATAGGTAAAACAGTTTGAATATTCAAATGAGTATTTAAATTTTATTTTATATGACTTCTCTATTACCATGTATTGGTATATTGTTTACATAACTAATAAAAATGGAAATATTTAGAAATACATAGATTTCCTCTGTCTTAATCTTTTATGTGCCATATATTTTAATGTTTATACCTCCAATACATATTTTAGTTAAAATATGTGTGTATACATACCTACACACAAATATTTAAACAATGTATGCATCCAATTAAGAATGATAACTTGATCAAAATATTATTTTATCCCTTTTTTCCCCAAGTATTTGATTTTTTGTGTTTTTATTTTTGTTGAGTTTAGAAATCAGGTACAGGTTATTTTTATCTCCATTTCTAACTGAATGGTGTAATAAATCTCTTCAGGTTTAAAACAAAACAAATCTCCATATATCCATATGTATGTAGGCAAACACACATCTAGGAAGATGGAGAGAGAGTTTTAACAGGGGATCGCCCTTGCATCTCTGTTCAGGAAGAGCACTGAAAGAGCTCAGAGCATACTCAAGACTGTCCAGGTAGTAAAAGGTTATTAATTTATCCACTATTTTTGATATGATTTCTTTTATTATTTGATTAATGATAATTTTTAAAAAATAACTGAGAAAGATGAGAAGGACACAGGGATCTAAATCAGCTATTTTTCCTCTTAATTGAAGATACAATCCTTGAGGGAAATAAGTAATTTTATTTCTTCAGAGTAAATTAGAAGAAAATTAAAAGAAGTGACAAAAATCAAATTTTTGGCAGCCTGTAAGTCCAAATGTAGATGAATATGTCTTATTGGGAAAAGAGGAAAAAGAAGTCACAGTCATAAGGAGTGATATGCAGGGAAAATTTATTTCCATTTATATTACAGAAGAATTGAGATGGCATGTCTTGAATACTGCATTCAAGGGCAAGGTACTTCAAATTCCCAAAGCTGCTGTTATCATGATGGCTGTTATTTTGTACCTTTAGTTTGGCAATTTTGTGTTTAATCTGATCTTTGCTGAGTGATAGATGATTTAACCTTATCTGTTTTCCCAACTCAACAAAACAGCATTCTAAAGTTAAGGCAATACTGTGGGATCTATAGATGGGAGCACAGTTTTTACATGTGGTGGGAACAGCACTGAATGTCTAGATAATTGTGACAGTGGCATGTACCAGTACTCCAACAATTATCTGGCCTGTGGAAAATAGCAGACACGGATCTAAGGAAGCAGGTGTTAGACCATTATGTAGGGACAGCCTATAAGCTACAATTGACACCAGAAGGGACAAGAGGTCATCAGCTCAAATAAGAGATGGAAAATTATGAGATAGTATTGACAACTACAAGTCTGAGCATAGCTATACTTCTTAGAGAGAAACACAGTGAAGCTATAAGTACTGCTAGAGAGCAGTGGAAGGGTAAGATCATGGGGTCTTACTCTGAACTATAATGCACACACTAGTCTGTGCTGAGCCAGCCAGATGTTTCATAAAAAAATTACTCATTTAATAAGACTATGGTAATAGAAGGGAATTAGACAAATGATCTAACCTATTCTTCGTGATGTCATAGTAAGAGGAAAGTTTAATTTATTTGGGAGATTTGAATATTCTTTTTCAAAAAATCTCATTCACAACATAGTAAGAGAACTTATAGCCAACAGGGTGACATAATATTCCTCATTACAACTGAACATGTTGTGTCTTTATGTCTTTAGGATCTCCAGAGAAAATAATCAACGTTCATAACAACAAAAATTAATCAATCAATTACAAATTAATTAAACAAGTACATACTGAGAATTCTCCAGGTACAAGACACTGTAGAAGCAGCAAATATAAAAGATAAGCAGGTTGGAGGGAAATATGAATAACCAGAGTGTCCATATGTTTGCAGTAACATTCAATACAACACGACACAGAGACACAGAGACAGGGCTGACTCCTTCCCTTGTACTGGGTAAGCAGACTTCAGGACATGGGGCGGCTTTGGGGGGATGATTATTTCAGCAGAATTTGCCTCAAAATGAGGCAGATCAGCAGGTGTCGGTAAGGGCATATCTGGCAGGAAGAAGATTCAGAGTATGGGATTCTGTTGCACAAGTGTTTTCTGGCCAACTACAAGGTGCAGGGCACCATGTTACATGCTAGGGATACAAATAAAGTACAACCTGGCCCCTGAATCACAGGGATTTCTAGTCCAGTGAAGTCAAGTGATTGAGAAACATACTTTTGATAAAGTAATAAAAACGTAATTTATCAATCATTAGGCATTTGTCATATACCAAGCAGTGACAGAAGCATTTTGTATTCATTACCTATTTGAGCCCTTGGTACTCACTTCATAATTTGTGAAATAGTCTTGGAAAAGTTTATGTGTTTGAGGATATATAGTCAAGTCAAATAAGATGTGGAGGCTGAATTTCATCAGAGAATGCTGGATTTTAAGGGGAACATACTAAGTAAATCCTGGATGCTTTACAGTCTGCCCTTCCAAGTTGATAGTTCATTTGTTTTGTAAAAACTGAGTTTAAACATCAAATTTGGTAAGATTATTTTGGAATGTAATTGAATTTTCACAAGCAATTATGAGTCATTCTCTCATAGTGTAAAAACACATTTATCTTTTTTGTTTGATGTACTTATGGAGTTTAAAAATATCAATTATTTGTGTCTTTAGCAGTATTGATCTCATTTTTTATGTAGCTTTTCTGATTTCACTCCTGGCAGTTCTTTATTATTTTCTGACATTTCCCCAATGGACTAACTTTTGCTTATAATTCTCACAGCTATAAATCCATCTTTGGTATCATTAACATATAATTGAAATCAAATGACATTATAAATTGAATTTGAGGGAGTACCATCTCTAAAATTAGATTAAAAAATTGTATTGCTCAATTGTTAACTCCAATTACTAACAAATAGGTTGATTACATTCCCTTGGTAAACTCTCAATAGAACTACTATCCAAAACAAGGGCTCAAATCATCCGTGTCCCCTGCCTGATTACATGCTAAAGTGGTTCAGGCTTATTGCTGGAGCACACAGAGCTGCTTAATAAATGTTTGGTGAGGGAGGGTGTGAGGAGAGGCAGTATGGCCTCATCTATAACTTAATATGGTGCTGGTGAGTCCTATCAGGATCCAATGATCTATCCCGGGTCTAAAGAGTCCTTATAAATACATGATCAAGGTAAAATTATGAGTATATTTTCTGTGTAGTTGGCTGCATTGCTAGAGATGAAGAAGAGATCTGAGTCATTAGACTTTTGACTGAACCATGTTCATTGACAATATGTGCAAAGAATCTGTATTAAAAGCTATACTTTCCAGGGGAGAAAAATTAAATATGCTAGGTGGGACCTGACAACAAACTGAAGTAATCCCATTAGCCAGCTGGACCTCCTCAGTGCAGCAGTTAATCCTCTTGTGTTGGTGATTCTTTCCCTTTCTGTTGGTGACAGTACATTTTGTGCAGGGAATATCTAAAAGCAGACAGCCCATGTGAAGGGTGACAGGGGTTGAGTTTGCCTTTAATTGCACATGTAAGTTGCTATTCATCATTAATGCCACTGTCAGTTCTGGCATACAAACCTCAGTGTCTATAATTTCTTTAAACTCTGGGGTTATTTTTGAGAAAATTACTGAAGGATTTCCAAATATCTTTCGTTGACATTGTTCATTTTGTAATATTATTAAAATTATTAATAACATACAGTTCTCCTTTATGAAGACTTATATAATTTATAATATATAATTAAAGTCTATAAGTATATAGAGAAATTAATACTAAAAGGAAGACTTGCTTCTGTATTTGCAAATCATCAAAAAACACTAGTTTTGTTCTATACTGAAAAATAAAAATTGAATACTGTTATATATTGGATTTATCAAGGCAGTTAAGATATATCTAAGGAAAATACTTTCTTGCTAAAGTGACCATCTTTCTGTAATATTAGAACCTTTACGATAGTAATAATAGTGAATCCCTTGGTTTTTTATAAAAAGTATGTATGGAATAAAACTAAGATTTTATTGCTTAGTTACTCAAAAATTAACTACAGTGTCACATGGTGTTCTTAAAAGATAAATGTCTTTCATGCAAAGTACTGAAATGCTTTTGCTGGCAAGTTTATTTTAAGAATGCACATAATGGACCAGTTCATGAGATCTCTAAGCAAAAGTAAACTACAAATGCCAATAAATATATCTTAAAAACTCTAAAAGCTGAGCAAACCTTATTTAAATAGCCAAGAGCAGCTGATGGCACTTCCTCAACCACTAACACAATGTCTACTCCTGCTCCTCCCACTACTGATGCTTCCTCTGCCCCTTTAGCATCCTCCACACCAGCTACACTGTTAGCCTGTGCCAGGCAGGCTCTCTGCAAGGTGCTTGGCATGCATCACCACCTTGTATTGCACCTTAATAATCCTATTAAGTGGTGTCTATTTTTACAGGTGAGTGCACAAGTCTAGGGGGTGAGAAAATATAACACATGGTCATTAGAAACCTGAGCAAGCACTGATCTTGGCCTCAAAGAGCTCTCAGTCTGCTGGATGAAGTTGTCTAGTGAGGTCAACCAGAACACAGTCAGAAATGTTGATGGTAACCCAATTTACAACATATTTTCTGCCTTTTCTTTCCTTCAGTATCATCAAATGTTGAGTGTCCTTCCACTTTCAAGGCTCCCCTTGGGAGTGAATGTTTTACCATTTGCTGTGACCCTCTGAACTAGTCTGTGTTCATGCTAAGAGAGCCTTTTAGTCAGTGACTGCTTAAAGTCTGCTCCTGCTTCTCTACAACTTGCTTCGTTCTATGTAAAAGTAGTTTAAACTCGAAGTAAGGTCATGGGACACTCATCCTTAATTCCCTCGCCTTTGCTCTGAAGATCAAATAAAACCTACTTAACATTTTGAATTTGATCTTGAGGGTAACTCCTTAGGCAGCCCTGTTCTCAGCTTCCATCTTTGATACCAGTATCACATTAAAACTGACCAACAGCAGACAATTCTAACTGAAAAGTTGCTGGTTATACATATTTTCCTGAAGGTTTTTTTGGTTGTTTTTTTTTTTTGCGGCACTGGGGTTTGAACTCAGGGTCTCATGCTTGCTAGGCAGGTGCTGTACCACTTGATCCATGCCACCAGACCTTCCTGAAGTTTTTAATGAGAGATAGAAGATAACTTACCTTTAAGTGAGTTAACAAATTACAAAAATTCTATTTCAATTGCCCAATTTTCTCCCACCAAAACTATACTTCTGTGTGTGATGCTATCTCTGTCTCCCCAGTCTCGAAAACAACCTTACCTCTGTTCTCCATTCATGCCCACCTCCAAATCTTACGTAAGAATATGCCTTCTGAGCAATTTAAAAGCTAACAAAACCCAAGCCCGAATTTGTAACTCTCTGTGGTTCCCCAGCACAATTCTGGTGACCTGAGGTCCCTGGCCACACCGACTTTGCACAGCGCTGTTTGCAAGACCTGGGCTGCCTCATCTTTGATCACTGGATATTTTGATGTTTGCTTGTGATACCTAGTTCTTACCCTGACAGTTATTTTACACATACTGCTCCCCTTATACAAAATATTGTTCCCCCTACTCTCTGCACCACTAACATGTTAAATTCTCTTCTGCCCTAGCTTTATTATAAGGTGCACAAAGGTGAGGATTATGTTTACTGTGTTTGCAGCTGTCACTCTAATGTTCAACATAGTGCCTAATATAGGACTGCCATTCAAACAAACGTATCAAATAAATGCACAAATGAACGAGAACAGGAGAAGCAGAAAGAAGGGAATGACACAGAGACTGTCTTAGAGGTGTTTGAATTGTAAGATAATTTTTAATTATCTTTCTTATAAAATATTTTTTGAGAAGAAAGTTTACTTGCTTATTCCTCTAGGACTCTATGGTGTTTCTTGTCTTGTCTTTATCAATTAGGTATTATCTATGGAAATTGGAATTTAATTTTAATTCATGATTTCTAGTCTCAATCTCTGTTTTGGGAAGTTGAAACGATTAGGTGAAAGTATGTCTTATGAGTATGCAAATATATACATATATATATAATATGTATATGCACATACTCAGTTTCAGAATTGCAATGTAGGATTGCCTCTCTTGCATCCTAAATGTGATTCTGAGGAGACTGTGGACGTGAGCAACCATTTTTTTTGGGTGCCATGACTGTCTCCAGGAATCTGTAACTGCAGAGTCTTTAACTGTTTATATTTGTTGTAAACCTTCTACATCAGAAAACTTAACTGTACGTAGAAGGAGCCAAAAAAACACCCTCTGTGACTTCCAAGAAAATCAGCAAGTATTCATGCTCAGAGTCATATATTTATGTCACTCTTTGGAGAAGCTGATGAAAATGGGCATTCGTCACACTTCTGATTAGCTGCAGTTTTATCTGTGACTGAAATCTCTCTATTTTCAGTGTTCAAAGGACTAGTTTGACTAGTGGCTGGGCATCAGTGTAAAGATGGAGGCATAGATAAACAAGTCATGAAATGGCAAATGACTTATGGACTGGAACTTTTGCTGGCCCACTGATTAGGATTAAGGTAAATCAACTTTGAAAGTACATCTTAATACAAATGGCCAATAAATACATGTATTTCCATAAGGAAATGTGAATCAAAATGACATTGAGATCCCATCCCACCTTAATCAAAGTAGCAATCATCAAGGAAACAACAGCAAATGCCAGTGAGGATGCAGGAAAATAGAACCCTTATATACTGTTGGTGGAAATGTAAATTAGTGTAACCACTATGGGAAGCAGTATGGATGCCCCTCATTAAAAAAAAAAAAAAAAAGAACTAGCATATGATCCAGCTCTACCACTCCTGGGAATATACTCAAAGGAATGTAAGTTAGAATATGATAAGAGACATGTGCACACCATATTTATTGCACTACTGTTCACAACTGCCATATTCCTTCCTAAGAAAGTTTGAAGTTGCTTTTCTTGCCAGGAATCAGAACCATTTTTGTTTTGCTTGGTTTTGTTAACTGGATCTTGTCAGGTGTTTCTTGAAGAATTTCCCTGATGTCTTCTTCTTGCCTCTCATCTTTATTACACTTAGAATTTTTCCTTGCCTGTTGTTATCTTTCTCTTTTCTCTGACTTCTCTGCAAGGTTCTATAATAATTTTCTTGACATCTACTTATAAGCCTTTGTCCTTATATTTTGTTGGTGTAAGGTAGCCTTTATCTATAGAAACAAATGGATATATTAAATGAATCAGAAGAATGAGGATGTTGAGGCTATATTTAACAAGTTTTAAATGTCCAATTTTCAAGGCTGTGGGCTCAAGAATTCTGGGATCAAATTCTGCCTCTGTCCTTTGCTATTTTAACCACCTATGCCTCAGTTTTTATATCTTTCATATGGGGACAATAATAGTATTAATCTCAGAGGGTCTCTGAAACATTAAACAAGATGCTACATATAAAGTGCTTATCATGGTTCCTGGTGCATGGTAACAATAAATAGATGCTGGCAATTATTGTAAAGGAGAGACAGTTTGTGGTTTGATGTATCATAATGACAATCTCCTTTATAAAGTTCTTCGCTACAGATTCAGATTAAGCTGATGATGACATAGTAATTGTCGAACTTTTGTTTTTCTGTCATATTGCATCATAGATAATAATTTAAAAAGTATCTTAATCCTAGTGCGTACTCAAAAAATATTAATTCATATTATATTGTTCAATTTTGTTTTCTGAATTTTTTCTAATACAATATTATGATGCATAGAACATTTTAATGGCATTCCCATTGTTCATCACTTTGAGTGTTAATCTCAAAGCTGTACTCTTTCCTCTGTTTGATATCTTTTCTGTCTCTCACAGCATCTTAAATTTCATAATTTTTTCTTTTAATTACCCATTCTTGGTTAGAGAACAAAAGCTATCTTGGTTTACCTTAGTAATTTGGCTGAATATTGGTTAAATAGCAAGTTTAGGGAAGACATTCAAAATTAGCAAGAGTGATTAATTTCATCATTTTAATGAATGATTAGCACTTTGAATCAGTCGAATGACATCAAAGACTTGACACTAAAGTACTTTACATTGCATCTGTGATTAGCAAGACAACTCACTACATTCATGTTTATTCCACCTAGGTGGTTAGGATGCATTATTTATGAATTTGATTCCTCTCTCTGCATGAAATATTAAGGCTAGATATAGAGAAACATGTAAAGAAAAGCTCTGATTTTCACCTACCAGTAACAGAAACACCTGGTGGCAAAAACATTTTGTATTTAAAGGGCAGAAATTATGATGGACTGAATTATTTACACTATTACTCAAACCTTAAAACTGGATTGTTAGTTTTGCCAGACTCCTGAAAAAGGAGACAGGAATACAGTCTCAGAGAAAAAAAGCAATACTTTCAGTCTTCAATTATGCTTAAGCTAAATAAGGAATGGGTGTCACAAAAATTATTCAAAAATGCCACAGTGAGCTCTTGTTTATGTTGGATGCATCAACGGGTTTGTGCATTAAATATAGATACAAATAAGAACATGTTACCTCTAAAATAGTGTCAAGTAGTAAAAAGCATGTGCTTTTCGTATAAACAGAATAGAATATCCAGAAATAAGTTCAGCAAGTATTGCCATCTGACTCTTGACAAAGGTGCCAATAATATACACTGGAGAAAAGAGCCTTTATAGTAACTAGTGCTGGGAAGACTGGATATCCACATGTCGACGACTGAAATTAGATCCCTGTCTCTCACCCTGTATAGAAATCAATTTAAAATGTAATATCAGACCCGAAACTTCAAACTGCTACAGGAAAATATCGGGGAAACACTTCAAATATAGGCGTAGGTAAGGACTTTCTGACAAGTAGGATTGCTTCAAATTCAAAAGGGTCTGCACTGCAAAAGAAACAGTCAGCAGAGTGAAGAGACAGCCTACAGATGGGAGAGAATCTCTGCCAGATATTCACCTCACAGGGGGTTAATATCTACAAGATATGAAGGACTAAAAAAAAACCAGCAAAATAACAATCTAATCAATAAATGGGCAATGGAGCTGAGTAGACACTTCTTAAATGAAGAAGCACAAATGATCAAAATATACATGAAAAATCATCACTAGCCACCAGGGAAGTGAAAATCTAAGCTATGCCGATATTCTATACCACACTGGTAAGAATGGCTGTCATCAAGAAAACACATAACAAATGCTGGTGGAAATGGGAGCTACAGAAGCAGAAAGGAACAGGAAAAGGAGCCCTTATGTATTGCTGGTAAGAATGTTAATGCAGACCCTATGGAAATCAGTATGGAGGTTCTTCAAAAAATTAAAAATAGAAATTCCATATGACTCAGGAATACCTCTTCTGAAGAGATACACAAAGAATCAGAGTCAGAGGTACCTGAATGCCCATGCATTTGTTATAGAACTATTCACAATAGCCAAATTGTAGAATTAGACTCGGTGGACAGTAATAGATGAATGGCTTATCTACACAATGGAGTTTCTCTCAGTCATTAAGAAGAATGAAACTATATTATTTTCTGGAAAATGGGTGCAAGTAGAGATCACCACAGTAAGTGAAATAAGCCAGTTCCACGAGGATAAGTATCATGTGTTTTTTTCTCATTTGTGGAATATGAGGAAGAAGCAAACAAACAAACAAGCATAAAAAATGAAAAGGTCATGAATTGGGGGAGAGGGGATGGGAAGGAAAGAGACAAGGGGATGGGCGAAGAGTAAAGAGAAAATAATGTAGGGTGAATATGATCAAAGTACACTGTATGCCTATGTGGAAATGCCATAATGAGATACCTTACCATGCACAATTAATCTACAACAATAAAATATATTTTTGAGAAAACTTTTTCTGTGTGGCCCAGGCTGGCTCTGATCCTGTGATCCTCCTGTCTCAACTTCCTATGTGCTTTGATTACAGGCAGGAACCACTACATCTAGCTAAAAATATGTATTTTTACATATTTTAAGACAAAGTATCTATTGATGCTATCTGTATAAAACCCCATAGACATCACCTTGTATATACTGCAACATGCATGCTTCCTTTCTTTTTACTTTCAGATTTTTAGCTCAGTGAGATTGATCCTGTGTTCTGTGCATCAATCCCTCAACACATATTTCTTGGCACTGGGAAGGTGGGCATTTAAGTGTAGATGGGAAAGAAAAACAAAATCCTATCAGCTTCATACAAGCCACATACCTGCCTCATTCATTCCTTATCCAGCAGTGGAGTTGGAGGTGGTAGAGAAGAAGACCTTATATAGACAGCAGAAGTCTGTTTTAAACAAATACCCAGTTTTCCCAGAGGATAGGAGGTGGGATAAGTGGGAGAAGAGATTCCCTTACAGGGGAATACTATAATGTAAAAACACGTGAGTATAAGAATTTTAAAAAGTGTAGAGACATACTTCTGGCAAAATATTTATGTCCCATTTTGGTCCTTAAACTCTTACTTTGGGGACAAACTTACATTTTTGAATGATGCACTCCCTCTCCTACACCACATCTAAAACCAGCACCAAATCAACTCGCAATATCCCCACACAAATTGAATCTTTCCCCTGGATATTGCAAAAGCTTCTGAGCTGACCACTTGCTTCTATCCTCATTTCTTAGAATCTATTCTCTACATAGTAGGCAAATTAACATGAGTGTGACAATGTCAATCCTCCAAATAAATTCAGGAGAAAGCCTGGAGTACGTTTGTCATTTAACCTACAAGTCTTCCTGCTACTGCCTCTGAGTTCTGACCGCCTCTCTTGCAGTTCTCCCTTCCCTTGCACCATCAGAGCAGCCAGTACTTACAGACCCTGAGCACCTGGACGTCCTCCATCCTTGGGTCTGTGCATTGGCTTTCTCCTGTGCTCAAGGACATCTTCCCTGGGCATCAACATGGTGTCCATTAAATCAGGGTGTTCAAATAGGACCTCTCCAGATAGAACTTCTCTGGTTATCCTCTCTAAAACCACATTCCTCCACCATTCTTCAGCCTTCTGGTCTGCTTTATTTTTCTTCTGGTACTTCCCTCCATTTGGCTTACCATGTTTGTCATTTGATTTTTGTTTATCTCCACTAGAATGGGATCTCCACAAAAAGAGCAGAGAACTTTCTGCTTTATTGACCATGATGTCACTGTACACAGTAGGTACACAAAGAAGAACATAGTTGTTGAAAAAATACTAAATGAATATCTGTGGAATTACATGTCTTAAAAATACTAAGTGCTATTATAATAAAAACATAAGCTTAAATTGTCACTTCAAGTCCATGAATTTACATAAAGTCTACAAATCTATAAAGTATATTTGAAAGTAAACATTATCTTCATATTGTTTCAAGTGTTATAAAATTCTTAAATCCTCTTCCCCCAAATCTATGACCTACACTGGTAAACCAGTACTAAAAAGTCGGACTGGTCTCTGAATTAAATGGGTTATGATTTTCCATTGAATAATTTATCTCCTTATTTTCTCCCCTTTCTTGACTACACTAATCCTTTGAATTCCTTTGGATTGCTTAAAATTGTTTGAAACATGGAATTAGGGGAAGAAAAAGAGTCCTTATTTACATAGACTATTGACACTTTGATCCGTTTAAGTGGAATCAAATGAAGCAACTGAATGTCTCCTATACTGTTAATTATGGTATAAATTGGACAATGTCCCTGCAGAGCAACTGGTCAGTGTACATGAGAATCTTTAAACGTATATTGTTTGATATGGAAATTCTGATTTAAAGTAAATAATGGGACAATCAAGGTAAAGATTGTAAGCATTTCCATCTTAAGATGTCATTTTATAATGGAAAATAAAAATATTACACATATCAAGAAGAGTACTGGCTCAATACATAATACAGCAAACATAAAATGATATAGAGGCATTGAATTTTTTGTGGTTATATAGAAAACGATCCTTTTTAAAATGTTAAGTGAAAAATACATAAAATTGAATGTAGATTATGATCCAGTGGTAAATCAAGTACATACTTTTAAAATAAAAGTACTTTTATTTTATTAAAACTATAGGCATCAAATGGTTAACACGATCTGTAGAACTCTGTATTTGTGGACATCAGGAAATTCAGGATCTCTAGTTTCCTGAGGACCATTAAACATTTGAGGGTAAGGAGGAATTTCATCTAGTCTGATCCAGACATAAAGTTTGAAATAGATCAAGGTTAACTTTGTTCTCTTCTCATCTACCTTTAAGTGACTTCCCTATCATCATGTTTTTCTTTTCTTCCCACGCTGTAGAATCAGTCTTTTCGAAGCATGAATTCCTTTCATACACATTTTCCTACAGTTGCTTTCTTATAGAGATACAGCCTCAGAATCAGAGTGGGGTTGTCTCATATTTTATTCATTCTAAACTGACTTTCCTAGGAAATGAAGAATTCTACAGAATGATTCCTTTAGGACATATTTTAGAGTAATTAAACTTGGACAGCTTAGTGAGAACTGTTTTGTTGTCTGGTTACTGGTAAAGAGAAAAGTTATGCTTTTCCAAGTAATAATTCTTATGTAAATAGCAATCACCACCCAGCAACAAGACATAATAACAATCTTGCATCTGTGTGCATATCACTTGCTTCTTAGGGATCCCCAAGGAGAAACATAAAGGAATAAACATGCACAAACTGATCTATTTTCATTCGCTAAAGAAATACTGTATGTGTTTCCTAACTAACCTGTTTCCAACAGAGAATGCCACAATACTGTGTTTAAATTACCTAAAGGTTCTAAACCATGTTGAAGTTTAGAACAATCTCTTCAGCAAGTGTTCTGGATCACTTATCCTCATTAGAGACCTCCCTGAAGGCCTATGGAGGTGTTGCTTAGAGGGAAAAATGCAATGAATGTCTGGAATCATTTTCTCTTTTTGAACCCAACTTTACAAAAGAAGATTAAAGGCTCACACACTGACATGGTTAGTATGAAAAATTTCTGTGGCTTATGAAATAGAAATGTAACATGCCAGTCATAAGTTTCCCATTTTTGTAATGTGAGAAAGCTTTTTAGTTACTAAAGTCTCTTTACATGTCCATTTTACATTTTTAAAATGGATATTCTCTTTTTTTTTTTTTTTTTTCATTTTTCTTTTATTATTCATATGTGCATACAAGGCTTGGTTTATTTCTCCCCCCTGCCCACACCCCCTCCCTTACCACCCACTCCACCCCCTCCCTTACCACCCACTCCACCCCCTCCCATTCCCCCCCTCAATACCCAGCAGAAACTATTTTGCCCTCATCTCTAATTTTGTTGTAGAGAGAGTATAAGCAATAATAGGAAGGAACAAGGGGTTTTGCTGGTTGAGATAAGGATAGCTATACAGGGCATTGACTCACATTGATTTCCTGTGCGTGGGTGTTACCTTCTAGGTTAATTCTTTTTAATCTAACCTTTTCTCTAGTTCCTGGTCCCCATTTCCTATTGGCCTCAGTTGCTTTAAGGTATCTGCTTTAGTTTCTCTGCATTAAGGGCAACAAATGCTAGCTAGTTTTTTAGGTGTCTTACCTATCCTCACCCCTCCCTTGTGTGCTCTCGCTTTTATCATGTGCTCATAGTCCAATCCCCTTGTTGTGTTTGCCCTTGATCTAATGTCCACATATGAGGGAGAACATACGATTTTTGGTCTTTTGAGCCAGGCTAACCTCACTCAGAATGATGTTCTCCAATTCCATAAAATGGATATTCTCAATAGTTTTATGAAGGAACATTTTAAAACAATGTGAATAGTCTTGAAGAGAAAAAACATTCTATTCATTAAAATGGCTTATTGAATTCAAAAATCTTTGAATATGGTCAATTCTGTCAACCTTGCATCGTTGGGTAATTAGGTAAATCATAAAATATGACACTAATATAAAATCAGTTTCCAAAATGAAAAAGATGTATTAGTTAAAATCCCAAGTAATTACAAATCCTCATTAACTCAGCCCAACTGAAGACGATAGGTTTAAAATGTTGCCTGGCTTCAAATCAATTCCTTGTTATTGAATACTTTGCAACCAGTAATTTATTATTGACTCAAAGAGACATTTCCCTTTATATCAACCATTTTTTCATTTCTATGACCAAAAAATAAGTCAGACATGATTAAAGGATACTGTAATCTAATAAACAGTACTGTCTTTACACTGATCTTTCATATCTTTCTTTTGTATTGATTATAGGAAATTCCGAATCATGGGGATGGTTAGCAGCTTACGATGGAAGTGAGAGAATTTGCAGCAATCCCCCAAAAGCCTACGTTCAGAAATATATTAAGCAAAGCAGGCTTAGTTACTTTTAAAGTACACGATGTACTCAAAGGTAAAACCATTTTAAAGATAGCTACCGTATTTATCTTAGATCACAACTTGGACATGCTACCTATTATCTTCCATTCTGACAAACCTCTCTTAATTAGGTATCATTATGTTCATTACATGGATGGGAAAGTAAAATATAACCTGAAGTTCAAGAACTTAGAGAAATATTCCCAGTTCATACTTTGTTTACAGTGGATTCTGTTGTACAGCCCAAACCAATACCTGAGTGAATCAGGTTCTCTTCTGTGGTCTACTGACACTTTATAAATTAATCCTTGAGTGGAAAGGCATTCCATCAACTGACCCATTCATTCCCTTCTTGTTGTGAATTATATTTACTTAAAGAATAATAGATTCTGTGTTGATGTGCTAAGTGTACGAACAACATAACAGTCTGTGTTTTGAAGCAGAATGCAGGTCTCAAAAACAATATCCTGAAAAACCACATTTCAGTAAAGGATTTTTCAGAAAGTTTAGACTTCCAGGCACTCTTAAATCCCTATCAACTCTAGAAACATAGTGACATCTATTATACCCAGCACAAAGGGTATAATAGATTTGCTGAGATTTCCCTAGTGTGAGATACTGGAAGCAATCCATGGCAAGTGGATTAACATTTGTTGAGCACACACTATGCAGTAGTCGTGTATGCAGATGGACTAGTTCATGCAATTTTCTCAGAGACACTAGTTGGGAATGGGTATTATCAGGCTAGCACACTTCATATATTTGTTGCTTTAGAGATTTTCTTTCTGAAGCAGAATCCTGTAAGATATGATAGTAGAGTCATAAGGAAGTAGAACTTGGAAAGAGCTTTTTTTTGTGTGGTTCTGGGGTTTGAATTCAGTGTCTTGCACTTTCTAGGCAGATGTTCTATGACTTGAGTCATGCCTCCATCCTTTTTGCTTTAGTTATCTTTCTAATAGGGACTGTTTTTGTTCAGACCAGCCTAAACCAGGATGTTCCTATTTTTGCTTCCCACTTGGCTGGGATAACAGCTTTTTATTAGTTTAGATAACTTTTTTGTCTGGGCTGGCCTGGAACTACAATCCTCCTAAATCTCTACCTACTGAGTAGTTAGGATTACAGGCATGAGCCACCACACCCAGCTAAAAAGCATTATTTATTTCCATCATTTTGTAGGACAGGAATGGAAATTCAGGGAAGTGATGCACTCAAGATAAGCACAAAGCAAACCTGTGCTCAAGCTAGATGACCACGTAAAAAAACCCATATCGTGGAACCTCATCCATAAATCATTTTGGGACAATGGTGCCCAGTGGTTTTAAAAGGTGCACAATGTCTAAAATCTACCTTCTCTTTCTTCAGAATTAAGACAGTAGATCCTTCTCTCAAAAGAAAGCAAGAATGTACGTACTCCATATCTGTTGGCTTCTTTGTTTTTCTAGAACACAAGCCCAGCCAAGTAGGTAGTGACTTTGATGGACACATTTGCTGGCTGGAAAGGAGTCGGGAAGCTAAGAATTTCCTCACCTGCCACCTGCATTGTACTTTTAAAGCAGGAAATCCAATTTGCACTATTATCCCAAAAGAGATGCTTGGAGCTTCTGTTGTTTCTTTAGCTCTGCTATATACCAGTGCTCTCTCTTTAAAGAAAGCCTATATCTTAGGTTTTACTATTTATCAACCATTCACACTTTGAAAAGAGTATGGAAGAGTCATAGAGGGGTGAGACTGATTAAAATCCAATACATGTATAGGTAAAACACCAAGGCATAACCCCACTGAACAGACACTTAAACAATGCAGGATGGGGATGTAAAATAGGTCATGTTAAGAGGAGGGTAACAGTGGGAAGGGAGGGTAGATGAAGAGGGTAAAGGAGGGTGAATATGGTTTATGTCCTTTTTACACATGTATAAATATGAAACACCGAAACCTGTCAGTCCTCTTAAGAAGGGGAGTGGAGGAAGAGGGAGACTAATGGAGGGGATGAACCAAACTGGGGTATAATACATGTATAAGTGGAAATGTCACAATGAACCCCCCTGTACATCTACCATATACCAATAATTATTTTTCACAAAAAAAGGTGGAACACCTACATATAGGTATACTTAGGCAAAGATAAGATTAGTCAAGAATTCTAGCCTGAGAATAAAAATGTAGCTATCATAGTCCCCTTACAGAGAAAAACTGAAGAGTAGTAGGTAATCATAATTCTACTTGGTTCTCAGAAGCTATTTTGCTCAAGCTTTCCAAAAAACAAGTAAGCAAGGAAACAAACTAGGTTTACTTCTCTCTTCTCAGCCAAGGTTCTTAATACTTTTTTTGTTGTTGTTGCTTAGATGAGTGCAGGAAGTGACATGTTTTGAAACAGAATTCTGTCCCTCAAACAGTTCTCTCTCAAGTTTCTGATTGGTCTTCTTTACTCAATTCAAATGAATATGTGTGCATATGCATATATGTGTATCTATTCCCTTGCATATAGACTAGTCCTTCAATACATGTTTTCTGCCAATGACTGAGAATAGTAGAGTATAAATGGGATCTTGCTTTTTAATTAGTCCAGTTGGTAGTGATAAAAATACTACTTGTAACAGCCACATAGGAAAAACATGGTAGTAATCAAGCCAATTTTGGTAATGAACAACCTGAATTTCTAGAATAGAATTCTTAGAATGCCAACAGGCTTTTCTGCAGATATTCCCTGAGTGTTCTTCCATACTCTAAGTCTACAGCAGTCTAAAAATGGCCATTGGAGAAGAGGCGGTCCTACACAGATGATTGGGGGTAGAAGCTGATCCTATAAATACTGTCCTGTCATGCATTGTAATATGAAGCACTCATAATTGATGGGTGCTGTCAGGGCTATCCATTAATGGTGGGTAGAGTGGGCTGGTCCTTGGAAAGTGGGACAAAAAGCATTAATATCTACCTCACAGAACCACTGCAATGACTAAAGCACAAAGCTTGGTGTCTGGTACACAGAAAAGGCTCTTCCTCTATTTGTTGGATTAATGGTGAAGATGACAACTGAACTAACTCTAGGGAAGAATGAGGGGATTGGCTAAGTGAGAAAAGCGGCATGGTGCTCTAAGTTGGTAAATTCTACACAGAAGGAAGGAACTGCTGAAAGGAGGCAATAAGAAAAGTCAATCCCAGACTTGAAGAACTTCTTGCACATTGCACTGAGCAGTTTAAACAAGGGGCAGTGGGAAGCCCCTGATGGCTTCTGATAATGTGAAGAACAAATTTTATAAAAGAGATAAAGTAAACATTATAAATGTGGCAGAATTATTTAAACATCAAACTATTTAAGATGAGTATTAATGAAATGATTTTAAAATTCTTCTTGGCATGAATCATCATGATGATATTTTAAAACTGACACTTTGAAATATGATCCAAACACAGATGGGTAACATTGGATTCATATCAGCCAATGTATATCTGTGCCAGGTCAATTACACCTTCAGGTACAGAATTAATGACTGTAGAATCCCAAAAGTTTCCCTTGAATTTACTCATAGAAATCATCTCAAGAAAAGAAAATGGACCTGAGTTTTGTGTCTCCAACTTCTGATGATGTGTCACAGATATCATAATGTTTATTTTTAATCTTGTGCAATAGAACACAATCTAGTAGTTTTGCTTTAAATTACTGAAAAAATACAACCTTGGATGCATAGCAACGATCAAACATTCTTACTGATGCCCATACATCAGTAGTAGACTAGGGTTGATACAGGAGTGCCAGCTCCAAACAGATCAAGAACATGCCTACCCAATGAGATGGAAGGGTAGGTGTGTGGCTTCAAGTGGCTCTACTTAAAAATTGGGGAATTATGTAAATGGTAAGTTTCACAAATCTAATCCTATTATACTCATGAGGTAATGACCCAATTCTAGATGTAGGCTAAGAGGTTAAAGTCAAATCTTCCAAATTTTACATATATAGAGCTTTTCAAATTGCACGGAACCAAAACCTGGGAAACTGGTACAGCTTATGTCTGTAAGAAATAAATTGACATATTTATAAATGATGTCACACATCCTAGAACTTCTAGGTACATTTGGCTATTTAAGTATTAGTTAATAAAATAAAAAATTCAGTTGTTCAGTCATAGTAAACACAGAGTAAGTGCTCAGCACTGGCGTCCGTACGGGACACCACAGACACAGAACATATCCATAGTAGCAGCGCTATCTGTTGAAAGCACGGGGGTGAGGACAAGATTTGACTTCAGTAATAAAGAACTGAGCAAAGTTGAATGAAGAATTAGTTTGCTACATTTTTCTCTAATGATTCACATGCAAGTAATTAAAAAGTTCTATGACAAAGATGGTTGATGAGTTGGAGATGAGTGTTTTTTTGATTTTGCTTCCTTGTTGATATAGATCTATTACCTAAGCATTGCTGTTCTCATTTTCCAGTCACTCTTTTCTCTTTAACCAAATAACTATATATTCACCTTAAAATTATGTCATAAGCATTGCTTTGTAGCTTTTACTTCTTCCTGTTCAGGTTTCATTGTGGCATTTGATCAATCTCAAAATGAGTTGAAGGATTCCAAGTGAAGGAAGGTGTGTCCTGCCAGCTTTTTATTCTCTCATGTTTTTAATTCCCCTAGCCATGAGGAATAAATGTTATTGATAAGTTTCATAAAGCAATACAAAGAAGTTATTTGTGGCAAATATTCTATTACATCTCTAAGGAGGTATCAGAAAATCACAGCTTTTTAATTGGGGGGTCCGTACCGGGGGTTGAACTCAGGGCATCGTACTTTGTAGGCAGGTAGGAGCTCTGCCACTTGGGCAATGTCCCCAGCCCTTTTGAAAAGTTATTTTTCAGGTAGGGTCTTGTGTTTTCTTGCATGGGGCCAGTCTCAGACCACGAGCCTCTCACCTACAGTCTCCTGTGATGACAGGTGTGTGACAACACACCCAGGTTACTGATTGAGGTGAGGTCTCACCAACCTTTTGCCTGGGCAATCACAGCTACTAGGGAGGTGGAGATCACTACTCCACCTCCCTAGTAGCTGTGATTATAGGCATAAGCCACCATGGCTGGCCCAGAAAATTACAGTTTTAATAATGTTCTAATTTAGAATAAACTACGACAATGCAGGGAAGTGTGTGGCACTTGTGATAACTGGTGATATGTTATCAATTTCTCTATTAGTGTTCATATCATTGCATTTATGAATGAGGTTTCAAAAATTAACAAACTCTAAATCTTGGTATCTAAACACCACAGAGGGCTTTTCCTTCCTTACTCCTTAGTCATTGAAGGTCAGCTGAGTGATGTGTTCCTTATTGTGCTCACAGTTGCGACCCAGGCTGTTGTGGGAGCCCCTGTCAATATTGGTGGCTTTGGGATGAGAAATACAGTGAAGTAATCTGACAATTAAAGCACAGAAGTGAGACAGGCATCTTCCACACACCCTTCATTGCTGAAGCAAGTTCCACATCACTCCTGATTTCACATCAGCAGGGGTTGGAGTTCCTCCAGGTGTTGAGGACAGAGGCACAGTGTTTACGTGTCCTTCTAATCCTCTACACGGAGATATCTTTATACAGCTTTTGGAAAATGTAAAAGCGATAAGTTAAGAAACTACTTACTTTACCAGACACAGAATGACAAAAACTCACGACTCCACTTACAAGAATTATTTAAAACAATCAAGTTTATAAAAATCAAAGAGCGGAAAGGTGGTTACTCGGGGGTATCACTAGGGGGAAATGTGGAGTCACTAATGGATAGGCATAAGTTACGTAAGATGAATAGATCTAGAGATAGGTCCTATGGGTCCTATTGGTGGTGGGTACCTACCACCACCAATAATAAATTATTCACTTATGTTTTGTAAGAAGATAAATTGCCTATTAACTATTCTTAATACAATACAGTCACTCTTTTCTCTTTAACCATATAATTATATATTCAGCTTAAAATTATTGCATAAGCATTGCTTTGTAGCCTTTACTTCTTCCTCTTCAGACTTCATTGTGGCATTTGATCAATCCAGTGATTGGTGGGCCGGGCATGCTCAATGTGCACAATGCTGAATGCTGATATGATGGAGTTCTGGATGTGGTCAAGGTCTAATCACTTTCACAAGAAACACCCCAGGCTGCAGTGACATCAGCCCCACATCTCACTGTGACCATGGTTTCCCTGACTCGGGGCTTCTATCAGTCTCTGAGTCTGATGATTCAGTTAGCATCACTAGACAGTTAATTGAATACAAAGCCTTCAAGGTACTATTTACAAACAAATATCAGTCATATTTCTTCCACTGTAGAAAATTACAGTCTCTAACATAGATTTCAAATTAGATTAACAGTGGTCTTTTATGGTTATATGGTTTATAAATTGGTCTTTTCCTTCTCTGACACATTTTATAGTATCTAATGAGAAAATTCATATCTAAGCTTATGTTCTCATTATGAACTTGAATATAGGTTGTCTTTAGGAAATTCAGAACATAGTTTAAGCATGTATCAAGAAAAATAATCGTATATTATTGGAAATATTGGAAAATATCAATTTGGCTAGAACTTCTAATAAGTACATGTAAAGCACTACACTTTTTTTATGGTACCGGGGTTTGAACTTAGGGTCTACACCTTGAGCCACTCCACTAGCCCTTTGTTTGTGATTTTATTTTCTTTTTTAAGATAGGGTCTTGTGAACTATTTGCCTGGGCTGGCTTTCAACCATGATTCTCCTGATCTCTGCCTCCTGAGTAGCTAGAATTATAAGCTTGAGCCACTGGCACCTAATGCTATTTTGTAAACAGATCACTCTCGTACGATTTTCCTCAATATTTAAAATGAAGCATGATTTCTTAGATTTCTAGGATGTAGAGAGAAAATTCTATTCAGCTTATGATCTATCTTTCTACTTAGATGGCTAGAATGTGGGTATTAGTGAGCTGACAGCAAACTGAAAAGACATCAAAGACAAATTCTTCAGATCTCATCGGAAGATGAAGAAAGCAGATACTCCTATTTTTCCACATACCTTGCTCTGTCAAATTGTACCCTTACCTCTTTTTGTTTTTTATTGCTCATCCAAGTGGTAACACCTATTTGAAGTAAAAGTTGAAATGCGGACCATCATTTTCTTTTTTTTTTTTTCATACAATGCTTGGGTCATTTCTCCCCCCTGCCCCCACCCCCTCTCTTACCACCCACTCCGCCCTCTCCCTCTTCCCCTCAATACCCGGCAGAAACTATTTTGCCCTTATCTCTAATTTTGTTGTAGAGAGAGTATAAGCAATAATAGGAAGGAACAAGGGTTTTTGCTAGTTGAGATAAGGATAGCTATACAGGGAGTTGACTCACATTGATTTCCTGTGCGTGTGTGTTACCTTCTAGGTTAATTCTTCTTGATCTAACCTTTTCTGTAGTTCCTGGTCCCCTTCTCCTATTGGCCTTTCTCTTTTTTATTACAAAAGAAACATTTAACCTAGGTTAGTTAGCATTTTTGTTTTGTTAAGAAAAAAAGTTAGGAAGGAACAGGGCCAGAGTTTTATAAGTAAGCAGAAGAGATAGTTATTTGAGGAGACCACTGGAGTGCATTTCTTGGGAATGCTGGAAATAGTATCATCTAGAGAGTTATTAATTTTTTTCTGGAATTTTTTGTTCTGTATTGGGGATTGAACCCAAGGCCTCGTGATTACTAACTAGGCAGGAGCTCTGCCACATGCTCTGCACCTGCAGCCCTGTTTGTGGGTCTTTAAAAGGTAGACCATTTTAACATTATTCATGGTAATTTTATTGTGTGCTTTTCTTTTTTTAATGATGGGAGAGCATGGCACCATGTCATTATTGTATGATGGCAATGAGAATTTGGTCAAGGGAATATAACTACAGAGAGGAAAGTAGTGTTTATTTTCCTACTGCTTCTGCACTTTTTCTGGAGCCAGGTCTGAGTGTTATGATTTTGTAAAATAACTAGACAGAAATATTCTAATCCTCCCCATAGCAATGTGTCATATACTACAAATTACTGAACTTTAATATGAGGGGGACATAATGGTAAGAAAATGTCCATTGACAGACATTTTATAGACTAATTGTGAGGTAGGCCAATTTGCATATTTGGAAATTGAAAAGATAATAAAATAGTAATAAGTGCTACAAAAGAATACAAGATGTTATCAGAATATATCATAGAGGAGTCACAAGAGCTTATATGTGAGTATACAACAGGAACTCGAGAAAAAGGAATGTCTCAAATTTTAATTTCTGTCCCCATACCCCTTGCTTCTTCAAGGATCTTGGCAGAGCTAAGGGAAGGACTGTTCACTCGTTCATGTGACAACTTCTTACTGAAGCATTATGCTAGAATTGTGTGCTCACTTTGCATTCTGTGCTCCTGCCATCTCTCTTGCTGCCACACATCTGACTCATTGCTTGCATCTGCTTTCTACTCAATCCTGTCTCACTTTTAACCATCCCACAGTGTCAGTCCAGTGGTGGTGTCAGACAGTTTATATGATTGTAACTTGTGTTATTTTGCTGTACAGCACTAATTCCATCAAGATTGTTTGTTAGACAATGCTAGAAATTCCTTAATATCTGTTCTCAATAAGATCAAGTACAGCCCTTCACCACTGTTAAGAGATCCCTGACATAAGTTCTTGTTCTCCTTCTATAGTCTTTTTAATCTTTTTACTTCTTTATTTCGAGACAGATCTTTTATCCTAATTAAGACTATCTTAGGCCTTTTCTTTAAGAAAAAATCTCCTCCCTATTCTCCATTAAGGTAAATCCTATGCATCTTTCCAGATTTCACTTAAAATAAAATTTGATTCATATAAAACATGCTGTTTGAATATTTTAATATTACATATACATTGCTGCTCAGTAGGTATATGTATAGACAGACATTAGAATATGTAAAGCATATATGTATACATGTATACATATATCTCACTGGGTTATTAGATCACTGAAAATGAAGATTTTTCTTTTACTTTCATCAACTATGGTTTGATACATAAGTTTTTCAAGATGATTTGTTCACAGATGTATTTGAAGTAATGCAGAGGAAGTACAGCACACGTGATCAAACTATATAATGAGGGTGGCACACTTTAGTCCATCTCAATCCATCTACGTAACACAGTGTTTCTGTTGGTTTCATTCAGTCTTAATTCATTTCTTAAAATTGGTAGTCAGTATGGTTTTCAGAAAGCTATTAAATTCTTTTGTACTCTAACCTAATTTTAGGAACCACTGAGAGGTTTAGATAAAAATCATAAAACTCTAGCCTCCACATCTGGAAACAAACCTTCAATTCCATAATCCTGTACAGCTGGGATTTGTTGGAATTGTCACAAAAATTAGAATGTTTTAATATTGTTTATACCATGAATTTTTTTCAGCAAGTCTATTGACCTCATGCTAAGACAGAAATTATTTTTAATAAATATGAATTTATCTACCAGTTGTCAGAAACTTTTATATTTTACACCAGGGGCTGTTATTTTCCTCAAAATCTGCAGGATACCTAGCATGAAGAAAATTAAACCCTAATTTACTAACAAGTGTGTAAATGAGGCAGGAGTGAGAGAAAAGTGGTCATGGGGAACTTTTATTAGTCTAAGTTTATTATTAGTGTACTTTGTTAATGTCTAAGTTGTGTTCAGAAAATAGTAACTCTAAATATATTTTCTGAACCTACTAAATTTGGATGAATTTTTTTATAACTTTTAGACTTGTGTATAGATGGGTATAACATAGCTAACATCTTCCAAATGCCAGAAACTTAAATAGCATCAATAGGTGACTGTCCTTTGGAGGTGATTCAAGAACTTCTTTGAAGGTAAGATGTTGTATAGAATATTTCATCAACAGTAGGATATTGCTCTTACATTGTTTGGATGTAGACACCAGTTTATACAAATCCTCTATCACTGTATGATGTTTTTCTTAGAGAGAGAGAGAGAGAGGGAGAGAGAGAGAGAAAAGAAAGAAGGAAATGTGCCATTATTGTATCCTTTCTTTATTCCCAGGTGCAGCTTAAGGTGATGTCAAAGGCAAATACCTATGGTCTGCCATCTGGATAGTCTTCCCATCTTCCCAAAAAATTCATTTTGTTCTTCTATTTCAAGGCAGGGACTGGCCCTATTCTTCCTGTTTTTGTGATGAGTTAACCCATACCATGTACAAATTAAGTGGCAAGCTCACTTTATAAAGGGTCCTAGTATATATATTCTATATGATATAGACTCTTAAATTGCAATATTAGAGTTTTCTTCAAGTCATAATTTTTCTCACCTCCCTCATCCCTCCAAAGTCTCCCTTCACTCCATTGCAAAATGCACAAATCCAAGAAAATGGGATCTTTGGTAAGGCTTTAGAAAGAAAACAAATTTTGTATTACACACTCTAGTTTTCTGATTAACAAATCCCTCTCCTTCTTATACTCCTGGCTAGATGAAATATTCTGGTCTAAATGGTTACATGCATTATATACCATGCTATTATTGTGGTTTGATGGAAAGATGGCAGTAGTGAAACTTGCCAGAGACCCAAGTCCCTGAATACCCTTGGAGGAGAGCCAGCTTGTCATCAGCAACACTGGTTTGATGTTTACATGACCTGAAATCATGTTCATTACTTGTAAGCCTAGTGATGTGGAGACTAACCTCTTAGGGTTGCATTGAAAATTATACTTTGTGGATAACTGAGTAACGTATTTCCACTATAAAGTATGGGCAATGTTGGGAGAGATGACTTTGTTTGACTGAGGGATGTCTCCCTAGAAGAATTTGCATGTCTTGACCATTTGCCTTTATGGATAAGGACTTGCCTTTGCATGCATCCTTGGGCACTTCCTAGAAATAAAGACTTGGCTATGGGGACTTTTTCTTGAGGTGGAACCATAACTCTATGTAGAGAGGGGAGCTGAGGAGAGGTCTGAGAGGGTGGGATTTGGGTGGTGCATGCATTGGAGAGAAGGGAAAGAATCAGGAAGGCGGCCAAGTAGAGAGTAAGCTTCTGGAGCAGTCATCAGGTGCAGACTCAGAACAACAGGGGATCCAGTAGGAAAGTGCTAGTCTGTGGTCACGTGATGCTAATGAACATGATTTCAGGTCAGGTAAATGTCAAACCAGCGTTCTGATGACAAGCTGGCCACATGAGTTCCTTCTTTTTAGTAATGGTTTGGTTTGTATCTATAAACTCTTCAAACTGGCATTATCTGAGAGGATGCTTAAGCCAATGCTATAACAGGTACTTAGAAACTGCTTTGACTTAAAAACACTGACTCCTCACTTGGGCTTGCACATGTTTAAAGTTTAGCTAAAAGCAGGAGAAAAGCTTGGCATCCCTGACTCCATTTTGTATGCCATTCGGTGGAGCCATTTTCTCTACAGTTACCTTGCAGCTACTTGTAATCCAGAAAGGACAGGACTGATGGATGACATCTTTTGACGGGAGACAATGATGCCTCTCTTATCATGACCAGGTGCCACCTGACCATCTTGAGAAGATAATCAACCAGACCACACCTGGGACAGGAGCTGTTTAATAATTATGCGTAACACACCCCTGAGCACCTGTTCTTCTCTGTTTAAACCTAAAACCCATGTCTATGTCTATATCCTGAAGATGGGTTTAGGGGCTCACTTTACCCCTTCCCATGGTGTGCCCATGCTGCTTTAAAAAATCTCCTTCCTCTGCCTTTCACCACTACTTGTCTCTATATTTGGTCTATTGGGGCATGCTGGAATCTCCCAAGTTGGGCCTCTGGCCTAGAACTTCCAGTTACAATGAGACTTTTGAGCTGTGTTCTTGCTATGGAGATATGAAAGTTGTTCCAAAAGACAGACATCCAGATGCATTCTTTGATTTACTGAAAATATCACACAGGTCATAATTTGCTTCTTCCTTGCAAGGGAAGTACTGTGTCTCTAGCCACACTGGTGTAATTTATTTCTCTGCTTAAAATCTCAGCTTATGCCTCTCCCTTGGAAACACCTGTCAAAATCGAGACTTCTGCTGCCCGGAATCTTCATGACAGAGATTTGATAGAAATAGCCAAAATTTGAAGCCAAGTAACTCTGGGGTCATTGTCTTCCCACCCTTCCGCCAGCAGCAGAAAATCCTGGGCGAGATTATACAACTCTGGCTAAAATAACCCCTTGGAAAAAGTTATCCCTGCATGTTAGTTGCCTCACTTGCAAAAGAAGCTTTCTGAAGCCTGCTTTTCTAGTTGTAGTGAGAATGATCATGCATAAGTCACTGCAAGATACACTTTCCCGCCTTTACACAGAGTTACTGTAGGCATGCACTCTTCTCTACTCCTCATTGTGAGGTAGCATCTTTCTTGCTAGCTCATATCAAATGCAAACTGAACATTCTAGTGTACAGATATGGTGACGAACATTTCCATAGGACAACAGGGTAGAGAAACACATGACCTGTTTGTAGAGGATGCTATGGGGCTCTTGATTAGAAAGAGTACTACCAGCAGATTCAGGCACAAAATTGGTAGGGAGGTAAAAATGCAGTAACAATGGGGGCGCTACCTAGATGTGTATTGTCACTTGCTTGTTCTCCTCAAAGGAAAACACCTGAGAGTCAATCTATTTATGTGTTGATGTATATAATCTATTTAAAGTCAATGTTTCTTTCACCTATGAATTTTCCTTCCATGAAGTCAGGAGTGATTCTGCATCTAGTACAATACTTGGATCCTAATATCAGAAGATATTTTACATGGCTATTGTAATTGATAATGGTGGTCCCACACTCAACTAAACTAATATGCTTGAAAACCACTCACTTTATTTTATTTTGTTTTTTTAATTGTTTTATTATTCATATGTGCATACAAGGCTTGGGTCATTTCTCCCTCCTGCCCCCACCCCCTCCCTTACCACCCACTCCACCCCCTCCCTCTCCCCCCCACCCCCTCAATACCCAGCAGAAACTATTTTGCCCTTATCTCTAATTTTGTTGAAGAGAGAGTATAAGCAATAATAGGAAGGAACAAGGGGTTTTGCTGGTTGAGATAAGGATAGCTATACAGGGCATTGACTCACATTGATTTCCTGTGCGTGGGTGTTACCTTCTAGGTTAATTCTTTTTCATCTAACCTTTTCTCTAGTTCCTGGTCCCCTTTTCCTACTGGCCTCAGTTGCTTTTAAGGTATCTGCTTTAGTTTCTCTGCGTTGAGGGCAACAAATGCTAGCTAATTTTTTAGGTGTCTTACCTATCCTCACCCCTCCCTTGTGTGCTCTCGCTTTTATCATGTGCTCAAAGTCCAATCCCCTTGTTCTGTTTGCCCTTGATCTAATGTCCACATATGAGGGAGAACATACGATTTTTGGTCTTTTGGGCCAGGTTAACCTCACTCAGAATGATGTTCTCCAATTCCATCCATTTATCAGCGAATGATAACATTTTGTTTTTCTTCATGGCTGCATAAAATTCCATTGTGTATAGATACCACATTTTCTTAATGCATTCGTCAGTGGTGGGGCATCTTGGCTGTTTCCATAACTTGGCTAGAAAACCACTCACTTTAAATTTACCTTGTCTTCTCAGAGTTATTTTTTAAAATATGTGAGAAGCACACAGTTTGACAATTTTCCATTCTATTAACAAAATAGTATAAATTTTGTGACTCAATAAAGTTTTTTTTTACAGATTCAATGTACTTCATCATTTCAATCTTTATATCTATCTGCTCTAAGTCAAAGATCTCTGTGACTTCTTGCAAATACATTGGAAAACATAATCACTTGGCTACAGAGACTTCAGGGTGTAAGTCAAGCGCTGCCCATGTTATGAAATTCGAGGTAGTAGAAACCTCCCCCAAAACTGAACAGGTGGTGCAATTATAGCTCCCATTTCCCTTGTAACTCCGCAGGTCCTCTAGATAAAGTATAAGTAATTAACATAGCCTCTCATCTTCAGCTCCACATTGAAGGATTACAGGATTATGGCAACTCCTTTTAAAAGTGAGTGAGTTCACAGATGAAGCATGTAGCACCAGCTGTGAAACCAGGTTATTAAAAATGAGATTTCTAAGTAAAAGGAAACAGCTACATCAAACCTCACCTCATCGAGGCAAGGTTAGAGATCTGTAAACACTTGGGATACTTTTCCTCTGTTTTTAACAAGAAAATGTAAGAAGTGTTCAACTTCCCATTATAAGGTTGTCAGAGACAAATTAGTACACGATGAGCTCCAAGCCATGGATTGTTCAGAATTTACCCATGTGTGAAATCAGAATTAGGCAAAATGCTGGAATCAAGAGGAATGCGGTAAAAACAGATTTGCAAACACTGAAGTGTCAATAAAAATATTTACAGTTTTTAGCAGAGTTCTCTTAAGTTTCAGTTAATGTCTACAGGGAATCAGGAATGTACACATGATAATTACTCTTCTTAATTTTTAGCATTTACTGTCATTTTAAAATTACTTTACTTTGCAAGTATAACATGGGTTAAATATTGTCCAGCATATTTGCAGAATGAGTTGAAGAGACTGATGCAGTGACTTCATCTTCCGATTCTTTTAATGAGACATTAGAGTTGGAATTCCAAGTGTATTATTGTAGAGATGAGAGAAATCACATCTAGAAATGTGAAATAAATGAATTGTCAAGGAATCTGTAGCAGAATTCTTGTATCAGGAGAGAGTAAGATGACTTTTAAAAAGATTTGATTATTCTATGTCTTGTACAAGTCAGACAACTAGTCAGAGATAGAGTTCATATCTCTTATTAATCATATTAAAGTTTAATGTGCATGTCTAGATTGCGGGAAATGTAGAAGAAGTTCAATTGATTACCAGTGATTAATAACACTAACTGAAAATCTTTCTTTCCTGGGCCATGTGTCTTATAACCCAGGAAAAATAAGATGATATACAATTAAAAAAACATAACATTTTAGTAAGATTTTCTTATAAATATTTCCTATCAATCAGATTCTTGATAAATCCTAAATTATTCTTTCTTTAGTTTATTGACCTGTTTACTACATTTGACACTGCTTTATATCTTTGCTTTGGAAAATTACATTTTTCAGACTTTACCTCACTTACTCTACAGGCTCTACTTCTTTCTGCTTTTTTTGGTTTTCATCTTCCAATCTTCCATCCTTCTCTAAAATGTGGGCGTTTCCTTAAACCTGTTTTGCGCATGCCAGCCCCCTTTCTTTTTTTGAGATAGAGTGTGACTGACTATGTAGCCTTGCACAAATGATCCTCTTGCCTTCTTGGCCTCCTGTTTTGCACTTATTTGTGTAAACAAACATCTTATGTTTGAGTCAGTGGCAGTTAAGTCTCAGGTATCACCAGAGCTCCTGTTTAGATTCCCTAGAGGGAGTCCATCTATTTCTAGAAAGTTTCTTTCTCCCAATCAACTCATCTTATTCCAAACCAAAACAGTAACTGTCCTGTTTTTCTCTCTCTCTCTGTAAATACTAGAATCCATCCATTTAACTCATTCACTTTTTTCTTTATTATCATTATTATGACTTTTATTTAGTTAGCAGTTAGGGAGTAGTAGACATTGTAATCAGCCCTCATTAGGGAAAAACAAGAATGTGATAGAGTTATGACCCTTTTAGGAGCGTGGAGAAGGTGAGGGTAATTTGAATCATGAAGGTCACAGGGACCTCTCAGGAGTTTAGGGTAAGGATTCTGCTTGCAGAGGTAGTCACAAGAACAAGTCAATGGGAACCAAGTTGAATGAACATAAGAAATTCTGTGTCCTGGGAGCATCAAAGATGTATGACTGGCGAGAACCAAGGCTGGAAAAATGGGCTGTTCCTCTCTTTAGAAATATACATTCTCTATTCTCATCTTTTTGGACACTTCCTTTCCTTCCCTTTCTCACTGCCAGAATATTATGCCTGTTTTGTGAGAATGTTTTTGCCATCGAACTTTTCCAAAAACTTTTCATAAAACTACTTTTGCATGTTCCTGTTCTACTCATATATACAACAATAAGACAAGTTTACATGTCTCTGCTTCTTCTGAGTCATCAGTACCCCCCGTTCTTCACATACATCTTTCATGATATCTTTTTGATGACTTGTCAACATCCTCTCAGTGTTGAGATAAGCAAAGTGAAGGTTCCATCCTGCTTATGGCTGAGACCGGTCTACTCCAAGAAAACATCTAACTTTAACTTGCAAATTAAGGTAGAGTGAACTGGAAAGATTTAGCAAGGCAATGACTGGACGTTTCCTATTCTTACCAGCCAAGTCTTGTAATTATACATGCTTGCCAAGCTCTGGGAAAGACAGGCCATTCTGAATATGGAAAAGCTGTTACACAATTAACACAAGCCAAGTTAACACAAGTTTTCTCTTTATATAGCATTCTCTTCTGAAACTGCATTTTAAAATTAAACTTATTCTAATTGATACATAAAAACAAAAACTTTTCATATTAATGGGGTGAAATGTGATGTTTTGATACATATAAAAATTTTACAAAGTTCAAATCAGATTAAACAAATCCATCTCCTTACACAGTAATTACTTTTTGAAATGTACATTGTCTTATTATTGTTGATAGTCACCCTGCTAATAAACAATGTGTCTATATATGCTAGCCTCAAATTTTACAGAATAATAGAGGAAAAGACAATTGAATATTCTATGATAATATAAAAGAATAGGTACAAGTGTGAAGATCCCTGATTGAAAAGGGAGAGTTTTGGTCAGCGAACGTTTTTGAGAGGGATGAGGCTTTAGAAGAGTCCTACAGAGCAATGTGATGAAAACAACATGGTACTCATACAAAAATAGACAGAAAGACTAATGGAACAGAATAGAAGACCCAGAAACAAATCCTTATACCTACAGCCATTTGATTTTTGCCAAAGAAGAACAAAACATACATTGCAGAGTAAATAACCCCTTCAACAAATGGTGATGAACAAACAGGATATCCACATGTAGAAGACTGAAACTAGAACCCATTCTCTTACCCTGTACCAGTATCAATTCAAAGTGGACCAAAGATCTTGGTGTAAGTCCTAAAACTATGAAACTACATAGGAAAGAACGGGGAAAACAATGGAACATATAGGCATAGACAATAACTTAATGAATAGAACTTCAAAAGCTCAGCAATTAAGAGAAAGGAACTGTATCAAATGAAAAAGTTTCTACATAGTAAAGGAGACAGTCACCAGACTGAGGCGACAGCCTACAGAATGGGAGAAAATCTTTGCCAGCTAGCCATCTGATGAGGGATAATAAACAGAATTTACAAGGAGCTCAAAAACCTAACTCAACAAAGAAAAAATCAACTCAATGAATAAATGGACACATGAACTGATTATGTAATTTTCAAAACAAGAAATACACATTGCCAATAAATACATGAAGATGCTCAACATCCTTTGTTATAAAGGAAATGCAAATCAAAACATCATTGAGATTTAACCTCACTACAGTCATAATTGCTATCATTAAGAACACAAACAACAACAAATGTTGGTGATGATACAGGGAAAAAGGGATGTTGGTGGGAATATAAATTAGTGCAACTGCTGAAAGCAGTATAGCAATTTCTCGAAAAACTAAAAACAGAACGACCATATTGGAGAATAATATTAAAATACATTGCATCTGTATGTAAGAATGGGATAAAGAAACACTGGGATGGGATGTGGCAGAATGGCTCAAGCAGTAGAGTGCCTGCCTGGTAAGCGTGAGGGTCCTGAGTTCAAACCCCAATACAGCAAGAAAAGAAACAAAACAAAACAAAACATTGAAAGCTACCAAATAATAGGTGCAGGAGTATCAAAATAGAAAAAGTAATAAAAGGAGGTTAATGTGAATAAAGTATAGTACAGACATGTGTGAAATACCACAGCAAAACCCCTTTGAACGATTAATATACACTTAAAAACTAGAAGGACAGGAAGGTATAACGGGTTGTGTTCAGGGGTGGGGAGTATTAGGAGGGGAGGAGGGGCACAGAGGGTACACTTTGTATACTTGTATGAAAGTAGAAGAATGAAACCTGTTGAAATTGTTTTAAGAACATGGGGGAGAAGGATGAGGGAGGACAGAGAATAATGATAGAGGGGGTGAATTCTAAACCTTGGTACATTACAAGTATATAAGTAAATGTCACCATGGAGCCCTGCTATACAACTAATGTATGCTAATAGAAATGTAAGAAAAAATAAATTGCTAAGAAAAACAGGAGAGTCCTCAGGGAAGAGTGGGAGTGTGCACACACCTGGGAAAACCATAAGAAATACACTGAGCAAGTATTCTGTGCTCATTATTTGTGTGGACTCTGTGGGGACTTTAAGCCAGAACACATATTGCAAAGCACATAGAGAGTCACGGAAACATGGGGCCTCCAACAAAAGCATGTCAGGTCCTCATGAGGAGTTTATATTGTACTGGGTTCGAGGCAATATTGTTGAAACTACTTTCTGAGCTTTGGAGCTCACTGCCAATTAAAAAATGCAAATTGAAAGAGAGAATTGCCTTGCTTGAGGCAGAAGGTAGACTGGGAGAAAGGATAAAAACTTTGTCTTAATATGCATAACTAGAGCTAAAATAAAAAGTGAGACCATTTTAGTAAAGGCAGAGAGAAAAATACTCTCATTGCAGTAGACCCCAAGAAAATAGTTTGTTCATTCATGTATTCAACAAAAATAATAGCAAAACGAGTTACTGTGTAACTACTGGATGAGGAACTCTACATTAAGTAAAGGAAATGAAAGGTGGAAAACACAGCCCGGTGCTGTAAACTCGGCAGAGGCTATGTGGGAAGCACTGTGATCAGCACCCGGGGTGAGGGTCCAGGTCCAGGGGGCATGCAGGGAATGGTGATTAAGTCTTCAGTTGGGAAGACTTCACAGAGAAGGTAATGGTGAAGTGTAAATTGGACGATTTTAATAGAAAAAGAGCAAACACCAGTCTAGGCAAAGAGAGAGACAGAGAGAGGGAGCACACACCATAAAGAATAAATATTCTACACAGAATGCTTGAGGCCTGGTATTGTAGATTTATGCAGACCATGTAGAACCCAGGAGGAAGGTCAGCACATATGGATGTGATGGACATGGAAAATGTAGGTACTAGAGTAGGCTGATCCTTAGTCACAGACACTAAACGTCAAAGCCAGTTCAGTTAACTAAAAAGCAGACTGGACTAGGGCTCAGAAAACTTCTATCCTTTTCTGGGATGTCCAACCATCTTAGTTTGCCTGGAATGTGGATTTTTCAGCACTAAATTTCCCATAATCTTAGGCACATTAGGATGGTTGATCACTCAAACTCTGTCACTCACTTTTCAAATGAACCTGGATGGCCACTTGATCTCTCTTGGCCTCTTTTTTTTTTTTTTGGTTGATTGTTTTAACTATAGTCAAGGTACTTAAAATGAGTGTCTAAAAAAGAATCCTCCCAGTTTTGTGAGAAATTCTTTATAAAGCTGGTTGCAAATACTTTCCTCTCCACGTCCATTCTCTTTTGCAACTGCAGTTCTTCCCACTTATTATCCATTCTCCACTTTGTTTTGACCAACTGATGCTGCAAAAAGGGTGTAGAGTCAGTTGTGAGGTAAGGCTTCAAGAAACGTTGTAAGATTTCCACCCATTGTCCTGGATCCCTGCCTACCACCAGGTGAACAAGTCTGGCTGATCTGCTAGAAAATGACAGAACATGTGGGCCAGAGTCAGGTCAGCCTACTTGGGCTGGACAGATGTGACACATGTGACAAGAAGTGTGAAAGAAACCAAAGGAGGTCAGGGAAACTTCAGACTCAGCCCACAGCTGAATGCAGACATATATAAGGGGGCACAGTGGAATAACCACCCTGTTGACCAAAAGAACTTCTGAGTAGTAATAAAGAGTAGTAATAAATATGAGCCACTGAGTTTTGGGGTAATTTGTTACCCCAACAGATGGGTCCCAAAGAAAGATTCCTAATTCATGGTAAAGGAAATGGCAAGGTATAATCTAGAGCAAAACAAATGATATTCCAGTGAGCAGAGGAGAGGGGTTACAACCCACATTTCTTACTTAAAGTTGTAAATCTAGCTGGGTAACAATAATGTACTGTGAGTTTACAAAAGCTACAAGGATTTTGAATGTTTTCTCACGACAATGTGGTAAACAAGGAGGTGTTTAACCTGATTTAAACATTATACAATGTATATACATGTATTAAAATATCACGATACTGTGTTGATATGTACAAGTTTGATGTTTTTATGTACACATGTTAAAAAATAAAATTGGGGCTGGGGATGTTTCTTAATGGTAGTGTGCTCACTTAGCATGTGTGAAGCATTGATCTCAATTCCCAGAACAAGAAAAAAGTTGAACAAAATAAACTTAAATAAAAAAAGATGCAAGCCCTGAATCCACCAGATTTAATCGCTAGTATTTTACTGTTTCTGTTATCTGGTGCAATGATCTCATGATGCTGTGTCTCAGTGTCTTTGATCATAAAATTGGATAATAAAAATAATTACCTCAAAAGATGTTTCATACATTAATTTTTCATTGTGTTTATGACATAAAAGCTAAATAAATATAAATAATCCACAGGAGCAGCTATATGCAATAATATAATTTCTATCACATGAGTGGAAACTTAATGTTTCAATCATGAAATCAGTAAATCTAAAACACAAACGGAGAAAGAAACCTAACCCAACTCACAAACCTGCTGGGAATACAGGAATCACACTCAGAAGAAGGCTCCTTTATTATTGAACACTTCTTATCTTTCATGTGTTGTGATGTGCTACAAGTCAGAAGGAATGATAGATATTTATTCCTTTATAATTTAAGTAATCACTTCTCCCTATGTCATCTCAATGCAACAAAAGATGAATGAATATTGCATTCACTTTATAGTCTGATGACACAAATCTCTTTGCTTATAAATAGCTGTAATTTAAGCTGAGGTGTCCCAGGATAATTGGGAGTCAAACTTTAAAATCCTGCAGTACTAATGCAAAGAAAGCAGAAAGAGACATACTTAGTCCATTCATACGGGATGACATTTAATTCTCAGAGCTAACCTATCCATTCATTCATCTTCTTATAGAATCTTGGTAATTGTGACAACAGAACAAATGGAGGGCTTTAACAAATCACTTCCCAATTAAGTTTCTTTTACAATGCCCATCTCTGTCCTTTGATATCCACTCACAATTTCAACTGACCTGCCATTGAAGGAAAATACATGACAGCAACTCAGGATATAACTTTGTCGCCAGTATAGAATGTGTATATATCTCATTACATGAAAAATGAATAACCGTTTTTAATAACATCTGTGACAATTCCTGAATCTCAGTCCCTAAAAATTTAAGTAGCACACATTTATTATTTCTAGAGAATCTGTTATCTCAAGGTTTCTAAATGATTCCCAAATGAAGGTGAAATCCAGACATCGCCTTTCATTCCTACACTCTTCTCTTCCTTTTGATTTCGGTGGAGCTGAAATGTGATTCATCTCATCACATTATTCATTTGCCTGTCATTCAAGCTTTTTATGATTTTTTCTCTTTCAGTCAATTGCGGGGATAACTTATTCAGTGCAGGACTTTTTTTCTTTTTCCATTTTTACTACCATCCCTGCACACAGCATAATGACACTCTGCCTCCAGAAAACCTCTTCTTTTTAACTCTAAACTCCTTTATTCTCGTGGAAAATAAACCTGATTCTCATTATTCAACGGCAGTATGGTATTCTGGGAAAGACACTTGACTGAAAATCAGGAGAGCAGTGTCATGAATTTGGAGAAATCCCTTTACTGCTCTCATCCTCAGTTTTATTATCTGTAAAATGAAGAAGCTGAAGTGAATGCTATTTAAGACTCCCGTTGTCTTGGAGAATGTCTGTTCCCCCCATATTAGGCATTATGGGAATTATGAAATATGAGAATTACAAAGGTGTTTCCTGCCCCAGAGTGGCTTAGGAAAAAGTGAATTTTTCTATTTCAATGGCTAATGGAAAATACTCCACAAAGTTACTTTTTAGCTAAAGATTCTTTGGCCCCTGTTTCCTTAAAGAATGCAGTGCGGGTTTTATTTTTATTTTGGGAGGTACTGGAGTTTGAACTCAGTGCCTCATGCTTGCCAGGCACTGAAGCCAGCCCACAGTGGTTTGAAAAATGTGGGAGGCAAAGCGCAAATGCTCAGGAAAGCTGGAAGGTGATGCAGACATCCTGTTTTTCTAGGGCTACTCTGCACTAACAGCTCGAGGGAGTTTTCCCCATTGTGCAGTTTCTAATTTGCTTCCAAATAAGCATGGAGAATAAGTGGAGTTTCTCCATACTCTATTCATGTCTTTTCAAAACAACTATATGTCAAGTGATTGGGAATTATTGGTGTAGGACACTTGTGAATGTTGAGAGCAGGCGAATATGTTCTAAGTGAAGTAAGTCAGTCCCAGAAAGACAAGTTTCACATGTTTTCTCTCATAGGTGGAAGCTAGGGGAAAACAACAGAAAATAAGATAAACTAAAAGCAAGGTAATTACATAAAAGTGGGGCGGGGGGGGGCGCTTCTAGAGAGGTAGAAGGAAAAGGGAAAGGGGAGAAGGAGGAGAGGAAATAAGACCAAAAGAGAGGGTGAATATGGTCAAAGTACAGTGTATGCAGGCATGGAGATATCACGATGAAGCCCCTTACTATGTGTAATTTAATACATGCCAATTAAGAAGAGAAGAAAGAAAAAGAACCTGATGTCCGAGGTACATTGATCTCACATGGCAGGGCGTGCAGTCTAGCTTTCACTATAGGTGAACTTAGAAACTTGATCAAAGTCGACAGGCTGAGTCTGACCATGAGTGACGTGGTCATCATATTCCCATATATGACAAATGTGGCCTAGAAAAGCGATTGGTCAAACAGGACTGCAGTTTTAAACCTGGACCACTGGAAGAATGGTCTCACCTTGGTAGTGCTCCTGAATGGGAGGGAAGCCAGGTCTCAGGTGATATAAGGGAGGTGTTCATTGACTCGCTGAGGATGAGAGCTTCAGCAAAAGGCCATCTGAGAATGGTTGCAAACAAAACATGTGGAACACGAACCATAAGCTGTATCAAACATGCTGAAAGCAGGACCTCCTTTAATTGTTGCAAAAACTATGGACTAAGAACCACTTTCCTCCATTCTAAATGTAGAAAAGTAAGTATGAATGAATGCTAAATAACTTGTCTAAGACCATACAACACGCAAGCAGTCTAGTGACAGGACTGGATACGTGATTTGTGAGGTGCAGCACAAAATGTATACATGGACTCCTTGTTCAGAAATTTAGAATTTCAATTTGGTGACAGCAAAACACTAAACCAAGTATTGGCCCTCTTGTAAGAATGGTGCCCCGTGCAGCTGCCCAGGTCTGTTGGAGGTTGTAAGCGGGACTCGACTTTGACCACATTGTCTGGTTTCCTTTCTATTGAATGGGGAATGGGACAGTTTTGATAGAAGTTTAAAATGGCTATTGTAATAGAGATAGATCTTTGATTTTTTCAAAAAAAATGGATACATATTATCTTGTCAAGTGTTTACATAAAACACTAGAGGCATGTCTGTGCATAAAAACTGGTGAAGAAAAGTATTTTCTGCAGTTGCTTTCTCTCCCAGACTTGGAAACCTCAAACACAAAGGCTTACAAGTAAACCTGACCTGAACCCAAAGTTGAGACTAAATTATTGATTGGGGGAATGTGTGCTGAAAAGCGTGATCACGTTTTTTCAAACTTTCCCTATAACATTCTAACAGAACCTTTCTCTTAGGAACAGTTTTTAAAAAGAGAGAAAAGCTTAAAGCTAACTATATAGAATTTAACCCATACATATTACACATATGTTTGCATATGTGTATGCATATCAACTGTAACATGTTGCATGTTGCCTTTAGTCATACACTTCCAGACACCAGGAAACAAAAGGTGGGTGAGCATAAAATGATTTCAAACACAATGTAATCTGTTAACAAATGAAGAACAATTATAGCAAGACTTCTAGTTTCTTCTACTCAAAAGCACATTTGAATGTCTTTGGAGACCCAGTATAAATTAAGACAATAATTTCAGAAAGAAGCATTCACCAGTTTATAATCCATTCTCTGGGTTGGAATCTTTTTATTTCATACCCTCTTAGCTTAGTGCAGTTGACTCCCCTTATCCTTTTGGTACATATTGCAAGATGTCTAATGGATAGCAGAAGTTACAAATCCTATCAAACCCTCTATATACTATGCTTCTTCCTATAAACATACACAGATTTAATGCCTTTTTCATCTTAACTAAGGACTTATCGCAGACTGTAGTTGTAACTTTTGCACTTTGAGGTGTGACAACAAGACCAGCAGAAATTTTATTTTCCTTCTTCACAAGTCCATGGTAGACCATTCATTCGTACTGTAGACCTTAGTAACCTCAGCACATAGTTTAATTTCCTTCCTTATTAAGTTGATGACAACCTTCACCTTCTCACTTGAAGGAAGCACTTTAGTGGCTGTCTTTGGCATATCCAAATTGCCTGAGGTTGGTATCATTATTAAGTGAAATACGGGCTGCTTGGTCACCAGCATGGGGGCTGAATGATTGTTGGGATGACAAATGAGATAAGCAGGTGGCGTATATAATGTGGATACACTGGAGAATTTATGTTCCAGGCAGGATGGATGAGGCCTGTACAAGGTTTCATTACGCTACTCAGAATGGCACATAATTTAAATTTTGTAGATTATATTTATTTCGGGAATTTTTTCATTTCATGTTTGGACTGGAGTTGATCACAGGTAACTGAAAATGCAGAAAGCAAAATTGTTGGTAAGAGGGACTATTGTATTTCTTTTTGGAAAGTCATCACCTAATAATGAAACTGGAAGAATCAGGCTACAGTAGAGATGCTTTGCAAAAATATGCAGATCTTGGAAATGAAAGTGCTTCATGTTTGCTTACCCTACTAATTTTTAAATACTTTTTGCTGAAGTGACTTTTAAAGATGTCGCTTTCCACATACAAATAATGACTAGGTTTCTATTTATACATACCAAGGAACAAATATAAAAATTTCCAAGGAACAAATATAAAAATTTCCATTGCCTCTTTCCCCTACCATCTATGAAACTCAGTGATGAACAGTTTTTCTTCTGTTCACTTCTTTCTTACTTCCTTCCCTGTATCCCTATCTGTCTCCTCTCTGTCTCTTTGATGTGGGTCACAGGGAAGCTAGGAGTAAAGGGTTCCATGTAGAAAAGAGGTATGTCAGAATCCAGAATACATTACCCCTTTTCCCCCCTCCTTATACAACCTAGTCTTTACTCCAGTGATTGGGAGACTAGGATTCAGACAACTCATAGAATTAAAGTTTTAAAATTTTAAAAAATTGACTAACTCTTTAAAACTCAAGGAGAGTGAGACAATGAATAGTTGTTGAGTGAATTTGGGAGGGGCACATGAGTGGCATTAAACTCGTGTGATTTATATGATTCAGAGCAGTGTGTGAATAGGTGTCCATTGGTGTCAGGAGGAGAAGAAGGCCATGAGGAAAGGGTAGAGAGGAGGAAAATTCCAATCCAGTGAGAACACATTAGAGTTATGGTCCATAGCTGATACCCCGATCCAATCCAGGACAACTCTAATTCAGTTTCCTGGAGACCTGCTGCTTTTTTTCTTCTTTTTTTTGCCTGAGACACTCCTGTCTCTCTCGTTGTCAGATGTAACTGTACAATTAACCCCTATTGTTTGGGAAAGCCTAAGTATGTCTAGTTTCATATAACCAAAGGACCTGACACAAGCGATGAATAAGTGATAATTAGAGTTAATTGATGCAAACCCAGAGATGAAGCCCTGTCCAGTTAACACTGAGGGGAAATTCTGATGCTGAACAGCTATGTTTTCTGCTCATGAGACTTACCTAATGAAAATTCTAGACCATGGTGGGCTGCACCCCAGACCTGCCACACCAGAATTGCCAGGGGAAAGGGTCAGTGTCTGTCTTCCTAATGACCTCCACATGTAGTTCTACAATTGATCCACTTTGGGGACAAATGTTACAGTCATTATGACATGATGGCTGTGCCCCTGAATTCATGTTCGGTCCTACAGACTATACAAAGTACAGGAAAACCCTTCCTTGCTTTACTGTTTTTACTTTCATAAAAGCCATCAATTAAAGAGAGGTGTGCACCTAAAACCTTACATTTTTCAAAAGTGATCAACAAACTTATTCTGTAGTCTGAGGAGAAGCTGGAAAAGACAGGGCTGCCTGCTGCTAGGCCACACCTGTGAGGCCTGAAAGAGGGGAAGGAAAGGGCCATTTCTGTGGTCCTATAAAGCACCACGGACTTTGGATCATCCACGCAGTGCTGACTAGGGACTCTACTCAAAGATGGTAGCTGAGGAAGAACGAGGCAGATTCTGTACATCATGGCTGATGTACACACGCACACACGTGACTCCTGAGGTGAGTGAAGAGGGTGGAACTTAGCCTTTCCCTTCACATGTAATTATGCATCCACTTTGATGCTGGAGAAGCGGGGGTGAGTGAGGATTGTAAGAAGCTAGAAATCATGCCTTTTGTCCCCACATGCTGCAGAGAACACCTCTTGCTTCAGAGTCATTGTGAGCATCTAGCTGACTTCAAGAGGAAGTTGGAAACCAGGCAGTAAATCCAGGTGCACAGGTGCATGCAGATTGCCTCCTCTTTGCCCCTCCTCCCAGCACACAAAAACTCACAAAGAGGGTAAATCCATGAAATTTTAAGCATCGATCTCAGTATGGGGGAAGAACACAGTTCTACTCCACACACATGATTTATACACACATAACACTCTAATGCGGTGGGTGCCACCCTCTAAATTTTTTAAATAATTTTGGAATAGTGTTTAAAACAATATAGGGACAGTTTGGAGAGCAGAGCTCTATCAAAGTGTTTAGTTAAAGTGATTTACTTGTGGGTTTTAAACAGCATTAAGTGGTTTGTGAAAAGTGTTCCGATTTGGGCTTAATATGGATGGTGCTTAAAAGTCTGGGTGCCAGAAAGTTGCACTCCAGGAGACACATTCGCCAGGAAAATGCAGGTCTTAAATACAGCTGGGTGTTTGGTTTCAAGGCTGCTCCTCAGAATATTAACATCTAAACCACCCACAGAGGCTTTGCAGATGCTTTTCTGGGTAAAGGAGGGAGAAGTGGGGAGACACCCTTGCTGCTGTTTCTTCGTAATTTAGTGATGGTTCTGGTTAATTTAGTTGACCAGAGAATCAGAATTAAAGCCAGTGTGGAAGAAGCTATCATGGAAATTCAATACTGCTTAGTTAATACTCTCAAATAAACAAAGAAAACTGACCTGACTTCTGCTTATGGGATTCTCATTCAATTCAATGTTCTTTTGGTTTAACTGTTTGAGAGTGCGTTGGGTCCTCACATGAATAATGGGAGGGTAATCATAGTAATATCACTTCTTTTCATACCATCTTTCTGAAAGAAATTCAGAGTGGCATGTGATGCTGCCTCCTGCGTACTTGTAATATCCTTCCTAGTTTAGGTTTATTCTGACCATCTCTAAACAGCTTTGGGAGGCTGAGCTGTAGGGGTACTCAAGGGAAGAGTACAGGGGATTCAGGCACGTGTTTGTTCCAATAAACTCGCTGAAAAGAATTTTTTAGTTTCCATAAGGGGCAAAGCATCATTTGAGGCTCTTGGGTTAGTGAGTGAAGGGCAAACAAGGTCCCGATCTCATGGAGATTCTATTCTAAGGATAGACACAGGTAAGTAAATAAAAAAAAAATAAACGAGAAAAAAACAAACATGTGTGATGAGTGGCCTGAAGTACAGAAAATGAGGTATAGAAGATGAGGCAGAGGGAAAGGGGCAATTAGACCAGGTACTAAAACAGAAAGAGGCCCAAGAATGCTTTGGGAGGGAAGTGTTTGATGTGGGAACCAGATATTCAGGAAGGAGACAGTGGTCAGTGCTCTGAGTAGGAAGCACCTGGCTTTGAAGCCTGAGTAAGTCTAATATGAGCACAGAAGAGGGGAAGACGATGAGTCTGGGCCTTCATGAGTGAGAGGAAACCAGGAACTGAGATGAGTAGAAAGGAGAAGGTGGCTCTCAGCTCATGCAGATCTCACAGGCATTGCAGATTTCCAGGAAGTAAACTGATAGGATTCCAGTTAGATTTTAGAAGCACTGGTTGCTGGCTAGAGAATGCCTTGGATACAGAAAGGCCATGTTGGGGACTCTTGGTGGGGCCTAGCCTGGGTAAATTAGTGTACACCATATGCATAGCTGCAAGATAAAACTACTAGGAGCACATCAAAAGACGCTCTTTCTGCTGCATAAAATGACAGACAATTAACCGAGTTCAAAACATAAAAAATAGATATTAAAGGAAAAGAGTGAGCATTCCATCATATAAGAACACAGCAGAGAGGCATTGTCTGTGAAACTGAAAGTGAGCTCTCCCCAGGCACTGGGTCTGCCAGCACCTTGATCTTACACTTCCTAACCTTTAGAACTGAGAAATAAATGTCTGATGTTTATATACAAAAAAAGAAATGGGTCAGACTCAACTGCTCTTTTTAAAGATGAAATTCAAAGCTAAAACATGAATGTCCCTTCCATCCTGGCAGATAAGGTCAGCTCATGGCCTACTTCTATATGACCACCACTGATGTTTATGATATTAAGGGGGACAGGTGACACTTTGTCTGACATGTCAAACACTGTTTAAGACCATATGCCAAATCTTAGAGTTTCTCAACTTTGTTGACTTCTCTGACTTAGTTGTCATTGACTCCATGTTAGGAATGAAAACACTGAGGCTCAGTTTTATGTCATGCTCAGAATTATGAAAGACAGTACTTCTTTATTAAGTGCTTAAAGACTAGGCTGAAGTCAGGCATGGTGGTTCACACCTGTAATTCCAGCCATATGGAGGCAAAGATTGAGATTTCAGTTTGAGGTCAGCCTGAGCAAAAAGGTAGTGACACCCCAATTCAGCCAATAGCTGCGTTTGATGTGCACACCTGTCATCCTAGCTACAGGGAAAGAATAAATAGACAATCATTGCTTAGGCTGACCCAAGTAAAATTGCCAGACTCTATCAGGAAAATACTATAGCAAAAAGGGCTGTGGGTGGGGCTCAAGTGGTAGACTGTCTGCCTAGTAAGCATGAGGCTCTGAGTCCCAGTACTGGCAAAATAAAAAGTAAGACGAAAAGAAAAGAAAAGGAGACAAGACAAGATTAGGCTGGGCCATTGTTCTGAGATCATCCCCACTTACAAACTGAGCAGCTGTGGTTAGATTCTTTTATATTCTATGCATAAATTATTTGTCAATAAAAGAAGGATGATTCAAAACCCAACTTTTGGGAGTAAATGAGCTAATAGGTACATTGCTTTCAGTCTTTCTCATCCTGTCAAAAGTACACAGTAAAGCTTTTCTGTGTGTGTGTGTGTGTGTGTGTGTGTACACTCAATGCTGGACATCAAACCAGGGCTTGGTGTGTGCTAGGCCAGTGCTCTACCACTGACCTATACTTTCCGCCCAGAAATATTCATTATTGCTATTATTCTTACTCAACCCATACAGCTACTAAATGGTGGTGCACAGGGCTCTTTGGTTTTTTTTATAATAATTATATTAGCAAATACTGACTATCACAAAAATGGGGGCCCAAACACCTTGAAAATAGACAAGTGATGTATTTACTTAGAAGAATGAGAGCCAAAGATTTCCTAGATACTTTTTTCCAGTTTTTTCTTCTATTTTGTGTGTTCTTGCACGTGTACATTTTAAAGTACATCTGCCAACCAGTATCTCAGAATAGATGTAAAATTGTAGCTTCAAAATATGTATAAATTAAATGATCTCTTCTAGCAGAGAAACTGGCAGTACAAAAAATTTAGATAAATCACAAGCAGCCTACATTATTTTTCTTAAAAACATAAACAATAGCATAATCATTTATATTCTCACACTGTCTTTCCTGGGCTGTTTCTACTCACTTGTACACACCATACACATGACACATGAAAACACATTCAAAAGACATCATGTCTATAAAGTACTTAAGTAATACAGCTTGCCACATGGTGAGTATTTAGTTATTATTAGTCATCTCAGTACAGTGACACTGACATTGTGCATAGTGGCGGGGATTACAAAATATCTGTGTTGCTATTGGGAAGCTCAAATCCCGGACTATTTGTCCAAACCCCAGCAATTTGAAATTGATTTGTGCAAAATCTAAAAAAGGAGTTCTTTCCAAAAAGCCTTTGAGAACAAGGCACTTAAGATGCACCTGAGGCGTCAGTCAGGAAGGAAGGGAACAAGCAAGCAGGCTATAAAATGTAGCTTGACGTGCAGTATAATTGGGAAGAGTTACCATTCACAGATAAATGCAACTATATATCGTAACTAGATAGGATTGAAAAAGACACTTCCGTTTCCTGAATCTTTCTATTGACTCCTCCCTGCACAATCCCATGTGAAGAATTTTGATGCCATTGTAAATTATTTTCTTACACTTTGTGTTGTGTCATAGAGAAATGCAAATTTGTTTTTTATTGTGTCATATTTAAAAACATAATGAAGCTCTGTAAAATTCAAATACTTTTTCTGTCAATTTTTTGGCTTTGTTGGAGACAATTAAATCATCTGCTATTAATAAAATTTCGTTTTTCCTTCTGATATGGTTTGGATTTTAAATGTCCCTCAAAAGTTCCTTTGTTGATGGCTTGAACTCTACTGCAGCAGTGTGGGGGGCGTGGGGGAGGCTTTGACAGGTGACTGGATCATGAGGACTGTGATTGTATCAATGGATCAGTCCACTGATGGATTCAGAGCTCAAGGGGCTACTGGGAGGTGGTGGAAACTTGAGATGGTGCATAGTTGAAAGGTACAAGTCCCTTGGGGCATGGCCTTGTATTTTGTCCCTGGCCCCTTTCTCTGTTTCTGTGATGCTTCCTCATGCCTCAGACACAAAGCAATGAAGCAATGGAGCCAGCTCACCACGTTCTGAAGGTTCTGAAACTGTGAGGCAAAAAATCCTTTGTTCTTTTTGTATTGATTTTCTCAGCATTTTGTCACAGAGACAGAAAGCTAACACACCTTCCTAATTCTCCAGTTTGTCTTCCTGTACTGCCTAGGATGTCCAGTAAGTTGCTTAAAAGTTTGCATTCTACAGTATCTTCTTTATTCTTAAAGATTAAGTTCAAGATAGTTCCTTTCCCCCTTTATAGGTGCTAAGAGATTTCTAAAAAAAAAATAAATAAATAGCTGTTGTACTTTATCAAAATTCATTGAGATGATGTAATGATTTTTCCTGCTTAATCTTTATTGTGGTCAATTATATTCTTGATTTTTTTCCTATGTTAAACTAACTTGGTTACCTATATGACGCCTACCTTGACTATATAATATCCTTTTTAGATTTACCAGTGTTCTCTTCCTAAGAGTTTTGTTTACAACTTTTATGTTTGTGTCTATAGAGTGGCTTTTATTTGTACTTCTCACAGTCTTCTTGTCATGTTTAATTAAGGAAATTTCCCCTCCTTCCTGCATTGTGAAGTAGTTATGGAATCTCATTTGTTCTTATTTTGTTTAAATAACTTCCTAGGAAAGCATCTAGACTTTGAGATTTTGGGTGGTGTGTGAAGGATTTTAGCTATCAATTTAAGAATTAGTGAGTTATTTGGGTTTTCCACTTCTTCATGAGGCAATTTGAGAAAGTTTTATTTGCTAATTTTATGTAAGCATTAAAATTTGTTGACATTCAGTTATTCATCATATCCTATTTCCTTATTTTGAAAGTGGAAAAGCATTTAACTATATTATCTTAGAAGTGATAAAATTCACACTAGCAAAAAAATAATGGACAAATGAAAATCTTCCTCTCTACTCATTCAACAAATTAAAATTCATTGCCTACACATGTTTTTGTCCTCTTTTCATAGTTTTGTTTGTCCTTTCTTATAAGTCTTGAAGTACTTTTTGTGTACTTTGTTTTTTGAAATGACACTTTAACGGGTTTCATTGTGACATGTTCATACACATATATATCTTGATTTCTTTTAATTTATGTGCAGCAAGCATGTATGCTTATGTGTCCAGTTTTTCTCTTAATATTTTTCCTTTTCTTTATTTTTGAACACTCTTATTAGTATATAATAGTTTCACAGGGGTTTGGTTGTGATTTTTCCATGTACGTGTACAATGTATCCCAGTTTGGATCATCCTTCCATTATTCTCCCTCTTCCCCCTCCCCTTATTAAAATGGCTTTGACAGGTTTCAATGTTCCATAGTCATACATGAGTAAAAAGGACCTCAAGCAGATTCACCCTGCTTTACCCTATTCATATACCCCACCCCGGGCTATTACTGTCCCCTCAACATGACTCAATTACATCCCTGCCCTTCACTGTTTAAGAGTGTGTTCATTGTTCAGTGGGGCTTCACCTTGATATTTTACCTGTAAATATATTGTACTTTAATGAGCATAACTTCCCCTATTGCTCTTCCTTACCCCTTCCCCCACCCTGTATTGTTCAACAGTTTTCAATGCTTTTCATTGTGTCTTGTTTCTGCACAGATGTGATTTATTTCAATATTATTTAGTCTTTGTAATTCGCTTCTTCTTTCCCTCCTCCCCTAGTCTCCTCTAACAGTATGGTACTGGCAGAAAAATAGACATGAAGACCAATGGAACAGGATAAAAGACCCAGACACAAATCCACACAGCTACGGCCACCTGATTTTATACCAAATCATATGATTCAACAAATGTTGCTGGGAAAACTGGATATCTACATGTAAAAGAGTGAAACTAGATCCATGTCTTTTACCATCTACAAATACCAAAGTGAAGTGGATCACAGACCTTAATATAAAGCCTGAAACCTTGAAAATACTGCAGGAAAGAGTAGGAATACACTGGAACATGGCGGCATAGGCAATGACTCCCTAAATAGAAATCCAATGAATCAGCAATTATGAGAAAGGATTGACATACGGGACTACGTGAAACTAAAAAGCTTCTGCACAGCAAAGGAAATGGTCAGCAGACAGAAGAGGAAGCCCACAGATGGGGGAAACTACTTTAATACTTTCATGTCTTCCCTCACTTTCTTGATCACTAAGAGATGCTAATTTTGTTGGTTCTTTGAAAGAACTGGTATTTGATTTTTTTTTCCATCCTCCAACTGTACTTGATATTTGCTTGTGATTTAATTTTTGTTTGTATTATTTTCTTGAGTGTACTTTCTTTTAGTTGAATTTCACATTTTCCTACTTTCTTAAAATAGATGCTCAGTTCATACATTTTTAACTTTCCTCTTTTGTAATACAGCTATTTAAGCCATAAATTTTTGTCTAAAGTTTGAAATATAAGGGAGACACGTTAAATTCCTATACTATGATGATGGATTCACTTTCCTATAGAACTGACAATAATTTTTGAGGCAATGGTATAAGAATAAACATTTTGTATTATGCTTGCTTGGTCAACTGAAGCTTTTGTTACATAGTGACCATCATCCTGTTTGTTCTGTTCTATTTTTATATTGATGTAGCTAAGAAAGTCTTCTGAGGGTTAGCTCAACTTTCATTTGTCTATTTCCTTGACTTTAAACCAAGTGCTTGCAAACAGATGACTGTAGATGTTTAATTTCTAATTGATATTAATAGTGACTTCTAATACGTTTGCATTTACTTTCATTAAGTCATTTCATGCTTTCTAGTTTTCCCTCATGTTCTACTGTTGGGACTTAAGAATCAACACCACAAAGCATGGTACTGTGATCCACGGAGTGCTGTGAACTGAAGGCCATTGGGAGGGTCTCAGAAACAGTTTCTCTCTAACCTATTCCTGTTCTGCTTCCCTTTTTACCCCAAAGCAGGCCGTGGAAATAAGAGTTCTTCTTCCTCAAGGGAGATTACAAAACCTAGAATCTATGCTGGGCATGCTGGTGGCTCACAACTGTCATCCTAGCTACTTGGGAGGCTGAGAGTTAGAGGATCATAGTCTAAGGCTAGACCTAGCAAATAATTACTGAGACCCCCCTCTCCAAAATAACTACAGCAAAATGGGCAGGAGGTGAGCTCCAGCGGTAAAACACCTGCTTTGCAAGTGAGTTCAAACCCAAGTCCCAACCCCTCCCCACAAAAATACTAGAACCCTTCGACCCAATGTCAGCCATAAAACCTAGAAATTCTACTCTAACTTTCCTCTACCGGCTTTTCTGTTTAGGACCTGTCCATAAAAACTTCTCTGACCTACTTGTCTGAGACTAGACCTTAAGATCCTCATTCTAGAAGGGGTCCAGCCTTGTACCTGGGAGGAAGGACTGCTTCACAGAGAGGCCTGGCTGGCTTCCCGTCAGTCCCTCACCATTACATCATCCTCCTGTGCAATCACATTTCCACATTGCTGACCCCCTTCACTGATTCTGAGCAGAGAAATGAGCAGTGTCCCTGGATCTTTGGGTCTTCATAAATGAAGACACATAAGCCTTTGATTAAATAAAGTGTTTTTGCTTTTTTCTCATTAGTTTGTCTCTTATTGTAGGGGTGTTGGATGTGACCCAGGTGAAAACAGGTATAGCACCTTTCTGTCCCCTATCTCTCTGTCTCTCTGTCTGTCTGTCTATCTGTCTATCCATCATCTGTCTGTTGTCTGTCTGTCTGTCTGTCTATCATCTATTTTTTATATATATTTTTAGTGCACTACTCCACCACTTGATCCATGCTCACAGCCCCTCATTCTTTTAGCTACTTTGCAGATAGGCTCTCACATTTTTTTGCCCAGGGCTGGCTTTGGACTACTAACCTCCTACCTAGGACTCCTGCATAGCTGTGATTACAAGCATGTACCACCACACTCAGATAACTGGATGAACTGAGGTCTCACTAACTTTTTCTCTGGGCTGGCCGTGAACCTAGATCTTCCCAATCTCTACCGCTTGAGTAGCTAGGATTATAAGAATGTGTCAACATGTTTGGCCTAAAAAGTACTATTGTCTTATATGACTTATTTTTGCAGCCTTTACCTTCAAACTGATACTTTCATTGCACTTCATTCTGTGTTGTGTCTCAGTTAGGACTACCTCAACTAAATTATTCAAGTTTCCAGGCCACAAAGACTACTTAATAGTTAGTAAATAATAAATGATAATTTTTTTTCTGATTTGTGCTTATAAAACCTAAGTGCAGAGTGCCCATGCTCTATACATCAGCACTAGAACAAGATACTTGAGCCATGCTCCTAGCCACATTTTTGCTTTTTAGTTAATTTTCAGTTAGGGTCTTGCTTTTTTTCCTGGGGCTGGCCTCAGATCCCATCCTCCTACCTATGCCTCCCTCATAGTGGGATTACAGGTGTGCACTACCATGCCCAGTTTCAAAATGCCTTCTTAAGTCCTTCTGAGTTTGTCCTCAGAGATTTAATTTTTCCATCTTATTTCCCAGTTCTGCACATTATCTAAACCTTGACCAAGTAATAGTATTAACTTTACACAAAACTGTTCTGGAGTTATGATTATGCTTTTGCAAATGCTGAACTATCTTCCTAAAATACACTCTGTACATGTCATAATCTTATTTAAGAACCATTTCAAATGGCAGTTTATCCAAGAAGTTTTTCCTCATTTTCCATCCAGATTTTATTTTTTCCTCTCTGAACTCTCAAAGTTTTTGTGTAGTAGAGGAGATGGAGAACTGGTTTTGGCTTAAAACAGAATTGGACTCTCTTTCTGACACTGCTACTTGCTATGCATATGAGTTTATGTAATCGCTCTGTGACTTGATTAGTTTATTTAAAATAAGAATAATTATATTTCCTTCAAATATTATGTTATTATGACTATAATAAAGTATTGCACATATAAAATGCCCAGTGCTCAGTAAAGGTGGCTATTTTTATTATTGTCAGAATTGGGACAGTTAGTTTATCCTGTGTCACGAATTTTCACATCAGTTTTATTGTCCATGAGTACCTCTTTGGGGTAAGGGACTTTAGCTTATCTTGACATGAACTGGCACAGGGTCTTACCTTCAGTCTATGCAAAATCAAGTATTGTTTTCAGTGAAATAAATCAACTTGAATATAGCTGTTCAGACCATATGACTACGACAGGAGGGCAAGAGAAATTGATCTACCATTTTCAATTGGAATGATGAAGGAACAAAATTAGCTCAGCATCCTTGAGATGGAACTAAGAACAGTCATTACCTTAAAATGTATGTATGTGTATAAATTTGCATGCATATATACACATATGCCATTCTTTTCATAAATAACTATACTAGAGCAAAGAGAAGTATGCAAGCTGTGGATGAAGTTCCTTCAGGTTAGCTTGTATGGCAATGACCTGCAGGCTGTTCATTCTACTCAAGGCTGACATCGTGTCTAGACTCTAGTTTGTATTCACCCCACTAAATTCCCATTATGAATCAACCACAGTTAAATTACATCACAACTTATGCAAAAACTAAAAAGAAGTGCTATGGAACTCTCAGAGGAAGCTAAAAAAAATCTCCGCTGTAAAAGACTTTTCTAAACACCCTCAGAACCTTCTCACTATTTTATATTCACAGGAAAGTCGCTTGGGGAGGTAGTGGGATCAGTCAGAAGCATGTACCGAGACGCTTGAATTCCCAAGTATTTTAGTTGTTGTTTGTGCTAAGGACAAATTAAGCTGGAACTTGTAGTCTGGGGGGCTTTTGGAAAAGAAGAGCCTTTAAGCAATTAATGGCTTGTTCAAGTGGTGCCTGTGAGGCGAGCACAGCCGGGCAACGTGTGCAGCCACTTAGAGTAACGGGGTAGATGAACCATGGTTAGAAGTAGAATTTATGAACTGTTTGCTAAACTGGTAATTAGCTAGAGATACAAAGCCACCAAGTAGAGATGCTCACAGTACAACAGAGACCGAGTTATTATGTTGTCATTTGCAGCTTCAATTAACCAGTTCCATAGTGTTAGCCCCCTTTGGGAGTTGACGCCTGTTTTGTTATATTTAACAATTAAGGGGAAGTGGAAAAAAGAGACAAAAGAACAGGAAAAAACAAACTTGTAAAGATCTTTGAGGAGGAAACTAGGTTTTCTGTGACCTCAAATTTGAGAAATACTGGGAAAAGGCATTTAAGGCTTGCTAATTTGCATGTCTTCTGGTCTTCTGCACTTTAATCTAGGTAATTAATTTGAATATTTCTGACCGCGGTTGTGAACATTAACATTGCAAGCAGAATTGTTTGAAATTGTGAGAACGCCTTTTCCCTTCCTTCTTCTAATTCAACTATTTGACAAAGTGAGCATTGTTGTTTAATAAATTTGTATTAATTTGGATTATATAGTCACAGAGGAAGCCACACTTAGAAACCCTGAATATCCCTTAAGCCACTATAGGTCAACAATGGGAAAAATACTGATGCAGAGTTAGACGCGCCATGATAAAGCCATCTGTAGAGTTAACTTGCTTAGGATATTTGATCTGTCAGTCATTGTCTCAGTGACAACACAGAGCCATAAATATTTCTCACAATTGGAACAACAATCAAAACCAAAGGGGTCTTGTTTACCATAAAGTAGAGAAATGGAAAAATAATGGCAAGATGAAATTTTGGCCACTGTGTCTCTCAGGTTGCAGTTTGGCTTCATGACCTCTGTTGGAAAGAAAATTAGTTTCAAAATGTGCTATGATCTCACTCATGCACAGTATAAAACAGTTGGTCTTATAGAAATGGAGAGTCCACAAATGGTGGTTACCAGAGGTTGGGGAAAATAGGAGGGATGTAGGGGGAGGAGAGGTTCATCAATTGTACTAAGCTACAATGAGATAGGACCTAACAGGTGGTCTGCAGTACTACTCACAGTATGGCTGTAGATGTTGGTAACACACTGTATATATTTTAAAGCTACAAGAAAGTATTTGATCGTTTGCAATACAAAGACATAACAAATGTTTCATATATTTAACTTGACTTAAACATTTTCTTTTGCACGGGACTGGGGTTTGAACTCAGGGCTTTATGCTTACAAAGCAGGTATTCTACTTCTTGATCCACACATCTAGTCCATTTTGCTCTGGTTATTTTGGAAATGGACTTGCGAACTCTTTGCTCTGGTTGGCCTTGAACTGTGGTCCTCCGTATCTCAGCCTCACAAGTCACTAGTATTATAAGTGTGAGCCACTGATGCCTGGCTTTAACTTAAACATTTCATAATGTGTAATGTATCAAAATATTTCAAGGTACCCCATAAATGTACAACTGTTCTGTTTCTGTATCAATTAAAAATAAACTTAAATTAAGAAATAAAATAAGGAAAATTATAATAAGCCAAGAACAAATTTTGTTATTTCTAGAACAAATCATTGAGTTTCCAATACAGTCTCAGTAAAGAAATTAAAAACTCATCCACATTTTAGTTTTTTGGGTTTGCTTGAGATTCTTTTTAACATTAAAAAACAAATGTGTTGTTAAGAAGCTCACTTTAAGATTTACTAGTCAGAGCAAACCTATGGCTTTAAAAGGAGACAAAGCCAATTACCTTTCAATCAAATCTGATATGTGGTTTATATAAATAGGAGGCATAATTGATGAGTCATCCAGAGACCAGGTTTCCTGTTTTGATTTTGTCCTTGTTTTCTCAGTTAAAATTTCCACAAAAAAACCACTTTTAAGTTATAGTCCCTGTGAATAGCAGCAATCAGGTTCCTTTGAAGCATGCTACTCAGAAATTGCATAATTACTTTCTCAAGATAGAATCTAGTTGCCTGGTTATAACTAGTTGCAAAAGACCTTGGAGCGTGTGCTCTCCAGCTATGTCATATAAAAACTAAAGCACAAGACATTCTGTTATTTAAATAAAGAAAAAAGTTGCAATAAATAAGAGCTTTATTTGGAGGGTCTTCTGAACATTTATGAGGGTTGTATGGTTGTGTGTCTGTGTGTCTGTGTCTGTGTCTGTGTGTATGAAAATTGGCTATTAAATTAGTCATGCAGTTTTTGAGCATAGACTGGGGAACTGAAACTTTATTAGAAACATAGACATTAGGAGGGCTCCCATCACAATCCTCCATGTAGACAGAAATGAAGTCTCTTTGCTAAGCCATTTGACTGTTAGGATTATAGATTCTTCAACTGGCACTAGACTTGATTTTGCTCAGCTTTGTCATGGATGACTTTGAACAATCACTTAATCCCTTTGGTTTTAAATTTCAAAATATGTATATATCAAGAGATGACAATAACTGGCTTGGGTTATAAATTGGTACATAGTGAGAACAAGTTAAAAGCTGACTTAAATCACTTATCTAACTTCCTACTATCTACAGTTTCTGTATTAAATTTGCTTGCACATTTCCAGTGGTGAGAAGCCCCGCAAAGATAATCCTTTCCTTTGAATAGGATTTCAAATGTCATTGACAATGACTACAATGCTACAAAGGAGAGGGGTGGAAAGAGGAGAGAGCAAGTAAATTTTGCAAGGTGAGAAAAGCCAAGGTTTGTTTTAGGGACCGGTGGCTTTCCAGTGTAGTTTGAAGATAAAATACTTTTGAGGACATTTATTGGGGTTGGATGGAGGAGAGAGGGACAAAGACAGTGGAATAATCAGTCAGGCTTGTGTAAACTCCAGTTGGTAGCTACCCTGAATATTTTATTTACTCCATTTCTGATATTCAGAACTGTTGGATACATACTTACAAATAGTAGATATAGCATACGAAATTGAAACACTACATATTTTCAATGGATAAAAATGTCAATTTTGTGTTGTTCAATCTAATATTTTTGTTACATGGATTATTGAATACATGGGGAAAATATGAAGAACCTAAATATCAACAAAAAATTTAGACCAGGAGTTTCAACAGAATGACGCAGTAAAAGCTCTGCTCTGGGAGGGAGTATGTGCAGAAATGAAAAGTTTAAGTAGTAATGTTTGCTAATTGAGATGTCTTACATTGGCCATAAAACCAAACAACAGCAAAAAAAAAAAAAAAAATCCCTACAACTTAAGAAAAAATGGCTACTTGTGTGTTTAAATTAGGTTGAAAATCTCTGTTCACTTTAGGTCTACTTGGTTGGCTTGGTGATTGGAGGAATGGTGGGTATTTTCAAAAATCAAGAATTTTCTCTCCTTAAAAACCTAGAGAAATAGTGCAAGAGGACAGTTGATAATGCCTTTCACTTAACTTCCTAGCAAACCTTAGTGATCTGAATGATTTGAATTGTATGATTAGAAACATAAACCACTTTAACTTTCTCAAGTAAGTTACGATTAGTTATCCCTATTCTGCCTCTTCACCACTGCCAATCGACACTACTATTTATTTATTAATCACTTCAAATCACGGGACTGTGTTGTTTCTCACCCATGATTGGATTCATAATTCCCAAAGTAGTTCTGGGTTAGTGCCAAGGAACTGGAGTAAGGTGTCTCACCCTGCCACCTTCAAGAGTGGGCTTCCCTGGAGTAGTGTGGTCCGAGCCAGGATGTGAAGGGCAGCCCAGTTTGTGAATTTACTAGACAGGAGCATAAAGTAGAGAGTGGTGGCAGATCTCTTCTGCTGGTTTCTTATGAATTTATTATGGTACCAGGAATCTAGGATTGAACAAGTCATTAGTCATTTCTTAATTTAGTCCATTTCCACTTGAAAAGATGGTTTCTCCTACAGGTTCAGAATTTCTTTATAGCATAATTTCCAATGCCGGTATGACTTTCTATTTGTGTGTGTGTGTGTGTGTGTGTGTGTGTACCAGCATTTTGAAGGGAAAGAAGGTAAAGTAAGTCAGTTAAATTTGACTGAATCCATGAATTCTGCATCCTAACCCTACAATAATAAGTGTGAGCCATTTTCTCCCATTCCCTTGGGCTCAGTGGATATATGGAACAGCAGAATGCCGTCTCTGAGTGAGTGAGAAGCTGTATGCTGTAAGCAGTTCATGAGCATTAAATCTTATGCAGTCAGATAGAAACTTTCTTTTAAATAATGTCATTTTTGATAATTTCATTTCCTTTGAAAACAGATTTTAATTTAAAAAGGATGCTAAATGATATATTCTTTATATGAATGCTCATTTTCCCTCATTATAAAACTTCTTAGACAATGAAAATAAACAAGATACCTAGGGTCTATATTGTTTTATGTTCTTAATATGTAATAGACACTGTCACTGAGGAAACAACAAAACAGTTTGTTCATTAGCAAACACAGCATGTCGGTGGAAACCAAGGGGTGGAAACAAGACCCTAATTAGACCCATGAATTCCTCCTCTTCCTGAGAAAGAATAAGGAGACCAGGCTTTCCCCTCCGTAACGGTGTCCTTTAGGGCTTTTAGGAAGAATATATTTCCTGTTTGTCTCTTTGTCGGTGTGTGAGTTTGATCATTGTTACCTAATAAACACAACATGAATTCCCTCTAGAAGTCAACTAATGGGTACTTCAAGTGCAATTCTCTATGTGTGTTAAATGAGTAAGTTGAAAACTCTGCATTTTGAAACTCCTTTGGTAAGCTGGGGGACTATTACAAGAGATTTTGGATAAGATTTTGCATAGATTACAGTTCCATAAAAGAAGAAAATATTCTCTAATACTGCCTCATTTTTGTGGTTTCAGTATTTCTCAGGTACCGATTCGAATTATACTCCATCTCTATAACTGATACCTTTCTCAATCTAGAAATGAAAACTGGTGCTTGGATCACTTTAAAATTTCAAGAGCTGTGAGGAATTTTTAAATATTTTTATATCATATATTCTGTGATGTTCAGTAACAGTTTATATATGTGCCAATGGAAAGGAAACAATATAAAATAGACTGTCTTTACCCCAAACTATGCATCCTTTCTTTTAGCCATGATTGCCCTCAAAAAGTACAGAAGTTGAACATGCAATAATGAAACTAATGTGTGTGCACTGCTGGAGTGTGTCTGCATGATTATTTTTTAACAAAAGCTAATGGCCAAGTAATGGAAATAATGAGCTGGAGTGAAAATCCAATATGAGTTTGATGAGCAGAACATTCTGAATAAAGTATACTAGAGGAAAAAATCCCTATGGAACATTTTACTCCCTACTAGTCCAGAAGTTTATTAGTTTTAATATGAAAGTGGACATGATTGATAAAGGAACCTGAGTAAGTGTGTGTGCTGGTGATCATCAGAAAGGATGGGAAAAACCTGGAGTTCGCTTAAAGAAAAATAAAGATTCTTTAAAAGACTTTATCTGTTTTAAAATTAATTCCCTCTGGATAGCAATTTATTTGCACATAGTCTAAATAGCTGATGATGGAATAAAGGAATATTTGGCCTGTTCTGCAAGTCCAAAGATATCAAACTATGGGAGAAGGTAAAGGAGATAAGGGTGGCAGTGTCAGGAATACATGACAAGAAATGGAGGTTTGGGGACAGAGATTAATAAAGAACAAATTCATCACAGAGGTGACCTCAAAAGTCTCCTTTAGTTCTAGAGAAAAACATAAGTAACTTTTCCTATAATTAAAGGAGAAAAAAAAAAGGGGAATGGAAATAATTTCCACACTATTGCTAACAGATATTGATGATAGTATTCAAAGACTCAAAGGTTCAAATGGTACCTGCATTTTTATACCACCGCCACCATACTGATCATCACCATCATATTCAAGATTCCAAGTAACAGCTTCAGAATGCTGGTAGATACCATGCACCAGTCAGGGGGTTCACGAACAAGCTGTATTCAATTCTCACAGCCCAGTGAAGCTTCAATAAGGAAAACAGTTGGTGTATTGCGTATACCACATAATTTACATTGTATGTGGTACAACTGAGTCTGTTTATACACTCTGGGTTACACTGCTATCCACAGTGCTAAAGTGCTTTGCAAATTATAAACACTCTAGACTTAACATACTTACAATCACTATTAGCAATAAGGTAATTGAGGCAGTTCATATTGATTACTTTGTGATATAAATGATGCCTGTGATATACACAACTCATTGGCTCTGATATAATTCATTTTTCTTGCCCATTTTTGGTGTATCATTTAGGGCCAAATGTAAGCTGACAACTTACCTGCCAATCAGATTTCTCCTAAAAGCCATTTGTGTTCTACTTGTTACTTATCAAATTTTAAACTTTAGGAATATTGATTTATGTATTTCCACGGCAAAACAGACAAATAAGGAAAAGGTTGTGTTTGGAAGTCACCTTCCCAAAGTAAACGCAAACAAATTCTAGAGGATTCAGTGAAAATATGGCAGAAAAGGGTAAACCCATTGGTTAGTCAGCACTCTGCTGAGAAAGTAAATGCTTGACTGTAACCCTCAGCTGTTATAACTTATGGTTTAGAGCTAAATTTTAGTTGACTCTAGATTCAAATTAGCTTTTGTGAGTCTCTGATATACTTTCAAATGTTTAGGCATCATTTTATCCCATAATTCAATTTTTTTGATATCATTTTTATGCCAGTACTCTGATACAATTTTACACTTTGAAAAGTTACTGATGTATTTATCCAATTTGAATGTTTCTTTTGTAATATGTTCTCATGCTAACTAATTTTCCCCAACATAGTATTTATTCTTACATATAGGAATCTTCCCTTTGGTGGGAGAAGATTTCCAATCATTTCTTTGAAATGAATTCAAAATAACTAGGAAAATTGTTATTGAAGGACAAGACTAATTCCTTATTATTTTTTTCTCCAGTTGTAGGTTGGATGAGTGGGGAATAGGTCATGTAAGGATTGGTATTCATGCTTATATTCCAGTAAAAATTACCTCATTTTGAATCTGAAGTACATGTGAAATATACATGACATAAGCTGTTTGTTAGGTTCACAGTTTTCTACAATATCACTCTTCATAATTAAGTTTATATTTACAACTATTATCAAATGGTTGGTATACTTTATAACAGAGATGTGATGATCTAGAATTTCCATAAGGAAATAAGTAGCCACTGTAACTGAGATCCTTTTTAAAGGAATGATAAATATATACTTTGAAAATTTATATTCAGGTTATATTCTTCATGAAACCTGGGACTGCTTGGCAGTATTGAAAATGGTAATTTGTTTTATGTGCCTGTCAATTTTAAAGACAAAAACAGACTATATCCTTGGGCATTGTTTGCAAAGCCACTTTCTAGATCGAAACACATGGATTGGGTTAAAGAGAATACCAAGAAAGTGTGGCCCAAACTTGCTTTCACTTTAGAAAATAATAGCATAGTTTTACTTCTCACTCTCCTTCCTGAACAACAGAAGTGTTGTGTCTTGGTCAGTACCTATCTCTCAGCAACCCAAGTGCCTGGCAATGAACAGAGAGAGGAGCAGAAAGCTGGGAAATTCACAAGCTGCATTCTTCAAGTTATAGAAAACACCAAGTCTAGTCTAGTAATAGAAAACTCCTAATTCTCCTAATGGCTGTTAACACCATTTCTTGGGTAAAAGAGATGACACCTAGATTTTTAAACTCACAGTGTGATATTTTTGAACAGCTGACCATTCTTATGGTGAATTGCAATAAATATAACAAGGCTTGCATGCCACTCCAAACATATCACAACTTCTACTTTCTAGTACAATGGCTTACGGTAGTATTGATATACATTATATATTGATAACTTTGCAAAAACAATTTTAATACATTCAGAAAAATGATAACCTAGCAATGTAAGTTATTTGGATTTACTACACAACAAACACAATTTTCTTGTGCTATAATAAGGTTTATGCAACTTTATGAGTATGTCCCTCCCCCGTTCAATCACACACAGCACTAATCCAGAATCTGTGATTGATCCTACAACTAAGAAAGAGAAATTGTCTTTCAAGACAACATGCATATTGTGACCCACCCCAATCTCATGTGGTCCAATCTTTCCAGGCATCACAGACCCTTGGGCTGGAACTGAACCCAATCATTCCACAAACGATTTCAAGTGAGACAGAAAAAATAAATCAGTTTATCTCCCATTTGATGGTTAAATACCATTTTAAGACTATATCTCAAATTTCTCAAAATATTCCAAAATTGTTTGAAAGATTTTCAAATGTCGCCAAATGTTGACTTAAATTATCTTAAATGTAATATTACTCACCTCTGGATAAACTTAAAACAAGTTAAATCCCTTATCCTATAAGATCAAAGGAAAAACAAAACTAAAACAATAGCGTTCAATGTTATTTTCACATGGGGGCATATTGCTTTTACCAAGTATCATTGCCATTTGTAACCTCACTGTAATAATGATTGGTAGAGGTGGAAACTTTTAAAATTGGCACACAAAGATTGCCCTGGAATGGTTTGATTCTCATCACCTGTCTCCATTTGTACTGCTGAGATATCCTTTAGCTTTTACTTGCTAAAGACAAATGTTCACATGTCAAATCTACATCTGCACACTTCAGATTTGCCTGTGGCAATCCGTGTAATTCTCTTCTAGTTTGCATCTGCATGATTTAAAACAAACAAGCACAGACATCACACGGCACCAGTTCCACCATAAAGCAGTTATCTAGATTATCCAAAATATGTTTGTCCATGTTAATATTAACATCAGATAAAGACATAACCCTTAGAAATGAATCAGTTAAATTTTGGATCCCCAAATATTGAGGTCCAAAGTAAAAAGCAAAAATAACTAGCTTAATGAAAGTATTTGCTTTCTTCATAGTCTAGTGAAATTCTTACTTGATAGCAATAGCCCAGGGAGGTGTAGAAGTCTGACTGTATTGAACTATAACTTTCTTAAAATCACTACATAGATAAAATATCTCACAATGATGGCAGTTCTATTGTATACTATGTATGTGTCATCTATGACATCCAAAAAAGTTGATATTAAAAGATTGAAATATAAATATATAAAATAGACTTCTAACCTTTTGTTCTCTCTTACTGCTTTGTCCCCCTTCCTCCAAGAGATGGCTGGTTTTGGAGAGCCTTGGGGTTTGCAGTCTATGATGACTTCTCGATCTTTGGTAACAATTATGGTTTTCTTCAGCTGATTCATTGCAAATGTGGGAGCTGAAGCTATTAAAAAGAAAATGTTAGTTCTACCAGAAGCAATGACAATAATCACTAATGGATGATTCACCCAGATTTTACAGCTTCATCCTCTGGGATCCTTTTTCATAAAATCTCATAAAAATATACGGCATCAGCACATAATTTAACTTATTATTAATTAATAGATATCTTACTGGGTCTCCTTCTACTGGAAGATAATTGGTTCTATAATGTGGGGTCCACTGATTAAGGTGTTTCACAAACTAACATGCTTTTGTTATGACTATCAACTTCAGTTATGGAAACTTGGGCAAAAGGCCAAGGAGCCAACTAAGGAAGTCTTTGGGGATTTCTTTGGAAAGATGAAGGTCATTATGAATAAGACATTTCTGGTGCTTCCATTTTCTAACTTATTTAATTTAGTCCACATTTTATTTTAGTATTATTTAAATTTTAATGTAGTTTTGAAAAGAAACAGATTTTTAAGAAATAACATTATTTCAATCACTGTTTGAATTTTTATTTTATTTGTTACAATTATTCATCTAAGTCAGATCACTTACTAATATTGCTTTTTACCAGATATCAATATATTTGGACTCTAATAGTCACGTCTGCACATCTATAGTATCTGAATTATTGACTTACACCAATTCATGAGTCTTTCAGGAGTATTTGATGTTCATATTTAAGCACCATTATCCATGACATAACATTAAAAAGTGGTATATATTGCAATGAAGATATATTAAGACACAAGGAAATTTTGAGAAGATTTCAGGTAACATTTTAGATGCTTACTAGAATTGAATTCATAAAAGATAATTTTGAAATATGTCTTGCAAATAAGAGTTTGAGAGTTTTTCTGGGAAAATAGTGAACTAATTGAGGGCTGAATCAGCTTTTTAATTCCTGGATGTTGTAGTGTGGGTTAACAAAAAAAGTCCATTAATATTTGATCTATGATGTAGGAAACTACAATGGAATCCTGGATCTACTGGGTTTGTATTTTTTATAATGGGGAGAAGTTTCAATTGCACAGATTCATAATTCAATAAATGGATTTATGGTGTAGAATATGCTAATGGAAGTTTCCCCTTTTCCTGAGCTCTTTGGTGTTTTTGTAAATGTTATGTTTTAGGAAGTTAGGAGTGTAGTAATAGCATTTTTGGGCTTCTGCTCACTTGGGGAGACAGTTTAGATCAATCCAGTATCTATGTTTTTATTATAACCATACCAGAACCAAAGTTTAGAGGAAGCAGTCAGAGTAGGAAAAAGTAAAATCATTCAGTGCCCCAATGATGATTATTCTGGGTCTCTGTTCCACTCGATCCACTCTTTCCTGTAATAGTACCTGGGTTCAACTCATCAAAAGTGTAGCCTTTTTTGTGTGCCATTCCTGGCCTCATAAGGCCTTCCTTTTAATTGAGAGGATGATGATAGCTGAAGCCTTGTGGGAAGAGGGAAATTCATCCTGGAGGAGTCCTGCCTTGTAAGAACCACATACCTAGTGGTAGATAGGAGCTGCTTAGGAAAAAATTAAGCATTTCTATGGGAGTAGGGACAGGCCTCTACTTTTACATTCTGATTGCCTGCATCCTAAAGGCATTCTTCTTTGAAAATTAACATATATATCACTTATCTGATCTTCAATGCTATAGCAAAGGCATTGTCTGAACCATTAAGATTAAAACTAGAGTTAGAACCAGTGAACAGAACAAGCATGAGTCAAATTGCATACAAAGTAAAATTGTCTTCTAAAGCTTATAAAAATATCAGCACAACACAGTATTTGTTTTCAAGACATAAAATAGGTTTTTAGAATCACGTCATAAAACTTCAAGATGGTAAGAATTAGAGCATGGAGAGAACAAGTCTTCTTTCCCGTCTATTTACTTGAAAATTGCATACCTAGAATCTTCAGCTCAGCACTAGCATAAATGGCTCCATATTTATTTTCAGCCAAACACTGATACATTCCAGCATCTGATTGATTCACATTGTGGATCGTCAATACTCCATTAACCATGTCAACCCTACTCTGTAATAGAAAGGAAAATTAGCTCTAGAAGATAAACTCAGATTTTGTGCATATAAGAAAAGAAGGCCTCCAGTTAATACAGTTACGCAGTACCTGGCAAATTTACTATTTTGTTACGTCTCTAGTAAATTATAACTATGCTATAAGGATAGCATGATTATATTTTCCTGGAGCTGCTCCACTTTCAGTTTTGGTTTTAATCCGAGCTCCCTTTGAGTAGTGGACAGACTGAACTCTTGAAAAACACATAGCAGATGATGTTTACACTGGGGTTACTTTAACAAGGCAGAAAAAGGGGTTCCATGGAAGAAAGGATGAGGGCTTGTGGAGTTGAGAAGGAGGTTGACAATAGCCCAGGTCATAACAATAATCCCTTTACTCTACCAATATCACCAGGAGTTTGTCTTTCCTCTCATTTCCAAACAAACTAATACAAGTGGGAACTTGTATTATGCCCATCAGTTGATTAGGAATAAAATGACTGATCAGAAAATATAAACTTCATTAAAAGAAGAAACTTAATATAAAAGACAAAAGATAGGACATGTCAAATTGAGGTAAATCGAGGACAAAGGGTACATTTCAAAAACCATTTTACTTTTAAAATGTTATTAAACAAACAGGTGTGTTTTCTACTCAACACCAAGTAAGTAATTAAAAAAAAATCTTAGTGGGCAGTGTTTTGATTATTTATCAACAGAGATACCAAGTAATTTGACAACATATCCAAAATAAACCCATTCATTTAGCAAACATATAATCTGCCACTGGGATTTTTGCTACTTGGAAGCTGAGGATAGAAAATATGACTGACATACCCTCTTCTACAGGGGTATCCCTAGGAGAATTAGAAAGAGCGAGCCTGTGAATCAATGAAAAGCTTTCTTTCATAGCTTCATATTCTTTTCTGTTTGTATCTGGCTTTTCGTGCAATTGTGTTTTATTTTTAGGCTTATCTGGCTTTAGTATAAGGGAATGTTGGATGAAACTACGGGGATGGACTGAACCAATTTCTTCATTTTGAAAGGGAACAAACTGAGGCCCAGAGAGGCAGATGACAAACATCCCTTCCCCATGATAATGGCAGACCTGGCTGGGCAGGACTTGTACTCAGATCTCAACTTTATACACTTCTCTGTTTTGTGGATAAACAGTGAGCTATTCCTCCTCTGTTCACCTTGCTGCAAAGGACACAATCAAGGAAGAGAGCTGCTAAAATTATCATCAGTAGTCTGTAATTAAATTGTAATGAATTTAAATCCAGTACACAACAAGCCATCTAAAAAACATGCCATAAATTTAGTGGAGACATTCATTAAGTCTGTGAGTAGGAGGATGTCACAGAAAGAACCTGTCCAGGGCACAGGACTCCTGGATCCTACTCCAGTCATCTCTCTTACTGGTCCTGTTATCACAGGCAAGTCCTCTACTTCAAGAGATTAAGTCCATTGTCGACAGTGTTGCAACTAGCTGGACGTCAACTAAAGGTCAGGTAGAAATGGCAAGAAGTATATGATGACGACTGATATTGCTAAGAATCTACAGGTTTGAAAAACTTGCATACAATTATGCAAAGAGGTAATACGCAATTAAAATAAAAAGATGCTGCTTGTGTATTTGTTATGTTTATCAGTGCGAATGCATGAGAAGGCAGCAGGAAATGGATTTCAGTAAGATTACAGAAGCCTGCTGTCTTGTGCACACCCGGATGAGATTGCACCGGAGAGGTTAAGGATTGTCAACAGTACCTGTGGCATGAGGGGAACTCCGTTCTTCAGCCAGCGGTAAGTGGGTCGGGGCTTCCCAGTAGCCTTGCATTCCCAACGGAGTGGGCTCCCGCTGTCCAGCTGCGTGTCATTCAGTTTCTCTACCCAGTGTGGGTAGGCTGCAAGCAGAGATGCGTGAGAGAAGAGTGAGTTCATTTTGCAAACACTTTCACAAGTTCAAAATTCCCATGGAACACTTCACGGCCGCTTTAACTTTGCTTTTCATGTTCGCAATGCACAAAGCTGTAGCTATGTGGAAGAAGAATGGGAACGGCACTGCTTCATACACAACTCTATTTCCTGACCAGCAATGGGGCCCTGAGATAATTTGGTAACTTTTAAAACATGTTTTAACCTCTGTGAAGTATATATTTTAAAAATAAAACACGTTAAAGAAAGTAGTTTGCTTCTCTGAGGCACCAGCGCTTGGTTAGCAGCAGTCAGGTAACGGCTCTCTTTTGAAAATTTGGGCAGCATTGACCCTTGCAGAAATATCTGGCAGGTCCCATTGTTGAAGAACTGCTCTGATTTCTCTTTTCCCGTAGAACCCAAATGGTTTTGGAGAAATAAGTTGTGAATTCAAATCTTAGTGAAAAACTTTTAATTTACTTAATTCTTCCAATAAAATTTTGCAGTTTCCAAAACTGTAACCGAGATACTATTTCTTTACTGAGAACATTTCTGTTTGTACAGCATCTGCGAGATAGATGCTAAAGTATCTTTCCTCAATTAGCTAAATTTTAAGACAATAATATTGAATAAAAGTGTTTATTTGTCCATATATGGCCCTCATAGAAAGCAGATGAAGCAACAAACACGAGAAAATATGTAACGTGAATGCCTTTTCTTTGTAGCAACAATTTTGGCAAAAGTAAATTATAAAATATTTAACTTTCTCTCTCCTGGTAAAGACTTTGATTACTCAGTCACTCATATGTTCATTCATCTCATGATGTGCTGTCTATTTTGGTCTGAGAGGGTTGGGTAAACAAAACCAGTTACATCCTACACTTAAAAAGTTTGTGGTATGAGAGACAAGGTCTAATGTCAATGCTAGGGAAGGGATTTTGTAAGCAAGGTAGTTGGAGGAATCCGCACATGAATATCAGAATAGTAGATCTGATACCAAAGCCAGATCTGCCTTTTTTAGAAGGGAAGAGAAAGAGCAAGAGAAAAAGAATTTCCATTTATTAAATGCTAACCATAGACACTATATGCCCTCACTGTGAAATAAATTCTCAGTCAATCCCTGTAACATCCATCCTGAAAACAAACATTCCCCATTTTATGAACGTGTGGCTCAGAAAGGTTCAGGAAATTTATCCAAGCTGAGAGGTTGTCTCCAAGTGGGGCTTTGGTTTCAGTAGCTCACTGGTTTTCTAGCCAATAGTGGTGTCTCTATGAAGCCCTCGGCTGGCCTAGCGTGATGGAGCTTTCTAGACCAGGATTACACTCTGCGATGTGAGTTATGAATTAGAAGCCATCATTCAAAACCTTTAGCATGGTGAGTTTCAGATACTGACCCTGAGTTTTGTGCTTGCATTCCAAATTCAGCCCCTTTGAAATGTCATGTCATCTGTTCTAAAAATACTGATAGGAGTGGTGAGACACAAGAGCAATAGTAAGGCCTATTTCATGCATGAGCTTTCTGTAGGCTCCTGTCCTACATGGTCACACTGTTTTAAACCACGCATGATCCCGTAACCCACGGGCAGTTTGCCAGGCACACACTGCATCTTCTTTAAACTATTCACTCCATGTGGAATGTTCTGATTCTCTTCTTTTTATGCTTCACTTCTGCCTATAACTCAAGGGTTTAGTATGAATTAAATGGGGAATATTCATCATAAACCCACAGGGGAGTTGTGTGTACCTTCTCTGGACACCGATAGTCCTTATTCTCTTGGAAAATTATCAAGTTAGTAGCTAGTGACCCCTCTTCTGTACTGACTTAAATTGTTACTGAAATTCTTAGTTGATTGTAGTTTGATACCCACCCAGATTAGTGAGCTCACTGGGAGTGGTGTAGACTCAACTTTGTATTTCCTTACATACAACAGTGTCCCTCATGGAGTAGATAATTGCAACATACTGGCTAGCTATCGTCAATAACAGGTCTTATAATGGACCACAGCTAATGTTGGGAGATGAAAAATTGAAAATATATGAAAAAGTTACAAAATGAACAATTAAGAAGGAAAGAAATAATAAAACATTAAAACAATAGGTAATTGGTAATTGGTAAAAATGAAAAATTGCAATAATGTTCCTTTAAGCACATTTTGGTTTACTGTATAAAATGGTATAAAGCCCTGATTCCAAAATGAATGTGTCATGGGAATCAAATGAGATGTCAATGCCATTACAATGAGTGAGTTCCCCATTCTTCTTCAAATGTTTTTGGATACTACTGTAGCTGCAGTGCTTACGATGAGAACACGAATATATGTATACACATGCCACAGTGTCTGTTGCTGTCAGCCCAAAATCTAGTGGGTGAGATGGAATTGAAATATTATTTGAATTCACTCTATCAACAATTCCACAAATAAAAATACCCTGATAGACTGTTGTCCAAATTAAAAAAAACCTGTCAATTTATCAATTTTTGACATATAAAAAGCAGATGTGGTTTCAGATCTTGTTTTGAACTCTGAATATCCTGGTTCATAAGTCTTTGAATTGGGCTGTGTGGTAGCATAGGACCTATGAGCTATGTTTCTATCTAGATCACAAAATCCCAAAACCAACTCTGAAGCAGTGCAATGAGGTGATGTCACATGACTGCTTCTAGAGGGCCACATGCAACAAGTATGTAAATGCTTCTTGCTAGCTAATAAACTTAACACAAAAGTTGTCCAGCAAGCCCAAATGCACACACAGGCACAAAATAAAAATGAAATGTGAGTATCAGATAATGTAAACTGAAGTTAAGCATCATACTGTAAGAATAAATTTGACATCATTGTATAACATTGTATAACTTATTTGTATTTATAAGTTGTTATCCTTCATGACACACCTGGAAAATGTAGTTCTGTTACAATGGGTTTATTTTTAAGTGAAAAACAAAATGATTTACAATGTAGAATCAGAAACAAAGAAGATTCCAGTTAAAAGTTTTCCTTGGCGTAAGATGCAGGTAATCCTGGAGCAATGGCTCTAGCTTTTGAATAATAATCTGGGTTAAAATGTACCAAGACGTGCTCTACATTGTGGGGAAACTTAGACCTTCCTAAAAAAGAAAAATCCCAGATGGGGGCTCATGTAAAGTAAACCTGGTGCTTTTAAAAATCTAGCCTTTTCCAGGCCACCTCTTTTAGGCTGTGGGAAACTGGAGAGACATATGGCACGTTAAGTTTAGTGGCTGCTAAAGTCTTGCCAGGTGCACTGTGTATCGATAACTACTTACGTAATGCACTTGAGCTTCAAATCAGTGTCTGGGTTACATTTGGTAAAACACGGAGCAGATGTGCATGAAGAACAGGCTTGCTTATCACCTCTTGTCACCGGAAATTCTGAAAGTCTCTATTGAGAAATGCTAACTATTACCGGCCTCCAGCGTTCTTTACTCTAAGTACCGAGGAGCCACGCATTTCATCCACATAGATCGATGTTCCCAGTGTGACTCTTAGCGGTGGCCAGTGGGAGGCAACGTGGGATGTTAGAAGGATTATACAGTTGGGGGTGAAAATAGGTTCACGTCCCAATGCTCAGACGCTCTTGCTCTAGTATGTGATGGGAAATGAGTTCCTTAACTTTAATGGGTCCCCTTTGTAAGCTGTGAATGGTAATTCCTATTTCAATGGGCTACTATGATGATTGAACATAATAAATACTGGTCAATTTTCACTAGGAATCCATTGCCCAGGCATTAACTTCAACTTCATTTTATCAAGTGTGACAATATGTTTGCCACCATTTTCATACCAGTAGAAATCAGTGCAAGACGTGTTCTGCAAAGAAATGGGACTAAAACATTATGTATCAAATTTTAAAACAAGAAAGTATAATTTTATATCATTTCCTATAGTAAATCTGTATGTATTTTCATAGCAAAAACATCTTTAAAAATTCTATCTAAAAGATAAATAGAATTGTGAAAAAAGAAAAACAGATAATGAGAATTACTGGCAAGGATTAAGCCTTAAATAATTTTTCTCTAACATTAATAAAATACAGTGGGCCAGGTGTGGTAGTGCGTGCCTATTAAGAACTGCTACTCAGGAGGTGGAGAAGGTGGGGCCTGTGGCGGGAGACCAGCTGGGGAAGAAAGTTAGCGAGACCCCATCTCAACAAACAAGCCAGGCATAGTGGTACACAGCTGCTGGAGGTGTGGGTAGTAGAAACACAATGCAAGGCAGGCCCTGGACAGAAAGAATGAGAGCCTATCTGAAAAAATAACTGAAGCAAAAAGGGCTGGGAGAGTGGCTCAATGCAAGGCCTGAGTACTCACATACTCAAGCTCCAGTGCTGCCCAAAATAGCTAAAAAAAGCACATAAAGTATAATAAGGAGGAATTATATGCTCTCCATGTGGTGCTTTAGACCAGGTCGGTCACGTGTCATTGAGAGGTGACATCCTACAGTTGGTGTGAAGGTGGGGGCTGAATTCTAGCTTCCAATGTTAGTTGGATTCTTGTCCTACTGCTGCGCTCTACCACAAAGCCACATCCCCAGCGTGCACTGCTCATTTTTAGTGGAACCTGGTGTAAAAAGTTCATTAATATTTCGAGGGATAGTTTCTTCCTCTGTCAAAAGGGAGCGCTAATAGCTAAGGCCTGGTGAGGCTGGCGTGTGTGAGGTCTGAGAGGGGACAGCAGGTCTGGGATGTAAGTTCTTGGCAGCTGTTTGTGCTTCTCGTTAAGTCTTTAGTCTCCCCTGCCAGTCACCACACTTTACAGTGAACCCTGTAAAATGACATGCACACTTAAGCATTAGTGTTTATGTACTATAAAGTTATACCTCATAAAAATTACCCACTGTTTTCTGAATGTAATGCTTAGTTCTAGAAAGAAATAAGGGAAAAAGAACAACAGTCTGTTTTGAATGCACTTGCAATGAAACTGCAGGCATTGAACCTATAAACATTTGTGAAGATGCTTTTCAGAGATTTCATGACAATAAGGAAATTTACCAAAGGTAAAGTTGCATTCCTTTATTGGATATTTAGAACTTACTTGTCTTTTAAGCATCCTGGTTACAGCTATATTTTTAATACTACATCTAGTCAAATAGGAAACACAAACTATCAAGAGGGCATAGTGACAATGCCTTTACAGAATGACAAATTACTGCTTGTGGGCACATGTTATATAAACTCATAGATCAAATGTCTTTATAGAATAACATTTTTCCGAGATAGAACAACTCTAATTGTGACAGCTCTTTATAGTATAGAGTCATTTACGGGATTATGTTTGGCCTACATCCCTCCCTTCCCCTGCTTGCTCCCCTGCCCTCCTCCTCTCACTCTCTCTTCTTCCTCTCTTCCACTCTCCCTCCTTTCTTCCCCATTCCTCCTTCCCCCTTTCCCCCCACCTTCCTCTCTTGCACCTTTGCTTTGTCCCTTACTTCCTTACTTCTTTCTTCACTTCTTTGAGTCTTCCTCATTTTTTTCCTTTTTAAATGAAAACTGTAGCAAGCAAGATAATTTAATTTATATTGGAATAACATTTTGTGTGACTCATTAAAACCATGCTCTTGTGGTCAATTATCAGAAATCAGAGGAAACAGAAACCCCAAATACCTACACTAACAAAATATATTCACTAGAACTATTCAGTTTATTCTAAAGTTCAAATTATTTTCAATGTTGTACATTTCTAATTTTTGTTCACTTCTTTTTTGAATATTTTTTAAAATCCGTTTTTGTTATATTAGACATGTAAGTTTTACTTTCATTTTTTAAAATTTAACAATGGACTTCTTCATATTGTGTCATTTGTCATGTAACATTTAGCATACTGAGGCTCAGTTATAAACAGTAGGATAGATGGCTTAAATCTGTGTCTTCCATCTATATTAGCCTTTAGATTTTAATGCTTTGATAAAAAAAAAAGGGCTCCTTTAGAATGCTGGCTCATCGGAGCCCGATGGGCATGTAAAAGCATTTTTGTAATTACACTGTCAAGAAGAAAGTGAATTACGGGAAGAAACCTATATTCTAGTACTCTGTAAACATCTATCATTTGGGTAAAAAATGTTGGCCGCTGTACTTTTTTCTGACTTGTAAACTCTAGTTGTAGAACTTCTAACAGTAATCCATTTTACTTAGAGTCTCAGTCCAACCCATGCATCCAGCAGAATAGTCTTGAATCAGGCTATTCACCATGCTACAGTTAGGAAGTGTCACAAAAGAGCCATGTGTTAAAGGCTTGGTGGCCAGTCCATGGCATTAATGGGTGTCAGTGGAAACTCAGCAGATAGGACCAACTTGAAGGAAGTTAGGCCACTGGAGTGTGCTCTTGAGGGGATGCTGGGACTCCAGCTCCCTCCTCTCTTTCTGTTCCATGTGACCATGGACTGAAACTGTTGAAACCATGAGCTAAAAAATAAAGTTTTCTTCCTTTTAATTTGATTATTTCAGGTATTTTGTCTCAAAAACAGAAAGTTGACACACATACCTACTGTCAGTAAGGTGCAAATGTTGGCGGAGATCCAAGCTACCCTTTTCAGAGTCTGATGAGAGGAAGCCCTTATGCAGACACAGCAGTTTCGTAAGTACAACATTTTGGTGAGGCAAGAGAATTCAGGGAGTGAAATAGGACACTGTCTATAATTGTTCTGGGGCCACAGATGTAAACTGGGGTTATCTAGGGCAAGTCAAAATGAATGGCCACCTGATGGAGCCTGGCAGGAGGTCCCCTTAATCATGAACTACAGTGACAAGTCATATATTTTCAAGATACCTTCTTGACCTGCCAGAAATATACGCCAAATAGCTATTGCTGGCTACTTGTCTTTCGGGTAATGATCTACCCTGGTTTTCTATTTGAAGTGATGCATGCAGTGGGCATGTTTTCTTTACCTGACTGGCCTACAGTGTTCCTCTAATCATGTGTGACAAGGAGAGCCCACAGAGTGTTTCATGGTGGCATACGTTCTCACCAGAACACACACTAGTAATGTTGACGAACAGCAGTGTTGAAAACAGTCATTACTGCCTATTAATAAGTACTTGTGTGAAGAGGGGGAGAAAGTGCGGTTTCCACATTCTGTAAAACATTCTACGTAGGTAGAAACATTCCTCATGACAGAGAGATATTTGGGACATTTCCCTAATCGCTTTAAGAGTAACATGCAATCCTAAAGTTCTGGTTGAACACTTGCTGTCATTATTAGGTTTTTATCTGTAAATCAGGCTAGTAATGCTTCATTCTGTTGCTATGAGGATAAAATGATGTAAGGTATTCCCTCTGTGTACAGTACCAACATTTTGCCCCTTTGGCCAAAGAGTTGTCCTCATGATCTGTGTTAAGGAATTATGGACAGTCATGAATACTGTGAATTTCATACAGGGTGACAAATTTTGTGAATTTTATCAAGTGTAACATCCATGGTGTAAAAGGCAAGCAAACCAGGGCTGGTACTTCCATCTTATAACTTTTAAATGACTATGTATTTTTCTTCTCCTGTTCAGCCTTTCACATGCCAATCCTAAGCCTGTCCCTGAGTCACTTGAATAAAATGCAGTGGACTCTGCACCCCATCATCCTTTCCTTATGTCTTTATCACAGCCCACATTGTGCTCTAACGTGAGTTCACTTTTGATCCCATCCAATGGTTCGTGAGTCCTTCCACAGCTGCATTGCTAGCCCGTGAAGCAGTAAGGGGCACTTAATAAACATTCGGTGAACGAACGAATGAGGGAAACAAATGTACCTGGTGTGATTGGAAGGCTGAATTCCTAACGCCGTGGTTACAGATAAAGAAGGACAGGCTGAATTCAGATATTAATCATATTTCAAAAATACTGTCCTTAAGAATCCCTGCCTAGAACCTTCAGTTTTTCAGCATAACTGATCACAAGATCCAGTGGCAGCCACAGTTTCTCGGAGAATCGGTCAGATGCAGATTGGATAAGCACAGATCCCGAGCATCTGTGTCTGCTTACATTGAGCTCAGCTTACTGTGTTCCTTTTTTTCAGTGTCCTAGTCTGGAAAATGAGAATAATATCCCCATCCCAATACACACATTTGTAAAGGCAAATATGAAAAACTAACATGATTTGTGATCCTTGGAGGCAAAGATGAGGTTGTGAAAACTTTTGAACTAGATTGCCCCACTTCTTATACATTGCTTGGTTGGCTCTTTGGCTATTTGGACATTATAAACACTTATAGGCTATAGAGGGTATTATTTACACAAATGTATTAATTTAGGTCAGAGGCCAGCACACTCTTAACATCATCTGATCTCTGTCTCTACTTAATTCCCCTACAGCCACACAAAAGCTGACATAGATCATGTGTAAACACATGACTATGCTTGAATTCCAATAAAACTTATCTACCAAAAACATCAGCTGGGTAGGATTTCAAGCCCTGGTTCAGACCAAGGCTTAGAATAAGTTCATACAGTTTATACCAATTTTAATTTATCAGAGGATGGTGTCTGTGCCAGAAAAAATACCCCGTTTTTAAGGATGTAAAGTCTGCATGCTCTACAAAGAGAATGGTAATTCTTCATTTATTTTTAATCTAATACATTCTTGCGTGGAGGATAGTTTTACATGGTACTTTATTATTCAAATGAAGAATGGCTGTAAATTATTACTTGGTTTTTATGTACCCAACAGACAACGTTTAGTGAAATTTGCATTCTCAGTGTGACTCTGGGGACTGGAGCATCTCGCTTTGAAGCAAACACTTACTGTATATTTGCAACTGTCCTCGGAAGGAGTTTTTCCCCCGTGAGTTTTCAGCCCTGCACTCGTACATGCCCGTATCATCCAGCTGCACGTTGGGGATCTCCAGCACTGCCTGAGATTTCCGCAGACGGGACTTGCTAGGAATGTAACCATTCACCTTCATCCATGTGATGGTTGGAACCGGGCTGGAATAATGAACAAAAACTCTGTTAATACACTCTCCATTATTAGGAACACAGATTTGGTTATCTGGTAATTTAAGCACTTAATAGACTGAATGAATACAATGTAATCACAATTAAGGACCATGTGCCTCTTGATGTACTTCCCTTGCCATGTGGGCTGTCTGATAATCCTTAGATTACAGGAGGGTAGTTGACTTTTCTTTCATATTTCAGCAAAGCAATTCAAAGATAATACATTGCAAATCTTAATACATTATTTTTTAAATGTTATATTTTAAGTGATAAAAGTAATTTGCTGAAATTGGTAATATATACTTATGGCAGTGAGAGAAACAAAAGTTGCAAGTTAAATAAAAAACATTTTCTGCCCCACCCCTGGCAAATTTCTATTTTCTGCAACAACAAATACAATTTACATGTAACCTCCTACCTTGTCTATGTCTACAAACATGATGAGTTATTCTCCTCTTGTTTTTCTTTAATGTAAACCCTGTGCATTTGCTATTCTATTATGAAAAGGTTACATCCAATAAATATTGGCTTGGCTTACTCTGCTTAATAGCTGCATGTTACTCCATTGTAGAAATGTAGCAGAATTTAATCAACTGCTCCTTGTGATTCAACATTCAGCAAAGTACTAGTTTTGTTTTATTATTTCCTCTCTAATTTGCCACTACAAAGCCCCCTGCTGTAAACCATGCTGCACACACAGAGTGCACTGTTGCCTTCACTTTCTGCAGCACACCTTCACAAAAGTGGGACTAGTGAATCAAAAGGTATGTACGTTTTTCATTTTAATAAGTACTGCCAGACTGTCTTTCAACAATATGGTAGCAGTTCCTACAACTCTGTGATAAATATTTCTCTTCCCATAGCCTTGCCAGCATTGGGCGGCATCAATTTCTTCACTTCTTGTCAGTATCGATGGGTAAAGTGGTATCTGATACTCACTTAATTAATGCTTCCCTGAATGCTAAGAAGCTGAACATCTCTCCATAAGTTTATTGGCCATTTACATCTGCACTTCTATGAATTGCCTGCTTGCATTATTATTTTTTCTTTTTTAATTGTCCTGTTTGCATTGTTTAATTTCATAGTTTTTTATGTATTAGAGTCATTAAGACTTTGTATCTCAGAAATATTCTTCCCCATTGATTGTTGGCTTATGACTGTGTCTGTATTGAATTTTATAAAATTTTCTTGGGAGAAACAAACATATTTCTTTTGTTTCCTTTCTGACTTCTAAACTTTTTCTTGTTTAAAAACTACTTTTTTCTTTGTTTAAGTCTTTAGAATTTTTTTACTGTTGTGCTGGGGGTTCATTGTGACATTTACAAAAATTCTTACAATATCATAGTTGAATTCACCCCTCTACCACTCTCCTTTATCCCTCCTCCCCCAATTCCTGGAACAGTTTCCACAGGTCTCATTTTTCCATTTACAGACATGTGGACACAGCATTTGCACCATATTCACCTCCCCACTGGTACCAACCCCCTAGACAGATCCTGTTCTTCCCTCTGTTCTCTGAATTTATTTAAAATAGACTTTTGTTTGTTTGTTTAAGATAACTATACAGGAAGTTTTCTTGTGACATTTCCATGTATGTATGTATTATAACCCAAATTGGTTCATCCCCTCTATTTTTCTTCTTTCTACCTCAGTCCCCTTCTTATGGTGGTTTCAACAAGTTTAAAATTTCTATATTCATTCTTGTATAGAAAGTACATCAACCGTATTCACCTGCTTAACTTCCTTCTTTTACCCTCCCTCTCTCATACGTGACCTCCTCTTAGCGTGACCTATGACCTGTTTTCCATAAAATTGCTGTATTTGTATTGGGCCTATATTCCACATATGAGAGAAAACATGCAGCCTTTGGTTCTCTGAACCTGAATGACTTCACTTAGGATGATGTAGAAAACTAGTTTAAAACACAGTTTTATGTCAATAATTTCTGAGGATTTTTGGTAGGGTTTTTAATCACATTTAAATGTTTGGATCTTTAACACATCTGGACAGTATAAATGTTTCTGGTGTGAGGTAGTGAACATAACTCATTCTTCAGCATTGTTAACTCAGTAATCCCCTTGCCCCACAATAGTTGGAATGCTGTCTTTGCCATAGAATTTGCTCTCCCGCACTAGCATCTGTTTCAGGGTTCTCAGTTCTGTCCCACTGACTTATTTATCGCTATCTATATTTAATACACTTTCTACGTTTCCCAGTATGATTTTTCTCTATCTCATTCCATAGCTCCTGACCCAGAAACACATCTGTTTCCAATCATATCTGTTAAAATCCTACTAATCCTTTGAGACCTGTCCTAAATGTCTTCCCTTCAGCCAACTTCTTATGTGAATAGGTAGCTGGATTATTTTTTCTGGTAAATAACAAAGCCCCTTGTGGATCCTACTCACATCTCTGGTAGCATTCTGTCATAGATTTATAAGTGCTAAGTGTAGGATGCTTTTCCAAAATTTATTTTAACAGAAAGTAAATTATTTTTTCTTATAGGAATGAGAGCAATGCTCATTATTACAAACAGTGCTATGATAGATGCCTTTGGACAACTTACTGATTTGTTTTCTTAGGAATAAAACAAAAATGAAATTCCAGGATTACACTTGGCAATTTCTGCTTGTTGGTGAACTTTAGAATGTTAAAGGTTGAACTTTACATTCTATAATAACTGATACATCAATATGGCATGACATTCATTTAATGTATATTAGAATTTGTGATTTTTATTAATCATTTTTGCATGTAATTTTTGCATTCAAAGGTGAACTTATCTGTAGGTTTTTAGGGTTGTATATATGCATGCTTATTTATTAGCGAGTTTATGGTTTCTGTATAGCTAGGTTTGACAGATGTGGAATGACTGTGTTAGATGATTGCTTGGTAAACATACTAAAATATTTCTATCTCCACATTCTGCATCAATTTTAAGATCAGGGAAATGATGCTTCCCATGGAAGGCTGATAAGTGCCACAAGAAGTCAAGAAGTTACCTGGGTCTGCCCCCATTAGTGAGCTTAATCTTCTGTTTGTATTTTCTCTGACCATTGTTTTTAAATTTCTCCTGCATGAAGTTTGGTAATTCATGTTTCACTAGACACTCAGCTATTCCATCCATGATTTGAATGTTGAAGTAATTGTTCAAAGTTTTCAAAGCTCCTTGGTCATGAGTACTTAGAAGGTAGTAAAAAGTGTGTGTCTCATAGCCAGACCCCCTGGGTGTTAAGGTAGCTCTGATCCTACCAGCTCCTTAACATTTCATTTCTTCAGCTCCCCAGTTGTAAAATATTGTAGAAAGGTTATTACCTATACCAGAGAGTAATGTGGACATTGAAGAATTTGAAGTGCCTGGTAGGGACTAAGCAGGCAAAAATGTGTAATTATATGATAATGTTCACCATTGTATCTGTTGGATAACTTTACTGGTGTATGCTTTCTTTCTTTCTATGCAGAAGTGGTATTATATATTGGCTAGACATAGGGCTGAATCCAGGGAAGTCTGGGTTCAAACACAATTTGGATATAAGGATGCTTTGTGACCTTAGTTAGATATAAGAAATGCCCATCTCCAGCCCATTTTGTTCTGGTTATTTTTTTGGAGATGAGATCTCATGCACTGTTTGCCTGGGCTGGTCTTAAGCTGCAATACTTCTGATCTCAGTATTAGAGATGTAAGCCACTGGCTTCCAGCTAACAAAAGTATTATGTTTACTGGATAAAAGGAATTTTTTATTTATGAGAAAAGTAAAAAAAAAAAAGAAGAGCTTTGAAATAATCTTTGTTAATTCTGTCATTCAAATATTATTTTAGTGTTTTTCATAATTTTACAGAGCTTTCAAGTATTATCTAGGGTTTTTTTCTTTTCTGTACTGGGGTTTGAATTCATGGCCTTGTACTTGCCAGCTAGGCAGGCTCTCTACCACTCGAGTCACATCACCAGCCCATTTTTCATAATTTTAAAACAATTTAATTTTCTTCTATCAAATCATATAGCCTGTGGAATCTTTGTACATTAAAATAAAATCCCACATTAACAGATGCAAAGCTAGTCTGCTTGAAGGAGGAATGACGGTGTGATGGCTTTTCCAACCACTACACAGAAGACTACTGCTCTGTGTCCTTTTTCAGTTGTGTCCTAATCGATCTGTCAGAGAGAAAGGTGTGTTAATTTCCCACTAGTCTCATTACTACTCATAGCTTGTTATATTTCAGAAGATTTCATTTTATATTTTGATTAACTTTCTCTCTGGAAATAAATGCCCATGAAAATTGTATTATTTTTAGAGTTTTAATTATCCAAATAAAATGACCTTCTTTCTAATTTAATAATATTTTGCTTTAATTTATCTTTTTATAAGTGATTCATTAAACTTATGCTCCTTTACTACTTATCTTCTTATTTTTACATTTTTGGTTTTTTTGGTGTGTTATTTTGTTTTGATCTGTTTTTCCTACAGGACAGTTATATTTAATATTTGATCTAAAGACTAGGTTTCAAATCTCTGTATTTCAGTATTAGTGTTTGACTTTTTAGTTTTGTTGTTCTGGTTGATTCACTTTTCCTTATTCAGTCATCTTAGAACTGTCAAATGCAAAATAACTCATAACTTAAAATTGAATGTTAATAGCAATAAACCTTGAGATTGACATGATGAAGAATTAAAAAAAATGATGTAACTATAAAGTAATTATGGATTTAAAATACAATAGTAAATTAAAAATAAAAATATTATGCTATAATCAATTTCTAGGTTAAAATTAGACATATCTGATAGGAATATTTCTGAAAAAGACTGAGAGTTTAGAGCCTCGAATATAGAACAAGACACCAAGAGAAAGGGAGATATAAAATGTGTAACACAGATGGGCATCAATTAATAAACATATACTATAAAACTAGAGAGTAAAATGTAAGTCCAATCAAATATAAGTGATGGAGGCAGAAGGAGGTATCAAGAGAGGGAAGGAGACCAAGGAAGGAAAGGGGAAAGAGGAAGGAGGGAGAGGGAGAGGGAGAGGGAGAGAGAGAGAGAGAGAGAGAGAGAGAGACAGAGACAGAGACAGAGACCAGAGAGAAGAAAGGAGACAGTGCAATATCTCAAGAGAAATGGCATCAATTTTTCTCCAAATGATCCAGAACATGAATCCATTAATGCAAGAAACAACATATACAAGACATGACTAAGACCATATAGCCACAGTCACTTATATTAAAAGTAACCAGAGAGGAAAGTCAGATTATCCATAAACTATGAGTAGATTATTCACTGGCTTTCCATTAGCAACCATGGAAGCAAAAGATGGTGTTGGAATAATTATAGGTCCAGACACTTAGAGAAGAGGGAAAATGAACCTAGAATTTTGTATCTTGTAAATTTTGTATTAGGAGTAGAAAGATTTTAGACATTAAAAAACAAAAACTGAACGAGTTTATCACCAAACAGACTACCACTAAAGGGTATGTATTTCAGTAAGAAGGAAAATAACTCCAGAAATGAAGTTTAAGATGTAAGCAGGAATTATTAAATAATTAATAGTAATAGTAATATAGGTGTTTAAAAGGGACAGAACTAAAATACTGACCAAAAGGAACAGGCAATTAAAAGGAAAGATTTATTAGAGTTATTGTGTCCTAATGTTCTTTTATTTTAAGGGGGAATAATGGCCAAGTTGTTGATTCATTTAGACTTTAGAGATTTAGGGTAAAATTAATGGGTTAACCATTAAGCAATAAGAAGAGAACATTAATTTTCCAGAATTGACTAGAAGCTCAGCTTTCTTCTTTTGGACACTCATTTGCTTTTACTTAGGAGAAAACTGTCTCATTTAATTTTTCAAATAGGATACGATTCTGATCTCTAGCAAAGAAATGTAATGGAAATATTTTTAAAAGCATTCAATATATTTCTGCACTTTTTTCTTTTGGCTAGGTGGAAATCAATGCCCAGGGTCAGTTTGCAGTCACAGGTGGAGGACAGCAAGATGGACGTGGTAAGTAACTCTGTAGAAGAAAGTCACAAGCCACTACCTCAGCAATGTAAGTTAGTAACACTCCATTTGGATGTTACATGAGTAAGATACATTTACCTTGCTAAGGTCCTGAAAGTTGAAGGCTGTCTTACTGAAATGGAAGGTAGGACATGGAAAAGGCAATGAGTGGATAACTACAGCAACACCACAATAAATACATGGACTTGTCAGAAGAGTCAGGGTGAGGGTGGCGAGGATCTGCTACTGGAGAAGGAAGAACAGCAGATTCACGCTATGCAGGGGCAAAACATTTGGTAAAATTGTCATATTTATTAAGTGGAATCTGAAATGCATACTGAATCTAGGGAAGGAGTTAGAAAATTGGATGTTAAAAGCATTTTTACTTTCTATAGTCAAAAATACTATACAGAAGAGATGAGGTCCAAAAATTACTGGCTGTATTGTTGAGAAAATCAATGAGAGTAGAAAAAATACAAAATGTGGGCCTTTTGTTAGTACAGCAGATTAATTGCAAAAGTGGCCCTGATTCTCCACCACTGTCCACATCCTCCACTATGTAACTTGCAGACCTAACCATAGAAGGCATGGTCTATAAATCAGCTTGGAACCTGCTTTGCCTTATGACTTGTGTTCTCAGCTAGAATGCAACTATTAACTTGTGTGCGTCAGCTCTCTCTCCTCAACCCTCTCCTTTGCCATGAGAACCATGAAGATAATTAGGGTGGAAATATTTCTTTTATCCTGAATTGTTTCTTTCTAGTTACCCCACTCCTGGCCTGGGGTGACTATGTTCTGAGCAATCAATGATACAACATCCATATTTTAGGATTGATTACTTTTGCTGTTTTAGATTTTTATGTGTTTAGAATAATACAGTATGTAGTCTTTTGAGTCTAGCTTCTGTCTCTTTTGAAAAGATTCATCCAAATTGTTCTGCATATCAATAGTTAATTCCTTGTAATTATTGGGTAATATTCCAGTACAGAGATAGATCACATTTTGCTTATCCGGTCACCTTTTGACTGCTGTGCATTTGCTTTGTTTTTACTTTTAGTCTCTTATGAGTAAAACTGCTTTCTGTATTTTTAGACAAGATTTTTGTGGATATATATTCTTTGGAGTAAACAACTAGAAGTCGGAATTCTGGGTCATGTAATAAAGTTAATGTTTCGTTGAATAAGAAACCTATTTTCCACAGTAGTTGCATAACTTTCCATTTCCACTAGCAATGTAAATTTCCACTTCCCTTCTCTTTCTTTAAGATGGGGTCTTACTTATTGCCCGGGATGGTCTGGATCTTCTCAGTCTCCTGAGGGCCAGCAGTCCATTCTTCCACACCCAGCTGAACTTTCCTCTTTTAAACTTGATACTGGTAATTTGAATTTTACCTCTTCTTTTTGATATCTATCAGTTTTGTTGATATTTCATAAAAATTAGCTTTGAGTTTTATTTTTTTCAATTGTCTATTTATATTTGATTTCATTGATTTCTGCTGTCTAATTTTTCTCTTCTAACTTTGAGTTCATGTTTTTTTCTAGTTCTTTAAGGCAGAAGTTTAGATTACTGACTTTCAAAGTTTCCCCTTTTTTACAACTATAAATTTGTCTCTATGCATTTTCAACTATTACACACATGGTTATTTTCATTATTATTCACTTTAAAATAATTTGTGATTATTCATGCAAATTCTTCTTGACAGTTGGTTGGATGTCTATTTTGAATTTCTAAATAGTCCATGATTTTTTTCTAGTATCAATGTGTTATTGATAAGAAATTTAATTGTGTTACAATTAAAGAGCCTGTTCTCTCAATTTTCCATCTTTTTATTAGGCGTGAAACTTGTGTATGGCCCAGTGAGTGGAAAATCTTGGAATGCTTCCTGTGCAGCTAAGTGTCTTCTGTGTTGGTTGTTGCTGTGTTCTTCAAATATTAATTAGGTCAAGCTGGTTAATAGATGTGTTCACATCTTCTCTAATTTACTGATTTCCTTCTTGAAATTGATAAATTACTAGAGAAGAGAGTTACTTCACTGATTTTCTGTCCTGTGGTTCTTATAATAGATTAATTACTGGGGAAAAGTGTTCAGGTCCTCAACTGTAGTTGAGAAATTGACAAGTTCTTCTTTAAGTACTATCAGCATTTGCCTCATGTATTTTAAAGTACTATTATTAGGTGGATATACATCTTAGAGTTGTAATATTTTCTACAGAAATTGACCTTTTTATAATTATAAAAATCCATATTTATCTGAAGTGATATTGCTTGCACTAGCAAATAATTTATGTGATACTAACAGGGTCTCTTCAGATTTCTTATTATTAGTGTTTTACACAGTGTATATCTTTTCACATCCTTGCTTTTAAGATCTATCTATCTCGTCATATTTAAAGTGGATTTCTTGCTGGTAGTACATCATAGATCTTTTCTTTTTAATACACTTTGACATTGCCTGGCTTTGGTATGCTTAGTAAATTTACATTTAAAATAATTACCTGTGGTTGGGTTCAGTCAAGCACTAGAGTGAGTTTTCTCTTTCTCTTCTCAGTTCTTTACTCCTTCTCCCCCTTTTCCTTGTCTTTATATTAGACTTTTTCTATTAGATTTTTAAAATATTTATTTGAGTCTTCTATTATTTATTAGCCACAGCCATATGCTCTTTTTGTGTAAGATTTTAATGTTTGCAACAAGTGAAGAACACTGTTACATTTACATTTTTCTCCTCTTATCCTCTGTGCAACTCCTATGTAAACTATTTCTACATAACTTACAAAGCCTCCAAACATAATTATTGTATTTTGTTTAGGGAAGAAAGTAGAATATGTTCTTTGACGGCTTTTCTTCCTGAGGTGAGTTTCTGCTAACTGTTTCTGACAGAAAACTGGGATGATGACCAACTTAATCCTGCCATTTTCGATTCTCTAAGGAACCAGTCCTGTACTGTCATATAGGGTATAAAATTTACCATTCCATGTTTTGCTTGATATTGTAGTGTCTATGGTTGAGCCATGCTTATTAGTGTAAGTCCAGAGTTTTTTAAACAGGGTAAAAGAAATCTGGTAGCAATGTAATATCTATTAATAGAAAATGAATATACATTTTTTTTAAATTTACACAGATTAATTAGATAAAATAAATAAATTCTATCTACTCTCAACATCACGGAGAAGTTTTAGAAACAAAGGTTGAGAAATAAAAGCAAGTGGTAGATGACTACTTGTGGTGTAATCTCAATAGTGCTCAAAAATCAAGCAAAAAGAAGACTGTATTTTTAGATATATATATCCATCTGGCCTAAAATAATTCCCTTAAAACAAATCACCAAGATGATGAACACATATTTCAGGCTTTTGTTCCCCTGTTGGGGAAGACAGGATGAGGGGACCAGAGAAGACCATGCAGAAACCTCATTGTCACTGTGACTATTGGTACTGCCTTGTTGCTGAGTTCATAAGTTTCCATCAGTATTAATCAAGTCTCACCTCAAAAGTTGCATGGACTTTGTTTGCTGTCTTTATTCCTCAGTTGTGGATTCTCAGAGATAATTATTGTTTTCCATCTTAGCATCTAAATTTCTTCTTTATCCATCTTATCAAGTTTTATAATCACTTTGTGGAGTAGCCTAGCTAATAGAGCTCCAGGCTTTTAAAAAATAACTGATGTGTTACCTAAAAGAATTTCTATAAAGACATTGATATTTGCCCACTGATCACTGGCTTCCAATTTGTTCTCAGAGGATTAATAATTTCTAATGCTTTACATCAAGTTTCTTTATTCACTGATGGTTATGTAATCTACACACAAATGTTTAACTCAGTGGAGAAAGCCCACTGAAAAGAAAGCTAAGCTCTTTATTACCAGATATTCCTAAACTTGGATTTTTATATTTCCCCACTAGAAAAGATAATCTTACTGAACTAAACACTTGTTTTTCAGGTGACGTTTTTCTTCCATCTCTGCCATTCACATCATTTCTACTTCAGCTTATGTTCTGGAGCCCACCAAATGGAACTACAGCTGGCCCTTTTGTTTATCTAAGAATCTATAAACTCCAATTGTTGTAACTGAAGTTAAAGTTGCTATTTTCCCCTTTTCTAAATGCTTAATGTCTTAATTCTTAGTGGTATTTCCACTGACTGTATGGCTTCTGAAGAGTCATTTTAAGCTACTTTTTTTTTTACTGAAGCTGGAATAAAATCTTAATTTCATTGCATTTCTTCATTTAGTAACCTAGGGAGAGGAATCCGCTATGAATGGGGAAAACACCTGGTAACATGGAGGGCGAGGCAGTGGGGTAGGAATTGCAGGTCTAGAATAGGAGGCTGCAGTGCTCCAGAGACATCATTTCTGGCAGGAGGAGAGGGGACAATATGGGTGATCCACCAAGCAACAACTGTTTCTGCAGTGAGAGATGTGGGTGGTGGGAAAGGGTAAGCAGTCTCATCATGTCCACTAACTCCTGCAGTTCTCTGCAGAAACTGTTCTGAGTCTTCACTTGAAACGAAGATTAATGAAATGGACGGCAACAGTCCTTAAGCAATTTATGGTTTAATTACAAGGGTAAAAACCCTAAACCACATGGTTCAGATACAGAAAGAGAAGGTGTTCAGATAATGTAGTCAAGAAGACTGTGTACATTCGACTGAAAAGATGGCACACCTGACCTGGGAGATGAGGTTTGAAGGACAAGGACAATTGTCTATGCAGCAAAAAGCACGTTCTGGCAGGGAAATCTGCACACGTGAACACCCAGAACAGTGTGAGATGACGTCACAGGTCGCTGTTGCTTCCTGTACTTTGGTATGATGGATTGCATGATGGATGTGGGAAGTTATGGTGAGCTTATGGAAAGTGCCTATTTTCACTTCAAAAGCACAGCTCTCTTCCAGTGCTGAAAATCTTAATGCTTTTTATTCCTTCTTTTCTTTCCTAAAGCCACAAGATCAGTAGTCCAAAAATTTTGCCTTTGAGCTGTTAGAAGCTTTGGAATATAAAAATACTACATAGCGTTGATAGGGTAAATGGACATTTATTTGGAAAAGATTTATATACATAAGTAAGTTTTTATTAAAATGTATTAAGTGATTTTGAGTCTGTTGGCAGTACGTTCTATAGACCTTTTGGATACCCCATATTCGTTTATGTTGTCCATGACAATATAAGGAAAAACAAATAATTTTTGCTGTTTTCAAATGATTTATTTGCAACCCAGGTTGATTCATCAATTTTTTAGTAGGCATTTGGATTTTAAAAACAGGTATATGAGGGCACAGTAAGATTTTAATCTACTAAATGCTATAATGTTATAAAAAACAAATTTCTCAAAAAGTGGATGGATTTAAGCTACATTGTAGGAATGTAGGGAAGAAATGTCAGTTCTGACCATATCACCAGTTATTTTCCCCCTATTGTAATTCTTGCTGAAATTATATTTGTTGTCATGCACAATAAGCAATGCAACTTAAAGAAGATAAAATATTTTTAGTTATTGCTATACTGTAACTCATTTGGCTCAACAGTATCTATTAGTAACAGTAGAAGACCATGTAATGCCACACTGAAATTCTGACACCAGAATTTTGTTATGCAATGTCAAAGTCAAAGATATCAGGAGAGGGTATTATTGGGAGTTGGTGGGTGAACAGAGAGGGTGAAGGAGGGCAAATACAGTCAATGTACTTTGTATTCTTGCATGAAAATAGAACAATAAAACCATGTTGAAATTGTTTCAAGAAAGGATGAAAGGATGATGAGGGACAATGATGGTGGAATTGACTCTAACCAAGGTATACTGTAAGCTTATATGGAAATGTCACAATGAAACCCCCTGTGCAACAAACATGTTCTAATAAAAATGTTTTTAAAAGTGATAGGATACAAAGTATCTCACGACATAACTCTTGAAGTAAGGAAAGTGTTGGATGAACTTTGGCCACCGTTAAAGTCATTAAAAGTATTTTTTAAAGATCATTTTTATACATATGATGAAGTATTGTGTAGATTCTGTCAGGCAGAAGAAATACTTAGCTGTAAGGATTTAATGATTTCACAGGAAAGTACTCCCCAACTGCAAATCACTATTCACAGACAAATTGTTGGTCTGTCTAAAAGGAGCTTCCTATTTTCCTTGCATAAGTCACAAGTGAGATATGAATTTTACATCTGACATGAAAATATATGCAGTTGTGGCTCCTTTGTGACTTGCACAAAAAGAAGGAAACGTATATCTTTGATAGAAACTGAAAGAACCAAGTTTTATAACTTTCCTCTAAGAAAGCACATAAAAAACCATCATAAAAAAAGCTATGAGCCAAAGGATTTTTTTCTTTGTTTTATGATTCTGCAGCTTAAAAAAAAAAAGAACAAAAGTCAATAGTTAATGTGGGTGATCACTTCACTGCTATAAATAATATGCAAAAATTTTGAAGGCAAAAGTTTCCTTTGTAAAAGTTTGGAAACTTTCAGGGGTTGTGAGCATGAGGCTGGGTCTTTCTTGAAAGGCGAGGGTAGATGATCGCTCCCTTGAGGCAAAGGACAGCTGTCACAGCCTCCAAATGACTGGACTAATTGGCCTTTAAGGAAAAGAAATTAACTGATCTTACTTGAGTGGAAGCTTCAGCTCTCTCTGCTTAATGACTCTTGACTTAGAATGTATGATGACGTATCAGCTCTCAGCTTTCCCCTGACATTGGTTCTGCTTAGAACTTAAGCATCAGCTCAGAATATAAACCATCACTTCTAATTATTGTAAGAAAAGAATCTAATTTAGGAAAAACAATCTTGGTAGTTTCTGTGAGATTATGGTCTGATATGGCCTTTATATTTTTACCATTGTTTTCAAAGTTTTACTGTTTTTTCCCTCCCATTTCAAAAAATTACATAGTAGAGAGAGCAGTTCATCCTGTGGCCAGTGTGTATCACATACACAAGCACTAAAATGCATCCACTTCTGATACTTGGTTCTGCCCAAGGGGCATCTTACCCTGGCCCCCAAACCAGAGGGAGCCTGTGAATCCAGCAAAACAGAAACAACCCAAGAAGAGTGCATACCAAACTACCCTGGCCAGGGATCAGGGTGAATTTTGCAGATCTTATGAACTTTTAATGATGCCATTTTTGTTCGTTCATTCATTCAATAATTACATTTAATGCACCTACTATGGGATAGCCTTTGAAATAGGTCTTGAGGTTATGTTGATGAGCATGACAGATGTAGAATTCATAATTAGTAAGGTAATGGCTTAGTACTAGGAGTGATGTCAAGGAAGCATGGAGGCAGGAGTAGCCAATCTAATAAGATGAAGGGCAAACAGTGTTGTTGTTCAGACTTGAATAACGAGTAGCACTTATCCAGGCAAAGAAGAAAGATAAAAATTTCTAGAAAAGAGCAGTGGCATGCTGATTCCGAGAGTCCCAAGAGAAAATGATCTAGTTAAGGACAGAAATGGAAGGAATTTCAGGATGGTTGGTGCTTGGTTTGCAGTGAGTAGTGATGAGGCTGACGAAGAAAGCAGGGGTAAGTATAAAGTACCATAAAATTCATTTTAACGAACTTCAGCTTTTCCTAGTGCTAACCAAAACTCGATCAGGTATTTGAAGTAGAAGATAAATGCTTATATTTTAGTTTAGAAAAGAGTTTAGCAAACTTTTTCTTAGAGAGAAAAAACATTTTAGGTATGCTGGGCAGATAATCTTTTGCAATGACTCAATGCTGCCATTGTAGAGTGAAACCAGCCATGGACAATATATCAGTGAATGCTTGAAAACTTTGTTTGGGAAAGCAGGTGACTAGTATAAGTTCATAGTTTGCTAGCTCCTATCTAGAATATTCTGTTAACGTGTAAGAACATTTCCCTGTAAATAAGCAGTGTTACAGACAGGGAGAAAGGTGACGCCAGTGAGGAAATCTGTATGAATGATTGCTATGGTCTAGACAAAGGGATTGGTGTGGAATGAAATTATTTTAGAGGTAGAACTATTAGAACTTGATGTGGGTGGGAATGAGTGATGAAGAAGATTAGTTTTGGGGGCTGTGGTTTGTTTAGGTGGTACCAAGAGAGAACATTGATGGGCTCTTACCACACATCAAACATTTTTCTAAGCACTTTGGGTTAGTTCATTGTTTTCTTTTAAGTAACAAATCTGTGAGGTAGGAATTACCATTTTGTCTAGTTACACATGAGGACAGGAAAAGTTTAGAACACGAGAATGAATTCTGCTAAGGTTGGAGGAATTTGATTATGTACAAAGGCCGATGAGAAAGACCCCGAAGAAAGAAACGATGAAAATATTTGCAAGGTTAGCAATCAAGAGAGTAGGATCCCTAAGAAAGCAGAAGGAGATGACATGCAGAATGAAGGTTGGTGTGCACTGGGTTTGTATTAGATGTGTTTTATGTTTGTTTTTCTAAAAAAGAGTTATGGAAAAAAGGATGAGTATGGATAGTGAGAGCTTTGTAGATCTAGAGTCAACAAATGATCTTTTAAAGGGTAATGGAGAGGAGGAATGTGATGCAGGTATGGAAATGTCATAATAATATCCTTTGTATAATTAACACTAATTAAAAAAGAATACTGTCTTGAGATTCAGACAAGGTAGTTATGATTCTCACCTGGATGAGACCATATGGAAATGCATTGAAAATTAAAAAGTGAAGTGATCTTTTGTCCAGCTCTTCTGTTATCTCTGGGAAGTAGAATCTGACATTGCCTGGTGAAGAAGTGGGTGAGAGAGTGCTGGAGTCTACTGCTATGATGATATAGACTGATAGGCAGCATTGAGGGTCTAGATAAGACTGGAAACATACACCAATGGTGGAACCATTCTGTATGGTGTCTGCTCCTCTGTGCAGTGGGCAGTTGAATGGAGACCCACAACACTTAATGACTACATTCAATAAGGATCTGAAGAGTGTGTGTAATGGAAGAACACTGGAGGGAGTGACTAAGGCAGTAAACTTTTGCTCTAACTCAGAAAGGATAAGAGGAAAAGACACAGAGAAATTGGAAGTCCTCAGTTAAGGAATGGCTGAAGACTTAATGGGGTTGCAAGTAGCATAGTGAGCTTTTCTAAAGATAGGAAGTCATTATCATAAGATATTAATATTGACCTTATTATTTCAGATTCAGTGTAACTCACATGTGATTGTATCTTTGAACAAGACATGTTCTTAAGCAATCTCTTATTTCACTCTATTGTATGTCACTGTATTGTATGTGTCTCCTTTCTCCTACCATCTATTGTAACTTCCCAATTTCTGCAGAAAAGCTGACTTGTCTCTCCAGCACTGTTCTCAAATTTGATGTTTATAGATTGTAACATTGCAAAGTTTGCTTGTCTGGGTTCATTACAATTTATTAACCTAAAAAATTTGTAAATCTTTTGCAGAAAGTTGAGACTTAGATTAAAATTTACTAAGAAAAATAGTTTGCCTTATAGAAAGATCACAAATCTGTGACCATCCAATCTCCATATTAACTTCCTATTTAATTTTCAATCTATTTTCCTCTGCACAGGAGTTTTATCAAAGTATATATCCTTAAAATGTAGCAAAACAGTAACTATACTATTAAAACAAAAAAAATAAGGTTAAAACATTAATTCTGCCACCAAAGTCATGAAACAGAAGCTAGAAATCACCAAATATTCATACTTATAGATTAAAATTTCATACTTATAAAGAGAAAAAAATGACATTCTCTTATATTGATCATATCTATTTGTATACTCAAGGACTATTTAGAGATCATATGAAAAGATATTCATGAATTTCTTACCCCCAAATGGGGGCCACAGTAAGAAAACAGGTTCTGTATTTAGCGACAAATGGAATTGCTGTAAATGTACATGGCTAATTTAATGCAAAAGTTCTTTTTTGATGCAGCAATGCTGACACAGCAAACTCTGCCAGAGAGTCCTTTCTCCTTCTTGTAGAGTCCTTCAAGCTTCATTTTATGAATATAAAATCATAACAAATCTATAGGATTAGATTTACCCTCATGGTAAGATTCATGGCTATGGTTATTCTAAGTAGCATTTTAAGACACTTACTGTATTTTCCTTGATAGTTAAATTTTCAGAACTATAACAAATACATTTTTTTCTCTAGAACATTTAAGTTATTTTTAAGTTTATAACTTGGTCATTTTTGAACGACTTTCTGTTTTGGCTAAAGCTAAGGTGTAAATTTAAGACCAGAAACATTTAATATTGTATTTGGTGAAATAAAATACAGTCCCTTTAACATAACAAAACAAGCTACACTGTGCTATAATAACGGAATGCAGTGGCAGAAAACGGCGTTCAGAACACTCACCTGGGTAACTGAACTCGCTCTATCTAACGATATCATCGAGGCAGCAGCCTCAGGGTGGCTGCCCTCTTGGAATCTTTGTAGGGCAAAGGTGCCAAATTTGTACCTTTCACTCACTTAGCCTCAAGTTGACTTGTGTTGAGCAGAGGAAGTGGGTAGATGCGTTAGAGGTGTGTTCATGGGGGAAGAGAGTAAAGTTGCTGTCTCTGTGCATCTTTTCAACCTCAGTGAAAGGCACATTAATGCTGGTGCAGGCAGGCAGCCACCAATGTGCCCTGTGAAGCGGTGCACGTGAGCACATGGCACTGACACAAGGATCCTGACCTTGCTGTGTGAACTGATGGGAGACTCGTGGCAGTTATTTAATTTCTGTCCTAGGCCTTAGTTTGTGAGAAGATTGTGCCTGGGAACGGTGATTGTCCAGGCTCTTGATTAAGATTCTTGGTTAATAAAGCTACAGAGCTTGTCAATTGACATTTTACTATGTTCTAGGATTTTTACCTTTCACAGAAGCCTGAAGTTGGTTTTGTTTTCTCTATTTTACAGATAGGTAAACAGACAAAGAGATTAAAAAATCTTCTAAGGAGAAAGAAAAGACAATTTGAAGCCATTTTTCTTACACAAGTTCCATGGTCACCATCACGTATGTGTCCTCTGGCTCTGCAGGGTGAGGAGAGGAGGACGGTGAGCTGCCGCGATCCCATGACCTGCTCCTGGCATTCACGTGGTAGAGTGTGTGAGCCTCAGGCAAACCTCGGTCTCTCAGGGGTGTGAGGTGGGGCTGATGATATGCTATGTGACATCTAGGGTTCTTGTCTACCTTAAAGATGCTGAACTCTCTTCTCTCTGATAACCATATTCTTTGGCATAAACCTGATACCGCGAAAAAGTGTATCAGGCACGACAATTTGATTATTCTCTTGTAGATTCTTTGTACATCTCCTCCCTTTTAAGTTTAAATCCCAACACACTGTAATTCAAAGTAGAGCAAGAACGATTCGTGAGGGCTAACACTTACTCAGTTTATTTTTATAGTGCACAGAGTTTTGAATAAGTTTTCCTTAGAGCAAAATACAGAACAAACGATAATACTCTAATTTTTAAAATACAGAACACAGCAGATGCCAAGCAATTTACAATGGACAATGTTGGTCGTTATTTTTGTATAAAGATAGAATGAAAATGGTGTGAAGATTTGTAAACAAGCTCTACGTGTTTAAAATTAATACTATTTATTAAAATATTTTTAACTTAAAGAGAAAAAACCCACAAAAGCCAAGTGGTACAAAAAGCCCATCAATCATTTCATATAAGAGTTAGTCAGTCTTGGAACAGGAACCCACATTTACTTTGCATTGCTATTTATCTTGCAGTATACTGATATTTGCATTCTACTTGCTTTTTTTTTTGTATTTGTATTCTCCTGTGATTTAAAATCAGTGAGGTGATTTATTTTTAAGCATAGACGATTCCAGTCCACATTGTAATCAGAATCAGAATATTTGTTAGATAATTGTTCCGGCTGTTTTGTTTTGTCAGTTTTTTTCCTGTATCTGACTCTCATGGACTTTGCTGCAATAGTCATCAAGTCAGAAAAACTAGTGGAGTAGTATTTATTTCATCAAAACATATATATTTTCCTAAATACTTGACATCTGGCCTTTAGGTTTTGCAATGTTTTTGGCCTCTTGGAAGTCTGTAAGATAGGTTTGTCAAATGTAGTACTGAAGTAAGTAATCACAAAAAATATTTTAAGTATTAACAGCAGCTAGAGTAAAATGTCAACTCTTGACTTAATATGTAAAACCAGCTCTAGAAAATACTCTTTAAACTCACAGTGGAAAAAAAAGGCCTTGAGCTGAAAGAATGTTTGGGAAACATAAAACTGGAAAAAACCCCAATATTTCCTAGTATGGAAACGCTTTTATAGGTGCAGAGTTTGTTCGGATGACTGGGCACCATATATTATAGACAGAAGTCAGAGTGAATGCTCTACAATCTATTTTCATTTGAAACCAAGAAGAGGCCAAATGCAGCAGAGGAGTGAGCTGAGGAAGGCTTGCATTGTTTGTTTAGGAAAAGTGTTAGAAGTGGGCTGCGTTTTGCAGGTATTACAGAAAGAAGTGGAACATAGGAGCAAGGCAAAGGTTTTAGAAAGTAAATAGCATTCTGCAAATATTCTAGAGAGCAAAGACGAAAAGTCTCACACAAAACATATTAAACATATAATAAAAATAAGTCAGAAGTAACATGTAAGCAGCTGGCCTTTATACATTGATTCTCTTGGAGCAATCTAATAGCAATGAGGCAGGTATTGCCATTACTTCTTTACAGATTTTGCAAGTGAGATTCACAGAGGAAACCCATCTGATGCTGTACAGCTGGTGAATGATGAAGCTGACATCCCAAATTAGGTTTGGCCAACTACCAAACCACACTTGTCCTGCCACTGAAAAGACACCTATTCAACTACCTAGAGCAATAGGTTCCTATGAACTTAATATGTCAGAAAATTATTGTTTGAGCATTGGTAGGTTAAACCAGGTTAAATTAAAATTACCTTTTAATTTATTTTTACCATTACTATTTAAAACTCTTCTGGAGGAAGGATTGGGTCAAAGACCTATGCTCTTATCTTTCTGTCGCCAGAGTTTGTGTATAACTTCCTCAACTAAAGCTTGGTTAGCTAGACCATACCGCACATGGAGACTGCTTTATTCTTACCCTTTTGTTTAGTTAAATATGGGTGAGGTAGGTTTGGGTCAACCTTTACTTTTCATTTACTTCTTTTTTATTAGCATATATTAGTTGTACTATGACAATTACATATGGGCTTACAATATATCTTAGTAAGATTTACCCCTCCATCATTCGCCATAATTTCCCTTCTCTTCTTTTTAGAACTATTCCAAAGGTTTCATTGTTCTGTTTTCATATACATGTTAACAAATTATATTAACCATATTCATCTCCTTCACCCTATTTACTTACCCTTCCCCATCCTACTGTACCCACCCCTGGACAGGACCTATTTCACTTTCCTGTCCTTCATTTTTTAAAGTGTACATTGGTTGTTCAAGGGGGTGTCTCCTTGGTATTCAGACATGTTTATATGGTACTTTAATCAGAGTAACCCTCTCTATTACTACTACATAGCTGAAAATGACTCATGAGGAGTCATCTAACACTCAGATAAAAGATATTAAAAACGAGTCTCAAAATACTGGATATTAGAATGGGAAGAGCATTGGACCCTGAAATATGTTACATAAGCCCCAGTTTGCTCCCTGGAGAGACTTGCCATGCTGTAGTCCAGGAAGGGGCACTCTGAAAGCTCAGCTGTCCTCCTGAAAGGGGGAGACAGATTTGGGAGTCTTGTGAAATTGAAGCAGCTGGAGTTCACAGTACCTGAGGGAGAAGAACTGCACAGAGTGTTAGATGCTACAGGAAATCCCTCAAGTAGTCACTGCATTATTAAGTAGCTTGTGTATATGAGGCAATGACCATGCAGTGGAGAGGACACCCTGAAGATAGTAGAAGGAAAAGCTGGCAGAATTCTGCTAGACCAGGAATAGTTGCATCCCTAACAGCCAGGTTGGAGAGTCCCATAATACATTAATACATAATACATAATACATTAATCAGAGCAATAATGAACCCTAAACTAAATGCTGTTCACATCCTGTCTGAGAAAAGCATAAACACCTGACCTGAAAGAGCCAAATGTTTCCAAGTAAATTAACAGAGGTCACAGAACAAAGGTCAAAAGTATTCAACTTCTAATAGGGTAAAATCAAAATGCTTGACATCACAGAAAAAAATCCAGGCATGCCAAGAATCAGGAAAAAAACATACTAAAACGAAACAGTCATCCCAAACTATAACAACAAAAATGACCCCTATAGCTAGGCACAGGTGCTCATGCCTATAATCTTAGCTATTTGAGAGGCAGAGATCAGGATTTTGGTTTGAGGCAAGCCCAGGCAAAATTTCATGAGATCGCATCTCAATGGATAAAAGCCAACAGGATGGCATACTCTTGTTATCCCAGCAATGGTAGAAAGTATAAAATAGGAGGATTGCAGTCCGGGCTGGCCTGAGAAAAAAGTGAGATGCTGTCTCATAAATAACCAGAGCAAAAAGGGCTGGAGTCATGGCTCAAGCAGTTGACCATCTGCTTGGCAAATCCTAAGTTCAAACTCCAGTACTGTCAAAAAAGTTCAAATCAGAATTTTAGAGGTGAAAACTTGAATGTCTACAAGAAATTCTAGATGGCATGGAGTTTGCTGGTGATATTTTAAATGTGATATTAAAGAAGCAATTGATGAACAAACCTAAAGTCCATATAGATAAACACAAGACCTAAAGTACATTTAGATAGATACACACACAAACACACACACACACACACACACACACACACACACACACACACCCCATGACTGTAGTTAAGGGGCTGTCTGGAGAGGGGACAAGAAGGAGGATGGAGAGGGAAAGAAAATAATGGGGATGAACATTACCATCATACATTGTGTCTATGTTTGAATATGGCACAATATAACTCAGCAAAAAATTAGCGAGGGTGGGTGGACAGGGAAAAGACAGAGCAACACAGGGGGCTAGTCTGATCAATGTTCGATAATTACATGTGTGAAATGGCATGGGGTGACCCTTTTGTACAGTTTATATATACACACTAACAAAAAACAGAAAACAGAATCTGAACTGGGGATGTAGCTCATTGGTAGACTTCTTTGTCTAGCATAAAATAGGCACTGGGTTTGATCCCCAGCACGATAATAACAGCTGATGCTGATAGGCTGTAAAATATTGAAACCATGTTGGGAGACAGTTCAGCAATTTCTTAAACAGTCACACATCTTATTGTATGATTGAGCCATTCCACTCAGGCATTATCCAGGAAACATGGATGCTTATATGCAAACAAAGACGTGTAAATAAATGTTCAGAGAACCTTTGTGGTAACAGCTGAAACATGGAATTACATAAAATCCCCTCAGCAGGTGGATAGATGAACACACTGTGGTAAAGCTGTCAAATGGAATACTAGTGAGCAAAACAAGGAATGACCTATTGATATACCCAAATTGTATGAAACTCAAAATAATCAGTTTGAGTGAAAAAGCCAGCTACCAAGATAAAAATAAAAATTATGCATTGAACAATTCCAGTTATATAAGGACTCTAGAAAATGTAAACTAATCCACCGTGACAGCAAACAAGGTTTGCTGGGGGTTGAGCATGCATGGGCAGGACGTGGAAAGAGATTTTCCGTGTGCATGCAGAAATTTCATAGCTATTTGCTACTTCCTGTACATGCTCATTGTGGGTTATATTGGTTTCCTGTTAGCAGTACATTTGCTAAGATGCATCAAATTTGAGGCTGGAGGCATGGCTCAAGAGGCAGAGCACCTGCCTAGAAAGAGCGAAGCCATGAGTTCAAAACTTAGTACCACCAAGAAAATCAGATGCAACGAATTATATACTTTAAATATTTATTTTATCATCTAACTATACCTCAAAAAAGCTTTTTGAAAATCAGTCTGAATAAATATTTCAACAGTATAGTTAATTTACTTAATTGGACTTGTTAACTTATTAGGCTTTTTCCTGTATATTTAAGTCTCTGAAAATGTATTAGTGTTCATTTTTTTCTACCATACACTTTAAACTCCAAAACAAAAAATGAGAGCCAATCTAACAAGCAGTTTATTGCTAAATATCCTTTTGCATTCTCTTTATGTTCAGTTTTGGTTAATTATTACATAGAACCAATAAAACTCACGGACACAAGATGATGGCAAAGTGATAGGCAGAGGGAATTCTTCAACCAGTTTCCTTTGTATTTCAACCCCCTCTTTTAAGGGGTTTGCATCTGGAATCTCACTCTGGCATGGTTGTGGTAATTGCAAGTATTGATGCTATAATAACGTTGGTAGATTTTATAAGATAAAAGCATGCAGTCAGCAATAATCTGAAAGTATTATGGTTCCATGGCTGATATCTTTTGTTTATTAAATTGATTTTATTAAAGTTAAACTGCACATAAATTGAGGGAAGACATGACACATCAGATCCGAATGATTTGGTCACTAAGTTAAGGTTTAACATGTGCCACTTTAGGCTTAATTATTCTAATTCATCACATCATGATGCCTGTGAAGATGACACACCTATATTTTAAACACTACTAAGAAAGAAAACACTGTCAGTTGGATTATGACACACCATCAATTACAATGTACATCTGGATTTCAAAGATATGAAAATGAGAACAATGTATAGGAGGGCCTATACATTTTCACTTCCCACAATGCAATGTGGGCATATGTAATGGAAAGACATGAAGGGGAGGCAGGAAGACATTCTCCCCTATGTGGCAAACACAGAAGTGTGCTCTTCTTTCACAAATGCTCAGAAGTCTGAATTTCTCTATAGGGATATATATAAAACAAGTGACCTGTTTTCATAATGTACCTTCCTTTGAGAAAATGGCCATAAATAAGACATTCTGAAAGTTGTAATGTAGATTGATTCAATCCCCCAAAGAAAATAAAGGTAAGGAACAGAAATGAACCAAAAATGACTCATTGAGTATCATTTTTGTATGTATTGGCTATTAGCTGGAATTATTTCTCAGTCTAAAAGTCATTATAAAGATTTGACATGAAGCCCATTTTGCCCCTATAGCTAACACAAAGACCGTGGCAGGTCACAGGCGTGGGTACTTTTCTATCACACTTCAGATTAAAAAGAAGAAGGCTATGAGTGAATGGCAGGTGCAGAGTTGATGCCTTGTAGTCTATCTTGAGATGATTTAACCATATCATACTTACACGCCAACATGCACAGACATGTTTCCCTCACACAAGAAGCACATTAAATCTAATCACAGCAAATGCCACCATACACAAATGACTACTTTTGAAATCAAGCGTACGATCATGGGAAACAAATGTAAAAGTAAAGTACCAAATTGAAAAATTATAATGAAAACTACTACCTCACTGCCCTATGAAATAGAACTACTTGGATATAATGAAGGGTTGTAAAGTGAGGTACCTAAAGAGACAATAAAAAAGCTATATGACAATGTAGAACCATCTTGATTACATATTGTATGTGGAGAGACACTTACACACTTATTTAATTACATATTTAAATTAATACTATTGGACTTGTAGCATAGGATATGATGTTACAATATTTACTTTTGTAGTAATTTTTATGACAAGTATTGCTTCAGCAAAAGTTAGAACTAGCTAATGTTCCCTGTAAGACACAGGCATGCAGACACATCTATATAATATCCTTAGAGTTCAGCCTCTTTTCCCCATCCAGTGGAATTGTTTTAAACTTTTTTAATGTCCTGATAGACATATTCCAAAGATAAAGATGGGATTATATCTTCAGTTACTCAATTGGTGAGAACACAGAAGTGCACAAAGGAACTGCGTATGTGGTCTTTGTGTCCTGGGTGTTATAAGAGCAGAGATATAAAAGAAACTTATCTTTCTTATTAACTACCTGGCAAGAAAGACTACAGATATACAGATATGATGCATCCTTTGTACTTCAGGTGAAATTCTGAAATGGAAATTTAAAAAATCTTAATCTCCATATAATAGATGAAGTTTGGCATGCTATATCTTAAATTATGATTTATACATATGAACAAATGAGGCTAAGGAGCCTCTCAAAAACTTCACAGGAAGTCATCAACTTAAATGTACAACTAAAAGAAGAAAAACTGTTTCTGGAAAGTGTTATAAAGGGTCATGAGATTATATTTGTATTGTAAAGGCCTTGTATTAATACTTTTTATAATTGATAAAAAAATTGTGACAAAGTAGAGAATAATACTAATAAAAACTTGCCTTTAACACTGCCTGAAGAAGAGTAGTTCTAATCTTGTTGACATGTACTGTGTATGTTGACATGTACTATATATAGGGAAATATTTTGGGAAGGGATGGGCAATCATCCCTCTGCAGTGACTGGAATGTACAGCCAGAGGAATGTCTACTCACTTTGATCTAACTCTGTCATCGGTTTTCTCATTAGTGATGTTTGTACTGAGGCTATTCTTTATTTGTGTAGACCACCAGTCCTGGTAACTAGAAAATTATCATTGATTTTTTTGATTTATCAGATTGAGTTTGGTGGAGCAACTCAATCATGCTGAACCCCAAACCCAAATAGCAAATACAAAAATTGTTTCTGTAACATGGTATGCATGCACAGACCTGACTGCAGGAGGTGTGCTCAAGACACAGCTTCCAGGACACACTGGCTTTTACTTTCATCATCTAAATGCCTATCCATGTGTGGCTTATTTCTGCTTCCCTGAAGTACACAGCGTTGCCTGTTCTGTTGATAATTTCGTCAGTTCAGTCAACAAATATTCATTGCGCACTAATCAGAAATAAATTAAAAAGATGTTTATGGTGGTGAAATATGATAGGTAGGTAGCAGGTAGACAAAAGTGGTTGCCACAGGAAGAAGAAAGGAAGAAATCATTTTAATTCAACTTCCCAACTCCAGTAATCTCTTTTTAAGATCAGAAGGCAGAGTCCAGGGGTTATTGCAGGCTGCTTTAAAGTCAGCCACTACCCTAAAGCTTAATTCACTCTTTACCCAAGAGTAATTAATCCACATTCTAAACATCAACTATGTCTGGCACGGGGAGATTTTCACAAGTGAATTTAACAAAACAAAGATCTAGAGCTAAGAACTACATAGAGCAAAGGTTAGGAATTTCAAACAGAAATTCTCTATCAATTAGGGCAGAAACTAGTAGATTACTCAATGTCTCTTTTAACAAGACAATGAGCCAAATCCAGGAAATCACCCCAGAAGCCAAAATGACCCCTCCCTATTTTCACAGCCAACTCAGCCACCTGGATCACTTGTATTACCCCAGCTCTCCAGTATTAGACTAGGAAATGGGGACCACCATTTTCAGCCTTTGCTCCCATTTCCTGCATGGGAAACAGGAAATAAGTCTCTCTCTCTTTTCTCTCCTTCCTGACCCTGTTGCTCTCACTCTGGATAAAACCCACTTTCAGTCTGTCAAAAGTGTAATTAGGCAAAGATAGTGACGAATTTATAATTATAGTGACTAGTGACAGTAAAAACCATGTAGGTAGACCTGGGGTAAGTGTAGGGTGCTGTGTTTGGTCTGGAGTTCTAGAAACCCGTCTGGTTCCACAAACTGTGAAACAAGGAAATAAATAACATGATATGGGCTAAATTAAGAGGTAAGGCTGCAGTCAATGGTCGAATTAAAAAATCTAAAATAAACACCAGGCTTCCTGGGATACAAATGCTATAAAAACCAGGAATGAGACAGAGGGAACCAAGAAGACAAAGTGCATGAAGCAGGGCCTATAGGAAGCAACACTTGGAGAAATCTGCCAAGATCAAGCAACATCAATAAAATCATGTTATTAAAGTAATTATCTAGTCTTATTTGCAGCATATGTACAAGAATCAAGACAATTCAATAGCAATTGACTTAAACTATGGTAGGGCAGATAGACTAAAATGGAAAAAGTAGACTTGAGAGGTTTTAAACAGCTGAGAGATGGGGACAGAAGGGTTTCACATAGGATATTCAGACATAGGGTATGGAGAAGGATGTGTCAAGGATGGTAAATTGTATTTGATCACCACATCCTCAATTTTTCAAAGTTAAATGATAAACACAAAATTAAAAATCCAAACAATTCTGGTGAAATGCAAATTACTAATGCTGTGTGTCTAAATTTTCAACTTAGTACCAGTCATCCTTAGAATCACCTGCACAACATTTTAGCCATACAAATTGATCCTTTTCAGTCAGCATGTTCTTGGATGTCCTAGCTCAGCAAATACCAACATGATGACATAGAAACAGAACAAGTAGGCTCAGCTCAAGGTACCCTGTTTCACCAAGACACTTAACTCTTTAGAGTCTGTACTGTGACAGATTTAAAAAGTTCATTGTTGTCATGAAACATCAGCTCGAATGAAATCTAAAGAAAGAAGTTTCTAGTTTGATAGATGAACTTCGGCAGCAGCAATAGGGGCGGTAAGTTGCCATTAGAAGTGATAAACAATGGGAGAAACATTTAAATTTTAGTAAAGCTCTCAGTGAGAATTTGTGAGTGACGATCACATAAAACCTACAGAAATCCAAGACTGTAAGAGAGTTCATAATAGGGAAACTGAAGTCAGAGGGAATGCAAGTTTTGGCTAAATTCACTCCCATTTTTAGTCCTTTTGTAAGAGGTGCTCAAGTTGCTTTTGCTGAAAAGCACTGACTCCTTATTTGAACCCACAAATTAACTAAAATCAGGAAAAGCTTGGCATCTTTGTCTCCATTTTGTATCTGTCTTTGCTCTAAGCCATTCTCTTTACAGTCACTTTATGATCACCTTATCTTTATGACAATGAACTGGAGCCACCTGGAGCCGTCACCTTCCCAGTGAGGACAATTATCCTAAGAATCCTCTCAAACAGGAACCAGATTACTCCCTCCAGGTGATAACTTCCCAGAACTGGACCAGACTACCAGACCACCTGCCTGACAAAGATTGAGGGCCCCATCAATCATGAGACCAACCAGACCACACCTGTGACTGGACTGTTTATGCATAGGCTTTGTCCCCTGCCCCCGTTCTTTTGTCTAGCTAAACCTATAGCTCTTGTCTGTACTCTGAAGATGGCTGAAGATGAGCTGAGTGCTTCCTCTGCCTCTTCCCACAGCATGTCTGAGCCATAAAATAAATCTCATTTCTCTGCCTTTATCATACTTCTTCATTTGGTGTTTAGAGTACATCAGAAAGATCCATCAGAAAATAAAGCTGTTGGACAAGTTTAAACTGATCCAAAAGTGGAAATTACTCTTAGCGTCTGAAAGTGGCATGGTAGGTTGAGAAGATGACTCATTTTAGAGTCAGTAGAGATGGCTTTGCTTCTACAGCTTTCTAGATGTTTGGCTTTGCACATGTGGATGGTTTCTCTGCAGAGGCAGATTCAGGGCTCCCAAGACAGCCCTGGGAAAGTTAGACATAACACCATTAACTATGAAACTAAAACTGGGTGATAAATTAGTCCTTTTTTCCTAGAAATACGTAACATCGCTAGGCACACACGTAAGTAAAATATTCCCTTCCATAATTGACACTATGGAAAACTGTGGGAAATGTTAGGACCATCCAGTGAAGAGGTTTCAAACACTCCCTGAACAGCACGCACACATTTTGGTCTAGCTGGTCCTTGAAGAGTCTCAGCCTCCCATCTACAAATAGATTTCAGTTGTGGGTTATGTCATCGCTAAGGTTCTTTTAGTGCCGGTCATTTTCAGGTACCATCTGAAATGAGGATGCACCCTTGGTCTCCACAATGCTAAAGCCAGGGTAATTTTCTTGACTTTATAATGCACTGTTTTCCTGTGAGAGCAAACATTTATTGATTGGTAGGCCCAGTAACTGACTCCTATCCCCAGATCATCTGTCAGTCTAATGATTAAGTAATTTGATTTTGGTTTGATAGACAAATACCACACAACTCCAATTCATTTTCAATTCCTGCAGCACTTAGTGACTGGCAGGTCCAAATAAACAGTATTAATAAATCATCAATCTGTAACTTAAGAGCAGATTCCTTCAAGAACACTTGCCAAATTGCAGACTGTGGGAAGTCTCAGAGGAATATTTGTCATTCTCACAATACAGTGGGACACAAGAGTGGCCATTTGAGACAGCTTGGCTAAAGACCGAGGAAAATTACAGAAGAAATGACTTCATGAATTGATAACTGGTGCTTTTTTATTTTGCAATAAACATATAAAATGAGAAAAAAAAAAAAAAACCCTCAAAGTCCTGGTTTCCTAATAGGCATTTCATGGGGTGTAACAAAAGATGATTTGTAAATTCTATCTGAAAGGGAGATAATCAGGAACTAAAAGGGGCAGGAAATTGAATGTGTTCTTCCCTGCCTCCTCACCACCAGATTTCAGATAAGTTTAGAAAGGTCATACACATAATTATTACAGTAACTGGTTCAAGGCCTTTAGAGCACAGCCGATCTGATTGTGTGTTAATGGCTGCAAAAGCAAGATAAGAAACATGTACTGTTAAAAAAAAATCTGCCTGTAACACTATTAGCTTGTCGGAATGCCATGGCAGATAAACCTACGTTGCTTTATAGCATATGGCTGTTTTATTACAGAATAACCCCAAAGTTGCCTTTGTGTGTGGGGTCAGTTTTGCATCAGTGACCACATTTTACTTCTTCATTGTGAAGAAGTGACCACATTTTACTTCTTCATTGGTGGTGGCTATTTGACATATCTAGTGATCGTTCTGGGGGCCACAAAAGGTCACATGGTGTAACCAAATGGGCCAGGAAAACTGCAGCTAATGTCAATGTACAATGCATTTTCAGGGCCAAGACATGTGAGCTGCAACTGGAAGCATTTGTTTGACCAAACCCAGGGAATAACACAGTCCTGTGATGCAAGACTGACCTCTTTTCTCACGCCTGAATTCAACAGAGTAGACATACACCTGCTGCAAAGTTCCTTCCCAATAAAGAAGACAGACATGTACAGCTGTCCTGGGGGTCAGCCAAACAGAGGACTGTGAGTGGTCACACTCAAATTCCAAAGGTAAGAGACTGGTTCTCTAGAAAAATAGAGGGGATTTCATGGGGAAGTGGCATTTGACATAAGCCTTGAAGATGGAATAGGCTGTGATGCTGGGAATTTTCGATAGGGGGAACAGTGTTACAGGGCCAGAGAAGTGGAAAGGCATGGATAGCTGAGATATAGGAAGGGTACAGTTGAGCAAAGATGGTTGATGTACTTCCTATACAGGAATGAATATAGAATTTTAAAACCTGATGAAATCACCATAAGAAGGGGACTAAGGTAGAAAGGAGAAAAATAGATAAGATGAACCAACTCAGATTATAATATATACATGATAATGTCACAAGAAAACTCCTTATGTAGCTACTTAAATAAGTAAAAATGTGTTTTTTTTTTTTTAAATAAAAACAGAGAACAGATGGGCCAAACGGGTCCAGTCTGGGTGGTTGGTACCAGTGGTGGGGGGAAGGAGGTGAGGAAAGGGTGAGAGAGGGTGAATATGGGAAAATACTGTGTATATAAGTATGAAAATGGAAAAATGAGACCTGTGGAAACTATATCCAGGGAGGATAAAGAATGATGGGGGAGTGAATTTAATTATGATATTTTATTTGATATATTGTAAGAACTTTTGTAAATGCCCCCAATGTGCTCCCAGTGCAATAATAAAAATATATAAAAATGTGAAGGGGAGGCAGTTTTGGATTTTAAATTATTACCTCTCAGCTCTGCCCATTTGCATTTGACTTTGTGATGCTGGTGCTGGGATTCTGGAAACCAAGTTTCTGTGCTGCCAGGAAAGGGTATGGTAAGAAGGCAGTAAGTTCAAGAGGGCCAAAGACCACAGTCCTTATTTGCTTCTGTGGGGCTCCTGCTGGGTTCCAAGTGGCTTGAGATCTTGTGAAAGTTACCTCAGCAAGGCACCAAAAGAAAACAATTTGAGTTTTCCAGACTTGTAGGACAAACTTCACTGATTCCAAACAGAACCATTGCTCTGACATCCGGGTTCTAGAGGGACCCAGATGTGTGTGTGTGTGTGTGTGTGTGTGTGTAAGTATAAGAGTATGAACATATATATGTATATACAGAGACAGAGACAGTCAATCAGACAGACAAGGTCTCACTATGTAGCCCAGGCTGCCCTTGAACTCACAACCCCCATGTCTCATCCTCCTAAGTGCTGGAATTACAGGCACATTCTACTATACCTGCTTGAAGTACAAATTTTAATTCCCAGTCTTCCTTTCTGCATTAAAGAAACTATCTATGTTTACAGGCACTAAGTTAGCATATTTTAAAGTTCAAATTTTTACCCTAAGTTACTAGTTAACCATGTAGGCTAGTTAAACACTTGGACACATCCAGTTGAAAATATCCCCAACTTTCAAATACACATCACATTTAGAAAGAACCATTTCAACGAAATATCTCTCATGGACGTAAGAGACTCCTTACTTTTACAGTCACCTTCTCTCTCACTCCCTTTCCAAGAGTATTATGTTCTGTGTTCAAAAGAAGATGGGAAATGTCAAAGATAACTTTTCTTTCCTAATTAAGCTGTCTAGGCTGAATGGTGATCAAGAAAAACCAATCTTCTTTATTTCTACTTCCTGTATATGCCACCAGCCACCTACAAACATTTTAGAGTGCAGTTGCCCAAAGGCAGTAAATTAAGTCCACCAACTGTATCCTTCTATTCTCAGTGTTTAGCCCAAGTGTGGGTGGATGAGTGGCCAGCCAACAGGAGTGTCTAAGTGTCCATTTCCTATCCTGACCTGGATGGTGTCTCTCCTTTTAGGGAACATTACATCTAAATCATTAGGAGATAAATGGGCATTATTATATTCTTACAGCACTGCAGGCAAAAAAAGTACCGTCCCTCCTGATAACCCATGTTCCCTGTAACAACTCATTTTGTCAAGAACTTTTACATTAAACCCAATCTAATTCTTCTAGTTTAATACCATTCTGTTGGAATGTTGAAACTGGAGAACAGCTTGTGAGCAATCTCTTGATAATAACCTTCCATATGTCTCAAACAGCCTTTTCTTTCCAAGGTAATTAATTCCCCTCCATTTTTTTTACATCTTGCTGTATTTCCCAAGCCATTATGGGCCTCTGTTCCCTGTGGATCATATTTAAGTATTTCACATTTTTGGGGGTGGGGAGGGAAAATACCTTTGCAGAATTGACCAATACCAAATACAGCAAGTCGCAGTCATTTTATAAATTCTGTGTTTACATTCTATTTTAGGAGTGATTCTTTAGGAATGAACTCATACACCACTGTTGAGCTTTTTCTCAGTAGCCTATAGAGAAACCGTCCAATTTTTCCAAATTCAGATTTAAGTAGCAGTTTCTTTAGAAGAATACTTGCAGTTCATGTTTTCTCAATTTTACTTAACTTCAAATTAGACAGGTGGCTGAACTTTTGTGATATGAAAAGATTGTGAAGTTCCATGTCCTAAAATCATTTACTTTCTCTTTTCTCTTAAGAATACAGAAAACTATGAACTTATATATTTTTAAATTATCTGTACCCTGTATCTATATTCACTTATATCCTGTAATTTACAAAAACTTAATACCTTAAGAGAGAGATTGTAAAGACATAATTTTAAGAGGAATAAAACTGTAGTTTGTAAGCAATGGAACAGTATTCTGACATTTTAAAAGTATGATTCTTTAACAATCTAAGACATTTCTTAGTTTAGCCTGTCAAAGGTTCATGTGATTTTTATCACTGGTCAGAGAAAGTTTAAAGAAGGAAAATCTTCTGTTATTGTTGCTTAGTCTCAGTTGAAAGTCAAAACCAAAGAAGATGGGCAGTAAATGTCTCTAGCAGCAAAGGTTGACATGGCGGGGCGTTGGGGCAGGGGAGAGTTTGGTCAGGGTGTGTAGCTAATGCTTATGTAATGACTGACACTGGACACAAGAAAGTGTGATGCTGGAACCAGCTAAATTCAGGGAGAGAGTGTAGAGACTGTGTACATCCTGGAAGCCAGGACCTTACCCAGCACATAAACTTGTTCTCAAAACCTTCAAAATTACATTCAGTTCTCAGTTCCTTCTGGATACTCAGCACATTTGCATTTCTGAGACGAACGATGCGAAGATCACCTCTTGCTTTTGTCTCTGTGCATTAGTGATGAGTCATCTTTCCTTGAGATGGGAGGTACATCTAAGTGTTTAATTCAGTTAATAATATGGTTAAAATGGTGATTTCTGGCAGGAAATTCGGGTGTGGAAGAGGCAAAGTTGGAAAGAGCAAGACTCTGATTGCGATCTTTTCCTTGTTTGACCCTCAGGGCATTGCTGCATCAACTGTTGGTCTCTGACATATAGTTTTCACTCTGCTCTTCACTTTAGCATTTGAGCATGATCAATCTCTCATTTTTACACTCAAAACAAAACTCTCTTCTGAAATAAAAGATCAAGGAGGGATTTTCGGAGTTCATGCATGAAAAACAGTAAGTATAACTTGGACATGATAGACTTTGGGAATAAAAAGGTAAAGCTGCAGTTATACAAGAGGAATAACTTCTGGATGGCTGCTGGGCAACATGCCGCTTGTCGCCAGCAAGGCTGTACCTGTGCATTGTAGGCACACTTAGAGATTTTTTGAAAGGGTAGATCTCATGACTAGTGTTCTTATCACAAGAAAAGGTAATGGAGAAACAGCAAATCTAAGACAAAGACATACTTGATGAAGTGAGCAGGAACAGGCAGGAAAAGGTAGGGACAAGAGGAGGAGTGTAAAGTTGGATGTGAATAGGTGAGAGAGAGAGGTGAGAAGTGCACATATGTGGACTTTGGGATGTGACAGCATTAAATATAAAGAAGTTATTGCTCATCATCACTTAACAGTAAGTAGTGGGTTGGATTAAGTGGACACAGTATTTCTGAGTTAATGCATTCCTTCTGCAAATGTTTTCTGACTGCTAAGAGCTGGACACTAGGGAAGGGAATAGCAAAGTACCAATGAGGAACACGGTCAAGTGTCCTGTCCTCTTGGGGCTCAAATCCTATTGCTGAGCAATGTGCTGGGTGCTCTGTCTTCTTCCTCTGTCTGTCATCTACCCTTCCCTCTGAACTATCTGCCCCAATCACTTTCTCCTCTGCCCAGCAAACTTCTGGCTTGGTTTCTGGTTGGTTTCATGAGAGCCTCTAGAAGAAACCAGAAGGTATAAGGAACAAGAAGTCAGGATGTGAATTCTTTTTTTGTATTTATTTTTGCGAGTGGAAGGGAAGCAAAGAAAGAGTGAGGAAGTAGAAGAAAATAATTACAACAATAGAAACAATTTGACTAAAGTTCTCTTTAAATGGCGGGTCCAGGGTTTTGAACTTAGAGCTCTGTACTTGGTAGGCAGGTGCTTTACAACTGAAGCCATGCCTCCAGCCCTTTTCACTCTGGTTATTTTAGACATGGGGTCTCGCTTTTTGCCCAAGCCAGCCTGGACCAGGATCCTCCTATATTATGCTTCTCACCTAGCTTGGGATAACAGGCACACACCACTGTGCCCACCTATTGGTTGAGATGGGGTCTCATGATCTCTTTGCCTGGGCTGGGCTTGAATTGCAATTCTCTGAATCTCAGGCTCCCAAGTAACTAGAATTATAGACATGAGCCACCTGCACCAAGCAAGGAAAGGGACTTTGGGCATCAATTTACTAAGCATATTTCAAAACTTTCAAAAAGTATCCACATCTAACTTATTAAATAAGCCTGCCTGGGGAAATATTCCTGATCATTCTTAAGCTATGTGCTTATCATGGCTACATAGATTTCTGGTTCTCCTGTGTAGCCTCTGGTTCATTCTGTATCTCCTGGCTCCTTCAGGCTTAAAGGCAATAGGAGTTCTTGCTACTACCAGTAGCAAGAACTGGTAACTTTTAACTCTGCTCACAAATTTCCAACTTAGCCATTTATTAAAGTCTACTGAACCATCTGAGTTGGATTCTATTTCTATGTAGGATCCTGACTGATACTAACATATTATAAATACTGAAACACATGTATAAGTACGGAGACACACAAGAATTGGGACAGAGAACAAAGGGTGTGAGTTAGGCCAACCAGTCACTGATAGTCTCTTTAGAAAGTAACTCTGAAGTTGAGGTGAGAGGGAAAGTGGGAGTCACAATGAAGTTTAGGTAAGAGTGTTCCTAGTGGAGAAGCAGCAAGTGCAAAGGCTGTGAGGTGGAAAAGAGCTCCATTCCTGAATTTGATTATAAAGTGTGGTGAGGACCATCTAACCAGAAATGTTGAACACTCACTGAGAGGAAGATTCAGCTGTGTGACAGGTACTGAGGGTCTTGGAACAAAGGCTCCCAGAACAACCTAGGAGTGGAAGCAGCTTGGGTGAGCAATGAGAACTAAGCATATGCTTAGACTTTAGTTTGAAATTGCTGTGACCATGACAGGGCTCAAGGATCATCTGTCACAGATGATACTATTCTGTAAGGAACCAATGCATGTCAAAGGTGATTTCTTTATATTTTCATAAGGCGAGGAAGGTTAGGCTTTAGATGGCAGTAGATTTCTTTTTTTTTTTTAATTTTTATTTTATTCATATGTGCATACAATGTTTGGGTCATTTCTCCCCCCTTCCCCCCACCCCCTCCCTTATCCCTCCTCTTACCCTTCCTTACCCCTCGCTACACGGCAGAAACTATTTTGCCCTTATCTCTAATTTTGTTGAAGAGAGAGTATAAGCAATAATAGGAAAGAATAAGGGTTTTTGCTGGTTGAGATAAGGATAGCTATACAGGAAGTTGACTCACATTGATTTCCTGTGCATATGTGTTACCTTCTAGGTTAATTCTTCTTGATCTAATCTTTTCTCTAGTTCCTGGTCCCCTTTTCCTATTGGCCTCAGTTGCTTTAAAGTATCTGCTTTAGTGCATTGAGGGCAACAAATGCTGTCTAATTTTTTAGGTGTCTTACCTATCCTCATCCCTCCCTTGTGTGCTCTCGCTTTTATCATGTGCTCAAAGTCCAATCCCCTTATTGTGTTTGCCCTTGATCTAACGTCCACATATGAGGGAAAACATATGATTTTTGGTCTTTTGGGCCAGGCTAACCTCACTCAGAATGATGTTCTCCAATTCCATCCATTTACCAGCGAATGATAACATTTCATTCTTCTTCATGGCTGCATAAAATTCCATTGTGTATAGATACCACATTTTCTTAATCCATTCGTCAGTGCTGGGGAATCTTGGCTGTTTCCATAACTTGGCTATTGTGAATAGTGCCGCAATAAACATGGATGTGCAGGTGCCTCTGGAGTAACCTGTGTCACAGTCTTTTTGGTATATTCCCAAGAGTGGTGTTGCTGGATCAAATGGTAGATCGATGTCTAGCTTTTTAAGTAGCCTCCAAATTTATTTCCAGAGTGGTTGTACTAGTTTACATTCCCACCAATAGTGTAAGAGGGTTCCTTTTTCCCCACATCCTCGCCAACACCTGTTGTTGGTGGTGTTGCTGATGATGGCTATTCTAACAGGGGTGAGGTGGAATCTTAGCGTGGTTTTAATTTGCATTTCCTTTATGGCTAGAGATGGTGAGCATTTTTTCATGTGTGTTTTGGCCATTTGAATTTCTTCTTTTGAGAAAGTTCTGTTTAGTTCACTTGCCCATTTCTTTATTGGTTCATTAATTTTGGGAGAATTTAGTTTTTTAAGTTCCCTATATATTCTGGTTATCAGTCCTTTGTCTGATGTGTAAGCTGGCAAATATTTTCTCCCACTCTGTGGGTGTTCTCTTCAGTTTAGAGACCATTTCTTTTGTTGAGCAGAAGTTTTATGAAGTCCCATTTATCTATGCCATCTCTTAGTTGCTGTGCTGCTGGCAGTAGATTTCTTTATAACGTGTTTCTTTTTTTTCCAAAATTATGACATTTCACAGAAAGAATATCTTTCTTGACTGAGTGGTGTGTCTTTTGTACCCTTTTATTTTATTTTTGGGAAGGGAGGAGGAACAAGGAAAGAGTGGAGAAGTTGAAGAAAGTAATGTATTAAAAGAAAAGAAATGATTTGACAGTTGCATCTGACCGAGATGGAAAGGGACTTTAAGCATCCATTTACTAAGCACATTTCAAGAGTTTCAAAAAGTAACCACACCTAACTTATTAAATAAGCCCGCCTAGGGAAATATCCTATATTGTTTTACTTCTTCCATAAATCTACTTTTCTAATTTGTTTTACAATATGACCTCCTTTTGTTTGTGGTTTTACTACAAATTCTGGAATTTAAGAATTATTTGACTTCAGGATATACTAAAACCTTCAGCATCAAGTGAGAATATACTATTTTTGCATTTATCAGAATTAAGCATCTTACTTGGGACATTTTCAGGCATACTTGATGTTGCAACATGGGAAAATGGTAAAAAACAGATTTTCAGGGTCTTATTCAATATACACATTTAACTAGCATCTTTGGATTTGGAAGGCTTCCTCACATACATGCTAAAAGTATCTCCGAGATGCAGTTTAATTTATTAAAATATAATTTTACATATGGACATCATTTTCTTAAAAATGTGCTACACTTGGCTTATTTTGGCTTCAATCTGTTGTGATATTTTCTCCACTTATATCTGAGTAGTCCTGCACAGACATGATTTAACCACTGTGGAAGTCAAAGCACATGGCACTGTGTTTACTCCTAAGCTTCCAGCTATGGGTCGAGTTTCTCATGTTTACCAACATTTTCATCACCTACAGAACCCCATTATAATCACATTTATGTAGCATGTCTGATCTCCAAGAACTTTGCAATTATGCTTTGGGAGTTAGCTCAACTCAACTACAGTTCAATGATTATAACTCTGATAGAGATGCATTTATGCAGATTATAATTATAGAGTCTAGAGGGGACCCTAAGGTTTCAACACTAAAAATTATCCATACCATGTTTAGAATAAACATGATACTCTAATCAAATATGATCAAAACTCCATTGCTGTTGCTAATCCCTATATCCATCCCAATATCACTGACGAATGACTATATATAATCATGGAATTTAAATCAGCAGAAACAGAGTCCTTAAGAAGAGGGTGTGGCATAAATCATCTCTCTGATTTGAGAAATGGTTATGTGCCATACTTATTGATAGTTCGTGCTCTCATGCTGCATACTACATGTGAGGAACAGATAGCACTGTGTCCTTTTATCCTCTTTTTTTCACATCATTGCTGAATGAAATTTAAGGGTGATACAGAAAGTTTTAGACAAGTAGGCAAAGAGATGTGAAGCTCTTCTTTAAGTGTGAGAAATTTCTTTTATGTTAAAACAGCAAAATCATTTACATTGCAGACCACAGAAATGACTAGGAGGATAATTACAATTGGTTATTTTGTCAATTCCCAGTTCTCCTTCTTTTAAAAACTATTTAGCTACCATGAAGCTTCTGGGAAAACAAAATCTACCAAAATAAATGATCCAAATAGATATGTCACATTTTAATAAACAACTGTGTCTAATTATAGAAGAGTCTGTACTTACTTGCCAAGTGCAAAGCACTCCATCTTAACAGTTGTCCCCTTAGCAGCTGTAACCGTGGGAGGGAAATGAACCTCAATTTTGGGCTCATATTCTCCCATCACACCTGGGGAATAAAGAATAGTCTTTAAGCATAAACTGAATATCACAACTTATTTCCAATCCTGCAGCTAGGACACTGAAAAATCATGGTGGCTTGGTTGTCAATGTGGTTTGATGACTGCTAAATTTTTTGATGTACTGAAATAAAAAGTATACTTAGGCTCCAACATTATGACAAAATCCTAGTATTCCCTTAAGGATTGGGTTCCATGCCTGTTCAATACCACTTAATGTAGTAACTACTGAAACTGTAAATTAACACTGGTAGTTCAGCTACTGATTATTCTACAAAGTAAATAAATAACATTTCCTAGAGTGAATGATTATGATATTAGAAAGTAAGATATCAGAACTTTCACAAGGAAAACCCTCTTGTACTACTAATGCATGCTAATAAAATAATAATAATAATGATACCAGAACTTTATCAGCAGCAAGTAAATTAATATTTATTGAGTAAACTTTTATCTGTAAGTACGTATCATATGCAAGGAATTTTGCGAAGAATTCTGGAAGCTCTGAAAATTGATCAGCCATGTGCTGTGCTGTTGAGTACTCAACAAAGATATTTTTAAAGAGAAAATAACATACTTATGCGTGGGAGGAAAGTTCTAGACCAAAATGATGTAACGCAAGATGGGAGGTGATGACTGCCCTGAATGAGTGTCTCTAAAGTATTATTCACATTGGGAGGCTCCTAAGAGTAGGGAGGGTTAGGATAAGTGGGGAAAAGATAGGAAAGAAAGCCAGTGGGGATAGAGGAAAAAAATAAAGTGACAGGAAATAATCACAAATAGGAATGTCAGTTTTTCTGGCAGTTGGAATGAAAGAAAGTGATAATAGATAAATTTGGAGATATAGGTGGATTCCAGATGATACAGAACTTTGACTCTCAGGGCGAAACGCTCAGACTCTAATCTGCAACTGATTTGGAGCAGTGGGTTTTAGTCAGGACTGGGATTATGCTGAGATGCCTATTGTGGAACCAGAGCAGCGACGGCTAAGTCAACCACTATTTCAACACTCCAGGACAGAAGGAATAAAGACCTGAATTTGAATTATAGTCAAGAAAACAAAGAAAAGGCACTCAGCAGTAGAAACTAAGAAAGAATTGAACTGTCAAACTTGGCACACAACATAATACAGAGACAAGGGTTTGGACAATGTCACTTTCCATGCCGGGTTAGGTGATGTCAATGAAAGAAAACTGATGGCTTTGAGTTTTTGTTAAGTTTAAACTACTGAACAGAAGTTCAGAAGTAAGTGTTTGACCACCATGCAAATGAGAGAAGAAATTAGAAATGGTTCTACACAGTTGAGAAAACTTGGCGCTCTCACTTAGAGATGGTGGTTAAGCTGTGAGATTGGGCAGGGATTTACCAGTGGAGTCAATGCATTCTCTGAAGTTTGGTGGATTCTCCACCACACAGCACTGAACCAAATCTTCTCCTAAATATAATTTTTACAAGCTCCCTATATGCAAAGCAACAGAGAAAAAAACCAACTGATTTAGCATGGACTCTTCTGTAAGGAGATTGCCTATGTGGAGGTGTAAATGTTTACGGCATATGTGCACAGACAGGCCTTTGTGTGCATGGCTCTTTGTATATGTGCATAAGATGTGAGGAGAGAGGAAAACACCCAGACAGAGCAAGACAAATGCTGCAAGCTGTGAAGGAGAGACATACTGGACACGGAAAGAGAGAAGGAGCTTGGGCAAGGAAAAATCTTTCATGTGTTTGTTTGCTTATGTCTTATGCAGCATGTGAGATAAGCCTTGACAGAAGAATGTGGACTAGTTTAGATGGAAAGTGCTTAAGCTCATTTAAGAAGATTATCTATACTTTTTGTGCTTGTTTTTTGCAAAGCAGTTACAGCAGAGAAATTATCACTGATGTTTTTGTCAGAGTTTGGATTTCTAGATCTGATTCTGCTAATGAATGGAGTGCACCATCCCTGACAGTGCAATGATCACTAGATTTCACTTTTTTAATTTGTAAACTGAGGACACATAGGGAATTATTGTGACTATGATGTCTTTTCTAACAGGCTAAATCCTCCTTTGCTTCCTAGTCTAATGTTTGCTGTATGTCAACAATCTAAGAGACAGCAAGTGAACTGAGTGGTTATGAACATTGTATCACCAAAAACAGATGTTTGAACACATCTCTGTCGCTTTTTCAAATATGTCACCTTCTTCCATTTCTTTTTCAAGTGTCTTTCTGTGTTCCTCCTGACACACTTTCCAACTTCCTTTATGTCCACCTTATGTCCTCTTTTTTTCCCTTATGTCTTGCTTAGCTACCTACATAGCAGGACTTGGCTATTGGTGACACCTACAAAGTCAGCTCTGGTGACACCTACAAGGTCAGCTCTGGTGACACCTACAAGGTCAGCTGAGTATGCGCTATGATGAAAGGCTTTTCTTTAACACCCTCTTACTTGGAAGCGCCAGTACGCAGGCTTCCAGACATTCTGTTCAGCAGGTACCTCTGCCCAGGTGAAGCTGTCTTTAAAGTCAGGTTCTGATTTCCCTACCCTTTCTTAAAATTGATTCCACAGTGTTTTTGTTTCCTTTCTTCTTATTAATCTGGTGATTTAATAACAACTGATTTATCATGATGCATATTAAACTTAAGCCCCTTATTGCCTGGGCCCCTGTTGATTAATGGTGGTTAATGGCTAATGAGTGTTACAGTGTTGCACAAAGGCTGTGGAAGTCAGTCCTAATTTAGAAAACATTTCCATGCCGTTAGCTCTAGTAAACTGTTGAAGGAAATCTCAGAAGCAAGTGTCCTGACTCTCCAAAACTACAGAAATTTATTTTGATTTCCTTTCCCAATCTCAATAAACATTCCCTTTAGAACTCAATTTTATATGAACACATTTGTATTCATTCTATTAAAGCAGTAGCCAAAATAAACCTACATATGAAAACAAAATGAAAAAGTTTCAATAAGAGGCTTTAATCTACAATACCTAATTTGAGTTGTACTGCAAGAAATTATAGCTGGTTTTTTAGAGTTTTACTCTGAGAGCAATGATATAAGTGCAAATGAGAAAGTTCTTTAGATCTGTCTTGCTCTTTGACAATCGTCAAATTCAGCAATTATGTTTTGCTTTACCTTTCATGGGGAGGTGAGATAAAGTTGGACACAGTCTTGGCTATGTGGTTTATTACAAGTGTAATTTTTAGTATCTCAATTCACAAGCAGCTTAGCTTATAATTTCCTATGTTGGGCAGAGCTTGCTGCTGACAGGAAAGGGAGAGTCCCATGAGACAGCAGGTTGATGGAAATGCTGGGCTTTGTCACTTCAGGTGGACTAGCTCTTTGATCTTTTCATTGCTCCTAGTATTGGCCTGAATATTGCTTAAAAGCCCTGGCACCATGTCTTCATGGTTTTCCCCACACCTGCCTCTCCTGGCTCGCTTGGCTGTCCTACTTTAGAATTACCCTAATTCCTAATAAACAGAAGCATTCCAGCTGTGAGCACGTTACTCCCCTTCTAAGTTTTTATGGTTGTTGACTTTCTTATTTATTCCAAGTGCTTATGAAAAGTCAGGGTGCTTTTCCCTAAGTGGAATGCAATTTAGAACAATGTGTCTCCAAGCAGAACAAAGAGTTAATGGCATCAGAAAAATATGGATAATTTAATACAGTGATTGAATAGGTTCTAACTGTAAGCCTCACAAAGATTTTTGAGATTGAGGCTCTGAACTCTGGATGATTTTATGTACATTAAGGAAATTCAAAGTTGGATTCTCTTGGTTTCTGGTTTGAATCATGTTACTTGTCATTCTTAAGATTAGTGTGTAGCAGACTAATATGCATGAAAAAATGGCATACAGAAGATTTAAAAACATACGGCACTTTTCTCCAAATTGAGATAAGCCAGACATATTCTGCTCCTACTGGAGCTGGGCTTTTTACTGGTTGGCTGTGGTTTGGTTCTGATTGTTCAGTGTCTGTGCAATGACTGATACGTCTGTGTGACACTCATAGCAACACTCATTTCTATGGTTCAGAACTTGTGTCTAGCAAACTTGAAAAATTTGGCTGATTTTTTCTGATGCCCAAATAATTGGTATTTTTATTTCATCTTCAACATTTTTGCCAACCACATGCAACATGTTTCTTGTCTTCTAAGACAACAGTTGTTTTGTCAGTACTTATTCTGGAAAATGCTTCTTCTGTTCTCCCATCATATCGGTCTGAGTGGAATAGGTGCCTTTACTGTTCCTATATAGTCTTTGCCTTCTTGACTGTAATTATTGACTTGCTGTGGGCATCTGACTGAAGCTTGGCCAGTTCAATTACTTACCATCCTATTCACACTGACTGATTCATGGATGGGCAGCTGAGGTTGGGTATTATGGGGTTTTCTAGGAGTACTGAGGTTTGAACTCAGGGCTTCACTCTTGCTAGGCAGGTGGTCTATCACTTGAGTCACACTCCCTTTTTGTTCTAGTTATTTTGAAAATAAGATCTCGCTTTTTGCCCAGTAGGCCTGGATCATCCTATTTTATGCTTCTCACCAGTACTGGGAGGCCAGGCATGTGCCACTATACCTACCTGTTGGTTGGGATGGAGTCTTGCAAATTTCTTGCTTGGGCTGGCCTTGAAATGAGATCCTCTTGTATCTAAGCCTTCCAAGTAGCTAGACTACAGGTGTGAGCCACCAGTGTCAGTTTGAGGTTGGGATTTTTTAACTTAGGACCTAAGAGGCTAAGTTTTAGTTGGTGGCCAAAAAGAGCCTGAATGTCTAACGGTCATTAGAACTTCTACTCCTTGGAAGGAATTAAGCTATTGGAGAGATAGAGTTAAGTTCATATATAAAGAGGAGAGAAAGACAAGGGATTATTGGTACCATGTCAGATGAACCTGGGATTTAGCTTCTTGCCCTTCTCTCAGTGATATAAAATGAATTACCCTTTCGGTCATTTCAAGTTGGGTTTCTCAGTTGCAACCAAAAGAGTTCTACCTTATATGTCAGTTAGTCCAGCATAATGAGTGGTGACCCAAGATCAGGGTTACCTGATCTCATGCCTTATCTGGACTCCAAATCTATCATATTCAGAATAGTCTGCTAGGCAAAGGACAAGATAGAGCAGTGGCAGGACAGGGGCCATGGCAAAGCAATATGCTCAATTTGCTCTGTTTTTTAAATATTAGCCACTTTAGTAGAGAATGTAAATTCTAACAAGGGATAGGAAAAAATATGTATATATATATTCTAATAAAAGTGGAAACATGGAATTATAAAGGTTCAGATAAAGTAGTATGGGAGAGGAAAGGAAGAAGAGGTTATTAAGTAGGACAATTTGAGAAAATAGGGGAGTATTTTAATTGAATCGACTTAAGTCCTCTGGACTTAAAGGATGTGGAGGTAGAAGCTGAATGATTCTCAGGCAGGTGGGGCAGTGTTAGTAAAGGTATAGAAGTGAGATTCTAGCTGGGGATTTTCCACCAATTAATATCATTATATAGAGGGTGAAGGTGTAGTGAGAGAGATATTTCCAAATATAAGTTGGGGTTAGATGATAAATAATAATCTAGTGACCCATTTCTTATTCTATTAAGATATCTTAGCAAATGCTTGATACATTTGTGCATGTGCTCATTTGAAAATATCATTTCAATAATCAACAAGCATCTGATTTCATTTAGAGATAGGACCTGGAGTTAATATGGTGATCAGTGATCTCGTGTTGGAAAATTGAGCACATAGTAAGTGTAATGAAGATATACCCAGGATAAGCATAAAAGCGATGGTCCTATTAAAATGTGTTGAAATTTCTTAGTGAAATATCTGAGAGACTTTCTTTCATTACATCAGAAATATATGTGGTACCAAAGCTCCCAGCATTATTTTATTTTATAATTCTTGAGTTTCAGTGGGTGCTTCACTTGTAATTTATTTTCTGCTATTGCCTTGAAGAGTCTGAATATAAATATAGCCTTTGTGCTTCGCAAGCAACCTGGAAAGGAAATGAAAGTCTAAATAAAGAACTGTAACAAATAATGATAATAATAATGGTGGTAAAAATGAGAGAAGGAAGATAGGATATTTCTGAACAGCGCATATTCCATCTAGGTATATTGTACTGGGTGACTCCTGTCAAATATCAACCTGTGCTTTTCTTTGTAAATTTTGCAATTCCCAGCCATAGATTTGGCTCACTTGAAACACTGAGGCAATGATAGGCCTTCTCTTGTTTCCAGTTTTTTCCTATATAACAGCAATGCTAGTGTTCTTATGCATTTAGAACTGTAGTGTTACGTTACAGAATATGTATTACATAGCCATGCATTTCTCTTTGCTTACTGTTTTGAAACATAGAAAGCATAATCTTCAGAATTTTCAATCATTGAGAAAGTGTCCAGGTGTCTTCTTTTCATTCCTTAATGAACGACTGAGAAGGAACACTTTCTGAAGCCTGGACTGAAGAACAGTGTATTGTTTTCTTACTTCAGAGTGCATATTACACTACTCTGAATCCTCCTTTCTTGAGAAGAGTTATTGCTATGTAATAAAAGGGACTGAAGAATTTCCTGACAAGAGGAAAAAAGTGGCCTGGGTTGCCATGAATAAATGCACTAGTATGAGTATTGTTTATATAAAGAGACTGAGAAAAAGTAGAGAGGTTTACCATTTGGAGAATGTGTTTTTATCATTATTATGTATACTCTGAAAATCAGAAAGCCAATACATTTATTTTTCCTTCCAAGTATCAAGAATAAATTGATCAAGGGACTGCAGCACACTGCAATTGCTTTCCTCTGATGACAGGATTTTAACACTTACTTTCTTTTCCTGCTCTTGTCACTGTGATTTACAGAAATATACCTGTCTCTCTCCACCATCATCTGAAGCCATGTACAGAAATAGAAAAAGATCTTATGAAAGTAAGGCCTTAAGAAAGCCACTTTTTATATTTTCTTCAAACATATAAGCTCCCCCTGGCATTAAAGAATGTGGCAGACAGAGGGAACTTCCAAAATTTGACAACAAAGTGTTGAATATTAACCTTGATTCAAAAATTTCATGGAAGGTTTTCCTTTTTTATGAAAAGTAAGTTTGTTTGCTTTTTTCATAAATTTCTATGCACAAAATTATAGGCACTTCTCTATAAATATATTCATATAATAAAGTAAAAATATTTCTTCATAAGTCTATAACTTAAAACCCTTTTAAGTTTTTCTTGAAGTTTAAGGTTTCTTTCACTTTGTGCAGTATGTATCTTTCTCCCAGTCTATGTGTATAAAAATTGAAGTCTTAAATATGAAAAAAGAAAATTTGGTGCCTGGAAAAAATTTGATACTTTGACTTTTATGAGTTGCCACATATGTTTATAAACCTATATAAATATGATTCAAAACAACTGATTAGATATTGAATTAGCTGGGGTCCTCATTTTGTCAACAAATCAGCCTTCTTTGGAAAATAACTTGAACTCAGTAGTAGTTGGGAACGACTACTCTGAATTAATATGAACTTACAATAAAAAGTAATGATTCCCAATGACTTATTAATGATCAATAATTAAATGCTATTTGAACATCTCTAAATAGTCTATGGGAGTCTTCCACCATAATGAGTCTTGGTTCTTTTTAGTTGTGTTGAGATTTGTATATAATTCATCTAAACATTTATGTTTACATGAGTATTATAAAAAAGAGAAAGGAATTGACTCCTGAATATGGTGATTGAAATTAGTGTATTACACAAGTTAATTGTAAGTTGCTGTACCCACAGTCAGTCTAGGACAAACTAAAGGATGCAACACGATATAAGTAACTTAAAAATGACTCAAAGCCAACTTCAGTTACGAGGAAACAGATTTTACAGACACACATCCTGGAAGGGAGGGAGAACATTCTAGAAGGGAGGGTAAGACAGATGGAGTGTGGAGAAGCTGTCCATAATGGTGGGTCACAATGCCGGAAAGTACTGTGGGAGTAGGTCATGAATCCTGTTGCTGAGATCCCTAGAATGACTTGTAAGTAACCACTTTCCCTCTCAGTCCCCATGAGTCGTGACCTGGGACTTCTCCATGTCCTTTGTCTTACCATGTCATTGTTTTCTAAAACTAAAACTCACTTGAGTGAGTTTCTGTTCTTTGCAACTACCTGGGACACTCACTCACTTTTTATTTCAAATTTATATCATTTTTCAGGACTGCTCCCTCCCGAAAGCTTTCTTACCCACAGTTGTCTGCAAATCCATACAGCAATCAACAAGAGGTCAGGGGACTTAAAATGTCCTGGAGGAGTTTATTCTGCCAGCTCTGTTGATTAGCTGGCTGGTTCTATAACTCTGGGGAAAAACGTGACCAGTGAGTTGCTTTAAAATATTATTAAAAGTTTATTTTTGCACGTTAGTCTGTACAGATTGTTTCTCTCACTGCAGTCTCGTTAAAGAAAATGCCAGCATTCCTGCTGTCACCATTCAGGTTTGCAATAACTAGCATACCAGCCCCCGATATGCTCTGCAAACAATTCAGTACATATTTCGTTTTACAAACTCTTGCTGATTTCAAAGGGTCTATGGATGATATGGCTCAAAGGGAGAAGGTTTCCAGAGTGTGGGTGGTGGTGATCACAGCCTCATAACAGGGCATGATGTGCATTAAAGACTGTAGACATGAAGAGGGAGGCAATAAGCATTGAGTGAACATCTGCAAGAAGCCCGATTCTTAGTTAAGTGTATGCAAGTAAATTGACATTTAAATCTCACAAAACACAGTATGGCTACCCATAGGAGTATTCCTATTTTGAATAAGAGAAAAATGAGTATTGTAAAGGTTAAGTTACTCCCTTGCCATTGCTAAGCATTAAGTGACAAACACAGGGTTGAAACTGAGGGCGATATGAATTCTGAAGCTATGCCCCTCACTTTTCCATGTGACTCCCTGGAAATAGTTCCTGATATTCACAAAGCAGAATACACTTAGCCATTACCAGTTCTGTAGACAATCAAGTTCTACTTCAAACATGACTCTTTCAGAAAACTCTGTCCTAAACCTCTGCCTTCCCTCTTCCCCAATAAGGTAAATCAATCCCTCTTTTTCTCCATATGTGTATGTGTGTACATATATAGTTTTTGTGTAGCACTTTGATTTTTGTAAAACTAATCACTATTATCAAATGCTCAATTTGGATGTATTCTTATTCCTTTGTTCAATATCTGTTTTCTAATTTATGAATTCAACCACAATAGAGACCATATCATTTTGTTTTCTTTGTATCTTTAAAAGTGCTTAGTACCAAGCCAGTGTTCCAGAATATTTGATGACTGAATTAATGAATTTATTCTTTATTAACTGTGTGAAAATGTTCAATAAGTATATACCTGTTTTTATATTTCTATAGTTTTTCTTCTCTCTCTTTGTGGTAGTGGGGTTTGAACTCAGGGCAAGTGCTCTACCAGTTCAGCTGTACCTTCGACCCTTTTTACTTTAGATATCTTTCAGATAGAGTCTCATATATTTTGCCCATGCCAGCCTCAATCCTGATCCTTCTACTTACATCTTCTATGTAGCTGGACTTATAGGCATGTACTCCATGCCTTGGTAAGGTCTCACTACCTTTTTCTTGTTTGGCCTGGACTTGAACTAGGATTCTCCTTTCTCTCTGGTAGCTAGAATTGTAGGCATGAGCCACTGTGCCCAGCCCTATATTTTAATTCTTATGTTCTTTTTTGTTCTATGGAAAATTTAGGGTAATTTTTAAATCTATAATTATAAATATCTACATTTTGTTTCCAAATATTAGATATGGTCCTATGATAATGGAACATATTTTGTCAATGAGTTTCTTCATTATTCTGTCATCAGTCAGTGGCCAAGTTCTGTCATCTTGGCTTCTATTATATCCTTCCTATCCATCCCTTTACTTACACTCTGATTTGTATTATTCTAGATTCTCTTTTGTCCATCCTATTTTCTTTGGCAATGTGAGGGTCATTGCAAAAGTGGTGGTTATTAAACCCTTGTAGTACTTGGTGTAAGTAAAAATAGGAAGTCAACTTGTAATTCAGACAACTCTTGGAAGAAGAATTGTTATCTAGGAGAACAGAGAAAATTGGAAGGAGCCTGGAGGAGAATACAGAAGCAAGAAAGGATTACTTATCTTCAAATAAATATTCTTGTATGTTTACTGATGAACATGATTCAGCATAGAGTGGGGGAGAAGCCATGATGTTTTCAGGAGAGAGAGTAATTGCAGATGTCAGCTCCCCAAATTGTGTAACACAGGATGTGGACCAGTGCACACAGCTGTCAGGAACAGTTCATTCGTTGTAATATGAGATGAGGCAGCAGATGGTGATATAGACACAGGCAAACTATTACATTTGTTTTTGGAAAGATTAATAAGATAAATTTAAAGCAAGCTCTGTGTTCAAAGTGTTTTGGTTTTGTTTCTATCTATAGAAAGCTGCATGGATAAAGTTATGAAATGAATCAGCCCCAAAGGCTGAATTTGGGGCTGAGGTTTGCCAAGTGAGCAATACTATGCTTGAGAGATTGAAGAGTTGAGAGAGTTGAGATCATGCAGAGCGGGTGCCTTCAGTAAGTGACTGGAGTCTGAGCTAGAAAGGCAAGGTGTATGAGAATATAAGAGTGATGGATGATAGAATAATGGATTGGTCAGAGGAATGGGTGTGTGTGAAAAGGTTAAAGGATTATTCAAGTAGCAAGTACTAGAAATTATTTGGACAGAACAGTAATTGTAAACAGAACGGTTTACTTGAAATTGAAATTTTGATGACGGTGAAGGGTTTGGTAATCACAAGAGTCAGGCTGTTACCTTGGGAACGGGTGGCTAAGGTGGCACAGAGTACAAGTTCATAGGAATCGAGGAGGACAAGAAGCTGAGAGGCAGGATATTAGATGGATCACTGATGTAAGGATGGATTCCACCAAGACAGTGCCAGAGTAATATCTTCTGTGAGGAAGGCTGAACCAGGAGGATGAGGAACTCTTTTTTTTGTAATAAGGCTATTTGCCACTGCTAAATTTACTAATGCTTTATTTCTTTGTTCTGTTCAAAGTCTTCTATATTATAGTCTTAAGTTATCAATTTAACCTCTCATTCTTCCCCTTCATGCATCCAGTGTTCCATGTTGCCATTTTCCAAATCTGCTTCATTCTTAATTGATTAGGAGCCTTATACCAGTTGGTCCTTGTCTAGGGATACCTTAATGTGTTCTCATGCACACTAAAATCCCATTACCAGTAAGCTTCACATCAAATTATATCTCAGAACAACAAGAACATATATAGCCTTACTTCAGTGAAAACACAGCAAGGAATTTCGTCCTCTACTGCAGGATTACCATGGTGCTTTATTTCTTATAATGTAGCCATATTTTGTCTTATAGTTATTTATGAACAGCTACTCAGATTTTCTTACTAATCAAACCCATTATTAAATTTTAACTCTAGCCCCATTTTTGTTCCTAATTATCCTTTAATTGTTCTTTCTAGTATCTTTGTAACTTATCCCTTGAATTGCCAGGCCATTATAAACAAGCTCTTCTGTTCAAATAATTATTTTCTTAACTCCTCATTCTACTTGCTTGTCTAAAACAAAGTTGACTTTCTCTTATAATATCCATTTGGCCCTCATTAGTCAATAGAAGAACAGAATTGTGGCATATTGTCAATCCATTTATTTCTCTAAAAGTTTTTTCAAGATTCCAGATCAATGCTTCAATCTGTAAATCTATCCTTTCTACTGCTTCTAGAGTTGATGTGCAGACAGCAATTCAGTAAAACAACAGCAAACAACTAAAGTAACAAGATTTTAGGCTAATTCCTTGCCTAAAGAACTTTATTTACTCAACAATGTTTGTTTTAAAACAAAATCTGAGATGCTTCACCACAGCACTGCATTCAAAGTCCTTTCACAGTGAGGTATTTAGTAAACTTCCATTCAGCTTTGAGATCATTCTCCTTGTCTTTAGGAAAATTAATTTTGTTCTGTTCTTTGCTTTCACAGCACATGGATCAGAGCATTGTTTTCCTATTTATCTCATTGAATTTTAATGATGTTTTTTGTCTGTCTCCATTGAATGTGGTTTCTAATAGTGAGGAAATGAAGATTATCCTTCTTTGCACCTGCAATGTTTAACATAGTGTCATTAACTTTTGTCGGGCCATAAGTCACTCTGTGGGCCCTTTTGTAGACTGTGGTCTACAGGTTTCTCCAACTGAACACTTTGTTTTTCTATTAAAATTTTGATATATCTTGGATTTGTTCTGGTAAGCATTTTCTTTATTCTTGTGAGAAGTGTGAAAGTGTTTCAAGAGTAAGTCAAGGTGTTTCATAATTTTCTTTATGGTATTTCTTATACATATGCCTTACTTTCTCCTCAGGTGGACAAAAGTCTAATTGAAACCTTCATGCATTTGCCTTGATGGCTGGTATACTAAATTTCCTTGCTCTGCTGTCCTTCTCCTCCAATCCATTATATACAGTGAATCCAGATGGATATTTTTAAAGCAGTATTTTCATCATTTATCTTCCTTTCTTAAAGAGTCAGTGATTTCCCATTGCTTTATTGATGAAATTCAAGGTATTTATTTTGGGATTTATAGCCCTAAAAATCTGATCTAAAGCTAACTCTTCAACTTTAGCTTTCACTTGGCCATTCATTATAAGATCATTTTTTCTAGTCAGACTGTTTCTTAAATGGTGTTTATTCATTTAGTTGCTATACTGAAATTACTGACTTACATATCTTTTCAAATATTCTCTATTAACATGGCTGGGTCACCTAAGTCCCTTTTCCTTTCAGAATGATCCTGTAGCCCACAGCAATGGATCTCTCCTATAAACAACAAGACCTTTAAATTTATACTTTTCATCTCCACTTAGTCATGTTTTGCTTAATGTTTTGTGATTTCACATCTTTCTATAATGAGATATTTATTGATTAATTATATATAAATGTAATTGATATATATGGGCTCTGATCATGATAATTTCTGTTCACACACTCGGAATCTCTTCCAATACAAATTATAAAAGCTAGTCATTGAGAACCAATATACCTACTATGGTGATTAGCTTCCAAATATATCAAAGAGATTATGGAGGATATCATAAAGCTAGAAATTCCCCTAAAATATTCAGAGAGACTTAAAGATTTCATTATATTTGGGGAGACTTTTGAACTTACCAGTTATAATACTTTTAAATGGACTAATCCATTACTATCTTATATTTAATCATTAAGGAGTTTAGCAATCATTGTTTTAGCAGTGATTAGATAGAGAACCATCTTAAGCCTGTTACTGATAGTGAGTGAACCACAAGGCATTTGGGTTTTCATCAGTCTTCCCATTTACAAAGAACATATTTTGCCTTGGCAATGTACAATAATTGGACTAAGTCACTTTCCTTATTATCTTTTTTTCATGAACATACTATATAGTATTAAGCCAAAATCGAGACAAAAATTTTGACCACAAAATAAATATAGTTATTTAATATAACCACATTAAAAAGTAACAGCAACTAGAAACTGATACTTATAGACTAATCTATGTATTTCCTTCTTTTGGAAAAGAAGGGGTAAGCAGAGCATTTAGAATAGAAAGGAGACTTCTAACACAAACTGTCCTGGATCTGTCAGGTGTGGAGATGTCTTCAGAAGGGCACAAGCAATCGATTGCACCTGTGGTTAAGTATTCACTGCAAATACACTCATCACACAAATACTGAATGTCTGTTTGTTTATTTAAGTTATACCTTATCCTATCCCAGTTTGACAAATCTGTTGGTTTCACAGGCTTAAAGAGCTTAGTAAAATGAAGGTTTAAAAAAGTAAGCAATTTAATGACAAATATAATCTGTAAAGCCTTGTTTCTTCTAGTTGTAATATGGCTTTTTATATAGCTGGTAATTGTATTTATGAATATTTATGGATGATTTTTGTAGGTTTTAACACATATATTATTGTAAGGCACTCATCTATAATATTTCTAATGTTGCAAAGATAAATTACAAATCTATTATGACTTACAGGTCATATACTATCACTGATGTATGGTCAATGATAGTATAACAATGAAAATAGCACTCAAAAATTCTACAGATTTTACTACGTGCCAGGTGCCCTCCTAAGACCTCTAGGAAATGATTCTAACCCTTTAAATTGAACCGAATGTTATCTTCATTTTGTGTCTGAGAAAGTGGACTCTGAAAAGTTGAAAACCTCCTAAGAAGTCATAAGAAGGTATGGACTATTAAATCCCAGAGCAAGGATTTGAATTCCAGAAATCTGGCTTTGGAGCCCATGCTATTTTCCACAATACTGAATAATGTATGAATTGCATTCCCTATGTTCTACAGTAAATCAGTGCTTTGTAGCCAAAGACCTTTTTCTACAGAAGACTGCGTAGTACTTTAGTTGCTCTTTAACTCACAAAGCACACAGTCATCGTGAAGTGATCTGAAATGCCAGCATAGCTCCTTTAGGTTTCAGATCATAGAAGACAGGGCCCTGGTGGATGAGAAGAGACTAGAAAGTAATCCACCTTTCCTCTCTCCCTAAGCATAATCACAGACACAGAACCAGCCCTAGCCAAGTGTGTGAGGATGAAGGGGACTCCTTGTGCTTCTCTGTCTACGCTTCTTCTCTAGGACCTTTGGATATTTTTTGCCTCAGTCCGGAACACAGCCCAGAACTGGGGCAGTTGGCAGCTTTTTACTTTCCTCAACACTGCACTCAGATGTAAACTCCTCTGTGCAAATTGTCCTGATAGCCCTGTAGCGTTAGGTTCCTGTCCTCTTTGCATCCTGACATATGATACCAGCTTTAGTCATCACACATTGTAACACTACTTTCACTTTTTTTTAACAAGACCATTATTTTGTCTGTCTTCCCTACTAGACCAGAAACTCTTTGATGGTCTACAGGTATGTCATTCTTGACTCCCCAGCATGAATAAAGAACACCATTCAAGGATTTTTACAATTATAATTGCTCTAATTTTTACAATGATTTCAAAGATCACTATTATATGAATCAGGTCTCAAAGGTTTAGAGAGAGTGGGACCATGGCTAAAAAAAGGCAGAACTAGGGTTACAACCTAATGAATGCTTCCTCAAAAGCTCTCTGCCTGAAATCACTGATGCATATAATGAATAAATCTCAAAAATGATGCTAAATTACCTTCTCTGATTATCCTTACAATACTATCCCATCTTTCCTTCTTTGTCAGTCAAATTCCTTTTCCTTCTGGGAGTGTCTCAGGAAGAGTTAAAAACCCTAAGACAAACTTTGAACTACTGTGCACTAAAGAGAACACTACTGATCTCTCTCTGTGGAATCTCATTTGTGAAAACATAATGCTCACTCACCCAAATGCTATTTACTTGGTGGAGTTTTAGCCTGAGCCATGCACTTTGTAATGAGGAGGGAGAGGCTTGAGATCTTGGTTCTGATGCATTTGGCTAAAATTGCCTAGGGGTCCATTTTTGAGCCCAGAGCCTCTAAATTATTCCTACTTTTTTCTTACTTTCTACTTGTTTGCTTCCTTTAACTCTGAATTTCAAGGTCTCTAAAAGCTTCTTGAGGATATGTCTTTCATTTAAACAAAATCAAAGTCAGAAAGGCCTAAGGCTGTAGCTAATCAGTGGGAGGGCAGCTATTTATATATATGAATCATTTAAAAGTCACCCATCCATAGGATTTGTACTACACACACTTGATCATGCTGATGTCTGGATGGCAGTAAAGTATTTCTTTATTTGGAATCCATTTATTTATTAAACCAGCAAGTAAAGAAAATATTCTTTAAGATTCTAGATATTCTTTATCTTTTTTTTTTTTACAACTGATTCTCTAACATACTGACATTTTAAAAGTAAACCTACATTTAAAGAAAGAAGCATGGTGTAATATTAAGTAGACCTTACTAATTATTGAGAAAATTAGACTCTGTATTCTCTTGACAGATATTCTGACAGATAATTAACACACTGTGTAGCAGGCAACCTTTCATTCTCTAAAGATGAATTCTGTCATTCCCAAAGATCAGCCTAGCCCCAATTTTACTTATGTGGGTTACTCCTTATACTTGTCTAATTTCACAAATTTTATAGATTGTCTGTTCCTTGCTAAATTTAGAACAGCCTTTGTAACATTTATTTCAATGACATTAAGAAGAAGCAAATATTAATTGCTTCTGTGTGGATCACCTCTAACCACATCCTTTAAATTTGGTTTTGAGTAATATTAAAGAAATTTATCTGACACCCAATGTGGCAGAGAAATCATAAAGGAGGCAGGACAACAGCATGGAAAAAAAGTAGCTGAGAGTCACAGCTCTTGTTCCAGATCTGCCACCAACTATGTCCTGGGAGGAGGGGTTAGATGGCAGCAAATGAGTAATACACCATAATGGAGTATACTCTTTGGAGTCAGACAAGCATAGGTAAGAGGACCTCTACCTCTCAAAAATTGCAGGTTCTGTACAATAAACGAAAGCTAAGCTTCAAATGTTATTTTGTTGTGATGACTCAATGAGAGAAGGCATAAAATGTTTTTAGTTACAGTGGCTGGAGCCTTGAAGAAGGTCAGTCATTACCCAGCCATCTATCTACACAGTTGCTCCCTGTCCACATTACTGAAAGGCAAGGTTTATAATACAGTAAGATGAATCATTCAGTTTTAAAATATTTTGAATAATGACAAAATTATATTGGTATAAGTCAATTACCTCCCAGTGTGCCTACTTTGAGGAGCTTGACACTCATTTGAATATATGAGATTTATGCATTTGTTTTAAAAATCAGTCTTGTTATTTTGTGATAAATTTGCAAACGATCTCATTGGGGTGAGCTGCAGAAGAAACACTTCTAAATATTACAAATTACCCTTCAGAGGGAGTAGTTTTAGAAACCTTGAAATTCTGGATATAATAAAAGTGGTTGCAAAATAATAAATTCAATATCCTTACAGGATAATGGAAATCTTAAACTACCCACCATAAGTTATTCAATTTTAGGCAAATTAACAGCGACAAAAGCTGAGAATTAATTCAGAGGGAAAAATGAAAAGAATAAACTTGATTCACTGGGATCCTAAGGTTACTTTTAAATACCTTCTTGGATGTTCAGAGAACAATCAGGTAGACCAGGTTAACAAGACAGTACAAGATAAAGAAAACTGGAAACCATAGAAAATGGGTAACTTATTAATAATAGAAAGATTGTCTAAATAAAGTATGAAGAACTACTCTAACCTATGGCAGCTCAGTTAGGAGGACAGCTCTCTTCCACCAGCCCTCCCCAAAAGAAAAACACTAAAAAAGCAAATTAATCTACGTTTCAATAATTTCCTTAAAGGTGCTCCCACACTATGAATTAAGTATAATTTAAAATGTATGCCTTGTATGCACATATGAATAATAAAAGAAAAAGGAAAAAAAAAACCTTATCACAAAAAAAAATAAAAAAAATATTTCAAAGGGAAATGACCAATTGCATAGATACTATAAGATCACAGTTAACTGACTGAACAAAAATATTTCTAGTGATGTGTGTCAAAAGTGCTTCTGTTCTCTACTTCAGACTGACTAAAACAGAACATCTATGGGAAAGACCCAGGAATCCATGCTTTTGGCAAAAACTCTCTGAAAACTATTCTGTTATAGTTTGGGAATCCTATCTGGTATAAAAAGTAGAGTTGAAAGTACGAATAAGCATATAACATTTAAAAAGTCATTGGTTCACAGTTACTGTAATATGAAATGTCTGAGGAATATTGCCGAAAATGCAGATTGCTGGGATCCATAGGATAAGGAAAAGTTTATATGCAGATCTTAAAATGCATCGTTCTTCTAGTACCCTTCCAGTTCTCTTTCCAAAGGACTATCACTAGCAGGAGGATGGTCTACATAAGTCTAGAGAGTGCATTTGAAGACCTAGGTTCTCCTGAGAACTCCCAAGGGAAGAGTAAGTCTAGGACTTCCTTCTTTTGGGGGAATTTCCTGTAGAACTCTGCCTTTAGTGGTGAGGAAACAATATGAACACTGTACAGTCTGCTAGTCGAGTGTGATTTCAGGAAAGCCTCAGCGATTGCTGCACCTGGGAGAGGAAGTCTTCTTCCACTTTGAGTCCAACTATTCCTTGTACTCTCAGTTGAGAGATGGCAACTGCTGCTCCCTGAGAGCAAGGGGAGCAGGCACACTCCCTGTATCTCCATAGAGAAGGGTTCAGATGGTGTGTCTACCTTACCACATTCTAGGACTAGAAATGCTGATGTCTAAGATGCTCAGAAACTGGTTGGTCAACTCTAAGGTGTGTGTAACATTTTGGGTTTTTCTAAGCACCGCATGTTTTCTTGATGCACGCTTGTTTAAGGATAACACTACTGAGCAGTGATTTTCTTGGTGTAATTCATGTAGTCCCCAGAGCTTTGGATAAGTTTTATTATTCAATGTTATTTTAAATCAAACAAGGAAACAGTGAAGTGAAATTATATGGAGGAATAAAGTTTTATCATGGTTCGTGAAATACTTTAGGTAAGGAAGCTAACAGTGGCAAAATAGAACCATCCTCAAGGTTTGAGAAGGGGTGGGCCACTGTCATTTTGTAAAGTGTCTTCACGTGGGAAGGTTTAGTAAATCTACGAATTCCCAAGTGATGTTAGGTTCCCCTGGATAGTGAGTGACGTGCCAAGCTGGTAAGTGTAGTTTTCATGAAGACCTTATAAGGTTGTGGGGTTGTATTATGAAATTCAATATGGACATTTATTCTCATTTATTTTCACTTCCTTATGATCTCAGGCAAACCAAATACTTGCACACAGAGCTCGGAGTTAGGAGAACATCTCAAAAGCCCAAAGAGAGAGAACAGGAACAAAAGAAACGGAGTCCAGAAACTCCAGAGCAGTCTGCAGTGGAGAAGATTGAAGGCAAGTGATGGATATCAAACTCTCCCAGTGCTACTAACCTTCCTTCCCCTTCACATCTATTAAAGCTTAGTTGTTTACAGAGCAATGGAAATGTACAAAGTAAGCAACATTAACAACAAAAGCTACTGTGGCAGTAATGGCCTTACATAATAGTTTTGAACTGCAATGAGGCTCACACACCAACTAAATGCAGGAGGAATCACACCATTAATGCTGCGTTTTCCTACAGTGTACTATAGAGCAGACACTTTTCTAAGGGCTTGCCATGCATTCATGTGTTGATCCTCACAATTTCTATGAGACAAGTACCATGTATTCCCAGGTTCAGATGTGTTCAGTGAGACACACACAGGTTAAGCTGCTTACCCAAGACAAAGTAGGTAGTAAAACAAACCCAAGTTTGTGACCAATTTACCTTAAACCAAATGAATCAAAAGTATTATAGGCAAAATCTCAGAAATGACACCACTCTCATGAAGTTGCTTTCTTGCCTGGTGGTAGGGAGGAAGGGGCAGTGGTTTTCTGATGTTGTATCTGTGGGTTTTCTTTTATGCTATTAGCTTACCCTGTGGCACTGCTTTAGGGGTGTGTTTTGGATAAGGATATTATTCACCTTAAATGAGGTGTAGAGAAAAGAAACTTAAAGCCACTTACAAGGACGAGAAGTAAAATGGTAGTGTAATTTGAAGTAGGAAGAAGGGAATGAATGAAAAGAAAATTGCAGATATAGACTTCATGGGTGACAGAACCTTATGCATTTGTGATCCTGAGGGTAGGGGTTTTCTAATGGAGACACACATATAGATGGGTAAATGGAATGACTGATGTAGAGAGAGCAGATTGAGGAGACAGTGAAGGGGACACAATGCCACCATTTAGTAGAGCACACTGCCTGGCAAGTCAAGAAAAGGCAATATTTTCTGCTTTAAACAAGAATTGCAAAGAGGTCAAGAGCAATGAAGACTGAGAAATGCTGATTTATTTGATTCACAGATATTTCATTGATTTTGAGAAAAACAGTTTGAGTGGTGTAATGAGTGAGGTACAACACAAAGTAGGAAGAGGAGGAGTAGCAACAGAGACAGTGTAGGTAGTCTCTCAAGAAATCCAAACCCAAAGCTGGGTGCAATGACTCAAACCTGTAATCTTAGCTACTTACAGGAGGCAGAGATCAGGATGATGGCTGTTTGTGATCAACTCAGGCATAAAACAAGACCCTGTCTCAAAAACGACCAGTGAAAAAGGGGCTGGTGTTATGGCTCCAGTGGTAGAGTACATGCCAGGTAAAAGCAAAGCCCTGAATTTAAACCCAAGTACCACTAAAAAAATAATAAAAAGAAATCTGAACACAAAAGAGGAATTTGGGTTAACATAACTGAATAAACACCACTGTTGTACATAACTCAAAGTTCACATCCCTTTTTTATGATTTGAATAATGTATGTGTTACAATGACAATTATTAAAGGTTGACATTCTATAGAAACTTATTTCCTGAATTATAAAGACAGATTTTCCTAAAGAAAACCAAGGAGAAGTCTGTTAGATATATACTTATCAAATTTATCTTATTCAGAAGCACTTATTAAATAATTCTTCAAAGTTCCTAAAACATAGTAAGAGAATGACTAAAATGATATATACTGCTTTTCATGATAAAAATTCTTATCTCCACAGACAGAATTTCAAATTAGTTTTATAAATCTGCTTAAGAAAAAATTGATTTGATGGAATGACTAATTGTCAAGGATATCTGAGCAAATGAAATATTCATTTTATTCAGAAACTATCTAGTAATTTCATAGAATTTGTCACATATCAAGATTTTAAGGTTTCTAGAGAGACAGTAGCAACATAAATAAATAAAAGATTAATAAAAGCCAACTAAGTTTATATATTCTTGTGGAGTTTGACATAAATCCTTAAAGTCATTCAACTTCTGTGGCATAGATAAATGTACCCAAATAGGAGTGTTCTTGTTATAAGCTTTCTAGGTCCCCTTGCAATAATCTATAAATCAAAAATTCTGAACACTGTCTTAGAAGAGAAAGTCTCTTGACTTAGAGAAGAGAAAGGTAGGACATTTGATACTTAAGGAAAAGCATTTGGAGAAGAAAATGAAAAACCTGGTGATATCCAAGACTATCCTACTGCTTTGTGTTGTATGGACTGATCAGAAAGAATGATGTCATTGCGAACCACTGTCCAGGAGCAGAGAGGCCATTATGGGGCCATTTTGTCCAGGGCAAAGCAGAGAGGATCCCTGAACCTGATCAAAGTGGCCACCTTCAGGGCTGGGTTGCCCTCCCTCTGGAGGCTCCACAGGACAATCCACTTCCTGACCTTTTCTAGCTTCTAAAAAGTAGAATTCTTTGCTTTTTTTGTCATTTCACTTTCTCCATTTTCTAAGTGCACTAATTCAGTCTTGACTTCTGTCATCGCTCATCACATCTCTCTTCTCTCATCCACAATTAAATGCCCTTCTGCTTCTCTCTTAAGAACACTTACCCTGCATTTAGGGCTGATCCAGATATTATAGGGTAATGTCACATTCAAGATCCTTAACCACTTCCGCAAAGATCCTGAATTTATAAGCCAATATTGACAGTTTCTAGGAATTGGAATTTGGACTTCTTGAGGGTCAAAATTCAGCTTACCACAGTAAGGATGTGTTGTTTTAAAACTTTCTGTAGCTCTTCAAACCTGAATTAGTCAGCAGTAAATTAATGGTGTTGATTTACGGATTATGTAATTAGGTAATTCTGTACATAATTTCCTTGTTCACACAATTGTGACCTTAAAAATAAACATGTTGTCTACACATACATTTCCAGCTAACGACTTTGCCTGTAATTATAAATAAAAAGCCATCAGACTTCCCAACACCAAATACAGGATTGTCTGCATTTTAGGCATTCTACTTTTCCCCCACTCTGACAACTGAACAAACCTCTAACATTGAGACCAATCCTTCTGTGTACATTCTCAATCTACTCCCCCTCACTTTCTCAAGTCCCTAACTTTCTCTTTTACTGAACTAACCATGTTCTGAGTTGGAAAAGGGACCCAGGGTGTGTTTTTCTTTCCTTCTTTGTTTTCCCAACTCATCCTTTTTGTACCATGGAATTACTATGGCCCCAGGAAAGGGGTCCGGGAAAACACTGCTTTACAAGGATTAGATCCCATCCAGAATGAAATAGGAGTGAAGAGCCTGGTCCTGTACCTTATGGATTTGGGGAAGGTGTGTCCAGCTTTATTCTATCATCTTAGGGAATAGAACCTATATCAGAGCACAGTGATCCTCTTTGTGCCTAGGAATTTATGTGATGTTTTATATGACATTAATATAACACCTCAACTTATTTTTAGTTAATATTGACCTTCATATGTTTTTTTATCCTTTTACAATAATACTTGCAAGAATTTTAAAACATCTCCTCATATGTAGCAAACGCGTGTTGGTTACATAAAAATAAGTTCCGAACAGCCTTTGGAACTTGACTAAAAACTCAACAAGAGGAGAAAATGAAAGTATAAATTTACCACACAAGACAGGTATAGTGAGAGATCTTGAAGGCAGGTGAGGGCAAAGGGTGGAGGAGGAGAGGCAGAGGTCCTAGGCATGGCTTCTGCAGGAGTGAAGACTTGCCAAGAGAACAGTGACCAACAAGGATGGCTGAGAGATTTAGTTGTGTTGTATGTGGAACACAGCCCTCATTCACTGCCCTGTAAACCGGTAGTGGAAATATTTATTGCTAAATGTCTTCTGAACTAGATGTGTGGGTTTTGTCTGTAGGTTGGTGATATGTGAGATGGGCCTCATCAGGACACCAAGTGAGGCAGGCAGAGCCTAGGATGTGTTTGTTACGACAGAATCTGTCAGTGTTTAGGGTAAAGTCCTCTCTCACGTGAGACTGTAAGGCTCACAAAGACAGTGGATATGTTTGTTTTGATCTTCATTATCTCCTCAGTACCATCTCATCACAGTGGGTGTGCAAGGCTCATCTATGTATGCGAGAGTATTACTTCCCCCAGTGTGTGCACAGGAAAATCTGCTCGTGATCACACACTCGAATCTTCTGAGCTGTCACCATTGCTTGGATAATAATATGGTCAATAAGGGATTCTATAGCATGGTACTCTGACCCCTCAAAGCCACCCTCAAATCATAGCATGGCTGTGTGTTTTGATTGTATTCAAATGCAATTGCATCTGTCTTTCTATCTCATACTACACTGATGACTCTTCAAGTGCCCTCTCTTTACTTGTCTATAAATGTCAAATTACTTTTAAAACTTGACTTACATCACTTCCTCCAGGAAGCATTCCCAGGCATTGGACTTAGGTATTTTTATTAGAGGTTACCATGACAACATATGCTTATTGATATATCATAGCACTGCACTGCAAAACCTGTCTTCATCATAGAATATGAGCTCCTAAAAAGCTGTATACATGCATCTGTGTGTATATATCACAGAACCTCACATACAATGGACGTGATATATTTACTGAATGAACAGGGAAATGATAGAAAGTCTTAATCTTGGCATTAGGGTGTTTGAACTCAAGAACATAAAAATGATTTGAGTTCCTTTCTAAAATAATATCTAATTAAGGTGTGAAAATTATCTGCACTGATTACCACCTATGTTTCAGATAACTCTTGTGTGCCAGTTCAAATTATCTTGACCATAACAGGAGAGGGAGGGTAAATGAAGTTAACAAGGTGAATACGAATGATGTACTTTTTATATGGCAATGAATCTAGAATTTTTAAATCTGTTGAAATCACCATGTGAAAGGGACTAAGGCATAAAGGAGAAAAATAGAGGAGATGAAATGGTGATAATGCATATATACATGGAAATGTCACACTATATAGCTATCTTAAACAAAAATGTCTTTTTAAAAAATCACAGAACAAGAGGATAAAACAGGTCCTGTGTGGGGGTTGGCACCAGTGGGAGGGAGAATGTAGGAAATGGTGTAGGAGGGCAAATATGGTAGAAATATTATGTACTCATGTATGAAAATGGAGAAGTGAGACCTGTTGAAATTATTCTAGAAATGGGGGAGGGAGCATATAAAGGAGAATGAACGGGGGTGGGGGTGAGTCAACTATGACATATTGTAAGAACTTTGGTAAATGTCACAATATATGCCCCAGTACAACAATAATACAAAATTATCTTGGCCAGACTCTTGTTCCCCACACCTGCTATGCTGCCAGGTCTGTGTAGATTCGATGTTTCCTGAGGGTGCAAGGTGTAGGCAACATGAAAGTGGAGAGGTCACTGCTTGCAGAGGACAACTGAGGAAATAGGAGAAAGGAGCCCCTTGATATGTCCTCCAAGAAGACCTTTCTGAGTGCATTTTGTAAGGCTCTGGTCCTGTGGGAATGTGCTCCAGCTATCTCTAAAGATGGTCATCTCTATAATACAACCCTGATTTTCACAGTTCTATCACCCAAACCCACCTCATCCATTTTTGCTGCTCTCTGGGAATAAATTCAAATAAACTATCTGTAAGCAAATTTTGTTTTGCATACTGCATTAGGGGAACCCAAGCTAAAGCCATGCATCCTGTAATAGAGTTTGTTAAGTAAAACTTCACTTGTATTTGAAAGGGAAACTTTCTCCTATGCATGTATCCTTTGTTATTTTTAGAAAATTCTATTTTTTTTTCAGAGAAGAAGAAAATCACGATGTTCTTCAAATGATTTTTATAGCTAACTCTATGGTCACAGCAGATTAAACATAATTTTCATATTCAAACCCCTGCAGCGGTGTCTGCCAAGTTTGCAGACACATCTATTATACTGCCTATCTCTGCACGGAGAGGTTTGTAAAACCCAGCAGGAATTTCAGCTGACTGCAGTGCAATAAATGGATCCATCCACAATCAAATTCTATTTTTATTTTCAGAGCAAGAGTTTAAATGTGGCACCGACTTGGGAAAATATTCAGGAATTCGCCCTTCTTATGAATGTGCTTTTCAATTATAGCTTTTGAAAAGCAATTAAATAGCGATATGAAAATTTTAAAACAAAAACAATACCAGTCTAATCTGTGTAATTTCTTGTAATAATTTCAAGAGTTTCCAATTTTTCACACATTATCTAGGCATGAATTCTGCAATTATCTGATAGGTCTAGTATTTTTAACAGTAACTATTAACTTAGATTTGCATATAAAGAATATGTAAAAAAATTCATATTGCATTTGTATATTCTAGGACCTGAGGGCGTCCTAGAATTGGTTCCTTTGTGAGGTATGGGGGGTGCCATGGTTGAACACCATGTGTTGAGGGTGGATCTCAGTTTTGACATAAGGGCAGAGAGTTGACTGCCAGGCAGCAGGCACCTAAATGTCAGATAAGGTTTTCACTGTGGTTCCACCATTCACGTTAACAGCTTTAGCTTCACTTTTTGAGGCAAACTCTTTAGTCTTTTTGCAAGTAGAGACAGGAAAGGGAAGGGATTCTGACATTTTGCTGCAACAGTTGTTCAACACATGTATCTGAATTCCCTCTGTTTCATCCTATTTCTTACATCTACCTTTAGTGCTAACTTGGATTTCAGGTTTTTCTAGGCTTCTATTGGATATAAGGTTGTCAATCCTTTCTGCTACTTATTATATTTTAATTCTAGGTTTTAGTTTTTTCTATCTCTTTTTAAATCATTTAACTCATATCCTTTCTTACTTCTCCCAAAATGAATCAGGGTCTGATTTGTTAGCAATGCTCTTCTTTTCATTTTCATAATAAAGTTTCCTCATTGATGACACAGATCTTTTTTGTAGAGTCCCAGAAGGGAGACAGGTAACAAGTACACACACGTATTCCAACCTTGATCTACAGGCCCATGTCCCCTACTAATTAAAATTCTTGTTTCTCATTGCTTCCTTGAAACTACATGCTTTTTGTCCCGCTATCTCCCTTCTTTTCATCATCTTTCATGTATTTTCATTATTTACCCATCTAGAGTAATTTGAGTTGCTCAAGACTTGATCCTAAGCTCACTTCTTTGCTCACTTCACTTTCCACGTGGTTAAGAAACCACACCACATCATCCACATTGTGAAGATACATGTTTACATCTGAGCACTGTCATTCAGACTGCTGACTGCCTTTGAATAGAAATTTGATATGCTACATTCAATCTTATCAATGCTCTTAGTTCTATTTTCTTTTATGTTATACTCAATTTTTTTTGCTTTCTAGGAAAAACATCCAGGATAGCATGTGTATCTAGTAAATAACTTGTAGCCTGGAGAAAGATGATATTGAATGGTAATTACACAGTGACAATTTCTAAATATCTGTTGAATTTGAGATGTCAATTTTTTCAAGGAAATGTTGATTGTACTTGGTAAAAACGAATGTCAAAATGAAAGTAGCTCACATAAAAAAAATGGACCAAAGTAAAGTATACCCACAGTGGGGATACATTGAGAAATCCCTCTGTATATCAGCTTAAATATTAATAATGAAAGACAGGACTGTAAAATAGATATAGTGTGTGTGGAGGTTACTAGAGTGGGGGAGGGTAAATGAAGTATAAAGTGAGGGTGTATGGTTGATTGGCTTCATATATCTAAATGAAATAGAGTAAGGAAGCCTCTTGCAATTTCATTAAGTGGGGCTAGGAGTGGGTTGAGAGAGAGTGGGTTGGGAGCTATGTAACTAATGTACAGTGTAAGCCTAATCAGAATTGTCACTATGAATCACCTCCTGTATGATGAATATATAATAATAAAAATTTAAAAAATAATAATAAAAGTCAGAAATTACAGAAAAAGTGGGATAAAATATTATAAATTCATAAAGTAGGAAGTTAATTTTTTTTAAGAATTAAGAGAATAACAGAAATTTAAGTATGAAGCTAAAAAATTAAGAAATACATTGGAATCATATATGGTCACAATGGAACCCCCCACACAACTAATATACACTAACAGAAATGTTTTAAGAAGTTAAGCAATAGAAAATTATTAAATATGTAAACATAAAATAGAGGAAAAGAGAAAAAATATGTAACTATGTGAGGGAATAAAGAGTTATTTCAACTTGATTAATCAAGAAGTACAGATATTTTCTAGCACAACCTAAAAATTTAAAAATTAAATAACTTTTAAAATGAAGCATTTTTCATGAATTGAAAAATGACATATTAAAAGCTTGGCTCTAGAGCGAGGGATTTAATGACAGGCATTGGTTATAGGTGTGTTTTTTTATTTCTCTGTGTTACTACATTTATTCAAATATGGTCATCTTACTCTGATTTACAAAAAGCAAACATGGGTAGGTAACCAGTTAAGAAACAAAAAAGTTAGATAATTTACAAAAAGAGGAAATAAGAAATTTCTAACTTCTTAAGTTTGAGTAATATAATTGAAATTTAGCAGAGGTTTCCTACCTGATTTTTTTCAGTTAAATGTTAATTTTAAAACAAAAATTTTGTTTTACTTATTTATACAGTGTTTTCTTTATTAAGCCTTTCATATAGTACTTCTCAGATAATGATTTGTTGAAAATATAGATCTTTGTAAGACAAACACACCAATGACATTTATTGTGCAGTGAATTCAATTTGATGATAAAATTGTTTCTGTTTAATGACATACCACTGCTTATTAATAAAGTCCTAGAAAAAAAGCATAAGGAATGAAGGATGGAGGGATAGATTCCAACAAGAGGAGGAACAGTACAATATCTCCACCAACATAGGATGGGATGGAGGATAATCATTGTAGATGGAGATACGGTTACATTAGAATTTTATTAGGAGGAAGAATAATTAGAGAACGTATACAATTCTTTGAAGAAGAGGTGGAGGTGCAGTCCAGTTGAAGGAAAGAAGAGATGCTTCAAAAGTTTTCATGGGGTAGCAAATTAAACCATCCACAGAAATTTACTGAGACTGAGTGGCAATGGTGAAGGTTGATTTGAAGTTGGTGATCACAGATGCATGGTAGGGGTAACTTTTCATGGAGCTCTTAGTAGCCATGTGGTAAGAAGACAGTTGACTTTAATGGGATTAGGGATTTCAAAACACAAGCAATAGGAGATTAGAAAAACAGGGGACTTTAAATATCAGCAAAGGATTAGTTTTGAATGTTTGAGCATAGAAGGCAGGAGGGAGAGTTAACAAATCCATGTGGACCATGAAACACGTGCATGACACATGGATACTGAACGCTTAGCTGCTAGGGAATGTGGTGTTAGGACTGGATTCAGATTCACACGTGTGTTATTCTCCTTGTGGTGAATGTGTAGGTCTGCTGTGTGAAACAAAGTGAAGTACTCTTCACCTCAGGCACTACCAAGTGCAAGCAGCAATTTTGTGTGTGTGTCAGCCAGCAAAATGTTATTATTTCAGGTAAGGATGCCTTAAGTACTTAAGGAATGAGGAAATTCTTGGAAATTTCATGCAAATGGCTTATAAGGAATCACCACAATCTCAAGTGCTTAGATGAATTTTTAAAAAATCTGGTTTCTTTTATTTTCATCTATAATATTTTTACATAATCTTGAAATTGTAACATGTACATACCCATAGCTTTAACTACAGTGAAGGAATGCAGAATAATAACTCAGAAATCACATATCCTACACGAGTATTAGGACTATATATCTGAATGCCTACTGCATAGTTCCACATAGATTTCCCATGGACACTTCCTCTCATATCTAAAACTGAATGTCTCATGCTCACCAAGTTACAACCTGTTTCTCCACCTGTGTCACCTCTTGTGATGAAAAGACTATTCAATGAACAATGCCAATACCTTGAAATTGTTTTATATGCTAGATTCCCTTCATACTAGTTTAGAGCCCAATACTATCAAATCCTAGTCATGCTACCTCCTTAATAAGCAGTTTTATTTCTTAATCGCTAAGGTTTGTGACTATCACTCCTTTTGTTCTGTCCCTTATCACTTCTTGGCTAGTTGTTGTCAGTGGTCTCTGAATTGGTCTTCCCATCTCTATTCTTACTTCCCACTATTCATCTACTACAGTATTGAACTGTGTGTCCTTTGGCAGGATCTATCATCTGTCTAATACTGGATTTCTCATCTCTACAATGGATGTTAAATTTGGACTTCACCTGGTAGTTATTACTATTATATATAGCATATAGTGGCATTCATTATGTTCTTTTTAGTTTATGAAGTCTCACACAATTCAGGTATGTGTACACACACACACACAAAGTGATAAGCAAAACTCTTGTGATATAGCTGCAGCTATACATTTCAGTAAGCACATATTCTAAAAAAGCATATAAATGGGCGGTGATGAAATAGATTAATTTTTAAACTCCAGAATCAATCAGAATTCTCAAGCTCACTTCTTAATAATGCCTTCAAAGATAATTTTTGTTGCACGATAGAGCAAGCAGCATATCATATATCAACTGAAATATATCACTTGACTTCTTGAGTGCAATGCTTAACTGTAAATGTCTATAAATACAAATGAGGTGTTTAAATGTGAAGGTACTTTAGATAGATGGCAATACCTATAATTATAGCATCATCACATCTCCCAGAATTGTACTTAAAAGTTAAATTTCCAACTGTTCCTATTATTGGAAAAGTAATAATGACAATTATAATTGTACCATGAAGTATTAAAAACTGAATATTCAATCTGAAGGCAGCTAAAATAAAAATGCAATGAATACTGAATTCATGCAATACTTAGAATTCAAACACATATGCTATATAGAGGCACTGAGGAGCAAATAAAGAGCTGTGGAGTCTTCATTGCTGCTCTTTTCAGATCCTTCCTCTCTTTCTGGTATTAGAGTAGCATTATGGTGGCTATTTCCTAACCATGGATCATGACTTTCCAATGAGAAAATTTTTATTCTAAGGCATGCATAATCTCAAACTAAAATTTGTGGGTTCTTAAATACAGCAAATGACTTTTTATTGTATTTGTATTAGGCTAGAAGCCTTAGAAAAACATGACTGCATCTTTGTTTTTCACATTTGAAATGGTTGGCCATTTTAATATGGGCCGGGAAACTTACCATCATTCCGCAGAGTGAGTGGTGTTGGAGGACTAAGTACTCGAGCATTCGTCACTGTGTTTTTCACCAGGCATATATAGCTGCCGACATCTGATGTTTGCACTTTAGAAATATAAAGGTTGCCTGTCTCCTGGGAGATGAACCTCCGGCTGTCTTCCACCACAAAGGAAGGGAACTCGTTAAATACCCAGCTGTAGACGATCTCTGAAAACACACAAATTTCAGCTGCTGAAACCACATCATTTAACTAATGGACGAGGCTCAAACAACAAAGCCTTTACTCAGCATTAGATAGATTGCAAGGCCACTCATCTTTGACCTACTTATCCATACAACTGAGTATATTGTACTCAAGAACTGTGTGCTTAGTGACCATAAGGAAGATCCCAGGTAGATCTTAGGGATGCCTGACCTTTATTCATTTCTTCTTTCATTTCCTGTGTATTCTAAATGAATGGTAGATACTCAGCACTGTGATAGCATGAAAATTTTAAAAGGAGGCACAATTCCGCATCCTCAAAGATCAACTTAATAGGGAAAATTTACCCAAACCTACGAAGCAGTGTAGACCAGGGAGATGGCGATGTGCACTCGCTCATAAAGAAGGCATGGGAGAATCATACTGATCAAGGAAAACTTCCTGACTTAGGAGACACCTGAGCTATAGCCATTCACTAGTTAATTAATCAAATATTGGTTGAGGAGCACTCTAGATCATATAGTGTTCCAAGTGACAAAGGAAAAGTCCCTGCTTATGGAAATTTCATTATACTGGGGAGACACCAAAAATACACAAGGAAGTAAGTATATGGTAAGTGGCTGATAAGTTCTATGAAGAAAACTTGAGCATCTTATGAGAGACAGAGAGTGGCAGGGCTGAGAAGGACCTGTGAATCGTATTTTCAAAAGGTCTCTCACTCCTGGATAAAGAGACAGAATGGGGAAAAAGCAATGGTTAGGAGAAGAGAAAGCACGAGGAATAATATCCTCTAGCTTAGAAAAGTATACTGAAATACTCATGAAAAATGTAAATGGTTTATCCTGGAATGATGGTGGTAATGAGGAAATAGAAAAACATGGTAGAAGGAAATTACTGATGGATAGATTATAAAATGTGGGATGAATAGAAATGTCAAGGAGTAAGGTTTTGGGACCAAGCAAGTGAGCAGCTCGAAGAGTATGTTCACCTTTACCAAATGAAAAGGATACAGAAAGAGGTGTTTGGAGATGTGGGTGCACTGAAACAGGGGATTCAATTTTGAGACACGAAATTGACCTACTGCCAGGTATTCAATAAGGGAAATCAAGAAGGAGCTTGTACATTTGAATTTGGAGACCAGGCCATTAAAATCTCAATAGGTTTTGAAATTTCTTATGTTATTTTTGGAAGATAACAGAACAGATTCTTTGTTAAAATTTTATTAGCATGTGGGAGTAATAGTTGTACAGAGGGATACATTGTGTTATTTAGCTATGCACTTGCAATATATCTTAGACTTACCCCAACAGAACAGATTCTAAGGCTCCCTTTCCCCAGAGTTATTTATTTAGTAAGATTAGTTATTTGTGTTTTTAAACAGCTCATCATGTGATTGTGATCTTTAATGAGATTTGTGTTGCTCTTGTTCTCCTCCCATCTCCATCATGGATTGTCAAAAGTAAGGCTCACTCCTGTAATACTAGCTGTTCAGGAGGCAGAGATCAGGCGGATAGTGGTTGAAAGCCAGCCCAGGCAAATAGTTTGCAAGACCCTATTTTGAAAGACTCATCACGCACAAAAATGGGCTGGTGGAGTGGCTCAAGGTGTAGGCCCTGAGTTCAAGCCCCAGTGCTGAAAAACAAAAACAAGTTCAAAAACACACTTTCACCCAGTTTCAAATGGGGAGTCTTGGATTTCATCAACATTTTGGGGTAGCAAGCAGACTTGAAGATTATCCATTCATATAAATAGTTGATGTAACCAATTTTGAAACTTCAGCTACAAAAATTTTAAGTAGAATTCTTCACAATCTATTACTATCATTATCTCATTTCTTGCTTTAGCTGAATTTGCATGTATTTAAGAAAAGGTATATCATTAATTTTCACACATTTGTGTTTAAGACATTTGATATAATAGGGTAACTCCTGAGAAAAATCAGAAACATTTTCAAAGACATCATCTTAGGAAGGTGGATGCTGAGCAATCCACAAGCTTAGTTCCATCCTACTGGTGCTCATTGAGAATTCTAGAGGCAGTATTGTCAAGTCCATACTTGGCTACTTAAAGATAGTTTCAATTAAGCAAGTGTGTCACTTTTTTTATTTTATTATTCATAAGTACATACAAGGCTTGGGTCATTTCTCCCCCCTGCCCCCACCCCCTCCCTTACCACCCACTCCACCCCCTCCCTCTCCCCCCCACCCCCTCAATACCCAGCAGAAACTATTTTGCCCTTATTTCTAATTTTGTTGTAGAGAGAGTATAAGCAATAATAGGAAGGAACAAGGGTTTTTGCTGGTTGAGATAAGGATAGCTATACAGGGAGCAGTGTGTCACTTTTTTAGGTTCACTTTTTCTCATTCATAGAATGGGAATGATATTACCTACTTCATAAGATTTTAAACAAAACATAGTATGAATTCATAAAATACGAAAAATAGCATTTCTTTCCTGGCAATACCCATAAAAATTTCTAAGTAGGACATCCTTAAGTACAAGGATAGAAGAGCTAAAACAATATTAAAGAATAAGAGGCACTTAAATATTATTTGATTGCTTTCTACAGAAAATCTCAATGATGAGCTGAATGTCTACCTTAAGCAAGATTTAGTGAACATTTAGTACTTTTAAGGTATATGTTATAGCTCTAGCAGAAGCCTGACAATTTTTGAAACATTGTCTTATTTTATAATTATAAAATATGTAAAACAAAAGCTTTCAAATATTATAACAAATGTTGCAATAGAGCAAATTATTTCTATAGTCACTATGGTTATCCAGTTAGTAGTCTTTATCCACTTGATATTATGTTAAGAAATTATTAAAGATACACATGTGTCTTTACCCAGAGGGAGCCTCCAAAACATTAATGAAATGTCTCCATGTGTATACACACTGACCAGTGAGACTCTAACTTCCAGGACTTCTCATGTTTAATAATTTCATCTTCCTAATTGTTATAATGAAAGTTTCATTTGTGATTCACAAATAATCCACAATATTTGATAATTTTATCAATTATTTTAAGTCCAACTTTACTGGGGTTTTCTCATTTTGGGTTGAGATCACTGAAATTTGGGGATAAAGAAAGCAATAATCTAATTAAAGGCTGTCATCATTTAAATATTTCTGTTATGCTTTTAACATTTATTTAGTCAATATTTTTAAAAATACTTTTAGAATAAGACAAAAATACACAAACTTGGAGTGTTTTCAAGATTTATGAATAAATGAATGATTTGGGGTCTCAAAACTGCTTATATAGTTCTTCAGATAAGTTTTCAGTTTCACATAGCAAAGCATTTCATAATTCCAAGAAGGATAGGAAGTAGAAATGGCACACAATAGAAAAGCTGACAGTCTGACTTTAGGTTTTTGGCCAGTGCCAAAAATAAAAATATTGAACTGAGCAAATTATCTTTTAAGATCCTTGTTTATATTCTCCTATAAGGTGTTACACATATATTAACATTTACTGAATAGACTTTACTCTCACACTTATTTTTTTGGTATGATGCCAAAAAAATCTGTGATTGTAGGATTATTCAGAGAAGACAGAAAAACATTCTCCCTCTAGTACTGTAATATTTAGTGTCATAGAACACTTTACATCAAAGGAAACCATCCCAGAACCTAATGCAGTTAGCTCTTAGTAACAGTGCTTTGTTGAAAATATATTGCTACTATGGTTTTCTCATGAAATCTAAACTAAAGTTAAATAGTTTTTCTGTGGAACACTATCATTCTTACATTTTCCCCAAGAAGTATAATAAATCTTCACTACCAAGAAAATGAACACTTTGTTCTACATTAGTTCTTCCTGACCTTTAAAAGTAATTCAAAATGCGATTCACTAAATAGTAAAAGGTCCATATCGCTATTAATTTCAGAAGATATTGATAGCTGGTCAACTGCGATTTTCTCATTTTTGAAGGTGTCTTTAACAGTATGTTTAGCAGAAACAACTGCAAGCAGTTTAGAAACTTTTGGTCTGATTCTTCAGCTTCTCCTAGCAGATGATAACTACTTTTGAGCCATCCTGTTTATCCCAGGTTGTAAAAACGTACTTCAAGAATGTTTCCACATTTGCTTATACCAAAGCCTCCAGCTGGGATGCATCCTCTGAGGATCAGTTTTTATGTTAAACATCACTGATATGTTTTTAATACTGTGTCACAATGCATATTTGGCTTCCAGATCCATGTTCTCTGTATAGTATTTTGGTTTCTCTCTGAACATTTTTTTGCCATTCATCTTGGACCAATGAAAGTCGTTCTACTTTACTAAGTGCACAGTCCATTCAGGACTTAGCTTGATGCAGAAACTTTATTTCAACTTCTGCTTTCAAGCAAACCCAAATCCTAGTCCTTTGTCCTAGCATGATCATTACTCTTCAAGCTTCTAGACTCTGTGGACTATTTCCATGGCATTAAAAAAGCCCCACCTTGCTCTAAGATTCCTCAGGAGCAACACAAGAAAATGTTAGGCTGAGAAGTTTAGCCTAATTTGTTTCTATACTTAGGTGATAAAATTTGGTGCAAGGCTGCCTCTTTATGAAGCAAACTGCATCCTAACTTAGTAAATAAACAAATTGCAAACTAACTTAAGAGTGTATTTTGAGAACAGATAGCTGAGTTTCAGCCAATCACAGGAGTTGAGCTTTAGCTAATCATAAACTTCTGACTTATGATAGGATCCCCATATAAGGTGAACGACTTGTCACACCCCGACCATATAAGGCAAATGATGACTGCTGTCAGTCAAGTTATTTCTGTATTTCGCTGTTACTTTCTTTTCTTTATATTTAAGTATAGCCTACAAATGATATGGGGTGGGACATTCTGACTCACCTTCAGTTAGGAATGCTGCCTGGTTCTAGAATCTTTTTCTTGCTCACATAAACATTATCAATTTAATTGATCTCAGAGGTAGAGCAAAATGGCAGCAGAGTATTATGTCCAGTGATTTTTCTTCCCACAGACACACCAAGTTGAAATGCTACTCATGCACCAAAATACCTTAACAACAGAATACAAAACCAGGTGAGAGACCACAGTGCCTGCGTTTCGTATAACATAAATGAAAAAATGCATTGACGAAGGCAGGAAGGAAACAGCTAAACGTATCACCACTGCCCCACAGCTGAGTGGCCAGGTATGCAGAGATGCCTCTTAGTTGTGGGAGGGAGAAGGAGTTAATTCAATATTTGAGATTTGTAGCCCACGCAGTACCAGGCCTGCCACAGTAAAACCCATTGCCAGTCAGAACTCCATGGGTCCTACCACCAGGTCAATGTCTGTGGTCTCAGTCACTGGAATTGTGTTAGCCAGCTGGCAAAGAGACCACCTCCAGTACCCTTCTTCCAATCTTGGGTGACGGGGTGAGAGACTACCCACTGTGAGAAGGGTACTACGAAAGTTAGCAGAGGTCTTTGTCTTGGCCTTTAGTTCCAGAACCACTGTCACGATCCCTGAACCATATTAACCCTGGTATCAGGCAAACACTTGTATGTTAGTGAGACCCAAATTTTGGTCTGCATCATTTTAAGTCTTGTACTGGGCTGGGACACAGTCACTCCCCTTTCCTTACCCTACACTGTATAGGTCCCTGCAACTGGGAGACTCAGGTGCAATCCAGCTGGGCATTAGGCTCTTTGGATAAGGACTGTGTCCACCACCCATCCAATAACCTCAGGCTACACAGTTATTGTCAGTCCAGTGCTTACCGTGGACCTCTAGAACTGTCTTGGCACCAAGCAGAGAACTCTTCCCTAGTAGGCCATACTCTTACTTGGGACTTAGTGAATCTCTGAGACTGTGTAATTCCTGGTGGATATGAGAACCAGGCACGACTCAAAGTCCCTAGGTACCCAAAGGGACTTCCCTTATGAATACTGCCCAAGTAAATGTAAAAATGATAAAAATAAAATTAAAAAAAAAAAACCCCAAAACACTGCCCCAATCTTGGATAGTACAGCATAGAGCAAGACCTTATTAGCTGGCAGTACATTGGGGTAATAAACAGGAATTTTCCCTGAAACTTAGGGATAGGCAAGTAAAACCTAAAATGGGGTGGATCGTAATACCCCACTATCCTCAGGTCTGCCTGCAAATGGAGTCTCTGGAATAGCTTCGATGCCAAGATTAGATATACTCAGTTTATTGGGCTTGTATTCCAGCCAGCATCACCTGTGGCCGGCTGAAGCACTCTTGGGTCAGGCATCCACCTCAGGAACAAGCAATCGATAATAGTGTGGTCCTTGGTCCTACCTTAGTAATAGGCTGGTCTTAGTAGTCTGTAGGCTCAGGGTCTGACATAGCTCGTTAGCATTGGTGACCACAGGCATAGCATAAGATCTTTTGTCTGGTCCATTCATGGTGATGGTGATCAGAATCAGGTAGAATCCTCAATGTCTGACCATAGGTTAGTGTCTGTGGGTGAGGTGCCTGGGCCTACTTTGGTCACAGAGGCTTGTAGGTAGAGACTGTTCTTACTTAGGTACTCCTGTGGTCCATTATGAACATCACAACTGTATACTGAGTCAAACCTGGGTCTCCCTGTACTGCTCAACAAGTAACAGCACACCAACATCAGACTTGCAAACATGGACCTTGTACTATCCAATGCTGAAACCCTGGAAGGAAATATAGACTCAGAGAAAACAAGCAGCCTGCTTAGAATTTCTAGAAACCCAGATTAGGAAAAGTGGAATAAATACCTAATCTTCCAGTGCCCAGATGTTGCACAGCAACAGACATCAAAGGCTCTCAGGAAAACTGACTGCAGTAATCAGTATGCTAACTGTCAATACAGAAGGATATAAAATTTAATAGAAAATTCAAAATGTAGGAAAGACTGTGTTGCAAAGGTAGAGTCTTATTATTAGTATATTTTCTTTGCTTCTGTTTTTATTCTCAAAATCACATTAAGTACCAAAATAGTTTGTTAGAATCAAAAGGCATTTTGTAAGCCTCGTAATAAGCACAAACTAAAAATCTTTAATGGTCGAACCAAAAATACTAAAGTAAATCACTTAAGCACCAAGGAAAACTATAAGAAATTGAGGGGGAAAAAAGGCACTAGGGTAAAACTAGAAAACAAGCTACAGAATGGCTATAGGAAGATTGTCTTAAATGTATATGAATTAATTTATGCAGTTAAAAGACACAGTGACCGATGCAAAGAAATACAAGACCCAATTATACATTGCTTACATAAAATTGCTCCACTTTCAAGGGCATACTTAATTTGAAAGTGAAACAATGGAACAAGATATTCCATGCAAATGGAATCCACAAGAAAGCAGGAGTATCCCTACTTAACTCAGATAAATCAAATTTTAGACTTCACAAAGAAGTAAAAACAGAGAAGGGAGTTTACTATCATTTCCTAATGCTAAAGGTGCCAATTCACCAGGAGGAAATAATTCTAAATATATTATGCACCCAATATTGGAGTATCCAAGTAAATAAGGAAAATATAAAAGAAGAGATATACTCAATACAACAGGAGGAAGAAATTTAACACACCACATTCAGCAATAGAATGATCATTCAGACATAAAATCATTCAAATACCGCAGGTAAATTGAATCCTTGAAGAAATGAACTGAGCAGACATCTGTAGACCATTTCATCAAAACAGCTGAACAGTACACGTGCTTCTCATCAGACATGAACTATTCTCCAGGCTAGGTCATATGATAATCAATAAAATAAGTTTTGACAACTTAAAAATATTGATATCATATGACTATCTTTTCTGATCACAGTAAATAGAACTAGAAATCTGTAACAAGATAAACAATTGAAACCATAAAAATACATGGAAATCAAACAAGCAACTTTTGAACAATCAAAGAAAGATGTCAAAGATGAAAATTTTTAAACATTGTTGAAACAAATACAAATGGAGATAAAATACCACAAAACATCTCTGATGCATCAAAAGCAATATTCATAGAAAAGTTTACAACTAATTCCTACATCAAAAAAGAAGAAAGATCTCAAAGGAATGCTCTATCATGGCATCTCAAGGAGTAGAAGAACAAGAACATAAAACAAAATTAGAAAAAGCGAAGAAAATAAACATCAGAGTACATGTAAATACGATGATAAAAAAGAATCATTGAAACAAAGAACTCGTTCTTTGAAAGGTAAACAACATAGACAAACCCTTAGGTAGAAAATCTAATAAAAACAGAAGACTCAAATTATACAATGAGAAACAAAGATACATTAACACTGACACTACAGAAACAAAGGATTATGACAGATTATCACAAACGACTACTTGCCAACAAACTTGATAACCTAGAAGTAGAAAAATTCCTACACACATACCTTGTGAATACCAAATTGTAAGAAATAGAAAACCTGCACATACTGTTACTGATATTGAATCAATAAAACAGTTTCCCAACAAAAACCCAGGACCAGACAGGTTTACTTCTGAGTTCTACCAAACATTTAGAGAATAACATTATAATTCTTCTTAATATGCGCAAAAATGGAGAAAATAAAGGAATTTTCCTAACTATTAACAGTGGAACTGCAAATGAGGACTTGGGTGTTGTTGGCAGAGCTACAACAACAACTGAACTCCAAGACCTGGAGAAATTGGTGGAAAGCAACCACTGCTTGGGAATTTCTCACAATAAACCAACAGAGACAGCTGGCAGGGACAGTTTGAGGGAAGCTTCTGCAATCTCTATATCAACAGGCCTGCTTTCAGTGATATTAGGGATTGTGAGCCCAAGAGAAGACTAAAAAAAACCCCCAAGCAATGAACAAAAAATAAAAACCAAAAAACCAGAAACAAAAACAAAGAGACATCCATCTCAACGATGTGTAAATTTAAAAACACAAGAAATATAAACACCCAAGTCAATATGATGTCTTCAAAAGTTTATAACTCCTCAACAAATGAAATACAGGCTACAGAAGTAGATGAATTTCAAAAGTCTATTTTTAAAAATAATTAGTGACATCAGAAAGGATTCTAACAAAGAGCTGAATGGAGTAAGGAAGTCAATTTAAGACCTGGAGTAGAAATTCAGCAACATGGATGAGAAACTAAGCAAGGATATTGAGATTATGGGGAAAAAAACCTAAACAGAAATGACTGGAAATGTAAATGAAAAACAAAGCAAATAAAGAAGAGTGATGGGGGGGTTGAATTCAAATTTGATATATTGTAAGAACTTTCGTAAATGTCACAATGTATTCCCAGTACAACAACAACAACAACAATAATAAAAAAGACACAGTGGAAAGTATCTCCAGTAGACTAAACCAAGCAGAGGAAACAACATGAGGTATAGAAGACACAGTGGATAAAATATCACACTCAGACAGCAAAGTAAAACACTAATAAAAAAGCATAAACCCAGCTTCCAAGAACTCTGGGACATGATCAGTCTAAGAATTCATGGTGTAGCAGAAAGTCTGACATACAAACTAAAGGCATAAGAAACCTAGTCAATGAAATTATAGCAGAATTTTTCCCATACCTAGTGAACGATATGAACATCCAAGTACAGGGAGCATTTAGAATTCCAAATAGCATGATCAGAAAACAACCTTCCCATGTCTCTTTATAGTTAAAATGTCAAGACTCCAAAGCAAAGAAAGCATATTGAAAGCTGAAAGAGAAAAATGCCAGCTCATGTACAAACTCAAAAACATAAGAATTATATCACACCTCTCAGCAGAAAAACTAAAACCCATAAAAGCACAGAATGATATATTTCATGCCACGAGACTAAATAACTGCCAAACAAGAATACTATATCCAGAAAAGTTAGCCATTAAAGTCAGTGGACAAAAAGACCTTCCAAGAAACGCACAAACTGAAACAATTCATGATGACTAACCAGCTTTGCAGAAGATACATAAGGAAATTCTATACACAAAGGAGTAAGAAAGACTGTCACAAACACAAGAACTCAGAAAAGAATAAATTTCATGAGGGGAATAGATAAATGAAAATCAAACATGTTCAATTTAAAAAACCAGCAACCTCCTAATATGAAGGTTAAAAGAAAAGAATAATAGAATCGACCAGAAAAAACACCAAAACCAACAAAATACAGGAATTAGAAAACACTTCTTATAAGAACCCTGAATGTAAATGGCCTTAACAGTTCAAATAAAGACACAGATTGACTGTTTGCATAAGCAAGTCCCAACTCTTTTGTCTGAAAGAAATACACCTCACTGAAAATGCATATACAAGGTGGAAGTGAAAGATGGAAAACAATATATGAAGCAAATGGAAGCTGAAAGCAAGCAGACTAGCTACACTCATATCAGACAAAATAAGCTTCAAATCAAAATTACCCATAAGAGGTAAAGGAGGTCACTATGTTTTATAAAAGGGAATAATCTATCAAGAACATAAAAAACAACTATAAATTTATATGTACCAGTGGTTGTGTACCCAATTTCATAAGACAAACACAACTGGAAATAAACAGGATAGGTCCAAATGTGATAATAATGGGTACTTCAATACCCCACTGACGTCAATATATCATTCAGACAGGATCAACAAAGAAGGTTCAGAGTAAACAACAACACAGAACAAATGGACTTAACAGTTACACATTCTTCTTAGCAGTCTATGAAGTGTTTGCTAAAATAGATAAAATTTTAAGACAAAGCAAGTCTTAACTAATACAGAAAATTTAAATAATATTGTATATTTTAATAGCTCATAATGGAATAAAATTAGGTACCAATAGCAAGATAAATTACATAAACAAATGGAGATTGAGCAGTGCACATTTGAATGACTAGTGACTTATTAAAGAAATCAAGGATAAAACTTAAAAATTCTTAGAAGAAAATGAATATCAAAATACAACATACAAGAAACTTTGGGAAGCAGCAAAGGCAGTGCTAAAAGTTTATAGTACTGAGTACAAACACTAATGTATCAGAGAGACCTCTAATAAATTACCTAATGATGCACTCAAGGTACACAAAAAACAAGCAAGGCCCCCAAATAGTAGAATGGAATAGTAAAAATCAGGGAAGAAATTAATGGAATAGAGATGAAAATAACAAAATGAAGACTCAGTGAAAATGAACGACTGGTTCTTTGAAAGGATTAATAAGATTGATAAACTATTAGCCAAACTAATCCTCCAAAAGGAGGAAGAAACCTAAATTAATAATATTGGAGATGAAAAGGTGATATTAAGATAGATATCAGTGAAAGTCAGAGGAATATTAGGGAATATTTTGAAAAAAATTAAATTTCAATAAATTGAAAAATATAGAAGACAAGGATAAATTTCTAGACATATATGGTCTAGCAAAATTAAACCAAGAAGATGTAAATAATTTAAACTCAAAATGAGCAATAAGACTGAAGGAGTCATAAAGATTCTCCCAGCAAAGAAAAGCCCAGTGCAGGGAGGACTGACTACTGAATTCTACCAGAACTTTATAGAAAAATTAACACAATGCTCCTCAAACTGTTTCATGAAATAGACAAGGAATGAACATTACCAAACTCATGTTATGAACAGTAAATCACCCACATACCAAAACCAGTTAAGGATAACACAGAAAAAAAGAACAGTGTAGATCAAGAACATACGATGGAGAAAAGACAGCCTCTTCAACAAATGGTGTTGGGAAGATTGGACATCTGCTCATAAAAGACTGAAGTTAGATCCCTGTTTCACACCCTGTACTAAAATCAATTTACAATTGATCAAAGACCTTAATATAAGACATGAATAGCTGAAACTACTAGAGAAACATATATAAAACACTTCAAGATGTAAGCACAGGCAACTATTTGCTCTAAAGGACTCCTGCAGTTTGTTTCTAACGTCTGAGGATTTCTTTTTCTTTCCTGTGAACCCTGTTGGACACTGAGATTAAGTCTGTGTACTCATCATTTCTAAATGTTGGTAGTGGGAAAACTTCCAGGTTGGCTCTGTGTCTTGCTCTAATTCATTGTGCAGCCTTTATGGTTGTATGGATTGCCAACTTTCAGTGAATTTGCTGCAATTTAATATCTGTTACAAAACATGATCTTCTCCTTCCTCTGCTGACGAATAAGATCATTACTTATGGATTTCTATATCCACAAGGGTATGAAAGCCAGAGTTCCCATATGGGCAGTGGTGCTCATTCCTAATAGGTGTAGCACCATTAATGAAGAAGTGTGAGAAAGGGGCATGAACCTGCATGTTGAACTCGCTGATGTCCTTGAAAACAATTTCAGTAAGTAATCCCAGGTGATTCATTTCCACACTCATTAATATACCTGCAATGTGGGAAATGAATAATCTCTCTAATAATGTTTGTACACATCAGAAGCTTTAGGTCAAAGGATTTAGAGGGAACACAACACAAACAGAATCTGAGTGGTTCGCTGACCCAATTAATAACATAACTCTTCTGGGAACCTAGCTTCTTCATCCCTATAGGCTATGAGAAGGAAATAACAACCGGAAGATTCTTTATTGTTTATGCACAATTTTTCAGTTAGTAAGCTGTACTTACAAAAATCCCTGTCCTTAACCTTGTCCGGTTATTTTCATAATGTGAGAAGCAATGTTATGTTTATTAAATAACTGTAAGTCTAAATTTTTATATTTTAAAGTATATCTTAGTTGGTTGAAATGTTTTGCATTTATTTTACTTTGTTTTTTGTGTTTTATATTCATTTTTACTTATGTAGCTTGGTTGAATCTATTTCATAAACCTTTTAGCATTTGCTAATTATTTTATACTCATTTAGTTTTGTAATTTACTGCCCATTATGACCCTCTTCCACACACTTTGTGATGACTTAATCGCGGTGCAGGTACCTGAATACAATAACATAATAAGTCAGTAACAGAAACAATAAAGCTGTAAAAAATGACACAATTATTTTCTCTTTAGTAAGTCTGTAGTTATTGGTACAGCTTTGGGTTTTTGAATTAATGATATCATAAAAGGAATTGTAGAGGACTCTCCAATTAACTGTCCATTACTGCTGAGCATAAGAAGAAAAAAACCCTGAAACTCATAGGAAACAACTTTTATGTTGCTGATGCATGCCTTGGTTACTACTAGCCATTTCAAGTACTCTTGGAGGAGCGGAGATAAAATCTAAAAATTTCACCATTGTATCCTTACAACACAAAGGATGCCTGTTGTATAGCTGCTCAGTAACTATTTGTTGAATAAATGATAAAACTTATTCTATACATATGTATGTACCAATTACTAAAGTTTAAGTCCTAGTGTGGATTTGTTTTCACATTTTAAACTTCATTTCAAAATCTAAGCTCTAAATGGAATTGTGTTAGCTTTGAGAACTTGAGTCAAAGGAGATGCTTGAACTTGAGCTAAGTTCAGACCGTGAGAAACAATGAAAATGCTTTCCAAGGACCTAGAGCATCCTGTCCATGACCAAAAGAGAAAGCTCATTTCCACAATGGCACTATACATGTTTTCACAATTTATTTTACTGTCAGTTACCTGGATTCTTTTTTTTTTTTTCATTTTTCTTTTATTATTCATATGTGCATACAAGGCTTGGTTCATTTCTCCCCCCTGCCCCCACCCCCTCCCTTACCACCCACTCCACCCCCTCCCGCTCCCCCCCCTCAATACCCAGCAGAAACTATTTTGCCCTTATCTCTAATTTTGTTGTAGAGAGAGTATAAGCAATAATAGGAAGGAACAAGGGGTTTTGCTGGTTGAGATAAGGATAGCTATACAGGGCATTGACTCACATTGATTTCCTGTGCGTAGGTGTTACCTTCTAGGTTAATTCTTTTTGATCTAACCTTTTCTCTAGTTCCTGGTCCCCTTTTCCTATTGGCCTCAGTTGCTTTAAGGTATCTGCTTTAGTTTCTCTGCATTAAGGGCAACAAATGCTAGCTAGTTTTTTAGGTGTCTTACCTATCCTCACCCCTCCCTTGTGTGCTCTCGCTTTTATCATGTGCTCACAGTCCAATCCCATTGTTGTGTTTGCCCTTGATCTAATGTCCACATATGAGGGAGAACATACGATTTTTGGTCTTTTGGGCCAGGCTAACCTCACTCAGAATGATGTTCTCCAATTCCAGCCATTTACCAGCGAATGATAACATTTCGTTCTTCTTCATGGCTGCATAAAATTCCATTGTGTATAGGTACCACATTTTCTTAATCCATTCGTCAGTGCTGGGGCATCTTGGCTGTTTCCATAACTTGGCTATTGTGAATAGTGCCGCAATAAACATGGATGTGCAGGTGCCTCTGGAGTAACAGTCTTTTGGGTGTATCAGCAAGAGTGGTATTGCTGGATCAAATGGTAGATCGATGTCTAGCTTTTTAAGTAGCCTCCAAATTTTTTTCCAGAGTGGTTGTACTAGTCTACATTCCCACCAACAGTGTAAGAGGGTTCCTTTTTCCCCGCATCCTTGCCAACACCTGTTGTTGGTGGTGTTGCTGATGATGGCTATTCTAACAGGGGTGAGGTGGAATCTTAGTGTGGTTTTAATTTGCATTTCCTTTATTGCTAGAGATGGTGAGCATTTTTTCATGTGTTTTTTGGCCATTTGAATTTCTTCTTTTGAGAAAGTTCTGTTTAGTTCACTTGCCAATTTCTTTATTGGTTCATTAGTTTTGGGAGAATTTAGTTTTTTAAGTTCCCTGTATATTCTGGTTATCAGTCCTTTGTCTGATGTATAGTTGGCAAATATTTTCTCCCACTCTGTGGGTGTTCTCTTCAGTTTAGAGACCACTTCTTTTGATGAACAGAAGCTTTTTAGTTTTATGAGGTCCCATTTATCTATGCTATCTCTTAGGTGCTGTGCTGCTGGGGTTTCATTGAGAAAGTTCTTACCTATACCTACTAACTCCAGAGTATTTCCTACTCTTTCTTGTATCAACTTAAGAGTTTGGGGTCTGATATTAAGATCCTTGATCCATTTTGAATTAATATTGGTATAGGGTGATATACATGGATCTAGTTTCAGTTTTTTGCAGACTGCTAACCAGTTTTCCCAGCAGTTTTTGTTGAAGAGGCTGCTATTTCTCCATCGTATATTTTTAGCTCCTTTGTCAAAGATAAGTTGCTCATAGTTGTGTGGCTTCATATCTGGATCCTCTATTCTGTTCCACTGGTCTTCATGTCTGTTTTTGTGCCAGTACCATGAGTTACCTGGATTCTTAAAGGTTGAAAGGACACAAGATCTTAAGGCAGACCAGTTGTATTTCAGGTCAATAGCCTGGCGGCTGGCCAGTTTTTTTGCTTCTGCTTGAACGTGTTCATTGGCACTTTGTTGGAGCTGGTTCGGCTGCTCACACTGTAAGTGAGTCACATGTAATTGGCATTTCGGCTGCAAGATTTTGGGTGAAGATGAGGAAGACACCTGGGATACCATCAAGTGACCAATTACTGCATGCAAAGCACTGTTTAGGGTATAATGAGGATACAAGATGTGGTTAGGAAAGGTATTAACTGGAGAGTTTACTGACTCGCACTGTATATTTTTCTGCTTAGTTCTTCCCCCTCTTCCTCCACACACAAATGAGAAGGTGGCATGGAGGGTGAATATGGCCATGAATTTTCTTATTACAAAGACCAGAGTTGGGGAGATAGCTTTACCACCTGCCAACTATGTGACCTTTTAACCTGTAAGCTGGAATTAAAAGCAGAGTAGTGTAAATGAGACATTGTAGTTCAGATTAGTACTCCAGAAATGCATGGAGTTACTTGTCATCATCTCTGAATCTTCATCAACAAAGATCCGTGGATCCAACAGGTAAAGGAACCAGTAGAAAATTACAGTCGAGTGTCAGAGGAAAACCTCAAAGTATCCTGACTAACTCTATGGTTGTATTTTATCATCATACTGCTTCAATTATTTCATTATCCATAAAATGGGATAGCGATGTTGTGTATAGGGTAATGCTGAGGATTATACAAGCTGCTTAACTGAGAGGACCCACATGAAAGAACTACCTAATAATTGTGACTGTTAGCTCAGGATGAATGCCATGCTGTCACACAGAACTTGATAACAACGCAGATTCATCTTACACCTCATACAATCAGATTCCATTCCTACAAGCATCAAAAGTTTCTCCTACAAAGCATAGCCAGAGCAAGCAACATAAGAGTAACAAACAGAACAACACTGTCTGGTTCTCATTAATCCACAGGGAAGATATTTTCAAATACGTTGTGCAGAATCTGACAGAGGACACTTGTCATCTATTTTGAAAGTGAAATTACCTTAATACAAAGCAAGCTGCATTATTACATTAAATTCCAGTGATCTTGCTTGAACAAAACAAAGTACTAATTCTCTTTTTTTAGTTTTTGTACCATGTATTTTCATTATGTTTGTTATCAAAAGAAGCAGAATTCTGCTTTAAAATTATAATATGTCACCAAAACAAAATAAAATTTCATGTGCATATAATTAAGAACACCACTAACAAAACAAGAGACGTAGAGTATTTTTAACAGAAACAGTAGTCAACTGGCATTTTCCCATGATCCACAAGTTAAACAGCTCTGAGCTAGTGAATTCTAAGCTCTAGAGTTCAAGAGATTATGCCAACTGGGTGACAGTAGCTATTTTTATTTTCTCCGTGGAATGCTTTGCACTGGGGGTGCATTTTTATCCCAGGAGCCTTGTGTCTAGTTGTAAAGGTCACTGGTAACTCTTCAAAATACAGCCTAAATTTCTTGCTTTGCTAAGCAGTTTTAAGATTATTTGTACTGAACAGTAAGCTCTGTCATGTCTGGGACCAGCATTGACTTGACATTGTGCCATAGTGGCATAAGTAAGTTCAATATAGGTTTTGAACTATATATTAAAAAGAAAATATTTGCTCACGACTTGCTGTAATTCACTGGTAAAGCCCAACCCTTCATCAGCAGCACTTCTAGAATCCTATCCAGGAATGGGACCTTGATGTGCTTATCAAGTTGTGAAGATCTTAGTTTACAAAAACATACACATAGGGAAATTAGTGGAAATCTGTATAGTTCATTCATTAGATAGACATGGCTAAGGTGATCTCTAAGGTTATCCTTCAATGAATCAGATATTAGATGGCATATTAACAAGAATGAATATTAATTGTCTTATATCACTTCTTAGACACAGTCAGAAAAAGAGTTCAATTGAATGTGATTTATTGAGGGAGTCTTCCAGGTAAAGGGATTAAAGGAAATAGGACAGGGTAAGGAAAAAATATAGCTAAGCAGGAATGTTGTCTCAAGACACTAGCTTGAGATTGATCCCATTTGAGGTTGTGAACACATATTTCACTGCAGAGCTGCTGAGGGAGGCAATGGGAGGCAACAAGAGGAAACAATTTATGCTCTCTACCCTATTTCAGTCGATTATTGGCTCCTGGCTAGAGAAGGTGGGGTGCAGTGGGAGCAGAGAGATTTTCCAGGTGAGGGAATTTTCTGGAGAATGGGTGGCAGTGAACACTCATGGCAGCTGATGAATGGGTACATTAGGAAGGTGACGGACATCTGAGGGCACACTTAGGATCCAGGAAAGGTACCACTCACTTACCACATGCCAGCCAATATGCTTTCTACATATTAATTCATTTAATCCTTATGGGAATTAGAATCTTCATTTTTACAGATGAAGAAACATCTCTGTCTACAGAGTTTAGTAACATAGTCAAGGAAAGTTACTAAGCATACATCTTTTAAAAGAAAAAAGGAAAAATGTGGTCAACATGGGTTTCAATGATTAGATTGAGTTATATATATCTGGGGTCAAATTTTGCAAATGAAAAGTTTGATGCTTAAAATAATGACTAATCAATGCAGAGTCTAAATTCTACTCCACAGAACAGGAGCAGGTTGCCCATCCTTCCTACTAACCATTAAGTCACCACCTAATTAAACCATACTGGCAGAGCCACAAGTAAAATGTCAGGATACACTCTACTAACAGAGAACTACTTTGCAATAGCACCCAGCGTGCATGGAATGTGGACATTCATAGAAGTAAATGCAATATTATTGCAAAGCTAAAAAAAGAGATGTATTCTTTTCTCTTATGTTAGAAATTAAAGATTTCTCCAAATAGTTAACAAAAATTTCATAAATAAAAATTATTATCTTAGCCAGTATTTTGTGGAACCAATAGGAGTCCACAAGATGGCAGCGGTTGATGAGTAGAATGGATTAATTTTTAGTAACTTTCAAAACAGAAAATGCAAGCCATGGTTAGCAAAATAAGCTTTCTCATTTTCTGTGTCTCTATTTAGTAAAATACTACCTTTTATCCAAAGGATATTTGTTTCTTATGTATAATTTGAATAATTAGATTTGCTCTATAAATTAAAAGCAAAAGAATATTCACCTGGTAAAGTGTTCAAAAACACTCAACATTTTTATGACAGTGAATTTTTAAAAGTCATCTTCATTCCTCTCAACTTTACACCATGTAAATTTTATGGTGTAAAATTGAATATTTATTGCAATGCACACATTAGCAGGAAAATATATGAGTTTTATAAATTATCCTTCTTCCGGGTAGGTAACAACACCCACTAGAGTTGGGATTTGCCTCAACTTTAGATGTTACATGTAGAACTTTGGGTCTTTCGAGGTTACAGTTATCACATAGATGTGGCAGAGAATCCTTAGGTAAGATGAATAATCACAACATAATTGTTCCTCACCTTCTTTCACTTGATGTAATTTTTATAATTGTTTTTCATGCTTTTATTGCTTAACTAATGCTCATTAATCTTTCATGGAAGTCTTATATTGATTTTATTAAAAGTAATTTACTGTCACATTTGCCACGTTCCACATAGGAATTGTGGTTCTCGTCTCTGTCAAGAGACTCTGACATGGTGTATTTCCCGCTCTGAGAACAAGTCCCCATGGTTCATCTGCCTCAGAAAAAGAATCCTAATAAAACATATATTTATCTCTGTTGATATGCAATCACTATGATAAAATTTCAAATTACTATTTATCAAATTCATATACCATGAAACTTTTGGCTAGACTTTTCAGTTGAGTTCTCTGAAAAATTAGAAAAGATGGTAAGAGCTATGATAATATCAGCAGTACAAGAGCTATTTGGGATTTACATTCTGATTTTCTTCCTTATGCTACAAGAAGTTTCTCTATAGAATCAGATGCTTTTGACTTTTTAATAATCATGTTTATATCTTACATCAATGTAGATAATTTTATCAGATTATCATCAAAATGTATTTGTGATCTAGACATTACAATACTGTCTAGTATTGAACAACAGGGGATTCTGAACACATAAAAGTGGAAATGTTCCTTGACAAAATTGATATATTTAAAGTAATTGAGTGGTTGTTGGGTTGAATAAAATAGATATTGGTATAAATACTATGGGAAAAATAGTTTGAATGAAATACTACATTGTCAACTCTCTTTCTACTGAATTATTTCTCATTTTACTCTTTTTGCTTTTAGTTTTTGACCAGACATTGATTTCCTAAACTGACTTTCCCTCAGTCATTTCCCCTGCTTGTTTAATCTTTAACACTTTTTATAATTCCAGGATACAGCAGGGATTCACTTCATAAAATCTAAGCATATTCACACTTCTTTTCTGAGTGCTGACTGCTGAGATGTGTTCTGCATTTTCTCCACAAGTGTGTGCTCTGTGATGTATTTTCCTACTTAGGCCTGTTCCTAGTTTGTTGGCTAATTGATAATTCCAGTGATTGACTCAGATGCATTTGTATAAAATCACAAGAGTACTAGGAATTATAATAGCTGAAATAAAAATACTATAATTTCTGGAGACTTAGGAGGGTTATACAATATTATAGTTTTACAAATAAGAAAACTATACGTCTGTGAGATTTCTTCACATTTTAACAACAGAAACTAGTTATTAGGGTGATAAATTTGCTGAGATATAAGACTGACTGTTACAGATGAAATAAGGAATTCTGACTTATGGGGTTTACCTGAAGTAACTGTGACTTCACACAAATTGCTAAACTGGGGTTACAGAAACGTCAGGCTATTTCATATGGAGGACAGGCAGAGCAGGAAGATCTGTCTGTATTTTAAAGGATGTACTTAGCCATTGTTTGTAGTGGAAGAGAAAGCTGAAGACACTGGTGTTAGTCACACACATCACATCACAGCAGAGAGATATGAAGTGTGTGTTATGTCTAAGCTTCCCATTCCTGCTGGATCCACCCTACAAGTCCTGAGTCTCCTGGGGCTCTGTGTGACAAGCATGTGTAATGATGTGGGGTAACTTGGCACCATGGGGGAAAAACATGAGTGCTACATCTTTCTTAGAATGAGTTTCATGTCTCTGTATCTCTTTACCACGTTACTTCTCTAGATTAGAATGCTTTTCACCTTTTTTCTGCCTAGTCACATGCTAGACTCAAGCCAACTACAGCCTTGTGATCCACTGTAGTTTATAATTAACCCTTCTTTTTTAAACTCTGTAGACATATCATTAACTCCTGTTCTGGTTTTCTTTGAACAATGCTGATTTCTCTCACATGTCCCAGGATTATTAATATGTACATTTATTAATATTCCCCCTTTGCTGTAAAAATGTTCTAGTTTGGATATTAAATAAATTTCATGAGCTCCATTATATGTACAGGGCACAAATATGGCATCTGTTTAAAAATTATTAACTTAAAAATTATTTTTAGAAACTTTAACAAGAATATCAGGGTGCCACTAAAGATGGGTAAAGGATATCCTCAGTTGCCCTGAAATATCGTTTTCTTTACTCTTATTCTCCAAAATAGTTTCCAGCTAACATGTCCATTAAGTGTTTTATAAATGTAACTTACAGGAGTTTATAAATGTGATGTTTTGTTGGTTCGTCGTGAGTGAAATAAGATGTGTTCTTATACTATTTCTTCAGATCTTGGTAGCAAATTAGAATTTACATGTCCTGTGAGCTCCACACGATTTTGCCCTTGACTACCTCTTCAAGTTGCAGAACCATCTTTTCTCAATCCACCCCATAACACTCGCCTTCCTGTGAATTTTCACATATTCATTAATTTAAACTTGGCCTAATATATACCTTCCCCAAACACATAGATCGCTGCATAACGTTTTTTTAGGTTTCTGTTCAAATGATTTCCTGTAGGCACACAAGCCAGTCCTCTCACCTCTCTCTATCTCTTTCTCTCTCTCTCTGTTTGCTTGTATGTGCATGTGTATTTTCTTCTCATTGGTTGTCTCCTGTACAGTAGTATGAAGTTTATTTAGGGGAAGATTCCTATATAGTTATCTATTTTGTTCATCCCCATACTCCTCAGTATTGCAAAATGAGGCTAGTGGATAATAATTAACTGTTTGAATGAATAAAAAGAACTGAGTACAGATAACACAATGCTTCCTCTTATGTGTCATAAACAAATCTCTTGGAAACTATGATAACAGGTAAAATTTAACCCTTCATAAGACAATAAATAACATTATTGAATGTTTTATCTGAAAGTCTTTCCAGAAACCCTGGAAATGTGTGTGTTCTATTATACATGCAAATGTGTTGTGGCAAGGATATGAAACTTGGAACCAGTGTCAATGTCTAAGCAGCTGGATTACTGGTGTTTGTCTGATTGCCCTGAAATATAGTAACCAGAATATCTGGAAGCATTGATGTATTATTAGTTGCAAGTTGAAGAGACAAAAAATAAGACATAATTTTAAATGAGGAAGTAGACCTTAAAAGCACTGTTGTGATATCAATTCTTTTTTCTATTTGATTTTAGCTGATCAGTTTGTGGTTAATGTTTGTTTTATAAAAACTATGTAATCCTTGTTTTTTCATTAGTTCCTTTCTTGCCAGACCACCATTTTGGGATTTGCCTTGTTATACAGTTTTGCATTATTATTTTTCACTCAGCCTGAGCCTTTAGTTTTATTACAAAGAAATGATATTAAAATGGATGCTTCAATCTATCTGTGGTAAAAGAAAATAAAAACTAAAAAAAAAAACATATACTTTGCAGTGGTGGATCTTTGCTATAGAATGGTGACAACATGACATTGATTTCATTAACTCTCTAATGAAGTCCTCGGGTAGGATTCCACAATTTTAAAACTCAGCATGGTATCTGTGCTTCATAGGTGGACAAGCACGTTCTCATAAACTAGTGTTCCCCCCAGAGATCACATCAGGGGGAGGAGTGAAAATGCACATGCGGAAGGTAACTAAATAGGTACTGATAATACTGTCATCATTATAGCACTAAACACTGTGCCTAAATAAAACCTTATGATTAGATACCGCTAGGATCTTTATGAGAACACTAGGGTGCTGGTCTAGATGGGGTGATTCAAATTTTAACAATCACTTCAAAATAATACAGCCCTCTTTGTTCTTTCCTGTGCCTTGCTTGTCCAGTTTACTTTTGCAAAAATAATAATTCATTGTTTTATTTGGTATATTCATTTCTGAGAATGGGTACTCTCCAATAATACTCATACTTAGAGAATCTGAAAGAGAATCTGAATCTGTATAAATTTAATGTTGGTATAAAGTATCATCATATTGTAATAAGCTTCCTATTATCCAAATCAAGTTATCTCAAGCTCAACACAACTGACATTTGAGGCCAGATAACTGTTTGTTCTGAGAGCCTATCTTGTGTATTGTAGGACTTTCACCAATGTCTGTATCCTTAGATGGTAAAGACATGTCCCATCTCCCACCTCCCCTCAGCCTGTTACTGCACTTACGTGCTCTTTAGGATTCTCTAAGTCTTAGTACCATTACATATACCCACTCGCAGACATAAAGATGCTGAATAAACCAATGAATTTCTGCTTTACAGAAGTACAATTGCAAAAGAAAAGCATACGGAAGAGCAAAGAGGACCATGGTATTTCTAGACGTTGCTAGATGTCTCTTGGGAAAATAAGGACTATCTTTGATTGAATGTCACTGATCTAGAGTGACCTAGAAGTGCAATATTATAGTTCCTAACTATTTAGGTTATTTTGTGATTATATTTATTGTTTCATTTCATAACATTTAAATAGATCAAACCTAGCTGCACCGGTTTTGGTTTGCATTTACTTTAGGGAAAAGACATTATCCTTCCTTCATGATTTTATTTTCCCAGCACATACAGGGATACTCAGTAGAGTTTGCTGAGATAAATCTTAATTAGAACTCAATCACAATCTAAGCACAGATCTATAAGGAACATTATTCACTGTGATTTAGTGGATCAAAATATATTTTACCATTTTGATAATGTTTCAGGCTATATCCATCCTATTATCAAATATGGAAAATATATGAACAATTTGGTTAAATATATATCGACAATGGTATGACATGGAACCTATCAGATTATCATTTTTTATTTCTCATGTAAAAGTTTACTAGATGTAAAAAAGTTCAATTATATGAGCTTTTCAGTTGTGTGATTTTCTGCATAAAAATTTACATTGCAAACATGTAGACTTCTATAAAATGTGGCAGAATCTGAGACAATAAATTTTGCTTCTTTTGTTCAATCATTTTAAGGCTAACTTATTTTTTTTTCTATTTTTAAAATGAAATGTGCAATTCTCTTAATTTATTTGGTTGTATTAAAAAGCAAGTCTATGTAAATTAATTCAAGATAATGGAAACAATGAAAATGTAGACATAACGTAGAAGGAAACAATTTGCACATGTATTTATTGCACTTAGGGTCTGAACTAAATATTTAAGAGAGAAATCAGCTCCTTATATTGTTAGAAAAATTTTCAGATTCCTTCACTACTGTTTTAAGGTATTGGCACAACTTATAAGAGTCCATACTTTTCCACATAATCATTTTTAGAATTTACAAATTACTCTAAAAAATTGAATTGCTGCTAAATTAGTTCAACAAAGATAGCCTACTCTAAGCAAAGCTATACAAACCTTAGTGTTTACAAAGAGTAATAAATGATAAACTCACAACTTAAATTGAGTCAAGCCATGAAGATACTAATTTAGATTCAAGGCAGATAAGTTTTTACAGTGGGTCTTATCCATTAGTCTTTGTTGCTCTGTTTTGACTATAGAGACATACTTTTCCTTCATATTATTTTTTATCCCTAAAAAAAGAGATGACTTAAATATGTAAATTTATCCTTGGTGTCCTTGGCTTAAAATAATTCAAAATTGTTACTTGTAGTTTGCACTTCCCATCATATACCATGATTTCCTGAGAAGCTGAAGATCTGACTCATCCAATTTCATAAAAAAAAAAAATTGGCAGTGAGTGGGAATTGAACCCAGGACCTCCTGCATGCTAGGAAAATGCTCTATCACTGAGCCATCTCCCCATCCACCAGTTGCTCTAATCTTCTCTTACATGCTATGTAGTAACTTTCAGTGTTTGAAGATATATGAAGTGTGTACTGTGTTTTAGGAATTTGGGTAAACAGTCTCTGTTATTAATAAAATATGACAGATTTTCTGCACTTTACTGAATTGAAGCTAAGGACTGTTTAGATTAAGTAGGTACTCTTTATTTTATTTCCAAGACAGAAAGGAAGTTATATGGGAGGTGCAAGCAGAATCTTCAGATGAAATTAAAGCAATGAAAGCCTTCTCTGACATAGGGAGCCACCTGTCCTAAGTGACAACAAATATGAAAACTAAGTATTAGCAAAGATCATACCCTCACCCCTTTCACGTCATCCAAAATCACAATGCTTTGTTCGTTTCTTTTGTTAAGTCTCATTCTTAGGAAAAAAAACCAGACAACACCAATTTAAATGTTTTAGTGCCATTTTTATGATACAGACACTTCCCCAAAATATCCTTGTATCTATCATAATAGGTTTGGGGGAGCTTTCATTTTCCTTTATTAAACAGAAGGAAAGATATAAAATGTAATGGTGTGTATTTTCTGTGCAGGATAAACCTTCCACAGTTTACTGCCGCCTGGTTCAATTTCTGGATTGAGGCATGCTATTAGTTAAGTTGCAAACTGAAGCACTGTGACATTTAGGACCATTGGTTTTCCACTAAGAAGCAGGGCTGCTATTACCACCCTGCCTCATCTTGTCAAGCTTCAGGCTGTAGCTGCACACAGGCTCAGGAAGAGCTTGGGTCCCTAAGGGAAAAGCCAAGTTCTTGAGAGCATTAAAAAAAAAAAAAAAGGGCCCATTGTTCGCCCTTACCGTTGCTGCTTTTTCTCTTATGGCCAATATGGAGCCACAAAAATGGCACCCCAAATGATCCTTGTTGCCATAAACTGGATGGCAGCCTGGGCACTCACATTTCTGAGGCACAGCCCTGTCACCGTGGGCCACCCTGTCCATATCTGCACTGTGTTAATTGGGCGAGGTCAGCTCGTTCCTTCTTTGCTGAGTTTTTCCCAGAGGGGAAGAATGGTTCCAGTGAGTGATGCTTCATGTCTAAGGGCTCTCATTTTCAATGCTTGTTAGCTTAGTGCCTCTTTGCAATGTATCAGAACCATGTGAGAGAGAGCATTTACACTGCTTACCCTCCAGACCGGCTTTGCAGAGCAAAGAGCCTGCAGCTCCAAGCAGCTAGACAGTCCTCACCTCTTCATACGTGAACATGGGGTTATTCTAATTCGAATCACACTGCTTGGTGTACTTGATGAGTCCAGAGGAATTCTGCTAGACAATGAGTTAAAAAATAGCCCGCTTCGAGTGGGTTAGTTTAGAAATGTCATATATGCAAAAATTCTTTTCTCCCCTTTCTCAGTGTTTTCATCTACAAAATAAAATAATATGAAGACCTATTTTGTAGGTATTGCATTAGCTTGATTAACCAGGTATCAGCTGAGCCCTATGTCTCCCTGGTGGTATGAATTCTATAAATATTGTTTTATTTTGTTGTCTATCAATGGAATAATAGGTCTTTCGAATATGTTCCTAACTTATGTATGCTTAAAATATAAGGGAACAACAGACCTTATTCTAACCACACATGTTGCTTATTACTATGATGAGACAACAGTTACAATGGACTGGAGATTCACTTTCTTCATTTTTTTAGTCCATCTGACTTGATTCACAGGAGTTATTCTCTTTCATATGTCTTAACCCTCACCAGGACACCAACTGGCGAGTGGGCTAGAGAGAAATAAGGCTCTGCTGTTTGATATTACTGGGACTGTAATAACAAGGTTCACAAATAACCCTTTTACTATTATGGGAGAGTCTGGATTTCTTCTTGTCTGTACCTAAAATGTTTCCTGTACCTCAGCACTGAACAGCAGGCAGTGTCCTTTGGGAGAAAAGAGAAGAAAATGGTGAGGGGATTTGGAGGATTAATTGGAAAATGCTCCTCTATTTCCTATTATACCCCTAAGAATAAAAACTCTAAGTCCTGCTACTTTGCAAAGCATCCTCTTTGAAATAGATTTGATGGAAAGACTAGGATTCCTTCTTCCTGGTGGGAGGAAAAAGTCAAACTAGAGAAAGGGAGTGGGAACATATGTAAGAGCTTCCTTTACAAAGCTAAATCTAGTGAGGCAGGATGAAAGAGGGGAGCAATGCCCCACATACAGTCTCATCTGCAGCAATTTGAAGTCCATAGCTTTGGCCAAAGATAGCACTCAAGGGAGCACAAGTGAGCTAAGAAGAGAATTCAACTAAGTAGAAATGACTACAGGGGTTAACTTACATTGCTTTTGGAAGGACATTTCAGTAATATTTAACAACTTTAACAATAATTCTTTCACAGGGAAATTTCATCACTAGGAATATTATAAAAAGAAATAATTGCCAACATAAGTTATTTATTAATGTTCACTGTAAAGTATTTTACAACCTGAAATCTTATTCTCTTAAATATGTAATAATAGAAGCGAAATAAATTATATCATCTTTCTGGAATACTAGGCAGTCTTTAAAATTGGATATTAACTAATTTTTGACATGGAATGGTGATTTTGACATTGGAGGTCTCCATGGTAATATATTACACTGCTTATTGAAAAGTAAATCTAACATCTAATGCCATTAGGTATGTGTTGTAAGGAATGTATTAATATCTATTCACTTAGAATGGCACTACCTATGTAACATAGAACTAAGACACAAGGCATTTTCTGTAGGGATAAATTTTCTTGTGGCATGCTTATTGAGAAAGGGTGGCTTTAATATGCTACCTCCAGGCAGGTCACATTTTTATAGAATGTTGATAACATCAGGTTCTTATTGATTAATTGACCTCCTTATATCTTAAAGAATGAGCATAAATATACAAATATGGGTGTGAACATACAAATGTGAAGAAGAGAATGGTGGGAGATGCATTTGACCCTTTTCCACTACAAACACTTGTATTTTTAGGACTTTACTACAAACTATAGCAAAAGAGCCATAGCTTGTTTTTTAAATTGCACTATAGATTATTTTCTTTTCTATTTAGTCATTGCATATATAAAAACTATCTCACTTTTAGAAAGTAATTAACATGAGAGAAATTGCTAAGAATAATTTAAATAATTATATTTAAGTAAATATAAAGATTACATCCTGATTATATTGTGTGTGCACAGTCCTCATATAAAGTAAAATTTTTACCAATTGACAATTGTTTAAACACAAAAATAGGCTGACTAATACAGGTACTTGGTTAAAATTTTTAATGATTCTAGAGAATGCATAGATATAGATAAACTCTGAGTTAAGAAAAATATTTTTCAAATAAGAAAATTTAAAAAGGGAAAGTAACCACTTGTTTTTACTGTCATTTCAACAGCATTGCTATTGGTCATCCTTCTTTTTAATAGAAATTGAGTAATCTTCATTAAGAAAGGAATAAAATATGTGTGCTTTAGACCTCTCACATTTGTGGAGAAGAAAATGCCCGTCACTCCAAAATGAAGCAAATAATAGATACTCATTACATTATGTCCAAGTGTTCATGTATGGGATGATAGCAACACAAAAAGTAGTAGCAAGGTTTTCTTAGAGCTTCACTGTACAAAGGCTGAAACAATTGCATTCTAGAGGAAATTAAGGAAGTACCTATAATATGAAAATTAAAACTCACAGAAAGTTAGAATCCTAACTCAAAGATTTCTACTGCAGTGCTGGTAGCAGCTTTACTCAGGATAAGTTAAACAGAAAGCAATGGTAATTTCCATCAGCTGGTGAATGGATGAACAAAGTGCTGGTCACTGAGTAAAACAGAACTAAATGCTGACAGCAGCATGAGTGAATCTCAAGAACCTGACGCTCAGGGAAAGAAGCCTGGCTAAAGACATGACATACTATGTGATTTCTTTGAAAAGAATTTCTGAAGAAATTAAAATTTAGGGACAGAAAGCAACTGTGTTAGACCAGGGGAGGAAGTTGGAGGAGACAATGGATTGGTGAGGAACTTCCTAACGTGGGGGAAGTGCTCTATATCATGAGTATGACTCTATTACATGACTCTTTTGTTTGATTTAAAGGTAAGTGAATTATACAGTAAAATTTGTTAGTCCTTGTGTGCTAACTGTGCCTCAATAAAGCTAATTCAAAATAGACCATATTCAATGTGTAAGATAAAAGATAAAAATATTGACTCAACATTAATTTTTCAATTGAGTGCAATAATTAAAATTGCTAACTAGGTAACATTTTCTATTTGTTTCTGTTCCTCGACAGTATGTTAATGTCACGTGTGATTCAATAACTACACACTACATTTATTTCCTTGAAAATAAGCTAATAAAGAATGGTAATTCTTTATTCCCCATTATCTTAGGGAAAGTCATAAGAAGCTATTTAAGATTGGTTTCTGGGGCCTTTTCAGTCGGTTTAAAAATATTTGTACTTATTGACCATCTGATACATCCAAGGCTGTGTTAGGAAAGATAAAAAAGATTGAAAGATGTGTGGTTTGCCTCAGCAGCCTTCCTCAAGTAGGCAACATAAGTCACATAGGATTATCAGGCAATGAAGTAAGGCATGGAATTGAGACAGGAGAAGAATTTTTATGGGCCCTTAGGAACGCTGATGAGAAGCAGGGAAGGACAGAGCACGCTCCCATTATGCAATCGATCTTAACAAGAGTAAGTGAGGATGCACAGCTGTCATAATCACCACCAGGAATAGCATCAACTGTGTGGCAGTCGTCATGTAGGAAACTTTCCATATGTAATCTCCAACTACAGTATACATGCAAAATTTTGAAAATGAGGAATAATGGCAAGTACATATTGTACTTCTTTCTTCCCCGACACTTAACAACTGTTAAGTGACCAACTTGAATCTTTTTCACCCAAGAACACAAAAGTTAAAATATATGTTATGCTTCTTTTAAAGACTAAGTCAAGTTTCAACAGGTGGCAGGAAGGGAGAAGGGGGAGGCTTCTTTAGATATGATAAAAGGCAAGAATGCAACAAACACAATACATGTGTGAGCCAGAGAGGGACACAGATAAACAAAAGCTTCAGTCTTCTATAGCACAGACAAAAAATATATAGGACACTAAAAATGTATTGGATAAGGAACTTGAAGCTTGCTTAAAAGGGTGATGGGGAGACACTGAAGTCTTGCATGGTGATGAGTGCTAAGGAAAAGATACCATCAGTGTACAAGAAGGACTAGTTTGGACTCATGAGTCAGAGGGATACTGTAACACATGCACGTTTTTAATGTTTAAACTGCAACTCAGTCACCCTCTTTCTTTCTACTTTGAGTTTTAGAGCAAGCACAAATGTCGGTATTACGCTCATATACTCACAGAGGAATGAGTTCATTTAGCATAAATCACCTCAGTTCCTATTACAGTTTCATTCTGGAGAGGTAGATTCCTCCATGAGGTTAGCCTTTCTTCATTCTTCCTGGTCACAGCTTCTCTTGCCTATTCTAGGGTCTTACAATGTGATGCCACCAACCAACTTCTGTATGCATTTCTTTATCAGCTAGCTCTTTAATTCCAAAATCTTCTTGTGACTTGAAAAGTCCAGTGCTGTCTTTCCCTATCTCTTTTGTTTCAAAAATAAACACCATAAGAAAGGGACTAAGGTAGAGTGAAGAAAAACACAGGAGATGAACCAACTGGGGCTATAATACACATATACATGGAAATGTCACAAGGAAATTCCCTGTGTAGCTACCTTTATCACAAGAAGCAAAAATATCATTTTTTTCCTTTCTTCTACAAAATCGAGGAATAGGGAGGCAGAACAGGTTCTGCTCAGAGTGGGGGAGGGTGTTGGTACCAGTGGGAGGGGAGAGGTGATGGGGAAAGGGGATAGGAGGATGAATACAGTGTAAAAATGTGTACATATGTATGTAAATGCAAAAATGATACCTGTTGAAGCTATTCCAGGAATGGGGGGCTGGGGAAAAAGGAGAGCAGTGGAGGAGGTGAATTCAAGTATGATATATTTGATACATTGTAAGAACTTTTGTAAATGCCACAATGTACCCCACCCAGCACAACAATAAAAAATAAAATTTGCACATGTAAGTTTTCAAAATAAATAAACATCATGACAAGACAATACTTACTGCTTCCACCAATTTTTAAACAATAAAAATATGGCCTTGCTTTGGGCCATGGTCCCAAAGCTGATTTTCCTTTTATCTCTTCTGGCTTTCCAACAGCCTGGCCTAGGGCCTTCTCTGTCATCACACTGCTTTTCTTCAACTGTGTACGCTACACTCTTGGTCACTCTATCCATGTACAAATCTTCTCTTTTTGGGGATTTTACATCTTTTCTTTTCTCTTCACCAGTGTCAGTAGCTTCCCCTGTCTTTGCTGGACCCTCCTGCTCAATTTATCCCTGAAATAGAATGACTGTCTGTGACTTTGGCAGTCTCTTTCCATTCGCCCCTTTGCTGTGCTGGCATGATTGCGATTGTCTAATAACTGGGTGATTCCAGCATTTTTATCTCTAAAGCTTGCCACCTAAATTCCTGAACCAGATCCCAATGTGTTTTCTACAAGATGCCCAGAAATTCTCTTAAATTCTTCATGTTCAAAACCAAAACATAGAAACCTCCTTCCTCTGTCTTTTTCTTCTTTTATGTATCGTATCTAGAGAAGTGGCCTTATCACCAACAAGAAACTTTAGTGACACACACACTCGCCCATGCTGTGAGTGAGATTGGTGCTGTGTTAGGGTTAGTGCAATGAGTACTTCCAACTCCTTCCTGTCCCTGCTCTCTGTAACACATTTATGAGACTTACTGACAACTGTCACCTCTTGCCTGCTTTTATTTGTGTTTTTCAGAATATATAATACTGTTCCTCCATAATTTGACTCCTAATTTTGTAGTTTTATCACTCACTAAGGGTACTTCACCTTCCTTTTTTGGGGATAGGATGGGGTAAAATACTGGAGTTTAATGTCAGGACCTTATACTCCCAGGCAGGTGCTCTCCACTTGAGCTGCACCTCCAGCCCTTTTTGCTGTAGGTTTGTTTTTTGTCTAGGCTAGGCTGAGATTGCAAGTCTCCTATCTATGTCTCTCTCATTGCTGGGATTACAGACAGGGCTACCATGCCCAGAACTCTTAGTCAGAACTCCTGCAATCTACCCAGAACATTAGTTTTACAAATATCATAGATGTGCAAGTTTGCTTCCTTTTTTTATGAAATTAAATGGAAACCATAAATATAGGGATCACAACTTTTCTCATTTTTCTCTCTCTTTTTATGACAAAAGGCAAATACAGTGTGATGGTTCATACAATCAAATTAGTATCTATTGCTCAAAGATGTTACATATGGACTGTGGGAGAAGTAAGCTCTTTCTTTCCTCTGGTGCTGCCAGGTTGGGTGGTAGGTGCCACTTTTCTTCTCTCTACCTCCTTTTCTCCAACCTCAGGCAGCATAAAGACTAGGTGTAGGGAAAAAAATACAACCAACATACAGAGAGAAACAGAGGTAAGAGGAAAGATTCTTGGTTATGTCTGCTTAGTTTCTGGAATTTCCTGGCTCTGGAGCCAATGTATTTCCTGTTTAGATTAAGTTTAAGCTATTTTGAGGGCTAAATAATGTATGATTTCCTGTCCCATCCCACCACAGATTCTGTAAAAAGAGGGCAATTCATAAGGAAGTAGGAAGAAAAGATGGCTGTGTCAAGAAGGCCTCTTAACCCAGCCCAGGATGAAAGCCCACATCAGCCCAGGATGAAAATTTTGCTTTACAACAGTGGTCAGCAAACCTCAGGAGCAGCCAAACCTGATCACTGACTACCTTTTCATGGTGCAGGAGTCAGAAAGGGATTTCACATTTCTCAAAAGTTGGAAAACATTTGAAAGAATATTGAGAAGTGTATGAAATTCAAAAGCTGGTGTACATAATAAAGTTTTATTTTAACAGAGACAGACATTCATTTTCTCATTGCCTTTGACCGTTTACAGATGACAGAATGGAGTTGAGAAGCTGTCTGAGACTGTATGGCCACAAAGCCAAACATACCTCCTAGTGAAGAATCAGTAACACAAAATTTTGCTCACTGCTTACTGAGAGGAATTTAACTTTGAAGAGATGCTTAGTTCAGTGTGCTAAATATAAAGGGAAAAATAAGCAATAAGGTTTCTCAGAGAAGAAATCAAAGAACTGGTCTCAGACATTGTTGATTCTATTATTTTTGGTGCTAATCAAACTTTGTTTAAAGCCAGAACCTGTATTTATTTTCCTTGGCTTTTCTTTTTCTGAATCAAAGTGACTGTTCTCTATTTCTGTCAAAGGGCTATTGTATTCTAACTACCTAAGAAGAAGCTTGGGAAAAACAAAACTCATATCCTATTTTATAGTATTGAACAAATACAGGGTCTGTTATTAGTTCTATCTGTTAAGGGTAGAGACAGGCTAAGTTTTAATACTTTCCACCTAAGCAACATTCTAGCAAATAGTATAGACAGGATTCACATTCACCTACCTGTCTGCATGAGGTGTGTCTTATTTTACCAAATTCCCTCCTTGGGTTGCAGTTGATGGAAAATGTAATTTCTTTGGTACGTCACAGCATATCAAGAGAGAATAATATTAAGTGTTTTGAAAATATAAGGTTTTTTATTTTAAAAGCTGATCATTTCAACCTTAGTTGTATTTCACCACTCTAATTTCACTGGCTGTTTGACCCGTGTGGCCAAACCAATGAAAAGTAGAGATACATATCAATAGAACACAAAAACTAGTTAATCCAGGTGAAGTGAGCCCAGAGCTAAAGAAGAGCATAGTTTCCTTTCCTGGTCTCTGATTCTCCACACTCAAGTATTTCACAAAAAGGAAGACAAAAAAGTCAGATTATATTAAGGAGTTAGGAACACATGGTCAAATCCAAGTAAACAATTTAAAATAATTGAATATATACCAAAGCCTCTCTGTGTTGAAAACTCAACCAAATCTAAGAAGGAAAAAGGAGAATTATAATATTCTAAGTTGTTTCCCTTCTGCTGTGTCTAAATCTTCTAAAACAAACTCCTGGATAAAATGTTTACTTTGTGATACTTAGTTTTCCATGTACAAAGTCTGTCAGATACAGTTAAATTACCAAAGATTCCACAATGCATTGAGTTTTCCTTTTCAGGGACATACAATGAATATATTACAATGAAGCAGACCATATGACAAAATGAATAAAGACGAGTATTTTAAAATGGATCTTTGAAGATTTTAAAAGAATGTCAAAATGCATCTTTTGGTAACTACCAAGTTTAGGTAGACAACTACTTAACTTTTGCTACAAATGCTACAATGGAGAGCATTGAAAAATAGAAACATTTTTTGGGTAAATTGAGGGTATAAAACTTGTATTACTTTTTGTAGGGAAAAAGATGAATAACAAAAAAAATTCTATGTTTAATATTTCACTCAATATTTTGTACTCTCCAGTGATCTTGTCTGACTTTTGATAACTACTGAAATAGACACTTAGGTGCTACATTATTTTAATTGGTAAACCTACTAAAATTTTTTGTACTTATTAATCTTCATGTATATCATTGAGTTTGGCAGAGTTGAATGTATTTAGTCAACAGTTTGATCAAGTCAATCAAAATAATTGGTAAAATTATTTGAATTGGTATGACAAACACTTTTGAGCAGAAGCCTACGTATACACAGCATAGGGATTTTTCAATAAAACACCACTGTGATGTATAGAAAAGACAATATGATGCAAAGGATACATGGCTTGGAGCCAAACAAGCCAGTTCTGTCTTTTATTTATTAGCTGTGGGATGTTTGGCAAGTGGCTGACTACAATATCCTTATTGATAACATGGAGGTGATAGCAGCAAACTTATAAAGCAAGGATAAAAATAAGGTACATAAGGAAAATGTAAAATATGGGTTTCCTTTTTTTCCTCTTTATCCCAATGAAATGGGAAACTCTATGCAGATTTTAAAATATTTGTGTCCAACTCCATACTAATGAAAGGGGAAATACACCAAAAGAAAATAACAATTATCAACCTATATGCACCCAACGTCAATGCACCCAGTTTCATGAAACATACTCTGAAGGATCTAAAAACATAAATAAACTCCAATACAGTGGTAGTGGGAGACTTTAATACCCATCTATCACCAATAGATAGGTCATCCAAACAAAAAAATCAATAAAGAAATTCTAGAACTAAATCACACCATAGATCAAATGGACCTAGCTGATGTCTACAGAATATTTCATCCAACTTCTGCACAATACACATTCTTCTCAGCAGCCCATGGAACCTTTTTCAAAACTGATCATATCTTAGGGCACAAAGCAAGCCTCAGCAAATATAAGAAAATAGAAATAATCCCATGCATTCTGTCTGACCACAATGCATTAAAACTAGAAATCAACTCAAAAACAGCGTAAAAAACACACAAACAATTGAAGCTGAACAACACATTACTCGATGAATGGGTCACTTATGAAATAAAAGAGGAAATTAAAAGTTTCCTGGAAGTTAATGAAAATGAAAACATGACCTACCAGAACCTATGGGACACAGCAAAGGCTGTGTCCTAAGAGGAAAGTCTATAGTCATGAGTGGATATATTAAAAGAACAGAAAGAACTCAAATCAATGACTTAATGCTACATTTCAAACTCCTAGAAAAACAAGAACAAACAAACCCCAAAACAAGCAGAAGGAAAGAAATAATTAAGATAAGGGCTGAAATCAATGAAATAGAAACAAAAAAACCCATACAAAGAATCAGCAAAAGAAAAAGCTGGTTCTTTGAAAAAATAAATAAGATTGACAGACCACTGGTAAACCTGACTAAAATAAGGAGAGAAAAAACCCAAATCAGTAAAATCAGAAATTCAAATGGAGAGATGACAACAAACACCACAGAAATCCAGGAATCATCAGAGACTACTTTGAGAACCTATATTCTAATAAATTTGAAAATCTTGAAGAAATGGACAGATTTCTAGAAACTTACAACCACCCAAAACTGAACCAAGAGGACATTAATCACTGAATAGATCTATAACACAAAAGAAATTGAAGCAGCAATCAAGAGTCTCCCAGAAAAGAAAAGTCCAGGACCTGATGGATTCTCTGCTGAATTCTATCAGACATTTAAAGAAGAACTAATACCAACTCTCCTTAAACTGTTCCATGAAATAGAAAGGGAAGGAAAACTGTCTAACACATTTTATGAAGCCAATATTACTCTCATCTCAAAACCAGACAAAGACACCTCCAAAAAGGAGAACTATAGGCCAATCTCCCTAATGAACATCGATGCAAAAATCTTCAATAAAATAATGGCAAACCGAATCCAGCAACACATTAGAAAGATCATTCACCACGACCAAGTTGGCTTCATCTCAGGGATGCAGGGGTGGCTCAACATATGCAAATCTATAAATGTAATACAGCACATTAATAGAACCAAAGACAAAAACCACTTATCATCTCATTGATGCATAAAAAGCCTTCAACAAGACCCAACACCACTTCATGATAAAAGCTCTAAGAAAACTAGGAATAGAAGGAACATTATAAAAGCTATATATGACAAACCTACAGCCAACATCATACTTAATGGTGAAAAACTGAAACCATTCCCCCTAAAATCAGGAACAAGAAAAGGATGCCCACTCTCCCCACTCCTATTCAACATAGTACTGGAATTTCTAGCCAGAGCAACTGGGCAAGAAGAAGAAATAAAAGGAATAGAAATAGGCAAAGAAACTGTCAAAATATCCTTATTTGCAGATGATATGATCCTATACCTTAAAGACCCAAAAAAACGCTACTCAAAAACTCTTAGACACCATAAACAGCTACAGTAAGGTGGCAGGATACAAAATCAACCTTTACAAAAATCATTAGCTTTTCTATACACCAACAATGAACAAACTGAGAAAGAATATATGAAAACAATTCCATTCACAATAGCCTCAAAAATAATCAAATACCTAAGAGTAAATTTAACAAAGGATGTGAATGGCCTCTACAAAGAGAATTACAGATCCCTGAAGAAAGAGATCAAGGAAAACTACAGAAGTTGGAAAGACCTCCCGTGCTCATGGATCTATAGAATCAACATAGTAAAAATGTCTATACTCCCAAAAGCAATCTACATGTTTAATGCAATTCCCATCAAAATCCCAATGACTTTCATCACCGAGATTGAGAAACCTACTCTAAAGTTCATTTGGAAACACACGAGACTGCGAATAGCCAAGGCAATACTCAGCAAAAAGAACAATGCTGGAGGTATCACAATACCTGACTTCAAATATATTACAAAACAATAGCAATAAAAACAGCATGGTACTGGCACAAAAACAGACATGAAGACCAGTGGAACAGAATAGAGGACCCTGATATGAATCCACACAACTACATCCACCTCATTTTTGACAAAGGTGCCAAAAACATATGGTGGAGAAAAGACAGCCTCTTCAACAAACGTTGCTGGGAGAAGTGGTTCTCCATCTGCAAAAAACTGAAACTAGATCCATGTCTATCACCCTGTACTAGAATCAATTCAAAATGGTACAAGGACCTAAATATCAGACGTGAAACTCTGAGTTACTATAGAAAGGAGCAGGAAACACTCTGGAACAAATAGGTATGGCAAAGACTTCCTCAATAGAACCCCAGCAGCCCAGCAACTAAGAGAAAGGATGGACAAATGGGACTTTATAAAATTAAAAAGCTTCTGCACAACAAAAGAAATGGTCTCTAAACTGAAGAGACCACCCACAGAGTGGGAGAAAATATTTGCCAGCTATACATCAGACAAGGGACTGATAACCAGAATATACAGGGAACTTAAGAAACTAAACTCTCCCAAAATCAATGAACCAATAAAGAAATGGGCAAGTGAACTAAACAGAACTTTCTTAAAAGAAGACATACAAATGGCAAAAAAAAAAAAAAAAAAAAAACCACATGAAAAACTGCTCACCATCTCTAGCCATAAAGGAAATGCAAATAAAAACCACACTAAGATTCCATCTCACCCCTGTTAGAATATCCATCATCAAAAACACCACCAGAAACAAGTGCTGGTGAGGATGTGGGAAAAAAGGAACCCTAATCCACTGCTGGTGGGAATGCAAGCTGGTGCAACCACTCTGGAAAAAAATTTGGAGACTTCTTAAAAATCTAAACATAGACCTGGCATATGATCCAGCAATCCCACTCCTGGGGATATACCCAAAGGAATGCAACACAGGTTACTCCAGGGGCACCTGCACACCCATGTTTATTGCAGCACTATTCACAATAGCCAAGTTATGGAAACAGCCAAGATGCCCCAGCACTGATGAATGGATCAAGAAAATGTGGTGTCTATACACAATGGAATTTTATGCAGCCATGAAGAAGAATGAAATCTTATCATTTGCAGGTAAGTGGATGGAACTGGAGAACATCATTCTGAATGAGGTCAGCCAGGCTCAGAAGACCAAAAATCGTATGTTCTCCCTCATATGTGGAATTTAGATCTAGGGCAAATGCAGCAATGTGGTTGGACTTGGGTCACAAGAAAAGGGGAGAGCACATGTGGGAGATATAGGAATAGGTAGAAACCCCAAAACATGAAAGCGTTTGATGTCCCCACTCCAGAGGAACTAATACAGAAACCTTAAAATGACAGGTTATCAAGAGCAGGGGATCAGGAACCAATGTAAAGATCAGTTAGAGATGAATCAACATGGGTCATAACACATGGGTACACGAAAGCAATAGTAGGAATCTTTCTGTACAGCTATCCTTAACTAGCAAAAAAGCTTTGTCTTCCTTATTATGCATATATCCTTTATTCAATAAAATCTGTGATAAGGGCAGAACGGGACCTGCCTGAAACTGAGGAAGGGAGGGGGGCAGAGTGGAGAAATGACCCAAACAATGTATGCACATGTGAATAAATAAACAAAAAAAATTGTGTTCAAATAATTTAACTCAAGTTTCCGCCAATTACAAGATTTTTTAGAAAATAAAAATAATAATCTCATGAGAAATTAATTCATCATTTTTAAAATTGGTCCAATCAAAATATGCTTCCTAGAATCTGTGCCACCTTGCCAATGTCGTTATTGGAGTCAGTTACTCATACTACATGAGAATATAGTTATCGTATTTTGCAAAGTGAAACCAGCAATCCTGGAAAAGCTGTGGATTTCATAAGTTAATTATGGCACATTTGGAAAACAGTAAAGTTACTTTAGAGCACAGTTACAATCAAGTAACAAGAAACTCTACAAGAGTGAAGACATTAGGTGTATTAGCATAGAGTAATTTGAAATACAGTAAGAAGGGTCTTGGGGAAAATGCTACACTCAAATGTGTTGGGATGACTACTTTTTCTGTCTTGGCACAGACTTAATGTAAAGTATGAGCTCTCAGGCTACCTCACTATGCTGCACAATAAAGAATGCTAAGAAATTCTTGACTCAATTTTTGTGATAGCTGTATTTGTTGTTAAACAGATGTCATAGTTCTATTTATCATTAAAAATCATGAAATGGAGATTTTACAACATAAAACTTCATTTCATAAGAAAAAATCCTAACCAGAGTATTTTATTTTCATAAGTGGAATTCTGGTTTCCCACTTACATGGATTTAAAATTTAAATTTACGTAGGGAGCTAACTATCCTAGGTTAAAAAGGTTCCTCTCCCTTCCCCCTCAGGGATCCTTTGCCTACTTGAGTCCCTTTCTCATCTCAAATCTCATACTACATTTTTAGGTCTCCTTATTATGAACTTGATGTCAACTAATTGCTGCCAATTAGTAATTAGTGTGAGCAGATCATGGTTTAAAGTATCACCTTTCTCAAAAACATTTGCATTTTAAAGAGGGTTCTGGAAGACAGATCTTCAAGACAAAACTGAATCTAATGTTTACTTTCCTCCAAGCATTGGGCTAATTGCCTTACATAAACTACCTCTTAATTCTCACAGCAGTCCTGAGGCAGCTTTTATTATCCCCTTTACAGGCAAGATAAGGCTTAACTTTTTTTTTTTTGGGTTTTATCTTCTTTTTTTTTTTTTAACAAACAAAAGCCAACAGTAATTGTCGAAGTCAGGGTAAGAGCTCCTGGCTGCCTGGGCCCATTTCTCAGGTGAAGATCAGGGCACTGGATAACTGTTCTGAACTCCTTAGGGACCACGTGTCATTTCCTCATCACAATGTGTGTGGAGCCCTCTCTGGATCTGGTGACTTATAGACCATCTATTTTCACAATGGATTTGAGGTTGGTGAACCTGTCTTCTGTCTTAAATTGGATTAAGATAAAAATATATATAAACAAAACAAAAAGGTCTCGTTTTGAAGCAGACTCTATTCAGATGAAATGTTGTAGCTTAGACATAGGAGGTGAAGTCACTCATAGTCCTAACGACTGCTTTGCAGAAGAGGTGACTCAGCCGGGGGTCTGAGGTGTTTCTTGGATTGCATCTATGACAGGACCTGGGATTTTGGACCTCCATTGCCCATTATTATTTGAGTATTTTTCCTTTTCTTGTGGGGAATGGTGTAAGTACAGAGGTGTGAACTCAGGGCCTCACCCTTGGTGGACAGCCACTCGACCACTTGAGCCATGAATTTGGGCTTTTTTGTTCTGTTTTTTTTTTCTTGGAGACAGGATGTTACTTTTTGCCCAGGCTGGCCTGGGTTATGATGAGCTTCCTATCTTCACTCTTCATTATTTACAAACATAGAGTCCTGTTTTCTCAGCATCTCTGAGGTACATTAATTCTTGAGGCTTCTAAGTCATTAAGTTTGATAAACACAATAAAAGTACTGAAGAGTCAATGAATCCTTGGCATCAGAGTTAGCTTAATATTTTCAATCAGTTAACTTCCTGTTTACAAACATTTGAGGTAAAAAGGGAAGCTTGGATATTTTTAGAAACCTGCTTAAAACATCCTACATAAATGCACAAATTCTGTCATCAAGGGGAAGTTATTTAAACTTGTTGGCATCTTAGAAGCAAAGCAATTTTATTTTTTCCAGAAAGAGAAATGTATTCTCTTGATTGACTGTGGTGAGCACACTGTGAACACTCTTTCTAAGAGATCTCAACCCATTTTATAATTTCATCCCCATCCATTTTGGTAACTATGACTAAAATTTTGTTCTGCCTTCTGTAGCTAAGACTTAAGGTATCACAATCAAAACCCTTCTTAAATCAACTTTTTCATTTCTTAGTTAATAGAAGGCTGTCATACAGCCAGAAATTGTAGTTTACTTTCTTCTCCAAATTTTGTTTATTAATGAATGAATGGATCAATCACCAAAATCAGTCATATTTCATATTTAATGTGATCAAAATGATATTAAATAAACATCAAAATTTTATATATAATCTGTAGAATAGTGTGAATACAATAATTTTGAAATGAAAAGATTGGAAAAAATTTTAAAATCTTCATTTAACAATAGCAATGAAAAAGAATAAGGGTGAAAGAGGGCAAATTATAAAACAATAAATAATGTAAAACAAGATACTAGAAGTAAATGTAAATGGCCCAAACTTATTATTTAAAAGACAGGCACTAAATAAATGTCTGTTGAATAAAAAGATAAGTAAAATATTTGACATAATTAAATACACATTATTTTTGAAAGGTTCATAATTCCATTGTTTAAACAAACTTAGTTTGTATTCGTGCTATAAAGGTTTTAGTATAGCTTTAAGCAAAATATCAATTATTGAGTATAAAATACACCAAAGACTGAAGTATGTTTCTATCACTTGCTAGTGGGGAGAGCTTAAATATTTTACTTAATCTTCTTAAATCTCTGATTCTTTATTGGTATCATAAAATGACAGTAATTTCTTAATCTGATTTTGTTAGGATTATATAATTCTTATATTATACCATGGGATATTTGTACCTATTTTTACTATAGCTTCATACTGTCTTTCCAGTACTGGAAATTCAACCCAGGACCTTGTGTATGGTAGCCAAACAAATACCAACCAAGCTACATCACCAGCCCCTATACCCTCATACTTTGGTCAAGAATTGTAAGTCTTACTTCAGATGTAAGCTTCTGAATATCTCTACACACAATTAAACTAAATTTACTGCAGTAAAGTAGTAATTACTATTTTATTTAAAAGTACTTGGTCAGAGCTTCTGAACCATAAAATAATTTAATGTGATTATAGGTGCTGTCAGGATTATTTATACATTTTCATAGAACGTTCTTTACAGTAAAATCATGAGTTTGAAAATTACTAAACTGAAAGAAGTGTTTTTTGGAAACCCAAAATCATTATGACCAAATATGTTTAACAGTCTTGGTAAACATCTTGCCTTCTGGTAGATGGGGAATTCCTTCAGAACCTAATCAAGATGTTTTCATTCTCATATCTTACTGACTAGCTTTAATATCAATCTTTTGGGAATTAAGAAGGGAAATTTAGCAAATTAGGCAATCCTAGCTTTTATTTTATCTAAAAATGTATGTTGCTTATCCATTTGAGGGCATAAGAACACAGATCATTTTCTGAAGTTTTAAGATCTTCTCTGAGGTCTAAGCTGTTAAAATTTCATACCACCAATGAATGAGAATAGTTGCTATACTTTGAAATAGTGATATTTGAAAGTGATATTTTTGTGATATTTTGTGACCCAAATAGCTATCATGAATGTGAATACGATAAACTAATAGCAGAAGACTGACAATGACTGTCAAAACTCTGTAAAACTCAGCTTTTTGAATCAGCATACTCATTCAATTACTTCCTAAGCATTTGAAGCACTGTGTTAAATGCTGGGAAGATAAAATTGGAACTGGGCACCAGTGACTCAAGTCTTCAATCCTAGTCACTGGGCAGAGATCTGGAGGATTGTAGTTTCAGGCCAGCCTAGGAAAAAAAGCTTGTGAGATCCCATCTCAACCAATAGTGTCATGCACCTGTCATTCCAAGCCACATGGGAAGCTGAGATCTGAAGGATCGTGGCTCCAGGCTGGCATGGGCAAAAAACTATGATACCCCATATCACAGGAAAAAAGCTGAGTGTGGTAGAACATACTTGTCAGTCCAGCATTAGAAGGAAACTTAAAATAGGAGGATTGAGATCCATGCTGACCCAGGCAAAAAGCAAGACATTGATCTCCAAAATAACCCCAGCAAAAAGATCTGGAGGTGTGGCCCAAGTGGCAGAGCACAGGCCTAACAAGTGTGAATCCCTGAGTTCAAACCCTTGTACCACCAAAAAAGAAAAAGAAACACAAATGCCAGTTTGGGGACTCAACCTTGGGTCATTCTGTATTCCCTCATCTGCCCCTTTAGCATGCATGTACAACAGAATTTCCTAAGATGCTTTCAAAGTTTTCTTTTGTATTGCATAAGCAAGGCACTAGATTTAAGTGACCATTTCTCAATTTGATTGTGGTCTCAACTAATTCCAGTATGTTAGGTTTCAGGGGCTGCTTTAGCAAAAAATATAAAATGTCATACTTTATTCTTCCATGTTGATGACACAAACCACATTTCAAATTTCCTGTGCAGTTATATTCATTCATAAAATAATTGAGAAAAATATAAATGCAAAGAAAGCCTTTTTTACTACACAACTGGTCTAATTTTCCCCTCCTTCTTTATGATTTGTCTCTTAAACTTTCTGATAGTTATGTATTTGGTTAAAGTTGACTCAGTTTCATTCGTTTCTGAATAGTGTGCATAGATTCATTCAATAAATACACTTGAATTCTTACTGTGTGCCGGGTCTTTCTTAGGTAGCAGGATATAATGGACAAAGCCTACAAAATTTCTGCCCGACTGGAATTTGTGTTATAATTGAAGGAAAATGAACAATGAACTAATTGTGCACAGTGTGTGTAAATAATGAGTGTTTTGTGGAAAACACAAGGCAGAGAAAAAGGAAAGGATTTGTGAAGTGCAAATCAAATCAGGAACGGTTTTGCTCAGGAGGCAAAATCTGAAGAAAATAAACCATACAAGGGAGTGAGCCAGTCACATCCCAGGGACAGAGTGACACAGGCACTGGGAATGGCAATATACCTGGTTATTTCAGGGTCATCAAGGAGACGATGTCTATGTGGCAAGGTAGAATGAGGGAGAGCAGATGATGTGGTCCGAGAGATCACGTGGAGCCAGAAGTGGAGGCTCTCCAGACTGAAGTAAAGAGCATGGCTCTGAGCAAGATGGAGTGTCAGTCTGCTGTACCTCCTTCAACAAAATTCTGTAGATTGGATGACTTAAACAACAGAATATTTTCCTCTCAGTTTTGATGGGTGAAATTCTGATACTAGAGTGAATACATGGTCAGTTTCTGGTGATGGATTCCTTCCTAGCTTGTGGATGACTTCCTCCTTTCTGTGTTTTCACAAGCAGAATGCAGTAAGAACAGACGCTGTTGTCTCTTCTTCCTAAGGTTCTGAGGCTCACTTTCAAAACCTCTCTAAAATATTAATGTCCCGTAAGCACCATTTCCACCACCTTCCATGTTCTGAATGTCTGTGTGCCTCCAAAATGCATAGGTTGAAACCTTAACTCCTAGGAGGTAGGACCTTTCATTAGGGTTAAGGTCACGAAAGCAGAGACCTCATGAATAAGATTGCTGCTCTTATAAAAGAGAACTAAGAGAGACTTCTTGAACATTCTACCCTGTGAGGACATCGTGAGAGGATATTGCTTATGAATCAGAAATGAGGCCATCACCGATAGACAGAACTGCAAGTGTTTTATATGTGGGAAACAGAGAAAGTGAGAAGTGAAGAATGACTGATAAGATGAACAAGAAATGGAATTTCTACTGATAGAGATGGAAAAGCTGTAGATGGAGAAGGTCTGGGGGAGATAGAACCAGGAATTAAGCTCTAGATATGGTTAATCATGAAATGTCTATCAGAAATCTAAATGGAGATGTTGGTTATACAACAGGCAGGATCGACAAGACACAGTTGCAGTTGCAGACATATATTTGGGAAATGTCCACATTTTAAAGCTGTGTTATCAACTAAAAACTAAGTGAGTGGAGATTTAGTAAGTAAAGAGGAAGTGAAAGGACCAACAATTGAGGTACAATAATATAAATAGTTTGATAAAATGAGACAAAGTTGGCAAGAGATTAAAAGGTAAGACATAAGAGAGTGAATACTGTAAGTCAAATGAAAAGAATGTTTTACCTATATAGAGATGACCAACTTCAGAACTGAAAATAATCCCAATATTGACCAATGGAGGAATAGATAAACAGAATGCCAGGGCATCCATGCAACAGAATAGTATTTGAAAATGTAAAGTAAGACACTCTTGATTATCGAGACCTATCTCACAAAAAATGTACTAAATAAAAGAAGCCAAAGACACATATACAAAGAGACGGCAGGTTGCTTTATTCCATTAAAATGAAAGTTCTAGAGAAGGAAAAACTGTAGAGTCAGTAATTAGATCAAAAATTGCCTAGAGACATGGGTGGGAGAAAGGTTGAATAACTGAAATGACAGAGTGTTCTAACACTGAGTTTTGGTGATGATGACACAAGTGTATAAAATTCATTGAATTGCACATTTAAAATGGGTGAATGTTATAGATTATAACTTGCACCTCAAGAAATATGTCAGAAAGGACGTGCCCTAATAAAAGAAGGGTGGGGGGTGTAACTGTGTCAGGGCTTGTGGAACTTACCATTCCAGGTGTTTTTCTTTTCAAAGTGAGACAGGATGCAGAGTTATCAGCTCAGATAAGGATGGAAGACACATGGGAGATGTAGCGAAGAACAAAGAATCAGGCCTTTTTTCCTATTGATCTTTGAGTTGTACTTGAAGTTTATAGTTTGGGTTTTAATTTGAGGTCAGTCTGCACACCAAGGTTGCTTTGTTTGGTTTTGTGTACATGGTTTTGTTTTTTGTCTTTTGGGTTTTAAAAACAGAGTCATATAAAGGTGAATAGGCTCAGGTATGCAGTAGATGGAGACTGGATTTATACCAGGATTAGGGTTTTGTCAACTGTCCAATCATTGTGGTGAAGCAAAAGAAGGATAAGGGAACTGGTGGTTTTTTTTTCTTTTATTATTCATATGTGCATACAAGGCTTGGGTCATTTCTCCCCCCTGCCCCCACCCCCTCCCTTACCACCCACTCCACCCCCTCCCGCTCCCCCCACCCCCTCAATACCCTGCAGAAACTATTTTGCCCTTATCTCTAATTTTGTTGTAGAGAGAGTATAAGCAATAACAGGAAGGGACAAGGGTTTTTGCTGAAGTTATACTCAAAAATATGACAGTGATCACGGAAAAAGGAGAACTGAAGGAGGGAAAGTGGAGCGAAAAGGACACAGGATCAATGGTTTATCAATTTGCATGAGATTAAAGAACTCCCAGAATCAGAGAACCAGAGGGAATGAGCAAAAATTAAACACTGTTCAAAGAAAAGGCACTTGTAACTACAGCAATTGAGAGATAACAGCTCTTGGTAAGAACCTATCAAGTGCCCATGTTGGTTGTAAAACAAGACCATTGAGCAATCATCTTGCTTTATGCAAGATGAGGTTCAGAGATCAGTTTTTATTAAATAAAGTATACATATTCTTATATTATATGTATTTTATCACATATGCAATTCATTATACTATTTTCCACCAGAAACCTCTGGAGCTTTCTCTGCCAAGTGTAACCTTGCAGTTTTGCATTCTATATTGTCCCCTCCCATTTCACTTGTTTTTCATTAATACATGTTCTAATGCATGTTGGGATATAGAAGCCTTGTTTTCCCACAGCAGTCACTCCACATGACTCCTTAGCCTTAGAGGTGCCCTAATAAAAGAAGGGTGGGGTGTGACTGTGACAGGGCTTTGGAACATATCTTCCAGGTTATTTTCTTTTCAAAGTGAAACAGGATGTAGGGTTATCAGCTCAGAGTAAGGATAGAAGACACATGGGAGATGTGGATTTTAATTGGATTTGATTTTTTCATCTTCTATAGAGCCCATCGTGGTCTTCTTCTCTTCTTTGCTCTTTTCCCTTTCTCCTCCTCCTCCTTTCCTTTGTAATGCTGACAATTATTCTTCTAACACTACTCTTCAAACTAAACTGATTTAATGAGCAACAGTAGACATCACCCATACTGATACTCTAGAATTTCCTTAACCTACAGAAAATTGTCCTACTGGTCAAGACCAAAACATATGTTGCCTTGAAGGAAACTACATCTGGATTTAGATGTAGGTAAGATTATATGTTCTTACTCTAAACTCCCCAAACTGCTCATAGAAGGATGGAATGACAGCTGACATATAAGAACTCTATGGGAACAAAGTAGAAATTATTCCCAATTGTGATTTTGTCCAAGTTTCAAAGCAAAGTATTTTCAGAAATATTATCCCCCTAAAATGTGGTGTATTTTATTTTCAATTAAAATTCAAAGCAAAATAGAACAAACCATTAGGGGTGTGGTGGTAACTCCTGTAATCTTAGCTTTTTGGGAGGTAGAGGTAGGAGGTTCACAGTGGGCAAAAGCATGAGAACCCATCTGAAAAACAAAAGGACTGGGAGTGTGGAAGGTAGGATGAGGATGACTCATGTGGTAGAGTGAGTCCAATCCCCATTATCAGAAAAGCAAAACAAAACAAAAATTCTAGACTGAGTCTGATGAAGATGAAAAAGCTTAAGAAAATTGATGTAGGTTCTTTCATTATTTTTGTTGAGAATTATCTATACTAGACTCTAAATGGGACCCATTGCTAAACTGGCAATATAACTTTGAAACAAACCTGGCTGTCACACTAAATAAAGAAAATTTGATTATGATACCAGGACCCTGAATTGTTCCCAGTGTTGTGATTTTCTGAGGTGTTTGTTAGTTAAAACAAGCTTGTGCTCCATGCCCTCTGCCTCAGCTCCCTACCCCTTCTCTTTCTCTTTCTTTTTCTCTCTCTTGTTAATTGATATTGGCCTCTCTTAAATTTTATTATAGAAACACTATACTGAGGTGCAAAGAGGAACTCATCTCAAATTATAACATCTAAGCAAAATGAATATAATTAGCTATGAGCTGCCCAAAGTGCATACAATTAATGAGTACAGTTTGCTATTCTGTGTCCTTAAATTGCATGAAATCCTTGTCTTATAGGAAAGACCTCAAGTCCCCAAAAACATAACAAGTATGCTACAATTTTGTTTGACTCTCAAAAACTATTTCTTAGCAGTTTTTGTTCCGGTGTGGCAAAGAACGCTCTAAAGAGCCAAGTTTTCAGTTTATCTCTGAAAGAAAATGTACATTGGTATTCTATTAACTCAGCTGATACTTCAAACAGTTTTGAAAGTTTTCATTCTCTCTGTTTATCACTTCCCTTGTGCTCCAGGCGATATATTCCTCACTGATGGCAGGCAGAGGTGCGACCAAGACAGTCAACAGTTAGAATGGCAATAAAACCGTCTTACAGAAAGCACGTAGTCCCCCGATCAGTAGTGAGTAGGGTAAAAGATCCTCAATTATGAATTCCCTGTCAATGAGCCATCTACAAAAATGAACATGCAGTAGAGGAGAGCACATAAACATAGAACGGATCCTACCGTACCTGGTGGATGAGGCGGAGGAGAGCACATGAGAACAACCCCCTGGCCTTCCCTCACGGACACTGCACTTCTTGTCCGGCCACTAAAATTTCCCAGATCTGTCAACATAACACAGCATTTAGATGCAAGGCAGAAGAATTTCAAGAATTACCACTATTGTAACTTGTACTTATTTTTCCATTGTTATCCTGACAAAGTTTCTTTTTTGTTTGTTTCCCAGTGATAGGAGGGACTTAAAAATAAATCAGTATTATCAATTTTAAATGTCACAAATTAAATAAATCTATAGTATTCATAGAAATACCACATTTTTATTTCTATTTACAGTATTATAGGAAGAAACTAAGCAGCACATTATCTTATCTCTTAATAATTAATCTTTTTTTAAACAAGCAAAATGCATTCATTCACAGCAAGGAGAGAAATGGAAGTGGTTAGGGGTGCCTGGTGTATAGCCTGTTGCCTCACTGGGAGTCACATTAATAATAGTGTGTAAAACCAAGCATCAACTTGCAAAGTGAGAGAACATTGTAAGCTCTCACAAAATATACTAACAGGAGGAAGGATTTGTTTGCTGTAAGTGTGAGTGTGAAAGTCATGTAACTTCATTTTATGGAAGCTTAAAATGGAGTCTATGAATTAATTATACCCATCAATTTTGATTAGGCTGGGAGTATCACAGTTATTAAAAACATAGAGATAGATGAGGGATGAGAGCATTGGATTCAATTGTCTTCCCTGGAATGATGTTCCATTTCACAATTTGAAGACATTCCTAAAAAGGAGTGCTCCAGAAGGAGATAATGTGTAACTTTATTTGCACTTCCATTCTTACTTATTAATGGAGTCATAACTCAGGACAGATACTTTTTCCCTTCTCTTGAGCTGGGTTAGTAAGATGATTTTATGATAGCTTTTTGCAAAGACAGAACTTAATACTTTCTTAAATAAACATTGTCCCTGAATTCTGGGTCTGTAAAATAATGTCTCCATGGTGAGAAATGCTTTGTAAAATCTTCTGCCATTCATTCCATTATATAAAAATTGTAAGAGATTTTTTACATCTTTTAATTATTTTATCCTAAAGCGGTGTGTTTCATAACAATATAAGTTATAGCCTCAAATTTGATGTTTATTAAACTGACAAATAATGAAATTAATCAAGAGAATTGACTGGATGAATTTAAAGGAGGCAGATTGCCAGGGGAATCTTCTATAGTACTTCTTTTGAGAAGGGTGACAATTTTCTTATTTGTAGAATTTATAGTGCTTGTTAAATACATCCACAATGATGGAGAACTAATAGACAGTGAAGACAGTACCAAAAAAATGGGCAGAAAGACATTCATTGCTCCAGAAAGGGTTAAGGGTTGTATATATTCCTCCAGGTTTTATGGCGAACAGGTAATATTTTTATTCCTCAGCAAAGCTAAAGGGAAGGAACAATCCCAGTTCTACTTTTTTTTGGGTGGGGGGTGGTTATTTGAAAACTACCTACTCTAACTTGATAGTAAAACACAAGCTCATTCATTTTCAATGTACATAACTCACCAAGGTTACCCTTCTGGTCACTATCAGGAAGTAGTATGTTTGCTGGTTTTTGGATTTCCCAGGTATGGATCAGAAGCAAATGAATTGTGTGAGTCATGGTTGTAAATTCATGTTTACTGATTCTTGGGGGGCAGAGACTGTCTTTTTTCCCAGCAGATGATCTTAATATGAACATAAAGGTTAGCAATGCTTCTAATTTGACTTTGACTCTAGCCTTAGAATTATAACACAAGTCATTTGAAAAGGGACTGGGCACTGAAGGGCTTTACTGCATCTCAAAGAACGTGTGGTTTTATCTTTATTGAGTTTATAAATCTTGAAGGGCATTTGGATATTAACCAAATTTCTTAAATTATTTTGACACATTTCCCTAAATTTAGAATTTGTATATTATGACATTTCCAATAGACCTATTATAGTTCAAAGAATATTGTAAGAGAAACAGTCCTAAATTAGTGCCCACTTCTAAGCAATTGAAGTACAGGCATGGCCTAGAAATTAGATACACACAAAAAGAGAGAACTGTAGAATAATTATGACCTGAATTGTGTTTTGAGATCACAGTGACCCAAGAGATCTCACTCAGCTGTAATTGCTCTATTTTGCATCAGCTGTTAATCCAAGTACAATCAAGAGTTTCTCAGATAATTGTCTCTGTGTCATTATTTTCCAGGAACTATAGCACCATCGATACAAAAATAAATGGATATTTTTAATTATAAATAGAACCTTTGCCTTTTTCTTCAAAATGGGAGAGTAGGGCTGGGGGCATGGCTTAAATTCTAGAGTGATTGCATAACATATGCAAGGCCCTGGGTTCAATACCCAGTACAGAAAAAAAAAATCAAGAAGAGTATATGTTTCTCATTTAATTCCTTCCCAGAAAAAAGTGGAGCATTATTATATGTAATGTAAAAGTGGTCTTTGTGCCAGAGAAGATTTCAACTGATCTATTATGAAATTCTTAGTTTGTGTGAAATTAAAAGCTAGCATGAACAGAGTGAAAACAGCTCCTTGTTTCTATGTCATTGTGAACAGAAAGCACAGTTTCTTTCATTTTTTTAACCAGCTGATAATTTTTTAACACAAAGACTATAAAGTAGTGATATTATCAAAATTGTAGATATATTATACTGTGTGTATTTCAGCTCCTTAGAAAATTATAAGCATGTTAAAAACACATTTATACCTCACTAACAACATCAGAAATCTCAGGGCACAACTGTGCAGTTTGGACGCTCATATTATTTCAGTGTATTGTATATTCATGTAGCAAGGAAATAAATGGAAAAAAAGAGTAACACAGATGTGGGATTTAGTTTATTGAAATTTTCCCAGTGTCAAAATTATATGTACATATTTTCTGTTTTTGACCTTTAAGAAAAAAAAAAAGAATGAAAACACAAATCCACATACCAGTTCTCTAAAATTATTCTTTGACTTATAAACTGAAATTAAACTTTTTCTGTAATTACTATAAAGCACGTGACACAGACAAGTAATAGGAGAGTCCCAAGTCTGATCTTTGATTTGACCTTTCTTTCTGAGTTAAAAAATATGTGCAGAATTTAATAGGGAAATTTAAATGGAATTTCTGCTTACAGAATATTTTCACCCGTTCATTCTAGAAGAACCACGCAAAAAAAAAAAAAAGAGGCCTGAAATAAATAAAGCGATTGATATTCATGGATGACAGACTATATTGTGATGCCAAGCATTTTGGCCATATATCAGACAAATTAATAATCATTTCACAAATATTCACACACTGAACACTGGACACCATGCTAACTACTGGTCACAGAAACCCTGAAAAATGAACAATGTGAATACATGAACTAATTGTACCTACTTGGGCTAACTGTCCACAGTTCAGAGGTATCTGTGCCACTAAATAGATGTATGAGCCCAATTGTCACAGCTTCAGCTTGTCACAAACTCATTCATGAGTGACCAATAGCTATCTCCTAAATAAGATCCACAAACACATGTATACCAACATGCACACACACTCTTTCAACTCTTTAACATCCTCCTTCCTTTTCCCTTCCTTTCTTCCCTCCTCCCTCCTTCCCTCCCTCCCTCCCTTCCACCTTTCTTTCTGACTTCTGTTATTGTTTTCTTTCCTAAGTTAAAAAAATAAAAAAACAACGCAACTTCTTTTTTGGGCCAGGACTTACTAAGTTGACCAAGTGCCCTTGAACTTCTAGGCTCAAGGGATCCTTCGGTGTCAGGCACCTGACGATTTGGAACTGCAGGCACTACCACCTGTGACTCACAAGTTTAAATGGATTTAAGAGAGACCAAAGCAAAGACGGTGTCATGATTTTAAGATCAAAGCTTTCTAGTAATTCAGGAGAGGCACCGTTTTACCTGATATTAAGGTCTAAGAGGAAATTCCTCCTGCAAGATTTCACAAGTGGGAGGGATAGTGGGCGGGGTAATTTTACAATCCCATTAGGAAGCCTTTTCATCCCAAGACCCCTGAAGTACGTGTTGTGGGAGTTTCACACACACGCATATGCACTTAAAAAATCAGTCCCCAGAAAGAAGTTTAGACTTTAAAATATTAAAGTACTGGAGAGAAAGTGAAAACAGGAAACTGGCAAAAGGGACAGGCAGAAGGGATTCAGGCACACAGGGTAAGCTGATTTAATCGCTGGGGAGGAGTGAAGGTACGTGGTCATGAAAAGACAGAACCTTATGCAACTATGAGCAAAAGCATGTGGTCCCATCCGTGACCTGGACTCTCCTTTCCTCGTCCTAAATCTTTTCAGAATAAACGGTGGTGTTAGGTTTACGGGAGTTGTGCGTATGGAAGGAACAGAAGCGGAACACTAATTTTGACTTTTGCTTGGCCATGCATTCACTTATCCTGGGGTGGGGCCAGGGAGTTCTAGATTACCAGTGTTCCCACAACTAATTCTAACTTTAAAAATGCTATGGATACGGATATATTTCAGCACATATTGTAAGCATTTTCCTACAAGTGAGAGTTTGACTTGTCACAAAAAGTAAAACCTCTTGAAAGGACAAATCATGTTAGACTAAGTGTCAGAGACTTCAGTTTTAGTTAGCTCCATCTGTAAAAGTGGTTGTAAGATTTCACTGTAGGAAAGACTGAGCGGGAGGACTGGGTGCTCTTTCGGAGGGCCTGTGCAGCTTTCAGTTCTGTAATTGCTATAAAAAGTGGCAAGTTTTCGAACACGGACTTGGTACTTGCTGCTTCATGTGCAAAGTGATTGCATACTGAAGTCTTTCATCAGTTGTATTTGTTGCTCCTGTTATTATTATCATCAGGATTATTCAGGTCATTGGTAGATTTTTTTTGTGTCCTGTGCAAATATCCCGCAATAAACATTGATCAGACTTAATTCAGAAGTTATTTTTGGCCTTCCAAAATGTTGACCAAAAAGGGGAGTGGTGGTGGGAGCAAAAGAAATTGAATAAAAATAATCATAGCAGCTTTCATACCTACACTATGCCAGGCATCCTGGAATTGGAGAGTAGCACTACTGTTCTAAAGATCACTTGGTTTTGGTGGTGTCATTCTGGGGGTTGAGCCCAGCAGCTTGTGTATACTACAACAGTGCTCTATGACTGAGCCACCTACCAGCCCCAAACATCCCTAAATTTATGTGAAAAGAAAATTAAAGAAACCTCTCTGTGCTCTCAGAGTTATTAAATAGTGAGCCGGCAAATCAACAATAATGTGATTGAGTCTAAGGTTTAAAAAAACATATTAGAACAGATGCAATTGAGCATTTCGAAGTTAGAACAAGTTGAGATTAGGAGATTAGCTATAATCTTCAATAAGGGTCTTATGAAAAATCACTTCCTGAAACATGAAAGACAGGAAGGTAAGAAAACTAGTGAGGAATAGAACAAAATAATTCTCATTTATTTTGAAAAGGAATTAAACTAGCACTCTTGAATATATAGCCATTTGTCTGCAAGTGAAATGCAGCAACAGTCTTATCAATAGTTGCTGGGTGTTGATGGCACCCAGGCTGAAAACCATAGGAATATGAAGCTTTGTGGGTTTTTTCTTTTTTTTGCAACTGTGACCTTATAAATTTGTGATTAATTTGTAGGCAGATAGGGCAAGACTAATTATCCACATTTATTGATTTATTAAGTAGGCATTGATCACTAAACTTAAGTAAAATCCCTGGACTACAAACAAGATCTTATTTCAAAAAGGGGGGAAGAGCTTAGAAATTGTAATTCTGAGCATTGGAAATATATATATATATATATAATCACAAACCACAGAGCATGAGCGGGGACTTTAATATTAAAGATATGGAGGGAGGGTGCAATTAGGAAAACCAGCAAGTTGTACAGTGTATCAATTCTTGTAACTTACAGATCTTTAGTCTCTCAGGATTTTAAGGCTTGACTACTTTCTTCAGCTACTTTGTAATTTTTCATTAAATAATTACTTCTTTGCTTATAATCATAACTCCTGTCTTCCCTTCCCTCCGTTTTATTCCCTGGTACACCTTTGACCTTGGTTGAATTAGATTATCAGCCTATTCTTCTCTGATTTGTGCAGGAATGGATGAGAAAAAAATAACATATCAGCCACAATGACTTGTGTCACTCTAAATTCAGAACCAAGAACCTCAGGTAGGTCCTTTGTGCTGTGTGGCAATCCTAGTTTGCTCATAGAATCCATCGTCTCTCTAGAATCCAACAATAGCTATACTATAACCCTGCCTTCAAAACAACCTCCTGCCCCTTCCCTTACTTCTTCCTTTCCTAACTAATGCAGGAAAGAGATGTGATCTAAAAACAACATCACAAGGCATCACAATCACAAGGCACCTGTGATATATGACTTAGACTCCTTTTTTTTTGGTGGGGCTAGGGTTTGAGCTGAAGGCTGCATGTTTGCAGAATAGGCACTCTACTGCCTGAGCCCCACCTCCAGTCCATTTTACTTGCTAATTTCAGAGATGGGGTCTTGTGAACTATTTTCTGGGAATGGCTTTGAAAAAGGATTCTCCTGATCTCAGCCTCTCAAGTAGCCAGGGTTCCAGGTGTGAACCACCGGCATCCAGTCCTAGTCCTAGATTCCCTTTTGCTGAAGGACTTGTGCCCCCCACTGTCAGTGGTTCTGATGATAGACAGCCTTAGGTGACTGCTTTCATTGAAGAGAACCACCTCTCCCAAGGGTGCTGCTGGGGACAGCCCACAGCCATGACTGATCATTCAGTGACCACCATGGTCACACTCCAGTCAACCTTAATGAACCATTCTAGCTTTAGAGAACTTCTTGCTTTGAGAAGGGGCTGCTGTTGAGCCTGTATTGCAGACAGAATTATCCCCTTCCACTCTCAGTCTACACCATTCCATAGATTATCTTACCTAACCCTTGTATTTGAACTTATGTGTACACTAAAGATGTCCCAAACTTGGTTTGTTCCTGGATACCTCCTTTGTCTGGCAATATGGATACATATGTGTGTGTGTTTGTACACACACAAGCACACACACACAGCGTTTACCTCACATTTCCACATGACTAAAGGCATTATAAACATACTCTAATGGAGTTCCCCTTTCAACCCACAAAGCTACCTGCCATATTTCTTATAAAAATAAATAATTACATTCTTCTAGTTGCTAATACAAATTTCAGAATTCTTCTGTGGTTCACATAAATCTCTCACAACCCATATACAATCATGAGAAAGTTTTATTGATACCGTTTGATAATGTATCTAAAATCCAAGATTCCCACGCTCCTGTACAGCTTTTATATAGAACTCTTGACCTCTGTTATTGGAATATTCACTCTAGTGGCGTTCCTGACTCTCCCTTCACTCCTTTTCACTCTGTTTTCAGCCCAGCAGTCATAGTGATTGTTTTAAAATGAAGTTATCTGATGTGCTATACATTCCTTTTTATCTTAGTGGAAAAGCAAAACTACTTTAGATGGTGCCCAGGTCCATCTGTGTAGCCTCTTGATGCTATTTCTTACTGTGTTCCCATAGCTCCCTCTATTCCAGCACTGTTGTCTTTGCTTTTCAGCAAACATGGTAGGTATTGTGTTGCTTCAGAAGTGCTATACTTCTTGTGTCCTCCAACTGGAGCAGTCTTCCCCCAAGATATAATCATATTCCTGTCTACATGCCCTACTTAATATTTCTTTCTTTTCTTCCACTTTGTTTCATTAATTTGTTCTCAGGGGTTTTGTCTGCGTTTGACATCATATTACTCCCAGCCCTTGGCCTAGCTGTTCTCTCTGCCTGGATTCTTCTTTTCTTCCCAAGCATTTCCTGGATCTCTCTAGCTTTGTGCAGGCCTTTGTTGGAATAAGAGTCACCATTGCAAAGAAGTCACCCTCAATCACTAGGTTCTTTGTTTCCGGTCTCCTGATTTCTATTTTCCCTCTTTTTTGTGACACTGGCAATTAAACCCAGGATCTCACAGATGCTAGGCAACTGGTCTACCACTGAGCTAGTCAGCAGCCATGTATCTGTTCCACTGCATCTGCCTTCGTTATACGGATCAACACATGTGTCATCATTCAATGGATTTAAACCTTACATTCTGCCTCCTCAACCCCATTACAATTCTTGGAAAAGGACACTTTGTTTTGTCACTGCTTAGAATAAGGATGAGTGCCCAACAAATAATCACCAAATAAGTAATTGAATCAATAAACACTTGCATCGTTAATATTTAAGAATTTCAGTTTTGAAGTTTCTAAATGTTGAAATATCCTCCAATTATTAAAACACTTTTTTCAAAATTATAATACCATAAGAGATAAAGTTACCAATAAATACTGAACTTAAGAAATAACATTGAAGCAAGGTGCCAGTGACGCAAGCCTGTAATCCGAGCTTTGTAGGAGGCTGAGATCAGGAAGACTGCAGTTCAAGACCAGCCAGGCAAATAGTTTCCAAGAACCCATCTCCGTGAAAATTTTAGACAGATATATCACCCTGATCTCAATTAAAAGACCAAATAGGTTTTTTTTTTCTAAATACTTGAGGTATATACAATATTTGGGGATCATCTACAAAATTATGCAAATTAACACTCATTAAATAGGAGAGTAATGCCATTACAGAATGGTCATCTTTGATGAGCTCTTTCACCTCTAATGTGTTAGCCTCCCTCTGTAGAATGATGATATTAAAAAAAAAGCGATAAATACAGTTAATGTACCTACAGCATGTAGCACTACACACAGAGTTCATAGTCATTGGAAGCAGTCAGTGTTACCATTATTAATTACTATTGTCAGGGGAATCACTGACTTTAATGGAAATCTTAACTCTCTTACTAGTTAGCTATGCAACTTGTGGCCACAGCGCTTACCCTCCCTGAGATTGCTTCTCTGTATCAGGGATTTGGGTTCCTTTTGAGAGAGAAACCCACATGATTGTGAGGCTGTGCAGCATCAGGTAACAGCGATGGTGGAACTGAGATAAATCAAAGAGCCGTGCCTCACACAAAGGCATTTGTACCTATTTTGTACACACGTAGGTGGAAGATTCAGCTTCAAGAAGGACATCTTTTCACACCTGTACTAGGTGATCCTTCCTGGACTAGATGATTCTTTTTTTTTTGTACTTCCTTTTTTGAGGTACCAGGGTTTGAACTCAGGGCCTTGTGCTTGCTAGGCAGGTGCTCTACCACTTGAGCCACGTCTCAGTCCTTATTTACTTTAGTTATCCTTAGATAGGCCCACGTTTGCCTGGGCCAGCCTGGGACACAATCCTCCTCCATGCCCTCTGTACAGCTGGGATTACAGGCATGCACCACCATCCCAAACCTACATTATCTCTTAGATGTTAAATTTTCCATCACTTTAATTCACAGCCTATCACTACAACTTAAATCTTATATTCAGAAGTGATTTCAATGTGTGTGAATAGATGCATATACATCTCTGTGAAAGGTTATTCCTAGTACCCACTGCTATAATGAGAAAAAAACCAGATTTTTTGTTTTGCATTTAGATTTCGATAATCAATAATTTTGCATTTAGATTTCAATAATGAAACAGAAATAGTGTCATCAGCAAAAGAGTAGATACCACTTGTCTATAAGGTCACATTTTTCTTTAGTTTCATGGTGTTTAGACTGAGAAGAAGAAACATAAAATGTTGCTAAAATGAATATTCTATTACAATTCAGGAAAAGTGTCGTCTTTATCCTCTAAATTATACATTAGTAGACTTTATATCCAAATTGTCATGAATTACATTTCATTTCAAATTCTTTTATATAGTGTGTGACATATAATAGGCAATGTGTATTTTAAAGTAAAAATGTTTTTAATATATACAATGTATTCATGGACCCAGTTCCAATTATGCAGTTTAGGAGATAAGAATAAGGAAGATGAATCCAGTGGTATACTTTGGGGGCAGGTGACAGTTGTCTGTTTGTCAAGATTTCAGCCTTCTTTTGTAGAATATAGAGAAAGTTAGAATGCAGTAGTACCTCCTATCAGACAGATGGTGATAGGATGGTTTACAGAATTACTATAGAAGTTAAGCTCTTCTCTTTTCTGGGAACTCTCAGTGGCTCTTTCTGAACTTAAAAATCAAGTATATTTGCCTTACTGCCTGGACACTTGTGGGAAATAACCAGGTGTTCATAGCTGGGAGTGCTTTTTGGATTGGGGAGATGGTAGCTACCCCTTTGTCTATAAGAGATTTCTCTCCCCCATTCCCACTCCTCCAGAAAAATTTAACGATGGACCACTACTTAAAATAGTTCTTTTAGACAAGACAATTATTTCTTTTCTGCATATCTAATGAAAAATAGAATTTATTGTTGAGTTGATTTTTTAAGATAGTTTCTGTGACTGAATATAAAATTAGGCTTTCAATCTAAACAGTGTGTATTTTAGTAGTATAGCATCTTTTCCCTTTCCAAATCAAACCTAATGCCAAATTGCTTAAGAATCTCTGTAATGGTTTCACTTGCTTTTTACTTTATTTATACCGATGTTTTCCATAGTCAGTTCACATGTATGCTTGATGTTTTACCCTGCTGAATATTTTTCCAGCTGCTGTGTATATTTCAGAGCACTTAGAATGGTCCTGGTCCTCATGTTAGAGGGGTCCAGATATAAATTGCTTGCTTTTTTGATTCCCTTAGCTCATTTGCTCTTGTGCTGTTAAATCAAGCAATGCAGACTTGCATTTTTTTATTTTATCAGCCATAACCTCAACAGCTCTATCTGAATAATTTACACTTTGTTTAATTAAAAAATCTCAGGCAGCTGCTTCATTTCATAACTCAGATGACTAGTGATCAATTTTCATCCTATTTTGCCTTGTGGCTAAAACTTCATGCTTTTGCCTTAGAGCATATCTCCTCCCTCTGCCCGTGGACCAGTTGTTTCCTTCTATTATTCAATTATCTCATGAAGTTTTAATGTGTAACTTTGTTTAGGTTGAATTGATATGGAGTTATCTTTTGATAATACTCAAATTTTAGGGAGGATCCTATTTACTGTTCAGTGACTTATAGATTTCACAGCATGACAATGGTGAGATAAAATAAAACCAAGTTACTTCAGGTCAGACCTCAGGTCATGGACAGTGTATCCCTGGTGGCTGATATTCAATAACTGGTTGTTGAATAATTGAATAAATAAATAAGTGATATGTATATTTTAAAAGGTAATTGTTACATATTGAACTATTTTCTTCTTACATGAATTATTCTTCTTGCAATTATTATTAGAGAGGTAGGGTATTTGCAGTCTAGGACGTGACTTTTAGAGTCACAAAGATGCTGATTGGAATTATGTCTGTTCCATTCCCACCCATGAAACCCTGAACACACCTTAGTTTCCTTACCTAAATATATAGGGATAATAATAATCTCTAAATTAATCTCTAATCCTCAAAATTATCAATGAACAAAACTTGCAATTTATCTCACAATAAGACTTAGCTGATAGTAAACCCTTGATCTATTTTAGTAGTTATTATCTCAAATGAAGAGCTGAATATTTATCTTTGTATCCAGCACCTGGGATGTTCAGTTTTATCCACTTATTTTTCTGTATTAAATAAACATTTAATACAGTTGACTACCTACTGTATGCCATGCACTGGGTGAGGCCATTCATGTTCATGAATGAGTGAGCTGAGGGTAGCTGAGTTTAGAGTTAGGGAAAGGGTAAGTCACCCAATGTTCTTGAACAGAGAATATTTGACCAATAATAGTCTCTCAGAAAATTGTGACAATCCTAGAGGACTATAGTTCAGATATCACTTCAAATCAGTCTTTTAAAAGATAGGATGACAACCATTTATTGAATACCTTCTATCTACCCAACACTACAATGTGAGCTTTTCTAAAACATCTCATTAAGTACTCTTATTGTTCTAAAGAATTGTTTTTTTTGCTAGTGAGGAATTAATGTCCAGAGACATGATACCCATCTCCCACTGTCACACAGCCAGTGACAGAGGTGAGACGTGAAGTAGCGTATAGGACCCTGAGCCCACATTTAGAATCACTGCAGAGACATTTTGACCTCATAGGGATGGCAGCCCTGTTATGGAGACATGAGTGAGGTGAGCAGGGAAAGAGGGATGAGAAAGTCAATTTTAAGGGAACTATAAAAGAGGAAGCCCAGAGCCTTAATTTAATAGACATTAATCAAGAACCTACCATGCTGAAGAGCTATACTAGTTTGCTGAAGACGGGATACAAGTAACACATGGCATCTGCCTCAAGAAACTCATTTGCTCAGTCAATCATTCTTTTTAATCAAATATATATTAAATGCCTACTCTATTTTAAGTTTTTATAGGGAGTATAGAGTACTGAAAAATATTGAAATTACCTTTCAGATAGCAGTCACTGATTTCTTTATTCATTTTTAAAAAGAATATTCCCAGGAATTAAGTATTGTCTGTGAAATAAGCACTATATCTTTTCAAATTTCTCTTTGTTAAAGCTCACAAATTTCATCTGTATTTTGATGGTTCTTGATTTTTCCAGACATAAAAATCTAATATTCCCAAATGAGGATATTTTTAAACATTTAAACATTTATATCCTCTGTTTTTCTTATTTCAGTTATCTTACAGAATCAGTTAAAATTTCAAGACCAAGTTACATGAGAAATTAAAAATCACTTTTGCTCCTTTAGTGGAAATAACTTTAGTTATTTCTCTATTCAGTATGATTATATTTGTTTCAAATTAGAGAGGATTAATGAAATTAAAAGTTTCACCAAGAACTTGTACTTCAGCAGGGTGCCGTTGCCTCACACCTGTAATTCTAGCTACTGAGGAGGGAGGATCACGGTTTGAAGCCAGCCCAGGCAAATAGTTTGAGAGACCCAATCTGGAAAAACCCTTGGCTAAAAAAGGGCAAGTAGAGTGGCTCAAGGTGTAGGTGCAGAATTCAAACCCCAGTACTGCAAAAAACAAACACAAAACTTGTATTTCACTAAACTTTTTAAAGGTAAAGAATTTAAGTTGAATCTATTAGCTTTTTAACATTTAATAAAAAATCAAATTTTAAGGTATATATTTCTGTGCTATATCACGTTAAGTGGTTTCTTATTATGTCATTTTTTGATTCCTAGAAAGTTAAAGAATTAATAAAGCTGATTACTTCTACCATCTTTTCCAGCTTTTCGTTGATATTTCAATACTGCTTGATGTTCTCATTTTCTTCGTTTTAAGGTCTAGATTCTGCATATGAGAGAAAACATTCGACATTTTTTTTTCCCTAAGTCTGGCTTGTTTTGCTCAATGTGATGGTCTTCAGTTCCATTTATTTTTCTGTAAATGACATCATTTCATTCTTTCTTATGGCTGAGTAATACTCCATTATGTATGTATGCCACATTTGTTTACTTTACCACTAATGCATAAAGGTTCAAAGTTTTTATACTTCCATTGTTGGCTAAGCTTGTTCTTAGTATAAAATTACTCACTCCTTCCTCTCTGGGAGCCCTCACTCTTGTTTCATCCTCCCGCAGAGCTGCTGTTCCACATCAGGCCTCACAGGTATGCACACAAAGATGAGCACGCTCTCATACCCTGAATGTTTACTTCACTGAAACTTTAGTTTAGTTTAGTGTCACCTCTAACCTGAACTCCAGGTGATCTCTCTCCTGTGATATAATATGTGCATACATACCAGCTGTTTCTCTCTTTGGCTTCATTTTAACGGTAAATAGCTTTTTACAATTATTTGTTAAATGAATGACTCCCCTTGGTAAGCATCAGGATGGGTGTAGGAAGAATCTCAAACACAAAGCCGGTCATGAGAACTCAATCAAGGAGCACCTCTGTGTGGGTTGTACCTGGTCTCATACCTACTACTGACCATCTCTGCTTGTATTTTTTGCTGGAATGTATTTTGCCTATTTTGCTATACAAAAAATATACATTTTTTGTATGGTTCTTTGGTGTAACAGAAGATGTAAACAGCACATAGATAAAAAAATTAGTAAGTTAAAGGAGTCTGAGTTTTAATAGGCAATTTAATATGGCTTCTTGTATTGTCACAGTGGATGAACCTGATCTTATTTTGCTATGTGATTTTTAAAGTTTTAATAGATTCTTTTCTCTATACTCAATATATATTTTACTTGTCTTAGCTTTATTATAAAGTGGTATGTGCACACACAGTTACAGTTACCTCCCTCTCATGTATCTATTACATTTCTTCTTTGCTTTTTTAAAACCCTCTCACATTGTTCAGAACACATATTTACAATTCTATTAATGAGGAATGGCATGGCAACATTTTAGTCTCTGTTTTTCAAAAGGAGAAATTTACCAAGACTTAAAATCACCTTGAATGAGTACAATATGGTGTAGAACAAAACAAAATTTAATATGTTATTATAGTTTACACTAGACATTTCTGCTTTCAACATTTTTGACCTTCTCCTCCCCAGTGTAAGCAAGACTAAATTAAATTCTGTAATTAACTGAGCTAAAAGTGAACTACTTAACACACTAAAACTTTGGACATTTTTGAACCTTTAGGACTTTTACAAACAGATAATTTTTGCCATATATAGACAGGAAAATAAACTTCTTTGATTTGTGTTTTTTGGTTATCATTTCCTTCTAAGAAGGGACACTGCTCCACAATCATGTAGTGTTTGGTGCAGAGGAGAGAGGGGTGGGTTGGCTAATTTTGCTTTCAGTTTTTAGATGAAACACTTAAAAGTCTTTTCTTGGTCAATGTCGTTTGCCACAATAGGTCAATTATAGAACTTTTCACAGAATATTGTGAGCTCCATGTGGTGCAGTCAACTCCATTTCACCTTCAAACCTTTACTTCAGTTTCAGTTTCTAGTTCTCATTTGGTCTTGGGTACTTCTCTTGTCTCTTTATCTTTTATTTTCTTTCCTAATTTTCATTCCTTGTCCTCTTCATTTTAAGAACTTTTTCATCTTTATAGTTCAGAGAGAATAATCACAGAAAGGTATTGGAAGCAGTAGCCATTACTTCTATTGTGCTTAAGTTTCTTACAGTCCTGCTTGTCATTTTCCTTATTTGATACTTTTTTCCCCTGAAAATCCATATTGTGGGCTTGGCATGGTGGCACACTTCTGTAATTCTAGCACATGGGAGGTTGAAGCAGGAGGATCGTGATTTGGGGGACAGCCTGGACTACAAAGCAAGAACCTGTCTCAGGAAAAACAAAACAAAACAAAAAAACCAAGCAATATTGTGGATATTTTATTCTTTCTTGAAGAACTATCTGTACACTTGATATTTGCCAGCAGACAGGATAATTTTTGTTTCACTTACTATACGTAGCAACTGTCTGTCTTAGGTCTCTATTTGGCAAGTCAGTGTTTACAAGCGGGTTCAAGTTCTCTCGTCCAGCAGACATTCACCTAGGATACCTTGTTGGGTGATGGGAAGGCCTTATCTTTTATCTTGCATGCTAGTTTTTCATACTGAAATGATGCGGGATCAGTAAAATCACAGTTCTCAATTATCTAGTGTCCCAGATTTTTATATCCTAGTGCTCCACCTTCAGCAACTTTTTCACTAGGATTTCATAATTGACCTTCAATGTTCCTCCTCCAGTCTGCCCTATGCTTCCTACACTGTACACAGGAGGCCCCACTGACAAACTGTTGTGAAAACATAGAGGAAGTAGAGAAAAATTACTTTGGCGACTGAGCAGCAAGCACCAACATTGTAATGTCTTGAGGCACAAGCAATGTGTCTTTGATCTTTGTTCTAATCCAACTTCATGAGATAAGATTTAAGTATTCCTAATCCAACACCACATAGCTTATATTTCATGTAAATTTCTCCCCAATTTGGTATTAGATTTTCAGATGATCATAGCATTAGAGTTGTAGCTAGAATTTGCATTTCCTTTTATAATCACTGGTACTTTATTAGAAAAACGAGAAAAACTGTTCAAGGAGTAGATAACAGAAAGTCATTTTTAGTGGGCTACTAACATTCAATTTTCCAAAAGTTACTGATCTAGTTGTTACAAATTCATATATTTTCTTATTGCCAATGCCTATCACAATACATTGGGATTTTGTTTATTTTTTCAGTTTTAGTTATAGTTTTGCAGCTGATGATAATAAGTATATGAAGTAAATGGTCTGTAAAATCTGAAATTCTTCAGTTACTACTTCCCAGTTGTTTTTTTTAGGTTTTGGTTAGCAAGAGTCACTAATATCACCTTCATGACTCTGTTGCATTTATAGACCTCCATACTGAGATTACAACATTGAAATTAAACTCTGGTATTTTGATAATGGATATGCCTAGGACTAAAACCTTACTTCTTTGGAAGTGAAGAAAGAACATTTGCTTCGTGAACACTGAAAACTTTACCTGTGAAGAGAGGACTTGGAAATGTGAAATATGCCACCTTGAGGACTAAATTCAGACCCCAGGAAAACCTGTACACCACTGAAATAGGTGGGGAGAGGAAGTGGAAGAAGCTGGTGTCCTGTCCTGTCCTTACCTCAACACTCTGACAGTTATGCTGGACAGTTAGCAATCATTGCAGTCTCTGTGACCAAAGACCTGGTGGCATACAATAAATGTTTATTGAATAAAGAAACAGCCAGATGCTAACAGTAAGGAAATGCTATCACTGGTAAATTTTCTTAACTCATGGTTCAGCAAGAGAGAAGATTTTCAAAGTCTTTCTTAATGTTATTTGAATTGTCTATTATTTGCCAATAATAATAATCACTTAATGTTTAGGTTGCAAGAATTATTTAACTTATGGTAATAAGAAGTAAGTGCATTTGCCATTTTTAGCATAGTTTTGGAATTTATAGTTGGAGCAGAAAAGTGAAAATCTTGGTCTTCCTTATATTGGTATAGTAACATGAAAAAATGGGAATATAATGATAAAATTCTCATTTATTTGGAATGCTACATGGGAGATTTATCTATTTCCCCAATTAAAATTTTTAATCATTTCTGTGTATCAGTATGGATTCATAGATATTTATGGGATACTTTAGGTTATAATCCAATACTGCTTTATTTCACCTCTGAGTATTCATGAATCACTGGACAACAAATTCTATTTGTAAGGCATGATGCCATCAGTGCCACAGGCTTATTCTTGCCAGCTTTCCACCCTGTCAAATCTTGTAGAAATAAATAAGATAATACTTGTGATGATGGTGATAACGGACAAGACTGATGGGAACAGCTGAATACATTGAATGCCTGTTTTCGCCAATGACAGTGTTAGGCATTTTACATGAAGTATCTTCTCTATAACCCTGAACTGCATCTTCCTCATTTAATAAATTGTGTAGTGTATGTTTAGAGAAGTTAAACTCGCCCTAGTCACTCACACTATAGGCAGGATTCACACTCCAGAGCATGAGGCACTCAGCTACACTATAATTACTCACCTCTGAGCATTTTGGTCTGGGTGACACTAAAAATAATATCCTATTAGATATTTCTTTTCTTTCTCCCTCTGATCCTTTAGCCATTTTGCTATGATGCTCCTCATTGCTGAGAGCTCACTATCAAGAATAAATTGAAGTTAAGCAAGTGTGAATTGGCCGGAGAGCTTTGGTTTATAACTAAAAATAAGCCAACTCCTGCTCTTTTGTGATTCCCCAGTTGTTCCCTGATAGTACCCTGGCATGTTGTCACAGCACCACAAGCTTAATAGGCAGCTTGCTGTTGTCAACAGCCCGTCAATCCTAACATGAGTCTCTGTGTCTTCTGAGGCATCTAAGTTCACATATTGTTAGAGTAACACCAACACTTCAGCCTTGTCAAGGAGTGTTAATTGCAAAGAAAGACGAAAACACTTCAGCTGTGCTTTACTTCTCTTCAGCAATGCAGGAAAATAATAGAGTAGGTATCCATCTCGTATGACAGACTGAGTCATGGATAATGATAACTACATCTAACATCTAACAAGCATGAGTGTGTCAGAGACTGTGCTCTAGCTTTCTGGGCATCCTTTCCTTCTGTTTTAAGAGTAGCTCAATGAGGAGGAAACTTGTGTAAACCTCATTTTAGATGGCAGCATTAAAACAATAAATAAATTCCCCAGGACACGCAGCTAGGAAGTTGCAGAGTTGAAATTCCAATAAAATTTACTTGGCCATGCTCTTAATCATTATGTAATACTTCTTCACTGCTGGAATACCAGTTCTAAAAGATTTATAAATCTCAGTTCACATTTGGAGAATTACTATATCCACCAGCTTTCATAAGCGATTCTCCCTCTGGTCTCATTAACAGAGACCAAGCACATCATTGGTCAAACCATGGTGGGAGCCTTGGCAGTCATGTTTGATGGCCTGTTGAAAACTGGATGAGAGAATGTGTAGATGACAGTCCAAAGAAATACATGATGTTTTCATTATATATTAATTGTATAACATATGGCATGACCAAAATAATTTATGCAGCATAATTATGATTTATGAAAAGCTTAAATGAATGCCCATGCACCAACCACAGTGTTTAAGAAACAGAATTTTACTAGTCTGATTGAGCTTTCTTATTGCTGTCTCTTTCTACCCCTCTACATTCTTTCTGCCCTCTTCTTAATCAGCATTTTGATTTTTGTGCTTGATCATTCATATCTTTAAATCTCACATATGCTTATCATAAAACATATTCTTTACATTTGAATTTTACAGCCAGGCACTGGCAGCTCATGCCTGTTTTTCCAGCTTCTTGAGAGGCTGAGATTTTGAGAGGTTGAGATTGGGGGCATTGTGGTTCAAGACCAGCCCAGGCAAAAACCCGTCTCAACCTATAGCTTGGCCTGGTGGCACATGTCTGTCATCTCATCCTCACAGAAGGCTGAGATTGAGAAGGTTGTGCTTCCATGCTAAACTAGGCAAACATGGTTGCAAGAGCCCATTTCAGAAGAAAAAGTTGGGTGTAGTGCTGCAAGCCTGTGATCCTAACTCTGGCAGGAAGTGTGAAATAGAATGGTGGTCCAGGCCTGGCTGGCCTGGGCTAAAAGCAAGACCCTATCTCCAAAATAACTAGAGAAAAGAATGGCTGGAGTTGTGGCTCAAGCAGTAGAGTGCCTGCCTAGCAAGTGTAAAGCCCCAAGTTCAAATACCAGTGCTGCCGTAAATAATGAATTTGATGAAAGTGATGTTCACAAAGGGCATTGTGTGTGTGTGTGTGTGTGTTTTGGAGGTTGGCTCATGTAGCCTCTCTCCTGCTGGGTCAGGCAAAAGCCTTTAGCTCCACCTTGGTGTCCCCCAAACACTTAGGCTGTTTCTCCTAGGAACCTCTTATTTTTTCCTAAAATGTAATCCACAATCCTTCCTTTAGTTAAAACTGTTGGTGGCACAATCTCAGGTTTTCTTTATTTGCAGTTTTAGAAACCCCTATTCTTGAGAGCTAATTTGTCAGAGTTGAGAATTGCAGGTTGATGGTGTTTTAGTTTGGCGTTTTGAGGGCGTTTCCTTTCCCAGTCTTTTTTTTTTCATTTTTTAAAAATTTCTTTTATTCATATGTGGATACAATGTTTGGGTCATTACTCTCCTCTTCTCCCCGCCCCCTCCCTTTCCCCATGCTCCCTCCCTCTCCCCACCACTACCCTCGCTTCCAAGCAGAAACTGTTTTGCCCTTATCTCTAATTTTATTGAAGAGAGAGTATAAACATTAATAAGGAGGACCAAAGGTTTTTGCTAGTTGAGGTAAGGATAGCTATACAGGGAGATTCCTAGCATTGCTTCCATGTACATATGTGTTACATTCTAAATTGATTCTTCTCAAACTGACCTTTTCTCTAGTTCCTGGTCCCCTTCTCTTCTTGGCCTCTATTGCTTTAAAGTTTCTGCATTAGTTCCTTTGCGTTGAGGACATCAAAAGCTCTCTTGTTTTTTTGGGTTACCTAGCTATCTTCATACCTCCCTTGTGTGCCCTCACCTTATCGTGTGATCAAAGTCCAATCTTGTTGTGTTTGCCCTTGATCTAATGTCCACATATGAGGGAGAACATACGATTTTTGGTCTTTTGGGCCAGGCTAACCTCACTCAGAATGATGTTCTCCAGTTCCAGTCTTGTATCATTGCTGCTGAAGAGCTGTCATTCTGAAGGTGCTCCGTCTTTTCTCACTGTCTTTAGGGTCCTTGCCTCACCTGTTCTATACTTTCACCACTGATATTTTTCTTATTCATGCTGTTCAGTGCATGGTGTGTCCACAGTATCTGTGGGATCATCCATTTCACCAGTTTTGGAAAATTCTCGGCCATTCTATCTTCAAATATTTGTTCTTTCACTATATATTTTATTCTTATTCTATCTCTTTTATTCATTAGTGTATTTCATTTTAAAAGTTATATTTTATTCTTTTTAAAAATTTATGGTCAACTTGGACAGTGTCTTTGTTCTTGTCATTGTATTATTGCTTTCTTTAAACATGTCATACATATTTTATGTTCAATACTTTAAAATTATAATATTTTAAGTTAGAAGTACAAAGCTGATATTTCCCCTCTTGTGTCTTTTACTCTTTGTAACATGTTCTCTGTGGCTGGTGGTGTAGATTGTTAATTCATATACTTCATGTTAACTTTGGTGATTTCTCGGGCCTACATTCTAGAATGTTCCAAGATAAAATTTCCAGTTGCTCTGTCAGCTCTGTCAGGATTCACAAGGTGGTCCTGTCTTGAGGGCATTTGAGCTCCCTTCTAAGTTGTTTTAACATGAAGGGTTAGAGCAGAATCACTGGAATTTCAGATGCAACCCAACAGCAAACTTTACCAGTGATTCAATAGACACAAATGATATCCCACAGAGAATTGGCACTGCTTTCTGGAAAAGTGTGACCAAAGCAGACAGTTTCCAATATTAACTTCTGCAACATCCCTTTATCTGGATACTGATTAATGTAGTGAGGATGGAAAATATGTGGAAATAGTATTCTTAGAGGAATCTAATTCAGTTTTGGAGCTTCCTAGTTTCTCTTTGTCTCCCCCCATTCTATATTCAGCTAGACCAAGAGAAACAATGACTTCTCATTCTCCACTCAGTCATATTTCAGAATACACAACTTTCAGTTTATAATAAGAAATCTAGGCAGATCATATTAATGGTGACTGATTAGGAAGATCAACCTTAAGAGGACATTGGGGAATTTTGAGAGAGACTCTTCATTATCTTCTGCTAGCAGAAGATATGAGAAGAGATGTTAAGAAGAAGTCAGGACCCAGGTCAGTCATCCCCTCTAGGAACTCCCTGTACAGTAAGGAGTGAGAGATGCAGCCTTCTCTTTCTTAATGGTGTTTCCAGGTTAGGTCAGAAAGTCTTGTGATTGGTCCTTGGACAAATTTAGTGTCTAATTTTAGTGTCTGCACTCAAGCCAAATTGCCATAGTGTTTTTTCTCCTGGCTCATTTTTGGCAAAGTTTTTGTCCCTTTCTTAGGGACAAGAGTGTAGGGAGTATATCCTCAGGAGGTCATCTTACTTCATTCAAGGTCAGCAGTAACATGGCTTCTGAAGAGCACAGTGGTTTTGTAGCTGGATAGCTTCCCAGAATTATTTCAATCACCTATTGATGAACTGTAACCATGACCACCAGGGGTGTGATCTATGTACAGTCAATTGCAACTGAAATTATCTTCATAAATGGAAATCATTTGCACTTTGCCTTTTAGCTTCACAGCCCCTCAGTCATTTTTGCCACACTAGGTTAAGTCACTCCTGATGGCCACTCACAATTCCCATGTTAAAATACTCTATGTGAGTTTGTCTGTCGATCCTCTATTGTTCCCACCCAGGCTCAGCAGAGCATTTGATCACAAGTGCTACCCAGCACGGTGATCTACTCTGATGCACACAGTGAGATGGGAGCAGCTTTCGTGGAAGCTGTAGGATGTTCCTGACGGTGCTATGGGTCTCTCAAGAGAGCAGCCTGCTGAGTAAAATGCTGGCTGTGCAACGTGGGATTGGAGGGAGAGCTAGCTTTGCCACAAATCACAGCAATGACTGGAAGCTTGGCACCAGCAGCTTCTGCACCAGTAAAAAGATCATTGCCTTGGGACAGGCTTAGAATATACACAGCACTTACCCAAGCAAGCTTCCCCACCCCCGAGCCCTCTGTTTTCCTTTCAAAATCACGACAGTGCTCAGTATACACTACCTGCCGAGCCAGGTTGCTGGTTTTTTAAAAATAGCACTTAAATGCCTTTTGACATGATACAGACTACTGATATGTGAACAATGACACTGTAACTCACAGTAACGGATTTCGGTGAGTTTTAAAAAGCATAACTAATGTGGAATCGGAGTGAGTTTCCAGGAAATGCACTGGGTGAACCCTCTGTCCAAGAAGTCATAAATCACTTTGTAAGGGCCTGAGAACGTTCTCCTTTCTGGCTATCATTTAAAAAGTTTGGGGCAGGAATTTTGTGTACTCATTGTAATTCAGCTGTTGAAACTTTAAAATGGTTTCCTATTTTACAGCGTCTGCAGTGTGTAGATCACACACGTGCTTTCCAGCAGCTGTTCCTAGAGTGGCTTCAGCACAGAGCAATCTCACTCATCAAACCTGCAGCAATCCAGGACCGCAGTGACTCCTACTACCACACAATCTGCCTGCACTCCAGGTAAATCACAGGTGTGTGCTAAATAATTGCTGCCGGATTTAATTAAAACCTCGCTCGCATCTCTTACAGTCAATTAACATCTTCAGCGTGGGTCTTGATTTTCTCACAAAATAATGGCTTTCAATAAAGCGTGACACTTTTTAGGCTTACTTAGTAAATTTTATTTCAAAGAGTGACCCTTGTTCTCCTTGGTATTAGAAAAAAAAAGTCCCAAGTTTCCCTGTGCTTGCTCAAGAACACAGGGCTGATGGGGTAGAGGAAATTGTGATTACCTCTTAAGTATTAATATGTAAATAAGGATGACAAATCTATTATTCTCATTATTGTATAGTATATCCCTGGAATTTTCCAATGAGAGGGTGATTTTAAACAAATGAGTGCCTGTCAGGGTCAGAGAGCAACATTTTGCAAAGGTTTAAAACAGTTCATAAACCATACGAGATGTGTAAACAGATTGGTTTAATAAGCACCCAATTTCAAATATATTGGTGGAGTTGAGCAAACAGCTCCAATATTATTCTCCTCAGCCATGCTTCTGGCATGAAGCGAGGATTTCACCAAACCTGAGAAATCTTTGAAGCTTCTCTTACTTTGCAATGTCAGTCCTGTTTGCTAATTTTTCTGTTTGTTTCGCTGGCCAGGAGTGAAAAGAATGTGAATGAAGTGGTAGAAAGGATTCCGTTTTACATGTAACTTTCTCTCTCCTTGAATATGATTGTGAAAACCTAGCTGCCTGTATGGCTATAAAATATTTAATTGTAAGAGGAAAAGACAGCTAGTGGTGCAGTGGCAATATTAATGCCTTGTGTTATCTATTTCAAGTTAATATTTTCTATGACTTAAAAGAGTTGAGATATTAATGTTTTATGTGGGGAAATGTCATATTTAACAACTATGATTCTTTTTTCTCTGGACATGAATCTGAAGACTAGTGATGGCTAGGTGGGGTGGGGGTGGACATATCTGTAATCCCAGCACTGGGCAGGCAGAGCCAGGAGGACCGTGGTTTAGGACGGCCTGGGTTACAGAGTGAGACTGTCTAAAACCAAACAAAAGAAAAGTGAAAGGAAGAGGAGGGAAAGCCGGCTGCCCAGGAAGAGAACCCACCTCACCTTGAGTGAAGTTCTCACACACTGCCATGAATTTTGATTTTGTTTTTGTTTTTGAGGACAAGTAGTTATGAAAATAAATCCTGAAGGCAAGTGTGTAGCCACCAGTCAGCACAGAGCTCACAAGAACACAAGCTTCCATCAAGATGTGCAGAAGTCAATTCCAGTTCCATAATTAATTAACCGTGGGACAGTTACCTAATCTCTCTCTTCCATGTAATCTACACATCTATATAACTTGTCTTAGGTCATGTAAGGCTGTCATGAGTGTTACATGGAATAACCTACTCATAGTGTCTGACAGGGATGAACTCAGCTACACATAAACAAACATGAATACAGTAAATAAACTCAGAAACTGGTAGCTGGCATTTTAAATTATGGACCCCCACAAAACAAGACTCAAAACAGTCCCTGCAGGTATTTGGGTAAAATTAACACTGGTAGTCTCTGGATCTACATTTATTCATCTTACTCAGTTTCAAATTTTCCCAACATCTCTCCTAAAAGTTCCCATTGTGTGCTATCTGGTGTGCTGACATATGTCATCAGTTACCAAGGAAAACTGAATTTCGTGACAGAGCAGGAAAGCGTCCACAGGTAAAGTTTTGTTTTTTGACATTTACGTTTCTGCTTATAAACCCTTCCTTGCTCTTCCATTCTTCTAGGTCCTGTTTTGTCCCACCGCTTTGTAAGAAATCATCATCACCAGAACCTTTTGGAAGTTTTATCTTAATACAACCAAAATGTTAGTGTATGGCGGAAAGGCTTTGTTTCTTGGAGCATGTTGAGTTTCGAGCTTTTGTTCCATGTTCTTTTACAATGCACACTGTCTCCTTTCTACCGGGTATATCACCACTATCTTACATTGCTTAGAATTTGAAAAAGTAACAAAACCCATCCCTGCTTTCCCTTTATCAAAGCAAATTTGGTTCAGCTATCTTTTATGACAAAACACACAGGACAGGTAACATCAAAGAAAAAAGCAGACCTGGCGCTGGCAGAGCACATGGGACTTGTTACTAAGTAATAACCAAGGTAGGGCATTACCTTACTTGTACATTTTGAAAATTCTGTGAATCCATGGAAAGGAACTTGCCTGTCATTTAGGGGCCAAGAACTTGGTTTTGGTAAGTTCAAAACATGGAGTAAATAAGTTCAAAAGCAGAGCCAGTCTCAGCTTGGGCACATGACTATTGATCCAGAGGATCTGAATTCAGAAAAAAATTCCCAGTGGCTTTGAAAGACCAGGTTCTTTACTCCCGATGGGATCTGGCTGAGCAGTGCAATTAGAGAGAGAAGTGTCTGCTGGCACAGGGTATTAGAGAGAGAAGTGTCCACTGGAATACTGGTATTAGAGAGAGAAGTGTCCACTGGCACACCACTGGTATTTTTAAACTACTGCTTATTCTTTTGTTTCGTGAAACTTGAACAATTTTTTGAATTTCAGAGTCAGTGAGAATAAAGTTCCTTTTTGCATTACAAAAAGGAGGAATAGACTTTTCAGGTTAACTTCCAGTGGGTATTAAAATCCATATTAATGAAAATATGGAAAGAATTTTATTCCATGAACCCTTCAACTCCATCTAAAAACATCTATAATACCATAGCATCTAATTATCACTCCTACAGGTCTATTTTTTTTCCCTAAGAGTTCAGAGTAATTTACATACTTAACACACTTTGACAGAGAAACTCATTTAACAGGATAAAAGAAACTGAGGCACACAAAAGTGAAGAAGTTTCGTAACTATTACATGATTGGTGATGAAGGAATGAAAGTTCTCAGTGTAGGAATACAATGAAGGGGTTAAAATATATTCTTTCCTTCCTATTATTATTCTGTGCAATTTTGGAAAGTCAATGGATGTCTCTGAGCCTCATTAATTGTATGTAAGAGAGAATAATTATCTCGGTTGAGGATTACTGCATAATAGATGTGAGCAAGCAGTACTACTTCTGTAAACTATGCTGTCTGTACTTTTAATACAGTCTCTGCAGGAGGATTGATTGTTCATGCTGTCACTGGTGCATGAAGTTAGAATAGCTCAGGCTTATTGTGAAGTACAATGAATAGGCACACTTGGTATTGCTCCAGCTTTAAGTACGTGTAGTGGAGTCGGATCACGGAATAAAACTGAATAGGGCTTATTAATTGCCCAGAGTGCAGGGGGTGGAGCAGACAAGCACTGAGGAGAACCAAGAGTCAGATTAGAACAAGATCAATCAGTGAATGTTGGCGCCTACTAGGGTACAGCTAGGGAACGGAGCAGGAAGTCAGGAACTCAGGGTACCAATGCCAGGTAAAGAAAAGGAGTTCCAGACGAAAGTGCCGAACACGTGAGACTAGGTGGTTATGGATGCTGGGTGTGTGGGAGAGCGCTGCCCAGTTAGAAGTACACAGCAGAGAGGGGAGTGGCAGCTATACATCACAAAATCAGAGAAGGATGTGAAAACTTAACTCCTTGCGGGGACACTGTGGAGTCTCTTATTTTGAGATAGGGTTACATTATTCATCTCCACCCTAGAGGGGTTGGAAGAAATGGTGTTAATTGAAATCTCATTAAAAATGTGTCATATTTTGGAGGTGTTTTTCTGGGGTGATAAATTACTACACAAGCATAGAATGTTTTGTTTAATAATGCTTACTAAATATTAAACTGAGCTCATATTTTTAATATTTGCCTAAAATATGATCAGGATGATTGACTGACTCATAAATTTGGTGTGTATTGCTTGTCTACCTGATACTAGGAGTGTATTCAAGAAAAATAGACCAGAGGTTACTGCCTTTCAACAAGGCAACGTGGAAGATTAAATGTGTTGAGTTCTGTGTAAAGCATGTTTTAGGGCAGGATAAAATGAGAGATCAGAGAGGGCTACATGAGGAGGCTGAGGCTTTGACAAGAGCTACATAAGAATATAGTACCTTAGAAGTAGAACCATGTGTATCTTAATAGTTTTTAATTCCTTAATACTAAGAAAATGTGCGAACTTTCTACTACTCAGTGATAACAGAAGCATATAGAAAATATAATATTAAAACCAAATAGAAGAAAACTGATAACTTGGTTGCTCTCCTTCAAGTGCAGAGTCCATCCTTAATAGTCAAGATTTTATCTATGCACAAATCTAGATTCAAACAAATCTATGGGCTAAATCAAAATCAAACCAATATATGAAAGATTCTTGCTAATTACTTTTGAGTGGCAGAAGTAGCATTTTTCTGGGACATGCTCGTAATGAGGGATAAAGTCAACGCGTGATTAGAAGAAGCTGGTCCATCCTACGTAGCAATGCTAGAATGGGGATTCTCAGTGCGGAGGAAAGCGATACAGGTGTCCAGAAAAAGTAAGGAGAAAGAGCTGACACCCTGGGTTTGGCTTGTGTCATTATGGTCTACTTTGCAGGTTTATTCTTACTAACTCTAGAGTAACAAGCAATGGTAAAAACCCGATTGTGCTCTTGAAACATCATTTCCCAACACAAGAAGTGAGACCACCAAGGAACACTGATTTATTCTGAGTTTGAAGCTTGTCATAACAGAAGACTGAGGAAGCAAGTAAAGATTGTAAGTGTTATAACAAGACTCCATGAGCCCATTTCAACAGACCCCCCCACTGGGTAAAATGGGGAAATTTGAACTGTAAGAATGAATGATATTGCAATTGATTGAACTCCAGCTATCTGTTGATATCATGAATTTGTTTATCAAATAGACTATTCTTCAAAGAATTAAAGTAACCCAAGTTGCTAACTTGGAAAATGATAAAGAAAATGTACAAACCAGGTATTTATCAGGCTTTTCTCTCCTGCATAATTTCTACTGCTGAGTAGCTCACTATCAGACAAGGGGGAAGCATATATCTCTTTATTAAGCCATTCTAACCAACAAATGAAAAATAAGTGATACAATATCACCATTTTGCAAATTGAAAATACTAGTGGATATGGACACCATCCATCAAAGCTACTAACATCACAAAAAGAAAGAACCAGACATAAAGTGAATCCATGACCAAAGGAATCAAACCTGAGCCTGATCAATCCTTTGGATATTTCTGCCAGTTTGCTGGGAGTATGGAAGGTTGGCAACAGGTTGAACTGCACAATGAGTTTGCAACCAGAAAATCCAAATTGAGTACATAGGGAAGCTGACAGGTTAGTGACCTTTGTTTTTCAACAGATGATTTGTAAGAAAAGGAGGATGTGGAAAGACCTGTGAGAAACAGACATTAAAACACATATAAAATATGTGTAAGACCAAACTATAGATATGAACTCATGCATGATAAAAGCTCAAGAAAGCAGCTCTTTAAATTCAGGATAATGATTATTTATGGCTGGGGAGTGAGGTTTGAGATTAGGATAAGGGATAACTTTGGATTTTCTACTAGGATCTAGTTCTTGTCCCTCTTGGTAGTTACAAAGCTGTTTACTTCATAATAACTCATTGAGCTAAAAATATTCGTGCTATCTTTTATGCCTGTGTTATACTTTAGAAGGGAAAAAACAGAATAAACATCAAATTGACACAGCCTATTACCAAACTATGTAATTAAGCTTGTCTATATTTCTCACTCGTAAATGATTTATCAGCTGCAATTACTTCATTTTTAGGTGGTTTAGGAAAAACAGTAATTTTATATATGTAATAATTTGAAATTGGGCAGGGTTAAGATTTCTAGTAAAGCAATATGATAGACATAAAATGGAGGTAATATCTTTAAATTGAATGTTTTGAGAAACTGGTACATATTACATATACAGTGCCACCTTGGGTTTATTCTGTTTCAGTATTTAAGCTGATTATTAGTGGAAGACTATGTGCAACCAAAAATCGTGATTTCTCCAGAAAGCACAACCTCCATAAGCCACCTGAAATCTTATGCAAAATGAAGTCTCCTGCTCTCAGCATTCAGATTCTAACTTTAAAGAACTGGCAGGAAGATCAATTTCTTTTTTTTCCCCTCAATACATCTTCAGGTATGATATACTTTACTTAAAGCTGTTTAGAAAACTGTTGTCCTCACAGCAAGGGGCAAGAAATTTTCCTTCAAATAGGTGTTTAATATTTTAATATGACAGGTCAGGGCTTTGTTTTATGTATTTTCATTAAGTCACGTGCCTTTTGAATCAGAACAGAACTTTATCAAATACACACTGTAGTGGTTTTATTGGATGTGAAAAATAATTCGATGAATTCAGTCACCAGACTTATTACATTAATGAGGATAAGCAAATGTTAAGCCGCAAGGTGACTTTTTTCCCCTCATTTCATGGTATGTTTGTATATCACATCATTTTATTGGAGAATGTTAAAATCACTTGTTGCAAAGACAAGTAGAGATTTTCAATATAACAAAAGCTTTCCTTGATGTATTTCAAAATATTATCACTTATGTGAGCATACAAAAGACAAGCTAGTGGTAAGCAAAAGAATATTGTACTCATGTGTGTCCTTTTAAAAGTTTGTCTTAATTAAATGTGTTCAATATATTCATGTAGCACTTATCATATGTATGAGTACCACACCTCAGGGCAAGATGAGAACTGTGTCTATCAGTTACTCTGCAAGTAACTTCAGTCACTAAAATGAGAAGTAAACAGTTTATCATCAGGTGTTTAGACATAGTTTTCTTGATGAGAAAATCAATTTTACATTTCAATACTGTTTTTCCCAGCTTTATTATTTTCTTTTTTCAATTGATGGCTAAATAGGAAGCTGACTAAGATTAAAAGGCAATGAAATCACAAAAGCCATATTTCCATTCAGGTTTATATCCATTTGTTGTTTTGGGGACCATAATTGTATATGAAGCCTAGCTCCCAGTGTCTGGCCTTAGCCAAGTGCTGAAGGGATGAAGCTGTAAGAGAAAGGCCTGGGTAATCAAGATCCAAATTGCAGCTCTTAACATCAGGCTGGCGATCAATTTTGAAAGAATAAAATCATTTTTCCCAAGTTAACAGCAACTAATACCAGCAATTATTTGTAGTTTAAATAATCTGGGTTAGGCTGGATGAGGTTAAGCTCTTCAGAATAATGGTTATACTAACTAGGGTCTATGCTTTAATCATTCTACATTGCTCATTAAGAAATTGTAGAGCTCTGATTTTTAGATCTCTTCTTGTTACATATTTATTCAGTTTAACTTTGTTCTATAAACTAATGACTCTTCTCCCTTGTACTCACATTTTCTTCAAGAATTTGAGCCCAACTATCTTAAGAATATTGTTCTGCTCTTAGTTGCTAAAGAAGAGATTTTTGGTTTTTCAAGATAATTATTTGTTTTCTTTGTTGAATTTTGTCAGGGTTTTGACTACTGAGGAGACAGAGTTTAAATAAAAATACACTTGAAGGTCAAAAAAAAAAAAAAAAGAATTTGAGCCCAAACTGGGTGTGGTGGTGGTACAAGTCTGTAATTCAAGAACTTGGGAGGCTGATTTAGGAACTTCAAAAGTTTAAGGCCAGCCTGGACTACATAGAAAGACTCTGTCTGGAGAAAGGAGGAAGGAGGGAGAAGGGAGAAGGAAGAGGGGACTGGGAGGAGAAGAGGGAAGGGGGAGCTGATGGATGAGTGGCAGAGTAGGAGGAGGACAATAACAAAACACCTTGAGGTCAATGATAGTTATGATATGATTGCTAAATTTGATACTTTCTTTTCACTTCTTTTTTGTTGTACCGATGTTTGAACTCAAGGCCTTGGGCTTGCTAGGCAGACACTCAACCATTTGAACCATGTCTCCAGCACTTGGTAGTTTTTAAATTCACTGATTGTAAGATTTATTTGATTCTAGTTTTAGCTAGCTGCTACTTGTAAAGAAATATGACATTAGATCCTGTGCTCCCACCTTTCATAAGTAATCCATGCTGGTTTTGACTGCACATAAGTCAGGCCAGGAAGAAGGAATGCAGGTGGCCATCAACAACCTAAACAGCCAGGTAACTATAGTCTCCCCCCAGCTTACATGTCACAGGTGTGACTCTGAAACGCCTGAGAAACAGCGCAGCACTTGAAAAATATAATGAGGTCACTGAGTTTTCTCCCAAGGTCAGTGAGGTCCACAGAAAATCCACTTCTCTTTTCATACTTTAAGGGGAGGGGAAATAGGATGGTTCTCTGGATTCATTTCCTTTTTTACTTCCCAAAGTGTTTTTCAGTTTGTCCATAATTATGATGAAAAACTGGGAAAATTCTTATTTGAAATGTAAATTCAATTTTCTGATCCAGGCATCTATGTCTAAATACTTGATGCTAGAATGTTCACTGTGAAATTTATCCCATCAATTTCAGATTAAAAGAATACAAATGACATTAATAACATCCGTACATGACCGTGCCTAGGCAGAAGCATTTTCTGGCTATTTTGTCAGATTTTATCATTTTTCTGGTGATTGGGGGTGTGGAGTGATAGTGGTTGTTTGGAAACCACTCTTTTCCTTGCACAGGTTTCTCTCTCACACTCTACTGAATTATGAAGATGGGAGGGTCAAAAATTATCCCTTTGCAATCAGTATTTTAAGAAGTCTCACCTTTCTCCTTGCTATAATTGTATAATAGAATTTGGTTAGAGAGTGATTAAAAATTTTACTCTTTCCAGGTACAGGAACAGCATATATCCCCAACCACAAAGCCATTTATTATGCTAGCCTAAGTTCCACTGGCAAAATCAAGCATTCCTGTGCCTACCACTGGGAATGGCGCCTTTCAATTAGGTGACATGGCAGGGGGAGAGGGTAAGTCCGCACTTCCATTTCCAGACAGCATCCTTGAGTTGACAGTGCTACTGGGTATACTGCACCAGCCAGGAGGCTAAAATTGCTTGAAACTTTCTGGAAAAATTTAATTGTGACATTTTAAAATAGATCCCTCAGGGAGGAGTTACCCTTTTCTAATCATCTTTGCCACATAAATCTGAAATTTAATATCTTAAATGCAGAAGCAAACTGAACAGAGTCTACGAGGAGCAATGTGTGGCAGACAAGTTGCACACTGCTCTGTCCAGATCAGTCACATCTGACCTGTCAAGAAGCTTCAGCTTGTGATTCTGTTTTCTGGTGCAGGATCTAAAATGAAGAGGTTTCAGCTCTGTATTCATAATGAGCACCATGCTTGGCAAGTGACTGAGATTATGGGAAATTGAAAAGGCAGTCAGGGAGTGGATGGCTGTAGAGGTCATTCATATGCTTTCTAAAATTATTATATTAGGAATTTAAATTTGAAATTATAGCAATTTTATTCCAAAGAAATATAACCTAGGAGTTATTTCTTCTAATATACATTAAAATTGTATATTTTATTTATATCTATCTACTATCCAAGATGTACAGAACAAAGGGCAAGATCTTTGGAGCAAGTCGAGGACTCTTATCACTCTAGATTAAATTATCACTCTAGATTTTGGTGATTTGGTTTCTCAGAACTTTAGTTTTCTCTATGTAACCCATGCAAGACTACCTGATTCACTGAAGTTCTAGCGTAGGTACGAAAACATATATGAAATCATTTTATAAGCATTGAAAGTTGGATGCTTAACGAAAGTGTATGGAGAAAAGTAACCTCTTAAATTTCCCTGCAACGGAGTGATTTACAGAGTAAAATAAGTTTTAGCTATAGAAGTATTGATTTACAGCTGCTGATTAGTAGAACAAGTAGTCCTCAATGAGAGGATACTGTATGCTGTCTACCAGCTACAGAAGCCTGGCTTTGAAGGCCCATGTTGTTTGGCTTTGTGGACATTGCTATTGCTTCTTGACATTTTTAACTTAGTCCCAATTTCCTTTCTCTGTCATCCTTCCTATCTCTGTAAAACTAAAACATACTGTCATAATACCTCTCATTTATTCAAAAACCTGTAAGTGTCTGTCTTATTTCTGTTGACATGCAGACTCAAGAGATTACAAGCCAGCCAAAATCTCCCTCATTTTTCCATATGGTATTTATCTCCCAGACCACCCACCACAACCTGGGGCATGCTGCAAACCTGTCCATCTTCCCCACTACACGTACACACTTCCCACTTCCCACTCTGGTCACTCCCATATGCCTCCTTCAGTGTGATTCTGCAAACTACCTTCAACTTGTACTCATCATTGTTGGGTATGTAAGTAGAATCACTTTGTTATGAACCCTCTTTCACTCTATGAATATTCTGAGAAATAGAGCAAAGACTTTGAAAGCAGAGACCTAAGTTTAAACCTTATTTCCATACCTGTTAATTTGGGAAGCTTCCCAAGTCTAAGTCTGCTTATCAACATGAGATCAGAACTTCTTTTCTGTAAGAGTTACTTTGAAAACTCAAACATCCCTGGTTACAAAAGGCACAAAACACAGTAACTCGTACATGGTAAATTTTCAATAAATGTTGGCCTTAGCTGTGGTTACAATTAATATTGTTATTGCTACATATTTTCTTCCTCCATGCTTTGTTCTTTGCTCATATGCATTTCCTGTGACTTATCTCTCATATATCATGTCTGATACATTTTAGGTGACTTATTCTTTTTCCATGTAGTATGTAGAGCAGTTCAAAATTTTCCACATCTGAATCCTAGAAGTTGTATGTTAGGTTTCAAGGAAAGAGGAAATTAAAGTTGCTTATGTAAGTAAGGTTACAAATCAGGTGATTTCATAATTGAGATACTACTGGAATACCCCATTGTCTCAACATAACCCTAAGTCTCTTTGAAAATATGAGGAAGGTGGAGGAACAAGAGAGATTTGTGATGATAGAAGCATGGTCGGAGAGCTACTATGCTGCTGTATTTGGAGAAGGAAAAGAATAATCTTTTCCTTCCTAAGAAATGAGGACATACACTAGGAACTGGAAAAAGAGAAATGACTCAGCCCTGCCAGCACCTCGATTTTAGTTCAGTGAGACCTAATTTAGACAAGCCACCAGAACTGTCAGATGGTAAATCTAAGCTATTTTTGCCACTCTGTGATAATCTGTCCCAACAGCAAAAGAAAGTAATGCTCTCCAGCTCCTCATGGGAGCATCCAATATAATACTGGCACATAGTAGGTACTCAACAAGTATTTATATAAGTAACTACTCACACTCTGCTCTCTTGCCACAATAAAAGAAAAAAGGAGCAGAGAAGGTGGGAAAGACAAAGGAATAATCTCTTTCTAGCACTGTTTCAGATTAGAGCTTTCTTCACTATATTCTGTGTGGCAACTTAACAACCTCATATAGTTTTTATCTACTTAAAATTGTAAAATCCTCCAACTCTGCACACTTCCACATATCCCTTGCATCCCCATTCACTACCAAGAGTGTATTTTTGCACAGATTTAGAGGAGGGGTGCGTGGGGGGAACAGTAGGTACTGGTGGCACTAAATGTCCAAGAATGTGTGAAGCCTACTGCACATGATTGGCTCTGAGCACAGGGAAGATGTTAAACAGACCATGAGAAAGAACCCGAACTTCTGAGCCTAGTTTCCTAACGTTAAATTATGACCAAAATTGGGCTTTCATGTGGGGTTGTATTTTAACTTAAAATTAAATATGTCAAGAACCTAATAAAGTGCCAGATACAATGCAGATTTAAAAAAGGAAAGTTTTATTTTAAGTAGTGTAAGTAGTAATAATCTAGGAGAGTGAGCCACTAATTCTCGAGCCTTAGAAAATTTTCCAAAGAAAATGGGAGTCAAAGACTTTAAACAAATAATATTCAAAAGAAATTGTTAAGCTGTATCATTTCCCCACATTCTTTGAGTGCTTTTGGTGGGGTAGTTTATTTATTTATTTTTGCACTCAGAAGTGCACTTCAGAACAAGACCACTTGTGACAAGCTGCTTGAAAAATACCCAAATAGTCTGCAAGATCACATAACTTCTTATCGCAAATTATATCATCAGAACATTCCAGAAGCTTGTCATGGCCCTTGCACGTCCGTGGCAGCTGTTAATGTGTGAAAGTCACTGAACTGAGCCAGTGTAACCCAGGAGTCAATAGCAAATTCTCAAGCAAAACTGCATGTAAAAATATATACAAATAGGAACAGTAACAGTTCTATAGTTTAGGGCAGGAAAAATAAAACAAAAACTTGAATCCATATGGCTAGTGACTCACATCATCAAGAAATAATTAAAACAAGTGAAGCCAAAGCTGTTTACAAAACATAAGCCCAGCTTTAATGAGTTATGGAAAATGTAACAAACCAAAGAAATCACAGATTACTTACTATTAATTAATGGGATGGAAAAACCTTCCAGGTGGCTCAGGCAAGTAACGATTTTTATTTTATATTTCAGACAAAGTTTATTGGTAATTATGAAAAAAATCTAATTAATTTTAGCTAATTTAATTTAATTCTTCTGATATTTATGATTCATCATGAATTCAGATTACTTAAAATACATATTTCTCAATTATTTATATTAAATTAAATTTGTATATGTTATCTCAATTTATATCAGATTATATTCATTTTGATATTATGCACATTGCATTCATCAGCTTATAAACAATGAAGATTTTCTTCTGGCAAAATGAAATGATTTGATAGGGGCTATATCATTTTATATATATATATATATATATATATATATATATATATATATATATATATATATATATGTAGTTATGTGTATATATATTTGAATTCCTTTTCACATGCCTGTTACTGTTTTGTTGATACAATAAACATTTGTAATGTTCCAATGACATTTGTATATTTTTAAGAATTCAAACATTTTGTCCTAACCTTTCAGGTATTTATAGCTTATCATGGAAATGTGCAAATTTTCTACATGAAAATTGCTTCCTTATAGGAACGTGTGGTCATTACTGAAATGCAGAGAGGAAGAGTTTAGAGTGGATCTGAAAGTGATATTTGCAGCCAAATTTGAGTGAATAAAAGACCTCAAAAGAAATGTCAGATATCTTCTATAATATCTGCTTCAAAATAGGTATTTTGTTAATTCTTGCCAGAAAAGTCAAAGCAGGCACCAAAACTCCTATTCCTCTACCTGATAATCACTTACCGATTTAATGCACACCTATTATATGCTAATGATGCTTGCATTCATTATCAGAACAGTACAAATATTCTTAAGTATTTCAATATTTGAAGCACTTACGAGTCAGTGGGGTGACAACTCTTCTATACAAACTGCTGCAAAGTAAAGAGTATGCAGTTTCATCTACACACACACACACACACGTATATGTGTATATATATATATATATGTATATATATATGTGTATATATATATATGTATATATATATATATATATATTTATATATGAGACCATATAAACAGAGGAAAGAGTCTATCACCTTTTTCCATTAATGTATTAATGCAAGATCAAATTCCTGAAAACTCTGAGGCAACTACTTTCATCATGACACACATCAAGGGAAAATAAGTTAATTCTTAAAATAAATTCGGGAGTTCAAAGAAGGACACTGAGGAAAATGATTTTTGAGCTGAGATGGGATGCTGTGGAGGAGGAGACCCTCGGAGAATCAAGGAAAGAGCTTTCACACTGCAGGGATAGAGCAAGGCACTAATGGCAAGTGGTTTTGTGGGATCAGGGAAAGATGACGCATGGCTGAAGGACAGAACCAAGGTGGAGGTTAGGGGTAATGACAGCACTCCAGAACAGTGACCAGAATCAGGTGAGAAGAAGCTAGAGATGGCAGACTGAGTGCCAAAACATGTGAGAGCATGGTACAGGTAGGAGCAGGGAGAAAAGGCACAAACACAAGAGCCGGAAGAAATAGGACAAGACCTCTTTCATGGTCAGTATTCAGTAAGTATCAAGAAAGATGAACAGATTTCTTTCTTCAATAAAGGACATAGAATATATAAATACACTGTATTGAAGATTTTCCATACTAACATTCTGTATTATTTTATGGATTAACAGTATGCCAACCACTGTTTCAGGAGCTGGGATACATCTGTGGGCAAAAGAAAGCTCTCCCACCTAGTGGAGTTAGAGAAACAGGCTTGTGTATCTTTCTACATATGTTTCTTGTGAGGTTGAAATTAATATTATCCATGTTTTATAGATGAGAAATCAGTCTACCTATGCCTTTTCTTGTTGAGAGTTTGTATTTGAACCTAGAATTTTGGCGTCAAGTCATATAGCTGGAAAACAAAGATTTTGTCATTGTAGAGATAACAGAAGTGAAATCATTTTGGAAGACTCAAGAAACGCTTTATGGGACACACAGTCTGTAGTTTATAACTTGAAAGAGACTGAGGCTGTCAACAGCCTTAGAAATAACACTGCACTCCAGGAAGGTGTGTTTAGAGGAGGCAGTGGCTGTAGATAAGACATCACAGATCACCTGCAGTACACAGGCATCCAAAGCTGGAGAGGATGTCTGGAAAGACAGGTTGGATCCAGATGTGAAAGTCCTGATTTCTATTAGTATTCAGTGGAGTAGGCTGGTTTTAGCAGAGGGAAGTCATTTTAAGAAAGTTTGGGAGCACAAGGCTCCAAAACTATTTAGAAAGCTATCAGCTGCTAAGTGAAAGGTGCACTAAAGGCTTCAACTGGGTGGTTGCCATTGGAAAGGAAAGTAAGGGATGCATGAAAGCTACTTGAAAATGGAATTTTCTAGTCTGTTATTTTTTTGTATAATTTGCAAAAGAGAAATTTAGAAACCAGGCAAGTTTTTATAGAAGAGGATGAATTAAAATTGTGGGACTAAAGGAAATATGGAGCATAAACTATGATATTAACAATTAGAAGTTATGAAAACATGGATTTATGAAAAAAGTATTTATCCTCCAAAAAAGTAACAGAAAAACTGATACAGTGCATGACCTAGTTTGTAAGTAAGCTTATGAAAGAGAGGAAGAGAGAGAGAGGAAAGAGAGAGAGAGAACACAAGTGAGCCAGCACCAATGCCCTCACACTTGAAGATACCTAGTTATAGTAGAATGCACCAATAAGAAAATAGGAAAGCATATATATATGAAGGAAAGTCCTTCCAGAATGTGGGTACATAACAGGAAATTCTCTTAAACTGATGAGGTTTAAGTGTAATCTAAGACAAAGTAGCACTGAACCCCTGAGTGTCACAAAGAAGAAAGAAATGTCATGGTAGGTTCAAGGTAACACTGTCAGGTGGGGGTAGAGGGCATGGCAGCTATCATTTGTACTCTGCCTCTGAATGCATTCTGTCTCTGTAAGGATGTAATTTTGGGAATAATTAGGGGTTATTAGTGCCTCTGATGGGATAAAGGAGGATCGTGGCATCTGTGTCATGGATGTATGTTTGGAATTCAGAAGTTCTATCCTGCATATCATGCTGAAATTGAAATCTTATTCTTTAGCAATAACTGCTCAATTTAGATATTCTGATATTGTTAAAAAATAATGATTTGTAAGAGGAGAAAGAAGTTAGAAAAACATTCATGTGTTTTGTTGAAGAACAGATGTTTCAAATAAATTTTCAAACAAAAAGAATTTGCTGTGCTCACCTTCCTATCCCCTTGTTATTACTGTAAATGCTGTTATTCATTCACTGCCTGGGCTTCAAAAAAGAACTTTTTTGTCTCACATTTCTTACAACATATTCACTTTTGGGTCTTCTGTATTCTAACATCCAGCTCGCTCCTCTAATGAAAGGACTGCCTTTAAACCCTATAATGCTCTTACAGTTGGCAGATGGAGTTTCTTTATCCTAGTGATGTGGTTGGCTAACAACCATACTTGAAAAGCTCCCTTGTCTTCCACTTCCCACTCTTTTTTTAACTCCCATTGACTTTGTACTTCTAAGAGGAAAATGTCTGCCTTTTTTCCATCTCATTGTATTAAGCTCTGATTTGATGAAAGAAAGAGTAACTAACTTATTTGTTACTTTACCCTTTACTAGAGAGAGGCCATATAAGAAGAGATACATTATCTCAAACACAACAAATAACCACTATCAAACATAACCCTCAATATTTTTTTAGGTAATGTTGATTGCTAATTTTTACTAGGCTTGATATTTTATAATAAAGCAGTACAAGTTTCTGGAACAGAGACAGTTATTCAGGTGTTTTAATGTAATCAATTTCTTAACCAAAGATGCACACACACACACACACACACACACACACACACACACACACACATATACAATCTCCACATCAGTATCTTAGAATTTATCATCATTAAGGTAAACTGAATCACAAAGTAACATGCCTTTGTTGTGGCACAGAAGAAAAATCAGTTCACTTATTAAATGAGGTTTTAGGAGGTGAAAATTTCCCCAGTGAGCAATAATTTGTGCAAAAGCAGAATCCCAGTGAGCTGCCTTTCTTTCACTAATATATCTCTTAAAATAAGCCTTCAAATTATTTGTCTCATCTTGTATTTTACCTATCCTTGTGAAATAGACCTTGAAAAGCTGTATGTGATTAATAATTAATAAATATTCCTAAACTAAATAGTGAAATACATTTTAATTCAATTTTAGAAAGGACACCATTAGTAGAACTTAGATTTTGGTGCGAGGTTGCATTTAGCTCATGGGCTTTTGTGTAATTTTTTCACCCTTCTCTGAGCAAGGTTGTAAATTTTGGAAATGAAATAGGCCTATAAATTCTATATAATCTATGAATGAAGCAAAGCAATTCCATTTTATAGTTTTATAGGGAGATGATAATTTGTCTCCATGTCAGCGTCCAAGGGGGAAAATAACATCTGTTATAACCAAGATGCAGTAAAGCTCTTTGTGGGCTAAGAGTTTCAGTGAACCCTGGGCAAGAAACAGGTTTCCAGTTCCCCAAAATAATGCAATAATGTATGTATTATTAAGTTTTATTTGTGCCTAGAAAGTTGTTATGCTGAAGGAAACCTCATATTCAGAATGATGTAGAGGTCCCAGGGTTGGTAAGGTAAACAGTTGATTTCATGTTTTCCATTTCAGTGTCCATTTAGCCTTATCCATAGCTATAACACCATCCAGACTATGCTAAGAAAAACATAATACATGCAATTAGATCAATATTATCAATTTTATATTACCTGTATTTCCACAATGTAGAAACTCAGATCATAAAGTTTGGACTGCAGGTTAAGCTTGTTTTGTAAATGTTAATCTTGAAAGTAAGGAAACACTTCTTAATACTGCTAAATATCCAACTGATTTCAGTTTATGCTTATAATATTAAGAGTAGCTTTCAACAGCAGGGGCTGGACCATAGCTTGATCTAAAATAAGATATATGGGTATCCCTAATTTCTAAGTCAATGACTTCTTATAGGGTGAATGTATTATATCAGGCTGGCTTGTGTTTATTTTGGAATATAAAACCCAGGTGCACACATCACCAAGACCTCCAAAGGGTTGACAATGTCCCCTGAATTCAGTACCACTTGATGACTTTGATTGTTGAACTGCATGAATTATTGTCTTTATCTTTCTTATAATTAGAGCTATTTCGAGTCTTTCCTGCACATTAATAAAAACCAGTATGATGTCTTCAAAATAATGCTTGATTTTTTGTAATATAATGTTACAATGAGAGCCGCTGGCATGCATATTTCCTGAGCAGCCCTCTGGCATAATCAGTATTGCTAGATTAAAAACCAAAGCAGAGGGTAGCCTTTTGAAGGACTCTGGCACATGGACTTGAAAAGCAATGACGTTAAGTGTACATAAGAGAATCAGGTGCATTGCATGAACTAGGTTTGCTTTTAATCTCACTGAATGGCCTCGAGTAGGCTGCACAACCTTGCTATTTCAATTGTCTGCTTTCAAAATCTGATGTTTTAAGGCTTCTCAGCATAACTTCAGAATTGTTCACATTGCCAATGAAATATGCAAAGCCTCTGCTCACATTAGGTGATTATTATCCCTTTTATTTTATTAAGGGATTTGAACACAGACTCAAATGGAACAAGATTTGAATTTCAATTTTATCTTCTTTCAGCTGCCTGCTTGGGAAGTTAGCTCCTTCAGACAAAGTTCTTAGGGTTCAAGTGCTCCATCATGGATAATGACCAACTTGTATTAGAGTAAATGCAAAAGGTTTACACCCCTGTGTAACATATAATAGCTTAATAAATCTTGGCAATTATTGTTAGCATTCTCATTAAATATTAGCTATATATATATATATATGAAAATTCTGTATAAATTTTAAATATTTAAAATATATCAGCTGTATAAATTGCTAAAATTTTTATGATACTATTTATTTTATGAAGAGTGATAGCCTTATTTTATTTTTTACTTCCAAAAGTGAGAGAATCAATTAATGCAAATAAGACATTTTGAGAAATGACTTCTGGAAAAACTCAAAAATAATAATGTCATGAAAGAATATTTTCCAAAGGAAAAGATTCACTATTTTTCAAGAATATTTAAAAAAAGACACTCAAATCTAGAAAAACATTGATAGCTTTTCCAATGAAAATTGAAATGAAATTTTAAATACTAATTGTAACTTGAACTTTGTAGGTCAGTCTGCAAACCAGTGCACACAGGCACAGAGATTTTGCTAGCATTCAACAATTATACTTTTTGTTACTTTGTGAATTTAATGACTACTTCTGAAACTCCCATTTCCTATTGAAGTTGGTAAGGTACTTGATTTACTGTATTTATGAAAACAGAATTGACATCACTGATCTCATGTTCTTTTGGACAGTGTATAGACACATTTTTGGTTATTCTGTTGTGACAGATGTGCTCCTTTTAGGGTGCTATTTAATTTGCCAGGAGCTTAGGGAAGACAACTGTAAATTCACCCACCTAGTAAAATTTGGGTGGTAAAAACTGTTTTCCATCTTGCTAGTTTAAAAAACAAGGTTTAAAAAACTGACTGAAAAGTAAACTATTATTTGTAGGTTTTTGACATGATTTATAGAAGTGGTACTTGGTAGACACACTAGGTGTTGACAGCAGAAACAGAATAGCATTTGAACCTACAATCTCAAAGCACTGCAGAGCAAGGCTGCTGTTTGATTTGATAAATTCTGTCTCTATGCCCTGTCTCTAAGTTTGCAACCCAGTGAGGCTATAAAATGGATAGGAAACTTTCATCACCACCAGGATCGATAGAGATGTTGCTAGAATTCTAGAATTGTGTTTAAGAAGGAAAGTCAGAGAGCTCAATCTGTAGTCAGGGTCACATCTGAAATCACTTTTGAAGATAATTTTTTCCTATTTCGCTGAGATATCTTAAATTTTCCTCAGACATCTATTACAATAGGAAGATGATAACAATAGGATACAAAATAATATGTAACTGTATTACTATACACACAGTGGGTATCAACACCTGTGGTGATATTACTATTAATTACATTCACTAATACTATTATAGTTGTTACCTTCCATTTTAAGTACAGTAATAATGGCAGTAACTATTCTCTCATTTCTACTTTAGATTTGTAAAATTTTTCTGTGCAAGTTGTTTTGTTTATTTTGACTTTTTTTCTTGTGATTGTGAGGGATGGCTCTTCATGTAGCTCCTAAGGAATCATTCCCAGAAGCAGATTCTTTTGGAGGGTAGTGGGCACTGTGTTTCATTCATCCACTTGTCACTGTGCAAGCATTCACTGAGTGATGAAGATGGACCTACAAGATTGGAGCTGAGTATTAAACTAAGAAAGAAAAATAAGAGGCATGACACCTGCCCCCAAAGAGTTCATAGTCTAGTAGTTAGTACTTAGAATGCCCAAGCCATTGACAAAAACAATTTCAGTGCAATATAAGAAGAAATAAATATGATAATGAGTATAAAGGATAGGGAGAGAGCGGGAAGGGGAGGGAAGGAGGGAAAGCAAGAGGGAGGAGAGAGAGAGAGGAAGGGAGGGCAAGAGGGAACAAGAGGGAGGAATGGGGGGAAAGAGTGAGTATGGACTGCCCAGAATGCAGGGAGAACACATGTAAAGCTGTGGTATCATGAATGAGGGTGAAATGCACTGAGGACTGTAGATAGTTCACTATAGTTTGATAATGATAGACAATGCTGGAAATCAGAGTCTGAATAATAGACAGCCTGAGGCTGTTTGTAGGACTGTGAATCTCTTTTTGGAAAGGATTGGATGACTAAATATCTTAAGAAGGCAAGAAGGACAGGCTGATTGGGATGGTATTGTTTGGGTAGACAAAGAAGTCCATCCATGTCCTTGGTGTAGGCTTAATGGCTTATGAGGTGGCCAGGAGGCTCACTAAACCCCACACTTGCCCTTAAACCTCCCAGAACAGACAGAACATACCCTGCCATAGAGATATTATCCTGGTCCCACCCTAGTCTAAACTTAGTCTCTGAGCACCATAAATACAACTTACAGAGGAACACTTTTATCCAGCTTCCTGTAGACTAAATGCTCAGTGTATGAGGATATCCTTAAATGCTGTGTAAGAGGACAGGGAGGGTCTTTTTAATCTGATACTGTACAGTGCTATGCAGCATCATTTACCATTTGAATTGAGGCTGATGTTGCAGTGAGCTGAAAAAGCCTTTCATTGAAAAGTTCCTGAGCCAACTTATTAGGATTTATAATGAGAAATCACAGCTGTTCTCCCAGGATTTGTCAAAAATTTACTAAATTTGACTCAAAACAAAATCAATGACACTGCAGAAAGCTTGCCTCAGAGTTGAGGCCATGATTTCACAGGTGCCAAAGTCCTTTTCAGGTACACTCAGGTAATTAGTCATGCTTGATTAGGGAGAACCAAGGTATCCCCTTAATTCCTCTCCTCTGCATTTTGGGAATGGAAAAAATATTAGTGTGAAGTGAAAAATTTCCTTGTTTCATCAGGTATACAAAGCTATGGGCAAGAGTACACTGGGTTCTGAGACAGTATTGTATTCTATTGAAAAAAACTCTCATGAGTCTAGACAATACTAAATAAGAATCAGTGTTGATAGGATTAAGAATGTATTCATAATTAACTTATAGCTTCCAGTATGGTTTTAAGTTCCTTTACTGAGTGTGAGCTTCTCAGTTATGGCGTGTGTCGAAATTCTAAGGTTTCTGATGTAGTATTTGCAACATTGAGTATCTTCTAGATGACAGAATATTTCCTTGGAAGGAGATAAACATCCACAGGATGCATGTACCTTGTTTTGGAGAGGATAAATTCAGTTCCTCTATTAGAATTTTTCTATTTTCTACTTCCAACCTCATCCTCAGTCCAATTCTCTTCTTTCTACTATGAAATATCAAGTTTTTATTCTATCATGTTAACAAAACTGTGGTTTCTCTTCATTCCTGTTAAGGCCCAAATCAGCACCCACTGTAATTTTCTTTAATACCTTGAATTCTGATTGTTGATCTTATCACTACTGAAATTAGTCTTCAAAGTCTCAAAATCCAAACGCCTTTCTATGTCTTACTTTAGCACTTATTTCATGATGGTACCCATCTTAAAAGGCTGGTCACAGTTCCACTCAGTTTTCTCTTCTGCACTTCTTAGGTTATTATTTTATCTTTTTCACTTACTTCTCTTTCTACCTTTCACTGTCTTTCTACCAGAGGAAGGCAGCACTAATGAAGGCTATATCCTCAGTCATTTTTTCTCTTAGCACAATTTTCTTTACTTTTTAAAAATTGGCATTACTGGGCTTTGTGCTTGCAACACAGATGTTCTACTGTTTGAGCCAAGCCTCTGGCTCTTTTTGCTCTGGTAAATTTGGAGATAGGGTCTTGCTTTTTGACCAGACTAGCCTGGACCATGATATTCCTAGTCTACTGTTCCCACCATAGCTGAGATGAGAGGTGCACACCACAACAGTCAGCTTTTGACTATTGAGATGATGTCTCACAGACGGTTTGGCCCTGGTTGCCCTGCAATTGTGAACCTCCTGACCTCTCCTGACCTCAGCCTTCCATTTAGTTTGCATGTATAACGGTGCCCAGTTATTGGTTGAGATGGGGTCTCACTAACTTTTTGCCTGGGCTAGCCTCAAAATCAATTCTCCCACTCTCAACCCCCCAAAGCAGTTAAGATTATAGCTGTGAGTTACCCATACACTGCACACAATTTCTCTCCGATGGAATATTTTATGGTTTCATTGAATCTCTCAATGTGTTTTGAGGCAAGTTTGTCCCTCCCTTTACTAAACACCAACCAACATTTTAAATTATTTATTATCTCCTCATGAAAGCCAGAAGCAATTTGGTTCATGCCAAAGTTATTTTATTCTCCCAGAAGACTGCTTAAACTTCTCTGTATGACTTCATTATGTAACAGCACTATGAATTGTTCAAGTGAATTGGTCAATTTCAGAATCCTGGCCATATTCTAACTCCTGCATGCATTTTGACTCTCACCTGCTCATGCCCACATTTACTCTGGAGCCTCCTTTAGGGAGGGGGTGCAAGTTTTACTGAGGTTATAGGAATGACCCCCAGTCTGATTTTCTCTTCACAGTGCTCTGAATACATGCGCAGAGCAGCCTTCTGTCCTTCATGCACTACAGGTACTTTACCACTGTCCATGCAAACATGTCAAGCACCAGAGCGAGATGCAAGGCCAACAAAGCCAGAATTGTGTTGTACATAGAGTGTGTACATAGAGTGTTTCACAGAATACTACAAATAGGTTTTAGTGGAGCTGTGGGAGAGTAAACGTGGGAGGTAACTGGGAACAGGAATAGAGGGTGGGCATTCCAAGAGGACAGTAGTTCAGAAGACAGACAATGAGTGCCCTGGTAAGAAAATTGGAAGGAAACAGAGACATTATTTGCCCAGAATTTACTAGCCTTAAGCTCTATGTGGATGGGTAGTGTCTACCAGAGCTGCTCTATCATTTAGAACAACCACCAAGAGGGACTAAAATTAGATAAATATTCTTGGTGTAATGTAATCACAGACCTGGGAAAAAGTGCAATGCAGACTCCAGTTAAGGAGGCAAAGGCAGCATTGAGAATTACAGGTTCCATGTTAGAAGCTGGGCTGTTTTATCACTGTGGCTGTGTGACTCAAGAAAACTAAAGGTCTCTGAGCTTCCCTTTGTTTCATGTTAATAAACTAGGTTGATAATAGAGCTGCCTTCACAAGGTTGATGTGAGAGCAAAACGTAGTGAGGTGTCAACTAAGATTAGTAGTCTGCTTGCCATTTAAATATTCAGTAATTGATGCTAACTATTGCCTTTTGCATTAAATATATATACACACATATGCATGCATAGGCACATGTTATTAAAATATATATATATATATACATACACATATATACATGAACACATCTCTATGCCTACACCTTGTTCTCTCTCTCCTCTCCCTTTCCATCTATCTTATCTGTTATGTCTGTCTATCTATCTATCTATAATCATCTTCCTACTTACCTCCCTACCTTCATATACAAGAATCAGCAATGTCTCCTCTTGGTGCAGAAATGAAGTCAAGGCCTACTAATTCCTTTGACTCGGGTAAAATTAAATCTAGCTCTCTAGGCTGAGTATTATGTACTCTGCTCCAATTTGTCTCTTAAAGAAAGGACTGATATGTGGAATAAAATGAAATTAGAAAGTACTCCTGTCCTCTGTCTCTACTTGTCTGTATTGTACTGATATCTTGATATTCACAGGATCTTAAGTCCTCCTGAGATAAACCTGTTAGTTTTTTGTTTGTTTTGTTTTAAATGTTAATCTGACACGAATAGTGAAATTTAAAGCATTCAGTGTTCTTTTGTGCTGGGGAAAGGTCTCCAAGACACTCTGCTAGGTAAGTGTGCTTGAGCTCTAAGGGCTAGAGCATTTATAGATGCTTGAATCATGTCTTTCCCCTTTGCATCACACAACCTGAGTGGAAAGCTGACCTCCCATTCCAAAAAAACAAGAGGAACCTTGAATTAAAAATGTAGCACACAAATGCAGCCTTGTTGCTGCAGGTTCACCTGTCACATATGGTCTAAGTTATTCCTAGGTTCCACGGAAATGAAAGGTCCTGTTTGGATGACCTTTCATCCAGTAAACACAATACTTACAAATCTAGAATTCATGGAATAGAAATAAGGATTAGAAGATATTCCACCGTAGATTACAAAAATTATCATTTAAGACTAACATCCAAACAACTTTCCTTTAAAGTACAATCACTGTTCTATCAATTATGACCACAGTAAGTGTCTTTTTTGTTGTTGTTGTTAGTAGTAGAGTTTGAAACAAGGGCCTTGTGTTTTCTACCACTGAGCTACACCCCCAGACCTTTTTGTTTTAGTTATTTATCAAATGTGGTCTTGCAGTGTGCTGGGCTGGACTGGACTGTGATCCTCCTATTTATCTTCCACGCCATAGGGATAGGCATAAACCACCACACCCAGCTCATTTGTTAAGATGGGGTCTTGTATCTTTTTGCCCCAGCTGGTGTCAAACTGTGATCCTCCCAGTGTCTACCTCCCATGAGCTAGGATTGCAGGCACGAGTCACTATGCACTGCTATAACTGTGCTTTTAAAGGAACACAAATTATGTCTTTGTATAGGTAGTGATAATAATTTTTAAAGGCAGTTTTTTGTGTTTGAAAGATAAAATTATAAATATTATTTTGTAATAAAACCTGGTAACTTCATAACTAGTGAACTCATGCATACCAATATGACTCCTTCATTCAGATTAATATTCAAATGATTTAATAAAGTTATTATAGACAAAGCCTTCTAGACTAATGAAATAAAGCTCTGGATATACTGTGGAGTTAGCAATTATTTAAATAATTTCATTAGATGTTAAACATTAGCACAATGCAGGTTTAAAGTCTAAGGTCAATTTTACTTTAGGAGAAAAGTGATGGAAAAGCTAGAGAAGTAATTTTTGAGTTTGATAAGAAAATGAAAGGTTAAATTAAAGGGCTTAAATACAAAGTCCAGAAGTCATATAATCTCTACAAAGTTAAGAAGGTTATTTTAATCAACTGCTTCAAGTAAAACTAATGGAGTATTCTGAATCTAAATGCCGCAAAAAGCAATATGCTCAAATTTAGATATGAACTATCAATTTACCCAGGATTGCACATGAAGATATTTTTGAAGCAAGAGACAGCACGAGGAGATTTTATTCTTGATTCATTTTGTGTTTGACTTGCTGGCATGAATTATTTCTAAAAATCCCAACTTTGGAGAAATTGCTACAAGCTTTGGGTTTCTGAAGGATGTGTGAAACGCAGAGCATGTCACATTATCATTCCAAATTCTCATCAGCGTGGTCATGAGCTAATAGAGTGACAAAGTTCATATGACGCATTCGTGCTTGTCAGTGAAGAGAAATCACTGCCCTAGGTGGCAAAATTTTCCCTATGATAAACATACGCTCCAGGAATAAAATATATTTTGCCAAAAGTAACATTACTGATAACCAATACAATCATCAGTAGCAAGAACACTTCAGCACGTTCACTCATATCTTCCTTTCTGAACTTGAGAAGAGGTTTATAAACCTAACTTCTCTACCTCATTAACTTTTCCTGTACCCTTGTGAGGTAAGCATTTATTAGTGCTACACTAAATATTAGCATTAACTGAGTTGAACCATGGTTGTAAATATTTAGGGAGAAATTAAATGAAAGCTCCTCTTGGTTAGATATTTAACATGGGAGAAGTGGGCTACAAGGATAAAGAGCAAGTAGCTGCTCAAATCCATTAGTGATTCAAATGAAAATTAGAGAAAAAACTGATATCAGTGACTTAAGTGAATAATTTTATGACCAAATTCTAGTTACATTTAAAGAACAGATTTGACTTGATGTCAGGCTAATGAAACTTACTACAGGGATGTTGCTGAGAGTGCTAGATGAAGCTACAAGTGAGAAATGTGAGAATTTGTCGAGAGATTTTCTTCCTTTAAGTGGGAGGAAACTAGAGTTCTTTCCTTTGACTTTTGTCTGTTTGCTTTGAACACTAGGAGTCTCAAGGAAGTATTTGCTTCTGCCACAAACATTATCATACTTTTAGACATACCATACCTTGACCTCTAATATCCAATATATTTCTCCTGGTTATAATTACTTACCCATATCACTTATTGAACATAGATTTTATATACCAACTTAAAGGTAGAGATTAAGCATGCTAAAAGATATCTATTATACAAGTATACATTTGCATTCTGTATTTGTGGATATATAGGTTAACAAGTGAATAGACACAAAATTTTGCTTTACACTTGTTTAATTTTCTCTACACTACATACACCTTTTGCTTTTCCTTCATTGGCAGGTAAAAGTACCATCATTCATCTCCTCATCACCATTCTCAGCAAAATTCAGGACCTATGATAGTGATGTCTGCATTTCTTTTGCAAAGGGTGGAGGTTAGGACAATGTCTCACTCCATAGCCCAGGCTGGCCTTGAACTCAAGATCCTCCTGCCTCACCTTCCCAAGTGATGGGACTAGCAGTGTGGGCTCCCAAGTGTGGCTCTTGTCAGCTTTTGATAATGGCCACAGTCATTTTTGCCCTATCTCAAATGCCCACAGACAATTTAGCCTTGTAAATCTTTACTATAAAGCCTCCAATAAATAAAGAAAATGTGATAAAAATAATTATACACTAAAATCAATTTTGATCTCCAAATTACTGATTTAGAAAGAGCCCCAATGATCCTTCAACTGTTAATTTACAAAAGGAAAATCAAATAAATGGCTTATTAACTAAATTTAAACAATGGGAAGAAATGTAGAACACTCGGATGGTATTCTTATTTTTCTTACTAATATTTTTATATATCACATAGGTGTTCAAAATTGAGAATAAATTTGTGGTTGTTGAGGCAGATGCATGAAGGTTTTATCTTTCAGTGGAGGAACAGAAAGTCAGGTTTGATATGCCATTAAAAAAACAAATACATGAGAATAAGAGAAGATGGAGTGCTATGAGAGTTAAATTAGAGGTATCATGTGTAAAAAGGATTCCTGTTTTGTAGTGCAACCCATGTGTTGCTTACAAGGATGAAATGAGTTCATATGTTTAAAATATAAAGCACTGCTGAACACACATGTAAGCACTCAGTAAATATAAGCTGGAAATGCAAATGTGAGACCTTAAAGATGGTTCTTAAAATCTTATTAATTGGGTTTAGCTGTAATACTATCCTACTGACCATCATAATTTGTTTTTTGCCATCTGATATGCACTACTATCATGTGGAGTTTCATCTCTGTAACAAAATGTTCACTGCAAAGGACTGAATTTGTGCTAGGTTTTGGAAAGGGGCAAGCAGGGGACCAATATATGATTAGTGGAAAATGAAAATATTTTAAAATATATTTCTGGGAAATCTATGAAGGAAAGTTGCCACTTGGTGCTCCAATTTCACTTCACTTTTCAATATTCTCACGTCCTCTTAGAAGATCCTTTCTTTCCCCCTTAGCTCCCTAATCCTTAAATTTCACCAATTCCCAGAATTCTTTAGCATCCCTACTTTCAGTTAGATAGAAGACAAAACAGGTTGCTCAAATTTTTATGCTTTCTACCACCTATAACTGTGTTTTCCCCAAAGACCACTCAGAAAAAAAAGGTATATCAAACCCTAAAAGATTTATTTTTTAATATCCTAAGTTAAACATAATATGACATCTAGACAGAGTACTAATTTCAAGGCAAAAGTGACTTGCTATTTGTGGGTAACTGTGTCTTTCTACCAGATGTGTTAGATTCTTTTGGTTATCTAACCTATGTATTGAGTTAGGTAGATTAGTTATGGAGAGGGTTGGAGCCAATGGATGCACATATATGTCTATCAACAATATTTAAGGTAAAATAAGCAAATACTGATCTTGACAAAGTGGAGAACAGCTTTATGCTAAACCATCAAGACAGTGTTTCCAATGCTTGGTCTTTGAACTGTAAGTGGGGCCCAAATACTGTATGACCTTCTTTTCCTCAGAATCAGCTGGGTTTAGGTAACTATCTGATAGTTGTCAATGGTCTTTGCATAAAACATAGGAAGCCACAGTCATTTGGACACTAGGATCTTCCAAAAACAGATTTATACTCTAAGTCATGCAGAAAAATTGGCTGCTACTGTAGGAAAAAAAAATGATATATAGGTTATTGCTAACTGGTGTACTTATATCAGGGAAAATAGACCTGAGCTATTGGCAACTAATGTCTCTATATCTGTCTGGATAATACTTCTCTCATGAATACAGGGCTAATTTGAGGGGTTACGTGGTTTAATAGGTTACTTCGCTAATTTTGCATACTGAAAAGTATCACTTTCTGTAATATACTACATATTATTATCTAAAATAAGAATAGTGTATTTAAGCTACTGTTTTGGTATCTTTTGCACCTGTGATGTGCCTAACTGAAATCTTTAGACAAAGCTATTTTAAAGATAGTATGCAGATTTTTTGAGAGTCTATCTCAGTGCCCTCCAAACTGATCTGTTATCAATCTTTTTCTTCTTTATATAATTCTCTTACAGTGTATCTGGATTCTAGGTTAAACAGAAATGATATATGACAGAGATTCCATAAAGCACGAATCAATTATTACATCTTCAGACTATATTTTAACTTAGAAAGACCATTGTATGATAGCTTAGTTAGCAGTAAGTTACATATATTAGGACAAGGATTCTTGGCCCTCCATTTTTTAAGAGATTGTGATTCTCAAGAATTTAAATTTAAATAGGATTACTAACTATGGAATAGTATTAACCCTTTTCACACGGTAGCCTGTTTTCAGTTTGGTATAAACCGTCTCCTTCCGTTAAAGAATTTCAATTTTGTTTTTACAAAATGAATACATCTAGTTAATCAGATATATGATCTACTTCAGAGACCATTTATGTTCTAGTGTACATGAAGTCATGCATCAATTTAAATGCACCAAGTGATTGTGTCATTGTGCGGCTGTAACATTACTGGGTAATATAAGCTGACAAGGGCACCGTCGTATACACACTTGATCCATACGTAGAGATTTGGTGTGTGGGGGGGGAGTGCACACGAGATCTATTTTTCATTACAAAATTGGGATACATGGGAGCCACAGCAAGAATCTGAAATACTGTTTGAGAGGCACTTCGTTGGTTACTTAAGTATAAGCGTAATTGAGAATATTCTCTCTTACGTTCTGAGAATCGACAGAGAACAGGGATTATGATAGACAGGACACAAGCAGATGATAACATTTACAAGCTTGATCTGCCTTTATGAACAGGATTTAAACTCCCAGACTCAGATACTTGTTGGAAGACAGCAAATATTTCAGGCAATTTCAAAATACCCCAGGAAGAAATGCATTGTTTACATTGTTTTAGTTCTTTCTGTGGTTTTAGCACTATTTTTAAACTCAAACTTTGTTTTTACTTTAAAGTTTAAAAGTGTACATGTGGATATAATATGAAAAATCATGTTTTACTCACAGGCAAACTGAAGTGTAGCTTCTCTACTAAGAATACTTCCAAAAGTGTTGGTTGCTAAGCACTGATAAAGGCCGGAGTCCTGGGCCTCTGTGGGGTCGTTGATGATGAAGGTGCCATCTATCAGACTGTAGCGATAGTCACTTTCCAAATCTATTTCTGTCCCGTTCCGAAGCCATCTTAGGAAAAACCAGAAGACAAAGATGTAGAAGCTGCTTGAGAAATTAAGATACTCCCCAGGAGTGTCAGAATCGCATAGGAATTTTTTAGGACTTAGGAAAACTGATTGACAGTGAATTTCTACCTGTATGTGGGAACTGGGTTGCCACGAACTTCGCAATTCAGTACGACCTTCTTTTCCTCAGAATCAGTTGGGAAAATGATGTCATCTGGTTCTTGAACAAATACTGGCCCGTAGTCCACACTTTCTGTAAGAGCCGAAGGATGCACTTTAAAACACTTTAAAATTCTTCAAAATAGCAAGACAGTCCCCTCATCACACACTGTAATTTACATTTAAAAACCCTTGCCTTTGCTTTGTGATAAACAGGCAAATTTCCAAATAAGGTAGAGCTAACAAGCTACATTGCTTTTAGCAGATCTTAGAGACCTTATTGACTAAAAATGTGTTTAAAGATACGGATAAATGTAATGGCAAAAATAAAATCTCAAACATTGGTGTATACTTTCAAGGTGTATTTCTGTTTGGATCTTCTAAAGCAGACCTAAATGAAATGAAACTACTATGAAAAACAACACTGAAAAACTTAAAAATTTGTAAAACTCCTTTTTTTTTTTTTTTTTGGAAAGGGAATCTATTATTCACAATTGTTGTGCTGGGAGTACATTGTGGCATTTGCAAAAGTTCTTACAATACACCAAATATATCATATTGAATGCACCCCTCTATGTAAAACTCTTAGAATGTTAATAATATATGCTAAAGAGATAATACAATGCCACTGAAAACTATAGACATGTAGATGTTGCTTCTTTTTTGTATTCTTTGTGCATTCCTTCACTCATTCACTCAAGCACTATCTATTTAGTGCTAATGAGGTTGGAGTGTGAAGAAAAATGACAATACCAATAAACATTTTCATGGAATAAATGAAACATGTCCTTACGAAAGCAAAACAGCTGAATTAAAATGTCAAAACTATATATTCATTAGATGTTTGATGAATATGTAAATATAGTAAATAAGGACAAATTACATGCAAATATAGGGCTGTTGAAATCTAGAACGTTATTACAACTCTCATTCTCTTCCTCTCCTTCTACCACTTACGCTGTAATATTTATAAAGCACTTCTATATTTATACTAAATAGTCACCTAATTCTCTGCGGTCACTATTAGAATTATTTGCAATAGAAAAATGAAATTTGAGGTTCTCAGAGGAGACTCTGCAACATTAGTCACACGGTAAGTAGTTGATTTTTTAGATTTCTCTGGGTTTTCTTCTTATGTTCTGGAAACTTCCAAAATACAACAAGAGAAATGTCTGTCAGGCTTAGGAAAGCCAGAGGGGTAAGGATTGCTAAACTATGGGCTGAGTGTGAAGGGAGCATTCTGCATAGCACATATTCCATCATGACTATCTCCTGTAAGGCACCTGTTTGTTAATCATTGTCCGTTCTTAAAGCATTTTAGCAGTGTTCAGACTTTCCATTAACCTATTTGTTGCTACTAAGCAACCCAACCCAGATGACAGCAAAAAGAAATGGCAAATTAAAAAGTAAAGTACTTAAAATGCCAAGTTAAACAACCTTTATTTTCTTCCTCCTTTTTTCTTTGAGATGCAAAGTTTATTGTTGGGAGTAAAAAAGCACATATTTATGTAGAACTTCCCAGTCCCCAGTTAGGCATAATCAGTGATGATCCTATTTCAGGAAGAGATCAGTTTCTAAAGCTTTATAGCAAGACATATTACAGATGCACGAGAGTTTTGATCCACTCTCCCATGGGAGTGAATTCCATCCACTGATCATAATGGTGCACTGCTTAAAGTCATGTCCTGCCACTTCGTTCCTTTTTAGCTTGATCGAATCTGCAACTTGTGAGACAGACTTCAAAACCTTTATGACAGTAAGTCATTGTGAAGATCTTCAGAACCAAAATATTAAATCTTTTAGTAGCAACCACGGAGACATTTGTATAATAAGCAGATGTCATTGCACAAAGTCAACTTCTCATGGGAGCAATGTTTTTGAGTGTTCCCTTTCTTTATCAGAATTTTTATTAACACATTGCAAGATATCCTTAGTTGGCAGCACCTATAGAGACAGTGGTTATTGCCTGGAAATGTCAAATTCATACCTCTAGAGGATTGCTTCAATTTAGAAGTGATCTGTTGATTCTCTGCTATCAACTATGATAAAAGTAAAACTTAGACTTCCCTTCATTGCATCCCATGTCTACCTCTTAATTTTATTTCTTAATTGTGGCTCAATCTCTCATTTATAGTTCTCATTATTATGAGATTAAATATTTATTATGTCTCCTCACCAGTTTTCCTTTACCAAGTGCTTTATCTTTTCCCTAGTGCAAAGCTCATTGTGCTATAAACCTTGTTAGGTGGTTAAGAAAATCTTATTTTTTTTTATAATTTAAAAATCTTTAAAATAGGACATATTTGTTGTACACTGTGATTAGGATTACATTGCACATTGTAACCTCACCATCTTTTCCCCTCAATCTTCTCCCGCCCCACTTAGAGGTTTCATTGTTCTAGTTCATGTAAATATATGAAGTCCATCAGCCATATACCTTTACCTTAATCTCCTTCATTCCCCCTCTCCCTTCCCACTAGTATTCCCCCTCCACACACTGTATTTTACAGTCCTATTTTTTGTTATTAATATTTAAGTTGATGTTCAAAGGGGTTTCTCAATATATCCCTGCTGTGCGTGTACTTTACTTTGGTCAGTTCAACCCCTTCCATTTCTCTCCCTTACCCCACCCCTCCCGCACCCATTATCCAACACCTTTCAGTACTCATCCTTATATCCTCTACCTGCACAGGTGCTGTGTATTATGATATTGCTGGTGCTCTATCATTCCTTTTTCTTTTCCCTCCTTCCCCAAGTACCATAGACTAGTACTATGGTACGATTACAAACATGTTCTACATATGCGTTTGTATATGATGTTTGTTTTTGTGTATATGATTATCTCTTGGACCTATCACATATGAGAGAAAACATGTGGCCTTTATCTTTCTGAACTTGACTTACTTCACTTAACACGATGCCTTCTAATTGCATGCATTTACCTTCAAACCACATGATGTCATTCCTCCTTATGGCTGAGTAAAAATCTATTCTATAGATAAACCACATTTTCTTGATCCATTCATTAGTTGTAGGGCACTGGGTTGTTTACATAGTTTGGCTATTGTGAACAATGCTGTGAGAAACATTGGTTTGCAAGTGATTTTGGATATATGCCCAGGGACACTATCACGGGATCATGTCGCAGTTCTACTTACTGCATTCCATAATATTTGTACTAATTCATATTTCCACCAATATAGTCTGTAAGGGTTCCTGTTTCACCACATCTTGGCCAGCATTTGTTGTTGGTTTTGCTCTTGAAGACAGCCATTGAAACTGGGGTGAGATGAAATCTTAGGGTAGTTTTGATTTGCATTTCTTTTATAGCCAGGGTAGTTGAAACCTTCTTCATGTATTTATTGGGCATTTGTACCTCTTTGTAGGAATAAATTTAACAAAGGAAACCGAAGACCTTTTCAATGAAAACTATAAACCACTGAAGAGAGAAATCAAAGAAGATGCCAAAAGATGTAACAATCTCCCATGCTTGTGAATTTGTAGAATCAACATTGTGAAAATGGCTGTACTACCAAAAGCAATCTACATGTTCAATGCAATTCCCATCAAAATACCAATGATATTCTTCACAGGGATAGAAAAATCAACCCTAAAATACACATGGAAACACAAAAGACCTTGAATAGCCAAAACAATTCTGAGCAAAAGTCCAATGCTGGAGGGATCACAATTCCCGACTTCAAACTATAGTACAGAGTCATAACAATAAAAACAGCATGGTATTGCCACAAAAACAGACATGAAGATCAAAGGGTTAGAATAGAAGATACAGACACAAATCCATACAGCTATAGTCAACTGATTTTCGATAAAGGACCCAAAGTACACAATGGAGAAAAAGACAGCTTCTTCAACGAATGTTGCTGGGAAAACACGTAGAAGACTGAAATTAGGTCCCTGTCTCTCACTCTGCACCAATATCAAGTCAGAGTTGATCAAAGACCTTAATAATGGGCCTGAAACTTTGAAACAATTACAGGAAGTAGCACATTTGAACATAAAGTCGTAGGAATTCCAGTGGCTCAGAATCTAAGAATGAACAAATGGGATTGCATCAAACTGAAGCGCTTCTGCACAGCAAAGGAAAGTCACCAGACTCAAGAGACAGCCCATAGAATGGGAGAAAATCTTTGCCCGCTATTCATCCCACAATGGACTAATATCCAGAATTTACAGCATACTCAAAAACCTCAAACCCCAAAGAATCGACATTTCAATGAAGAAATGGGCACATGAATTGAATAGGGAATTTTCAAAGAAAATTTCTTCTTTTTATGTGTATTGTGGTTCTTGTGCTGTATTTTTATGTGATTAACATTCATTATAGATTAACCTAATTAAGAGTCTGACAACTTTCTGGATCCACCGACGTTTATCTCTGGGCAGGCTGATTAAGCTGGTTTACAAGCCCTTGGTTCTTCAACTACATAAGCCTCAGCCTGCAAGAAACCCTCACCCAAGGCCGGGCCCCACCAATCACAATGAAAACCAAAGCCAGATATTCCTTCCTTCTTTTCAAGCCATTTTCAGTCCCATGAACCTGCTCTCCTCAGAGTGCTCCTTATGGGTCGCTTTTTCCATGCCCTTTTGTCATATGTGTTGCATCCTCAGCCTTTCTGTTAGCACTAATTTTGAGTCTTGTGTGTATTGGTCTTGCCTGCCACAGGAAAAGCAAATAGTAAGTTAGAGCTCAAATATCTAGGTAGAGGAAAGCAGTTCTTCCCCAAAATGTGCACAGTAGACATATGAAAATGGAACTACTGACCTACTCTGAAGAGCTTTCTCCTAGCTTTACATCAGGAAAACAAGATATGTTGTGGAATCACCTACCCTGGGGGCAAGATGGCCACAGCTGTGGAGGTCAGCAGGGCTAAGAGGCATTGGACAAAGTAGCATAAAACAAAGAGGTTTACACTGAACTTAAGAATAAGAGCATATACCATATATATTCCTGTTTCGTCCTGTCCCTCAGGAACAACCCCCATCCTCCTAGTCTCAACAAACTCAGAAAAACACTGGAATTAAGAAAAAAGTGTTACCCATCCATCTGGTGATGCTCCAATTCTCTTAATATTTTATGTCCTCCCTTTGTTATTTTAAAATGAAATTCATGAATTTTAGCTTACCTGCTTATAAAAATGTTTTGAAAACTAATAAAATGAAAAATAAAAGACAAATAACTTCTTAAAAATTGTATTTAATTCAACATGTAAGTTCTCAGGAAAAAAGAAATAATAATTTTTTTAATATAAAACTCTCATAAATGCTGCAACTACAAATGTAAACTGATAAGGTGTGTGATATGGGTGCCTCAAGCATAGGCTGGTGCTAAGAAATGCAGTTTTTTAAGTAATCACCAACTATTAGAAAAGCTCTGAATAAAATAGTATAATTTTGTTATCCTTGTTACTACTGCTTTCCTTTAGATAATTACATTTTTCCTTTTATAAGTATGATGGCATCTTACTAATATTTTTCCTTCCTGCCATCAGAGAGGTGCTATTGCTATCACTGCTAAAATTATTATTATTTTTATACCTGGTGCTCAGGGGTCTCTCTGGCAACTAGTGATAAAAACATTCCACTGCTTAGTAGAGGCTTTCTGTTAACTTGGACAAAATATTTAGTCTTCTTAACAAGAACTGTAAGTCTTAATAATTTGACTACAGTCATCTGTGCTTTTCTACACACATAGCATATTATGTTCATATCCTTCAACACTCTGCCCTATTTGTGCTATCTAGTACCCACTTCTATACCCGATATATTTTAGATCAAGAACCACTTCCTCAATATAATTTCTGTTGATCATACAAGACAGGTCAGATTTAATGTCACTGTTCCATGCTCCCACAAAATCATGTGCTTACCACTGTCACGATAACATAATAGATTGTATGCTTTGTGTGTGTATTGTGTCATTTTCAAAAATTGAACACATAATGCTACAGGCAGATTTAAATGTGTGGTCTTGGGAAAAAGGAAGCAGACAGAAACAGCTTCTGTGAACTAGAACTAAATGAAGCATTCCTTGCTGAATCTCACTCTCTCCTATAGGGCAGGTGTCTCAAAATGCTGCTGATTCAATCTTTTCCAGAACTAAGAGGACCAGGTATTACTGACCATGGATTGGTTAAACAGAAGATGGAAGCAAAGTGGAAAGAAGGGGGAATAAATTAAAATGCAAAAATGCCCCCAAATTCTATCACAGATAAGGAATTATAATGTTACAGGAGAAATCCAAGCCAATAATAGGACAATTCACTCCAGATAAATAATATTTTTAAAACCTGCAGAAATCCAAAGATACTTAATATAATATGGCAGAGGAAATGAGTGAAATGTACATACTTATCTGCTCTCAACCCCCAAAGAGAAAATGAAGTACTGGGGAAAAAGAATGTCAAGGAAAGAGAGCAGAAATTTGTAAATTTGAAATGCTTTCACAACTACTAGGTAGATAAAGAGAAATCCACTTTTAGAAACTACATAATAATTATCAAAGTATTAAGAATTAGAAAATATAATTTACATGGGATAATCCATTTACAAAGGATAGACAGTTAGACTGATAATAGACTTCTTATCTGTGAAAAGAGAGGCCAAGAAAAAGATAAAGTATTAAGGGGCAAAAACTATCAATGTTGAATTTTATACCCTGTTAAAGTATCATTTAAGAGTAAAGGCAAAATAAGATATTTTCAAACAGATAAAGACTAAGATCACATAGCACAGTCATATTCTCATTATTGTAGGATATGCTTCATCAAGGAAAAGAGTGAACCTAGAGAGAAGGGTTTTGATAAAAAAACTATGATTATGGGTACTAATAAATGAAAAATATTAAATACTAATTTCACTTATTATTGTTTAAATAGGTAAACACATGGATAAGTAACAAGTACATAAAGCGTGAAACTATATCATGTTTGAAAAAAGTCAAATAACTTTATATGTAGGAAATTTCTAAGTAAATTGATGATAATTACTAAATGAATATTTGATGGCAATCATGAAAAGAAGAAGCAAATGATGGATACAATCCAAGCCAATAATAGGAATGTAATAAGGAAGCAAGATCTACCTAATAGAAAGCATGGGGATATGAAAAGTTCCCTAAAGAAGTAAAGAACATGGAAGATGCTGGCTAGCAAACCTTTCCTGGTTTTGTTTCTAACCACACAACTACTTTCACAAGTAATATTCTCTAATAAAGTATCCATGCTGTATTAAACAATGACCTATGGACAATACCATACGGACAAGAACTAGTAGAAACATCAGATAACAGAAACAGAGTCATGGGACTCTAGATATTAGATATAACATATACAAACCATAATAAATATCAAGAAAGAATGCATGTGCATTTGTAATATGGCCATTCACCAGTATGGTTAATAGGGAAGAAAATGAACATACAACTGCAGAATTTGAAATAGATGAATCTGAGCAATACAATGCTGATCCAGAAAAGGGAGGTCAGGAATAATGTACACAAAATATTTGGTGCGAGACATGAGTACATATATTTTATAGATAAAATATACATACATACATACACACACATATATATACATATATATGTATATATAGATACATTTACATTTAATAATACATAGGCACAAGACCCCAGACATTTCCTTTATGGTTTAAATATTTCAATATCTTTTGTGTGATGAAATAGATTTATTATGAACTATTAACAAGGAAAGTAATAGGAAAACTGAAATTTTATATCTTTTACTAGCAACATTTGCCTTCATTTCCAGCATCTGTTCATGTAACAAATAGATCTAAAATGTGGGCCTTGTACAGAATATGAAAGAGAACAAAGAAGAATGCATAATCAAGACCTAAATAAACAAATCTTGGCTGAATATAGGAATTGGCTGCCTAGAATATACATATCGAGCTGTAGAAATGATCATAAGATAACTCAGAAAATTAAAATAGCTGAAATGTATGAGAGAAACTTTAGGACTATGAAATTATAAGAATCATCTTAGATAATATGGAAGTATGGCAAGGAGAATAGAGAGGATACATACAAATTGAGCAAAGGTGATGTGCTTATTTTCTCACTTGGTTCGTAAGGTGTGGAATAACCAGGTCCCTTGAATCTTTGACTCTCCCAACATGGGGCAACCGTTTCATCCCAAGGCTCAAAAAGGTACTGGTCCACCTGTGGCCCTGTCCCATGATTATTGGCAGGACTGAGTTCCTGAGGACCTCCGGCTGAGTGTGTCAATTACTCATAAGATGACGGTCAGCAGTGGTGTTCAGTGGGCTTTTCTAATTACACCTCTCAGCATAAGAGGACTTCTATCACCATGAGCAAGCCAGACAGAGAGCCAAAAGCTGCAAATATGATGGAGGATGGGGTCTTGGGTAACTCATTGCTGACAGTCATATCCCACTACTTTTGTTATGATCCATGCTCCAGAGGCAAGTGGAGGGATTTTAGTACAGATACCAGAAGATGAGAACCTTTGTGAGTAATCTGAAGTACCTGTGTCTATTATGGGTATCCTCATATTTGTCTCAGGGTTTTTTTAAAGAAAGAATTTATCACCAGCAGAGGTCTTCTATGTTTCTCTCCAAGTACTGTTTTTTGCTCTCAGTCTCCTTTTGTCTTCAGGGATATGCCCTATGGTCAACTTTCTGTATCAAGTTCATTTTTAAAAACTCTACCTCATCTGTGTATCCATACACAGATGTTAAAATTTTTAACAATTTTACATAAATGGCATCATTCTACATGTAATGCTTTGTTAATTATCCTTTTCACTTGCCATTATAACCTGTACTTCCATTTTGCTTCATAATGATATAAACTATTGACTTTAATACTTTTAGTTTTCCATTGGGAAAACACTCTACAATGCATTTATTTATTTCTCTTCTGATAGACATGTTTTTCCAATGTTCACTATCGAATGTATACTGCAGTGAACATATTTATTTTCTTATATACATGTGGGAGAGATTCACCAAGATACATATCCAGAAGTGGAATTGCTTTCCCAAATTTTTCTACAAACTGGGTTTTTATATTTCTCAGAAAAATCTTTGCTCCCTCTGTGATACTTCTTGGGTTAACTCTGATCAGGAGTGGGATGACTTTCTATTCAGACTCTGTTAGTTTCCTCATTTTTCACAAGAGCATGTCAATTTTGGGTTTACTTTCTATCAAGGCTAAAGGGAATTACCTGACAAAAGTCATATGTGAGACTCTTGTAAGAAAGAAAGAACTCAAAGTTGCATTTATCCAAGATCTATCAAATATGCAGATGAGAAAACAATAGGGAAGATTTTTGGAAAAAACCTCCAACTATCTATTCTTCTAGGTATTTTAAAATATGGATCAAACTATATCAACAGATGGTTTAAATTATATTAACTCGGCCCAGATTGGAACATTGCTACTCAAAGAATCATCCACAGACAAGCAGCCACCAGGATCACCAAAGAACTTTTCATAAATGAGATAAAATAGCCCCACTTTTTATTTTGAAAGAGGGAATCTATATTTTAACAAGATTCCCAGGTGACTTGTGTATTTATGATCAGAATGTAGACATAGTGAATTATTTCTCCTATTGCAAGTTATCTGGGTTTCCTCTGACTATATTGAAATAATTGAAGCTGTTATTATTCTACAACAAAAATAATATTTGGGTCACTGTCCTCTAGCTAACATAATAATCTCATCATAAGGACCATCCAGAAAAATTTGTCTATAATTCTTACTGTCAGAAATAGTTGCGCATCTAATGAATAACTGTTGAACACTGTAAAATACATAACTGAGTAGACTGTCTCAGCACTTGACTGATAATTACTCAAAATGGGAGCAGCCCAATAGTAGGTACATAGATTCTTACTATAATATTAGCATTTACATAGCCATTTTGAAATTAGAGTCATTCCTGGCCCATCTTATGTCCCAATGTTGTTTTTATAATTTTTCTGTGTCTTAACTCATTCTTTCTAGTTTTAGTTATCATTGTGCGGTGCCAAAACGTCCATTAGGAGTAAGAGAACAAATGAGTAGAATATTAGTTGACAGCAAATAATGCCAACTATGAGTATCTCATAATTTTGAACATTCAATAAATTCAACATCATCTCATAAAATAACAAAGCCTAAAAAATATAAATCTTGACACATCTCTACCTAATTGAGTAGGACATCAGATTTAATGTAATGGGAATGTTCACAAACTATTTTGAAAAAGAAGACATTTTTAGACTGCTAATGCCATGCACAAATACAATTTTAATGCCAGCACCATTGGTTGATGTTCCACGGGCAACAGTTCTTACAGTCATGAGGAATGACTTTGTCTCTGACTGGCACCATCACCTAATTTGACATTTGAATTTTTGATATTAGAAACTTTCCAAGTAGTTTAGTTCATGTAAAATTTATCTTTGAATGTTTACTCTTTCACTCAGAACTGAATTGAAACCTAAAGTGTACTGGTCTTAAACTCAGTAAAGACTGGCTGTACTATTAGCTATATGGCCTTGTGGAAGATACTTACCTGCTTTCCATTAAATGAAGTAAGCTATTTAAAAAAGACTGACACAGAGTCTGGCACTAATCATGTACTAGTGTATCTCCCTGATTGCTAATTAACCTTAATTTATTTTGTTATTATTCCCAATAATGACAGAATTAGGGAACATCTAGAAAATAGCGTAAACCATAATGTTAATTGCTGCAGAATAGTTCTTAATTTAACTGATATTATTGTTAGTCATTTGGATTATTTATTTTCCACTCAATAGTAATGCTAAGTATATACACGTATCTTTGTGAACACATATTTTGCTTTGCATAGAGACATCTAGAAACCATTGGGTTGAGCAACATGACTGTTTTAAGGCTATTCACTGATAAATTGCTAATCATAAAGAAAGGAGAAAAATAGAGGAGATGAACCAATTTGGATTATAAGACATATAAACATGAAAATGTCACAAGGAAACTCCCTGTATAGCTATCTGAAACAAGATTGTCAGTTTTTCTTTTACAAAATTGTAGAACAGGAGGGCAGAACAGGTTCTGCCTTGAGGGGGTGGTACTAGTGGGAGGGTGAGGATGTAGGGAGAGGGTATGGGAGGGAGAATGTGGTGTAAATACTGTGTACACATGTATGTAAATGGAAAAATGAGACCTGTTGAAACTATTCCAGCAAGGGGCGGGGGGATAAAAGAGAATGATGGAGAGGATGAATTTAACTATGATATATTTGATATATTATAAGAACTTTTGTAAATGCCACAATATATCCCCAGAACAACAATAAAGAACAAAGTAATTTTTTTTTACTTTCAGCCTATGAGGGTATTTAGTCTTAATACAAAATCAGGATTGGTGTTGAGTGTAAGTAAGTCATAAATGCATAAGAATCTTGAGATGTGTTTAAAGTAGAAGAAGAACTTATGACAAAGATGACACCTATATGGCCCTCAACTTGATAAATGGTTCCAGACTGTAGTCTTTGATCTTTTTCTTAGAAAATTTGTTCTCTCCTCCTTTGAGATATAAATCATCTCCCTTTCTCTTGCCATTTTAACACACCAGTAATGTTCTGTCCTGCAGACCTGTGAGCTATCTATTTGAAATTTAGTTCATCAGGAAACAAAGGGTCCTGTCTCCCAGTCTGAGACTAATAGAAGCCTAATTTCTAAATACTCACCAATTAATAAACACAGATGACCTAACCATACTGGCAGAGCCCTCCTCTAAACTCCTTTAATTTCTGCCTAGCTCACTCTGTATCTTAAAACCTCTCCTACCTTCTGTTAGAGCACAGTTGTGTCTCTCACCTCTGCTGCAGCAGCCCTGACACTTACTGCAATGTTCTTCATCAGAATCTTCCTTGCCTATTTAGTGACATCTTTGCAGTTTTTCTTTGACACTTACCATCTTGTTTGAAGGCATCTGAGGAGTGATAAAGATTGATCGGGGAGTAGTAATGCTGGGCTGCCCCTGGCCAGCTGGGTGAAGAAACACTCAGTGTCCCTAAGGACGGGCTGCTGTATCGTGGTCTGGTCTTTGAACCAAAGAGAGATGAGGGTGAACTCTTCTTAATTCTTACCAAAGGAGCATATGAAGTAGGGAGACCAGGAAGAGCTTTGGAATATTCTGTAAAAATAAAATAGTAATAAAAGTGAACTCTGAGGAGATTGGCTTACTTTTTTCTACGAAAATTGTTTCTTTCAAAGATGTTGAAAACATTCCATCGAGATGCAACTAAATTTAAACTATAATCTATTTATTGGATTATGGGAAAATTAAATGCTATCTTCATATTTATGAATGTTTTATGAAAATTCTTCTGGTTGTAATAATGGGCTTCTCCAAGAAATAAAACCAAATATGAAGATGCTTAAGTTTTATGTCTCCTTTGTCAGGAATGTTTGGGAATCAACCGATTGAGTTTGTCTTAATATTACAATATCCATTCCACACACATGAAGTCAGTTCCTTATATATTAAAAATAACCCTCACTTCAGTTCTATCAATATAGATTGGATCTTTATCACCTAAAATGGATTGTGAAGTAGGAAATATGTCTAATACAGCACCTATATTCTGTCTAGCCTCTAAGTTATACCTCTGTTCTGGTATTAACTTATATTAACTATGGAACATAAAAAAATTTTGATGGAATTTTTCCTATATGCTGTTATATAATTTATAGAGCATAATATTATCAAGAAGGGAAACTATTATGAAACCCCCAATTTTATTAATTACTGAGAAATTCTTTGTCCGTATTTTAATTCCCAAGATGTTTGGGTTGAGAAAATTACATAGAGCTTGAAATAAATTGCACTAAGTTCCTCTATGATCACAGGGGATAAGATAGTACATAGATCTATTTTTACAAAATATGAGGTAATTATGGTAAATTTTACAGAGCAATTGGGAATTGGAATTTTTTTCTATGTTTAAAATCAATTGGACTGGACAATTTGCTGATCTTGGAAATAGTTCTAAGAAATGAGCATTTCTTTCAGGGTTTCTGACATTTGAACTTAATGCCTGCTAGCTTAAGAAGAAAAAAGATACTCTTGTTAGTATGCTTTCTCATAATTAAAATTAGTTAGAATCAAAGACTGCCTCAAAAAGATAACTTGGAATTCAAGAAGCATTTCTGTGATTTGAAGATAACACCTTAGGCGTTAAAGCATCAAATTAAGTTGAACATTTTCTGTACTGTGAAATCGTAAATATTATTTCTCTGAGACTTGAAAAAGTATATTTTTAGATGTTTTCCGCATTTAAAAGGAGCACGATGTGTGTAGGACAACCCCACCAGGAATCATTAAGAGACTCACGTCCTGCAGTCCCTGCTGTTCAACCACAAATCTGGTGAAGGTAGATCAATTTTAACTGAAAACAACTAACTTCTCCTGGGCAAACTTAATGAGACCAGATCATGGAAAGACATAAAATCTCCTTTAAAACCTGGAATTAAATGCAAGTTTTGGCACCCAGAAGTATAAGGTAATGAAAACAGAGTGAGTTTCATTTAAGGTATTTGGTGACTTCTAAATCTACTCATTTCTCAGTGTAGTGTGTTGCTTAATATTTTAACTGCCTGCTTTCCTCATTTACAAAAAAATAAAAAATAGAGAACCATCCCAGGCAAGTGTTAAAAACTGATAAAATATCAGTATGTGACTTCTGATTTTCAAAACTATATAAGGATAGTCAATAGAAAACTGGGCAACTATCATGAGGTATATAAATGCCAGAATCATCACTATGGTGGCAAATTACACACACATACACACACACACACACACACACACACACACACTCACTCACACATACAATACATACCATTTAAGAGTATAGAAATTTGGTTTGTGTCACTCACATATATGGAAATGAGTCAAATTGTAATTTGGCGGTGTGATCCACACCAGGATTTCATTTGTTATGTAATCAGTTGCATCAATTAATAATAGAGATTTTTTCTTCAATTAATGTGGACCCCAAACTGTTACTGGAAATCTGGCGATTCATTCACTCATGCATTCAATGACTGTGTACTGAGCGCTTACATGTGCCAAATGCTAGACACACAAAGGCTAATGAGATACTGCCCAATTCATCAAGGAGTTAATATCTAGTGGAGATGAAAGTCAAGTATGTATACAAGTTTAATCCAGTGTGTTAGAAAAATAGATTCAGAGACCAACTTTTCACGGGCTCCTTTCCATGAGTGAAGAATGCTCTCATTCATCTTGGGGACATAGGAAATGCTATCCAGAGGATTTCCATCTAATTAAGTCCTGAGAGCTCACCAGCAATTACGTCAGGAAAGCTGACAGTAGGTAAGGAAAGATGCTTCAACCAAAGGAAGAAAATGTACAAACATCTGTAAAGGAAACATGGTGTGACTCACTTGGTGGATTCAAATAGTCAGGAGCCCAGAGTGTGAAGGAGAGAATTGGGAGGAGAGGAAAGTTGGATAAACAAGCTTGATTTATCCTGTTCATTCCCCATCATACATGACATGGAAAGGGCTCCAACATGGGTTTACAGAAATTATTATGATGTCAATGTCCTATTAGACTAAGACAAAGGGAAGAAAGGCTGTGAAAGAGCCTATGTAGGCAAAAATTAGTTAGGAATAGAGAGCTGACATATTTATGGAGATGAAATCAGTAAGATTAGTAGTTAGACTGAAAGTAAGTAAGAATTGAGGCATCTTCTGTGCCAGTAAAGCACATATAAGTACGAAAGCAGGAAAAGATGTGCTTGAAGTGAAGGCTTATGACTTCATTCTGAATGACTGAAAGGCCTGTGAGGAGTGGCAGGTTGATGGGGTAATAGCAATGCTGAGTGTCCCCGGCTGGGTGGGGAGCCTGGGGAACACATAAGCACTCACATTCTTCACAAGATTCTGCAAACACCAGGGAGGTATAGGCTGATGAATCCAATTATGAAATTAAAACCAAATAGGTGGGTATTGAAATGAGGAGCGTAGGTAAGTTTGTGAAGGAAGTATGCAAAAACATAACTACAGTGTAGAGAATAGCACTGTGAAGATCAGCGCTTCATAGAAAAAGTCACTAGTTGAACCTGGAAAGGAAAGAGGAAGAACAGGAAAGTGGGAAGTTCCTGAAGGGAAGGGAAGAGAGTCTGTCAGTACAGATAAGGAAACAGTGGAAGGTGTGCAAGACCAGGGCGAATCAGGTACACAAAGACTGGCCCTGCAGGGAGGGGCTGTCCAATATACCAAAGCTACCTGCCTGCACCACACAGTGTGGGACAGATGAGCAAATGCGCCAGAGGGTCAAGAGGGTTTCCTCAGCTCTGGAGAGTATTGATTGAATCTCCGAGCTGCCACTTCACTGCTTGCAGCATGCAGTTTAGGGCCCTGGACAGTGGTTTCCAGCATTCTCACAGTCTGAAGGCAACTATTATTTCAATGAGGTGGATCCCTCTTTTCAGGGGTGTTTTCAAATCTCCATCCCTCATGCCCTCTTAGCCGCTGAGTCCCTTTCCTGGATATGCCCAGTTTCCCTACTCCTCAATTCCAGTTCCAGAGACTGTCAGGTCGGGAAAATAGACACATTAGCATAAATGGAAGAACGGTACTTTGATTATAGAACTTTTTCAATCTTCAACTTGGGAGACTCAATTGACTTGACAAATGCAGGAATCTGTTGAGGGTGAAAAATAACTCTCCTTCCTAAGTTTAAGTCAAGTATTTGCATTTCTGTGTTTTTTATCATCCCATCTCTTACTGTGTAGGATCACAACTCTTGTGAAACCTGTCATCTACCCATCTTTTCCCCCTCATGCATCCAATTCTTAGTTCCTCAGTTGCTTCCTGAGTAGATTCCATGGTCTGTGAATTTACTCACTCCATTCAATGCACCTGCAACCACATTGCCCTTCACCCTGGATAGTTTTCACAGGCTAAACCCCATTACTAGTTCAAGTCCAACTACCAACATCTCCGTTCATGAGTAGGTGTTGTGACCTTCCAGAAAATACTTCTGCATCTCCTTAATCCATTACTCTCCTCCCTTCCAAGATAAATCAATTACATTTCATTCTCTTTCAGCAACCCAGCCCCACTTTCTGACTGAGGAGATGAAGCAGCCAGAGTGGACAGTCCATCATGCACTCTTACATTTGCATGCACACCCACCCTCTCCACTGTGGTTTCTCTAAGAGTGGGACCACATGAAAGGATTGTCTGTGCCTCTCTTAAGGGCTACCCTGTCTGTGTGCTCAGAGTCCTATTCTACACCATTGTGACAGCTCAAGGACATCTCTCCTGAAAATTCCTTCTAGCTTTTCTTCGGTATTCACTTTTTTTTCTGAACATTTTTTATAGTTATCTTGACCTTACTGTTCCTTCTAGCTAATTTTCCTTGCAGCTAGACTCCTTGAAACGAGCCAGGTATGGTCAATGTGCTCAGTTCCTCTCCTCCCGGTTTCCCTTAGATCTATTACAGGCAGTTTTCCTTGCAACACTCCACACAATCTCTTTAACTTGAAAACTATCGGCGATTGCTAAATTTAAGGTCCAATTTTTACTCTACCCGACCTATTAGCAGGGTTTCACATAGTTAATCACCTTCTTTTCCTTTAAACATTTTCTTTATATGACTCCCAGTTAGCTTAACTATATCTTTTTCCCCAATCTCTTTGGCCACAGTTTATCTCCTTTGCTAGTTCTTCTCTATATCTTTTTTTTTTCATTTTTCTTTTATTATTCATATGTGCATACAAGGCTTGGTTCATTTCTCCCCCCTGCCCCCACTCCCTCCCTTACCACCCACTCCGCCCCCCCTCGTCAATACCCAGCAGAAACTATTTTGCCCTTATTTCTAATTTTGTTGTAGAGAGAGTATAAGCAATAATAGGAAGGAACAAGGGTTTTTGCTGGTTGAGATAAGGATAAAAACCTAGAAAATGTCTCAAGCTGATCTAAATGACCCCTTAAATGACCTTACTCATAAACACCAAGGCTCTCCCAGGTGAATTTCATCTGTAGTCTCAGCTATGTGGACCCCACTCTGTTTTCTTTCATTTGGTGACTCTCCATCCACCCTAAATTTTTTTTTTGATCTCTTATGTTTCCCTAACAGGTATATCCCCATGATAAACTATCAAGAAAAATAATGCCAGAGGTTGAAACCATGGATTACAGAAAACTCAACACCTATGCGTTCTTGTGATTGCATTGGCTTGAGTGAGATACGCTCATCTCTTCCCCATTTTCAAGGGCAGGGTTTGGAAAGAAGGGTAACTCATAATTTCTTTTCAGAGAAAATTGTTGGTTGGTTGCTCCATCTTAACACATATCTATGCTGATCGCGTCAGCAGAATCTACTTATACATTCCTCATTTCTTCTATTTTCTCACTCTATGTGGATCAGACCTTGGGGAATATGCCTTACAGTTATTTCTAAAGTGGTCCAGAGATTTTGTGATAAAAATCAATTAACCTGGTGCTCTCACATCATGAGATTCTGGCTGCAAGATGGGTAGGAGTAAATATCAATGCCTTCATTAAGTATTTCCTGATCAAATGACCCTGGGACCACTGAAGTTAGATTATTTAATAAAATAGTAGTCTACTGAGTCAGAATGACTTTGCCACCATTTGCAGTCTTGGAACTAATAACATTCTTTTTCATTACTTAAAAGGTCATTTTCCAGATAACATTGCTGCTGAATGTAAATAATATTAATGAAATAATGGATTAGGACATATAGAACAAGGATTCCTTATGTCCATATTTATGAAAAAATATCACTATGATAAAAGATCCATTTTAAAATACTTAATCTCTTACCTTATTGTAACTCTTCCTGAATTTTCTGGTATCAGAATTCTATTTATGTTCCTAAGTGTGAGAAATATTTCCACAAAGAACTTTAAACCTCTTAAAATACGGATGATACAAGTGGAATAAGTTGGATTCTGCATTTGGTTCTTTTCTATCGACTCCATACACAATGATGTTAATTTTTCTGGCTGCAGAAAGAAATGACAGATCTGTTGTATTTCACTTATTCCCTATAATTCTCATTCGATTTTAAATAAAAATAAGATGTGAACACCAAACGCTCTGTGGTGCTTTCAGGATATTCACATTTAACCCGACTTATAACTTAGAGCCGTGTTGCAGTGTGTATTGATGACACAGTGCACACAGAAAGCAGAAATCACACAATCTCCAGGCCTGCAGTGAGACTCATTTGGCATCAAAGCCAGCATAAAGAAATTTGATATCTGACCTTTTTCAGGGTAATTGCTTAGTCCGTCCTCTCTTTGATGAGAATTAATGTTAACCGGGCAACTTTAGCCTGCTTCTGATCTATGAAGCCTGCAAGGATGGATGTAACACCTCAGCGAAGTCATTCACGGGAAACATTTAGAAATGGTTAATAATTTATAAATGATGTGCATTATTTCAATTTGGCTTCTGCCTCTATGTTGGAGGAGAGTTTGAAATAGCCGAAATGGGATGTACACTATATCCCAGCTCAGCATTTTCTTCCAGAAGTGTTTTATGCATAAACTTTGCAATGTTTTTAGCAGCAGGAGTGAGAAAGCACTTGTAAAGAATGAAAATTCCCATTTTTAAAGCACCAAAATCAGTCTAAACGCCCAATAGTTCTGGCATAAAGCAATAAACTTAACAGAACTGCTCTTTTAAGATTGAAAAATGGACATACTTACAAGAAAAAAGAAACATAGTTTTAAGTTATTTCTATCACTCCTTCTCAGATACACTGTTTACCTTTGAAATCATAATCACTTAAGATTTGGAGAACTTTATCCTCCTTTTTAAGTAGCAAAAGCTTAGTGGTATGTATACATGTATCATGAAGGCACTACACATAAACTGGATATTATGTACTTTTATTGCACAAAGGATATTCTTGCATTTTCCTGTTTTGTATGTTTCTTCATGGTTGTTACTTTTAAAAAAACTATAATTTTTACATAAGTTCTCTTTAAATTACTGAAAGCAGACTGTGTGATTGCATTCAGTTGGTATTTCCTCTGTAATATGAATATGAATCCCTGTGGAAATTAGCAAAAGTGGGAGCTAGTTTTGGAGGAAAACCAAATTGGTGATTAAATAATTCCCTCCTGTTTTGGATAATTAAAGGTTTCAGTCAAGTTTTAACTCTGTACTGATTATATTAGATTAAACCTTCTTATTTTCTGGGTAGGTAAGAAAGATTAGACAGTATTTGCTAATAAATTAGGGAAAAGCTGACATTGTTTAGAAATAAATGCTGTACACAAAAAATAATTAAACAAAATGTGGTTCCTGGCAATTTTGGAGCCTATGCTATGGACAAGTAATGCTTTCAGTGGTGGCTTTATTATGGTCATATTTTCTGTGGTGTGGTACAGGTCCTATACAGAATGAATCTGTATGATAGAGGAACTGTCAATTAGGGATTCAGGAATGGGATGCAAGATGACCAGTTATATCAGTGGAATTCCAGACCATTACTAATCACCACCTGCTCAGGCATATGTACACACAATGGAATATAGGGTTTAATGTTTATCTAACACACGGAAAATGATTACCTATCGAGAATCCCACACTGAAAGATTACTGGAAATATGAAAAAGCAGTAAAGTATGCAATCTTCGCTTTCAGAAAGTTCTTATAAATTAAGAAGCAAAGAATATAAGTAGGAAATGACTTTATAGTTACAGAATGTGGACCAAACTCAGCATCAGTTAAAAGTGTAGTTTCAGGTGATTTAAGAGAAAAGATTGATTTGTCTCTATTCAGGGATGTATGATAATTTATTTTTACACTTTCAGGAAGCCACATAGCAATGAGAGGGTGTAGCAACTCTCTACCCCACTTAGAAAATGAAGGTTGTGCTCACATGTGGTGTCGTCTTCACTCCTCATGGGACTGACTCACGATGTGTATTTTTGTAAAGATCTGGATGGGGATGGAAGTTGTACCTTCCCACTTGGGAGGGAGCACTGGCTTGTGGTTTGTATAGCTACTCTAAGCAAATACCTTTCTTTATATTTTACAATTAAAGAAAATCTTACGCTTGTCATCTTTATCTGTTTCTTACTGTCTTTCCAGTGATCACGATCTCACTGGGATGCTAAGCCACAGAACATTAAAAAGGAGAATTAATTAGGTACATAATGGGATTACAGTTCAAGGTAACTGGTGCAGGAGCATCTTGGAAGAAGCAATTGACAGCAGGAAATGTGCTTGGCAGGAGAGATATAATCTGAATTGCACTTCAGTCATTTCTCACAATGGAAAAAGCTTACTGAAAATAAGTTTATGGGTTTTATTTTGCTCCCTTGCACATGAAAATTTTGCCAAGGAATCCCTATAAGGTGAATTAGCTATTGAAGTCCTCAAATAACCTCATTCTAAGGCAATTTCTTCAAAGGCAGCCCCACAGCTTTGACCCTAGGAACCAAAGACTAGTAAGGCACATACCAGAGTAATGGGAAATTGCAACTAACAGCAATTCGTTCAAAAGATATCAAAAAAACCATTCTGAATAGCATTTTAGCTAAGTTTGGAGAGCACTCATTTAACAGATGAAACACCTGCAAATCAATTTAAATTCACCCATCTGCTGTGGTTGCTGTGTTCTTGACTAAACTGATGGCACTTGGTCCAGTTACTTACTGAACTGAAAGAAACACGTGGAGCAGGTGTGACAATGCAGCTGGATTCATATTCTACCTTCACTACCAGTGCGCATGCATTCGCCCCAGTGCAAAACTTACCAGACCCTAAGTCCAGAATCCATCCCCAGCTGTGGAACTGCTGTTTCTTCATATGTTTATCTACGGATCGCAAACTACTACTTTCCAAGCCAAAAGTCCTCCATATGTATTAAATTTCAAAGGAATATGACACGTTTCTTAATCTGTGACCATGTTTAGTACAGTTTCCATTTATCACTTTTGGTATTGCCATTGGGTTTGGAAGGAATTTTAATCCTTTCCCTTAGGGAGTCAGTGACAGAGTTTAAGGTAGGTATGGGAATTTTCCCTGAATTATAATTCTAAGCATTCTGACTATAAGAGAAGTATGTACCAACTCTTGAATTTAGAAGAAGAGGAATGGATGGTCACATCCATAGAAAAGGTCTGGAAAATCCCCAGGAGCCCTAAACAAACTGGTTAAAGTCCCTGTCCTGAAGACAGTCAGTAAAGAATGAAGATGAGAGGATTCCAAGATGGCGGCTAGAGGTAGGAAGCAGAAAGCGACCCTCCTATAGTGAAATCTTGGAGAGACGCTGGAGACACACTTTGCAGGCATAATCACTGAGAAAAGGCATAACTTTGACCACTCCACATCTCCAGCCTGCGCAGAGAATCTCCACTTCACGTTAAACGGAGAACCGAGGAGGCCCCCAGGCCGCCAGTGGCCGGCGCCCATACGGCTCGGGAAGACGCAGACCAGGTGAGCTTTGCGGTACCGCGGTAGCCCCACAGACAAGCCTGGGCCAGAGCAGCATAGCCCCCTGGACAGACTGACCTCCACCCGGGAAAAAAAGAGAAACTGAGTACTAAGCAATAAGAACAGTTAAGACGCTGGAAAGAGGGTGGGGCGCCCTGAGCGCTGAAGATTGGGGGAAGGGAAGCCTTCCCGGGACTGTAAATAAACAAGCTGGGCAGGCCGGAGAGGCTCTGGCGGGAGCGGGGCGTGTGCCCAGCAACCAGGAGCGGGGACGCTTGTGAGAGGAGGGAAGACCCACTTCCCACGTGAACTGTAAATAAACACGCAGGCCTGACAACGCGGGGCAGTGTCGCCTTTCCCAGTGCTTGGAAAGGGAAAAGCCTGTGGCAGAGGCCCCCGCACAGGAGAACTCTGAGCAAACAAAGCCTGTGGGACCAGGTGAGTGCTAGCTCACCCCAGAGATCTGCATAAATAACGCCGCCAGCTACAGGCTGAGAGCAGCAGGCAGGCAAGCCACAGTTGCAGATACCACTCTCAGAACTGCCTCCAGACGCTTTTTTTTCTTTTTCTCCCTACCTTTGATGAGAGAACAACCGAATTACACCTGCAAGCCGAAAAACTTACTGAAACTGTATTGCATTTGAACTGGGGACACTTGGTGGGGCTTTTTTTTTTTTTTTCTTCTGTGTGTGTGTGAGTGTAGTTTTGTTCTACTTTATGCATCCCCTTTGATGAGACAACTACAGAACAACATCTGAGGCACCAACTCCAGGACTGGAGATTGAGACGGACATCCAAATTATTAAGACTGAAATTGCATTGCATATAAACTTGGAAGTTTTTTGGTTTTTTGGTTTTTTTTGTTTTTTTTAATTTTCTATTTTCCATTTTATTTCAATTCATTTTTATAAATAGATATTACTTTCATATACTTATTTTTTATTTTTTTTATCTTTGATTTTCAATCCTCTCTCTGTCACTCTATTGTCTGTTCAGCTTACTGTCGATTAGTACACTAACACTCCCTGTTTATACCTTTGAAACTCTCTTGTCTGATACCTTGTTCTGCTTTCTCCCTCTTGTCTGTATATTTGTTTTCCCCTTTTCTTTAACTTCTTGCTTTCCATCTCAGCTCACTCTTCCATTCTCAATATTACCATTGTTATTATTACAAGCTAGAAAATACTTAATTACACACAGTACAGGGACAGTAACAACACCAAGGACAATGACAGGAAGACAGGAAAAACAAGGAAACCAGTTTCCCCACAGCAAAAAATTAGTACAGGAACCAGAGGGGAATGAAGAGAACAGAAACTCAGAGCCAGACTCCAACAAAATGAAGATAAACTATGCCAAAGGACCCAATGAAGCCTACAAGAATAATTTAAAAGAAGACATACTACAAGTACTCAATGAGAATTTTATAGAGATGATACTGGATAGGGTCAACCAAAATGTACAGGAGACACTCAAGAAATTCCAAGACAATAAAAATAGAGAATTTGAAAAAGCAAAAGAAGAAATAAAGGAAACCATAGAAGCACTGTATAAACACCAAAGTGAAAGAGAGAACACAATGAATAAATGGATAAATGAACTCAGGACAAAAATAGACAACAATAAAGAAGAAAACAGCCAGGATATGGAAAACCTCAGAAAAAAGAACGAAACAGAACTGCAAAACAAAACGGAAGGCCAATCCAGCAGAATAGAACAAACAGAAGACAGAATCTCAGAACTTGAAGATGAAATGGTAATTAAAGGAAAAACTGAAGAACTACTAATTAAACAACTCAAGACCTGTGAAAAGAAAATGCAAGAACTCACTGACTCCATCAAAAGACCAAACTTGAGAATCATGGGCATCGAAGAAGGAGAAGAGGTGCAAGCGAAGGGAATGCGTAATATATTCAACAAAATAATAACGGAAAATTTCCCAAATCTAGAGAAAGATATTCCCATACAAATGCAAGAGGCCTCCAGGACACCAAACAGACCAGATCAAAATAGAACTACTCCACGACATATCATCATTAAAACAACAAGTTCAGAAACTAAGGAAAGAATATTGAAGGCTGCAAGAGAGAAAAAACAAGTAACATACAAAGGTAAACCCATCAAAATCACAGCAGACTTCTCAACAGAAACATTAAAATCAAGAAGAGCGTGGGGTGAGATCTTCCGGGCACTGAATGAAAATAACTTCAACCCCAGGATACTCTACCCAGCAAAGCTATCATTCAAAATAGATGGAGCAATAAAAGTCTTCCATGATAAGCAGAAACTAAAACAATATGTGACCACAAAGCCACCATTACAAAAGATTCTGCAAGGGATCCTGCACACAGAAAGTGACACCCAACTTAACCATGAAAAGGCAGGCAGCACCAAACCACAGGATAAGAAAAAGCAAGACAGTAGAGAGTAACATCAAGTTAGGTACACACAATCAAACCTTCAAACAACTAAGATAACTAAATGGCAGGAATCACCACATACCTATCAGTACTAACACTTAATGTTAATGGACTTAATTCACCCATCAAAAGACACCGTTTGACAAAATGGATTAAAAAAGAAGATCCAACAATTTGTTGCTTACAGGAGACTCATCTCACCGACAAAAATAAGCATATGCTTAGGATGAAAGGCTGGAAGAAGATTTACCAAGCCAATGGCCCCCGAAAACAAGCAGGAGTAGCAATACTTATCTCTGACAAAGTAGACTTCAAACCTACATTGATCAAACGAGATAAAGAAGGACATTCCATACTAATAAAAGGGGAAATAGACCAAAAGGAAATAATAATCATCAATCTGTACGCACCCAATGTCAATGCACCCAATTTCATCAAACATACCCTGAAAGACCTAAAAGCATATATAAACGCCAACACAGTGGTTGTGGGAGACTTTAACACTCCATTATCATCAATAGATAGGTCATCCAAACAAAAACTCAATAAAGAAATCCAAGATCTAAAATATGCAATAGATCAAGTGGACCTAATAGATATCTACAGAACATTTCATCCAACCTCTACACAATATACATTCTTCTCAGGAGCCCATGGAACCTTCTCCAAAATAGATCATATCCTAGGGCACAAAGCAAGCCTCAGCAAATATAAGAAAATAGAAATAATACCATGCATACTATCTGACCACAATGCAGTAAAAGTAGAACTCAACAACAAAAGTAAAGACAAAAAACATGCAAACAGCTGGAAACTAAATAACTCATTACTTAATGAAGAATGGATCATCGATGCAATAAAAGAGGAAATTAAAAAGTTCCTAGAAGTCAATGAAAATGAAAACACAACCTACCAGAACCTATGGGACACAGCTAAGGCAGTCTTGAGAGGAAAGTTTATAGCCATGAGTGCATATATTAAAAAGATTGAAAGATCCCAAATCAATGATCTAATGATACATCTCAAACTCCTAGAAAAACAAGAACAAGCAAATCCCAAAACAAATAGAAGGAGAGAAATAATAAAAATAAGAGCTGAAATCAACGAAATAGAAACCAAAAAAACCATACAAAGAATTAATGAAACAAAAAGTTGGTTCTTTGAAAAAATAAACAAGATCGATAGACCCCTGGCAAACCTGACTAAAATGAGGAGAGAAAAAACCCAAATTAGTAGAATCAGGAATGCAAAAGGGGCGATAACAACAAACACCACGGAAGTCCAGGAAATCATCAGAGACTACTTTGAGAACCTATATTCAAATAAATTTGAAAATCTAAAAGAAATGGACAGATTTCTAGATACATATGATCATCCAAAACTGAACCAAGAGGAAATTAATCACCTGAATAGACCTATAACACAAAATGAAATTGAAGCAGCAATCAAGAGTCTCCCCAAAAAGAAAAGTCCAGGACCTGATGGATTCTCTGCTGAATTCTATCAGACCTTTAAAGAAGAACTGATACCAACCCTCCTTAAACTGTTCCATGAAATAGAAAGGGAAGGAAAACTGCCAAACACATTTTATGAAGCCACTATTACACTTATCCCAAAACCAGGCAAAGACACCTCCAAAAAGGAGAACTATAGGCCAATCTCCTTAATGAACATTGATGCAAAAATCCTCAACAAAATAATGGCAAATCGAATTCAGCAACACATCAAAAAGATTATTCACCACGACCAGGTAGGCTTCATCCCAGGGATGCAGGGGTGGTTCAACATACGAAAATCAATAAACGTAATAAACCACATTAACAGAAGCAAAGACAAAAACCACTTGATCATCTCAATAGATGCAGAAAAAGCCTTTGATAAGATCCAACATCATTTCATGATAAAAGCTCTAAGAAAACTAGGAATAGAAGGAAAGTTCCTCAACATTATAAAAGCTATATATGACAAACCTACAGCCAGCATTATACTTAACGGAGAAAAATTAAAACCATTCCCTCTAAAATCAGGAACCAGACAAGGATGCCCACTATCTCCACTCCTATTCAACATAGTACTGGAATTCCTAGCCAGAGCAATTAGGCAAGAAGAAGGAATAAAAGGAATACAAATAGGTAAAGAAACTGTCAAAATATCCCTATTTGCAGACGACATGATCCTATACCTTAAAGACCCAAAAAACTCTACTCAGAAGCTTCTAGACATCATCAATAGCTATAGCAAGGTAGCAGGATATAAAATCAACATAGAAAAATCATTAGCATTTCTATACACTAACAATGAGCAAACGGAAAAAGAATGTATGAAAACAATTCCATTTACAATAGCCTCAAAAAAAATCAAATACCTAGGTGTAAACCTAACAAAAGATGTGAAAGACCTCTACAAGGAAAACTATACACTTCTGAAGAAAGAGATTGAGGAAGACTATAGAAAGTGGAGAGATCTCCCATGCTCATGGATTGGTAGAATCAACATAGTAAAAATGTCGATACTCCCAAAAGTAATCTACATGTTTAATGCAATTCCCATCAAAATTCCAATGACATTCATCAAAGAGATTGAAAAATCTACTGTTAAATTTATATGGAAACACAAGAGGCCACGAATAGCCAAGGCAATACTCAGTCAAAAGAACAATGCAGGAGGTATCACAATACCTGACTTCAAACTATATTACAAAGCAATAATAATAAAAACAGCATGGTACTGGCACAAAAACAGACATGAAGACCAGTGGAACAGAATAGAGGATCCAGATATGAAGCCACACAACTATAAGCAACTTATCTTTGACAAAGGAGCTAAAAATATACGATGGAGAAATAGCAGCCTCTTCAACAAAAACTGCTGGGAAAACTGGTTAGCAGTCTGCAAAAAACTGAAACTAGATCCATGTATATCACCCTATACCAAGATTAACTCAAAATGGATCAAGGATCTTAATATCAGACCCCAAACTCTTAAGTTGATACAAGAAAGAGTAGGAAATACTCTGGAGTTAGTAGGTATAGGTAAGAACTTTCTCAATGAAACCCCAGCAGCACAGCAACTAAGAGATAGCATAGATAAATGGGACCTCATAAAACTAAAAAGCTTCTGTTCATCAAAAGAAATGGTCTCTAAACTGAAGAGAACACCCACAGAGTGGGAGAAAATATTTGCCAATTATACATCAGACAAAGGACTGATAACCAGAATATACAGGGAACTTAAAAAACTAAATTCTCCCAAAACTAATGAACCAATAAAGAAATGGGCATGTGAACTAAACAGAACTTTCTCAAAAGAAGAAATTCAAATGGCCAGAAAACACATGAAAAAATGCTCACCATCTCTAGCAATAAAGGAAATGCAAATTAAAACCACACTAAGATTCCACCTCACCCCTGTTAGAATAGCCATCATCAGCAACACCACCAACAACAGGTGTTGGCGAGGATGCGGGGAAAAAGGAACCCTCTTACACTGTTGGTGGGAATGTAGACTAGTACAACCACTCTGGAAAAAAATTTGGAGGCTACTTAAAAAGCTGGACATCGATCTACCATTTGATCCAGCAATACCACTCTTGGGGATATACCCAAAAGACTGTTACTCCAGAGGCACCTACACACCCATGTTTATTGCGGCACTATTCACAATAGCCAAGTTATGGAAACAGCCAAGATGCCCCAGCACTGACGAATGGATTAAGAAAATGTGCTATCTATACACAATGGAATTTTATGCAGCCATGAAGAAGAACGAAATGTTATCATTCGCTGGTAAATGGATGGAATTGAAGAACATCATTCTGAGTGAGGTTAGCCTGGCTCAAAAGACCAAAAATCGTATGGTCTCCCTCATATGCGGACATTAGATCAAGGGCAAACACAACAATGGGATTGGACTATGAGCACATGATAAAAGCGAGAGCACACAAGGGAGGGGTGAGGATAGGTAAGACACCTAAAAAACTAGCTAGCATTTGTTGCCCTTAATGCAGAGAAACTAAAGCAGATACCTTAAAGCAACTGAGGCCAATAGGAAAAGGGGACCAGGAACTAGAGTAAAGGTTAGATTAAAAAGAATTAACCTAGAAGGTAACACCCACGCACAGGAAATCAATGTGAGTCAATGCCCTGTATAGCTATCCTTATCTCAACCAGCAAAACCCCTTGTTCCTTCCTATTATTGCTTATACTCTCTCTACAACAAAATTAGAGATAAGGGCAAAATAGTTTCTGCTGGGTATTGAGGGGGGGAGCGGGAGGGGGTGGAGTGGGTGGTAAGGGAGGGGGTGGGGGCAGGGGGGAGAAATAAACCAAGCCTTGTATGCACATATGAATAATAAAAGAAAAATGAAAAAATAAAAATAAAAAAAATAAAAAGAAAACTGATATTGCTCTCCAGACATGGTATACTTTGCCCAAACAACCAAACACTAATGTATCCTTATGTGATTTATATACAGATTTACAGAAACAGGTGATTTTTGATTGAAAGAAATTGGAATCAGTTTGTATATGCAATCTTTTAATTTTTACTAAAATTATATTATGATCACTAAACCCTGCTACAAAGGTCATCCAGAAGCATTTCACTGATAAGGTGTAGTTCTAGTCCCTGTGACGACATGAATTTACCTGTCATGTACAATGCTGTAGGAACCCCTGTGCTCGTCTTTTCCATGACTATTAATTTGCTTAGTGCAAGGAAGGAATTTCTGAATATTAAAATAGCTCTTGTGAAGTTGTTTTCTAGGGATTTTGACTTATTTGATACTAGCATCATAAATCCTGTATGTTCTTTATGTTTCATACATTTTGCCTATTATTGCATATTAGATGATTGCTAATAAATTTCTACAAATATATTGAAACCCATTTTAGTTCATTGCTTAGATGTGTATTTGGATTATTAGTCATGGGTTATTAATCATTTTTCCTTTATATAGATTTCCTCATCAAATTATTACCAAATAATTTCCCTGCTTTTCTACTGAGGTTTGATTGTCAAAGTACTTTATATACTACAACCATTAATGACTTCATTTTCTGTAGAGTTTAGCTTATAATTTCATCGTAGTGTATTACCACAGATTTTCATTTTTAAACAAAACTTCCTGATGCTTTTCTTTGTGAAAGAATCTGGATTAAGTAATATTAGATTGACTCTAAAAGATGTCTCCAATTTCCACGACTAGTGTGGGTTTTATACTAAAGACAGCTGTTTTACAAAACATTACTTAAAAACATTGTTGGTGCTGTCAAAATATTTAAAATTTTGGTCGATCTTTTATGACAGGGGGTATGGAGATTTTTTCTCAGGGCCTCATGTTTGCTAGGCAGGTGCTTTACCACTTCATCCACACTTTAGTTGATTTTCAGATAGAGTCTCACATTTTTTTGCCCTGGACCAGTCTCAGACCATCATCTTCCTACCTAAGTTCTCCTACATATTTGGGAATACAGATGCATCCCACCAGGTTGGGTTTTAAGTTGAGGTAGGGGTCTCCCTAACTTTCTGCCTGGATTGGTCTCTAACCACCATCTTCCCCCACCTTCCAAGTACCTGGGATTACAGACATGCCCCACCATACTCAGCCTGTTTGGTCTTTCTTCAAAAATTATGGGTTAGATTGTCACTAGGCTCACTTAACTTAGTGCTGACCACAGGTTATTGTAGCTACAACTTTTAATTTCATGACAATGCAAAAGAAAATCTAACTTCTTAGGTGACATTTTTCTTTTTTTTAAAAAATGATAGTTGGTCAGTGACTAAGACTCAATGACATTTATCAGCTACCTAATTAAAATGTAGACACTTCATAATAATTGCAAATGTGACCTTCATTTGTGTATTTTTGCTTGCTAGCATGTTTAGTGAAATGTCACAAAGAACCCTAATCTATTCTTTCTCATAATGTTTAATTATATTATATTGAAAGTGTTTGTTCCTCGGTTACCGTAGCACATGCCACCTCATGGCCTCCCTGGAGAGTGGGGCGCTGTATTCCAGCACCCTAATGAGCAGTGATTGCAAGGCTCTGTCTACAAGCTGCCAAAGTCGCCAGCTGAGAAGTGACAATTCCTTCGATTAACAAGTTTCTGTGGCTTCATTGTGACAAACAATACCTCTTCTTTTTCCTCTGTTCAAGCAAAACCTCGTAGACATGGCCTTGATTGTTTTGGGATTTCTGAAAATAGCTCAGAGCGTCTCTCTTTGCTTTGCATCTTTATGTGTAATGGCCTGGGTGAAACTTCCCAGATGCTCCACAGGTGTCAGTCACTTTAATCCAACCTCCATGTGCCCCAGGTCCTGCCTACTCCACACCCATAGGCACCCCTTTACTTATCTGTCTGCCTAATTTCTTCCAAGATCATCCAGTCCATGTTCCATAACCCAGGGCTGGAATGTTTCTGATCATGGCACATGCCTGCCCTGCCCCAAATATTATGATCATTTCCTTTTAAACTTTTAAGGCAAAGTACACTCCTCTTCTGAGACTCAAGATCGTTATTCACTACCTGTCCAAGTTCAGATGTTCTATTTCCTCTGCTCATGGCCTCAGATCTGAATCTATTACCCATGGTTTCTCAAATGAATCAGACCATGGCTCCTTTCACAGCATTTGTGCAAATTATTTCCCTCATCCTGTCATATGTTAATAATGAAGCAGTGAGTCTCCCATAAAAATATTGCTCGGGAAGATTTCCAAAGATTTTAGTGGTTTTATTTATAAAACTAAAATTTCATCTTAGTTTATAAAATATAGCTCCAATTCAAAATACACAAACATAAAGATTGCATACATTTATTTGTATTAGATTTTAAAATAATTTACTCATCATATATTGAGTTTTTCCTTTATATTCTAAACTGTGTGGTTGATGAAACTTTTTGTTGAAAAGTTTATGTAATATGGTTATGATTACAAACATAAAATTAATTATATCATAATGCACTTGGTTAAAATTATCTGTACTTCAAAGATGATTAAATGCCTTAATGTAAAATGAAAATTTTAGGTGAACCTATAAAATTTGGAGAATTGATATGCCATGCATAATTTTAGAATTTAGAAAATACTTTTAAAGACCAGTAAAATAGTTTAACAATCTAACTTTTAGATAACTTGCACCATTGCCAAACAACACATTATTTCCTTGTTAAACAGCTAAGCCATGTTTAAGATTTTCCTCTAGAATTAGATAATTGCACCAGGGCACATACTTGGCCATTTCTCTTCAGTTAACTTATCAAATATATTCTCTGAAATGAAGGTATCTGTCATATTGTTAAAGTTACATTGTTATTCATATTTAATTTTATTTATTCTTTTCATCCAATGCAGTGTAACTACATAAAGACTATCATCAACTTTTGATATAAATTAGGGTGCATGGAACTTTTTTATTTTCTAATGTGACCTGCCATTAAACTTTCATAGATGAAGAAAAAGGTTTTCACATCCCCAGCTAAGAGTTTACTCCAAGTTTCTCATCTCAAACAAGAGAAGTTATTGTGCGTGAGGAATGACCATAATCAGACCTCAAAGGTAGAAGAAAATAGATTTAAGAGATAGAAACTTCACAATTTTGTAGTATTCCAAGGGCCAGTCATGATGGCTGATGTCCGTAATCCCAGCTACGTGGGAGGTGGCACTAAGAGGATAGAGGTCCAAAACAGTCCTGGGCAAAAGTGTGACCCTATCTGGAAACCAACTATGAAACCAGTGGCTTAGGGCATGGCTCAAGTGGTAGAGTGTTGGTTGAGTAAGCTTGAGATCTGGTGTTCAATCCCCTGTGAATCCAAAGAAAACAATGTACTGTTCCAAACTCTGAAAAAGCATTCCAAAATGCAATAACATGAAGTAAAGCTTTAAGACTTCCATCAAATCTGGAAAGAAGAGATACGGTCATTGGAAGCAAAGCAACTTATCTGATGTTTATCCAATTGCCCCTTATTTCTACAGTAAGATGTGTGGCACTTTCTTTAGAGTTTCTTTATTCAGTGTGCTATATTCTATAATTTACATTACTGCATATCACGAATTCTAAAGACTTACTTTCTGACTCCTTAAACCTATTTTCGTATCCAGTTCATATTCTAGCTCTGTCATTTATTACATTTCTGACATTAGGTAAATTACTTAAACTCTCTAATCCTTTGTAAAAGGGAAGTAATATTAACTACTTTCTAATAGCTGTTCTGAAGATTGAGATAATATGTGTGAATTTTCTATTATGCTGTTAAAAATAGAAATTACGAATTTTATTACATGCATTATTTTATTGTATCTTAACCTAATACTAATATGATATTTTGAAATTAAAATCAATATATTAGTGTGTGTAAATGATGTACTGTAGTAATCACTCAAAATAATGTGGAATAATTTCTGTAATTCTTCTTGTTTTCTTAGAACAGAATTTCCTGGTGATGTGTAGGGAGGTGTTAGATATTGCACATCATGCTAATAAAGGAAGTTTTACAAGAAAATATTACACCATTAGATTTGGGGAGTTTGTTATGGACAAGTTGGGTTATAAGTGATCTAATACATACTATTCAAAGATCTGTACTGATGATATCTGAAATTGAAGTTTCTTAATAAAAATGTTCCCCGTGTATAAATGAATATTTTTTCATATTTAAAAGAAAAAATGTACATGACACAATTATATTTTTCTATCTCTATTGAGGACAAATTTAATCTGTCCAATAGGTGGCTGAATAAAAAAATTAATATTTGCCTTAGAGATATGAAAGTAAATAAAGTAATAGAGCAGTTATCACATACATTTTCTTGCAGTCCTTAGCAGAATCTGCATAAAGGATAAAGTTCTCATTTGCCCTCAATAGAAATGTTGAATTAACCCTAGGGGACATGAAGTTGGCTTGTGTGCGGTCAGTAATGAAGGAACATTGGTGAATTGCACAGAAACCTGAAAGCTGATTTTCTGTAATTTTCAGTGCAATAAGGACTAATACCATAATGATTATTTGCTTTTGAACTATCTGATGGATTAAAAATGTATTCCTATAGCTATTTCAGAATTTATATATCCCAGTGAGTCATGTCTGTGAAAATGTTCACTTCTATTGGTGCAACTGCTTTTTAAAAATTAACCCAAATAGTTTTTAACTGCTATTTTTGAAATACCACCATGGTCCATGTATTATGGAGTCTATATATTGTAGTTATAAATTAAAATGTAGCCCCATTTGATAAGAAAAAGCAACAAATTTTGAGTAGACAGTATTAATTAAAGGAAACAAATAGATGAAATACTATGTGACATACAAATAGGTTCCATCAGGAGAAACTAGAAATTTTCTGTATCTGGAAGATACAGAAAGAGTGTAAAAACTATAAGAGATACCAGGACATAAAGAAGAGATTTGCAAAATTTTGACCATGGCTATGGGATGTGCCAAGAACATGAGGGAGTTTAGGTAAAATAGGACTAATTATTGCATTCTTAGAATGACACTGCGATGAAAGAAATGGCATAAAAATAAGGTGGACAGGAACTAGGATCAGATCTGTGCACCATCTGGATAGCTCCATGTTTGGTCAAGGTATAGGGAAAACTCCCTCAGAGAGTTTAAACTTTAAAGGTCATGAGTAAGAATTTAAGCCATGTGTTAAAGCCTTATGGATATAACACATATCCGATATGTTTTCTACTGGCTTTGGTAAAAGTTCATAGAGATAAGTCATGTCCTTGTGTGTCTGCTTATCCAGTAATATTCTTTTCTAAAAGAAATTAAAACAGAAAGCTGCCCTAAAACAATTCTGTGCTTTTTACCTGCAATTACAACTCCTTATAAATTAGAGACTTCACTTTGTGCCACATGGGATATTGAATTATTCTTTGGTAATTTTTCTTTCTTCTGTTTAAGACCGCTATCTGTTTAGAACTAAAGCCTGAGTGCAAAATCTCAAATGCATTCACATTGCTGGAATATTTAAGCTTACTATTATATTTTATAACTGACATTTTTAAAAGCCATCTTTAGTGATAAAATATTTTTAACATGGAATGTAAAAGGTTGAACAGATCCTAATTTCAGTCTCCAAGTAATAAACAATGATTGTTTTATTCTTTGAAGTACACTTATAACCATTCTTCATGCTATGACCAACTATACTGTATTTCTTCTCTGGTTAGGATGGTTACTAACTATCAGAACTAGTACTAATGTTTTAGAAGCAAATGTGAATATACTATTCCATAACATCTAAAGTGTGTATCCAGACATATTGGACAATAACCAGCAAATCAGAATCATCTACATATTTTCTGAGAAATTATTTAAGGATTTATCTGTTAGCATATAGATTCTTTTCCATTTTGTGGCATTCTGAAATAAACTGAAAGTTCTTAACCTGAATCCACTAACAATTTTGAGATTCTGTGTCAAATATATGTGCACATGCACTTGAGGAGAGCTGAGGCTCTTAGAGCTTGTCAGGTTTTTATAAGAGCCAGGTCTACTCAAGACCAGTTAGATCCCTGGTCAAACTAGAGATTAGCATATGATTGGATGTTGGAAGTTCATTCATACAGCTGAAACCTGTGAAAGTTTCCTGAGTGCCTCCAGGGTTCGAGAACTCTGGTCAGGGCTCCAACTCCATGAGGTTAGGGGAGCAGGCAAAAGGGTAAAGACCTAGTGCATTCATCACAGTGGGAGACAATGCAAAAGAAGCAAGGTATACACCCTTCAAAATGAGATGGGGTTAAAGAAGATACTCATCTTATGACTGGGATGGGGGGAGTCTTTCCACTCCTCAATAAAAGCTACTATTATGGTATAAATATTACAATTTTGTATTAAAACAGTAATCTATCAAAATATGCCAAGAAACTTATGAAATAGTCATTTAAAAATCCACATGCCATGGAGAATGGGAGGCCAAAACAGGTCCTATGGGGGAGGGGGGTTGGTAGCAGTGGAAGGGGGAGGATATAAGGATAAGGTGTAGGAGGGTGAATATGGTGCAAATACTGTGTACACATGTATGAAAATGAAAAAATGAGACCTGTTGAATCAAGGAATGGTGGGAGGGAGGATAAAAGGGAATGGAGGTGGTGAATTCAACTATGATATATTGTAAGAACTTTTGTAAGTGTCACAACGTACCCCCAGTTCAACAATGACAAAAAATAAAACCCATACGCCATTTGACCTTTTACTCCCATGTTTCTTAAAGCATATATTCTCTATAAAGTATAGAGAATATACTTGTGGATACTAAGTATGCATGACACCTTGTTTTGGGGACTGTGTCAATAAAAAGGCTGCTTATGTTCTCAGATGGCTTGCAGTCTATTTTACTTCTGAAAACTACTATAATAAAATATCATATAAGTTAAACTATCCTTTTAAGCAGACACTTTTACAGAAATAAGACAATAGTTTGAATTTGAAGTAGAAACAAAAGTGTGCTTGTGATCAGTTAGCATGTACTAACATTATTTACAGATGCTTGAAATACTGGCCGTTCAAATTTCCTAAGACACCTTCACGTTTCTAATGGACCCCTAATCTAGCTAGGCAGGATATTCAGGGTCATCTATAAATCCAGCCAACCCTATTGGCCCCAGGTTATCGCTCACATTTTCCTACTATAGCCTTAAAGTATTTTCCTTAAAGACAAATTTTTAAGTTCAGTAATTGACAATGTGGCATAGTGTGTTAGTATATGTCAAAGTTAAACAACCCCCAAATCCTGACAATTTCACAGAGCATCAGTTTTACTCAAGAATTGAGAATAATGTTTAAATCACTTATTATAAAGAAAGCAGACATATTGTGAAATAGAAATGCAAATTTTTCTTATAATTTTAACATTGCCCATTAGGTTTCAGAGATGAACTTTATAGTGAGCTCCTTTGGGCTCACTGCCTGATCCCCTGCAGAGGTCCCAAACTCTTAAGCACTTTTCAGTACTTTGCTTAAAAAGTTGGGAGTCTCAGTTTTAAGATATAATTTACCCTCTTGTCCTGAACTGAGCTTTTATTCATACATTTCTCATTAAAATGTCTTTAGAATGCATTTCCTTTCCTTCAGCTAAATTTGACATTCCTCTTTAAGTCGAATTCTTATCTTATACACTTGATGAAATCTTTTATTAACCACGTTTTCCTAGTCCTTTGATCTTCTTCCGTATTGATGAATAATGTGTTTTATCACACGTTTTCAGGTATGCTTGCTCATATGTGAAATTCTAGTAAGTAGATGCATGAGACAAAATTCATCTCAAAGAGACCAAAACTGAAGGAGGAGGAGAATCTGAAGATGACAGTAACAGAAACTACCAGGAGTGGTATTTATCTGCAAGTAAAGGAGAGGCAATGCTGCCAAAATATTTTTGAGGTACCTTGCAGTCCCTGTCTCTTTCTGTCTTGAACAACTACCTTCTCCTTGCCCACACATAAACAGCAAGAAACTGTGTGCCATGCTTGTGCAGGAAGGTTCATTGCATGAAAACGTGCTGTGGGATGTAGTGGGTGACTTGACCACAATGGTGGCAGCTGCTTGAAGGAATCAACAAAGGAGCAGAAAACCAGGTGTGTGGTGGACTGCACAACCTCTGGGAATTTACAGCTCTCCATAGATTCTTTTCTCAGCCACATGCAGGGATTTTGTTTCTGGCCATGTGTTGATGAATTAGCTTCCCAAGAGCAGTAAACTAAATTTCAACATTGCTGCACAATCTTTCACAAGTCACTTACTCTGTGCTTTAGTTTCCTCGTCTGTCTAGTGGGAATTATAGTCCTATTTCTTCTAGTTTGGCTGTGAGAATTCGAATAATAACACATGTAACTCACTGGAACCAAAAACATGTGGGACACAGAAAACAAGCAATAAACCTCAGCTATCATCATTATTATTCTAAAGTAAACTGAGAATCTACCCAGTCCATTGGGAAGTTATCCAAGGCTAGATTTTGAATCAAATTCTCTAAGTAAATATGATCAAAGAATGATTGCCAGTGCATTTCACTCCATAAATTCCAACTGCTCTTAGTGAAACCAACTCAAAGTCTTGTTGCTACAACTAAATTCAGCCTGATTAGGAAAATGGACAAATTCCCTGGTCACAGTGATATATGCAATTGTTTTATTCCTTCACAGTTAACATAAACCTTCTGTGTAATGTAGAGTAAAAATACGAGAATTAGTTATAATAACAATTTTTCTGAGTATGTATATATTTATAGAAAAAGTATAATGTAATAGTCAAAGGAATATAGATTAATAAAATGCTTTAAGATGATGGATTAACTGATTAGAAGGTAGTAAGCATTTTATTTTTTATTTTCTTAAGAGGCATGAGTGACAGTTTTGTTTCTATTTTTAAAAATCCCATATTTGTATTTTTTCCAGTTCTCCTAGGTATTGAGGGAAAAGACATACCTTACTTATAAAGAATGATTTGAGAATAAGCCAAAACAAAGTTAATAAATTTGTAAAACCATTTTATAAGTTTAATAATTGCAGGATTAAAGTCATTGATATTGTAGCAGAGAGGATCAGAAGAAAACAGTCTCGGTCTGAGTCCTGAGAAAGCAGCAGGGAGGTAGGGATGGCATAGCAGAGAGATAAAACCTGAGAAATCTGAACATGAGGAAGGTCACATAGCAACAGGGAGGGGACAGTCACGTAACACTAGGGTAAAGTAGCCAATAAAATTAATACAACCATATATGGATTAGACCTTGCTTTTTGCTTCTGTAACCTACTTGCAAGGACATATATACTATATAAGGCTATATATATATATATGGATTATAAGGTGAGACCCCTTTGTTCTCGGGGCTCAGCCTTTGGACACGAGTCCACAATAAAACGTTGCTTTCTGCTGATTGTCTCAAGAGTCCTGTATCTCAGCTAGCAACCTCCTGCAACAACATTAATGTCAATAGGAAACTTATTTAGTTGCTTTTGACCTCACCATTCTTCAACTTCATACCATAATTAATAACAAATTGAAATTTTTAGCTTCTCACCCCTCCTTGGAGTGCTTAGGATACATGAAATGACAGGCTACTTTCTCAGTTAGGCGCTTAACTTATGAAGAAGTTTAGATTGGCTGTGTCTTTCTGACACGTGATCACAATCACTGAATACTGACGGACCTGCACTTGTTTTTGTAGCATTCAACAGAGCAGTTACTTGTTTCTACAATTAAATGTGGGAAGTAAGAACAGCCCACTCTAGGAAAAGGGGCATGTGTGATTTTATACATCTAATGTAACATGCATTATTTTTTGTAAAAATATTTCCAATGCTTATTTCCATTGACAACTCAAGAGATCCAGATTTCTAAAGCACACAACATAGTCACAAAATTGTTTCATTAGCTGTACTTTTAGAGTTAGAAAAAGTCATAGACCTACATTTAGGCACTGCTCAATTCTGGCTAATACAATCACGTTGCTTAGTATTTTATAGACTGCTAAAAGTTACCTGAAAACTTGTGCAGTCTATTTCTTCAGGACATAGCTAAAGATTGCTTCTGAGTCCATCACCGGTAACGTCTTTGCTGTGATTTGTTTTTACGGTAGGGCTGGTTGTAATGGAGTTCACGTTCATCCAAACTCTACCCAGGACTTGAACACTGCATTGTAACATGTTTTCACTCACAAGAAAACATTTTCAATTAAGCTGATTTACCAAAACAGTCGTATGTTGTTATACAACTTAGAGTATCCCAGGACAGAGATGTGTAAGGGTAATCTTCTTAGAGCTGTTTAACAATGTCACAGAACCCTCAGTTACCATCCATTTCTTCTGTTTGATGGGACTGTCAGTTAGCAAGTTCTTTCACATGTGGTGTTATATATGTAAACCTCTATGATGACTGCATGGAGTGATTAGATATAGGGTACCTGTGTATGCAAAAGTAATCGGTGTACTGTAAATGTCATAAAATGTGAGATGGTATAATTAATACTATTATTGTTATTCAATTTGAAATGTTTTGGCAGAAAATTCTGCTCTGGTACACTTTAGGTTTGCTCAGTACTCAAAGAACAGGCAGTTGAAGTTTTTCAATTTGGAAATACACACCTAGCAACCACACATTGTCTAAAAGAACAAAATTGTCAAGATTTTTTTTTGTATTTTCTCCTGAGAATGAACACTTCTTGTTTCATAACAATTTTTATTGTTATCAAAACTCTACAAAGTAGTTCTCCATAGTCAAATTTCAGTACCAGATATAAAGTTCACACAAGACTTTTTTTGAAATTAGGACCTTGGCTTGTATCATTTTTTGTAGTAATTTTGCATTTATAGATTCATAATTTATATTGTCAAACCAATTTGCTTATTATCTTTTCATGATTTCAGGGAAATAAAAAAACTAAGCAGGAGAACAGAGTGTTTATTTGTACATAAAAGAGATGAGTATTTGTAACCATATGCAAAAATTTAAATATCCATTGGAGAATGTAACTGTTATCTCATTGTAAACCATACTGTTCTTGAATATTCAGTTATACAAAATGATAAGTATTTCAGTGAATGAAATATTCACCATAAGAAAAATCTGCTTAATTTAATGTCTTTAAAGTTATAGTAACAGTCCTCACATTTGGCTACCTGGGAAGTGAATGATAGTTGCCACAGTGAGGAAGAACGTTCTAAAGGCAAATCAACTTAATGGTGAAAAACCTTAACAATGATTAGAAGTCAGAGAGCGACACATTTCCAGGCAGATACAATCTCCTGGAGAAAGTAAAGGTGTTTGCTTGACCCCACCTTTACTGGAGACCAAGATGTTGCTGGTAGAGCTTCTCTAGTCACTGAAAGGAAGTCCAAGAAGGCTTGTAAATATGTCAAGTAAAAATATAAGATTTTTTTGCAGCCATTGTTACTTTTAATTGATCATTAAGTTTACCGTCATAGGGCATCCAATTTCATACCCAATAAAGAATGATTTTCATGAGTTGAGTAGCTTCTGTCCAGTAGAGGGCACTGCTGCATATTTGTGCTAGCCCCACTTGGACATTAAAATTTGAAAATAAAATTTCATAGGATTAATGCTTTTTGTGTATCATGAAAACAAAAACTGAGGCCAGAGAGGAAGAAGAGGAGAGAGGTCGGGAAAGGACACTGATAACATTCTTCCCTTCAATAATAATAGTAACATATTTTAATGTCCTATGACTTTTGTAAAAATCATTAATAGCCACTCTATTTTCCCAAAATTAGTATAGGAAATTAAAATACATTTGACAACTATAAGGAGAATTATTCTAGAGATATTTTTTCTATAAATGGCTTGTAAGAATTGGTTATTAATTTTTGAAATAGGTTTCTTTGAATCTTAAATTTAAAATCCATAGTTGCTGAGGACCTGTTCCCCTGTCATTTCTGCCTCTTCATGGAAGTGTTCATCTCTTCTTCCTCTGCACCCCTGTGGGATGTTGTGTACATACCTGTGTAGTTACCTGCACTAGGGTGGCACTGAGTTGTAACCAGGGTGAGGTGAGAGTCCTTTTCTCATTCTTGCGTCTACCAATGTTTGGCACAGAATGTTTGCTGAATACACTTGTATTAAATAAATGACCAAAGAAAATGGAAATTATTCCAAGAGCAAAGAAACTGTTTACCTAGAATACCAAATTAGTAATTATAAATTCAGTGAAAAGTTATAACCAAAGAGAGTTACTGGATTTCCTCCAAATCACACTGTGTATAATGGGGTGTAAATGATTAATTACCCATGCACATCCTGACATCACGAGTGCACTTTAAAAAATATCTATAATTTCTCCTTTCCTACTGTCCTGATGTTTATTTTAAAATGGGAATGTCAAAGAAAAATAAGTGAGAACCAGTCAAGAATATTCCTTCAGTGTAAATTTCATTTAAAATAGATTAATGCTTAGCCTTATTAATCATGCAGTAAGGTACCAGTTCAAAATTCCACCTTAAAATACATACAGAAGTGAGATGTTTGCATATTTGTTTTTGAGAACTAGACCTAGCTCTATCCTTATCTTTCTGTCTAATAGTTACACAGGTACCTAAAGGAAACTCCTCTTAAAACCCATGAGTGCAAACATAATTTTAAAAGATTTTAAAAATAATTTTTCAAATAACTCTAACCTTGTTTCTTTCTTCCTCCCATATTATTTACCTGTTTTTATTTTTTTGATTCTGAGGATTTAGTGTAGGTCCTCAATGTAGTAAGCATACATACTACCTCGGAGCCACAAAGTTGTAGACTCTTTGAATGATAAAAACTCTTGGTTAGTTGAAACATTAGCACAATATACCATTATGTTTCTTTAAGTAGATTAGATATTAACCTGCATTTCCAAAAGACATGAAAACTCATTTGAATATGACACTAAACAGATATTTAGCCAATCCAACCAGTTATGCCCTGGAAACCTGCATTTCAGAACTTTTATGCCAATCTGTACGATCTTCCATTGTCAAATGTCTATAAAAAATAATAAATGCAAATGGTCATATTCAAAAAGCAAGATGTTTTACTTCATAATGTCATTGGAAAGGGGAACTGTGCTACCAGAATGCACAAAAGCCTTATCACTCAAGGGCCCATCTTTTTAATGGCTAAGCATCACACCAGTGACACAGTAAAAACCACTCGGCGTGGCCACAGTAACGGTCAGTTTGGATTGACTTAGTAATTGAGCATCTGCAGAGATTAGGGTATTGGCCACAATTCCCTTCTGATGGCTCAGCCAAGGCATGGTCAATTTATTTCAGGTCTGCAGACAAGATCCAAGTGAAAGTTGTTGTTTTGAGTGGTTGTAAAACTATTCAAATAAAAGCAAAAAGTATAACCAAGTGACCAATACATAGCTTTTGATATTTTTTAAGGAAATTAATTTTTTCCTCTTAAAGATATTTGATTATTGGGCTGGGATGGGACTCAGCCCACTGACCTAGAGCACAAGGGCCTGAGTTCAAATCCAGTATTGTCAAAAAGAAGTTTTAAAAAATTTGGTTGTAATGGCTTTAATGTAGCAAAAGAGTGCACATCTGGGAAGCAATTTATTATGTGTAGCCAGAACAGACTACCATTCCTAATGGAACTAAATAAAAGACTGTTCATTTACAGATTCTGAGAGAAACACTATTTGAAAACCCATGAAGTTATGGGGCAAAGGAAAGCAAAGATGTAAACATAGAGAACAAGAAGATAGAAACAGGTCATCCTCAAACAATGTCTATCCTCGACTCCTTTGGGATGGTTGGGAGGTGATGAAGACATCAGTTTTCACCGGAGGATACAAATTGTTCAGTCTTGAACTAACATCTCTAACAGAGAAAAAAACACTTCTGTTTTCAATTTACTAAAATATTTGACATGGATCACTTAATTTTCTTTTCTTTCTCTAATTCATGAAACACAGAAACTATATAAACAAAAGGCAAGGAATTTTGCTTGGGGGCAAGCAGAATTTAACCCCAGAAGAAAGTATGAAGTACTTAAAAGCTAATCACTTCACCATGGGCAAAAGCCTTGATATTGCTCCACCTCTGTCATGAGTTCATTTATTCACAAGCAAATATTTCATGAACGATTGTAACATACTCATCAGAAGCTCAGATTATGGGAGGGCTTAGAAATTCAAGCTGTTTCCGATTTTAGTCTGCTATTCATTTTCCCCCTACATTTTATGATAAAAACTTTAAACATCAAGTAAAGTTGAATGAATACTATGTGAGACTCTAAGACATGTAACTGTGAATATTTTGCAATATGATATACAGAGAAGCTGGCGGAAACTATTTGAAAATAATTTGCAGGCACATTTGATCTCTGAGTAGTTCTGTAGAACTGTCCAAAGGTAAGGGTGTATTCTTCAAAACTACAATCCCATTACCTCATGAATGAAAAACTACCCCAACTCCTCAGTGTCTAGTCCATGTTCACCTCTTGTCCATTGATCCCCAAGTCTCCTTTTTAGCAGTTTTTTCAAAAACAGAAATGAATTTAATTTTATACAATGAATTTCTGTTAAGTTCATTTAGTCTATTTTTTCTGTCTTGTATTTTTCCCCTTTTACATTGACTTTTTAAAGTAACCGGGCCACAGAGACTTGTGTATGATTTATATGGGTCGGGTTGTTTCTTTACAGTGTCATTTAACTTGTGCACCATTTCCCAGTAGGTCCTATATGTAAACTAAATGTGAGGCTAAGGCAGTAGATTCAGATGGAGCATTTTGGGAAAGTATAATTCAAAGGACTTGTACTTCTCATCACATCATAGCATTAGTGATGCTGTATGAGTTTGATCTTTGGTTCAAGGGGTGCCATCTTTCCTCTCTGTTAAAATTCATTTTTCTATTTGCAATTAGCAAAACTGACACACCAGTTTTACCCTAAAATTTCACTTACTGTTTTTAGTATTTGTTGATGACACTTGCCAAAAAGAATTATTGCAAAACGCACTTTATTTTTTACATTTTATTTATTAAGGCATTTCTTACATATGGTAAAAATTCATCCTTTTTTTCTATAAAGTTTTGCAAATCTTGACATATACATTTGTGTAGTTGCCAGAGCCATTAAGAGAGAGCATAGTTTCACACCCACCAATTCTCCCGTGTCATTGCATTCAACCCAACCCCAGCCTCTGGCTCCTACTGATACTTTTTGTCCCTCTAGTTTTGTCTTTTCCAGAAACTCACATACCTGGAATCAAACATTATGTTTGACAAAAGAAGAGCTTTCTCAATGTGACTTTTTTGACTTAGAAAATGTATTTGAGATGCATCTCTGTTGTTCTGGTGTCAGTAATTCCTTCCTTTGTGTTGATGAAGGGTATTCCATTGTATGGGTGCATTCAGCTTGGGGGAAGTCTGAATGAAGTCATAAAATCATTCTCCAAAACTGATGTAAAATAGAAAGTATGAAGCAGAAAACTTGTAAATGGGATTAAAAATACTATTACAGTACATGAAGAGTGAAGGCTTAGTTAAGGAAACAGCAGCCCTGGGTTTTGAAAGACAAAAAGAATTTTATACCATACCAGGGGTAGAGACCTTACTCTATTCAATAGAATGAGTACTTCAATGGGCATCAAAGGCTATAGTGTTTTTAGGAAACCAGAGTGGTTTGCCTTTTTTGTAACATAAGAGAAGGCTTTGGTTCAGGGTTCAGAGTAAGACCGGGTCCAAGCCAGGAAGAGCCTTGTGGATCATGCTGAAGGGCTTGGATTCCAACCTACGAGATTTGGGGTACTCAGTGGAGAGGTCTTCCAGAGAGAATCATGGTCAGATGGTGACTTTAAATGTTGGCTGTTTATTAGTGAGAAAAATTCTATGACCATAATTATCACTTGAAAAACTGTTGCCAGTATTTTCATGGCCAGTAAAATGATACATTAAAATGGCTGTTTATTTTCCTCATGTATAAGGTTAAATGGTCTTGGATATCATTTCAATAACAATCCTTCAAAACTTAATTTCTGTTCTAAAATACCCTAGGGTAGTATTAAAATGCATGGCATATACAGTACAAATGACCTTAAAGTCCACAGACTTTGATAGTGCCCAGGAAGGGATTGTTAATAACTTTCATAAATCAAGAAAAACACACAGAGGATATTTTCTATGAAATCCTTAAGCTTTTAAATTTGAATAATGCAGCTAAGTCTTAATTGGAAGTGTGTTCAATAATTTCAGGACCTATCTGTAAAGAGGCATGATTTCTTTGGGGATTTGACTGGTGTTCTGTTATGGATACCTAGGATTTTCCTTTTAAGCCAGGGTCTTTTAATCTTCAAAGCCATGTCATCTTTCATAAATATTGTGATCTGTGTCTCCTTGAATGCAAATTAAAACTCAAGCTGACTGACTAGTGGTTCTGTTAGTATTGGGTTGTTGGGCAGAGTGCACAAGGGCTTTTTGACTGTTGATAAGGATTCATTTCCTGATCTGTTTGGTAGTTCCACAATTGTGTCACTTGGGGCAATTCACCAAGCTGTAATAATGACTTATATGCTATTTTACGTGTATGTTTCATCTCCATGAGGTTGCTTACAAATGCCAAATAAACTCTAAAATTCTAAGGCAATGCATCAAACCAATGGGACAAAGTCTGAATTGTTGTTAAACTCTCAGGGTCAGTATACATGAGCCAAAGGTGGGAATGGGATCATTGCTTCTTTCTTCCGCACTCTCATAAAAGAGTTATTAAACTTTTGCAGGCTTGGGTATTATTGACTACAACTCTGCTCAACTTCGTTACTAATCTATGATTTAAGATGTATTATGTTGTGTTCCAATGAAAAACCAATCGGATTCTTTAGCTAAACAAGCTCACCTTTACAAGTGTCTGGAGACCTGGTTAGAGACTTGTCGTTCATTAGAGAAGGTTGTTTTCTTTGATCAAGTGTAGCTTCCTTATTAGTGAAGTAGGAAGTGTACACATCATGTATCAGCCAGGTCAGCTGAATCAATGCTGGAAATCAGTGGGGAATCTTAGGGAAATATGTCAAAAGGAAATGCAAGAGAGCTTGCTTTATTTGAGTAACAAATGTTAAATATTTCATGACAACTATATGTAATTTCCTCTGGAAAATAAAACAAAAACAATTAAAACCAAAACCCACAGATTACCCACATCCTGTATGTATCTGTTTCACATTGCCGTACAATAGTTGACAAAGCTGCTTAAATACATTTTAATCCTGAACTGATTAAAGGCAGTAATTTTAGGATCACTTATATTTGTATCTGCAGAGACTAAAATACTAATTTATATTTTAAAAAAGTGAAGTGATTAATGCAGCAGAACAATGATTTTGCAAAATGTCTTGGGTAGCAACCACAATAATCACTCAGGATCAAGAATTCACCTAACACTGATTCTGGGAATCGTTACATCTCTTGAACTTTTTCTGGGATGAAGAGTGAGAGATGGGTCAAGTTCTCAAGCCAATGCTTGACATATTCACTGCTAAGAAGCAGAGTTGAAACAAAAGTGAACTGCATTTCTACCAATCCTGCTAAGTCCCCACTGAATTTGAGATGATCACTCTCTTATGCTACAGGACTAACAGAGGGAAAGAAGAACCATTTCTGGGGAAAACAAAGTCACTTGCAGAATCTTCTCTTATAAATTATAAAATGTATGAGAGGTGCTGAGAAAGCAAAATGTGATCACTGGTGAAGAGACAAAATAGACAGTAAAAATAAACCCATCGAAGTTTCTTCTGGTGGATTTAGTCCACAAGGACTTAATAAATCTATTAAATAAAGTAGAAGCTAATAAGAGTGAACACTGAAAGTGTGTTTTATAGCTTTTTTTAAAGTAAATGTAAATTTTTAAAAAGTTAAATCAAACCCTAGTAATGTATACTAAAAGAAATGAGCTGTGTAGTAAATTTTAGGCATTGCACGAAGTAAATAAATGACTAAATTCTAAAAAGTATTCTTGTAGACAAACACATTGGAAAATATATTCCAGGAATTAGTAGAAGGAAAAAAGAGATCTTGAACTTTATTTGTAAAGACATGGCTTTGGTAGTGATTTTTTTTTAAATCATAATTTCTAGTGTTTTATCTATCCTATAAAGTGAATCAAATAAGTAAATATACAGTATATCTGCTTTGTTCATTCATTTATTAGCTGTGGTTTGGACCAAAGGCAGTTAAAAATAATGAATAAAAGAACTGAAAAGAATTTCAGAAACAAACTTTTAATTCCTGTGTGCTTATTCTGCGGCTCAGGTGATGTGGAAAAGCTCCCATTCAGTCCTGCATGGTTGTCAGTGATGCTGAAATCATGACGTGATCCTAAATTTGATGAAAATACAGTCTGCCTCAAAAGCAAGGCCAATTTATGGTAATCCCCTCCAAGCCAAAAAGAGCACAAATGTGCTTGATTGGATGAAGTGACATTTTTTGATGTGTTGAAATGCTGCATGCCTTTGTGGAAGCTGGGCGACATTACGGGAAAATATATCCAGCCTCTGCAGTGCTGCCGAGCTCTGTGCATCCTGAGCGTGCACGGTAGGTTTTCCTTAATGGCCCCTTGGCGTTAGGTACCATAGATACCAAGGTCTACTGTGCTGAATTTCCAGGAGTCAATATTCTTTCTGTTGGAGAGCAGAGTTCAAAATACAGAATGGGAAGACGTGAGGAAGAACCACTGAATTTGAAGTAGGTGTAAGAATTTCTGATTTTAAAATACATTCTCCTAGCTTTTATTTTAAATTTTCAGTAGTAATGACCACACCTAATAGTCCATCTTGACATATTTATCATCAAAATCAGGAACTTTTGAAAGAATAGTACATACCAGGTTTGGAGCAGGGAAATTGAAAAGTAAGCTTTGAACATTTTGTTGCCTGTTAACTTAGGGACATAACAAATGAACAGGAAAGACAACGATATGAAGATGCTGACTTGAAGGTTTTTCCAGTAACCAGTTTGAACAATTTAAATATGAAAAACAATACTGACAATGTGTAATAATAAAAACACACAAATTCATATATTAAAATAAGTTTTTTTAAAGAAATGAAAAAAGAAAGCACTTTAAACAAAGAAATAGGGTATAAATGCAAAAGGAACCCTCAGAGTGGCAATTTTTCATTTTTATATTCCATAATGAACTAGTCTGGCAAAGATGCTGATGACTGTTAAAACCATTATATGAGGTTTTAGGATTCAGAATAGTTAGTGTTTCAAGATAGTGTTCCACTCATTACTTATAAATAACTATATGTATAGTTATTTATATATAGTCTATAGGTACACACACACACACACACATATATATATATATATATTATATATAGTCTATAGGTACACACACACACACATATATATATATATATATTATATATAGTCTAAAGGTACACACACACACACATATATATATATTATATATAGTCTATAGGTACACACACACACACATATATATATATATTATATATAGTCTATAGGTACACACACACACACACACACACACATATATATATATTATATATAGTCTATAGGTACACACACACACACACACATATATATATATTATATATAGTCTATAGGTACACACACACACACACATATTATATATATATATATATTATATATAGTCTATAGGTACACACACACACACACATATATATATATTATATATAGTCTATAGGTACACACACACACACACATATTATATATATATATATATATATTATATATAGTCTATAGGTACACACACACACACATATTATATATATATATATATATTATATATAGTCTATAGGTACACACACACACATATTATATATATATATATATTATATATAGTCTATAGGTACACACACACACACACACATATATATATATATTATATATAGTCTATAGGTACACACACACACACACATATTATATATATATATATATTATATATAGTCTATAGGTACACACACACACACATATATATATATTATATATAGTCTATAGGTACACACACACACACACACATATTATATATATATATATATATTATATATAGTCTATAGGTACACACACACACACATATTATATATATATATATATATTATATATAGTCTATAGGTACACACACACACACACACACACACACATATATATATTATATATATAAAACCTATAGAATTGAGACGTCTGGCAGATTCTTAGACAAGTGATTCAAAGTGTCACCAATAACAGACAAACTGTTACCATGCAACTTTTTGTTTGATAAAATGAGAGGTATGTACCATTCTCTACATTTTTACCAAATATTTTACATATCCAATAGGAAATCATGACACAAATCCAAAATTTAGAGCACAAGACAATTATCTTGGACTTCATGAAAATGGAAATGTCATGAAAGCTAAATCAAGGGTGGATCATAGATTAAAGAAACCCAACATGGCAGCAAATGTCTAATTCTTGATTAGATGTTGGGTTGGCACAATCGAAGACAGTTGAATATGGATTTTATGTAGATATTATTGCACCTCTTAAGAATCTTGGATGTGATCATGTAAGAGACAGAGAATGACATTTTCTCAGGAGAGGTGCTGAAATAAACACTTAGCTCAGAGCAAAGCAAGCATATGTGTTGCAGTTGTCTATGCTCTGTAACTATCTATGAAGACAGACAAAGCAAAACAATAGCCAGTGAATCTAAAGTGGAGGTGTCAAACTTTGTTCTGTGAATGAACAGATGATAAGTATTTTAGGCTTTGTGGTCCATGTGGTCTCCATTACAAGTGCTCAACTCTGCCTTGTAGTAAAAAAGCAGCCACAAATAATACATAAATGAAAGAGCACAGCTTTGTTCTGATTAAGCTATTAACAAAAGCAGGTGATGAGATGAAGTCGTCCCTGGGGCTGTAGATCAGAGTCCTCTTATGTAAGTGAATATTTTTGTGGCTGTTCATTTTACTTTTCTGTAGTTCTGAAAATATTTCAAAATTTAAAAGTAGAAAAGAAGTATTCTGTTGGAACAAAATTCTTTATTTGATTGTATTTATTACAAAAGTGAAAATGACAGTATTTAAGAAGAAGTCATGTAGACTTTATTTTTTGTCATGTCCTTGCCCTTCTCAGCAAGATAAATCAAAGTTTAGAAACTGTTTAGATTCAGAACATTAGAAATGAGCAAAAAAAGCACCCTTATTCAGAGAGAGCAGAGATTTCTAAATATCGGACTACACATTCCTTGATCTGGATTTTTTTTTGCTTACAAACTTAAAATTACTAGTGATGTGGCAAACAGAAGCCTTCCCAGAAAAGAAAATGCAATTACTGAGAATAAAGCTTAAACTTGTACTATTCTTATAATGTATATTATAGAAAATTAATTTTTTACTTAGATCTTTTGTGATCTCACTAACCTGTGATGGTTAAGACACCATCTATATGGGTATTAGCTTCCTCCTTAAAGAACTGTTTGAAATTGTCACCTTAGCAAATGTGATTCACACAAAATTCTTGCTTCATCACTGTTTTATACTCTCTCTCTCTCTCTCTCTCTCACAGTGATTACTCCTTCCCTTTAATTTTACAAGTGACTTTTGTTTCCTATTCTTTGCTTACCTGTGTTTTTAACACAGTTTTACATAATGGGTGTGTATTAACCTGTCCATGGATGGGTGGATGGATAGATGCATGAACTTGCACACATATGTGAATCTGGAATGAAATGCTAGAGCTAGAGACAGATCTTTGTGAAATTTCCTGGAGAACTGCTCTGCTTTTCTAAATAGTGGGAGAAGGTAGCAAGCCACAGAAGGGACATATGTCACTCGAGGATGCTGCTTATTAATCGCCTATCTACAGAATAAAACGGGGGCCAAAACACAATATCTCTTTTTAAATGAAAGGATTGAGATCTGAGGCAACTCAAAATACCTCACAGTGGGCATTTGTGTTTGCTTTAGTGAAATGAAATGCTCTCAACTATGTCATTTATATATGGAAAGAATGAATTAATCCAGTTTTTTAAAATGCCTGATACAAAGCATAATTCAAGTATGAAAAAAATCTGTTTTAAAGCATGCCAACCCCCCTTCAGTGAAAAATTTGAAGAAAAAGGTTAGAGAACAGTGATGGGATTGTAACAAAAGTTCAAAGAAATGAGCAACATTTGGCAAAAGTAGTGTGGTTTCAGACCCTTCACTGGTCTCAACCTGGCTGGGAGTGATGGGTAAACCCTTCTAATCCTAGTATCTGGAAACTGAGGTAGGAGGAAGTTTGAGGCCCACCTGGGCTGCATAGCAATGTCCTGTGTCAAAGAAAGAAAACAAAAGGGAAAAAGAACAGTTAACTCAAGCCACACCCTATTTGGTAAAGGAGTAATTTCTAAATTTTGTATTAGTTTTCAATTTAAATTATTTCATTGCCAAAAAGTATAAATAAAATGAGTTACCTACAGTCCTTCCACTTTTGTTACCATAATCCTGTAAATTGTTCTCATGTAGACTTTGTTATGATGGAAGTCACCCCCACTTATTTTACTTAGGACATTGTACAGTATATAAACATTTGTATCCCGTTCTTTTTATGCATTACATTAGAAGCACTTTATTTGAAAGGCTTGTGAAAAGGAATGGAATTGTTAATTCATTCCAAGCATATTTTTGAAACTTTTCCTGTGCTGGGGCCATTGGATGCCTGTAATTCTCAAGATGAATGTATTGGTGCTTCAGCAAAGCCACTTTCTTGATGGATCTTGTAGAACTGCCTCTGGTTTTAATAAAATAATTGTTTAACATCTGACATCTAAGTATGAAGTTATGTATTTCCACAAATACATTTACCTAACAGATAACTCATAATAAAATAATGTTAGTGGGAAGTGCTACACTGTTTGCAATAGCAGATGATTACCAGGGGAAATATTCATGTTCTCAGATCACAGATGATATTCAAGATTCAGGTAAGATTATTCAAAGTAATAAAAACCTAGGAGCTTAGAGGTTGCTTTTTGGCAGATACAAATGTGTTTCAGCTATTTTATCTCACTATAATGTGAGGTTTGACTCTGGGCTGCTCTCGTTTAATGTAACCAGAAAGAACACAAGTCCTTGTCCTCAGGATATCAGAGTCATAACTCCTTCTTCCACACCCCACAAGAGAATCCTCCATAAATCAACACCATCACAGCAACAAAAAGGTAGAGTCTCTTCCATTGGTGTGCCTAACACATTAAAAATCTATTATCTCTTTTCTTTGTCAAAGTATCCCAGATAGTCCAAAAATCTACAAAGTTAGAAAAGTCTGGTAGACCAGACACCAGAACCTGAAAAAATTCATTAGTACACAAAAGGTATAAAAGTATAAAAGTTACAGAATTAAAATAACATCCTGAGATTTTTGTCCTCTACATCAAACCAAGTTCTAGAATTCAAAGTACAGATTAATCTGAAAAAGTTACAAAATACAGTTCTCTCCTAGGACATCTAGGAATGAACTTGTAAACATTTTCCAATGGTTGAATTTTAGTGTGGGTCCCATGATGTGGACAGCCTCAGGATGATTTCACAGTAGTGTGGGCTTTTGGAGTAAATAATGTAGTGAGAAGTTTATTTTTCTCCTTTTAATTCTGATCATTTTAAAGAAAAACCTTGTATTTTACATCCTTTAAATAAATATTCAATCTTTCTAGCAGAGGCTAGCCTCAGGCTCCATTTTTGGGCAAGGATATCTATTGGACATGTGGAAATACTTTAGATTGTGTTTGGTTTTGTGGTTAGTTACTATATATCTGGCAAGTGAGAAAAATGATCCATCTTTTTATATTATTACAAATCAGATTCAGATGATCAGTCCAGAGAAAAACATGAAGTTGGTAGACTGCATGCAATATGCAAATATGACAGAAATCAGAAAATTGTTCCTATTATGTTACAGAGACAGGAATATTGTAGCAATGGTACATGAATGACTGAAAGTTAGAAACACGCCTAGATTTGAGCTGTTGTATAAGGAAGACACAGTGATGTGTCCTGTTAGGTAGCAGGAATGTGGCTATCCCAAACTGGTAAGTTCAATGAGTATGAACCACTCAGCAGATTCTAAAGGAATAATATGTTAAAAATAAGATAGTTCAGCTGGGAGTCATGGCTTATGCCTGCAATACTAGCTACTTGGGAGGCAGAAATAGGAGTATCTTTGTTCAAGGCTAACCCTTGGAGAGGTGGCTAATTAGTGAGACCTCATTTCAAAGAACAAGCTGGGCTTGTTAGTTTACACCTCTAATCCCACCTATTAGGAGGCACAGATAGGAGGCTTACAGTCCCAGCCTATAAGCAAAAGCTCCACCTGAAAAACAAAAGCCAAAAGGGCTGGAGGTCAAGTTCAAGTGGTATAGCATCTACACCCTTGCCTTACAAGTGTGAGGCCCTGAGTTCAAACCCCCAAAATGAAAAAGAAAAGGCTATTTAGTGCAATGTGTTAAATAAGCATCTTATTAAAATTGTTTCCATCTCTCTCTTGTTTTTTAAAACTATAGCTGACTACAAGAACACAGGTACACTCATGACACAGTATTTCTCTTAAGCAGCACCAGCATAGACAACAGCTTCTTGGCAGGCCAGGAGTTCCACAGCTTTTCACACCTGTGTCCCTAGTTTTATTTCAGCCACTGACTAAGGTGCCACCCATCCCAGAGCCTTACAAAGGTTTCTACACCTAGGCTGATGTTCTACAACAGGATCAGCTACTCCATAAAGAACTTTCTAAAAATCACGTAGACTATCGTGGGGTTTTTATTTTGATATCTATAAATTCCAACATAAGTTTTAAAAATTGCTAATGATGTAATTTCTAGCACACTATTGAAAAACATAGAATGTAAGTAACATGGTGTTTGAAAACCACAGTATTTACTTTGAAATATATGTGAACAAGCTCTGTTGGGAGTCAGATTTCTACAGATTATAGACCACTTTCCCACTTTATCGTAAGTGGCTTACTTTTCTTTTTGGCAGTACAAGGGTTGACCTGAGGGCCTCCTGGCATGGACTCTAGCATCTGAGGTACCTCCCAGCCCTAGGTTTCCATCTCTACTCCACTTTGCCCATAGAATATTGTTCAATGTAATATAGTTATGCTCAGACTTTTATTTTTACTTCTCTGTACCAAAAAGCCCATAAAGTGAGTTTAAGAACACAGACTATGAGGATCCAAAATGGCGACTAGAGGGAGGAAGCAGACAGTATGAGCTCTGTAAATTAAAAATCTTGCTGAGACACTGGAGCCACACTTGACAGAAAAAAACCACCAAAAATAAGCGAAACTATGAGACCCCAAACCCCCAACCCATACAAAGCTTCTCCACACCACATTACACTGAGAAAATAGGAGGGCTCCCATGCTGCCAGAAGGTAACTCCAAACCTGCTTGGGAGATGCAGACCAACAGGTGAGCAAATAAGCAGCATGTAGTGTTCCCACAGCTACCCCTGGGATAAACCAGCATAGCCTCCTGGACAGACTGACCCTCCCACCCTGCAAAACAAAACAAAACAAAACAAAATTGAATAATAAACAAGGAACTGAAAAGGAGACACAGTAGAGGGAGCAGGGTGCCTTGAGCGCACTGGAGAAGGGGGGAAGAGCAAGGAGCTGGTCTCCATGTGAACTTTCAGTAAACAAAGCCTGAAAAAGTAGCCTGCTGACAGTAGGTGGCTGATGAGCTGCTGCCTGAAATAGGACAGATAGAGGTTCACAAAGCTCATCTTCTGACACAACCACCTGGCGAGACTATGACAGAGCTTCTGCTTAAATACCAACACCAGGACTGGATGCTGAAAGAGTAACACCAGAACTACTAAAACTGAAATTCCATTGTTCCTGAACCTGCAATTTATTTTTTCTCTTCTAAGTGCTTGTCTTGTTCACTGTTTGTTAGCCCACCATTTCTCCCTGTAGATTTCTTTGGTAATCTATTGTTTTTCTTTTTCTTTTTCTTTTTTCTCCTCTCTAAGTGCTTGTCTTGTTCACTGTTTGTCAGTTCACCATCTCTCCCTGTTGATTTCTCTATTTTTATTTATTTATTTTATTTCTTTTTCTTTTTTCTCTTTCTTGGTTTCATTAGTTTTACTGTTGTGAGTTAGCTAATACTAAATTACACACAGAACAGGGACAGAAACAGCACCAAGTAGAATGATGGGAAGATGAAAAAGGGATGGAAACCATTCTCCCCACCAAAATAATTTGTACAGGATCCAGAAGGAAATGAAGAAAATGGATTCCCAGTTCCAGACCCCAACAAAACAAAGATAGACTGTCCCAAGGAACCCAATGAAGCCCACAAGAATACTCTGAAAGAAGAAATCCTGCAAGAAATCACTGAGAATTTCATAGAGATGTTACTAGACATGGTCAACCAAACATACAGGAGACAATCAAGAAATTCCAAGACAACAAAAATAAAGAATATGAGAAGACACAAAAACAAATAAGTGAACTCATAGGAGCTCTAAATAAACACCAAAGTGAAAGAGAACACCATAAATAGAGAGATAAATGAATTAAGGACAAAAATTGACAGTATTAAAGAGGAAGTGACCCATGATATGGAAAACCTCATAAAAAAAATGAAACAGAAATACAAAACACAATGGAAGGCCACTCCAGCAGACTACAACAAGCAGAAGACAGAATCTCAGAACTTGAAGATGAAATGGAAATTAAAGGAAAAACTGAAGAACTATTAGTCAGACAACTCAAAACCTGTGAAAGGAATATGCAAGAACTCACTGACTCCATCAAAAGACCAAACCTGAGAATCATGGGTATTGAAGAAGGAGGAGCAAGCAAAAAGAATTCATAGTATATTCAGCAAAACAATAACAGAAAATTTCCCAAATATAGAGAAACCTATGCCCATTCAGGTACAGGAAGCCTCCAGGATACCAAACAGTCTTGACCAAAATAGAACTTCCCCACAACATAGTATCATTAAACAAGCACAGAGAATAGAGAAAGAATATTGAAGGCTGTAAGAGAGAAAAAAACAAATAACATACAAAGGTAAACCCATCAAAATCACAGCAGATTTCTCAATGGAAACTTTAAAATCAAGAAGAGCATGGAAAAGACCAAAAATCGTATGTTCTCCCTCATATGTGGACATTAGATCAAGGGCAAACACAACAAGGGGATTGGACTATAAGCACATGATAAAAGCGAGAGCACACAAGGGAGGGGTGAGGATAGGTAAGACACCTAAAAAACTAGCTAGCATTTGTTGCCCTTAATGCAGAGAAACTAAAGCAGATACCTTAAAGCAACTGAGGCCAATAGGAAAAGGGGACCAGGAACTAGAGAAAAGGTTAGATCAAAAAGAATTAACCTAGAAGGTAACACCCACGCACAGGAAATCAATGTGAGTCAATGCCCTGTATAGCTATCCTTATCTCAACCAGCAAAACCCCTTGCTCCTTCCTATTATTGCTTATACTCTCTCTACAACAAAATTAGAGATAAGGGCAAAATAGTTTCTGCGGGGTATTGAGGGGGGGAGCGGGAGGGGGTGGAGTGGGTGGTAAGGGAGGGGGTGGGGGCAGGGGGGAGAAATGAACCAAGCCTTGTATGCACATATGAATAATAAAAGAAAAATGAAAAAAAAAAAAAAAGAAGAGCATGGAGTGAGGTATTCTGGGCACTGAATGAAAATAACTTCAATCCTAGGATACTCTACCCAGCAAAACTATCATTCAAATTGATGGAGCAATAAAAGTCTTCCATGATAAGCAGAAACTAAAACAATATGTGACCACCAAGCCTCCATTACAAAACATTCTTCAAGGAATCCTGCACATAGAAAATGAAAGCAAACCAAACCATGAATGGACAGGCAATACCAAACCACAGAAGAAGAAAAGGCAAGAAAGTAGAGAGTAACATTGATACAGCTGCACACAATCAAACCCTTACACAGCAAAGACAACTAAATGACAGCAATCACAGCTTATCTATCAATATTAACATTGAATGTTAACAGACTTAATTCCCCCATCAAAAGACACCATTTGGCAAACTGGATTTAAAAGGAAGAGCCAACAATCTGTTGCTTACAGGAGACCCATCTCATCGACAGAAATAAGCACTGGGTTAGGGTGAAAGGCTGGAGAAAGATTTACCAAGCCAATGGCCCATGAAAATAGGCTGGGGTAGCAATACTTATCTCAGACAAAGTAGACTGCAAATCTACATTGATCAAATGAGATAAAGAAGGACATTTCATACTAATAAAAGGGAAAATACACCAAAAGGAAATAACAATTATCAACCTATATGCACCCAATGTCAGTGCACCCAATTTTATCAAACATACTCTAAAGGGCCTAAAAGCATATATAGACACCAACACAGTGGTAGTGGGAGACTTTAATACCCCCCTACCACCAATAGATATGTCATCCAAACAAAAAATAAATAAAGAAATCCTAGATCTAAATCACACCATAGATCAAATGGAAGAACATTTCATCCAACTTCTTCATAATACACATTCTTCTCAGCAGCCCATGGAACCTTTTCCAAAATTGATCATATCTTAGGGTACAAAGCAAGCCTTAGCAAATATAAAAAAATAGAAATAATACCATGCATTCTATGTGATCACAATGCATTAAAACTAAAACACAACAAAAAAAACAACAGTAAAAAATATGCAAAAAATTGGAAGCTGAAAAACACATTGCTCAATGAAAATATTTGCCAGCTATACATCAGACAAAAGGTTGATAACCAGAATATGCAGGGAACTTAAGAAACTAAACTCTCCCAAAATCAATGAACCAATAAAGAAATGGGCAAGTGAACTAAATAGAACTTTCTCAAAAGAAGAAATTCAAATGACCAAAAAACACATGAAAAAAATGCTCACCATTTGTAGCCATAAAGGAAATGCAAATTAAAACCACACTAAGATTCTACCTCACCCCTGTTAGAATAGCCATGATCAAAAACACCACCAACAACAGGTGTTGGTGAGGATGTGGGGTTGCAAGCTAGTGCAACCACTCTGGAAAAAAATTTGGAGGCTTCTTAAAAAAATCTAAACATAGATCTACCATTTGATCCAGCAATACCACTCCTGGGGATATACCTAAAAGAATGTGACACAGGTTACTCCAGAGGCACCTGCACATCCATGTTTATTGCGGCACTATTCACAATAGCCAAGTTATGGAAACAGCCAAGATGCCCCACTACTGACTAATGGATTAAGAAAGTGTGTTATTTAAATACAATGGAATTTTACTTAGCCATGAAGAAGAATGAAATCTTATCATTTGCAGGTAAATGGATGGAACTGGAGAACATCATTCTGAGTGAGGTTAGCCAGGCTCAGAAGACCAAAAATTGTATGTTCTCCCTCATATGTACAGGGGAAATACAGCAATGTGGTTACTTGTGTCACATGACAAGGGGAGCACACACGGGAGGAATGGGGATAGGTAGAAAACTCAAAACATGAAAGTGTTTGATGTCCCCACTGCAGAGGAGCTAATACAGAAACCTTAAAGTGACAGAGGTCAATAGGAGAAGGGATCAGGAACTAGTGAAAAGATCAGGTAGAGATGAATCAACTTGGTTTGTAACACATTTGTGCATGGAAGCAGTGTTAGGAATCTCTCTGTATAGCTGTCCTTATCTCAACTAGAAAAAACGCTTTGTCTTTCTCATTATGCTTATGTCTTCTCTTCAACAAAATTAGAGGTAAGAGCAGAACAGCTTCTGCCTGGAAGCAAGGTGGGTTCGGGGGGAGAGGGAGATGGAGGGGGGTAGGGGTAGAAATGACCCAAAGAGTGTATGCACATGTGAATAAACTAATAAAAAAACCACAGATCTAAAATACTTTAGATCTAGCATTATACTTGTTATTTGTCTTCAGCTGATAAAATACATAAAAAATGCCCATAGATATGGAAAGGCCGAATATAAAATTTTAACAGACTATATCTCTTAATGAAGTGAGTATGGCTTTTTATTTCCACTTTGCATTTTTGGATATAGGCATTAAAAACACCTTGTCCACATGTTGAGTAGATACAAAAAGAGTTTTGTTGTAGTAACATTATTCAATATCTTGAAATCCTTCTGAGTTCCCAAACTATAGTTAAGTATAATAAAAATGATTGTCAATAAACAACTAAATTTGATAGTCTTTTAATATGATTAAAAGACATATTAAAAAAACCAAATGAGTTACACATGAGATGAGTTAGTTACTTTCTCCACCTGCACAGATATTTTTGGTTGCTCTTTAATTGAGTTGTTTGTACTTTGATATACTGTCTGACACAATAAGGATTTGCAAAATGATTATTAATAGTATAAATTTCTTATTAAATTATGCTTATTGTCGAATAATGCTTGTTATTTTCTATATTAGTTCTGGTCTCTCAAATATACTGCAAACTCTTTGTTAGAAATATCATGCAATATTTTTGTTATTCATTTTATAACATGATTCTTTCCCTACAGAGGTTGATGAGTGAGTGACTATTAGTTGGTTGGTCACAGACATAAAATAACGCTGAGGAAGAAAAAAGGGAGGGCGGCATAGTTTCCTTGAGGTGGTGGAAGCCAGAGTGCAGCGTCTCATTATCAAGGTCAACTCTGAGAACATTGTCTCCATTTTCACATACCTTTCACATTAGATATCTTTTTTTTTTTTTCATTTTTCTTTTATTATTCATATGTGCATACAAGGCTTGGTTTATTTCTCCCCCCTGCCCCCACCCCCTCCCTTACCACCCACTCCACCCCCTCCCGCTCCCCCCCTCAATACCCAGCAGAAACTATTTTGCCCTTATCTCTAATTTTGTTGTAGAGAGAGTATAAGCGATAATAGGAAGGAGCAAGGGGTTTTGCTGGTTGGGATAAGGATAGCTATACAGGGCATTGACTCACATTGATTTCCTGTGCGTGGGTGTTACCTTCTAGGTTAATTCTTTTTGATCTCACCTTTTCTCTAGTTCCTGGTCTCCTTTTCCTATTGGCCTCAGTTGCTTTAAGGTATCTGCTTTAGTTTCTCTGCATTAAGGGCAACAAATGCTAGCTAGTTTTTTAGGTGTCTTACCTATCCTCACCCCTCCCTTGTGTGCTCTCGCTTTTATCATGTGCTCACAGTCCAATCCCCTTGTTGTGTTTGCCCTTGATCTAATGTCCACATATGAGGGAGAACATTCGATTTTTGGTCTTTTGAGCCAGGCTAACCTCACTCAGAATGATGTTCTCCAATTCCATCCATTTACCAGCGAATGATAACATTTCGTTCTTCTTCATGGCTGCATAAAATTCCATTGTGTATAGATACCACATTTTCTTAATCCATTCGTCAGTGCTGGGGCATCTTGGCTGTTTCCATAACTTGGCTATTGTGAATAGTGCCGCAATAAACATGGATGTGCAGGTGCCTCTGGAGTAACAGTCTTTTGGGTATATCCCCAAGAGTGGTATTGCTGGATCAAATGGTAGATCGATGTCCATCTTTTTAAGTAGCCTCCAAATTTTTTTCCAGAGTGGTTGTACTAGTCTACATTCCCACCAACAGTGTAAGAGGGTTCCTTTTTCCCCGCATCCTCGCCAACAGGTGGTGTTGCTGATGATGGCTATTCTATCAGGGGTGAGGTGGAATCTTAGTGTGGTTTTAATTTGCATTTCCTTTATTGCTAGAGATGGTGAGCATTTTTTCATGTGTTTTCTGGCCATTTGAATTTCTTCTTTTGAGAAAGTTCTGTTTAGTTCACCTGCCCATTTCTTTATTGGTTCATTAGTTTTGGGAGAATTTAGTTTTTTAAGTTCCCTGTATATTCTGGTTATCAGTCCTTTGTCTGATGTATAGTTGGCAAATATTTTCTCCCACTCTGTGGGTGTTCTCTTCAGTTTAGAGACCATTTCTTTTGATGAACAGAAGCTTTTTAGTTTTATGAGGTCCCATTTATCTATGCTATCTCTTAGTTGCTGTGCTGCTGGGGTTTCATTGAGAAAGTTCTTACCTATACCTACTAACTCCAGAGTATTTCCTACTCTTTCTTGTATCAACTTAAGAGTTTGGGGTCTGATATTCAGATCCTTGATCCATTTTGAGTTAATCTTGGTATAGGGTGATATACATGGATCTAGTTTCAGTTTTTTGCAGACTGCTAACCAGTTTTCCCAGCAGTTTTTGTTGAAGAGGCTGCTATTTCTCCATCGTATATTTTTAGCTCCTTTGTCAAAGATAAGTTGCTTATAGTTGTGTGGCTTCATATCTGGATCCTCTATTCTGTTCCACTGGTCTTCATGTCTGTTTTTGTGCCAGTACCATGCTGTTTTTATTATTATTGCTTTGTAATATAGTTTGACTGAGTATTGCCTTGGCTATTCATGGCCTCTTGTGTTTCCATATAAATTTAACAGTAGATTTTTCAATCTCTTTGATGAATGTCATTGGCATTTTGATGGGAATTGCATTAAACATGTAGATTACTTTTGGGAGTATAGACATTTTTACTATGTTGATTCTACCAATCCATGAGCATGGGAGATCTCTCCACTTTTTATAGTCTTCCTCAATCTCTTTCTTCAGAAGTGTATAGTTTTCCTTGTAGAGGGCTTTCACATCTTTTGTTAGGTTTACACCTAGGTATTTGATTTTTTTTGAGGCTATTGTAAATGGAATTGTTTTCATACATTCTTTTTCCGTTTGCTCATTGTTAGTGTATAGAAATGCTAATGATTTTTCTATGTTGATTTTATATCCTGCTACCTTGCTATAGCTATTGATGATGTCTAGAAGCTTCTGAGTAGAGTTTTTTGGGTCTTTAAGGTATAGGATCATGTCGTCTGCAAATAGGGATATTTTGACAGTTTCTTTACCTATTTGTATTCCTTTTATTCCTTCTTCTTGCCTAATTGCTCTGGCTAGGAATTCCAGTACTATGTTGAATAGGAGTGGAGATAGTGGGCATCCTTGTCTGGTTCCTGATTTTAGAGGGAATGGTTTTAATTTTTCTCCGTTAAGTATAATGCTGGCTGTAGGTTTGTCATATATAGCTTTTATAATGTTGAGGAACTTTCCTTCTATTCCTAGTTTTCTTAGAGCTTTTATCATGAAATGATGTTGGATCTTATCAAAGGCTTTTTCTGCATCTATTGAGATGATCAAGTGGTTTTTGTCTTTGCTTCTGTTAATGTGGTTTATTACGTTTATTGATTTTCGTATGTTGAACCACCCCTGCATCCCTGGGATGAAGCCTACCTGGTCGTGGTGAATAATCTTTTTGATGTGTTGCTGAATTCGATTTGCCATTATTTTGTTGAGGATTTTTGCATCAATGTTCATTAAGGAGATTGGCCTATAGTTCTCCTTTTTGGAGGTGTCTTTGCCTGGTTTTGGGATAAGTGTAATAGTGGCTTCATAAAATGTGTTTGGCAGTTTTCCTTCCCTTTCTATTTCATGGAACAGTTTAAGGAGGGTTGGTATCAGTTCTTCTTTAAAGGTCTGATAGAATTCAGCAGAGAATCCATCAGGTCCTGGACTTTTCTTTTTGGGGAGACTCTTGATTGCTGCTTCAATTTCATTTTGTGTTATAGGTCTATTCAGGTGATTAATTTCCTCTTGGTTCAGTTTTGGATGATCATATGTATCTAGAAATCTGTCCATTTCTTTAAGATTTTTGGATTTATTTGAATATAGGTTCTCAAAGTAGTCTCTGATGATTTCCTGGACTTCCATGGTGTTTGTTGTTATCTCCCCTTTTGCATTCCTGATTCTACTAATTTGGGTTTTTTCTCTCCTCATTTTAGTCAGGTTTGCCAGGGGTCTATCGATCTTGTTTATTTTTTCAAAGAACCAACTTTTTGTTTCATTAATTCTTTGTATGGTTTTTTTGGTTTCTATTTCGTTGATTTCAGCTCTTATTTTTATTATTTCTCTCCTTCTATTTGTTTTGGGATTTGCTTGTTCTTGTTTTTCTAGGAGTTTGAGATGTATCATTAGGTCATTGATTTGGGATCTTTCAATCTTTTTAATATATGCACTCATGGCTATAAACTTTCCTCTCAAGACTGCCTTAGCTGTGTCCCATAGGTTCTGGTAGGTTGTGTTTTCATTTTCATTGACTTCTAGGAACTTTTTAATTTCCTCTTTTATTGCATCGATGATCCATTCTTCATTAAGTAATGAGTTATTTAGTTTCCAGCTGTTTGCATGTTTTTTGTCTTTACTTTTGTTGTTGAGTTCTACTTTTACTGCATTGTGGTCAGATAGTATGCATGGTATTATTTCTATTTTCTTATATTTGCTGAGGCTTGCTTTGTGCCCTAGGATATGATCTATTTTGGAGAAGGTTCCATGGGCTGCTGAGAAGAATGTATATTGTGTAGAGGTTGGATGAAATGTTCTGTAGACATCTACTAGGTCCACTTGATCTATTGCATATTTTAGATCTTGGATTTCTTTATTGAGTTTTTGTTTGGATGACCTATCTATTGATGATAATGGAGTGTTAAAGTCTCCCACAACCACTGTGTTGGCGTTTATATATGCTTTTAGGTCTTTCAGGGTATGTTTGATGAAATTGGGTGCGTTGACATTGGGTGCGTACAGATTGATGATTATTATTTCCTTTTGGTCTATTTCCCCTTTTATTAGTATGGAATGTCCTTCTTTATCTCGTTTGATCAATGTAGGTTTGAAGTCTACTTTGTCAGAGATAAGTATTGCTACTCCTGCTTGTTTTCGGGGGCCATTGGCTTGGTAAATCTTCTTCCAGCCTTTCATCCTAAGCATATGCTTATTTCTGTCGGTGAGATGAGTCTCCTGTAAGCAACAAATTGTTGGATCTTCTTTTTTAATCCATTTTGTCAAACGGTGTCTTTTGATGGGTGAATTAAGTCCATTAACATTAAGTGTTAGTACTGATAGGTATGTGGTGATTCCTGCCATTTAGTTATCTTAGTTGTTTGAAGGTTTGATTGTGTGTACCTAACTTGATGTTACTCTCTACTGTCTTGCTTTTTCTTATCCTGTGGTTTGGTGCTGCCTGCCTTTTCATGGTTAAGTTGGGTGTCACTTTCTGTGTGCAGGATCCCTTGCAGAATCTTTTGTAATGGTGGCTTTGTGGTCACATATTGTTTTAGTTTCTGCTTATCATGGAGGACTTTTATTGCTCCATCTATTTTGAATGATAGCTTTGCTGGGTAGAGTATCCTGGGGTTGAAATTATTTTCATTCAGTGCCCGGAAGATCTCACCCCACGCTCTTCTTGATTTTAATGTTTCTGTTGAGAAGTCTGCTGTGATTTTGATGGGTTTACCTTTGTATGTTACTTGTTTTTTCTCTCTTGCAGCCTTCAATATTCTTTCCTTAGTTTCTGAACTTGTTGTTTTAATGATGATATGTCGTGGAGTAGTTCTATTTTGATCTGGTCTGTTTGGTGTCCTGGAGGCCTCTTGCATTTGTATGGGAATATCTTTCTCTAGATTTGGGAAATTTTCCATTATTATTTTGTTGAATATATTACGCATTCCCTTCGCTTGCACCTCTTCTCCTTCTTCGATGCCCATGATTCTCAAGTTTGGTCTTTTGATGGAGTCGGTGAGTTCTTGCATTTTCTTTTCACAGGTCTTGAGTTGTTTAATTAGTAGTTCTTCAGTTTTTCCTTTAATTACCATTTCATCTTCAAGTTCTGAGATTCTGTCTTCTGTTTGTTCTATTCTGCTGGATTGGCCTTCCGTTTTGTTTTGCAGTTCTGTTTCGTTCTTTTTTCTGAGGTTTTCCATATCCTGGCTGTTTTCTTCTTTATTGTTGTCTATTTTTGCCCTGAGTTCATTTATCCATTTATTCATTGTGTTCTCTCTTTCACTTTGGTGTTTATACAGTGCTTCTATGGTTTCCTTTATTTCTTCTTTTGCTTTTTCAAATTCTCTATTTTTATTGTCTTGGAATTTCTTGAGTGTCTCCTGTACATTTTGGTTGACCCTATCCAGTATCATCTCTATAAAATTCTCATTGAGTACTTGTAGTATGTCTTCTTTTAAATTATTCTTGTAGGCTTCATTGGGTCCTTTGGCATAGTTTATCTTCATTTTGTTGGAGTCTGGCTCTGAGTTTCTGTTCTCTTCATTCCCCTCTGGTTCCTGTACTAATTTTTTGCTGTGGGGAAACTGGTTTCCTTGTTTTTTCTGTCTTCCTGTCATTGTCCTTGGTGTTGTTACTGTCCCTGTACTGTGTGTAATTAAGTATTTTCTAGCTTGTAATAATAACAATGGTAATATTGAGAATGGAAGAGTGAGCTGAGATGGAAAGCAAGAAGTTAAAGAAAAGGGGAAAACAAATATACAGATAAGAGGGAGAAAGCAGAACAAGGTATCAGACAAGAGAGTTTCAAAGGTATAAACAGGGAGTGTTAGTGTACTAATCGACAGTAAGCTGAACAGACAATAGAGTGACAGAGAGAGGATTGAAAATCAAAGATAAAAAAATAAAAAATAAGTATATGAAAGTAATATCTATTTATAAAAATGAATTAAAATAAAATGGAAAATAGAAAATTAAAAAAAAAAAAAAACCAAAAAACTTCCAAGTTTATATGCAATGCAATTTCAGTCTTAATAATTTGGATGTCCGTCTCAATCTCCAGTCCTGGAGTTGGTGCCTCAGATGTTGTTCTGTAGTTGTCTCATCAAAGGGGATGCATAAAGTAGAACAAAACTACACTCACACACACACAGAAGAAAAAAAAAAATCCCCACCAAGTGTCCCCAGTTCAAATGCAATACAGTTTCAGTAAGTTTTTCGGCTTGCAGGTGTAATTCGGTTGTTCTCTCATCAAAGGTAGGGAGAAAAGAAAAAAAAAGCGTCTGGAGGCAGTTCTGAGAGTGGTATCTGCAACTGTGGCTTGCCTGCCTGCTGCTCTCAGCCTGTAGCTGGCGGCGTTATTTATGCAGATCTCTGGGGTGAGCTTAGCACTCACCTGGTCCCACAGGCTTTGTTTGCTCAGAGTTCTCCTGTGTGGGGGAGGGGGGCCTCTGCTATAGGCTTTTCTCTTTCCAAGCACTGGGAAAGGCGACACTGCCCCACGTTGTCAGGCCTGCGTGTTTATTTACAGTTCATGTGGGAAGTGGGTCTTCCCTCCTCTCACAAGCGTCCCCGCTCCTGGTTGCTGGCGCGCCCCGCTCCTGCCAGAGCCTCTCCGGCCCGCCCGGCTCGTTTATTTACAGTCCCGGGAAGGAGTCCCTTCCCCCAATCTTCAGCACTCAGGGCGCCCCACCCTCTTTCCAGTGTGTCTTAGCTGTTCTTATTGCTTAGTACTCAGTTTCTCTTTTTTTCCCGGGTGGAGGTCAGTCTGTCCAGGGGCTATGCTGCTCTGGCCCAGGCTTGTCTGTGGGGGAACCGTGGTACCGCGAAGCTCACCTGGTCCGCGTCTTCCCAAGCCGTATGGGCGCGGGCCACTGGCGGCCCGGGGGCCTCCTCGGTTCTCCGTTTAAAGTGAAGTGGAGATTCTCTGCACCGGCTGGCGATGTGGAGGAGTCAAAGTTATGCCTTTTCTCGGTGATTATGCTGCAAAGTGTGTCTCCAGCGTCTCTCCAAGATTTCACTATAGGAGGGTCGCTTTCTGCTTCCTACCTCTAGCCGCCATCTTGGAATTCTCTCACATTAAATATCTATCTTTATCAATGTATCTATGTATCTATCTGTCTATCTATCTATCTATCTATAACTAACAAGGGAAAAGTGACTGAATTTTAACATGAAAGCAAAGGTGAAACCAGCTTTCATTGCATTCTGCATATGCTTTGGCCAAGATTTGGATTTCCTTTCTACAATACCTGTCAAATGATTCAGTGTTTATAAAAGAGAAGGGATACTGTAATTCCGTAAAATAGTAACTAGAAAAGTGATAGTATTTTTAAGAAGCATCTATGTGGTAGATGCTTTCCTGACAATTCACAAATATTTCTAAACTTCAAACCAGTCTAATAAAGGGGGGTTATCATCTTTTTATATAAAAAAGACCAAAAAGATTAAATGGCTTGTTTTAGATTACATCATTATTAAGTAGATGAGTCTGAACTTAAATGCAGATTGTTCTGTATCTAAAGTTCATACATTGTATATTGGGTTGTTTAGTATCCTCCCCAGGCACATATCTTTCCTGGATCCTCAAAGTTTAAATAGGGCCAGGCATGGTGCTGCATATCCATAATCCCAGCTATTGGGGAAGTGGTGGCAGGAAGAGTACAACTCAAAGCCAAAGCAGGAGACCCGATCTGAAAACAAACGAAAAGCAAAAGGACTTGGGACTGAAGTGGTAGTCCCAAGTGCTTACCTAGCAAGTGTGAAGTCCTGAGTTCAATTTCAGTACTGATGAGAGAGAGAAAAAAGAAGAAGGAAGAGGAGGAGGAACAGGAGGAAGAAGAAGGAAGAAGAGGAAGGAGAAGAAGGAGGAGGGAGGAGAGAAGGAAAGGAGGGGGAGAGAGGTTGAGAGAGAGAAAATAAAAGACAAGACAAGACAAGGAAAAGAAAGGAGAGAAATAGGGTCTTTTGCAGATATAATGGAGTTGGGAGGAGATCATACTCAGTTGTGGTAGGCACTACTAGGACTTAGAAGCAGAGGAAAGAGACACAGAGACACCTCAGATGCAAACAATGGGAAGATGGAGAGATTACAGTACCAGAAGCTTAGAGAAAGCCTGGAGCAGATCTTCCCCCGACCTTGAGAACACTGTCCTACTCACATCTGGTTTGGGTTCTTTTTTATCGACCCGATGTGTGGTAATTTGTCATGCAGCTCTAGAAAAGTACACACAGCATGATGATATAAAACCATTATTTCCAGAAAACTTGTTTTTAGCATATATTATGTCAATCATATCTCTTTAAAAAATATGCCTTTATTCTATTGTACTTTTAGTTAAAGTTTAGAATTTTGGAGTCAGTTCTTTTTACATAATACATGGCTTAAATAAATTCGAATGCCTTTTGTCAGAAAAAAGCCACTCGCACTTACCACTGATATGCTAAGCATCATTTTTTCCTCATGAAAAGAACAGGCCTGTCCGCTCCAGAGTTAATGAAAGTACTTCTATGAGATCTGAGAAACTTAAGTACCTTCAGAATGGGTGGCAATGCTGAAATTTACCTAAGCTTCTGTGTAAATGTTCAAAGGTTTTACCACAGCAGTCCTGGTGATCAAGCCATTCTTTGTGTATTTAATGAGAGAACCCTGATTTCTAGTGATCTTAGCAGAAAGAAATATCTTCAGCTCACTCTCGGAGCTCCTATTTGTGACAAGATGCAAGGTACCTTTCCAGAGTCCTCGTCCTACTTTAAAGCAGCCTTTGGCATTTATATTGTCAGGAACATAGAAAATTGTCTGTGAAACCGCTATGCTAATCTATGCAGATAAAGCATGATTGATGTGACTATTCTCAATTGCATGCTTAGAAGGAACCAATAAACCATTAAAAAAAGTACAGGCAGAGATCTCATTTTGGAAAAAAAATTTTAAAAATGGCTATCACTCTTCTTCTAACCTATACTTTCCAAGTTGCAAGTTCTATACTGCTGTTCTTAGGTACAGCCTGTGCTTCTCACCAAAGCAACTAAACAGGATGGTCTGATTTTATTTGTGTATTTTTGCTGTCCCTGTTTAATGAAGACAATTTGAAAACCTAACAAGTTGTCAGACCACCAGCTTTCTTCAGCTCAGACTCATGAAAATGTGGTTTTGTACTTTCTAGTTAAGTGCATCCCAGAATGTAGGAAGCTATTAATGTATCTGGTGGGGGATTTCTGTTTTCTTACCGTAAATTAAAACATGATCTTTAAAGAAAACCAAGATGCTTCATTTCTAAATCTCCATCAGTTTTTTTTTACTTTTATTTATATTATCATGCTTTGTGATAAGTTGTGATATCAATTGTTTCTTGAAGGTTTTGCTTTATAAAAGATGAGAGCTAGAAGGCAGTTTAGAAATAATCTAGGAAAATTCCCTCTGGAACTCTAATTCATATTCCGGATAGAATACAAGAGGACAAAAAAGGCTGGGGGTGTGGCTTAAGTGGTAGAGTATCTGCCTAGCACAAACTCTGAGTTCAATCCCTAGTACTGCAACAAATGTGATGAAAAATATTTAAAATATGGGAGCACTGGCAGAAGATGGAGAATGTAATCAACATAGAAGAAGAAGGTATTACACAGGTGTGTCTGATGCAGGATTATTATCTAAAATACCTAAGGAATACTTCAAACTTGACAATAAAAGAGGCCAAAATGGGCAAAAGATCTAAACAGATCTTCCCACATAAGATATACAGATGGCAGCTAAGCATAAGAAATGACATTCAAAGTAACACGTCACTAGGGATTGTAAATTTAAAAAAAAATTACATACTTATTAGAATAGTCAAAAAAATCCCAAACACTGACAATATTAAATGCTGGGTAGGGCGTAAAAGAACAGTAGCTATCTCAGTCACTGCTGATCAGAATGCAAAATAGTAGACACTTAGCAAGACATTCTAGCAATTTCTTTAAAAACTAACAACATTTTTAAATGAGCAACTACATTCTGGTATTACCAATGAGTTGAGAAAATATGGTCACACAAAATCCTGTGCACATAGGTATTTATTATCAGTGATAACAAGAAATTAACTACTAAGCCTTGGGTAACTAAGTCAAAGAATTCAATCTGAAAGCTGTACTGACTATATGATTCTAACTGTAAGCACACCCTGGCAAAGGTGGCATGATGAAGATGGTTAAGAGATCAGTGGTGGCTAGGAGCTGAAGGAAAGGGGAATGAAAACCTTAAGCAGAGGATCTTTAGGGCAGTGAATCTACTCTATATGAAACTATAATGATGGATATATGTCAATATACATGTGTCAAAACCTACAGAATGTACAATAGGAATGATCTTTACTGTAAACTATGGGTTGGGGGATAGCAATGTGTTGGTCAGTGTGATCTTCTGGTTGGGGATGTTGGTGTAAAAAACAGTGTGGACAGAAAATCTATAGGATCTCTCTTCCACCTGATTTTCCTCTGCACATAAACTGCTCTAAAAATTAAAGCATATTTAAACAAGCCAGCAAAAAAACCATGATCCTTATCACTGAAGACACTGTTCTTATTAAGGAGGCAATTGCTCTGTGTAAGAAAATATGCTCATTAATTATTTGGGAGTAGAAGTTGAAAACCTAAGGTCAATCAGGAAATGAATGACATCAAAACTGCTCAACAATATGAGTTAACAGAGTTTAAGGGTGAAAGAAGAGTCAAGAGCTCAAGAGAGGAAGGATTGGGGTGGATGAGTTTAGTGTTTGGTAGAGTGGCTAAATAGCTCTTAAAACTACAAATGTGCTATTCTTTTTGATGCTTTTGTATTTCTAAAGTGTAAAGAAATTCACTTTTACTCACTATCACATCCAGTGATGATATTAAAATATTTAGCAACTCATCTGACATGGATGACAAGCAGTGATGGACTCTCTGATCAATCTGAAGATACACAGCTGTGCAATCAGTTGGCCTCACTGCTGTATGTCATCTGAATAACCACCCTCAACTTAGCCCCTACTGTCACACATAAGTGCCTTATATCAAGAAAGTGGGTTTTTTTTTCAGTGAAATACTGGACTGACATTCATATCTGTGTGGAACTGAGTGTTCTGGAAATGTTCCTGTTGTACCACAAGCTGATAACTGAGCCAGTGCAAGGATAGCCGAAGGAGACCTGAGAATATGGACCAGAAGGTATCCAACATGCCACACCCAAATGCAGGAGTTTTAGCCTTCAGTCAGTTCTGGGGGAAGTGTTTTCACGAAAAGCAAACACCAAGAAAAGTATGACTTAAAATGTCATCAGCTCCACTAGAGAACCAGACTCTGAAGACCCTTTACTTGTAGCCTTCTGGTGCATCTCTACAATCAACAAGGCTCACTTTGCATAGTTCTTGGCTCCGTCCAGGCTGTAATCAAATGAAGGTGAGTTTTCCCACAGCCATGGGACTACAGATTTTCCTCCTTGCTTCCTAAATCATCTTCTATGTAAACTTCTGTAGTTCCTGCTGCCTCATACCGGACTGCTCCTAAAACTGTCCAGCCATGGCAAGACTCAGGTTTGATTCTCAATTTCCAATTCAATAAGGTGGTTTTTTTCTTTCTTTTTTGGTATAGAATTATTTTTTTTTATTTCTGAGTTTTACAGTACCATAGCACTTGGGTTTATAGGAGTAGTTAATTATAAGAGAAGTTTAATAACATCTTTTGTGTAGGAGAATATAATAAGAAACTCAAACCATAAATAATTAGCTTTAAGCAATAAGAGTAATAGGAATATTGAACACCTTTAGTGAGTTTAGAGCAGAAATTTTTAAAAAAATGTCATCTACCTCATTCATAGCTTTTTAATCATTTACTTTAATCTTTAAGTAATTACCTACAATCTAAGAATGTGATGGCATTTTTAGTCTGTACTTAGTTTTTAAACCCTTGATCAATCTGTTTCTTTATTCTGTTATTCATCCATATCATCAGAGTAAGTTATCAATTTTATATAAATATATATTGGAGATATCAGAAGTTTATTTTTATAAACACACATTAGTAGTACAAGGGGGTTTCGTTGTGCATGCTAATATTGAATTTGCAGATTAAATCTCTCAGGAGGATACTAGCAGAAACAATTTATCATGTAGATTGTAAGTAACTGCATAGAGAAATGGTGCAGTATAAATGAACCAGTACGAGATTAACTCCTTGAAACACGATGATTGACATCAGGACTTCCTTTACCATGTGATATAGGGAATGTGAATTTCTCCCCATGGGCAGAGAGAGAGCAGTTGTGTTGCATGATGTCTTACTCTATTTATGTTGCAGTAGCAATACCCAAGACTGAGTAATTCACAAAGGATAAAAGTTTATTTCTCACAGTTATTGGGGCTTGAAGTCCAAGATGAAGGCATCAGCAGGGAGTGCTGTGCTCTCTGGTGACACCTTGCTTTCGCTGCTTCACCTTAATGACCCAGCTATTACTATTATCGCATTAGAGATTAAGTTCCAATAGAAACTTTGGAGGATTCACAGACATTCAAACTATGGTATATGACAATTTAGCTTTGCTTGTAGGAAAAACTCAAAGCTATACATGCCAGAAAATGAAATGTTGCCTGTACTAAAATATATAACACAAAGTGTTCAAATGCCATTGATGTGATTACTACTCAAGGGGACTAGGGAGGAGTGAAGAGGACCAGAGGAGAAGAATCAACTGGGGTTGTACACATATATGCATGGAAACAACACAAAGAAAATCCCTGTGTAGCTATCTTTATCTCAAACTAGCAGAAACGTCATTTTTTTTACATCTTTTATCTTTTTTCCTTCTGCAAAATTGGAGAACAGGAGGGTGGAACAGGCTCTGCCTGGGGGAGATTGGCACCCGTGGGAGGGGGGAGGTTTGGGGAAAGGGTGTAGGAGGGAGAATACGGTGCAAATAGTGTGTACACATGTATGAAAATGCAAAAATCATGCCTGTTGAAACTATTCCAGGATTTGGGGGTGGGGATGAAGGAGAGCAGGGAGGGGTGAATTCAAATATGATATATTTGATACATTGTAAGAACTTTTATAAATGCCACAATGTACCCCCAACCAGCACAGCAATAAAGGAAAAAAATAGAACATGAGGGTGCAAGGACTTTTAACACTTTTACAAGATGTTAAAAACCTGATTTATAGAGGGAGTGATGGCTAAATTCTCCTTTGAGTGAAAATAGAAAATGTCAAATACCACAAGCAAAGTTACTACTTTAAATGTGATACATCCCATACTTCCCATTTAAATGCACGCTTTTCTCTTTTGGGGACAAGATAGTAAGTTAATAAGGAAAATCATCATCTTATCCCAGGCAAGGTTTATGCCATAATTGTGAGAGAACAGTCTCACTTCTTTAGCACTATAGGAGGTACAGTTTATACTTTTACTTGGTTAATTAATTTAAAGGCCACAGTGATTTTTGTGTCAACCTCCTTTAATGTAAAGTTAGTTCAAATAGTCCAATTTCACTTTAACTGCATTTCTAGGAGCAGAAACAGATGCTCCAGGCTAAAGATTGCTCACAAAAGATTCTAATGAGATGAAAAAGTATGAATATAAATTGCACCTTATCTCTGATGCTTTAAGAGGGAATTTTCTCAGAGATTATGTTTAGAAAGATATTGTTCCTGTGATGAGTATAAATGCTCACACTTAATTTCACTTATTGAAAGTCGTATTTCTATTTCCTCAGTCTCTTAAGGATCACTCTACAGTATAGTTAGACTTTGGCAATAAGTAGTCTTTCTTTCTGGGAAAACATGATTTAATGTATCATCCGTTTTTTTTACCCACACTTGCAGAAAATGCAAGAATGGTTCTTAGCTTCCAGATAGAACAACTTCAAACATCTCACAGACTTCAGACACGTGATTCCTGGAGCTCATAAGAATTGTGCAGACATCCGTCATTCTGATGGAATTATGATATTGCCACAATGGAAGCTTATAGGTTTGTGCTCTACAGCTCAGCTGAAGTAGTAGTTGAGATATAAGACCATAATCACTGAAATTCTCTTCCCTGTCAAAGCAACATTTATTTAAAAATAGGATGGATATTATATTTTACATTAAAACTTCAAGACACTTGGAATATTATTACACAGAGGAAAATATCTCAAACTGTATTGATTCAGTGTAGTTATGCATAATATTGGCACTAATTTTATTCTTTGTAAGTTAAGAGAGATTTGTATTTATTCAGGCATGAGCTAAGCTACTATAAATAGAAATATGGGATCAAAGTTTATTTTTCTCTCATTTATCAGTCCAGATGTATGCAGAGTTTTGAGATTAACTGGCTTTGCTCTCCTTGACTTCCAATTTTCACATAAGTATCAATGGCAGGCAGTCCAGTTTCTGCTGTCTCTCATTGGCAGGAAGGAGGAAGGGAGCAAGGAAGTTAACATCCGCTTATATCCATATGCCATTGATCAGACCACAGTTAAAAGTTCACACTTAGCTCTGAGGGACACTGGTATGGTGGCAGTTTCTAAACTGGCCACCAATTGATCCCCACTGGGTACCATTTTAATACATAACGAACACAGATTACTTTAGATTAAAAAAATGCATGCTAAATAAAAAGGAAGTCATAAATAGAAGTGAACCTACACTTGAGACCATTCTATTACAAAACTGTTACAAGAGTGATGTCTGGTTCAAATAGCCTTTTACATTCTTACAAGTTGTTTGTTACATTTCACAAGATCTAGTCTCAAACTGGGAGCATCCCAAGGTTAGGGAACAGGAAATTGATCTGAAATGATAAGAGTGGGTGACTGGGATGTCCAATGCTTTTCTTGAAAATTTTAAGACCAGCTAATAGTTAGTAGGTATATATAATGTATTGTGGATCATTTTAAGTACTTTCAATATAGTAACTAAGTCTTACAAAGACACTGAAAGTAAGGACTATCATAAGGAGTATGGAAACTGAGACTCAGTTTTTTCTTTTTAATTATTTTCCCACTTTTCTCTCCTAATATAACATTTATTGTTTTAGCAAGGGGAACACTATGATGTTGCTGTAGTCTGGCCATTGTATACATAGCCCCTGGATCTGCTATTAAAAAACTCTAGAGCTGAGAACCAGAACCATGGTAGTTGGTGGTTCAGACACAGTAGCAGGCTCATAAGAACCCCCAAGCTCTTGTGTTTATGCCTAGTCTGGTAAGTCATTGGGAGATCACTTCATTTTTTTCTTCCTTTCAATAGGAACTCTTTTTAAGACCAGGAAGTTCTCATTAACTCTTTGAGAACTCAATATATGCGAAATTTTTGGGATAGTCACAAAATTTGTCATAGGTTATTGTGACATGGTTGACTGACCCACAGCCATGAGCCTCTTCTTCTAGTTCTTCGGCTGTTGCATCACAGTGCACCTTGGCAATACACACGAAATGAGCATCTCTGCCTCAGAGGACATGACCACAGATTCTGCATTAACTAGACATGAACTCATATTCCTCTGCTTCTCTTTCTATAGCTCTTTAGCTTAGATTCTTCCTTCTCTTCCCTGACTAAAGCTTTCATGTGTTTCAATTCTGGCAAGACTAAATCATGAAAAAAGTCTAAATAGATGAACAATGAGTAAGACAATTGTGATGCTTAATTTAATGTGTCAGATTGACTGAGTCAAGGAATCCCTAGAGAGCTGGTAAATTACTACATGTGGATGTGTCTGTGTTTGAATCAGAAGACTGGGTAAAGTCTGGTAAACCAATGTGGATAGGCTTTATCCAAAACACTGAAGACGTGGATAAAACAAAATGGCAGAAGAAGGGAAAACCTGCTCCCTCTTCTGGAGCTGGGACATCCTTTTTCTCCTGCCTTCAGACATATGAACTCCAGGTTCTAAGCTTTCAAACTCTGGGAAACATATTTGGTTTTCTCTGCCTGACTTCAGTCCTCAAGTTGTGACTTGGCACTGAGGATGACACCATTGGCTCCCAGGTGTCTGAATTCAGATTGAATTATGTAAATGGCTTTCCTGTTCTTTGCTTGCAGACAACTTATCATAAAACTTCTTGGCCTCCGTAATTATATGAACCAATTCCCATCGTAAAGTCCCTTTTGTTCATTTATTTATTACATTGGTTCTGTTTCTCTGGAGAACCTGACTAAAATGATTGAATCAGTAATCAAAATACCCCTGCAAAGAAAAGCCTAGTGCTGGCTGGCTTCACTACTGATCTAGCTAGCATTTAAAGAAAACTTAACGCCAATTCTTCTCAGTCTTTCAAAAATTAGAAAGGAAGAAATAGTTTCAAACTCAGTGTACGATGCTAGCAATACCATCATAGAAAAATCAGATAAGGATACTTCAAAAACAGAAAGTTATAGGACAATTTATCATGGATGAGCCTAGATACAGAAATTTTCAAAAGAATATCAGAAAATTGAACTCAATTACATATTTAAAGGATAACTTTCCATGACAGAGAGGAATTTATACTTGATATACAAGGATAAGTCAACACATGCAAGATACTAACTGTGATATACCACATGAAAAGAATTAAAGACAAAAATCATAGGATTTTATCAAATGATGCAGACAAATCACTTGAACAAATTCTACATTCTTTCAGTATAAAAGCTCGCAACACAGTAGGGATAGAAAAATGACCCTTAGCATCCTGAAGGCCATATAGAACAAGCCCCTAGTTAACATCACACTCACTGGCAAAAAGTTGGAAGTTTTGCTCTAAGATCCAGAATAAGATAAGGATGGTTTTACCATAAGGATGGTAAAACTGCAGGAAGCAAAATAAGTATACAAAAATCAGTAGTGTTTGCATACACTTTGAACTATGCAAAAAAAGGAAATTGAAAAATATTACATTTGTTTTGTAAAAATGTGTGAGTATGTTTGCACATTTATGAATAGCATCAAAATCAAATGAAAAGCAAAGAAATAAGCTTAACCAAAGAGGTAAAATACCTGTGCACTGAAAACTATAAAACTGACAAAAAAACCCCTGAAAAATATGCAAGTGTAAAGAAAGACAGTGTATATCATGAATTAGAGTACAGTAAAAATGTTTTCATTATCCAAACACACACACGTATAGATTTAATGAAATTCCAATGACATTTTTAACAGAAGCAGAAAAATATCCTAAAATCCATATAGAACCAGAAAAAAATGCTGGTTAGCTAAACCTAATGAGTAAAAAGAAACTAGGAAGCACCACATAACTGATTTGAAAATACAGAAAAGTTAGAATAATGAGAATATCATAGTGCTGGCACGAAAGAATTACGTAGCCCAACAGAACAAAGAACCCAGACATAATTTCACACATTCATGGCCAATTAACTGTCAACAAAGTTGCCAAGAACACATAATACGGAAGGAACAGTCTTTAATAAACAGTCCTGGGAAAACAGGTTACCCACATGCAGAAGAATAAAATAGACCCATATCTCACACCACCAACAAAAATGAGCTGAGAAAGGACTGAAGGCCAAAAAAAAAGACATCCTTTGTATGTGTGTATGAAAATTAGACATGTTGAAACCATTCTAAGAAGGGGAGAAAGGAGGATGAAAGAGAATGGTGGAGGCAAATCTAATTAAGGACCATCACGAGTATGTATGTAAATGTCAGTGAAACTCCCCTGTACAGCTAATATATGCTAATGAAAAATAAACATTGAATTGAAGATGTGAAACTATCAACCTACCAGGAAAAGCATAAGATAAAATGATTCTTGACACAGTTTGGGTAAAAATTTTTAGATATGACCTCCAAACACAAGCAAATATGCATAGTTGTTGTTCTTCTAAATTAAAATCCAAATATTTCCTAGTCACCTTGAGCAGTATTTATTTATCCATTCATTGATTCAGTTAGCAGTGGTGCATGGGATCCAGTTCTCTCACTATGGCATTCGATCATATTTGGACATCTTCCTTGTTTCTATGATCCTCATGATGTCTGTGTCTTTTTTAGTGTGTATATCCTCTGTGTTTATAACACTTGTGCACATTCTCAACAAAGCTTATTAATTGAATGAAATGCTCTAATGTCATACAGGAATAACTGAGGTTAGCACCAATAAAGAAAGCAAATATTTGATCCATGCAGCAGTATCCACAGCATAAGATACCAATCATCACAATTCCTTATTTTGACCTAAACCTAGAGCCTCCTATTTAACACAGAAACATGCTGTTTAGCGATGGAAGCTGACATAATAGGAAAGCTATTTCAGGAGGCGGCATGTAGGCTAGAATTGCAAAAGCTGTTCAGCTGGAGATACCAGTAAGCCTTCTGCATCCACAGATTGATTGCATGTGGTTTTGGTCTACCATGATCAAATATTTTTTAAAAAGGAAATTTCAAAAACAAAAATTGAAAATTCCTGCATGGTCAGCTGATGTGGAGAACTTCTCAGTCAGCTCCTCCTTATCTCAGTTGCATTTAGTGCTTTGTGTGATGTGCTGAGTGTTTCTTACCTTTAATTTTTGTGAAAAAATCTGCCTCCAAAGAGCAAATGGTGCCCCCCAAACAAGGTAAAAGCAAATCTGCTTAATTGAAGTGATAAAGTGACCAGCTGAGATTTGTTGGAAGGTGGCATGTCTGTAGTGGAAGTTGGGCAGCTTTATGGGACAAATGAAGCAAACAGCCACAGCAGAGCACGGAACTTTTTGCATCCTGAGCAAGTGCTGTTTTTCCTAAACAGTGGTCTCTATTTTCCCACACATCCTGAGGGTCTACTATGCTACGATTTTCCATTCTTAGTTAAAGAGTCTCAATTTAAGCTAATGATACCAATTCACCCTTGACAGTAAGTCTGTTAGAACAGAATAGAAAACAAGTTTGGGATAAATACGTTTACTGATATTTCTGAGAGGATAAAGAAGAGTCAGTGTACACTGACCTCTGTGAGGCTCTATTTTGTTCTTCCTCTAGAAGCATTTAGAGAGCCGAATCTCCTTCAACTCTGTTACCATTGCTCCAAGTAAGGTATTTGTAGGGGTGAGTGGGGGAATGACTGGCAATCCATGCCCAAGTGGGAACCGTTTCCAAACCCACAACATACATCTTACCTCTGCCAATATAAACACTTAATGGAGGAAATTTGTTGAAACACAGAGCAAGACTTATGTGCGTTTTTTTCCCACCTTCTGTGCACAAGATCAATGATGGCAATCAATCAAGTACTTGGAAGAATTGATCTTTGTAACTGTGAAATTGAATAGTAAGGAAAATGAAGGAAGAGAAGGCTGGAAATGGGGTCTTCCATAAAGCTTTAGAATGTAGGTCCTAAACAGAGCTTTAGCACTGGCAGATAAATATTTTCATGTTCCCTACACTTACTTTGTGTTCAAAGATTCTCAGCCTGTGAGTGCAGAGTTTGCATCTCCGTACACCACTGTATCTGGTATAAAGATTAATGGAACACTACCCACCCTGTTCTTTGCCTCCATAAGGAATCTGTTGTTCTGTTGGTTTTGTTTGTCACAGGTTTAAAGTCTTTGTGAATTGGAATCACTTTGTTTTGAGGGTGGCTAATACCTTTCTCTCTTCTTTGAAGAAGTCACTTGGAGGTTAGAACTTGAAGTGAGAGTTGTTCAGTTTGACTTCCGAGTGGAAATTAAATAAGCCTGAATTCCATAGTTCATCCTGAAGCTCTTCCACGCTTAACTCAGTGGTTTTTGCTTAGAAGTGCGGAGTTTTTCTACCTCCCCACAACTCCAGTATGTTTACTTTTCTGTTTAAGTTAAACTCAACCTTCACTATTTCTCCATCAGCAGTATGCTGTCTGTCTGTATTTGAGTATTAAAATAAGAATTGATAGAAAATATCTCCTGAAGTAGAAAGCTCAAAACTTACATGGGTTTATTCAATAACTTCTTAAAATATTTTCACTTAGCAAAGTGACTTTCTCCTACCATCTGAAATCTTACCTTAATGTAAGATTTCACAAATAACCTGTGAATGGATTAGACATTTCACAGCTAAGTGCCCAGTTGTATTAGATGCTCCCATGAACAATATTCGTGAATGAAATCCCTCTCTCTCAGTTAATGAGAGTGTGTTGATGGGCTGTGCACCACATGTGCTATCTTACAAGTAGGAAACTTCTATTGCACAGCTAATTGGTGCAATATTGAGACTGCTTTTAAGGGTAAGAAAACTGATTTAGAGAGGTTAAGAAACTTGCTGAGGTACATACAGCTCTTATGGGGCAGAGTTCAACATAAATAAGTTATTTCTACTGTTAAATGCGCTCACTCATGAACTCACAATTTAATGAGGAAGACAAATATCAAAATCATACTTCCTAACATTTGAGCATTAGATTCCTAATTTGCAGTACAAAGATAAAGCTACTGAATAGGTTTGTCATGAAGATTAAGTAAAAAATGTAGGTGCACAGGGTGATTTATGTTTTTACATGTATACACATCATCAGGCACAGAACTTTAAAATGCCAGGTCTCATATACAAATTCCTCCTGATGTAATTGAGATTCTTCATTGTTCTTTCAAAATTGTTCTTACTCTTTTCCTCACTATGTGGTTAATGAGCAAAACAGTGACTCCTACCCTTGTCTTTGAGATAACTCATTGCCTCTGACTTCCAAGTAATCCTTATGTGTTCACATTGCTGAATTTAGTTGCACAATGAATGGGAGAATGGTAACACGTACAGCCCTGCTTAGCTGGTGTGCTTTCTGAGTCATACTTTATGGTTCTGGTTGTGGTTCATTACCCCGGGTGTGAAATATTGACTGGCAGAATGACCAACATATAAATTGCCATACTTCCTGGAAGGTTTGACTTGAGTCCATTAAATTAGTTTATGTTAACTAAAACTATTATTACTAAGGCAGAGAATTTGAATGGAAGGATACCAGCCAGCATGACATATCCTAGGCAAGCCACAGTCTAACGTTTCTGATCTTAAGCAGCTGCTGACTGGGGACCAAGCACTAATATTCTCTTGAATATAGTTTATGAATCTATAAAGTGAACACAAAGATATATGTCTCACTATTCAAAATAATATTATAACAGAATTATAGTGTTTTAGAACTAAAAAAGGCTCAAAAAATTCTCTTCCTACCACAACTGTATTTGAAGCTCACTTTCCAATTGCAGTTAACAGCCATCAAAAATATTAACTGATCAGACAGACTGGAACCAATTATTAGTTACTGAACAAAGCTTTCTTATTTTCTATCCTAGTTATATATTTATCACCCTGTTAGAAAAAATCTTCCATGGTAAGTACAATCTAACACAAGTCACCTTTGGAACATGCTGTAGAATTTACAAAACAATGGCTTAATTGTCAATCGTTCTATGTGGTAAACTGTCATTCTGACATTTAACAGTAGAGAAAATGGAATCAGTAAATTTAGAGTGATTTAGCAAATTAACACAGCAGGGGACTCACCCTCCCTTCTTTAACACTTAGTCCTAGCTTGAGTAACAGTTAAAATACTTGCTGGATACTATGGACGGTGTTATGTTCTGATTACATGGATTCATCTTCATATTTTTACCCGTAACATTTAATAGTTGCAGTTTTCTGTTTTTTTCTTTTATGGATCCTAATCTTCAGTGACAACAACGTTATTTTCCTTACTTATCAATCATGAAAATGATGCTGCTTTTCTTCTAGTGAATAAAATTCTGCACCTGTACTGGAGGAAATTGTTGGATTTGTGATTATAATCTTACTGAGCACATTTTTTGCAAAATCTTTCAGAGGAATATGTAACAACTTCTAATACCAGAGAGCCATGCAGCAGCAAGACACAGTATTTAAATGCAATGAAAAGAAAATACTTAACCTGTCTTAAGGTAGATAAAACTTGCGGAACTCTCATTTAATGAAATTTTCTAAATTGAGTAGAATAGAAGAAAGCCTTTGAAAGATTTATTTTTAAGCTATGAATTAACTCTTGGAGGGGAAATAGGAGGAGAAATTTCTTGGTGGGTGAAATTTAGGGCAAATTTATCTCCGAGTGGTCAAGTCCATCAAATAGGCAAGCGGCTATTGAGATACTTAGTAAAACTATCTGAATAAAATTATTTAGTTACTCAAGTCAGCAAGGTAACACTCCACAAAGCTAGGGAACTACATGTGGACTTGGTTTTTCTAAAATAAACTTTGGTAAAGCAGAGATATCCTCTGCAAAATTCAAGCATGTCTGAGCAGCCAATAACAACTTAAGGCATAGTAAATGGATTATGAAAGAGAGAAAAGTTCCCATAGCAGAGATAATGTTAGAAGTATAAGAGACAAAAGGAAACTAACAACAACTGAGTTGGACAAATACATTATTTGAGTTATATAGTATAAAAAAGCTTACTTTGATCATTTAATTCCAACTTCTATCATACTGAAATGAATGATTTCCATAAGCTTTTCTGATAGATGCAAAACTATTATAATAGCAGTTACTTGACTTGGAATCTCATGACAATGTTAATATTACATGATATTATTGCTGTATTATTGTATCTCATTTTGTGTTACTCTGTACAATCTGGACCTGCTTCATCTAATTAGTTGAAGGCTGTAAGAGCCAAAACCAAGACCAAGAAGGAATTCTGCCCAAGAAGGCAGTGGGGGTAAATATATATATATGAAATATGTATGTATATATAAATATATTTATATATATATGAAATATATATTTATATATATGAAAATAGCACAATGAAACCCACCAAACCTGTTAAAATGCAAGAGAAAGGGGTTAATAAAATAATATAGATGGGGTAATTTGATCAAAGTGTATTATGTGCATTTTGTAATTATCACAACAAAACCCCTTTGTACAATTAACTATTTTGGTGGTGAGACTGGGGTTTAAACTGAGGGCTCTGCACTTGCAAAAGCAGGTACTCCACTGCTTGAGCCACACCTCAAGTCCATTTTGGTCTGGTTGTTTTGGAGATGTGGGTCTTGTGAACTATGTGCTCAGGCTGCTCTTGAAGCACAATCCTCCAGATCTCAGCCTCCCAAGCACCTAGGATTACAGGTGTGAGCCAACAGCATCCAGTGTGTAAAATTAATTTATGCTAACAAAAATTAAATTTAAAAAGACTGAATGTACAATCTCAGTCTGAGTTCCCAATGTGTACTTTGTAGAATTTACATTCTTAAGTCTGAGACATCAACTCTTCCTTGTAATTCTTCCTCTGCCAACCTGCCCTATGGATTCACATAGGGGATAATTCCTTAAAAATCAGTCTCTTCCTTTTCTATTATTTCTAGTCTTTGTATTTCTTGGTAGAACTTTAATGCAGTCTTATATGTTTATTTTCCAATACCTGTCAGTTTTAACCTAATAAAATATAAACCATCCCAAATTCTTCTAACAAGATTGACTGTAAGTTTATAATTAAAGTATATAGTAAGACATCAGACATACATATTTCAGGCAGTAAAACTCTATTAGAATTTCAAAGACAAAGATAAAATCCTGGGTTAAAATGGTTTTAGAAAATGTGGAATTCAAGCTGAAAACAAACTGGGTAACATCTAAGATGGTAAAAATAATATATAAAATACAGAGAATTATAGGAGAGGACTGGATTTAACAGTGTATCATGTTTAGCTAGGCAATAATAGGACACTTTGTACGGGTTGATGGATTTTTTTGGAGGGGAGTCAAGAGGTAATATATTGTTAACAGTAGATAGCCATCTTTCTTCAGTTAAAAAATTCAAACCAGATGTGGTGGCCCACACCAGTAGTCCCAGAGCTCAGAAGCCAGAGGCAGAAGGATCCTAAATTCAAAGCCAGCCTGGGCTACACAGCAAGTTGGAGCCTACCTTGGGTTACGAAGCAAAACCCTCTCTCTCAAAATAGATGAAATTAACTACACCATTTGGTCCAAATCCAGCAAATAGTTGCTGTAACTTCTGACTGTGGTGACCATGCAGTGCACCTGATGCTCGCTGAGGGCATCCTGGAGAGCAGGACTGGAGACACCAGAGGCAGTCTATACAACAATACATGCTCTGGCTTTTCCTTTACTTCAAACCTGGACAGTTCCTTCCTACTTTCCATTTGATTTCTCAAAATAATGTATCTATTTATATGGTACACTACCAATATTATGATATCAAGAAGTTTCTTATTGAACTTTTCCCTGGCAGCAGTAAGATGAGTGTTTCTTCCAAAATTTGTCCCAAACTCCAGATTAACTTCACACCGCATACTTTCCCAGCATCCTTTCCCTCCCATGCCTCTAGCTTTTTCTTGAAGGAAAAAACTACAGTTATATATTGTATTCATAAGCCTAGATAAAACCCAGAAAATAAAGCCTTTCTATTTATTTTCTTTGCCTTGTTTTGTGTCCAGTACGAGCTCAAGATCTTGAGGTATGTGCTCTATCACCTGAGCCATACCTCTTTCCTTATTCTTTGAGAACTACTTTTCTTTATGATTGGAACAATTCAAGGTTATACAGGTATTTCCAAATTATATCGCCATCAAAGTTTTGAAAAAGCTCTTATAGTATATCATAATATTTGGAGATTGAAGGTATATATATATATTACCAAATACGTAAGGGAGATAGCATTTGACAAATCCCCAAAATATAAAGATCAATACATTTTAACCTACACACAACACACTAAGGTCATGGTCACATTTAAATTACCCAGCCCTTTATGTGAGCTAAAGGTTTGCTTTAAAGCTTTTTACCCAGACATAATTCTTCAATTCAATTACCCATATATTTTCAGTGATTGATGTGTACCCAACCCTAAAGCAAAACTTAAACATCCATAGAAAACTCTCTGAGTGGAAGCAAAAATGAAGACTAAGTAAGTCCTGTCTTACAGTGGCACTGAGCAAGTTCTCACCAAGACTCAATAGGACACAATTTTCAAACCCAATTTTACCCATGAGGGGTGCCATTGGGCAACACAGCACCACCCCTCCTTCCATCCTCTAGTAACAAGATACATGCTCCAGTCAAATGGAATCCTAATGTCTTCCAGAAAGATGTGTTTCACTTATTCATACAAAATAAACAAATATTTTAATATTTATCTCTTCTAAACTATGTTTGCCAGATCTTTGTTTAAAATGATGTAAATGCAAATGTGAGGTATAAAAAATTTCCCCAAATGACATTATGTTTTGAAGTGGAATTTCATGTTATTTTCCCACACTTTCCCTACTATGGATTTCTCAAAGCTAAAAAGCAGATTTTGCATATACTTTCATATATATTAATACATGAGCTGCCTCACCGTTATAGTCAATGCTTTAGTGTGAGCCAAGACTTCCAAGGGGGGGTAACTTTTAAGCTTGAGACTAAAAATGTCTGAATCTAGCATCCATTTTTATCATGCCTGACCCTTGTAGGGCAGCCAGTTCCCTATATGCAAACATATTTACTTATACCTACAATTCATTATTTATTCCCATAAGTATGTCAAATATAAGCTAGAGGAGATTCTTATACTGTCTCGTGGTAATAGAAAGTTACTGTTGACATATTTTAAATAAAGCCATACATTTCTTGCCAGTTAAATTTCTTCTACATGCCTAAAGCCCTCTCCACAGCCCATGAAGTCCACACTCCTTTAGGTGCATTTCAAGGCCAGGTCTGCTGGCACTCAATTACCTCTCCAGCTTCACTTTGCCTCTCACCACCTCTTCCTTTGCTTGGCACACTTGCTACACTGCAGATTCTCACCCCCTCATCCCCTCATCCCTCTGTACCCAACACTTGTTGCTGTCTCATGAATGTATTTTTTATCATATTCTGCCCTCTGAGTATTACGTTTTATGTTGTAAATTCTTTCATTTTTGTCATCTGACTAATTCCAACTCATACTGAGATAGAATGGGTATCAGCTGGTCTAGGAGTCCTTTTGGGTTATCAATCTTTATTCACTTGAGGCTGTTACAACAAAATAGCACATTTATTTTTCCCTGGTTCTGGAGTTAAGAAGTTTTAGATCAAGGTGCTGGCAGGTGTGGTTTCTTTTATGACCTCTTGCCTTGGCTTTCAGGTGGCGACACCATTGCTGTTATCGTCAGACATCTTTCTTCTGTGCTCCCTCACTCCCTGCCCCTCAGCCAGATAGACTGGAGACTGGATTAGGATTCACCCTAATGACTCATTTAAACCTAATGACCTCTTTAGAGGCCTTATCTCCAAATACAGTTACATACCGAGCAACTGGGAATGCAGATGTCAATATCTGAGTGGAGGTGTGTGCAATTCAGTCCATGACATTAGATATTCATTCAACCAAATTTAATAGATCCCAAACCCTCCTCCACAATCTGTTCCAAACTGACTTTAGCGCCCTCTTCTGTGATCTTGTAGTATGTCCTGTATTCTCTGATAATATTTCACAGCCATTTTCTGTTTAGTTCTACGATCTTTGTCTCCTCAACTACAGCTAAAGGCAAGAACTGTGTATTAGTGCATTGTACTGAAGATGCGTAACAATTGCAGAAATTTTAAACTATAAAATACAGTTCATAGAGTTCATAATACATCACTGATGATGAAATACTTGATTTGAGGAATGCCAAAATGTGAAAAAGAGTACATTTTGTAACTGATAAAATATTATATTTATTATTGTTCTATCCTTAAGGCCTGCATGAGTGACTTAGGAGCAAGACCCTATTTCCAAAAATAACCAAAGCAAAATGGATTGGACGTGTGGCTCAGGCAGTAACTGGCCTGCTTTGCAAGTGTGACATCCTGAATTCAAACCCCAGTCCCACCCCTTAAAAGATGGTTGGAAAATTTATAATTCCCTACTATTGACTCATTTATTTGCTGTAGATGGTACTGGAAATAATTATATAACGTAGAGACAAATATTGCTTATAAATAAGACAGTATTGTACTGAATTCCTAAAATGTTTCCTTTGAAGTATATTTGAAGTATATTTTTTACAGATAGAGATATAGACAGGTATGTCTTAGTCAGTGTATATAATAAGGAAAGTAAAATATTCAGAATGTATCACTGACATTGAAGCCTTCCAAGCATTTGTTTTTATACTTCAGAGATATGATTTCATATGCATGGTTGATGCTCAGTTCCTGAGCTCAAGGTAATACATTTATCCCAACTAGATCTCTGGTGAAAGAAACCTGTATCTTATATAAACTGATGAAATAATTAGACAGAGGAATGTAATATCTTGACCTAGTTTTGATGCCCTGGCAAGAGGTCAATATGTTCTTCTTCTTGATTATGGTCACCCACTAACCCCTTCCTTTAACAGACTTTTACATTGGGGTTTCCTATGCACCCTCCCTGATTGCCAAGGGATGATGGGAATGTGGAAAGATATTGGTCCAGGTGTCTAAAGTTTTTGTTATGCAAAACTTTAGATCCAATGCACAACATTGAGACTATAATTAATAATGCTGTATGTATACTTGAAATTTCCTAACGAGTTATATATTAAATGATCTTAACACACATTGTAAAAATGTGAAGTGATGTGTGTGTTAATTAGCTTGAATGAGGTCATTGTTCCACAATGTATCATTGTATCAAAACACCAAGTTGTGTTCCCTAAATATATAAAATATTTGTTTGTTTGGCCCCCTCAATATGGGGCCAGGTGTGGTATCTTTACCTGTACTACCAGCTATTTGGGAGGTAGAGATCAGGAGGCTAGAGGTCCAGGCTGAGCCAGACAAAAATATGTGACCTTACCTGAGAAACAGCTAATGCAAAATGGGCTTGGGTGTGGCTCAAGTGGTAGAACTTCTGTTTGGCAAACATGAGGCCATGAGTTCAACCCCCAGCACTGCCAAAATAATAATAATAATAATAATAATAATAATAATAATAAAAATATGACTCAATAAAAATGATGGAAGAAGTTATTTTAAAAGGCTTCCATTTATACAAGAATTTGGGATTCTTCAGTAATAGAGTTGCATTCACTAAGTACTCACGATGACTTTGGTACACAAGTACTGATACACTCTGAGGCATTAGACATTGTTTCAGATTAATGAATAAAGTCTTCCTTGCTCAATTTTCTTATGACCCACTGCATTCAAATAAAATTTTAACCCAAACTGGTAAAAGAGTTCAGTCTATATGCAGCTGTACTAAATAAACATATGCTTCTTGCTTTGCAGGAAGGATTTATGTTGTATCTCAATTCTCACTATTGAGAAAATAGGTAAGGTAGTGACCAAATAAAGAAGAAAGAACTGTTTTGGAGACAACACCATTGTGTGTCTAGATAGGAAAGATTGCTGAGACAAACAATACTGATCGAAATAGGCAAATTTAATACCATGGCTGTGTTCTTTAATCCATTCCATCAACCCTTCAAAGTTACCTTTTCATGTTTTCCCAGCTGGCTTCCAAACCAGCATTCTTGCCTAGAAGGCAAGGCAGACTTGCAGGACTGCCTGAGAGAAATGGCAGGGATTGGCCACACAGTCAAAGCAGCAAGAAGGCCACGAGAAATGTCTTTCACTATGCCAGCACCATTACAGCTCATGGGCTGTTTACTTATGTTAAATATTTCCCAAGGGCTCTTTTTTATGTCTGACTTTGCCAAGAAAAATGTAAGATGGCAATGACTTTAATTTTATGATTTAAGAATTGCATGTTATGGAAATGCCTTGTCAAGCTAGGTTATTAAAGTGGCCTCTGAACTGTCTCAACAAAATCAATCTTTTATACTTTTCCTCATGTCACATTAATTTTCTAAAATTATTTTTCATCATATCCCTTTCTTGCTAAAATATCTTCACTGATTTTCACTTTGTAAAGGTCAACCTATAAACTCCTTTCATGATGTTTTCTAAGCCCATCACATAAGTAAGCACCAAGTGCACTATGCAAACACTGCCACTCAGTCTTAGCTGTGCTTTCCTTGCACTCTTCCTTTGCTCTTTCCCACCCATATCCAAGATTCATCTCAGCGCCCACCTCCCGAATGGAACCTTTCCATTCCACTTGAAACTAGAACAAACGCCAACTTTGGTCTGCATTTGGGGCTAATGTTTAGAACTGTACCTTGCACATGCTTTCTGTTCTGCCATTTTTTCTAATTAATTGTATTTCTGGTTCCATGTTTTGTCTCCTTATACCTGCACCAATACCTGTATAACCTGCCCCCTAAGACCCCCCCTAAATACCACTCCAGTGTATTAAACGCATTCCCTCCATTCCAATAGTTCTTTAACCTCAAAGTAGCCCTGATGCAGTTTTTCCTTGTCCTTTACCCTCCATGTTTCTTCTCATGGCTCTTTGTCTTCCTTGTATAAACCTGCTTAATCATTTGGTTACCTTGCTTGATGAAACTCAAACACTGGTTACTTCAACTGTTTACATGCTTCATTCCTCTATCTTTGTAAATAAAAATTGAAAAAGAATTACAAAAACTATGCTACCTTTAAAGTAAGATCCCAAATCCTAAGTGGACACTGATGTAAATTACATCTAAAGTGGGTAATCAATAATTTCCTCTGTCACGTGCCCTATATTCTGCTCTTCCCTCAAGAGGCTTATTTCTTCCTATTGGATCTGACCTGGGTTTATGCTACACTTAACCAATAGAACGTGGTGGAAGTGATTCCTGCTAATTTGTAGCCTGGCCCTGACAGGATCACGGTAGGATGTGGGGATATTTTCTTAGACTGAGGGATTAGGGAGGGTTTCATTGAAAGGAATATGTTCACCCAAGTTCAAAATATGTTGTGCATTAAATTTGGGGTAAGAGTGTAGAGCTGATAACAATATATACATCTGCTTTAACAAAACAATTTATCAATTTGGGATCCCTAAGTGAGGGCTTAAGGGCCAGGATGAAGTATTTGCATTTTGAAGACTATACCTATGATTGGATCCATCTAAAAATAAGGAATAGGATGTTGACTTCTAACTGCATGGCAAGGAGTTTAACAATGATATCCTTTCCAGGATAAATAAAGGGTTGTACCAAAAAATAAAACCCCACTTCTCTTTTAGAATAGTAAGACATCTCATTCTTTCATGCAGTTTGTCTCCATGTTTTTAAGTTTTAAGGACAAAAGTCATTACTCTGATATTGAATACATTATGATTAAGCAAGAATAATTAAAATGGTCAATCAACAAAAGAAACAACATACCAGAAATCCCAGTATTGCAAGCATAGCCCATGAGTACTGTAAATACTAGCTGAGTGATTTAGTAAGTAATTAGATCAATAGCTGATGACTGGCAGTTCCAAGAAGACAAAGCATTGATGAGTTTCCAGCAGTGGCTTTCATGCAATATAATAGCAGATTTTTGTTTAGGATGTGAATATAAGATTTTCTGTATCTTCTCTTTCTATAGCAAAGCCAATCCAGTATATGATCCTTGTATTTAAGGCTTAGCATGGCGGTGTATATTCCTTAGCAACCTGCCCTGTCTTCTGGAGACTCTAGACTTCCTCTACTATAATCACAAGCCAATTCCAGCAGAAGCCTGTCTGCTTCTGAGAAATACAAACAGCTCATCACTAATTCTAACTAACAAACAGTTACTGCAAATCTAACAGAAGCCAGGAATGGAATGATGGATATTTACCTGGAGTCTGGGTACATGAAAACAAAGCAGGAGCTTAGTTAGCCCTTTAGTTCCTTATGGAGTGAGTGGAGGGTTGTACAGAGAGACATGGGTTTAAAATCATATTTTCATTCCTACCCAACATCAATGGCCTCTTTCATCTTTCTTTATACTCATATGAATGTTTACATCTTATTTACAACCTTTCACATACTTTTTATGCAAAGCATCTATCCACAACGATGGACATTTTTTCAGTCTTTCATTGGAGTACATTGAGTTTTTAGCTTCCCCATAAAGTTTCCTACATTCAGATAATGTGTTGTGGTTATCTTCACGCCCTGGGGAATTTCTGGAGTTGCATTATTTGGCAGAGTTTGAGTTCTAATCTCATAGCTTAGGTGAATTTTATTTGTAAAAGATCTTTTTGTTTTTGGTGGTTTGAACACAGGGCCTTGCACTTGCTACACAGGTAGTCTAGCACTTGACCCACATCCCTACTCCTTTTGGCTTTAGTCATATTTCAGATAGGGTATCATGTTTTTGCCAGGGGTTCAGCCTGGACTGTGCCACCACACCCAGTTGATTTATTGAGATGGGGGTCTAAATAACTTTTTTCCCAAGTTAGCCTTAAACCATGATCTTCTACCTCTTGAGCAGCTAAGATAACAGGAGTGAGCCACAATGCGTGGCCCTAACAAATGTGTTAAATCCATCATAAATACTGCATGTATGTTTTATATGTAACACCTTGAATAGTAAAATACATGCATAAGTGAAAACATTTATGAAATGTCTTCATTTTTTGGAAATTAAATCAATTAAAGTCTTTGTTAAATCAAATAATGGTTTTATACTTAGTAACCAGGGAAACAAGGTATTAAAATAGCATGCCAACTTATGGACTCTTTGTACTCACACTCACATTTTTGCTCACATACAAGCTTGTCAATTATCTTAAAATTATTCCAATTAATGTGACTGTGTACTCTTTAAGTTAATATTCATATTTGTGCAAACATATACACCATTATCACCATCTCACCAAATATACAGTGAACAGCTTTAAATCTTTGTAAGTAATCAAATTGAATAGGTTTGAAATCTTGGGCAAATAACTAAAATAAGTGAAGAGTAAATGGAGTTAATAAATTTAAAATGCTTAATACTGTATAAGTATGAGCTAAAAATGTACTATATAAGTAAAAGTTAATAATAAAAGTGAACAAAATCACAAGCTAGGTGCCAGTGGCTCATTCCTGTAATTCTTGCTACTTCTGAGGCTGAGATCTGGAGGAATATGGTTCAAGGCCAGTCTGGGAAAAATTTAGTGAGACTCCATCTCAACTAATAGCTGAGATGGTGGCTTACACACCTGCCATCCCTGTTACAGTGAGAAGCATAAGTAGGAAGGTGGCAGTCCAGATTGGCTTGGGCAAAAAAAGAAGCCCCATCTCCAAAATAACCAGAGCAAAAATGTCTTGAGATGTAGCTCAACCATTAGAGAACCTGCCTAGCAAGTGCAAAGTCCTGAGTCCAAACCCTAGTACCACAAAAAAGAACAACCATTCCTTCCCACAAATTATCTAAATATGACATCATTCTTAAATCACTTTATCTTGCTGTATTCTGTGTTGATTCATTTATACAGATAGTGCCACTTAGCATTCTTTAGTCAATATCCTTGGTTTTTTTCAAGTATTTTTGTTTTTAAGGGAAATTTTAAAAATGTTAAATTTCCCCGAAAGACATTTAAAGTCATCCTGGAAATGTGAGCTTGTAGTTTCTAACAACATTGAGGCTCATTCTGAAACAATTTTCAAGACTGAAGCTGCTACAAAAATGATATTCAGGGTTGGGTTTTTACATGTTCCATCTTGTCACATCTGAGGCAAAAGAGGCTTTATAAATGTGAACCATAGTCAGTGTTGCTTATTTGCATGACAGTATTCTAATAACACACAATAATAGCAACAGTCCTGGAATTTTATAGAGCCTTATAAAACCACTGGTGAGTCTATTAAGTAAGATCAAGATAGCACTCATGCGAATGCAAATTATTTTAAATCAATTTCCAATGCACATACGAATAGTTAAAGGCTCATGTCTTTATAGATATAATTCACAGAATTTAGTAACAAACATATTTTTTATTTAAATAGGATACCAATATACTCCAAGTATGGAGGAGGAGGTATTGCAGAGTAGTTTCACGACCCACTCTTGTCGTTTGACATCCTCCTAACATATTAGCCTATATGCAGAGCATAGCTTCTCTACTCACTTACTGTAAGACCTTGCAAAATTAACAATTTATTTGTATTATGGTGTGTCATCTCTAAAATGAAGGCAATGTTTTCCACCTATGAGAAATTGCTGCAAGATTAAACAACATATGAAAATACTCCAAATGTTGCCTGAAATAAAGCAAGCACTAAGAATCAAGGATTATTATTACACAAAGAATTTTTTTTTTGCAGGATAATAGTCAAGGGAATTGCTGTACTTCTTGCTGATAGAGAATCTGGGAGTTTCTGTGAGTTGTCAAACAATCCTTGAGTTAGGCACTGAATGTAGACTCTAAAGAAAATTAGTACAACACTAAGGTAAATGTAACAGAGCCCATAGACTATAAGAAAACTGGTTTAAATATAGATTGTTTTACAATTGCCTGTTAATCTAATATACAAGGAAAAAACAGACTATACCTTAGAGCTCCCAGACAAATGACTTCCTATGTTGCCTCTTCCTTCTACTTTCTCAGGGCTTCTTGTGAGAGACACTGGGATTCAGTTTACCTCAGTGACTTACAAGTTTGGTACTAATGGCCCCAGAAATAAAGGGAAAGACTTGGATTGACGTTCTACCAGCATCATATCCAAGAGGAGATAGTAACACTCACAGAGCATGCCTTTTCCTCAGTTGACTATTCTGAAGTAGCTTGTATCTTCAGAAAGAACATGAAGAGGGCCTCTAACTTGTCAGGTTCGAAAAGCCACATCATTTACCAAAAACCTCTTCATCAAAAGCCACAGGGTGTGCTGCCTGTGTTTAAAAAACTTTGTTTAAATTTACCATTGGAGCATTCAAAATGGCCGAAGAGCACAGCCATAGAACTGAGAGGAGACTGAACAGCAGAGCCTGAAGGTTGTGCAGATGCACTAGGGTACTTCTGTATAACATCTATGTTTCTGAAGTATAAGAAATACATCCTTTAAAAATTAAGGAATGAATTTAGATTCACTCACCATGGTCTTGCTTTTTTTCAATAAATCTATTCTTTCTTTTAAGTTATCAAGAGAAAAATAATTATAAAGGAAGAGATTAAAGTGGTGGCTCTTATTTTGTTGTGATGTTTATTTCTACTTTTAATTTTTTTGCTGTGCTGTGGATTAAACTTGGGTCCTTACACGTGCTAGGCAAGCTGTACTCTCAGCCATCCTTGTGATGTTATAGAGCACTTTGCTTAGGTTCAAAGCAATACATAAATTACACAAAAATTATTCCAGAACCAAATTTCAATATAATTAATAGAAGAAATTCCTCCCAGTGATAAAGTAAAAGATATATTTATAGCAAAACTTTGAAAATAGATGCCCAGCATAGTCCTTTGGTGTCAACTCTCCTTTTCAAAATAAATAATCTGTACCTGCACATATTTCTCTATTTGTTATTATTACTTTTCATTTTCCACAGTTTAAACAATGTCTCATAAAAATCTCAGGAATTCTTGGGCAGATTTTGACAACAGTTTCCTGAGACTGCCATGTGAGAAAGGATTGTGGATGTCAACTTTCACATGTACACATACAGATAAGAAAATACAGACATCTTCCCCACATTCCTGGCTTGAATTATTATCCTCTACTGTAGATTTCCAGTTTATTTCTACATGATCAACTCTTCTTAATCTTAAAGTTATACTTTAAAATATTAAATATTGGTTGATGCAAATTTTTATCTCTTGATATGAAATGCAAATTCTGTCTTAATTTTCATACAGTTAAGCTTAAAGCTTAGGAGCTTTTATGATCTCTCCTAACAGGAAACTCTATAAAGCTTGTAATTGAAATAATCTATTTTTGTCATCAAACAGCCAGCTTAAGATACCACAAGGTGACATTCACCCATTGGTCTCCTCACTGTTTTGCCGTTTACTTTTTTTTTATTATGGTGCTGTTATTCAGCCTGTTGCATTCAATCATTATTTACTGTACCTTTGCCAATTGTTACCTGAAAAGTAGTATCATGTAGTTAAGTCCTCTGGAGCCAGGTTGTCTGGGTTCAAATCCCAGTTCAAATAATCAGTAGCTCTGGGACTTTGACAAGTTCTCTGTTCCTCATTTCTCATTTGAAAAGTTGGGATAATTATAGTCCCTGTCCTCACAGGATTGTAAGGATTGAATTAATTAGCATATGAATCGCTTAGAACAATGGTAGTAAGTGCTCAGAGTGTTAGTTGTAATTGCCAAGAGAAAAGCAGGTAGTGGTGCTCCTGTACAGGATGTATAAAAATGAGTTGGTGCAGGAGGACTGGAGGACTTTGAAACACTCACTCATTGTCTCTCACTGCTTTGTAATTTAAATAAGTGTACCAAGATAGATGTATGTCATTGCTCAGAGTTAAAAGGAGAGAAGAGAAGACTCCAGCTGAGAGGACTCAGATAAAAGAAAGAAGAGACTGTATATTTTACCTAAGGACTGGAGAATAAGCAAAATTCCAACAGGCAGAGGATGGAGCACACTCCTGGCACTGAAGGGGAGCCAGTCCCATGGATGGCCATACTGATCCAGCTTCGAGTACATAAAAGGACAGGAAGTTTCTAGTTTGAGGAAGAAAAAGGTATGTGGACAAGGGTAAAGCAAAATAAACTTAGAGTGCAAGCACCAAGAATTTGGACTATTAGGACTGATATTTTGGACTTAATTGGGTACATACTTTAGCTGTGGCTTAAGACAGACTTGGAGTGAAATTCTAGCACCACTCTTTAATTGCTGATTGTCCCTAGAAAATTACTTAAACTATCTGAGCCTCAATTTCATGATTTAAAAAGGAAGACAAGGAGATATATCTCATAAGATTTAAATAAAATATGTGTATTCACACATACATGTTCACATATTTATTGTTTCTTCACTTGCTAAGAATTGTAGCTACATAGACACAGATACAAATAACAATGACAATAATTTTACCTGCTTGAAATTTATTGGGGCAGGGGTGGGGGAGACAATTCAATGAAAAAATATGAAAGGAAAACATGTAGCATATTAGACTACAGTAAGTGCCGTAGAGAAAAATGAAGGGAACAAATGCAAGCTAGATGTGGTATGACCCCTGGCATAAGTATTTTGTTTGTTCCTATTTTACCAGAATTGGGAAGCAAAGTCTTCAGCGAACAGTAAAAATAGAACAGAGGAGTTGGAGGTTAGACTAAAAAAGGTAAGAAATGACCGGCTAGTAGAAGGCAAGGCAGATCACTTCCATGTGAGATCCTACAATTAAAATGAGACCAGACCATGAGCTTTCCTTTTCCCTCTAGCCATGCTCATTATCCAGGAGGAATCATGTAGAAGGTAGAGAAATTCGGGAAAATGTGGATTTTTTCACAGGTTAGGATCTACAGTAAAAGGAGGAAGAGGGAAGGAAGTTGAGATATCGTAAGAAGCAAATTATATAATGGGTCATAGAATCCCCAGGTAAGAAAGCAAATACAGGCATGGGCCTAGTGCCTCCTGAGAAAGGTGACCGGAACAAGAGATAGCAGATCCTGAAGCAAGCAAAAGATTATTAGATTTGAAACTCTAGAGTGCAAGGATCTAGAAAAAATACAGTATGGTGAGACAGCACAGGGTGTGACAGTGGGAATGGATGTCTGGGGAAATTTGAAGTCAATGGTTCTGTCATATATATATATATATATATATATATATATATATATATATAATTGATTTCTAGAACGCTTAAGGAACTCAAAGAGTTGAACATCTAATAAATAATCCAATTAAAAATGGGCTAAAGAGCTTGTTAGTCAGCTTTCTCTCACTGTAACAAAATACTTAAGAAAAACAACTTCAAGGAGGAAAGATTTGTCTTGGTTCTCGGTTTTAAGAGGCTTCAGTTCATGGTCACATGAACCTGTGTCTTTGGGATGAAGTGAGGGCAGGGTGTGTGCATCAGAGAAAAGCAGCCCAGCTCACGGAGGCCAGGGAGCAGAGAAGTGGACACACGTTCAAAGATTTCCCCCAGTGATCCACTGCCTCCAACTATGGACTTTCTGTAGTCTTATTTTTTATATTATTTTATGTTCCTGATAGCATTGTATTGGTAGTGCACGCTCATCATCTCTTGGAGTGATTTCCCTACATTTTTCTTTATTAAGCAGCCAAAGCTTTTCTGAAAATATATTATACAATTTTAAATGGAAACAATGTGATTATTATTATACATACTGTGTCTGCTCTTTCCCTTAGCCTTCTAGATTCAGGAAAATCATAATAATATTGGATGTACTTTTTTCTCTAGAAAGTTCAAATTGACAAACTTAGCAAGGTTAAAATATAAAACTACAAGTAATATAGACTTGTAAGCATTATTACCAAAGGATAGAAAAATAATTGGCAAGGCATCAAAAAACCAGAAAATACCCATGTAAAATTTATGGGTTCCAATTGCAGGGTAATAAGAAAGGGAAAAACAATTGGAAGAATGAATGCTCAATTTTAATTTCACCAATGCTACTAAATAAGAAGAAGGAAAATGAAAGCATAGTTGGTTCACTTAGTTGTTCCCCTGGTAAGCTCCTCGAATGAGGAACTATGTCTTAAGCACTTTGTTTCTTCAACACACGCTGCACTTACCACAATACTTGAATGGAAATTATTTCTGTTTTTCAAAACTGATGAATGAATAACTACCCAAAGCATAATTTTAGTCATTCTACTAATGTATCCTTTGCATATAGTCTTTCTTTAGAGTTAGCAAACAAAGTTTTTAAAACCATGCATTTAAAAATAGAGCTCTGCCTCACCCCTATTCAAGATTTGGTTGCAATATTAACTCTGAGACCACTGAGGGTGGCAGATGTATTGCTGCCTCTAAGAATTGCATGTAGTTTGAGAGAGTACACAGACGAGGAACAAGGCAACTAGGATGTTGGCGCTCATAGGTCCAGGCAGGATGGGTTGAGTTAATTAGCCTTTGAGAATTCCATGGGGCAGCAGCTGGACATCAGGACATTTACACCAGCAAAGGCCTGGCAGGAAAGAGAGGAAGATGAACTCATTCTGCATACTGAGCAGCAGAAGCAAGGGAATAGAGAAAAAGAAGTCAGGGTGTCTTTGAAGCAATGGGAGGATTCAAAGGATGTGAGAACTCTTTGAAGAACTCCTAAGTGTAAATTTTTATGGTCAAGTCTGGTAAGAAGAGGAAAGCACAAGGGACAGATTGATTTATACTATTTTAAATTGCAGAAACCCCTACAATTGATAGTTGTGTGCTCCACGAGCAATTGTTAAGAGTTCCAAAGACATAAATGATGTAGTTGCTTACTCAAGAGATTTCAGTTGAAGAAAGGATAAAATAAAAATCAGAGTTTAGGGTTGCAACAGGATATTAGATTTTAAGATACAGGGTATAAAAGCCAACAAATTTCCTGAGGGTCATTTCACTAAAAAATCTTCAAAATATGTTTCTTTGAAATTAGATGACTAAAATCAAAAGTAGAAATTTAATAATATGATTAATTTGGAGAATGGATTTCTATTCTGGTGCTAAGGCTGTGTCTTTTTCTTTGTTTCTAACAACATAAAAATAATTTACAGAAGTCAATGGTTCTGTCATATATATATATATATATATATATATATATATCTTTGCTTGTCAAAATCATCATTTCCAACTAAGATAATAAGAACATCATGATAAAATATATACATCTCTATATGCCTATGATAGAAAATAAATATTAAAGCTTATCAAGTAAATCATACCATGCTACTATTTATAATCCAAAATTCTTCTTGCCTTCTGTTTATGTGTACCTGTCACCCAGGAATTTTTGAGAGGTCGTAATGAAACAGACATGACTAAGCCTTGGTCTAGGCCGTTTTTCTGTGCTTGCCTTGCCTCCCCTCACATTCAGAGCCTGCTCAGATGTTGAAGGGCCTCAACATTTTCTCCTAGTGAAAGACGTGGACCTCCTGTCTTAGCTAGGCTACTATTCTTCAATGTGATAGAAAGCTCTAGAGTCCATGTATCAGTGGGAAGGATAGCTTTATCTTTGCTGCTGCATAGAAAGGAATTTCTTTATGCTACCCATATTTTACATAAGATCTCTCAAAAATAACTTCTTGCTATCATCATCTAATTACCGAATTCCAGGGGCCATTCTGTTCCACTCTATTTTTCTCTGTCTCTTTTCTCTGAAAAGTTTTTCCTTTTCTCTGCTATTGCAAAAAAAAAAAAAAAAGTCCCATACAAATCAACCAACATTCATTAAATATTTTCTTTAAGCCAAGAACAACAAGCTGCAAATGTTGGTACTATATTATTGCCTTCATTTTACAGATGAGAAAAACAAGTAATTCAGATCCAATAACCCTCGTGCTTAGCCACTCTCATCACAGCACACACACAAAATGTCTCCCAGAGTGAAGCCTGCAGAGGGTCTTTCTGAGCTGTAGTTCATACCAGACTAAATGGTTTGATGTATTAACAGCAAGAATAATTGTATTTCTACCAAACAAATGATAACCCATCTTGAAATAGGCAGAATATAGTGAACATAATATGGAATTTGCAAATTAACTTGTACTTGGTTCTTGGTTTGAACCTCATTTTTCCTTTAGTGTGACATTAGGCTATTTATTGTAACTCCCTGAGTCTCTATTTCTTTGTCTTTGCAAAGGAATAATAGTGTCTAAATTTAAAATAGTAATATTCCTGTTTGAATAAGTAAGATAAAGCATATAAAACAACCAGCATGGTACACAGAACTCTTGGAAGGCAGCCATTAAGTACTTTTTCTTCTTTGTTCTGTTATCCAAAAGATAAGAAAGTTAAACAGTCAGATAATGTGTTTCACTATGCCTTTAAGTAGATTGTTTTTGTAATATACAGCCTACGATGAGGACAGTTCTACTAAAAATTCTAGATGCTGTATATAATTCTTTTTCTTCTACAAACAGAGTAAAAGAAATTAAAGCTCAGTGCTATGCCAGTTGGTATACTCATTTCTTTTTCTGGAATGGGTGTCCACAGGTAATATTTAGGACACAAAAATAGAATGTAATACTTTCCTTTGGTAAAATATGACAGAGCTACTGCTGTGAAGTATTTATATACTCATTTGTATTTAGCTGTATTATACTATATTGTATGCTTAATATTAGTACCATGATTATATTTGGAGTTCAGAAGTACACGTATCATTTTAAATAGATTGAAAGATGATTATTAAATTCTAAGCATAAATAAAACATGTTCCCAAATAGTTTTGGGTCAGGTCTGACACAAGCCGTCTGTGTTTAGGGGAAATCTCAATATCATGCTTGGTCCCAATCTGCTCATAAAATGTAAGTATTCTATAAAGAATATGTTACTCATATCAGCCACAGAACGGCTAGTTTTTGCTCAGCCATGCAGATAATTCAATTCTCTGTCTTTTGCTCCTTTACAAAGGACACGGATAGCAAGAATCCTTTCTTTGGTAGCATTCTCTAAATGAAGGGAGAACATCGACTGTTTACTTTCCACAATACAATGATCCAGGGTTGATGACATTTAAACTCTAAGTACAAGTATTTGAATTGTTTTTCTTAGTTTTGGAAATGTGTAGGTTATGCCCTTGAATGAAAAAGATGAATCTTAATAGTTAACAGTACATTGGGTTCTACCTGTAAACACATATACACTTTTATGATACAGAAGACAACTTCAACTCTAACAGTTCATTCTGTGGTTTATTCCAGCACAGAGTCTTTCATGGAGGATAGGTTCAAAAGCTGTTTGAAGCTAAGGTTGCTTTATTATAGTTTTGCTGAATTCTAAGAAAAATTAAGTTGGCAAGACAACTGGTGCTGAATCATGGAACGACAATAAGCACACCAAAGCCATTTCTACTCTATGAAGGTGTGCTACTTTTCTGTGAGATAATATTCTTTAATAATTATAAAAGGTCAAACAAGATTTATCAATACCATCTATCTCTATAGAGTTTCTTTGGCCAACATTACTTTCCTGTACAAAAGATCATTGAAGGGTAAGTGCTAAAATTGAGGATTATGTTTAAGATGGAAGAGCAACTAAAAAATGACCAAAGATCTCATTGGGATTTTTAGACACTATTATATAGACTATATCTAAACAGAAATCTCAGATTTCATAAAGTACTCCATTGTATTTCACATGCAATATTGGGGATACATTAATATAGAAAGCACCTTTTGTTTATCTGAAATTCAAACTTAATTCAAGATTCTATATTTTACATAACTTCTGTAAATTCTGAGTGTCTTTAGTTGTGTTCCACGTGTCTTTGTAGTGTATATGAATTGCACTCAATTATGGGTTTCATTATGGCACGTTCAAGCTTGCATATAACGTACTTTGACCATATTCACCCCTTCTAATTCTCCTCTTTCCTTCCTCTTTTACCCTTCTACATCCCTATGAAATTTAAAGCACTTTTAATTTTTCAAATTTGCTCTTAATCCCTTCATTTCCCTGTTTCATGCTCTGATGCACACATCTTGTCCCTTTAAAAATAATTTTATTAACATATATTAATATGAAAGTGTCTCATCGTGGTATTTCCATGCATGCATATAAAGTACTTTGATTAAATCCATGCCTGAATTACTGTCTCTATTCTCCAGCTTCTCCCTTTCTTTTCTTGACCACTTTAAACATGCAGAGCACCTTGCCAAAGTGGGGGCATGTTGTCAATTCTTTAACAGCGAACTAGTTTTAGTCATCATTTGATTCCACAGTGTGAAACTGAGGCTCTAGGCAGAAGTGTCACGTTCAGGCCGTAGGTATTTGTTAATCAGATGCACTAGAACGGGGGCGCGCATTAGGGATCATGCCTTTTGCATGGATTACCTTCTCCCCATCCTCCCTCAGACCTACGTGCAGCAATGGCACACCCACCCACACACTCACACACACACACTCTTTTCTCACTGCTGCAGTATTACAGCTATGATTGTTTAATGAGAGTGAAGAGAGACAAGAGTGTGTAGGAAGTTTGAGTTTATTTGCATCCTAGAGTATTAAAATTGGATGAATGAGCAGTGTGAGGCTCTTTAGCAGGGAGGGAATAGGATTCTTGCCACAGAGCAAAGATGCTGGCAGTATGATGGCAAAAACAGCAACAGTAGTGGCTCTAGAAGGGAGAAGCAGTCAGGGTCCTGACTGATGAAAAAGCAAGAGTACCTGTGACATCTGTGCATGAGCTCAAGGTCAAAAGCAGGCTCTGCCTAGGATGTGCATTTGTGACTTTTAGAACAAAAATTACTAGCAGCACAGTGAAAAGCAGAATACGAAAGATTTCTGGAAGGAGAGCGAAGGCCGTCACATACATAAAGAGAAGTCATGTAGAAATCCCAGATGTACTCTTGTCACTGATGTAAACCTAAAACAAACGCCAAGAAATCAACTTCCTGGTAATTGACTTCTTAGATCTTTTTCTAATATATAAATCTAAATCTAGGGGCTCTTCTCCAATCCTCTTCCTAAGTAAAAACCCCAAAGCACTTGAATTACTTCAATATCCTTGCCTTAACAACACACCATATAATGCAAACTCAAACCATGTGCTGTACATTTTAATAAATCCTTTTTAAACTTTCATTAAGATTTCTCCAAAACACAAACTAGAAGGTAGTATTTCCTTACCAGAAAACTTAATTTAGTAACTGTTCTGATTTAATGGAAATATTGTCCCATTTAGAATGTTTGGTTTATAAACTACTCTCTAGAAACATTCTGGTGAGGTTTATATGTACAGTTGTGCATATGTATGCCTACTTATATGTCTTTGTTTTAATGAATATAATTAAATGCACGTGTACACAGAGGGTGTTTACATAATTCGTAAGCAATTTAAATATCTAGTGTTTGGACTCAGGATTTTGACACTAAAACTTTGAACATAAAGATCCAGTGAAAAATTTAAGGCAAAATCTTGACATTATTTCACCTAATTTTGAGCAATATAGTTCGATTCATTTTATCAGCTTAGTGGCAATTATGCCGCCATATGCCAACTGGCTTTTTTTTTCTTTTGAGTTTTATTTAAGTAGAGAGAAAAGGCTGAATTTTGTTCAAGCAGAGAGGAAAGAGTAGAAAAGCTCCCATATCCATGGGAGGGATCTCAGAAAGTCAGAGCAGCTCAAGCCTCCTTTGTCTTGTTTTTTTTTTATTATTATTATTCATTTATTCACATGTGCATACTTTGTTTTGGACATTTCTCCCCCCTGCCCCCCATCCCTTCCCTCTCCCTCCAACCTCCCTCAGTTCCAGGCAGCACCTGTTCTGCCCTTATCTCTAATTTTGTTGAAGAAAAGGCATAAGCAATAATAAGAAAGACAAAGCATTTTTGCTAGTTGAGGTAAGGATAGCTATAACAGAGGGATTCCTAGCATTGCATCCATGTACAAATGTGTTACAACTCAAGTTGGTTACTCCAGAGGCACCTGCACACCAAGTGGCTTTTCAGGGAAAAAAACTAGTCTAGAGCTCATGCTCATTTAAAGAAAGTTTAAGAGCATAATTTTTATACTCCTAGAGAATGAATTCAAAAGGCTCATTTCCAAAAGTAAAGTAGCCCAAATTTTAGTCTTTTAAGGTTAATTCATAGATCAGAAAGCCAATCATACCAAATTCATCAGTCTCCTACTACAAAGGTCTGTAGGAAACATTTGATCATTGCATCTCCAAGCTGGGGGCATTGCTCCAACCCAGTGAGGGAGAGTTTTTTGCCAAGAGTCAGGCTGGTCAGCTAAAATCATAGCAATGGCCTTGGGTCCCAGTTATGCACTTTGCCAACAGACTGGTCTGGTCCCGAATAAGTTAATTACCAGCCTAGGCTTCACATTCTTTATCAATAAAATGGTGACAATGCTTCAGATTTTTCATTGATTTGAGTTGTGATTTCATACTTGTGAAATACTTAAGTAGTGCTGGGCACATGGTAAGTGCTGTATAAGTAGTTACAAACTCTACTGCTTTACCAAATCAAAAGAAAAAAAGTAATTCATGGCTTCTTAAGAAAAATAGTCAGATTCAGACTAACAAAAATCAGAATGAACAAACTAGCAATCCATTACTCTTGCTATCATATCTTCCTATATTTAGGTTATTATTTACTGTGCTAGGCCCTTTCCACATAATATTTCAACAACACTGTGAAGATACATTATCATTAATTTGCATAGTAAAAAAATACCTGAATCTTCTTATTAAGAATTTTTCTGATTGATAACAGGTGCATAATAGCAGACCTAAATTCAAACCCAGCCCCATATCTTTTAATCTGTGCCTTTTTCTACTGTGCACAAGAAGCACCATGTTATTTCTGGGAAGGATTTGCCAACTTCATGAAAAGTTACCACATGTAATCATTGCAACTGCACAAAGCACAATTTGATTTTAATTTCCTCTTTCATCTACACAGCAATAGCTATTATTTTAAACCCTTCTACTTTTATTCAAGATGTATTACATATACTGTTAAATTCCACAGGTCTAATGGTATATACATTTACAGATGGATGAGAGGGATTAAGTGATTTATGTGAGTAAATCCTGATGTAAATTATCTGGCTAGATGGGAATCAAATGCAGGTACATTGAGCTTACTCTATATTATTATCTGTTACTTAAATACTTCTAGTTCAGGGATTCTCTATTAATCAAAAACCTCAGTTGATATATTTATGATATGAAAAATAATTTTGACATTTTATAATGTAAAATTTTGAATAGCATCAACACTTTCTGTATTACAACAATGCTTTTCTGGAGTGAATATTTGTGTTCCTCCAAAATGCAGATGTTAAAATCTTACCTCTCAGTATAATGTATTCAGAGGAATTTACATGATGAGGGAGGAACTCTGATGAATGAGAAAATAGTGACATTATTAAAAAGGACCGAGCTCTCTAGCCCTCTTTCTGTCAAGTGAGAAGTCAGCACTTAAGAACTGGATATGTATGAGGGACCTCACCAGAGGCTGGGAATGCTGGATGACCCCCCAAACTCAGACTTCTCTCCTCCAAAACTGTGAGAAATCAATGTTAAAGACATGCAGTCCATGGCAGTTTTCCATAGCAACCTGTCCAGATTGATTTGACAGTACTATTATAAGTGATACTCTTTTCTCAATTTATTTTCAAATTATTCCTTGGTAGTCTATAGAGATGGACAAGTGATTCTGTATGTTAATTTGGACCCTCTAACACTGCTTAACCATTTTCTTAGTTATAACAGACTTTTATGCAATCCTTAGGGTTTTCTATGTATATAATCAATGAACAGGTAATTTTAGTTCTGCTTCCTGATTTGAATGTTTTTTTTTAGTTTCTTTTTCTTGCCTAACTGCACTGGATAGTATTTCCAGTACTATGTTAAATAGGACTAGTGAGAGGGCATCCTTTTCTTGTTTTTAATCTAAGAGAAATTATTTCAGTGTCTCACCACTGTTTAATCTTGTCTGTGAGCTTTACTTTTTTTAAAAAATTAACTCCCCAGTCTTGGGAATGTTTTATCAGTTAATTAATCAACCTCAGTTTTTTAGAGTTTAGGCTCACAGCAAAAGTGGGTGACAAGTACAGAGCACCATGTACTCCTCGTCCCACACATGTAAACTCTCTTCTACCCTGACATCCTTCCCCACGGAGTACATGTGTCACAGTAGAGAAGCACATGTTAGCATGTCATTATTACCTAGAGTCCATAAATTATATCAGAATTTAATCTTAGTTTTTTACATTCTATGGATGTTGAAATTTTGTGTGAAGACATGTATCCATCATCACAATTTTATACAGACTAGTTTCCTTGCCCTAAAAAACTCCAGTATTCTGCCTGCTGCTTTCTCCCTCTCCTTGCCCAGGCCCTGGCAAGCACTCATCTTTTTACTATCACAACAGTTTGGTTTTTCCACAGTGCTGTGAAATTGGAAACAAACAGTGTGCATGTAGCTTATTCAGATTGGCTTCTTTTGCACAATTAAGTTCTCATAATAGCTTAACTAAGGATGTGAAAGATCTTTACAAAGAAAACCATAAAACACCCACGAAGGAAATTGAAGATATTAGAAGATAGAAAGACCTCCCAAGTCCATGGATTAACAAAAATCATTATTGTGAAAATGAATATACTGCAGAAAGCAATGTAATGACTCAAGGCAAATTAAAATCCCAATACCCTTCACTGCAATAAGAAATCAATAAAAAATTTATGTGGATACATAAAACTCTGAATTACAAAAGCAATCCTGAGCAAAAAGAACAATGCTGAAGGTATTGAGATACCTCAAATTATACTAGAAAGCCATAGTAACAAAAGCAGGATGAAACTAGCATAAAAAACAGATACATAGACCAATGGAACAGAATAGATTATGTAGAAATAAATCTATAATCATTAAATTTTGACAAAGGGACCAAAGACATATGTTGGAGAAAACACAAACACCTCAATAAATGATGTTAAGAAAACTGGCTATCTACATGTATAAGAATGAAACTAAATCCCTATTCTCATCCGGTAAAAAAATCAACTCCAAATGGATCAAAGGTCTTATGATAAGACCTGATACATTGCAACTACTACAGTAAAACATAGGGAAAACACTTGAGGATATAGACATACGTAATTTCTTTGAAATTAAACTCCAGTCACTCAGGACCTAAGAGCAAGAAGTAACAATGGAATTGTATCAAATTAAAACACTGTTGCCCACCAAAGGAAACAATTTCAAGAATCAAAAGATGAACCAAGATTATGAAACACTTTGGACATTATTTCAATATAATAGAGTCCATAAAAGCTCTTTGTATGTATCCCTTGTTGTCTTGAGGTAATGTTCTTATATTCTAGTATGTGAGTTTTTCACAATGTAAGTTTGTTGACTTTTTAAAATACTTTTCTTCATCTGTCGTGAAAATCATGCAATTTTTATCCTTCCTTCTATCAATGTTGGTATCATATAATTTGATTGTGTTTCAAATCAACTCTATATGCCTAACATACCTGGAATAAAGACCTCTAGGTGATGATTTATCACATTTTTGATGTGATTTCCTGTAGTGTCTTTTGTAGTGTTGGTATCAAAGTATTTTTTGCTGACCTTAAAAGGTGTTTGTAAGTGATCTGTCTTCTAAAGTTCTGGAAGAGTAAGAAAGATCAGCATTGATTCTTGTCTTAATGTTTTGTAGAACTCAGTGAAACCATCTGGTCCTTGTTTATTTTCTGTAGTAGGTTTTTGTTTATTGATTTAATATCCTAATTAGCTATAAAACTGTTCAGATTTTTATTACTTCTTGACTCCATCTTAGTAGGGTGTTTGTTTCAAATAATTTACCCATTTCTATCCACTTTTTACCCCTCCCTCCCAAAACAATGGAATCTGAGGGGTCTTCATGAAAGAGGAAATACTTGAGCTAATTCAGAAAATACACACATGTTTCAGAGATGGAATGAATTATCCAAAATCCCATACCAACACTGTCTGAATATCTCTAGATGTGTTAAAACAAGGTTCCCAAAAAACATCTTCCCATTTCATTTTTAGGAATTTGGGAAGGGACTCATCACAAACTCTTATGTTTATTGAGCATGCCATATTGAACATATAGCAAGTAGGTAAAACAATGTCTTATTAATAGAATATGTGGTCAGAACACTAAGCCTATCCCAGAAAGAAAAGGATGATGTGGATTATGGGAGAAATTTTCATGTCACTGTAGAAATTTTAGACACCATTTAAAAGTCTTAAATGGAGGGAGTGGCAAGAATTGTTTTGTGTTTGAAAACATAATCAATAGAGTTGCAAGGAAGGTGAATTTGAATAGAAACAGATTACTAAAGAGATTCTTCTGAAATTTAAGTGTGGAAAACTCTGAACTGTGGGAAATGCAAAGGAAGAGTGTAGAGGAAAAGTAGCGAATGTCAGGCAACACAGGTTTGGACCTACAACTCTGAATAAAGAAAACTGAGGGTGAAACTGACCCCCCACTGATAGTAAGAATATTGGTGTCACAGACAGAAGGGACTTTGTGACACCTCCTTCTATAAAATACCTTAAATATGCCTTAAATACCAGAAGCATTCACCAACCAGTGAGAAAGGAAAGCACGAACAGATGAAAAATGAAGAATGAAGCCAGGGGATCTGGTTGCATTTGATTGCCTAGCAATGAGTAAAGCACTGGTATCACAGAGATTTGCTTTTTTCAGACATGCAATTGGAATTTTGAAAGTTTCTTATGGTAAACAATGAGCCCAGAAGGAAAAACTAATGCATCTGTCAACTTCTGTATTTTTCTTTATTTTGATCTTTCAGATCTAAAGTGGTCTAAAAGTGATTGATAATACTAAATGGTATGCATGTGTTTGTCTTTGTCATGCAGTTGCCAAGGTATTTAAAGCATTTAAAATAAGTGTGCAAAATTCTTCAAATCAACTCTATTTGTTGGGGGGAAAGGATAATAACTCAATAGTAAGGATTAAGATCTATTTTCTCAAAAGGTCTGAAAATGTAAGTTCTGCAGCAGTTTTCATTTTTCATAGCTGAAATATGTTCCCTGTAATTCACATAGAAGAGAACTCTGGATTTTATTCCAAGCCAGGGAAGAACTCTGTCTAGTTATTCATCAAGAATGTGGGCTAGGTCACAATTTATTCTCTAGCTTTTCAAGTTTGACCTCTGAAGGATGCTCACTGCCACAAAGTTCTTTTCTAAAGAAAGTGTGCAGGAAGACTAGGTGATAAACTAAGTACAAGTACATTAGTAACTCTACATCTGTAGAAGGCACATTTCAGAGATTCTCTTTGAAGTTTTCATGGAAAGGCCTCAAACTTCTCCAAGTATTGATACATGGCATTACTTGATAATGACCAAAATGATAAAATACTAAATATTTAATATTTATCAAATATTGTAATACATAACATCTCAGCTAAGATTGCTGTCCTATAACAGGGGAATACAAACATTTTAACAAGGCAAATAAATATTTACTGGCATGTCTCACACAGGGTTGATTCATGCTCAGATTAATAGAGATTAGACCTCATTTCCTTCTAAGTGATTAACTTTCACATTGAAGACTAGAAACTCAAATGTAAGTTTGATTCCAGTCCTATGAAAAACACTGAGAATATGATGCTAGATCAAAATTATTCACTTAACAACAGAGTTAGGGCTAAGATCGGGACAATTTGATTCCTAGTTCCTTATCTTCAATCTTGTATATTTCATTTTCTTTATGAATTCATGCACAACTAAATGTGTAGGTTATTCAGAATCTTTGAATTTTTCATGATGTTGGAAGGAAAATTGATTTCGATAATGAAATAAGAAATGCTTTGAAAGTTGTAAATCCTAATTATTTTTTGTCTAGATAAGTTTAAGACCATAAATTAAAGTGGAATTACTTACTCTATGTAAGGAAATTTGACCGCTTAGGTTTTTAATCACATTTCACATAGAAAACTTGAGTGGCATTTATCTTCTTCAGCACATTTAAAATCTGTGAGGGATGAAGATAAATTTTGCTTGACCAATAGGGAAAAAAAAATGACTGTAAACTAGCTCTGAATGCACCTCATGTAGTTCTCCTCTTCTGACAGAGCAGTATTTCAGAAGATAACAGAGAGGAGGAATTTATGGCAGGTGCATTACTACTTAGGAACTAATCTCACCCACATGGCTGTTATCATGAAATATGGATTTTAATAATCCTGGCTCTGTGAGTAGTGTGATCCTGCCTGGTAGGAATGTGATTAGTCATAGCCCGAAAGATTAATTGAGATATAGAGCACCCAACTGCATCTAGTGAACTTCACGTTCACTCTGGTCACACTAGATTTTGCATAGTTAATGTTGCACACTTCTTATGGCAAGAAGGATAACACTTCTTTCCTTAGGTCACTTTAAGGGTTACCTAAATAGAGAAGAAGGTCTTTCAGGAGCAGGGAATTATTTTAAATATAAAAAAAAGATGGATACAAATAAATAGAGTCCACTTACTATAATTTTGAGATTTCTTCTATCATTATATTATTTAAAAAACAGAATTTAGCTCAAGAAAGAAGAATGGCTTTGATTTTAGCATACAAATTCAGGAAATGATAGTTTAAACCAAGAGGTTTAATGAATGAAGAGGGGTTTTGTTGTGAGTTTACAAAGAGATAGGAAAGCACTCTAGTCTTCAGTTTTTCAAAGCATTTCTGATTATTGACATATCTGCAAATGAAAGAGCTACAAATCTATATAACTACCTCTTGGTCCCTAATTCTTATTGTATGATAAATATTTATTTATTTAGGCTTGGGGGGGGACATCTCAATCTGTAGCCCAGGCCTCAAAGTCAAGGTCATTTCCTAAGTGTGCTGGTTATAGACTTAGTATTTATTTTATATTAAAAAATGAATTAATGGAGAAGGAATGTTTTAAAAATTGCTTAGATGTGAGGCTAATTTCTAACAATATACTTTTTACAAAGTTCTACCTAAAAAGGCAAAGGTATAGGATGAATTTACACATACATATATTTGTGTATATGTAATGTACACCTTTATATACATATATATATACACCTATTATATATGTATCTATATGCATATATACTTGTGAAACTCAATCTGGGGCCTTCCATCAAATTGATCCATACTTCTTTATCTATTCCCTTTTTAAATTCACAGTAATACTGGCCACACTTGGGCATCATCCATTTATCTTGCTTTAATCCCCCAATCGAACAGAGCTTAATTGTTAAATATTTAACAAATTATTAATATGTATGCCTCAAAGTTTTCTCTTTGGCAAATGTTTAATGAGGTCACCCCTCTGCACCCTCGCTAAGGTAGGATTTGAGCTTCCATGATGTTTTGCTCTTCTGTCGCCATTCTGTTATCCTGGTAAGTGATGCTGTGCCCACTACATGGTAAGAATGCTTGCTCTGCAGGAAGACTATGTGATCTTAACAGCCCTACACTTTTTGTTTAGAAAGTACTTATGCATCCATCACTTCACACTCATCTTCTGCTCCTCTCTCTACACTCTGCTTTCCAGAGGACTCCACTCCTTCCTGTGTCCTCAGTGTGCTTTCCCCTTTCAAGCCTGTGAGCATGCTAATTTATGACTCCATGAAAAACTGCTCCCTCCCACTGCCAGGGTGTCTGTTTCAAAGGAAAGTTAGTTGCTCCAGATTAAGTAAAATGTGTCTAAAATTAAATGAGCCACACGACTAAGTGAATGAAGATATTAAAACCTAACAAGTATACACTGAACACATTCATGACTACAGGAATTCAAAAATGAACGTTCAGCAAGCACTCTGCAGTTGAAGCAAGAAGTCACTTCCACAGACACAATGAACAATTCAGGACTGAGCAGCTGGTAGTGGTGAAAGCCAAGGCTGGCTATGACTCAAATTAAAAATTAGAAATTCAACAACTCCTTGTAGAGCACATGTGGACTGAGTGGCCACATTCTAGAGTTCCGGGCCTGGAGGGAGTCCATACAAGCATGTGGGACCCATACTAGACTCTTCTACGTAAACGATACAAAAACCCAACATTTAGAGAGGATGTCAGGATAAGAATATAAGTATGTCCAAGTGAGATTTGCATGCATTTCTGGATGACAGCTCCAGAGAGGGCAATTGATAGAATCTGCAGATGTTTGAGGAAACAGCTCAACTTTTATGCTTAATTTGTTAGCATTTTCCCATAGAAAATATAGCTAATTACAAAATAGGATCATGTCCTTAATGGGTTGAATCTTAGTAAAGGAATGGTGATGGCCAGGAGGGTGGGTCACACCTGTAATACCAGCTAGGTATTACTACGGGGTTGGCGATTGAGAGGACTGGAGCTCAAGGACAGCATGGAGAAAAAGTTAGCAGACCACATCTTAATAACAAGTCGAGCATTGTGTCACACCCTTGCAATCCCAGCTTCTCAGGAGGGCAAAACTAGGAGGTTTATGGTCTGAGGCTGCCCCCACTTCCTGCTTACCTTCTTTATTTCTTTGTTTTTGGTGGTGGGACTGCAGATTGATCTCAGGGCTCACTGCTTATAAAGCAGGCACCCTATCGATTGATCGAAGCCTCCAGTCCATTTTGCTCTGGTTTTTTGAAGATGGTGACTCATGAACTATTTGCCCAGGCTAGCCTCGAACATGATCTCAGACTCCCAAGGAACTAGCCATGTTTATATTCTTAATCAATTCTATCTAATTTCTAGATGTGGCTTTGAGAATCAAATAGACTTGAATTTAAGGTTTAACTCCTTACAACTCCTTACAACTATATCAATATAATCTTTACCTCATGAGATTATTGTGATAATTAAATCCAAAGAACTTCATTCAGTGCTTGGTAGAACCAAATCACTCAATAAATTGTAAGCGCATTTATTTTATTATGTATTAACACTCTTCCTAGGCACATTTTCCAAGTAAAATATTATCAATTTATAAATATCATTTAAAAAGATATATATCATGTTAGTTTGCATAAGCAGAGAAAAAATTTAAAAATCACACTCTAGATGACTGTGATTTAAGTATGATCAATTTCTTTCCATCTTCGTCAGATGACACAAGAAAGAAAAATATTTTTGGTATGTATTTGATTTTATAGGAAACAAGCCAGTTGCTGAGGGTAAGGCTCACATGGTAGAGCTCCAGCTTAACAAGCTCGAGGCCCTGAATTCAAACCCCAGTACTGAAAAAGAGAAAAAAAAAAAAAAAGGAAGGAAACAATCTGGTAAGTTAAAATTTCAAAATCAAATAAAGATTAGAAAATATGAAGTCATTACTAGAGGGTTTTAAAATAGAAAGTATAGGCCTGGTGTTTGACGTTGACATTTTCATGTAGTGTACAAAAGAAAAGTTCTTCTCCTAACTTTTTAATCATCCTCTACCCCTCTGGTATTTGTGTATTACTTCACTATTTTAAAATATCTTTAATTACAAGGAAAGGAAGCTACTGCCCTCTCCACACTTACATATTTCATGGATTTGAAGGATGGACTGCAGAAGGTCCCAAAAGGTGATAAGTGGTCAAGGAGACACCTCTTCTTCCCAGGAAACCTCTGTCTGCACCTGAGAGACATCTCTGCCCTCAGGCAATGCAAAAAGGCTATAAAAACCCAATCCCCAACCTGACCCAAGGGATCACCAGTTTCGGTTCCCCCTGCATTCCCCAATATGCAGTCTTTCTCTTCTCTTTGCTACAAATAAAATCTTTCTGACCTCAGCTGGTGGAGTCTGTCTGTCTTTCATTCTCAGTGCAGGCTCAAGAACCCTGAGCCCCTGAAATTCCTGCACATGTCATCCGTGCATCAGATTCTATCAAATTTCCAGAGAAGTGAGACAATAAAAAATAAGAATATTTCTTCTTTTTCCGATAAATGGTGCTTACACTTAGCCTTAGCTAACAGCTTTTCCTGATGATTCAACACTTGAATAGGAAACAGGTGAACCTTGCGGAGGATTCATGAATTAACTCCACGCTGACAGGTCAAACAGCCTGGATACACAGACACATGAATGGCCTTTGAATACTCGCATACTGACAGTGTAAAATTACTTTAGACTTAATTATAATCTAATTAGAAATATTTATTGCTGAGCAAAGAAAATGGCCACAAAGTAAGCAAGATGGCTTTTGCTTTCAACTACAAAATAATAGTCTGTTATAAATATCATTATAAAGATTATGTATTAATTCTACAATTTTAACAATAGTAATAAACAGTCCATTGTCAGATACATATGTTATTTTCCTGTGATACATTGTTTCTCTTTAACGTATGGCATTTTATTGCAAATAAGTTAAAAATGGAAAACTGAACAGGCTAGTAATAGAAAAGGCACTTCATCTTCAGTGATTCATCGTTGTAATTCTATGCTGACCATCTGAAGGATGTACATAGAACTCGTGGTTAGGTAGATGTGTTACATTCACGGAGAATTTGAGCTGCTACTAATTTTGCATGGATAAGTAGATTTACTCTACCTGAATTTGTGTGATACCATGTCCTTGAAAAGATCACAATTTTGTGAACTTTCAGATATGGAATGAAATTTTCTCTTTTGTTAATGCCTCTATCACCATTATAGAAAAATACAAACTCTTTAACCAAAACTCACAAAAATTACAGTAAGTAAACAAGGAATCTGGCTTGGTCCCTAGTCCCTTTTTCCTGTCATAAGTTAATTGCTACCAAACAGCTCTGGAATCCCTTTCAACAGTAGAGTCAGGCAGTTCTGCATGGCAAAATTAAAAGTGAAATAGATCAGTACGAACAACGCGATTTCAAAGGCCAAGTCAAAAATAAGAGTTAAAGACAGCAGAATCTATTAATCATCCTGGCATGAACTATGAAGACCCTATTTATAGTGTTCAGAGGATAATTCTACATGCAGAATTTTTAAAGAAATACTTCTTGGTTCAAAGTAAATTCATAAGAAAAAAATGATAAAAACCAAAACAAAATTCAACATTTTCTATTTCTTTTCATTAGGGGCAACTATATCACATTTTAAAGTTATGAAGGATTAATCATGAATTTCTAATCAGAATAGGAGCACATATTATAGTTTCATAATCTTATTTCAAATCTGAATGCTTTACTTTCATACTCAATATTTTCATGAAAAGTTTCTAGACATATATTACTTTGAAAACATGGCAATTTGGAAGTAAGTCAGCATTCTAAAATTCTTCTGTTCCTATTCTATACAAGTTGCTTGTTTTATATCATGCATTAAAAATAAATAGTTATAGAGTCTCTACTCCCATTTCATGTATGGGAGCAGAAAATGTCTCTCCCCCTTTGTCCTCATTTCTCTCCTTTTTATCCCATTATACTAAATTCCTTTCCTAATAAATGTTATTTTACTTTTGCTAAAAAATAGATGATTATATCAATGATATCTCACTCATAATACAAGTTTTTTTCCTCTCAAGACTTTCTCAAACTCAACTCTATGAGCTAACTTCTCAGGTTGCATTTCTTCCACTTTGTTCTCTTTTCTAGTCATTTACTTAGGATGCTCATTTGTATTATTGCTGTTGATTGATTTTTACATGTTCTGTTTACTTACTAAAGGAGCCAACCAGACTTCCATTTTCATTTCCACATACCCTTCACTGACTTGATCAGAGGCTTGATATGTACAAATAATTATAGAATTTATGAAGATACTCTGTGAAAGAAGATACATATTTTAAGATGATGAGCTAGGAAGATTAGGTAATTCCTTGAATGCTTATCATCCAGCCACTTCTACTCTGCCTCCTGACACAGTGGCCTCGCAGTATTGGCTGACAATGGCAGGAAGTTGCTTTTCCTCCTGTACACATAGAACCAGATAATAATCATTGAACATAGAATAAAACTGATTTCTTCCATCTCACTATAATTCTTTCACTATTGCTTATCCCCAATTGCTGCATTTTGCACCTAAATTGGGAAAATGATTGTTTAGAAACATAAAGCATAAGAATACACCCAAACAAGACTATAAAGCTATCTGATATTTCACTAAACCCACAGATATTTTCCTGCCTAATTTTGTAGTTAAAGGAGATAAAAATAAGGTACTGAACAAAATCATGCCATGTCTCCATAGCTTTCCATTGTCAAAACATAAATGTGTAAATATTCTGTGAGAATTTTTTGTAGATAAAATGTTAATCTATTTGATTATTGAAGTGTGTTTTAGACTTCATAAATGTAGAATTTCACAATGACCATCAACAAATTTCACTTATATGATCATAAATGGAAACCTGAAGGGCAAGTTCCCAGGTTTTAGCTCAGATTTCACTTCCCACACAATAATTTTTAACACTTATTCCTAAAGAATACCTGTTTTTCTAGAGTATATTGACATAATGTTTTAAAGTTACAAACAATGCTGTTCTCTGGATAAACTGGTAACTCTTTGGTTAGTTTTATTAATTCTGGCAAGATTTAGAAGTGCTGTGTGTTTTCATTGCTCTACTTGTGGAGGCATAGAGACCAGTAAGACATCAAATTGGAAGTAGAATAACCATTTATTCACATATTCGTGCATGATTCATGCATTCACTCACTCTTTTAACTAATATATGCCAGGCCACTGTGTTAGGGTTTTGAATGAAGCAAAATTTTCAAGAACTATAAACAATTGCACAATGCCATGAGGACTCAGCAAACAGGGTCTAGAATGGGAAGCTACTAGAAGTAGAGTAGCTGGGTTTGTGGTAATTGTTATAGGGTCAGAGGACAGACAGTGATCTCCTTTTACAGGGTGGGGTACATCTACAAGCAGTGGTTGGTTAATTGATTAAAGCTCTTCAAATAGATCCTAGGATCTAACCATGGGTAGTTTCTTTAAATTTCCAATTAGATGAAGTGGAAACACTTTTTAAAGGAGTAATTTTAACAGCAGACCCCTCATTTACATTACTACCACTTTCTCTAGCCTTTATAATGATTCTGTTTTACAGATGAAAGAAATAATATGGTCCATTTGTTGACCTTTTCAATTAAGAGCAGATCACATTTTCATCTGTAATGAAATCTTAAAATCTTATGTGAAAGTTCACCATATAACATTTGAGACATATTACAAAGAAAGTTCTGCTATTCTAGATACTAAAATAATATATATGATATATATTTTTAGTTTTATAAAATGTTTCCTGAACTTTAGTTTTTTAAAAACACATATTAAGTATTACAAATAATTAGTGATACCTTTTTTCATTAAATTTTTTACTAGTGTACATTAAGAGTTTAAAGGGTGTCATTGTGATAATTTCAGAGGAATGGTACTTTTATGCAATAATTTTTACTTTAACTTTTAGTTTTTTTCAATTAATTCCACCATAGTTCTTGGAATATACTGAATTTAAAAGAACTTTCTCAGTTTTATTTAATAAGGAAGACTCCTGGAGATGTAAAATGAATGTCTCATTAGGTATTTTCAAAACATGATAGGGAGAAAATGCAACACCAACTTTGTTCTCTAGGTTCAAGTTTTAAACAGTACCTTACCTTTACCAATGGTTTTATGTCCCTATGAACTTTTGTTTACAGGTGATTTAGAAAATTGTTGCTTTGAATATTTTATGCTCTCAAACAACAGCTCTGTCTTTAGAAACTCTCTTCTACAGGGTCAAGTGTGTTGTGCTGTTTCTGTGTCCTTATCCTTCACATTCTGTGCACACAAATTGAGTTCACTGAGGGTCCAACTGAGACTAAGATTTACTGCTTTGTTCTACAGAATAATGTCATCACGATCTTGTCTTCAGTGTTACAAAAGTCAGCAGTGTCATTTTTCAGTTTTTCTACTGATTTCATGACTTGTTGGAAAAATGGAATAAAATATTCTGCTAATGATAAAAACACTTCTGCATAGAAGCCAGGCTCAGCACCATACATCTATAATTCCAGCACTTGGGAGACTGAGGCAGGAGGATTACTTGAACTCAAGAGTACAACACTAGCCTAGACAACATAACAAAACCGACCTAAAACAAAAACCAAATCAAAACAAGACAAAAAATTTTTCTGCATAAATAAAACAAAATGTAAGTGTTGCCTTGTTGGGCATTACCACCACGCAGTACTAACTGTATTCAAGACTTAGCATTTCTCCTGGCCAACCAGGCTGCTTCCCCACAGGCCCACCAGGCTGCCACCCTGCAGACCACCACCCGCTGCCCTACCCAGGAGCTACCTGCCCAACAGCGCACCAGCTACCAACTCCAAATGTGCTTGGGAGACCTTCAGCAGACCAAATAGAATACTTTCCTGCCACAGCCACACTTGGCTAAAAAAAAAAAAAGAAAAAACAGAACTATGAAATCCTGAACCCCCAGCCTGTGAAAAGCTTCTCCACACCACGTTACACTGAGAAAACAGGAGGGCTCCAGCACTGCCAGATGCTGGCTCCAACCTGCCTAGGAGATGCAGACAAATAGGACTGGATGCTAAAGGAGTAACACCAGTCTCAGTAACACCTGAGACTGAAATTCTACTGTTCCTGAACTGGGAATTTTTTAAATATTTATTTATTTGTTTTTTGTCTTTTCTTTAAGTGTTTGTTTGTCTTACTCACTGTTTGATTGTCCACCATCTTTCCCTATTGATTTCTTTGGTTCTCCATTTTTCTTCTTTCTTTTACTTTTTCTTTTTTCTCTTTCTTTCTTGGTTTTATTAGTTTTACTATTGTAAGTTAGCTAATAGTAAATTACACACAGACCAGGCACAGAAACAGTACCAAGTGGAATGATGGGAAGACAAAAAGGGATGGAAACCATTCTCACACCAAAAATAAATTAGTACAGGATTCAGAGGAAAATGAAGAAAATAGATACCCAGATCCAGACTCCAACAAAACAAAGATAAACTATACCAGGGAACCCAATGAAACCCACAAGAACAAATTGAAAGAAGAAATCTTGCAAGTAATCACAGAGAAATTCATAGATATGTTACTGGACATGGTCAACCAAAATGTACAGGAGGCACTCAAGAAATTCCAAGACAACAAAAATAAGGATCATGATAAAGCACAAAAACAAATAAATGAATTCATAGGAGCCCTAAATAAACACCAAATGGAAACTGAGAACAAAATAAATAGAGATAAATGAATTAAGGACAAAAATTGACAATATTAAAGAGGAAGTGATCCATGATATGGAAAACCTCAGAAAAAAGAATGAAAGAGAAATACAAAACAAAATAGATGGTCACTCCAGCAGACTAGAACAGCAGAAGGCAGAATTTCAGACTTGAAGATTTATTGGAAATTAAGTCAAAACCTGAAGAACAATTAGTCAGACAACTCAAGGCCTGTGAAAGGAATATGCAAGAAAGCATCAACTCCATCAAAAGATCAAACTGAGAATCATGGGCATTGAAGAAGGAGAAGAGTTGAAAGCAAAAAGAATTCATAATATATTCAACAAACGAATAACAGAAAATTTCCCAAATCTCAAGAAAACTATGCCCATTCAGGTACAGGAAGCCTCCAGGACACCAAACAGACTGGACCAAAATGGAACTACCCCACAAAATATTATCTTAAAACAACAAGCACAGAGAATAGAAAAGAATATTAAAGGCTGTAACAGAGAAAAAACAAGTAACATACAAAGATAAACCCATCAAAATCACAGCAGATTTCTCAATAGAAACATTAAAAGCAAGAAGAGCATGGAGTGAGATATTTTGGGCACTGAATGAAAATAACTTCAACCCTAGGATACTCTTCCCAGCAAAACTATCATTCAAAATAGATGGAGCAATGAAAGTCTTCCATGATAAGCAGAAACTAAAACAATATATGACCATCAAGCCACCACTATAAAAGATTCTTCAAGAAATCCTGCACACAGAAAATGAAAGCAAAAAAAACCATGAAAGGACAGGCAATACCAAACTACAGGAGAAGAAAAGTCAAGAAAGTAGAGAGTAGCATTGATTCAGCTGCACAAAATCAAACCCTTACACAACAAAGACAACTAAATGACAGGGATCATCACATACCTATTAATGCTAACACTGAATGTTAATGGACTTAATTCCCCCATCAAAAGACATCATTTGGCAAACTGGATTGAAAAGGAAATCCAACAATCTGCTGCCTATGGGAGACTCATCTCATCGACAGAAACAAGCACTATCTGAGGTTGAAAGGCTAGAAGAAGATTTACCAAGCCAATGGCCCCTGAAAACTGGCAGGGGTAGTAATAATTATCTCAGACAAACTAGAATTCAAACTTACATTGGTCCAATGAGATAAAGAAGGACACTCCATACTAATAAAAGTGGAAATACACCAAAAGGAAATAACCATTATCAACCTATATGCACCCAATGTCAGTGCACCCAATTTCATCAAACATACTCTGAAGGACCAAAAAATATATATAGACTACAACACAGGGGTAGTGGGAGACTTTAATACCCATCTATCACCAATAGTTAGGTCATCCAAACAAAAAATATCAATAAAGAAATTCTAGAACTAAATCACACCATAGATCAAATGGGTCTAGCTGATGATGTCTACAAAATATTTCATCCAACTTTTGCACAATATACCTTCTTCTCAGCAGCTCACAGAACCTTCTCCAAAATTGATCATATCTCAGGGCACAAAGCAAGCCTCAGCAAATATAAGAAAATAGAAATATTTCCAATGCATTCTATCTGATCACAATGCATTAAAACTAGAACTCAACAACAAAAACAACAGTAAAATCATGCAAACAGTTGGAAGCTGAATAACACATTGCTCAATGATCAATGGGTCATTGATGAAATAGCAGAGGAAATTAAAAGTTTCCTGGAAGTTAATGAAAATGAAAACATGACCTACTGGAACCTATGGGACAGACTAAAGGCAGTCCTAAGAGGAAAGTTTATAGCCATGAGTGCATATATTAAAAGGTCACAAAGATCTCAAATCAATGATGTAATGCTAAATCTCAAACTCCTGGCAAAACAAGAACAAGCAAATCCCAAAACAAGAAGGAGAGAAATAATAAAAATAAGGGCTGAAATCAATAAAAGAGAAACAAAAAACCACACAAAGAATCAATGAAACAAAAAGTTGGTTCTTTGAAAAAATAATTAATATTGACAGAACACTGGCTAACCTGACTAAAATGGGAAGAGGAAAAACCCAAATCAGTAAAATCAGAAATGCAAAAGGGGAGCTAGCAACAAACACTACAGAAATACAGGAAATCATCAGAGACTACTTTGAGAACCTATATTCAAATACATTTGAAAATCTAAAAGAAATGGACAGATTTCTAGATACATATGATCATCCAAAACTGAACCAAGAGGAAATTAATCACCTGAATAGATCTATAACACAAAATGAAATTGAAGCAGCAATCAAGAGTCTCCCAAAACAGAAAAGTCTGGGACCTGATGGATTCTCTGCTGAATTCTATCACACCTTTAAAGAAGAACTGATACCAACCCTCCTTAAACTGTTCCATGAAATAGAAAGGGAAGGAAAACTGCCAAACTCATTTTATGAAGCCAGTATTACACTCATTACAAAACAGACAAAGACACCTCCAAAAAGGAGAACTATAGGCCAATTTCCTTAATGAATCGGTGCACAAAACCTCAATAAAATAATGGCAAACCGAATCCAACAACACATCAGAAAGATCATTCACCACGACCAAGTAGGCTTCATCCCAGGGATGCAGGTGTGGTTCAACATATGAAAATCAATAAACATAATAAACCACATTAACAGAAGCAAAGACAAAAACCACTTGATCATCTCAATAGATGCAGAAAAAGCCTTTGATAAGATCCAACACCTATTCATGGTAAAAGCTCTAAGAAAACTAGGAATAGAAGGAATGTACCTCAACATTATAAAGGCTATATATGACAAAAACTTACAGCCAACATTATACTTAATGGTAAAAAACTGAAACTCTAGGAGTAAACTTAACAAAGATGTGAATGACTTCTACAAGGAGAACTACAAACCCCTGAAGAAAGAGATCAAGGAAGACTACAGAAGATGGAAAGATCTCCCTTGCTCATGGATTGGTAGAGTCAACATAGTAAAAATGGCTATACTACCAAAAGCAATCTACATGTTTTATGCAACTCCCATCAAAATCCCAATGACATTCATCACAGAGATTGAAAAATCCACCCTAAAGTTCATTTGGAAACACAAGAGACTGCAAATAGCCAAGGCAATACTCAACAAAAAAAGCAATGCTGGAGGTATCACAATACCTGACTTCAAACTATATTACAAAGCAATAGCAATAAAAACAGCATGGTACTGGCACAAAAACAGACATGAAGACCAGTAGAACAGAATAGAGGACCCATGTTTATCATCCTGTACTAGTGTCAACTCAAAATGGATCAAGGACCTTAATATCAGACCCCAAACTCTGAAGTTAGTACAGGAAAGAGCAAGGAATACTCTGGAAGTAATAGGTATAGGCAAGGACTCCTCAATAGAACCCCAGCAGCTCAAGAACTAAGAGAAAGGATGGATAAATGGGACTTCATAAAAAAAAAAAAAAAACTTCTGCACAACAAAAGAAATGGTCTCTAAACTGAAGAGACCACCCACAGAGTGGGAGAAAATATTTGCTAGCTAAACATCAGACAAGGGACTGATAACCAGAATATACAGGAACTTAAGAAACTAAACTCTTCCAAAATCAATGAACCAATAAAGAATTGGGCAACTGAACTAAACAGAACTTTCTCAAAAGAAGAACTTCAAATGGTAAAAAAAAACACATGAAAAACTGCTCACCATCCAAAGGAAATGCAAATCAAAACCACACTAAGATTCCATTTCACCCTTATTAGAATATCCATCATCAAAAACACAAGCAACAACAGGTGCTGGTGAGGTTGTGGGGAAAAAGGAACCCTCTTACACTGCTGGTAGGAATGCAAGCTAGTGCAATCCCTCTGGAAAAAATTTGGAAGTGTCTTAAAAATACAAACATAGATCTGTCATGTGATCCAGCAATCCCCCTCCTGGGGATATACCCAAAGGAATGTGACACAGATTACTCCAGAGACACCTGCACATCCATGTTTATTGCTGCACTATTCACAATAGCCAAGTTATGGAAACAGCCAAGATGCCCCACCACTGACGAATGGATTAAGAAAATGTGGTATTTATACACAATGGAATTTTATGCATCCATGAAGAAGAATGAAATCTTATCATTCACAAGTAAATGGATGGAACTGGAGAACATCATTCAGAGCAAGGTTAGCCAGGCTCAGAAGACAAAAATCGTATGTTCTCCCTCATATGCGGACATTAGATCTAGGGCAAACACAGCGATGTGTTTGGACTTGGGTCACATGCTAAGGGGAGAGCACATATGGGAGGTATGGGGATAGGTAGAAAACCCAAAACATGAAAGCGTTTGATGCCCCCACTCCAGAGGAACTAACACAGAAATCTTAAAGTAACAGAGGTCAATATGGGAAAGGGATCAGGAACTAGTGAAAGGATCAGTTAGAGATGAATCAACTTGGGTTGTAACACTCTTATGCATGGAAGCAATGCTAGGAATCTCTCTGTATAGCTATCCTTAACTCAACTAGCAAAAACGCTTTGTCTTTCTTATTATGCTTATATCTTCTCTTCACCAAAATTGGAGAAGAGGGCAGAACAGGTTCTGCCTGGAAGTGAAGGGGGAGGGAGGAAGAGAGTGGGGGAGGGGGGAGGGGGGAGGGGGGAGAAATGACCCAAACATTGTATGCACATATGAATAAATGAATAAAAAAGAGAATGCTTGGTACACCGAGGCATATCAGCGTCGTGTGAATCCACATGTAGTGCTAACATTAAAAATTGCCTCTGTGATCACAAGCATTCGAAACTGCAGTCAGTAAATTCATTTGGCCCAAGAAGTGGGGCATAATAGTCACGATAACACCTGTGCACTCAAAATAAATGTAACATCGCAAAGTGACTCTAGGGATTTAAATCTTAGGGAACTTTTGGAATACCCTAGTGAGTTAGAAAACCTGTAGAGTGCTTTAGTATTTGCCCTTGACTGATTCCTCTTTCCCCAATAATTTAAAGAATAAAATTATAAAATTACTCTTAAGTTCTGTTTCCCTTCATTTATTTTTATTTAAGGTGCTGAAAATCATAGCACATTTTAGAAAATGGTTAGAACTCACGGATTCTGCAATAGTGATTTAACAGCAGTAGTATTGTGTAGCCAAAAATAATCAATAACGTCATACTAGAATTTTTAAAAGGATTAAAAAGTGTTCAGTGAAACCATGGAGATAATGATTAATGATAATGACTTTTAGCTTTTTATATTCAACAGCCTCTGCCCATGTTCAATTACATCTATTTTAGGCACTTGAAAATACACACACTGTACAAGATGTCCCAATCATTCACTCCCACCCCACTTGCAGTCCTGGTTTCTGAATTCCCCACATCTGAAATGAAAACATTCACCATCAAAACAGAAGACCCGAAGGTGTTCCATCTGTATTTTTCCTTACTCAATCTATGAATATTCATAAATAAATCCAGACCAGCTTGCTTTCCATGTTAAACTCTCCAGTTTACCTTTATCATCTTTCTACCTTCTTCATACACATTTCAGGGTTTGGTAGGTTTCCTGCACAAAAACCCAAATAGATTTCACCTAATTCTTATGGTTCTTTTCCTAATCTGGGACCATAATGTAAGAAAGTACAGGTTTTTGAGTGTTGCAGAACTTGGTTTCAATCTCATTCTAAAATATCAAAATTTGGGGCCTTGACAAGTTACATAACTTTCCTAAATCTCAATGTTCACATCCATAAATGGGGAATTTTGGTAGGTACCTAACTAATATTCTTAGATTCAGCTAATGTGAATAACTCATCTAGCTTGTTGCCAAAATGTGTTACAGACTCAAAAAGTGGTATCTATCTATCTGTCTATCTATCTGTCTATCTATTTCATTAAAACAAAGTTTAAAAGTATCACTCTCTTGCTTAAAAAATGTGTATGACTATTTCTAGCATGACGCAACAGAGTTTTCAGCAAAGGCTGCATCATAGTGACTTTTGCTTTTGTGGACCATATAGTCTTTCATAATTCTGCAGCTCCCATCACCAACATGAGAAAACATCCATTCACAACACTGACGTAAAGGGTTTTCTGTGCACCAGTCTTCACCAGATCTGGCCTGCTGACCTCCATTTTTTAAAATCTCTGACTCTATGAGATAAAATCCTGAATTCCTGGAATGGAAATTAGAGCCTTATTGTGATGTAATTAATGCTGAATTAATTTCCGTGCCCTTTCTCTCATTTCTTGCTTTCTCACATTTGATATTCCAGCAACATGAAGTACTTGCAGACATTGCTTTCTCACACTCCACATTTCCATTAATGGGGTCCCTTCTGTCATGGTCACCCCTCTTACCTCAGATTTAAGTTAGGAATATCTATCTGTTACTCATCAGTTCAGGCTTCCTCTAACTCAAAAAGCCTTTTGACACACACATGTATCTATGTGTCTATCTCCATCAACAGGGATTGCATTATATTCAGTTTCCTATGTGTAGGATCTGAGTTACTTGTTGAGATAAAGTCAATGTTCATATTTTCAATATTATACATTCCAAAAAACATATATGTTACAGTTGTAGAATCTCAACAAAATACATAGGTTCTCAAAATCATTGACATTGATATTTATATTTAAAAAATGAAAATTTTCTTCCCTGTTTCTCAATTAGGGTATTCTCTGTGCAAGGACTCCTGAGTCTCCTGCATTCTTAGCTATCCCTGTCCCAGTGCCTGCACTTCATCCCAGAAGATTCCCAGATTCATCATCCTTTGGGCCTCTGTGCTTCTGTCTGTCATGCCTCATTTCACAACTTTCCCAGAGCTCAGCCTTCAACCCCACAAATCAAACACCTACACCCATCATAGGTGCATTATAATTTTACATTTATTTCTATCATTGTTTGATTAAGATATCTACTAGGCTATAGGTATCCTTCAGTTGTATAACATGGGCTTAATATGTGCAAGGCCCTGGATTCAATCCTCTGCCCAAAAACACACAAAAATGAGCCAGGTGTGGTGGTACACAACTGTAATCCAAGTCGTAGACAGTAGAGGCAGGAAGAAGATATTATGAGTGTAAGACCAGCCAACATAGCATGACCCTTTCTCAAAAACAAACTATATCACAAAATAAAGAGAGAAGATAAACAAATTTTAACATCCAATCAGGAAGGAGTATTTTTTTATTTTATTTTTGCTTTTTTTTAACTTGGAGATTTCTATGACCTAAAAATGTTGTCTTGTCATGTATTACTCAATAAATGTGTTCAATAAATACATAGCCTAATTTAGCCTTGTGATATTATAGTTATCAAAGCTTTATTTAAATTGGAATAATTTAGTTATTTTCAATGTAGTATTATTTAGAAACTACTTCCTCTTTGATACCAAAAGTTAATTTTAAATATATTTGTGTTTTTAGTGTTGGTTATGTAAGCAAGCATAAACACATTCAATTCTTTATAATAAGTTTGATTGATGACATTTCTTTTCAACAAATAGCCACAGGTACATATATACCCTATAGTTCACAAATACTGATGTAAATGTTTTCATAGTTTCTAAAGCTTGAAAATTTTATTCATATGAAGTTCCTATTCACAGATTCACTCATTAAAATATTTTCTTGTTGTTCAATCCCAAACCACTGACTATGAATTTCTTTTGATCCAACAAACAGGACTCATTAGCTATAATTATTTCTTCCAGGTACAATAATTATCCAACTAAGTGTTCTACAAAAGTGCATTCTTCCAGTGGACATGGATAAGTATTTTGGAAGAAGAAAAAAGTAATTGGTAGGTTTGTTGGTCAGGAAGGTTTGATGTTTCCTTACTCTCAGACACTAACAAAATTATGTGTTTTGTAAATTGCTGATAAAAATCATTTTCCAAAGTTATTTGCCTATGGAACCATTTTACTGGGTACATCTGTGTTTAGGACTTACATCTCTCTTCATGTTATATGCAGCGGTTTACACGACTTACCCCATACTGAATATTAAACTCCTTGAAAGTTGGGTTACACTATATTATTTATCCTCATCTCATCAGTTCTGTGACTTTTAAAATAATTCATCCTCAAATACTTTTTATATTATTCAGTGAATTAAAGTGTTTCAGAAATTTTGTTAAACATAATTCTATATGAGATATATGTATCGTATTGATCCACTATATATTATAGCTATTCTGTTTCTTTCTAAATATCCGTGCTATTTATGGTATTCTTCAAGTAAGAAGTGAATTACCATGGTGATCTATTATAGCCTAAATCCAGGGCTGATTTATGAAACAAAGCAGTTAAATAACAAATCAACATATCACTAAAAATCCATCTTATAGCTTCTAGAAATCTTTAAAAAGACGCAAATAGCTAGAGGATTGCTTAGAGCTGTGTCAGAAGGCTGGTGACCAAATATATGCCTGTGAATATTAAATGCACACAAAAGTTACAGGCAAATAATGGTAGAACAATAATCTGAGCTTCTATTGTCACAAGAGAGAACCAGCGCAATTCTATTTTCACTTTTGTTGAAATGCAAAATACTACATCAAAACACATCAAGACTTTTGAAAGTAACCAAATATATTTTCTGAGAAATGTACATGTTCACAGAGGCAGCAGAATCTTATGTTACCTATAATCTGTGTCTCTGGTAGTATCAATTGTCACAGAGCCACCTAGATGAAGTATGCATTTCATAAAGCCTAAGGAAGAAGGTCACAAAGCAACTCCCGTGTAACTTGAGTGACTGGAATGACTTACAGCCCATAAAGTAGGGCTAAGTGAGCATTTTGAAAACTCAGTGTGTGCCTTCTGGTCTTGATGTTTGAGACACACTGTAAGACACGAACTCTGATACTTAAAGTTGGATAAGTAGCCACTTAACTATCTAGGAAATTACTTCAAAACATTTTAAAGATTTTATATACACCAAGGCAAACTCTATGAGGTTATTAAACTACTTTATGTTTACAATGAATATTGTATTGTCAGGCCCCTAATTACTTAGTAAATTACAGTTCTAGTGTACTGGATGGTGTTATACTGACCTTGTTAATATATTATTAAGTATCTCTGTGAGTTTAGAGGTTCTTAGGTGCAATTTGACATCTGGGAAGGTCAGGATATAGGTTTGTTTAGTTTCAGCTTTAGTTCCAAGCTAAATAAATATGTAAAAATGTTGTAGTACTAATTCCTCCTGTCTTAATAAGTCAAGGACATGTGGTTCAAGCTTTTAAGGTATTTGTTAAAAGAATAGTAAAAGACCAAATAACTGATGACCTATGAAGTGGTAAAATATGGAATGATGAAAATTTAATCTGAAAGGATTTAGGAGAAAAAGTAGCACATAGTATAAATGAAATTGATTTAAGCCCAAATATAGAATTTGTAATAAATTCTGTATTTAGAAATATAGAAAAAGAAAAACACAGCTAAATACTGCTTATGACAGAGACACCTAAATATAAACACACAAAGCCAGAAAAATTAAAAGAATGGAATGGGATACCACGTGAACACTAACCAAAGTGAGATGCCTTAATTGTGCTGTCAAACAAAATAAATTTCAACTAAGAAACTTTACTAGAAACACAGGCCTTTCATTAGTTGTGAAATTAAAGGATGTCATACCTTGAAGTTAGAATTTATCAAATAATGAATTTCTAAAATATGCAATGCAAAATCTCAAAGACAATAGGTAAGTCAAGAATAATGGACCATTTTTAACTATTTCCCTCTTACTTAATAGAAGTAGATGGAAAGAAAAAAAATCCAAAGAGATACACAAATGTTGAACATTTTAAAAAAATTGACCTAAGTGATATTATGTATTAAACACTGCATCTGATAACTGAAAAATACATATTATTTTCAAATACACATGAAAGATTTGCTGAAATATTTCAATGTGTTTAAATAATGGATTGAAACAATTCAAGCTGTAAATCAATAGAAAAAAGACAAGTAGAAAACACTAGCTTGGAAACCAAGGCAATGTGCTTCTGAATACCCATGTCGATTATAGAGACAAAACACAAACAAAAAAATATTCAACAAAATGCCAATGAAATCTGGCAAGATATCATTGGGTTCAGTTAAACTCATTTCAAGGAAAATTTATACTTAAGTAAATATCCTAGTGATGAAGAAAAAATCAACTGTCAAAGAAACATTAAAATTAGAGAATGAATAATAAAACTGCAAAATTAAGAGCAGAAATTAATAATATTGAAATCAAATAGAGAACATCAGCAATACAGAATTTCTTTACACAATTAATAAAATTTGCAAGGAATTGCTGAGAGCAAAAAACAGAGATTTAAAATAACAGTATTAAAAATTAAAATAGGGTTGGGTGCCAGTGACCTATAAGTCTAGCAACTCTGGAGGCTGAGATTAGAAGGATTATGGTTTGAGAGTGCCTAGGAAATGCCTATCTCCAAAATAACTAGAGCAAAATGGACTGGAGGTGGGACTCAAGTGGTAGAGCACCTGCTTTGCAAGTGAAAAGTGCCCAGTTCAAACCCCAGTCCCACCAATACAAATAAAAAAGTGAACTAAAACAGGACTATCAAAAGATTCTGCAGATTTTAAAAAGAAAAAGAAATTATGAAGAGTTTTGTGCCAAGAAAATATGAAAATACATTTCAAAAGGGTAAATTCCTAGGAAAAAGCACAAAACAAAACAACAAATCAAGACTAGTCTCTTCTTGATGAAATAAAATGACTATGTACTTTGGGGTATTCCTACAAAGTGAACTCCAGGTCCAAGAGGTTTTAACCTAAATTCTACCTACTGCTTAAAAAACAAAGAGGACAAGTCTTCAAACAAACTTTCCCAAAGGAAAGAGAAAGGTGAAATACATTCTAAATAATGTTATAAGGCCAGCATAGCCCTAATAGCAGCCCATAAGAATAACACCACAATTGAAGGAAAAGTAATGGTCTCTAGGCTGTGTGTGTGTATATTTGTGTATGTGTGTAAAGGTCCTAAATAAAATTATAGCAAATCAAACACAGCAATATAGTTTTTACGTTAACTTAAAACTTTATTTTTTATTCATTTATTCACATGTGCATACATTGTTTGTGTCATTTCTCCCCCCTGTCCCCGCCCCCACCCTGTATTTATACCACATTAGGCATAACTTAAGAAAATGAGACATCACTGTAACATTTGAAAATCCATGCAATTCATCGAAGTACCTGAATATGTAGAAAATATGATCAGCTTAATGACATTTAAAAATTTTGTACCCATTTGTGATAAAAATTCAGGAATCAGGGATATAAAGGAGTTTTGTCATCATATGAAAGATCTCTGGAACGAAAACCCCTAAGCAATATTAACAGAGATCAGTAAGATGACAAAGATGGCTTCTGTCAGCATTTCCGTACAATATCACACATGTGGTTCTAGCCAGTGAAATAAGCCTAAATGAATGAATAAAATTTTCTTCAATTACAGACAACAGGATTACAGTTGGTAAGTGGGTTTAGTGAATTTCCTGCAAATATAGTCAATAAAATCACTTCAATATCTTCATAACAGCAATAAACAAAAAATGAATGTACAGAATGTGTATAGATTCACTGAAAGCATCAAATACCTAAGACAAGATCTAAGAGAAGATGAGGTAGACCTGTCCCCTGAAGGTCACAATGCATTACTGACAACCGGCACAGAAAGGTAAACACTGCCTGATCCCACTTATATGATACTCAAGGAAGTTGAATTCAGAGAAAGAGTAAAGTGGTGTTTACCAGAGATAGTGGAGTGAGGGGAAAATCAAACAGATGTTTGACAAAGGACAGAAAATTTCATTTAGACAGAAGGATCAAAAGATCTAGTGTACATCAGGAGAATTCCAGCCAACAATAGGCTGTGTATTTGAAAATTGCTGTGGAGTAGATTTTGAGTGTTCTTCTTATAAAGTATCACAGGAACATAAGGCAATGCATAAGCTAATGGGGTTGATTCCGCCATTCCACAGTACACGCACATCAAACATGCTGTATACCATAAACACGCACAATTTTTATTTGACAAAATAGAAAGCATTACTGGTTGAAATCAAAAAGACAAAACACAAAAGAGAAGTCCATTCTGTGGACTGGAAAATAAGCTTTAAAGCAGGCACTTCTCCCACAAATTGATGAACATTCGCTGATATACTCAATGCACTTCCAACCAAAATCTCAGTTTTCTTTTTTGGTGAAAATTAGCAAACTTCTAAAATTCAGCCAAAAATACACATTATCTAAGAAACTTGGAGGATCATAGCAGGACAGTGGGCAGCCTGGTACCAGGACTTAGCAGAGCAGTAGGTACAGTAAAGAAGTATGATTTTGTCACAAGGATACAGAAATAAACCAATAGAACATATTAAAGAATTTGTAAAAAATATTTCACATTTGTGTGCACTTGATATGTGACAGGGAGGAAGTGAAGACTGATAGGGAAAGAACCAGTTTCCAGAAGTAGTGCAGGGTTAGATGTACATCCGTATAAGAACCAAAACCTGACTCTTCCTCACCTCAAATCACAAAGTGAAAGGTAAAATAGCAAAGTTTCTGTAAAATGAGAATATCTTTATGAACTGTGGCAGCGAAAGATTTTATAAATAGGACACAAAAGCATTTCGGTGAGAGTGAAAATACAAGACATGTAGTTATATAGATAAGAATTTTAGTCATAGAAATAATATTTGTAATACATGGAATTGTCAAAGGAATTGTACGGTCAATACATAATGAACCCATCTAAATTGAGAAGATAGTTCAACAGGAAAACAGTTTCCCTGTTAATACTTTCCTATCTGCATCACCTGAAATTTGTCTTATATCTGTGCGGTGGTTTTATTATTTGGTGCATTCCTATTCAGAAAATTTTGTATGACTTATGAATTGTGGTTTTGAGCAATCTACACAGCCTTCTCTCATTCTGTGCTTTTGTACTGAATTCTAGTCCATTATTAGGCTAGTTTTCTTATTGTTTCAATTCACCTGATGTATTTATGCCATTCAGTTCTTTTTTTTTTTTTGAATGACTATATTTTAGTTGTGTCTGAGCACATAGCATCAATTTGGGATTGTCTTTACAACTCAATTTGAAAATCCTTTTATATGAAAGTTGTAGTTAATTTTGTATTTATTGATAGACTGCTGTATTTGAGTTTCACTCTCATCTTTTGGTATACTTACTGTACTATATTTTATATATGTACTATATTTTATTTACTATGCTTCTCTATTTATTGTGCTTTCATTAAAAATTCTTTTGGTGTTTGGGGAAGCTTGAATGCTTGTTCCATGGATCCTCTGTGCATGAGCTGATTTTATACTCCCTAAATCCATATCTCTGTCTCCCACCCTTCCCTTATTCAGCAATTTAATGCTTGATTTTCACTTATAAGTGGTACCTTGCCACTCACACCTATTACCTTCACAGTATATTTCATTCTATTTTTACTTTCTCCTCTTTATCTTTCATTGTATAGCTAAATTCTTTCTTTTGTGAGAATATGAATCTACTTCATGTTCATCCTCTCATCCTCACCCTAGAATCCAACAGATAAATGTGAAACATCAGTTCTCTTACTGACATTCTTCTGTTTTTGGGGGTTGGATTGTATAATAGGTTTTTCAGAAACCACTTCTGCACATAGTGTTCTTTGGGATCTTATATGTTTATTTCTCAATATACTTAATTCGGGAAGAAGAAAGGCGCCCCCTCCCCCTGCCTGCTCTGTTGATGCCTTCCTTGGTATGTTGCTCCTGAAAAGTCTGAGGCAAGTCATCTTATTACTATTGTAAGTAAATTGTGAGCAATTTGATCTCTTTCCTTAGATATTAAGGACATTTTTTTTCTCTAAGGATTGTTTTAGTCATTTGTGTTTTGGAGTTTGTTGTATTAGAAAAATATATGATATGGCTTTTCAATATATGTTTTTCTTATTTCCAAAATGTCTTATTAAATTATATATAAATGAAATTCTGTTTTATTTCTATAATACATGTCAAGAGTGTAAAGAGAAGATAAAGCAGTAAGGTCAGAGAGTTAATGATTGGAAGGTTGATAGACAAAATGAGGTTATGGCTCTCAGTTTTCTTCTCTTGTTTACATGCTTTCCCACAGTTCCCTTACTACACAATGATCGTCTGAACTACTTCTCTGTGAGCACAGGGTATTTTATGTCTGTACCATATTTAGTACTCTGAGCCACCTCTTCTAGACCTCTGTGGAGCTTTAGTTTCATAAGAAGTATTTGTTTCTGTATTTAGAGGTCTTTATTCTTCTTCTCCTTCCCCACCCCTTCTTTCTAAACACGTATTCCTTGTTGAATTCAATGTGCTGGAGAAAGTATCCATAGAGGGATGTGGACTGGGGTGGCCACCATTCAGAAACATTTTTAAAACATTTGTGGTGATGATTCTTTTGTGTAGACTGATATCCAGATTGAATAATCCTTTATCAATTTTTTTCACTTACTGGTTTACAATCTGTGTTTTAACTTCATTTATGAAAGACTTACTTGCTTGAAAATTTGATAGCAAAGTTCTCAAGTGGAAAAGATATACTCAAAAATAGTTTCTGTCTAGTAGCAAGGGGGTGGGGGGAGAGAGAGGGAGTGGAGCGAAAGGGAGGGGGCATGGGAAGGGGGGAGAAATGACCCATTGTATGCACATATGAATACAAATAAATAAATAAATAAAATCCATTGAATAATAAGGAAACTAGTGATAATGTTCCAGTGATATAATTTATTCAATACTTATACCAGAGGTGAGCAAATGTATACAATAATGATAATGTGGAAGTGTAAGTACCATAAATGTATGGCGACAAGAGGCTATGAGGAGATAAAGGAGAAAGAAATTACTTGAAAGGTGGCAGTTGGAAATTTAGTTATGGTAGAGTGGCAAGAAGAATTCATATTTCAGTATAAGGCAAGGGGAAAACAAAAAAAAAGGAAATATGTTTGGTATGTGGGAGAAGCAATATTGCCTAAATGTGAAATGTTGGTGATTTTAGGATAATGAGGAGGATTATAAATGCATTTTCTAAAAAAATGCCAATAGAGAAAAATCACTACAAAGATGTTTCCATGTGCACAGACACATGTCTACACCTGTCACTAACAGAACCAAGATGTGGAATAAAGGAAAATTTTAAACAAGTAAAAAATCCTATTTATAAGACAATTTAGAGTTTTAACGTGATCTTTGAGGTCTCGCTTTGTTAGGTGAATCTATGAATAATAGATTAGAATGAGAAACACATAAGTAAGATATCCTTACTGAAAAACTAACCAGAGCAGTATGACATTACATATTGACAGTGCTCTCCAGAACATCACATTCCTGTAAGAATAAATGTTGCAGTCCTAACTGGCTGTTCAGAGGACAAACTTCTCTAAAACCTCTCACATGGTGGAAAATCTGCTCCCACAAACACAAAGGCACTCACTTTACTACACTTGCTGTAGACAGCTTTGAGATCTGAGCCATACTGACCAGAGAAGATAAAGAAATGAAGGCACTTTTTTTCCTTTTCTGAGCAGTGGTAATAAAACAAATGATTTTAGAATCAATAACCACATTTTCACTTGATACCTTAGGTAGCAAGAATTACGTTATTGTTGTGTGACATTATAAAATATACTGCTTTTTCAAAATAACTTGTTTGGCTGGGAGTTTCCTATTTTACTTATAAAATAAAATCATTGACCAAGAGACACTTAAATGTTAAGCTCAGTAATGACTTGGAGTCTCTAAGGTATAGTCAAATACATCGTGGGTGTTTTAAAAGTCTAACACCACTCTAGCATGTAAGTGGACAGCTTTAAAGCTGTGTGATCCACATACAACACAGTCCCTGGGACATACAATTTTATATAATGCATAATTCCCTAATTTATAGCACCTTTATTGAAGTAATATATTTTCCTTTGTAAAGATTTGTGTTTGAGACTTTGGTCTAGAGATTCATTTGTTTACAGCAGAAAGTTTAAGAATTTACTAATGTTTTTCATAATTTCTTTTTTCTTAACCACTATCTTATAAAAAAAAATACATTGCTTCTGCAAGGTAATGCAGATTCAAAGGTCTGCAGTGTGTAAGATTTTATGGGCAGAGGCCTCACAACTTTGTGATGGCAGTGTCTTCACACCACAAGCAGCAACTGTAGAGCCCAGCTGCGGTTTGTGAGAAAGAAATGTATTTCTTCTTGGAAAAGTCCTGTAGCTTGTCAGAAGGTGTACAATATATTTACTTTCACATCAGTACCAGGTCTTTTTCTGAATTTTGCCTTCTCTATTGAGACAGGTTTGGTGGTGCATGTCTGTAACCCAGCACTTAGGGGGAGGGTAAGGCAGGAGCATCACAAGTTCGAGGACCCAGTCTGTAGTACATAGTGAGATGCTGACACCAACATCATGTTACCAAAAATGGAACTTTTAGAGGAAACTAGGGGAAAAGGGAAAGAAGAGAAAAACATTGAAATATATCAGAAGACAATGAAATGCACTGAAATCTGTTGCACAATGTTTTAGGAGGAAAGGATAAGGGAGAAAAACAGAGGGTGTGTGGTTAAAATATAACATATTTACAGATAAAACACCAAGGCACAACCCAATGAAACATGAACAGACACAAACAATGACAGACAAGGTATGTAAACAAGTCATGTTAAGCAGGAGATCATAGTAGGACAGGGAGGGTAAATGAACTCTGTAAAGGAAGATATAGGTGGTTGAGGTGTTTTCTGCAAATGTTTGAGTATGGAACATTGAAACCCATCAAAGTCATTTTAAGAAAGGGAGGTGGCGGGAGAATAATGGAGGGAATGAACCATTGTTTTCCATATATATATATATGGAAAAGTTACAAGGAAACCTCATGTGTAACCTTCTTGTAATAAGAACTTCATCATATAATAAAAACATCATCATTTAATAACAAACAGAAGAAACATCCAAAGGAGTTCACACATTGTTCTTAGTAATTTATAAAAGCTATGAATCATTAACCCAACTCTATGCAGTCATTATCTTTGTTGGATAAGGAAGCCTGGCATTGGTGTACATCTCTACACTTGGTTCTAGAATCTGGGGTTCCTACCACTGTGTTATGTTGCCCAGGAAATTAGTTTAAGGTTTTCCTATTTTGATGGAGCTGTCCCTGGAAATTTTGTTGAATGCCCATCTCTCTAAGCTGTGTAGCTGTAGTCAGAGTTACAGACATAGCAAACTATTGAGTACAGTCTTTCCTGTTTCCTAACTGTAGCTAGATCTATGAGCTAATGATAAAGTGCGCATATCTCGTACTGTATGTTTGGGAACCGCTCTCAGAAGGGATCAATACTTCTCTGGGCTTCCTAAGCAGTCTAGGCTCAGATAATGTGCCTAGTATTCACGCCCAGCCCCAAGTCATTATCTACCACCAGCTACACATAAAAGAAGGAGAAGCCTACAAGAGGGAGTTAGAATGGAGTTAGAATTCAGAACATTTACTCAAAGGCTTTAAGAGTCTCCCCAGGAGAAAAGAGAAGGGAGAACTGTGGACAGATGACAGACAGGTTTAGTCGGGTTGCTAGCATCCAGAAATTTCTGTTGGAATTTTTAGTTTCCTGATGGATGGCTCATCCTCAGCATATCCTCTTGCATGTGCAGATGGGATGAGATCATGAGTAAGGATGAGCTTGGGGTGCTTACCTCTGGAGGGCTAATCTGAGGAGGGAAACTTGCAGATGCCCTCTGGGAGGCAAATCTCTCCACGGACTGATAAAGCTCATAGGAGAAGCCCAGGAGAATTCTGTCCTCACACTGAGCCCATAATGAAGACCATGGACTAGATCACAAGACTAAGCCTGATAAAGAAAGCACTTATTTTTCTTTCCTTTTCCTTGCCCTAATACCTAGAGAGTTAGCATAAACAATATGCCAAGAGAAAGAGGTCTGAGTGAAGTGAAAATCAGTCAGGTGTACTTGGTGCAAAACAGGATTTTAAAAAGACAAGCAATTGAAGGTCTAAAATAAATCATACTGAGTCATTACCATGAAAGAGGGACTATGAAAATAAGAAAGGTGATGAGAAGCTACAGTATGCTGTCCTTTAGGTCACTGCAAAGGGATGACATTGCACATTTGGAGAATCATTACAAAGATATTAATATTTTTAATGGTTACACCTTCAAAGATTGAAAGTCCTTGGTAAGCCATACATGTGTCTAAGAGTATGTGAAATTTTATGTATTTGCATGCTCGTATTTTTAGCTTCATAAACTGATTTTATTCCTCTAAATTTAATACTTCTGTTTACTATATTACTACTACCAATGAATATTTTAATTTTTCAGGTGTATTTTCTTATTCCAGAATGTAATGTATGAGTTCAGAAAAGTTCTGTTGGCCACCTCAGAAATGGGGCAAAAGCTACATAGATGATGCTTTCAGCAAAGCACTTTTTATGTTTTCAATAAAGTAAGAATTCAACAGTACACCTACGTTTTTCAAGCAGCAACTTTTCAGTCCCCTTTGAACATCACTTTAGAAGTCTTCCCTTATTCCTGTCTTCATTTATCAGGTGGCCTTGGGCAACTTTCACGCCATGATATGCATCTGTTCCCCTCGTGGACACACGTACTGTATTCACCATTGGTTTACTAAGGCCATGCAGACGAGTCTATACAGACATTCATGCTGTATTCCAATAAGTTAAACAAATGCAATTACTAAAATCACTATGTATTTATTTAGTCGTAGATATTACCTCAATACCTCAGGTTTTACCTCAATTCCTGATGGTCATTGAGTAATACCACAATGAGCAAAATAAACATGGCTTATGTTCACAAACTCACAACTTATAGGGAATGGCAGGTATGTAACAATGTATTGTCATACAGTACAATTAATAAAGGGTAAACAATACATGGCATAAGAAAGGAACTTTCAATCCAAATGGGAGTCTCAAAAAAAGATGGAGGAGGTGGGGGAGGAGTGCAATAGAATGACAGAGTGAGCAGGAGAGCACATGAGAGTGCAAGGGAATAACACTTAAGATGAGAGGTAAAGGGAGGATGATTAGAGTTAAACCTGCCCAGTGGTGAGCGCCATAGTGAAATAAAAGCAACAGCAATTACCTATTGCCCACTCAGTGCCAGGCAGGATTTGACATATTTCACCTGCATGGACTACCAAGTATGTACTACTTAATTAACACTTTAGAGGACACAGAGACAGAGGGAACAACACTTGCCCACATAGCACAGTTTGAAGGTGGTGGAGCTCAGATTTAAACCTAACCCTTGGAGCCCAGGGACCATGGGACTTTACCATTCTTCATTGCTACTGCCCCCCATCTTTATGGATTGGAATTCACCAGAGTTTCAGAAGCAAGAGAGCAAGTGTGCTATTTGTAGTATTATCCTGACTCAGTGTGGCTGGGGTATAGGAAGGGGTGGAAGTCTCTGGGGCTGTGTGGGCAGGAGGAGTTTAGATGAGGGAGGGTGTTAGGTACTAGTGAACCTGTAGTTAAGCTGTGTTCACTCAATCACTGTGGGCACTTAGGTGCATGCATCTTCAATCTAATCCCCTGGCTGCACTGAGATTGGCAGATCAGGTGAGTGATGGGCTGGGCTTGAGACACTGTGTAAGAACCCTTTGCAGTAATCAAGGTGAGAAATGTTGGTGGCCTGAGCTAGAAATGGAGATAAATGGATGACTTCCAGTTTTTCAGGACCAAAGGGTCCTGATTTCTCTATAAAGTATCTTTTAAGAATGTAGTAGAATTACAATCTTAAATTCAGACCTCCCTGTTTCAAGTCCAGTAATGTTATCTGCTATTCTGATGGTTTACACTTGGATTTGAAATCAGTAACTCCATAGCCTTACAATTCCTAATAACTTAGATATAGAGTAAGTGGATGTGACCTAATGTGTAGTGATATTTCCCATAGAGAATTTGTTTTTTAACTGACCAGAATGTCAGCATAAAGCCTGGGGACATTGATAATATGCTATTTAAGAAATCCAGATTTTATAGACATGCCATGTGAACAATGCATTTATCCCCATGGGGAAGGATTTATTGGCATAAGAGTCTTGTAAATCTTCAAAGTAGCTTAGTGGGGAATTCCTAAAGTTCCCATTGGTATTAAACAATTAAATATTTCATTACTGCTGCTAACACTTGCAATACATACACTAACAAGTGCTGAAGAAGGATATGGCATTCCATAAACCACTAGTTCTTAGGATTAAAGGTATGGTTTAGGCTCAGACTTTCTGCTAAAAAGGTAGATTAGAATCACAGAATTCTAAACTGGGTAATTTAAAAGGGTTAGATACTCCAAGTAGAGCTGATAATAAAAGTAAGGTGGTGCAATGTTACAGGTCTTTATGAATAATTTATTGTTAAATTTATCAATTTTGTACTTAATATAAATCAAATTGTTTTCCTTTTCAACCCCTCACATCTTCCTACATGCGTAATTTTCCGTCTCCCATTGAAGTCTATTACATTTATGACTTTATTCCCACACAAATACAGTATATCTAGAAATAAATATTCAAGAACTGTTGATTTAGAACAAATCTGATCCAGGTAGAAAGGAGAGATGACTGAGTTTTGAAAATCAGAATTAGTAGACTAAGGTAGGACTCGAGTTTTCTGATCTCTGTTTCAGGGATCCATCTCATGTATTTGTCATCTTAAGATTCATTCTAGTCTCCTTTCTCTTGATGATAGCATATGTCATCATCTCTTTATTGGCTACAAAGATATTTTCCAACAATGTCTTGCCAGTAATAATATTGTAAATGTAGAAATTGGTAGGACTGAAGCTTACCTATAAAACTAGGCAACAGTATGATTTTTAAAAGAAAAAAATTTTCACATGTATGTCAAATTCCCAAATAAATTGGACAGTACATACCAAGATTGAAATTTGTAGTGGTAGAAAATTAAACTTTCCTTCCTAGGTGTACTATTGGGTTTTTCTTGTTGTTGTTTGTGGTGCAGGAAATTAAACCTCATGTCTTGTACATGCTAGGTTAGGGTTCTACCATTATGCTACATCCCCAGAAACCCGGTTGGGACATTATACAATGTGAAATTAGATGAGAAAATATACTTCCATCCCTATTTTCACCCTTAGTAATGCTACCCTGTAAGATAGTAACTAGATGAGAATTTGAGTGTATAATAATATAGTAAAAATATCTCACATCCCCCTGGTTTAAGCCTCCTGTGAAGCATGGCAGGAGACAAGCTTTTTCCAGAATCTCCTATTGCAGTACTACTCTTGTGTAGGGTAAGATCTGACTCCACCATTGTTGCCCATCCGTGCTGGTCATCTCTCCTCCTCTGGTACACATGCAAGAAACAGACTCATCTCCTTTTGGATTGATATGTACTGGGCTCCTCTTTGCTGCTTCCTGGGCTCCTTGCTGTCAGGACACACAAGAATAAATTAAGCCACTAGCTCTCTGTTCCGAGTGAGAGGCACTTCATAGTAGAATAAATTCTTCCTCCACAGCCACCTGCTTGATCTGGGCTCTATACATTCTCTAGTTTTATACCACCACCAGCCCCTATTGGTCTTTTCCCTCCAGGTCAAAATCTGACAATCTTTCTTCCTCATCTGTTTGTAGGATTCCTTTATGTATCTTCTGCAATACTGGCTTACTATTGAATTGCTTTAGTTTGTGCTTACTTTGGAAAGTCTTTATTTCTCCATTGATTTTAAAGTATATTTTTGCTTGACAGTTAATAATTGTCAGGATTTGAAACATAGCTTGCTACATTTTCTTGGGTTTTAGGTTTCTGCTAAGAGGTCTGATGTAATAATGATGATCTTGCCTTTGTAAATTATTTGGTGTTTTTCTTTTGCAGCTTTCAATGTATGGTATTTGTTCAATAGTCTTGATACAGCTATAATGTGATGTGAAAAGGCTATTTCCTGGTTATTTGTATACAGGGTTCTAAATGCTTCTTGTACTTGGATGTTAATATCTTTTCCTAGATTTTGGAATTTTTCTGTTTTAATTTGTTATATAGATTTTTAGAACTTTGTTTCACAGCTTCTTGTACCCCATGGGTTCTTAATTTTTGTGTCTTGATCATGTCTCAGAGCTACTTTCTTATTTCTCTTTCTTTATTGCATCCGAATGTCATATTTCCTCAACATTGACGTCAATCCCTGATATTCTTTCTTCTTCTTTTCATGTTTTTTTGTGGGACTGAGGCTTGAACTCAGGGGTTCATGCTTGCAAAGCAGGTACTCTACTGCTTGAGCCACACCTCTTTCTTCTTCTTATCCTAGTCTATTCATGATGCATTCCACTGTACTTTGAGTTGAGTTACTGAGTCTTTGAATTCCAGCAGTTGATTTTTCAGCATCTCCATTTCTTTACTGAGTTTCTTATCTATGTTGCCTACATTCTCATTCAGGTCTTGAGTTGTCTTCCTTGCTTCATTTGGTTGTTTGAATCCTCTGTGAGGTCATACATTTTTAAAAGTAGACTTTAGCATTCAAACCACTCAGTATCTTTGCATTTGGTTGTTGGGGCATTGTGGGCTTTCAGAGGAGCCATATTACCTTGCTTTTCCACATTTCTTGAGTTTTGTTTTTATATTGTAATTTGCATATCAGATGTCAAGCTCTGCTAATGTTTTAGCCCTGAATTCTCTCTGTGGCTCCACTTACAGCTCACTCTTTCCACCCAAGGAAATCTGTGTCTAAGAATCTGATACAAGTCACAACAAATTTTCTGGGTCCGTGATGATTCTTAGGGTAGTCTGTCGCTTAACCTGTGGACAGGAGAAGGCTTTTAAACATGCAAAATCTGCTTTCCCAGTGGAGTGCTTGACTGTAAGACCTCTCTTTAGATGCTGCTGCTCCACCTCCTTCCACTTATATGGTTCTTATACTTTTCTATTGGACCCTTTTATCTATGACCATCTTCTTGAAGAAAAAAAAAAGGCTCAAAATGCAACTCCCTACATGAAACTTGCTTGTGAATTAACAATATTGTTACATAATACTACCAAGTTAGCATCTTATAAGTTTTAAAAATTTCTATTGTATCCTCAGTGCTCATATAGTCAAAATGAAGAACATAACATTTTTAGATAAGGCAGCTTTTGTACTCTAGAGTGGAGCTTCTCAAACTAGGATGTGATGTAACCTACATTTTTAAAATATGACTCAGTATCTCTGGATGTAGACTGAGATTCATTTCTAATAGGTGCTTCCAGACAATGCTGCTGCTGCTGGGATATAAACCTCATTTTGGGCACAAATTTCTGGATGACAGGAGTGATCAAAGTTCCTGTAACTTAAGTTCCTGTTAGTAGAAAACAGGCAATACCCACACAAATATTTAAGCTTATAGGCAAGTGGTTTATATCTTATTGTATAGCTTCAGATATTTAATATATTTCTTTAAAACTTTTCTGAATATAACTTCATATTTACTGTGCTATTTGGGGAAACAGGAAAAATGGACAGATGGAATGAGCACCACCTACTACCACCCCACCTAGTGCTATCATTGCACTTTCATGAGTTTGTATCTAGACTTCCACTACCTAGCACAGTTTAATAAAATTTTGACAACATTGCAATGTTTTTCTTAAACTGTAAAATTTTTCTACTTCCCAATATAGTTGTCTCCTCAAACAACTTATGGTTCTTAGCATATGGACATGCCAAATATTATTGGTGAATCTCCACTTTAACAGCCAGAGTATTTCTAATTTTCTGTCATTATCAAAAATGTTCCAATGAATGACTTTGTTTCCTATTCCTCTGAAAGATTCTTAGTATTCAAAAAATTTTAGCTTTTTAATATACTTCAGAAGGGCTTACACCATTAAGAGAAATTATTAAAGATAGTTATTACTAAAGATAGTAATGATTAAGAGAAAATTATTAAAGATAGTAATGATTCATATAAATCTAATTTCCTTCACTGAAATTTGAAGTACTGAGATAATGAGCTAATTTGGAAATGTCTGTATTTCTGTAGGGTTTACCTGTACTGAAAATAAGAAAAGATAGGAACAATTACCTTCCCTATTGTTCTCATGATAGAATGTTCACTGAGCTTTTTGTCTTTCTTCTTTATATATTAAATTATGTGTGTTCTAACTTTACATTCATGGCTTCTACAGTTGATACACTGATTATGTGAAAATACTTTTGAAAACTTCATGCCAATGCATACTTAAACATACATGTAGTAACCTTAAACAACTCATTAAATCCAATCTACAGTAAGTATACAAAGATTATTAAAAGTAGCTGTAGTTATTGAGTTATCATTTATTCTTGACAAATACTCACGAATTGGAAAACTCTCTGCATATGCCCTTTACAGTAATTATAACTTCAAGGGAAGTTAAAATTAACACCATCCTTCTGTAAGACACTAACTTCTTATTTTAACCCAAATTACTGCTTTGCATCAAAGATATGTATTAGAAAAATAGGTTACATTTTATGATTTAGTCTTGGGGTATTTTCTATATTATAAAGAAGACAAATTTGTCATCAAAAGTAGTTTAAATACATCTCAACTATTGGTGTTGACATCTCTGGCCTTTTTAAAATTTATTTATTTATTTATTTTTCATTTTTCTTTTATTATTCATATGTGCATACAAGGCTTGGTTCATTTCTCCCCCCTGCCCCCACCCCCTCCCTTACCACCCACTCCGCCCCCTCACTCTCCCCCCACTCAACACCCAGCAGAAACTATTTTGCCCTTATTTCTAATTTTGTTGTAGAGAGAGTATAAGCAATAATAGGAAGGAACAAGGGTTTTTGCTGGTTGAGATAAGGATAGCTATACAGGGCATTGACTCACATTGATTTCCTGTGCGTGGGTGTTACCTTCTAGGTTAATTCTTTTTGATCTAACCTTTTCTCTACTACCTGTTCCCCTTTTCCTATTGGCCTCAGTTGCTTTAAGGTATCTGCTTTAGTTTCTCTGCGTTAAGAGCAACAAATGCTAGCTAGTTTTTTAGGTGTCTTACCTATCCTCACCCCTCCCTTGTGTGCTCTCACTTTTATCATGTGCTCATAGTCCATTCCCCTTGTTGTGTTTGCCCTTGATCTAATGTCCACATATGAGGGAGAACATACGATTTTTGGTTTTTTGAGCCAGGCTAACCTCACTCAAAATGATGTTCTCCAATTCCATCCATTTACCAGCGAATGATAACATTTTGTTCTTCTTCATGGCTGCATAAAATTCCATTGTGTATAAGTACCACATTTTCTTAATCCATTCGTCAGTGCTGGGGCATCTTGGCTGTTTCCATAACTTGGCTATTGTGAATAGTGCCGCAATAAACATGGATGTGCAGGTGCCTCTGGAGTAACAGTCTTTTGGGTATATCCCCAAGAGTGGTATTGCTGGATCAAATGGTAGATCGATGTCCAGCTTTTTAAGTAGCCTCCAAATTTTTTTCCAGAGTGGTTGTACTAGTCTACATTCCCACCAACAGTGTAAGAGGGTTCCTTTTTCCCCGCATCCTCGTCTGGGCTTTTACAGTTTTATACAAACTGAGGTACTTCTACCCATGCTACCGTCATGGCTTAGAACACAGCTTGACAAGTAATGTAAGGGGTGTCAACTTTCCTTATATTTTATCAATATTTTAATGTCATTTTTCCCCAAGAATAATGTAAAAAGTCAATTTATTTTTCCAGGTGCTAGTGACGTGATTTTAAAGTCTTCTGTTTAAGGAGGTGAACTCAACTATGATATATTTAATATATTGCAAGAACTTTTGTAAATGTCACAATGTACCCCCAGCACAACAATAAATAAAGTCTTCTATTTAAAAGATGAATTGATTCTCCAAATGAAACCCTACATGGAATTCTAATATAGGAAAAATACCAACAAAAAAACATGAGACCTACTCATTGAAGGGTAGGAGAAGAGAAAGCCTCTGTGTGGAGGTTCTATTTACTGAGCTTCTCTTTCCACCACAACTACTACTGATGCCTCTCCACTGAAGTCAGAATCCCAAAGAATAAATATTTTAGAAGTAGCAGTATTTTGCCAGAGTCTTGAGCCTTACCCCAAAGAGTCATCCTTTATCCTACTGTTTCCTTTACTTCAGTTCTTCCAAATCCAAAAAACATACTCAGTCCCTCAATTTCTTTACATGACCCCTGTCACCACCTAAGCCAGGTATAACATATCATTTAGCCTATGAACGTCTTCTGCCCATTTAGTAACAAGTTTGTTAAGGTGCTATGCACATATAAAAATTGCACATATTTAATATAAATTTTGGTAAGTGTGGGCATGTGGATACATCTGTGAAACCATCACCACAATGAAATGAATATGTCATCTTCAAAAGTTTCCCTTTGCCCATGCGTAAGCCCCCATGACCCTATCTTACCATATCCTGGGGCCATTATGCCCTGATTCTTGTCACTGTAGATTAGTTTGTACTTTCTCAAGATTACAGAAATACATCAAATGGTATACATTCCTTTAGGTTCTGTTCTTTCACTTGGTATAGTTCTTTTGAGATGCTTCTGTGTTGCCATGTGTAGCAGTAGTGTTCCTTTCTGGTAGAATAGTATCCCACTGGAGATCTATACACAATTTGCTTACCCATTATCCTGCAAGTGGACATTTTGGAAGATTTCCACGTTGAGAGGATTGCAAATAAAGCTGCTGTGAACATTTATGTAGAAGTCTTTATATGAACATATGCTTTCTTATCCCTTAGGTAAATGTTAGGTTTTGAACTACTGGATCATATGTTAGGTGCATGTTTACCTTTTAAAGAAATTATCAGTGTTTTTTTCTGGAGTAGTAGTGCTGTTTTCCTTTCTAGCTAGCGAGCATGAAAGTTTTCATATATTCTTGCCAACAGTTCCTGAGGGCTTCTAAACTTTAACAGGTTTGTAGTAGGGCTTCTTTGTGATTGCAGATTTAGATTTATTTAATGAAAATTGATGTAAAGCTTGTTATGTATTTGTCATCATATTTTCTCTGATAGGTTTTGCATTCAAACTTTTATACAATTAAAAAATAGATTTGTTTCTTTTACCTAGATTTTGAGAGTTCATTCTATATTTTTCCCTTTAACACATGTGCTGTACTTGTATTCTCTCAGTCCATTGCTAGACTTTTCCTTAATAGTGTCTTTGAGAAAGAACACTTTAAATTTTGAAAGTTGTACATTTTTGTTTCCATTGTCACTTTGTGATATTTATGAATACTGAAAAACTCATGGTCACAAATATTTTCTCTTAATTTTTCATCTAGAAGTACACAGTTTTAGGATTTTATATAAAATCCTATTATCTTTAGAGAAATTTACACACAGGATAAAATGAATCAAAATTCTTATTTTGTAAATCCAATTGTTCCAGTACAATGTGTTAAAAAGATTGTCTTTTATCCACTGAATTACCTTTGTAATTTTGTAAAACATTAGTTGCCCATGCATGTATGACAACTTTCTTATCCCCTTACCTGACTTTGCACTCTTTCAGATTACTGCCCAACCTGAAGTACTTATTTCTTTTATTTTCTTTTTATTCGTGTTTGTTCCACCATGTTTTAGAACACAAGCTCCATAAGAGCTGAGGCATTTCTGGTTTATTCATAGCTGTAGTCCAACATTTGAAAAAAAGATTGGTATAAATTAGGGATTTGAAAAAATTTTTAAATAATATATGAATTTTAAGTATTTATTTTAAACATTGTGTTAAAGCATACTATTGTACCTGCAATTCACCTGAGTGAATCCAGTAGTGGCTCAAGGCCAAATTGAAGGTTTGCCAGCTTTGCTATATAGCTGAAAAGTCTACTCATCTTAACTCATCTCATCCTTCAAAATCAGTGATCTAACACTAACATTTACAAATTTTCCTTGAATTTTTCATATGAACCTGCTCAATGTGTCAAGTGTGACAGAACAGATACAGTCAGTGAGTGATCAGACAGATATTTCATTTGTATCACTGTTCATTACAGTCTGTCTTTATTGATAGCTCAGCCATGTAACTTGTCAAGTGCTTAAAAACCATTCAGGTATGTTTTGAAGGAAACTCATGCCTTATTTATTTATTTTTTTTTAATAAACTACATGGGAAAGTTAAACATGTTTTTCTAAAAGAAACTGCAGTTACTAGGTGGTCTTAAGCAGTCACGTAAACTTCCTCCTCCTCAGGTTACAATGATCAACAAGGGATTTTTGTTACCTCCCCAGAGCAATTATGGACTCCATGGAAATTGCCTCACTGGGTTGATTACAAAGCCCTGCCCAGTCCCTAGGACACACAGGAACTGGAAACGGAAGCCACTCAAATATTCCAAGTCCTCAAAATCATTCAGGTACCCTCCCTCCCCTTTTTAAAATAAGCTCCTTATACTATAAGTTCCATCATAGTTTTTGATAGCAATGATATTTTTCCACCATGTATTGAAAGCTTTTTCCTTTTCAATCTCTTCCATGCCCAGGAATCTTCAAACTGGATGTTTATGGGTATTTTCATAATTTTTAACAAAAGTTTATTGAGACTTTCTGTGTGGATTTTGTTTATTAGGAGTTTGAGATTTTTGCTTGGGTTTTTTATATGTATAAAATATATAATATATATTATATATTATGTTTAGTTAAGTTGTTTTATGGGGAACGGGTGTTTGTTTTGATGTGTGTTTTGAAAGGAGTATACTTTTTCAGTCCAAACTTAACTGCACAAAAAATATTTTCAAAATTATCATTAAATCTAATTGAGTTAGATGCTGAATCTCTGCACTTCTGAGATAGCAAAAAAAAAAAAAAATCGTACAGTCCTGGGCCAAATTAGTTCCATGGCCCTCAAGATCAGCTCAAGGGAGTGATTACCAATGTCACTGCTTCCTTCCAGAGATTCAGACTCTGTAAGAAGGCAGCGAGGAGACAGACAACTGGCCTGGAAGGAAGCACAGAGGACATTTGCCCTAAGGACAAAGGACTTTCATAAAGAGCCTAAGTATCTAGTCTTTGAGCTATATATTCTCTATTTAACCTCTATCAAAAGTTGTGAAAAGGTTTACAATACTTTTTATGCAATTCAGCTCCTGTGATTTGATAAAATTAAATTTATCCTACTCCAAATGTGCATTTGTAGAAAACACTGTTAATGTTCAGATCATTTTAAACACTGAGAGGCATCATTTGAAGAAGAAAATTGTCTGCAGAGCAAGCAGTATAATATTAAGAGTAATCAGATCTTCATTCTCATCCAATTTAGTAACTTCATGAGTAAACCTGTATCAGAAAACCTGACTCCATGGAAGCCCTGACCATTGTAATATTGTATTAACAATCTGTGCACATTTGGTTCTACCCCCTTCTCAAATACATGATCAGAACCTCCAAGGGAGCTGTACCTTTGCCAAATTCACCCATGCTTATCTTTTGAAAAGTGCCAGTGGTATGTGTAAGAAGCTGATATATTCCTTAGCAAGCCCCTTCTTAGGAAAAGGAGGTCAAGGGCCAAATTCTACAACTCTTTTGATGTGCCTTACCATATGTAAGCTAAACCTTCTTGATATGTTACTGTCTATGAACATTCACTATTCTACACTGAGAAATCTTAAGCTGTGTTTTCAGATGACATGCTCTGAAACACATCTAGTAGTCAGAACTCAGCTCTAATCACTTTCCTTTTGGGGTTTTACCTAATTTGTTTACATGACAATAAACTCTATGGCTAGTAAAGATTGGAAAAAAATCCATTAACAGCTTTGCTTGTTTTGTACTGAAACAACAATGATGGATTTATTTTTAAAGCAGAAATAACTGTACTTTGATTTAACTGTCTTGATTGACTGACTGCTTTGACACTATTTAGACAGAGAAGAAAGTGTCATTTTAACTAGCAGTTTAGAAGCTGCATGACAATTCATTGTAGAAATGGCATTTTCAGAGGCTTCTATAAGATCCTCTGCTCGTTATGAGGAATTGAATATCCTGAATTCAATTTTCAATGTCCGACCTGAATACAGCAGAGACCTAATGAGAAATTCCTGCTCTCTTAGGAGTTCATTTAATTAACTCAAGCATCAGTTTCAAAGTATAAGCTACAGTGTTGGTTGTAAATTCACATATAATACATGTAAATTATAAGGCATTTCAGAGAACAGTGAGCTTGGTGACAGTCCAATTTGCATTTCTTTTTTGGCTATAAGCTGTTTTGTCCCTCCCACATTTTAGACTTAGCATTAATGGATCCAGATGGACCACTTTTGTTTTCCTACCCATTGCCACCAAAATATACTCTCTTGTTCCTTTAAAATGTGGTAATTCCTTCAGTAAATATAGCTGCTCCATGATTTAAGGGTTGAATCTGAGAGGAGACAGCATATACAACTTTTATTAGCTGACTCAAACCTGGATGGGTAAATTGGACTGTTAAGGGACACAAGTTTTGCCCTAAGGGCCAGGTATTTCCTTAAGAGGAAAAAATAAACAGGCATATAAAAATATCTTGCTTTAATGTACACACATTTTGAGGAAAGGCAATTCTCCTTTGTTCTACAGTTTAGTAGTGTAAGTTGAATCTTTTACTGGGTATTTCATTGGGTGACTCCAACAAATTAGCAAGCACTTTCTTTTACTCTGTATGTGCTACATTGATTGGACACATTGATGTTGTCCTTTTTCACAGATGTGAGCAATGAAATCTGAATCAGTTAAATCTGTTTTAAGGCATAAATAAATAATATTGGCTTACTTTTTGTCTTTTCACATCCTTATCAAGGTTATTTCAAGCAGCAAATGTTGTACCTACACCAAGTTTTACACAATTTTGAAATAGTCCCTTTCCTAATTGCTCTTAGTAGATTTGGTCCAAAGTTTATTTAGTTTATATATTTATTTATTATTACTTATTTATGAATTTAATTTATATAACTTCTTTAACTTACAAAGGCGTTCAGAACATATTTTCAGAGATGAAATACAAATCAAATCAAAATAAAACACAATATTTCACAATTTCAAATATCACTCATGAAAGTCTAATAGGTAAAACACTTTGTACCTGTCACTTCGAGTCCTTTTAGGGGCATGAGAAGGGTTCGTTCGATTTTATTAAAATGTGCGTTGGATCAAATTTGATACGTGCAGATCAGAAATTCTATCAGTGTCTGGGATGAATTGGTTTTACTGGAAAGACTGTTTTTAAATTCCTTCAGCTTTTGTAGTTTTCATGTATTTCAACTTTTTTTCCCTCACTCATCACTATTTATTACAAGTAATCAAAATGTACTAGAATGATCAAAAACACCACGTCAAAATTACTGAATCTAAGTTAATCGTTTATGGAATCTGTAGCATCACTTTTTTCATACTTCAAACTGCACCAGCTGTGACATAAATGCATTCAACTTCTTTACCTATGCAATCTTGGCATTGTTAGTCAACTTTTCTAAGAAGGAAAGAGTCTCATCTTCACTATGCATATTAAATAACACCTTCCTCAAGATTTAAAGCAACTTAGTTAAGCCTTAGGCAGGAAGATACATATGAGTATTATTTAAGCTGTGTCTTGGGTCTTTTGTGAGGAAGGACTTTCCCTACATCCTAAAAGAGGATTAACATCTCCTTCAGATATGGTGCTTCACCCATCATTAACCTGGCCTGCAACGTACCAGTTTCTACCAAAGTAAAGTTAGTTACAAGCTCTCCAAACAGACTTCAGTAGTATTTCTCAAAAGAGTGCCAAGAAAAAGCTGCAACAAGGCAATACCTCAAGAAATTCACCAGGAAAGCAAATGGATTATGATTTAATCTCCTTGCTCACAAGGACACAGAGGGCTTTTAATAGTAATATGTTAAAAATAAATTACGTAGTCTACTTATCCACTGACGTTTTTATGAACCACCCTCAGCAATGAGAGCAAAAATATTTATAAAAATGAATCCTATAGTGTTTTCTAAGTAGTGAAAGACAGCTTGAGCAGAATGGACAAAAAAACATGAACTGGATTTTTTAGAGAAGAAAAAATACATTAGGACTGGCCTCTCTCTCCAGGCCAGCAGACCAGAACGCCTGGTTGTACTTTCCATGCAGTGCTACACCCACCTGATCATGCATGATTGAAGCAAGGTGGAGGATGGTGACTGGTGCTCCTAGAAAAGGTGGTGTAAGGATTAGCCCAGCTGGCTCCATAACAACAAAAGGGTTTAGAGCTGGTCAAACCTATTTCCCTTCTCCTTATTGTTTTCTCTGGCTTACAGAGGTGGTAGGAGGAGAAAACAAAAAGTTAGGCTGTTCCTTTCCTTCTGTATGACATTAAGATATACTGCTTGCCAAAGGGGGAATTTAGGGGTCATGAATTGAAATGTTTTTCAAAACTGTTTTCCTCAAATGACACATGGGAGTCTCTCAAGCATTTGTTTGAAAATTGTATTTGACTGCAAGACCACAACTGTGGGAGAAAAATGTACATAATGCTTTTGAGCACTACTTCCTTCTTTGCTTAGAAATATTTTCCTTAAATAGTTTATTAACCTATTTTGCTTAGAAAGATCTAAGTAAGTTATCCAAGAGCCACACCTTTAAGACCAGATTATTTAATTTCAGAGATTGAATTTTTAACCATCACCAATTATTGTCCGCCAAAGGCTCATGGGTTGAAAGTTTGGTCTCCTGCTCCTGGCCCTACTGGGAGGCAGTGGACACTTTAGAATAGTTGAGAGAGAGGGTGGTCAGTGAGACTATGCTTAAAACATGTATTTTAACATTGGACCTTCCTCTTTCTTTGTTCCCTGGCTGCAGTGAGATGAACATCTTTCCTCTGTTACGTGCTACTACCTTGATATTCCTCCCTACAAATCTAAAAGCAATGGAGCCAGCCAACCATGGATGGAAACCTGTGAAACCATGACCCAAATTAGCCTTTCCTCTTTAAAGTTGTACTCAGATAGTTTGTTGCAGCAATGCAAAGCTAACTCAATTTCAAGGATCACTCAAGACATTGCCAGTGAACTTCTAAAACCCAGGTAAAGAGCTATAGGTATGAACTCAGAGAAGACCAACTGAATGTTTCCTATAACTAAGCAAATACAGAAATTTGCCTGGTTCTTTACTAGAAAGAATGAGTTAAATGAAAATGAGTAGTCTCCATGATACTTATAATTAGGAAAAAATTGTTAGTGTTCTTTGGAGCTATCTGGGTGAGAACCCAAATGCTTGGGTCTTATTTAGGCAGCACAGATGTTAATATAATAGATGAATGCATTGTGTTACCAGAGCCCGATTCAATCAGCTGTTCAGAAGAATGAACAAACCTTACATTCTCAGAGTTCATGCTCACCAAATAATCTGAATATTTGACTTCCAGATTTTCTACTGTGGAAAGAAAACACCGACAACTATCAAGAAGGTACTCATGTCCACGGTATTTCTCAGGGTAAATAAATTGATATCATAATTTCTACACTGCTCTTCGGGCTCTGTCATACTGTTTCAACTTGAGTAAAAATATTTCATACCTAACAACTTATTACAGAAATAGTTTTCCTTTTTAAGATTGGCATATAGCTTATCATTTAATAAAATGAAGCATGTATTCTTAGCATGCTTCAAATTTGAGAAAAAAATGCATTTCAAGTAGATTACAACACTTTACCATACATATCCTTATTCCAGAAATCAATCCCATGGGAATGAAAAGTGGTATAAGCTTGATACAAGGAACACTCATTTGTAAAGAGGCAGAAAATACAAACAATTTTGTGATCAAGCAGTGATAACCAACCTAAAGTATTGGCAATACCTCATATGTTTAAATGAACAGACCCAAATTTATCAAATCTCTAGACTGTTTCCTGAAAAAAATCTATTATTTGCTCTGGGGTGAGGGGGATTCTTGATTTTCCATTGATAATTGCCTTTCTGAATGAGCACCCTTCTTAACACTAAATTCCTCTTCTAATTGACATAACATATATGACTCATGGCTTTGCTATTTTCACCTATTTTCTCCTTTATGGAATAAGTATCTTGTAAGATTACAGTGCAAACTCTAAATTTGCAATACTCTAGTTTTGTTACTTTTGCACTTTACTAAGAAAACATTTTTCATTCAGTATCTGACCAGTTTTCATAGGCTTTGGTGCCCATGTGAAGTCACAAATATTTGAGGTTTGTTCTAGAGGGAACAAATTTGCAGAATTAATATTTTAATGTTTGTAAGCCAAAATATCAATATATTCTGAATTCTATACTGAAAACAATTCTACCTTATTAATGTTTCCATTAGTTCATAATTTCAGAAGGATAGTGACATATTTTGATGAGGAGAAAGATAAATGATTGAATAAAAATGAATGCAGAATATCTTAAGTTTAAATTAATAAATTTGCAAAATAGTAAGAAGAGATGGGAAATTGTAATGGTAAGTCATTTTAATAGAATCGAGATTGAGAAAGAGCTTTAGGCTTTTTAAAAATAATCCTACTTACTTGCTACTTCAACGAAAGAATACTCAGGCTTTTCATTGATTTATTCATCTATTCAGCAAATGTGTATATATGATGAAAAATATATTTGATAGGGAATTATAGAAATCATATTTGCCTTAAATTACTGTCAAAATATTAGTGAAAACATACCTATATGCACAAAAGTGCTTCTGAACTTGATGTCCTAAAAAGCAGTTCTGTTGAGCAGTCAGATCTGCTGGTGAGTAGACCCACTGCATATTCTGACATAAACACAGAAAATAACTGCCATGGGTTGTTGCATTCTCCTTTGCATTCAGTATTCTGTTAGAGCACAGCAAGTTTATTAAGACCAATGCCTTTACATCGCTAGCCAAAGGCACATGCAAAGTGCCAACGTACATAGAATGAGTTTCCCATGGCCAATGGAAAACAAAATGGGATTAACAAATTCATCACATATGCAAATTAAGGCAGAGAGAAAGTAGGTATTAATCCACGTTGGTATCAAGGACCTTTGCTTTTGACCTGATTTTACAATTTTTCTTCTGGGCAGTGATTGTTCATAGACATTAGCAGCCCAACGAAATAGACAAAACGGAGCCAATGCTTTGGACTGCAAATAACTCCACCTCCAGACAAAGTGTGCCCAAATCAAAAATCAGTGCTGAGAAATGGGCTCAGCAAAAACAAATGAACTGCACGAGTGACTTAAACTTGTTCTGCCGCTTTTGCTGTGCTGCTGCTTAACCCTTGTTGTGACAGGAGTCCAGTGAAACATCATCTGTGTAACCAAGCCATTAGCAAACTTCAGAGCATGGAGACGAGAGTCCAGTGTAGCCTAAGTCTCAGAAATCCATGTGCTCCTCCAAAATGTTTGTTGCTTTCTCTTTGGAGTAGAAAGGTCAAAGTTTCTGCAACAAATCTTCTGGAATGTATTTAAATTGCCAAGCAGAATATTGCATGGAAGGACGTGAAGATGTATGACCATTTATTATTAAGTGAAAGAAAATATATTATAAATGAAGTCTTGCACCATTTTGTTTAGTCTCTAGCCTCTAAGTATTACTGAAAAAAAGAACATATTAGAGCAAAAGTTTACTGAACTAGGGAGATGTTTTAATATATCTGAAACTTTCAGTGCTCTCTCAATCACTTTGTTAGTGAATGTGTATAAAAAGCTTGCTAAAACAAATTTAGTTGAATTGATTAACAAACAAAATATGCTGCAGGGGTCTTATTTTAACTGATTTTTTTGTTTTTGTCCTGTAATATTTTTGAAAATCATTCACAAATTCAATGGAAATCTGTGACTGAAAAATTTAAAACATCAATTCAAGTGGAAATAATGTCAAGTTTTGTCAATTTGAAATATGGACAGGATGCACTGATTATTTATAGACTGTGGGTCATTTGGAATTTCTAAGTTATGAAGTGACAGACAAAAATCCGGCAGATCCTTTCCTTCTGTAATTCTTTCTATACTTCCTTTCTCAAAACAAGCTCAGTTTTTCCATCTGCTCAAAAGTGTTCATGTGTCCGAAGTTCTCAACTAGAACTTGTGGGAAAATAAGCAATGGCTCCCACCTTGGCTGCAGTGATGGGTGAGGAAGACAGAACCCCAAGGAGAAGCTTCTGATTCACTCCCCAGGAAAGCATAGGTCAATTTCTCTTTCTATGTGGGAGAAAGTCTGGGGATAAAGGCACATATTTAAAGGCTAACACTTGAATTTATAAATAGGTTTATATATGAAGCTATGTGTTCTCACATACAGAAATATTTGTAATTTAATTAAAAATATTTTAATAGCAAACTTGTGCATGCATTTGAAAGCTGCGTTTTGCAAAGGAGAATGATGGAGGAGATTAATTCAACTATGACATATTGCAAGAACTTTTGTCTAGTGTACCTCCAGTACATCATTAAAAAAAAATCAGTTTTGCCTAAGACACTGCTTTCTGAAATATTAAGATTTGTATTTTAAAATTAATTAGATATTAAAGTCACACATATTAAGTTTAATAAAGTTAACATTGTTATTTCAATTGTAATTAAATGTAATTAAAATTTATAATTTAATTAAAATTATTTTGAATTATACATATTTAAATATGGGAGATTAATTTTTAAATTTTTTAAATATTGCATTGCCTATGAAACTGAGTTCTACAAGAAAGGCTACAGAGGTCACACCTATGTAGTGTGTGGGAATCACAGTCACAAATTCTGCCAATGCTACTTGATATGCCTCAGACAGCAAGAGCTCCTTCTATTGTAGTTGTCATAATTATTCCTATTATTAATGTTAATGGATCTGCATAATCTGTATCTAGTCCTTGTCTTATGCACTGTAATTTGTTAAATATATGCATTTTTGTAAATATAAAAATCTTATTGGACATTTTTACATATCATTCATTGTCCTAAATATCTTTTAGTAATCCTTTGAGGCAAGTGTAGTTAGTATGCTTATTTATGGGTGTGAAAGCTGAAAGACAACATAGTCTGAGAATGTCAAGAACACATTTCTGGAATTACAACCACTGGAAATAATTCCCCGCCAACTAAAACCATTAGAAGTTTTTTCTGTAGTCATCACAAGGCATTGCCTCCTCCTTTATCTGTGTTCCCTCACCTACCAGTGCATCGAGATGTGTGTGCACATGTAGGTACATGCAGTCACATGCACCTGGACATCAACATACAAACACATAATCATGCCTTTTCACTGTTTTAGAGAATTCTCAAACCTTGCTTCATTTCCTGAATTGCTTTCCATATGACAACAGTTTTGACATGAGATAATGGTTTTAAAATCTTAACCCAGCATTGATCACAAATGGAGTGCTTGCAATAAGAATATTTCTATTGCAAATGACAGAGGTCCAACTTGGAAAGGTTTAAGATTTTAAACCTTCATGAACCTCATTGGTTCATGAAACCAGATTACAGAACACCATTGTACGATCAGTCACTAGGGAAAAAACAGAGACAGAGGAATTGGGTACTGCTAGCACTTTCATCTGAGTCCTGCCCTCCATCAGTGCATATGTGCTTACTATCCCCCACCACACCAAATAGAATTTTTCAGCACAGCAGGGAACAAGGCCAGAGGCTACTCAAGACTGGCACATTTTTTTGAGTAGAATAAAATCTTCCCATCAGCCTAGGATTCAGGATAACCTGATATGTTTGTAATGACCGTGGCTGGTCCAATTTTCATACCCAAAAAGAGGTCGGAAATAGGTCTAACAGTTAACATTTCTCAACTGAGCCAAAGAGTTGGATGAAGTCGGACGCGTTCTCTACAAGAATGAAGCTTGTGGTTGTTATTGTGGATTCAATAAAAGGATTCAGGAGGAATAGAGAATTGGGAAGGAAGAGGGGTTAGGAATGTCCATCCAACTAAGCCCTCCCTGAGGTGAAATCTTTCAGCATTTGTTATCAGCTTTCAATTGCTACTCTGTCAAACTTAAATATTAACAGAACTATTATGGGTTCTGTGTCTGTCTGGGACTTTGGGGATCATGACAGAATACAAAAATCTGGCTTTGTACTATTCTGTTTGCTTTGGTTTTTGTGGTTTTCAGAGCTATGAATGAAACCCAGGATCTTACATATATTATGCAAGCACTCTACTACTGAGCTGTACCTCCAGCCCATAAATCCCCACGTTAGCAAAACCCAAGGTCATGGCCTGAGTTCCATGTTATTGTCTCCATTTCTCACCCCCCAGAAAGGGTCACTTGCCACTTCCCCACCCAGAGGCCCCAGGACATTCCCCACCACACCCGGACTCTTAAATTCTCACTCCCCACATTCCGTACAGAGCTAAGAGCTTTACAATGGCCCCTCAGAGAACCCCTTAGCAAGACTGAAGCAATTCAATTTAGTAATGAGAATTCACTTACTATACAGTTTTAGAGGTTGTTTTTCCTGTGGGAGTATTATTAATACAGCTTACTCTTGTCTGTTCAGGTAGTCTTTGGACTTTCTATTCCATGCCATATTTGGATCAATTACTCATTAGGTAATCTTTTCTTTATATCTCTTTAATTTTAAGAAATCCTGATAGAATAATCCTGGAATATTCCAAGTGCAATGGCTATGTTCTGGTAGTTTACTGCTCCATGTGTCAGAAAAAGATTAAGTTTTCTGAAATCTTACTTCCCACCCTAACCTGTTTTTAAGCCCCTTGAGCTCTATTAGTACACTTAAAACCCTTATTAGATTTCAACTTTCTTCCAATAATTAAATTCTAAAGGTATGTTTAAACATAAATGTAATGATTTTTAGCTCAATTAAAAACATTAACTGCCTTGTTTACAATGTATTTTTAAAATATCCTAATGTATATTTCCATGTCTAAGTTTAATTGAATCATTAATAAGGTAGGCAATTTGTATATAAGGCCTTGAAAGGGTAGACAAGACAATTTGGAGGAAGCAGGCTATAGCTCTTCAGGCAAAAATCAAAAGCTGTCCAGTTTATAGCATTTGAGTAGTACAAAAACTAAAACCTTATTCCATTTCTCATTATTCCCTCATTTGCTTATATTGAAAATATACATAGAGAGGTTAGAAATAGACAGGTGTATACAGAGGATGCTGCCATGTGCCATCCAGATTCTCTTTCATTTCCTGATTCCCTGCGTCCTTGTCTGGGAATTGTTCTTAGCTGAACAGATAGAAATAAGGTACCCACTTCCAAGGTTGGTACAATCAAGAATTCAGAGACTCAGCCCTCAATGCCATGGTAGTGCTGCACAGTATTCTCTGACTGTGAATTCGTCACATTTCTTTCCAGATTTTACCTATTATTTTCTAAGTGACAGTAGGATGAAGTTTGCAAATTTTTGCTATCTCTAACTGCATTAGTCAGAACCTTCCGGGTGTCAGACAAAGACACTTAACAGTTAACTTTGAAGGAATTCTTATTTTTAAATAGGGAATTATCAAAGCAATAGTGCAATATTTCACACTTATTAATAGTGGGAAAGTCATTTGCCTTTGACCTACCAGGCTGAGACCCCAACTCTATGAAGAGAGGGTCCCAGTTGAGCCCTTTGATAAGGGAATATGGGTGGCCACCAGTGGCTTGGCCAGGAGGAAACCAGAGAGATAACTGTCCAATTTCACTTTTTCTTTGCCCTGTAATCCTATTCCCAATAAAACCTGGAAGAGAAGAAAGGCGTTTTGTACAGACCAAAGGATCAGCTTCCCAAACACAGAGATGAGATGGACAGAGAAGGTAGAAGGCAAATAGAAAAAAAATCTGCACTGATTAACAATTTCCTTGTATGCCTGTGCTAAAGTATATCTCAATACCTTGGTATACAGTAGGAAAAGTGCTTTTTCAATTTTATTAGGTACTTATTTATATAGGACACCCAACTCCTCCAATAATTATAGAACTAAAACTGCAAAAATAGGAAGTATAAAAAGAGAATTCCCATTCTTATGGTTCATAGACAATTTATGAAGAGGACTTCTGGTATATGTCTACATGTATGTATTTTCTTAACTTTGGAATTTATAGAAAATCAAAAAATGCTTTCCTATTTGTAGATTTCTTTAGTTATTTTTAAGAAGTGAGCGTATTTTCAAGTAAAAATAAGTTTTAATTGCATTTTACTCATTTTAACAGCTTCTAATACTTTTTGAAAACTGCTGTTTCCATTGATACAGAAATAAGGCTAAAGCTTTTTATTACTCCAAAATACTAGCTTAACACATCATTTGGGAACATTCTTTTTTCCTGGATTTTATGCTTTTATATATAAAGTGACTAGTAAAATGAAAGCTGTGAAGCCCCCAGTGACATCTTGAAATAGTAACAAAACTGACATGAACATACAAATGTATAAACAATTTATTTACTAGTTGTGAGCATGTCAGTTCCCCTAGAGAGGCTGTCATGTAAAGGACATTCCTCCTCTCTTCTTAGTTTTCATAGCTATATACATACTTGATAAATACATGTTTAAAAATAAAAATACCACTTCATCCCTGGGATTCAGATTCCCAGCAGAAGTTGTTATTCACAAAACAAAATTTTCCATGCTGCAGCTGTTGGCGTGCAGAAAGGCAAAGGGTACAGGAACAATAAGTAGTTTGTATATTTTTATATGTCCTCCCCTACTGGGATTTGCAGTTTTACTTTCTACCATTCACTGAGCTCCTACTCTATGCTGTCCAAGCTGTCTAGAAACATATAACCTCTAATTATGAAATTTTGCTAGCATTATCCTCATTTTAAAATGAAATCAGGCCTGAAAAAACTCTTCTGGCCCAATGCTGACTGTGGGAACATGTAAGGTAGAGCCAGGGCAGTGACTGGGCAGAGATTCTCATTGCTAGGAGAACACTAAAAAATGGAAAGTGTCTGACAAAGGAAGTATGATTTAAGATGCTCACTTAAGCTCCCTATAGTGGACTGGGTCTGACAGAGTGGAGACGGAGTGCATTGGACACTGGTGCATACGCCAGGTGAAAACCACCAAACACCTCCTGTGAGTTGAATGGGTGTCATCCTGAGAGAAGTGAAGGGAGTAAGAAATGGTAATGACAAATAAATCAAAAAATGTTTTTTCTTGATCAGATTTAGGCAGACAAGAGAGACATCGATAATTATCAAAAGAATTTCAAAATCTGGGAATTCTTTTGATAATCATTGATGTCTCTTTCTCTTAACTTTGATAAATGTCATTGTTAGGTAAAAAGATAGATTTAGGAGAGGAGAGGAGATTAGGATATATTAAATTTTATTTCCTCCATAGAATCCCATTATTATGGGCTGAATCATGTCCTCTGAAATTCATACGTTGAAACCTTAACTCCTACTAACTTACAATGTAGTTAGAGACAGGACTTGTAATTGAATAATTAAGTTAAAATGAGGTCATTAGGGTGGGTCCTGTTCCAATTTGACTGGTGTTCATATAAGAAAAGAGTTAGGAAGACCCTCTGAAGAAGTGAGTAGACAACTACAAACTAACAATGAATGTCCCAGAAGATACCCTACCAAGATCTTGATCTCAGACTTCAGACTCCAGAGTTGTAAGAGAAGAAGTGTCTGCAAGTTACCTAATGTTACACTACCACTGGAAAACAAATGCACCCAACTAAAACTGCTCAGAATTTAGCTCAGAGTTAGGAATTAGTGCTTGAAAGGAATCAAGACGGGAATTTGATCTTGAAGTCCTATAAATGGCGAGGACAGCTGAAGCCAAGAAAGCCCCAAGAGAAGCGCTATAATGATAGCATTTTTTTTTAGTGTAAAGGTTTTAAATTATAGCTCTTCCCACCACTTAATGATTTTAAGCCTCATGCCAATCCCTGCATTAAATAATATTTTAATCACTTCTGGAAAAGGAGACAATGAGATACTATATTATTTGTACAAACTATCATCACTGTCAGAAACCACATATAAAATCCACACAATGAATCCTCAGATCCCATGAGCTTACTCCCACTAGACTATTGCAATATTTATTTAGAAAATATTTAACTTTTCTTTTCTTTGTGTGAGTTCTGCAGTTGTCACAATACCAAATATTAATAATAACTCTTTCTGCCAATGAGGAATGTTATGACATCTTAAAATACCCACATTTCCACTTAGAATCAGATACTAAACATCAGGACCAAGGTTAGAATGAAGGTGTGAAGCACTCATATGTACAAAATAACTAAATTTATAACATACATCACGTCCCCTGCATGTTTTCCATTCACCTTTCTGATGAAATTCCCTCAATAATCAAATACCTTCAGCATTTTTCAATGTAATGACTCCTTTCCAATTTTTATCTCATTTGGCTTTTTCATGGCATTCACACTAAAAAACGCTGTATCAGAAGTTTCTCTCACCCAGTGACTTATAACATTTTCCATTCTTCCCTGACCATTCTGTTTGTGGGAATTCATCTTTCAATCATCTAGGTGTTAATCAGGTTTTGAGCTTAACCCTTTAAACTCTCTTAGACCTATGTAAGCCACTATTTAAGACCATTTTTTCATTTTTAACTTCTCCACAATGTACTGCTAGTAATTTCAGAAAATACAAAATGGATAACTTCACTTTGGCGTAATGCTCTTTGTTGCTTTAGAAGATAAAATTTATGCCACTTGGTGAGCAAGATTAACAATCTTTGCTTGATCTGCTCCTCACCCTCTTCTCTCTGAGCGATAGGCTGTCCAGCCTTTGTGGCCTCTGCTTCTGAGAGCTGAACCCTTTGTCCTAAATGCTCTTCTAGACTTGTGTGCATGTTAAGTGCTTCTGATCTAGTTTACTTTGCCCGTTTTTCTTCAGTATTTCATAAGATACAAAATTCCTTTTCTTAACAACAACAGTAAAATCAAAAGCTACTTTCAGTATTGTTTTAATATCCAACAAAAGTAATGGACTTTTCCTCCGTGTTCTTACAGTACGGAGGTCCTATCTTTACAAAATGGTTGACTGTTCTGGGTGGAAGTTGGTTAGTGGTACTGTTTTGTCTTCTGGACTCAACTTAATTCCTTGTGAGAGAAGAGGAAGTCTTCCTCCCCATTCAGTACCAAATGCCCAGAAGATGCTCTTGCTTGTACGTTCTCCTTGGTAAACATGTGTGGTAAGACTAAACTACACTGGGTAAATTTCAAGTTCAGACTAAGTAAGTAGTACAATTTTGGTCTTCATTAAGTGGAATTTTCCATCAGTAAGGCTTTTCTTTAAGCCTGAGAGTTGGTAGAAATCTCTGTGTTACAATGTTTTCCCAACGTGTAGAATACAGACGTGCACAGGAAGGTCTACATGTGGCAGTGTAGACAGAACACATTGTGTTCATAAATTGTGCCATGTTTATAAATCTAGGAATAGTAGTTTATTATTGCCAGGCTTATCAAATACTAAAACAGTCACTGAGAATTTGAAGATTTCCCCTGTTTTGTTTATTTTAAGGGTTTTATAGCCATTTACCTGGGAAAAGTAATTTCGAGAGATTTCAACCTGGAGCTGGTTCCGCCTTCCAACAAGATTTGACTCATGTCTTTTATAGCTATAAGTACAAACAAATTATAACCTGTCTTTGGAGGAGCATATATCTTAGCAAGAAATGCAACCAGTTACATGTCCTTCTGAATAAAGAATATGTCAATTATTTTTGAAATATGCTCTATGTTTCATAACTAAAAGAATGCTGACATTTTTATGGCCCCTAAAGTAAATCTTGAGGTAAGTATACCCACAGTGATGGTTTAAATAAAATTCTTCTGAATACATGGGAACTGAATAAAGAACCAGGTATTTGTTCACCCAGTGCTGGGGATCAAACCAGGGGTCTTGCACAGGCTAGGAAAATTCTCTAACACTGAGCTACTGCCCCAGTGGCATTTACTGTTTGAACTTGAAAATCCAGTACCCAACATGGCGGAGCACACTGACTTTTCACTGTGCTTAGCAGGAACATTAGGCACGACTTTTGTAGAATGGAGACAAATCACCAAAAGGGAGGTGTACACAGTGCTACTAACCACAGACAGGGCCTATCCAGACCCACAGGGTCACATCTGGAAAGGCGCCAAGGGTACAGAGCGTTAGCAGGATATCTCTGCATGTTTCAGAGTTGTGTTTTCAAATCTTGCTTTCATAATTCTAATGATTCCAACTCTTAATGTAAAATGATCAATTGAAAAAGAACTAAATTCTGAATCCTTAAAACCCATGCCCTCTAACCCAGCCGCTGATAACATCACTAAGTGTACATATGAAACAAATTTTGGAAGTGTTTAAGCTGTGGATATAGCTGAGTGCCTAGCCTATGTAAGGAACTGGGTTCCACGCCTTGCAGGAAAAATAGAATTCTCTACTTTCAGTTTCAAAATTGAAAGCAGAAAGTCCAGAAGCATGTGGTGCTGAAAAAGACATAATTTTGAGAACAAGAAATTTTTAAGGGTAGACAAGTTCCTAAGCAGATCAAACCCACGGGTGTTTGGCGGAACTCTGGGTCTCCAGTCATTTGAAATCTCCTCTCCACCTCAGCAGACGGTTCCAGGCCCTGTGCCTGGGCTTGGCTGTGAGAAAGGGGACATGTTTGCCCTTAGACTAAGCACAGAGCATTAGGCTGAAGTAAAGCTATAAAGTTAGCTCCATTACAAATGTAATGATTATAATTCTAGGAATGTCTTTATCATATATAATTTTATCCCACTTATTTAATTACAAATAGATATTTGGTGACATTAGTTGTACATATTTTTCTTGCATATGCTGTTACATATTAGCACTAAATCATAAAATTGGACACCATGTTCAGATCAGGAGATGGTTTGTATAATGAGATGAATCTTGGTTTGGATTTTTGATATTCCATTTACATGCTGTGCTAATGTCTGCAAATTATTTAACTTCTGAGCATCAATGTGGGGGCAAGTGTCTTCCCCATGTGAGCGATGACACATTGGTCAGGTTTAATCTAATAAAATGAAAAATATCATTTTTGAAATGGCTGTCATATGGCAGGTAATTAATAAATGACAGGTGCTAGAAGAAACTTAGTCCTGCATGGTGATGCCACCTTACCAATTATAAAAAAGTAAACATAACTGACAAGGAAATGAATATAGTCCCAACATAATACATTTTTAACCTATGATAAGAAACATAAGTTATCTCCCCTTTTCTGCATAATTATAATTTAAAATACCTAAAGCACCTTCATATTACACTTGATAGTCTTTTATTCATTCAAGCAGCTTAAGGGCTCCCACAACTTGTACGAAATCCATTCTGTGTTTACTAATGCTTTTAGTCTATATGTTATTCCACTATACCTAAGTGGTTCCTTGTGTGGTTCTGAAACATATCATAAGTATTCAAGGTAAGAAGAATTCTTTTTATCCATTCCTGACTTTTCCTGTTGAAATTGAGTGCTTCAATAAATTCATGTATCTGTGCATGTGTCTTTCATAAACAAATAAAGCAAGCTAATATTTTATTTCAATATTCTGAAAAGCACTTAATGTTTCCTCTGTTAATTTTGTATGATTAATTTTATGAGAACAAAAATCAGGAATTCTTCAGCATAAATGAGCAAGAATAGTTGTTTTTAATCAGGAGAAATAACCCAATTCTACTTTTTTATGATGTGAAAAATCAAGGCTTTTAGATTTAATAGGTGCATTGATGCTGGGGACAGGAGATGAGTTAGGGAAAATAGCATGCCACAGTACTTTTCAACAGGAAGTAGTAAAGCTAATTTATTTCCAAAATAGCAAATTGCTTTCTAGAAAATGATCCATAAGGGTGCCATAAAAACAACATTAAAGAATCTTTGACATAGTAAATAATTAAAAGATTGGTCAAGGGCTTGATAGAATTTCCACTGTCTAATCTACAAATGACAGACTCAGGAGTGCCTCCTGGATGTGGACAAGTTACACTGTACAGCACGGCTGAATAAAGTACCAACTTCAACACATAATGAATAAATATTAACTAACAGCTGACCCAAATGGGGACCAAGGAACAGGAAGATGTGGATGAGGAAAGTCATGTAAATCACCTGTGCCCGGGAGCCTGCACCATCTAAAATAAGAATTGAGGCACAGTGGCTATTACCTGCATGGGGAAGAAGGATGGGTACAGGTGAATTATTTGAGTCAGTAATGGAAGCATAGAAAAAAATTAACGTGAATCTTGTTCAATGGTTGAATTAAATCAAACTGTAGAGAAGAAAGGGTAGACAGAGACATTCTATTCTCAGCCTTCCCACTCGAGGCCTTGCTCTTCCTCCCAGAAGCAAGCACTGCTAGGAATTTTTAACGTGATCTCCCCAGTGGCATATATCCCGGAGTCACATGCATCATGCCAAGCTCTAAGGCACCATGTTTTGGTACTCTAAGAGAATCAAATACTTGATTAATAATTTTATTAGAACAAACCCATTTTCCATATTTTTGATGAGTAAATTTATTGCGATATAATGTATTGATTTACCTTTTGATGGGCATACAAACTGCTTGTATTTTTTTAGTGTAGAAGAGAAATTACTAATTGTACTCATGTCTTTATAATTTCCCATAGTTTAAATTCACTTAAAACTCACTTGAAAATTTATATTGGAACATTTTTATTTAATGATCTCGGATAAAGTTACTCTACACCAAATATTGCCACCATAAAATTCAATAATCAATCACTTTAACATTTGTCTGAAATATGCCAAGAAAATGATTGAAAAACTCATATATTTCATAGCAATAGGCTCTGTATATTTCTACCAACAAAACATTTATACAAACTTCATGATGGAGGATTAAGTTCCTTAAAAATTGCATTGTTGTAATTACAAGTGGTAGTGTTTTCTCATAATTTGAAAGTCATTTAAATACTAAATATTTAAAATTTTTTGAATACTGTTTTTTGGTCCTGTGCCTCTGATAATTCCTTTCTCAGGGAATTCCCTAGAAATGCTAGTATCTAAATAGGGCTGGGTAGAAAGATGTTGAGATGATAATAAGGTAATAAGACTACCTTGAGATAGTAGGGTGTGAACTCACTTGTCTATACCTTGAGCCATTCCACCAGCCCTTTTTTGTGATGGGTTTTTTTCAAGATAGGATTTTGCAAACTACTTTTCGGCTGGCTTTGAACCATGATCCTCCTGATTTCTGCTTCTTGAGTAGCTAGGATTACAGACATGAGCCATTGGAGCCCAGGTGGCCACTTCTTAATAGATCCTGAAGAACTGTCTTCCCCTAAGAGTGAACACCTTGAAAAACAGATGCTTTTAAAATTTAGAGGGACTTATCTTTTTAAACTTTTCCACTTCGGGACTGTAGCCCAAACAAGACAATCGTAAAACCTCACTGACGTGTAAAATATCACTAATTAGTTATTTCTTGTTCTAATCTTCCTCAAGCAAAGCAACAATCCAAGTGCCTTGATAAACTCAATCTTTGTGGTATGAGTCTACGGTCAACAAAAGTGACAATCACTATTGCTGTCACTTATTCACTTTAGTAGGGGCAGATTTTGTGTTGTTTTCATTACTAGGCATGAACTTTTGTACTTTTCTTGTTTACTCCTGACATATTTATGAGTCAATCAATGAGTCTTGTAAGGCAAATTTCAGGAGCAGTTAATTGTTTTGAGAAGTTGACTTTTTGTTTTAGTATTCAATTTGTACTTGTGGATATATGGTGAGTCCACTGGATTTTTTCCAGTAATGTACTACTTACAAACAACTACTTCTTCTCAATTATCTTAATTGTTCGAAAGTTACCTGGTCACATCTTTAACTTTGTTGAGCATTGTAAACAGCCTTGCTCTATGAGGCTTGACCTTATTCAGATGGAATTCCATTTCACTGAGAAGGTAGAAAAAAATGGTTTATACCACTATATTTTAACCTTTCTTTATGCCCTTTGTTGAATCTCTAAATATTTTATTTATGAAAACTTATATACAGTAGTGAGTGTTCTTTCTCCACATACAGGTATGTTCTAGAGTACTTAGTGTTCTGTTTTGGAGCCTATGGAAGTGTCGGATATCTGTCATTCAGTTTTTTTGTGGGTCTCCAGTTTTCATTTTGGTTAAATTAGTTACTTGTGTCTATGGCACATGATACAATGTAATCGACCTAGAAACCATTTTATGAAGCATTACAGCTGACTAAATCCTGCACATCACTTTAGGAATAGCAGTTGTGTTGGGGAGGGAGGCCTGGGGACAGGACGATTGGGAGTATTAAGTTTCAGTTAGATAGGAGCAAGAAATTCTGGCATGTTCTCATATGGTGTGGTGCCTGTAGATAAAAAAGTTGTACTATGTACTTCAGAGAGCAAGAAGTAGGACTTTGAATGCTTTCACCATAAAGAAACGATAAACATTTAAGGAGACAGACATGTCTAACCTGAGTTAAACATTACACAACGTAGACATGTATCAAAACATACATATTTTGTATAATTGTATGTATAATGTAAAATTAATTTGGTGGAAAAATTTAAAATAATAACTGTGTATGGCTAGCTTTTCTATCATTATGATGAAATCCTTTCTTGACTCACAATTTTGGAGGATGAAAGTATAAACAGCATAGCAGGGGCTCTGGCCATGACAGATTAACAGAGAGATCTGGGTGGGGTCAAGAAAGAACTGCCTTTCATGAGCATGCCCAGTGGCCTAAGAACACTGACATAACTTCTCAAAGTACCAGAAGTAAGTGAGGTTACATTTTCTCCAAAAATGTAGCATCCAATCAAGTTGCTTTTCATCCTAAGCAGTGTTGTCTCCTGTAAGTAGTTAAAAAGGAACAAAATACAGTGCAGAGGTAATGAGACTGTTAAATGGGTCCAATGTTTACCCTAAATATAATACTGTTTCCCAGTTATATTCTGAAGGATAGTGATGACACAATATAGAAGAATAAATTAGGCTTTAATTTGCCTGCAATTTGAACCGAAGTGGTGCTGAAAGAAATACTCTAATTGCTCCTTTGAAGCCTACAAGGAGACCTTGTGCAACCAGTGAAAGGATTATGACTTTTTCCTGATTAAGTCAAGAGGTTCCTTTAAGTTAAGCCCATCTGGTGCAAATAGGAATAAATAACTACAATCCAAAAGTGCATGTGGTCTGTGACTGAGAAGCTAAGTGATCTGCTTGATCATTAAATGTAGAGATAGGGGAGTGGTCTGCGTGATACAGGGATCCTGAGATTAATAAAACATTCAATGTGACCGTACAGATTTGTCAGTGCCCTTTTGTATTTTCTCAGGGCCTAGCTAGCCCACATGTCAAAGACCACAAAGCACAGGAGGGATCTATATAGCCTTCACCTGCGATCTTAGGGAGATACTACCCGCGCTCATCTTAATGACCGCAGGGGTTGGTGTGACATCAGCTCACATCCCCTTCTCATAAATTAACTCCGAGCCACCTGCTCTTTCCTGAATTCTCAATGGCATAATACTCTGACAGCCTTGAGGTACCCTTTTAAACTCATTCTCACTTGTAGTGGGAACTGAGATTTATTTTTTTAATTAAATAGTTTTTTCCCCTCCCCTGGAAAATCCTATTTTATCATGTGTAACTAACTCTACGTGGTCCAACTTATTAAGTCAATTTTTGGCTAGACTAGGAATTATTCTTACCATAGAAACTGCTTAGTCAAAGTTTCATTAAAATAAAATCCACAAGTCACTCTGGAATTTAGAGGTGTTCACTGTAGGGAAATGGAAGCTTTTCTCTTAAAACTTGGGCGGGTTGGGCAAATAAAGCCAAGGACATGTGTGCTGAGTCTGCTGACTCAGAAGTTGGGGCAAGGCTCACCGATACCAAGGAGAATGGGCACCGCGATCTTGCTGTGAAAACGAGGCCGTCAGCGCCTCTGAGGAGACAGTCTTCTGTAATGGTTTCATTCTCTTCTGCTGTCTAGTGCTTGCACATGTGCTTTTCCTTGGTAGACACTGACCTGCCACTCTTCAGAGGAGAGGGATCCTAGTGCAAGTCCTTCCAGTGTTGTTCTTTGCAATTCTAAGATAGCTGTAAATGTGGGGGGTGGGGGGGGAGGAGGAATGTGCAGACTCCATAAAAGGTGATATTGCAGACAAATGGTGACTTATTGGTTTCCCTCTTCATTTTCTTGAGCATTGTGAAATAGCAGAACAATTGTATAAATGAATGCATATTTCTCAGTTTGAACCTTTAATACAGCTAGGTCTCTTAAGATGTAAGTGATTAAGTTTTCACATTACACAAATGATTTACCCCTAATACAGAGTTTTTATACTAGAAAACAGTATGATACAAAAATTTTTAAGTTAAATGCTGAGAACTAGCATTGCATTTTCTGGGAGTGATTTCTTTAGTCTGGAAGGGAATGGGAGAACAGAAGGAGGGGACCTGAAGGACGTGCAGGATTTGGGAAGCTGCCATGAAGAAAGAGGCATTTCACATGCACCTATCTGAATGAACAAGGCAAGGGGCTGTGAATATTATTAATGCTCCCACTAAAACAGATCTCCTGATGTGTCATTCTAAACATATCACAACACAGAGTTCTGTGTTGTAAAAACATTTAATAGCTCCTGATGCCTCAACAATTCCTTATACCCTGTTCACCATGTCTGAGGCACTGCACACTGTGGAACCAGCAAGCTTTCTACTGTCAATTCTCATGAATGTCCTCCACAAAAACTGCTTCAGTCAGGCTGAATGAATCCCTGTGCTGATAGCTCACCTTAGCCCTATCCTGTGCCCCTACCTTTGCAAGACACAGCTCCCTCTGCTGTGACATCCATGTCCCTCCCAACCTTCTGCCTCCTTCACAGCCTCCCTCAGGAGTCCGTGATTCTGCCTCTCCACGCCCCTCTTATGCTTCCCTGCTTTACTCCCCTTAGTGCTTTAAGAATCTTTATTAAGTATGAATCTAATTTATCTGCATTTATATATTTCTTCTATTACAAGCTTCTGTGGCAGTTGATGAGAAGATCATGTATCGGCTATCCACACATTTTTTACCTTACTCTAAAGCAAGTGCCTTGCACAGAAGAGCCTCTCAATAGATGTCTTTTTAATTGGATATGTGTTTATTATAACAAAAGTCAATAGTTTCATGATCTCACCTGGAGAAAAAGCAATGGGACGTATGCACTGTAGTTCTTTATAGAAATTTTTGATGCTCTGCTGTAACACTTTATTATTAATAGCAATTAAGTCTCTGCAGAATATGAAAGTATTAACGACTAATGGTTTACATATGTACATACTTCTTAGCACTTAAGGCCATGAATTAAGAAATAGTTTAAAATAATCTCTAAAAGGGCAAATTGACATTTCCTTTCTCTATACTGACTCTCACAGAGTAAGTATAAATTAAAGGTAATTAAAATATTTTTTAGTTTTCCTGCCAGACCAAAAACAAATCGAGCCTCCACTGAGGTGAAGAAACTATTCTACTGGTGATGTCTCTGTTCTATTTGGAATCATGATTCTTCAAAGAATATTCTTTCCTTGAAACACTGTTTCTTGGAGGTTTCGTTACTACGTGATTCCAGGTGAAATTCTCCTGTTCATTCATGGCGCCCACCTGCTCATGTCCATTAAGATAATCCTAATCATTTGGTGAGAAGTCCGGTAAGAGACGGGTTTGGATGAAGTAACAGATCAGCTGGAAATCCAATAGCAGATAAGTGTAAAAGCAAAAGCACTTATAAGCCAATTCCATTCCCTCATAAGGACTTTAATAAATAGATATCCCATCTATTATGTGGACACTTACCAGGTGTGAGACACTGTGCTAAATGTTAGGGCAGTTGTTACCTGGGAGATAAAACAGATGGAAGGTAAGTGACAGAGTTTGTTGATCTTCTCAAATGAAAATAGTTGTTCTCAGTACCGCCAGGCATGGGTTTGAGCTGTTTTTCACCATTTCCCTTTAGGGGTAATTGGGTTTCTATGCCAGTGTATTCTCTTCCTGTGGCTGATGGACTATATTTGCAGAACGATGAAGTTTGTGTAGCAAGAACAAAGAAAGAATTGCTATAATGCCTACAGCAGGCACATTAGCCCGATAGCCTAATAATTTTATTGCCAGTTCCCAGAAACAGAAGTCACCATCTTGTGCTTTCTCATACATGTAAGGACAATGTTAGAGCTATTTACTGAAAATAAGAAAAGATAACCAAGTGCTATTGACATAGGACTCCATGTAACTGTTTGATGTTTTTAGATTGCATAAAGCAAGAACATGTTTTGGCAATGTGTGGTTAAAAACTATTTATTTCAAAATTTACATTCTCACTCTCACAACTGACTACCTCACCTGCCAACAATACTTGTGCAGATTTTATAACTGATGGTATATCATATTTTAAACAAAGGGTTTATGAAGGTCAACATACATAAATAGATGTAGAAATGTCAATCAACTTTTATTGAACAGTATCACATACAGTAACAATTTATCATCTCACCAGGAAGATTAATGTCCACCTAGAAATCCATGTAGCTTATTGGGTAGTAGCAAAAGTAGCAAATGCAAGTTATTACTAGGCATGAGATGGCCATTTAGTCAACCAGTTGAAAACTTGTAAAGAAAATACTGCTCAGTCTGCAAAAAAAAATATACGATGGAGAAATAGCAGCCTCTTCAACAAAAACTGCTGGGAAAACTGGTTAGCAGTCTGCAAAAAACTGAAACTAGATCCATGTATATCACCCTACACCAAGATTAACTCAAAATGGATCAAGGATCTTAATATCAGACCCCAAACTCTTAAGTTGATACAAGAAAGAGTAGGAAATACTCTGGAGTTAGTAGGTATACGTAAGAACTTTCTCAATGAAACCCCAGCAGCACAGCAACTAAGAGATAGCATAGATAAATGGGACCTCATAAAACTAAAAAGCTTCTATTCATCAAAAGAAATGGTCTCTAAACTGAAGAGAACACCCACAGAGTGGGAGAAAATATTTGCCAACTATACATCAGACAAAGGACTGATAACCAGAATATACAGGGAACTTAAAAAACTAAATTCTCCCAAAACTAATGAACCAATAAAGAAATGGGCACATGAACTAAACAGAATTTTCTCAAAAGAAGAAATTCAAACGGCCAGAAAACACATGAAAAAATGCTCACCATCTCTAGCAATAAAGGAAATCCAAATTAAAACCACACTAAGATTCCACCTCACCCCTGTTAGAATAGCCATCATCAGCAACACCACCAACAACAGGTGTTGGTGAGGATGTGGGGAAAAAGGAACCCTCTTACACTGCTGGTGGGAATGTAGATTAGTACAACCACTCTGGAAAAAAATTTGGAGTCTACTTAAAAAGCTGGACATCGATCTACCATTTGATCCAGCAATACCACTCTTGGGGATATACCCAAAAGACTGTTACTCCAGAGGCACCTGCACATCCATGTTTATTGTGGCACTATTCACAATAGCCAAGTTATGGAAACAGCCAAGATGCCCCAGCACTGACGAATGGATTAAGAAAATGTGGTACTTATATACAATGGAATTTTATGCAGCCATGAAGAAGAACGAAATGTTATCATTCGCTGGTAAATGGATGGAATTGGAGAACATCATTCTGAGTGAGGTTAGCCTGGCCCAAAAGACCAAAAATCGTATGTTCTCCCTCATATGTGGACATTAGATCAAGGGCAAACACAACAAGGGGATTGGACTTTGAGCACATGATAAAAGCGAGAGCACACAAGGGAGGGGTGAGGATAGGTAAGACACCTAAAAAACTAGCTTGCATTTGTTGCCCTTAATGCAGAGAAACTAAAACAGATACCTTAAAGCAACTGAGGCCAATAGGAAAAGGGGACCAGGAACTAGAGAAAAGGTTAGATCAAAAAGAATTAACCTAGAAGGTAACACACACGCACAGGAAATCAATGTGAGTCAATGCCCTGTATAGCTATCCTTATCTCAACCAGCAAAACCCCTTGTTCCTTCCTATTATTGCTTATACTCTCTCTACAACAAAATTAGAGATAAGGGCAAAATAGTTTCTGCTGGGTATTGAGGGGGGGACCGGGAGGGGGTGGAGTGGGTGGTAAGGGAGGGGGTGGGGGCAGGGGGGAGAAATGAACCAAGCCTTGTATGCACATATGAATAATAAAAGAAAAATGAAAAAAAAAAAGAAAATACTGCTCAAATGTTAACAATGAGAACATTTAATTCAGAAATAAATTAAATAATAAGCTTTAAAAAGGGACAATATTGAAGTTTTCTTTTATGAGGATGTTACTTCATTTTTTCTGAGACATTATAATTGTACATCTTTAGCAATCTTTATAATTAGATACATATACACAATATGTAATTAAATTAGGAAAATGTACACTTTCATCTCTTCAAACATTATGGAAATTTCATACTCTTCCAGTCATTTTTAAATGTGTCACTGATTATTTTAATCAGTTACTTAAAGGAACTAAAGAACAAGAAGTAATTCCTCTACTCTGCATTTTGGTGCCCTTTTCTTTACTTCTCTCTATCTTCCTCCCCCTTGTCCTTTCCAGTCTCCATTACATTCTCTTCTTCTATAAGACTGAGGTATTAGTTTGCACATGTGTGAGGACATGTGCTATTTGTCTTTATATGCCTGGCTTATTTCGCTTAACATGACCTCCAATTCCATCCACCTTACTTAAAAATGACAGGATTTCACTCCTTTTGTGGCTGAATCATATTCTGTTATGTTTGTAGATCAAATTTTCTTTATCCATTCATCCACTGAGAGTCACCTGGGTTGATTCCAGTCAGGTACTGTGAATAGAGCTGTTATAAACGTGGGAGTGCAAGTGTCGTTTTGCTATTATGACTTCATCTCCTTTGGAAATACACTCAGCAGTGGAATATGATCAACAAAGCAACAAATGCTTTGTATGCATGCTTTGTATACTTTGTATACATGTATATATACGCATACATGGTTCAAAACTAGGCAATGCAAAAACAGAGGGCACAAGGAAACACATTTTGTGTTCCGTTATCTCTTAGACTTCTCAAGTCCATGGGGACTAGTATACGCATTGTGCTATTATAAGTGGATAAACCAAATGGAAGATATTGGTGATAGACGGAATGAGAGTTCAGAATATTATTGTAAAATCTCTCCTTTGATTTTTCTTTATTTCTTATGTTACTCTATTGAGGCACATTGTTTTCATCACTAATTTTAACCATTGAAGACAGAATATAAACTTCTCACCCTTATCTTGTATATTTCTGTAGAGTTAAGGCTTTCATTTTTGCTTTATTAACCTTCATTCAACTGTGATTTAAAAAGACAACTTCAGGGAGTTATTAGTAACTAAGTTTTTGATGGTTATATAGGTTAATAAAGAATGTATCCCAGCCTTGGTTTATAAGTCACATACTACATATGTACAAATAACTGCAAATACAAACACCATGGACACCAATTTTTTCTTTTTGTTTCTAAGCTCAGTATCCTTTTCTCCACCTCTGCTTTTTTGGTAGCAGTAGTGTACATTTCTTTTATATAACTGTCCCTCCTCTTTCTCAATCCTTCTGATGTTCTTGGGTCCAACCTCAGCCTTTGGGTCTGTGGCAAGGACAGGGTTGTCCATTCTCTATGTCTCTGTGACTCCTCTGTAGAGACAGATACGTAACTCAAAATAGGCTAATGTGATCAGAAGTTTTGTTGAAACCATTATTTTAAAAATGGAGAAAAAGGATAATGCATTCTAAAAAGAATTTAAATGAGAGAGACTGATGCATATCAACAACATTCCATTGGGAATGAGCTGAATGAGAGTCAAAGCCATTTAAAAAGAAAAGCTGAGCCAAAGAAAAAGAGAGAGAGACCCTGACTATAATTTGAGGTGTGGGACCCAGGCCGTGTATGAAGCCTATATCAGTGCCACCACTTGAACTTCTCAGTTATCTGGATCAATATACCCCTCCACCCTTTGTTACATTAACCGTTCTGAATGGGGTCTTATCCCTTACAGAGGAAAAAACATGGGTTAATATAACTTTAAGTAGCAAATGGGTATCCAGAACACCAGTACTCAGAAGAGCAATCACTAGTGTGTGTGTAATTACCAGGCAATGCTTCGCCAAGTGGAGGCAGCATCTGAACAGGATCTCAAAGTGACAAATTTTTGCTGTTTATTTAACAGAAAGCACCTGCAACCTGGAGGAAACATGAGGCAAGAAGATAGTGCTGAGCAGAATGGTGGATACTTCTGATTGGATGACAATAATAGAAGCTAAAGCTGAAGACTGGGTCACTGATCGTGAATGTTTATATTTGGGAAGCCAATAAAAGTTTTGAATAAGAGCATAGAGTGTGTTGGGCATGGTGGGTTGTGCCTATAAGCTTAGCTGTTTGGGAGGCTGAAATTGGGAGGATCATGGTTCAGTGTCAGCTCAGACAAATAGTTTGTGAGACCCTCCCATCTCCAAAATAACCAGAACAAAATGGATTAGAGGTGTGGCTCAAGTGGCAGAACACCTACTTTGCAAGTGTGAAACCCTGAGTTCAAACCCCAGACCCACAAAAAAAAAAGAAAACAGAAAGAAAGAAGGAAGGAAGAAAGGGAGAAAGAAAGAAAGGAAAAAAGGAAGAAAGGAAGGAAGGAAGGAATGAAAGAAGAAAGAAAGAAAGAAAGAGAAAAAGAAAGAAAGAGAGAACACTGTAAACCTGTGGGACTCTTGGTGTTTAGTTTTCTTAGTCTTACAATAAAAAGGTAACACAGAACACCATGGGGGGAAAATCAATTAACAAGTTAGCAAAAGTCATGTGAATAACCTTTCCTGAGAGCTGGCCTTTGCATTGACTAATCAATGCTATAACACCTGTTTCTGAAATCTCAGAGCACAATGAAGTTCAGATTACCATCTCCTTGTTAATTAGCATTCTACTAAAAACAAAGCCTGGAGAAGTTGTTTTAGCATCTATTCTTGAATCATCCTTTCACTGAAAGAGTGATTGATACTATTCTACAGCTCAATTAAATGTGCAGGAGGCATTGTAAAGCACCTAAAAACATATCAGCTGAAAATTCAATCTCTCAATCTTCTCCAGATAAGATAATTAGAATTTTCTACTTTGTTGATTAATACAGAATAAATCTCTTTTTAGTGCTTTAGAACAGCCATCTTTCTCATGATCTATTTAGAACAGAACAATGTTTCCATTATAAATTCAGAAAAGAAGGACTACTTCTCTCTAGTGATATTGTAAGGCTTTAATTTCATTAAACAAAATTGATTGCAAGCTTGTATACACTTAAGACACCAGAGTGTTATAAATTGCATTTTAACTGGTTGGAATATATGATCCAAAAAAATTAAGAGGGAAACTCTCCTGCTATTGCAAATACACAATTATTAAATTGCTGAATCCCACTTGCCAGTGGTAAGGTTATGTAAATGAAGCAAGAGGTTCACATATCCAGGAGCCAAGCAACACAGAAGATTGTTCAAGTCTGCCTGCCTTGGTAGGAAAGAACGGTAAAACAGAACACGCTGACAAGATTCATCCTGTAAGTGCCTGCACTGCATTAGTTGTGAACAACCCAACTGTGTTTAGCTCTGAAGTGCTCCAGATAAAATGAGTCAAGTTTTGTTCATCATCTTGGAGAAATCCATCAGATACTTAAGAAACAGCAGCAGGAATGACCTCTCTAGTTAGCAGAGTGAACGTCGTCAACATGTCTACTTTCTTAAAGAAAGACCTGCCACAGATCAATGCTATCCACTTCAAATTCACTAATAAACACCCTATAACAGACATGGGTGCACACTAGTAAGCATATGGCAAAGATGATTTCATAAGCCTGATTAACCACCTTTCTAACTTTTAAGAAAACTGCCATCTGGAAGATTAATACATGCTATACGTACATCACAGGCATTCGGATTTTGGTGTCTTACATGAACAAAATAATAAGAAAAAGCCTACTGATGTGTCCAAACCAAGCTCTCTAAATATAATAGGAACTGGTAGGAAAAGCATTTTCTTCAAAATTAAGAACAAATATTTTAATTTATAAACATTAAAAGAGATACTAGTACCTTTTTAGTATTATAAAGCTATGACATAGATTATTTTTGAAATGGAAAACAGCCCTCATTGGTCAGAGGCTTTTCTGAAAATTTTGGCATATTTTTCTGTACTTGTATATAGTCAGTCACCATTTTGTTGATGAAAGGAAGAGATTATTTTTGGACAAAAAAGTTTTCCAGGTGTAGCTTAAAATGTATAATTCATTTACTCAAGGACACTGGTTTTGCACATTTTTGTAATTGACATTCTAATTGTCTCTAATTCTAAGACATTACATAGCATGGTTCTTTCTCCTTTATCTCTCCTGTCCCCACTCCTGGAATAGTTTCAACAGGTCTAATTTTTCCATTTACATCCATGTGTCCATAGCATCTCCATTACACTCACCCTCCTTCACCCTTTCCTTATATCCTTCCCCTCCACTGGTACCCACCCTCCCAGACAGGACCTGATTTGCCTTCCTATTCTGTTTCTGCAAAAAAAGACATTTTTCCTTGTTTAAGATAGCTATATACAGTATTTCATTGTGACATTTCCATGTATATATGTATTATAACAGGAATTGGTTTATCTGTTCTATTTTTCTCCTTTCTGCCTTAGTACCCTTCACATGGTTATTTCAACAGGTTTAAAAATTCTATATTCATTTCTTTGTAGGAAGTACATCAAGCATATTCACCTTTTTAACTTCCTTCTTCTACCCTCCCCTTCTTGTATGTGACCTCCCCTTATTGTTAACTGTGACCTGTTTTTTATCGTATTGCTTGTAGCTCAAACTTCAGATGTCAACTTAAATGTGAATTTTCTGGGTAGCCTTTCTTCACTGGCATCACTGAGCAATAGCTGCAGTCTATGAGTTCTCCATAGTGTCCTGTGCCTGCTCCTGGCCAGGCCCTTGCACTATGTTAACACCCTTTTAATCACCTGATCTTCATGACAGACCGTGTTTCGTGAAGGCAGACACCACATGATGTCTGCCATTTGTGTTTTTGTTTAGCACAATGCCTTACAAAAATCTGGCATTCAACTGTTTATTGAATTAACTCACTGGAAGAAAATTTAAAGAAAAAATGGAAAAAAATAATTCCAAGTACAGTTAGATGCTTAGATAGTTATTGATGCTGATTAAGGTTTGTTATTTTTCTTTATTGGTGCACACTTAGAAATCTCTGTGACGAGTTCACAGTTTTTAACCTGGTAACACATGAGCTGAGAATGTGCCTTCTGATTCCTGTACGTTTACTGTGCCTGCGGAATGAAACGCTGGCATGGCCCCATGAGATTCTGAGCTCTCTGCCCACAATTTCATACCTTTTGTATTGGTTTCTTGAGGTTCCTGCTGGTACTAACTGCTGGCTGTCAGTCTTTCAAACAAGGCCTATAGTTAACTATTGTGACAGGTATATGTTTATTCAGCTCGTGTTTTCTGGGGTAAAAGCCTAAAGGAAAAGGGATTTAGAATCCTGCCAAGTCATGAGTTCTTCACTCATTGAGATGGCACAGCATTACTGAAATTTCAAGGAAGGGCCTAAGAGTTGTACAACCTTTATAATAAAATATTATATGCTGACAAAAATGCCTTTGTCTACTTTTCATTTAATTACACAAAAATGTACATTTGGTAATAAAGTTCAAGAAAAAGGTATTCAAGAAAAAGAGAGTCTAGTGCTTTTGATAAATAAACACTGAGACAATTGGGATTTACTGTATTTAGCCTTGAGGACAGACTTCTTATCCTTGAGAATGGACGTCACAGCCTTGAGGACAGAGTTTGCATTTAAATTTGGCCTGACTCTGAGTATTCTTAACTCGTAACTGAAATATTTATTAAAAAAAGTAAGCATTTAAGTGTAATGAAAAATAATTAAAGATTAAAATTTCTATAGCACTGTACTTGTTTAGAAAAGCTTTATTTCTTAGCACCTTACCTTAATTTTGTAGCATTTTATAACTTAAAACATTTTTTCCATGTATAAAACTATTTTAAATAATAATCAATTGATTTATTGGGCATATTAGGCCAATTTCACAAAGTTAAAAACTTTTAATTTTCAGTTAATATGTTAAAATTTTCATTTTGATTTAAAAAGTGTAATGAAGAAAAATTATTTTGTTAAGATACGAAACAAATTGAATTTCATTTAAGGAGAATGAAATAGTTCTCGACACGGATGGTGATATGAATATACTTTCTGTGCACGTAAAAATGGTGAAATGGTGAGTTTTATGTTAGATAGATTTAACTATAATAGAACACACTAAGAAAATATCAAATGGAAACTGTATTACTTATGAGGTTTAATTAGTTGCTGTTCAACTGTTAAGGTATTTCTCACAAAGGTCAAGATTACATTTTTATACTTTTGTGATAAATTTAGAATTTAATATATCATGAATATGTTAGGGTCTATAAAACATTATTAAAACATTGAACGAGTTTTGTTTTGTTTGTTTTGATCACAAAGGACTGTAGGATAATTAACTGAACAAACTCAATTGGAAAAAAAAGCAAGCCATTTAAACAGTGACCAACAAGAAACCTAACTAGAAATTTCTCAAACAAAAAACCAAACACGCAAATAACCAAAAGGCATATGAAAAAATTGGTCAATGTCACTAATACTCAGAGGAATGCAAAGCAAACCATAATGAGATATCACCTCACCTCAGTAAGAACAGCTGCTAACAAAAGCAGGAAAGGCAAGTGCTGGGGAGATGTGGGGACAAGGGGAAATTGCACTGTTGGTGGGGAATGTAAATTAATACGGTCAGTATTAAAAAAGGGTAGAGCCTCCTCACAGTGTTAAAACAGATCTACCATCGGATGCAGCAATTCCTGTCCTGGGTATATAGCCAAAAACCTGGGATTAGTGTGTCAGAGATGTGAACTCTTCCATACTTACTAAGGCACTAGTCATAGTAGCCAAGAAAGGGATCAACCTAAGCTTCCATCCAGGGATGAATGGATTTAAAATATGTGCTACATACACAGAATGGAATGCTACTTAATTACATAAAAGAATAAATTCTGTAATTTGTGACAACATGGATGGAATTGGAGGTCACTATGTTAAAAGGAATAAGTCAGATGAAAAAAGACAAGTACCACGTGAGCTCACTAATGTGTGGAATCTGAAAAGATTGATCTGAGAGAAGTCAAGAGGAAAATGATTATTATTAGAGAGTGGGGAGAGCAGGAAGGAGGGTTGGGGACAGGCTGATCAATGGGTAATAAGTCACCTTTGGTAGGAGCATGAAGTTCTGATGTGCTATTGCTCAGTTGGGTGACCATAGATAAAAATTAGGTGCTGTGCATTTCAAAAAGCTAGAAAAAAAGATTTAAAAAGTTTTCACCATAAAGAAATGATAAAAATTGAGGAGATAGATATATTTAACCTGATTTAAACATTATACATTATATACATGTATTCAAATATCATTTGGTACCCTGTTAATGTGTGCAATATTTACATTTTGATATGAGTAAAAATAATTTAAATAAAGTTAGTTAGAACATAAATGACACAAAAAAGAAAAAGACCTTGATTTTAAGAATTCTATTACAATCAGTTTTATCATCTTGAATGGGTCACAACATACCTACAAAACACTGGATACATAATTCTGCCCTATTTGTTTTCCATTTGTTGATATCAATGGACTCAAATGATTTCATGTGTTAACCAAGATGTCTAAGTTATTGTCTTTTACTGGATGACACAGAAAACACAGATACTCATCTGGCATACATTATGGTCAGGTTAACAAATAATTTGTTATTTTGCAAGTTAAAAGGAGCAAAAATAACTACCCTCATATAGTAGACACAAGCAGCAACAATTCCAGGTAAGCCAGAATGTATGGTCACCTTATTCGTAGTCTGTACATTAAACCTGATGACAGGCTGAGTCACAGTGATTTACCTTTGCTTATCACCATGACTGACAAATGATAACCACAATGAGTGACACTTCATGTTGAAGAGAGAGGTTCTTAAGGCCTAATCCAGTCCTTCTTCTGCTAGGTGCCAAAGGGCTGTTAAATATTGTATCTACTTTACAATGATTACAGCTTACAAGAAGCTTGGACACACACAAGATAGAGTGATAATTCAGGTGGCCAATATATTTATAAAATTATTGGCACATGAAATCATTTTTCAGAATTTGAAAGAAATGAAATCATTTCTGCTCACCATGCTCCTATTTTCAGTTGTTTACAATATAACAATTTATGAAGATCTCAGTTTTCAACACTTGTTGTAAGTTGATGCCTGCCACGTTTTGGTATTTGTTTTAAAATTTTGATTTTGCAATGCAGTGAAAGGGTTTCCTCTTCACATACTTTGGTACACTTCAATTATTAATCTACACTTTTACCAAGGGGTTATAAGCACCTTTTTTATGGTATAGGACACATCCTATTAAATACTATGGTTATAGATAAATAAAATATGGACTCTGTGTTGAGTAACTCTAACACAGGACACAGAAAAGCAAGCTCATAAAGGACAAAGGAGGCAATGAACCTGCAATGAAGTTTCACATATGGCATGATGGAAGGATAGGACATGCTGCTTGTTACAGATACTGCTTGAACTTGGCTTGAACTGTGCTCTTATCAGCACTCATTTTACAAGACCAACTAGTCCCAAAGGCCACATTTGTGAGTGTATTTGTTCATGCTTCCCTTTGGTCTGTCTGTGTGTGTTAAGTCCCTATATTTCCCAAATGGCCAATGCACACATAAGGGTTATGACATGATATATTGATTTCAACGTTCCCCTACCTGTCAGGGAAATGACAACTTGGGTCCTTTCCCAAGTTGTCACTGATGAAAATGAGAGGGTTTAGAATATTTTTTGAAAGAACATTCTGGTTTAGTCTCTACGGAAATTTATCTTTCAATTTTCCATATATTCAAATAACTTGTATTTATACAAATTTCTTGACAGTTTATAAGAAGATAATGGATAAATTATGTATGTATTATATGGGGAAAATCATATGAAGAATAATTTGTACCCATTCCTACTTCTAAATATTAAAGTTCAACTATTAACAGACTACCTATTTTCATTTCTTCTTTTTAAATTGTTTATTATGAAATAATTATAGATTTACAGTAAGTTGTACAGAATAGTGCAGAGAGAGCCTATACCTTTTACCCAGGTCCCTCTACTGCTAACATCTTACAAAACCATAGTGCAGAATTGTAGTCAGGAAGAGGACACTGGTAAAATCCAGAGAACTTATTTAAATTTGATAGGTTTCATACATGTCTTACATGCATTCATGTATGTGCATGTTTAGTTGTACTTGATTTTTCCTATACATAAGGAAAGATACAAAAGTCAGGTACAGGATTATTATAATACTTCACACTTCCCTCTTCCTACCTTTTTATAGTTATGCCAGTTTCTTCTCTCTGATAACACTTGCTAACTGCCAATGTGGCAGATATTTGAGATAAAATGGAGATAAGACATACGATTAAGAATACTAATTTATAGTCTAAGCTTTAAAGTCAGAGAGTTTGATTTCATAACCTGGCTGTAACACTTGCTGTCTACGTGACTTTGAACTTAATTTCATTAAACTTTGCTTTCTTCATCAATGGTGTGAATATATAATGGCATCTTCTTCCCAGTGTTATGACAATTAAGTCTATAATAACTGTGATGTAGCCACTATTATGAATTATGTTTGCCCATGGGTGGCTTATAATCTAGTAGAGAATAGGGATAAGAGGGTTTTATAAATCAGTATAACAACTTGCAGGAGATTGCTATGACAAAACCCATGAATCTTCTAACCTACATTTGGGGGAAAGTTTTTGAAGACAAGATTATTGAAGGAAGTGGATTAAAAACTAAGATTGAAAAGATGAATAGGTGGTAAGCAGATGTAGGAAGTGAAGTATTTTCCAAGTTGGTTAGAGGCTAGAAGTAATGAGAACACAGATGTTTTGGAAAACTGCCCATTGTTGATAGTTACTATGGCTGTGACTATGAACTAAGGAGGGAGGACATTTCACTCAGGCTGAGGAGGCTAGCCCCATCCTGACAGAGTGGAAGAAATTATGGACAGTAAGAAGATACAATCAGATTTGCATTTTAGCACAATCATCTTGGCTATGGTGGCAAGACAAAACAGGGACATTGTAGATTATATTTCATAAAATAATTATTAATACATGAGACATTATTGGTTAAAAGGTATTCTTAAAGTGGGTTAGAGTAACTGAACTTGAGGTCAAATACTAATCTTGTGGTTTTATAGAAAACCTATTAACAAGATATAAAAAACAATTTCAGTGGTAAAAATAGTCAGCTAGTTTAGAGAATTCCAAAATCCAAAAGGACACTGAGAGCAAAATAACTTTAATGAACCAGATCCTTCCATTTGCATCTCAGAAGAACAAATATAAGAAGGAGTTCCAGTATTTATGGCAGTTTGTATCAAGAAATAAGTCCTGGTAAGTTTCACTTTTCTTATTAATTTCTTCTTAACAATATACAACATTTTCTCATATATTTCTCTTTCTCTCTCTCTATGTGTATCTTTGTATGTGTGATATACATGTATGTCTATTGATATATTTGCAATATACATATCATTATCTCTACCAATATTAACACACACAAACACACACACATGCATATATAGATAGATAGATAGATATATGGAAATTGAAGTTGGACACAGTAACTCACACCTGTAATAGTAGGTACTCAGAAGATGGATATCATGAGGATCACAATTCAAGGCCAGTCCAGGCAAAAGATTCACAAGACCCCATCTCAACCAACAATCTGGGTGTGATGGTACACTTCTGTCTTCCCAGGTATGCAGGAAGCATAAATAGGAGGATCTTAGTCTAGGCTGGCCTGGGCATAAATGTGAGATCCTATTTCAAAAATACCTAAAGCAAAAAAGGCTGGGTGTATGGCTCAACTTACAGGGCACCAGCCTGATAAGAGCAAGGCCTTGAGTTCAAATACCAGTAGCATATAGAAAAAAAGAAAGAAAATAGATATGGCATTGTATCTTTATGTATATCTGTACACAGACAGACAGACAGACACACACACACAGAGCACAACCATTCTTAAGGAAAAAAAGGCTTAACTACTTTGTTCTTGAGGAATTGCTCTCTTAAAAACTATAAATTTCATTCCAGAGATTTAGTGGTTTGCTGACAGTTTCAAACGTGGAGGGAACTCCCACAAACTAGAAGTAATGTGAAAACTGAGGGTTCTTGTAATACATGTCCCAGACCCCATGGGCAGAGAGAAGTACAACTCTGCCTGAACCTAAAATAAGTGAAGCAACAGCAAGCACACAGAAACTTTTGCAAGTTTGTACTTCTTGCTGTCCTGGGGCTGAGCACTGGCTCTCCTAGTAGGGATAGGAGAGCTGAAATCTTCAGCACAAGAACCATGTGGAGAAGGTCACGGCCCAAACAACAAAGGCACCCAGCAGGCAATTGGCTAAGGAAAACTGTGGGGACCCAGTGAGCAGAAGTAGAGCCACACAGTACTCCAACTCAGAACAAAAGCCCTCCCTGGAACTTTCCTGGTAGATATGCATCCGCCTCATCCTGGAGCCCAAGCAACTACCATTGTTGCCTGCAAGACCCTTACTTGAGCTCACATGACCACCAGTGGAAGGATTGTAAGTAATAGGCACCCAACAGGGAAAATTTAGTGGGAGCCAGCAGCAGCCCATAAAGGTCACAGGGAATGAGTCACAGTTTGGCAGCACTGTAATCAAGGAGCTGCACCTCCAACCCTGCCAGAGGTCAGAGAACATCAGGACAAATACCCTGCACTTGGTGCATAACTACAGTCTGTAAGTTCCAGGGGCTTTGAGATATGGAAACTTTGCAAATGTGATAGGGTGAGGCTGGCAAGTTGTCAGTACAAACTACAAAGAGTTAGATCTACAAACATCCCTCTCTCTCCAGCACCAGTTGCCAACCCAGAGGCAGTTATTGAACTTAGCCTTCCATGTAGTACACTGAAAGATTCAGACACAGAGGGGTGGGAGAAGGGGGAATAAAAATGACTGGAAACACCATGCACCTCTTAATATTAACTCTGAAAGTAAATTACCTCAAAGTTCCAATCAAAAGAAATAGAATAGTAAAGTGGGTTAAAAAACAAGACCCAACCATATGAGACTCATCTCACTAAAAAAAATTAACACTGGCTTAGATTCGTAGAGTGGAAAAAGGTTTTCTAAGCAAATGTACTCCATAAACAGAGGAGTAGCTATACTCATATCTGACAAAGTAGACTTCAGACTAAAATCAGTGAGAAAAGGCAGTAAGAACAGATCAAGATGGTGGCTAGAGTGCAGAGGAAGACAGTGTGAGCGCTGTGGATCAAGAATTTTGCTGAGATGCTGGAGCCATACTTGGCAGAATAAAAACACCAGGAAGAATCAAAACCCCGACACCCTGACCCCCGACCTGTACAGGGCTTCTCCACATGACATTGCACTGAGAAAACAGGAGGACTCCCTCATTGCCAGATGCCAGCTCCAAACCTGCCTGGGAGATGCAGACCAACAGGTGAGCAAATAAGTGGCATGCTGTATTCCCACAGCTACCCCTGAGAGAAACCAGCATAGTCCCCTGGACAAACTGACCCTTTCCCTGTAAACAAAATAAAACAAAATGAAATGACAAACAAGGAACTGAAAAAGAGCATGAAGGAGAGGGTCAGAGTGCTCTGAGCACACTGGAGAAGGCGGGAAGAGCAAGGAGCTGCTCTCTGAGCAAACTTTCGGTAAACAAAGACTGGAAAGGCAGTGGGTGGGTGATAAACCACTGCCTGAAATAGAGCAGGTAGTGGTCCACAAAGCTCATCTCCTGAGCCAGTGAGCAACATCCAAAGTCAGACAATGTTCCAAAATTGAAAAACAATCAGCAGACCAGAATAACACCCTGACAGTAGAGAGTCAGCTGACGGATCTCTGACCTTACCCCAGTGAAAGAGCAAAGAGCACCAGGCAAAGAAACAAGCCCCCAATAAACCAACAAAGTGAAAACCCAACTCTAAAGCAGGATGGCTAGTGGGCCACATAGCTGAGCTAACCTGAGGACAATATACAAACTCAAACTGCCACACCTCACTGAGGGGGGAGGTGACTAAGCAGCAGCTACTGAAAGACAGGGAAAAAAATTGGCGAATCTCTCCAACCACCTGGGGAGACTAAGACAGAGCTTCTGCTTAAATATCAACACCAGGACTGGATGCTGAAAGAGTAACACCAGAAGTACTAAAACTGAAAATCTATTGTTCCTGAACATGGAAATTGTTTATAAAGTGTATGTTTGTCCACCACCTCTCCCTGGTGATTTCTTGGGTTCTCTCTCTCTTTTTTTCTCTTTCTTCTTTTTTCCTTTCTTTCTTTGCTCTGTTAGTTTTACTATTGTAAGTTAGCGAATACTAAGTTACACACAGACCAGGGACAGAACAGCACCAAGTAGAATCATGGGAAGATGAGAAAGGGATGGAAGCCATTCTCACCCCCAAAATAAATTAATGAATTCAGAGGGAAATGAAGACAATGGATACCCAGTTCCAGACTCCAACAAAACAAAGATAAACTAAGCCACAGAACCCAATGAAACCCACAAGAACAACCTGAAAGAAGAAATCCTGCAAGTAATCACTGAGAATTTAATAGAGATGTTTCTAGACATGGTCAACCAAAACGTACAGGAGGCACTCAAGAAATTCCAAGACAACAAAAATAAAGAATATGAGAAGCCACAAAAATGAATAAATGAACTCATAAGAGCCATTCTAAATAAATACCAAAGTGAAACAGAGAACACCATAAATTGAGAGATAAATGAATTAAGGACAAAAATGGACAATTTTAAAGAGGAAGCGACCCATGATATGGAAAACCTCAGAAAAAAGAATGAAACAGAAATACAAAACACAATGGAAGGCCACTTCAGCAGACAAGAACAGCAGAAGACAGAATCTCAGAACTTGAAGATAAAATGGAAATTAAAGGAAAAACTAAAGAGCTTTTAGTCAAACAAGTCAAGACCTATGAAAAGAAAATGCAAGAACTCATGAAATCCATCAAAAGACCAAACCTGAGAATCATGGACATTGAAGAAGGAGAAGAGGTGCCAGCAAAAGGAATGCGTATTATATTCAACAAAATAATAACAAAAAATGTCCCAAATCTAGAGAAAACTATGCCCATTCAGGTACAGGAAGCCCCTAGGACACCAAACAGACTGGACCAAAATAGAACTACCCCATGACATATTATCATTAAAACAACAAGCACAGAGAATAGAGAAAGAATATTGAAGGCTGTAAGAGAGAAAAAATCAAATAACATACAAAGGTAAACCCATCAAAATCACAGCAGTTTTAACAAAGGAAACATTAAAAGCAAGAAGAGCATGGAGTGAGATATTACAGGCAGTGAATGAAAATAACTTCAATCCTAGGATACTCTACCCAGTAAAACTATCATTCAAAATAGATGGAGCAATAAAAGTCTTCCATGATAAGCAGAATCTAAAACAATATATGACACCAAACCACCACTACAAAAGATTCTCCAAGAAATTCTGCACACAGAAAGTAAAAGCAAACAAAATCATGAAAGGGCAGGCAGTACCAAACCACAGGAGAAGAAAAGGCAAGAAGTAGAGAGTAACATTGATTCAGCCGAACACAATCAAACCCTTAAACAACAAAGACAACTAAATGACAGGAATCATCACATACCTATCGATATGAACACTAAATGTTAACGGACATAATGCCCCCATCAAAAGACACAGTTTGGCAAACTGTATTAAAAAGGAAGATACAACAATCTGTTGCTTGCAGGAGACCCATCTCATTGACAGAAATAATCACTGTTTTAGGGTGAAAGGCTAGAATAAGATTTGCCAAGTCAATGGCCCCTGAAAACAGGCAGGTGTAGCAATACTTATCTCAGACAAAGTAGACTTCAAACTTACATTGATCAAACAAGATAAATAAGGACACTCCAAAGGAAATAACAATTATCAACCTATATGCACCCAATGTCAATGCAACCAATTTCATCAAACGTACTCTGAAGGACCTAAAAACATATATAAACTCCAACACAGTGCTGGTGGGAGACTTGAATACCCATCTACCACCAATAGATAGGTCATCCGAATAAAAAAATTAATAAAGAAATTCTAGAACTAAATCATGCCATAGATCAAATGGACCTAGCTGATGTCTACAGAATATTTCATCCAACTTCTACACAATGTACATTTTTCTCAGCGTCCCATGGAACCTTCTCCAAAATTGATCATATCTCAGGGCACAAAGCAAGCCTCTGCAAATATCAGAAAACAGAAATAATCCCATGCATTCTATCTGATCACAATGCAATAAAACTAGAACTCAACAACAAAAACAACAGTAAAAAACATGCAAACAATTGGAAGCTGTACTACACATTGCTCAATGATCAATGGGTTATTGATGAACGAAAAGACGAAATTAAAAGGTTCCTGGAAGTTAATGAAACTGAAAACACGACCTACGGGAACCTATGTCACACAGCAAAGGCAGTGCATATATTAAAAGGTCACAAAGATCTCAAATCAATGACTTAATGCTACATCTCAAACTCCTAGAAAAACAAGAACAAGCAAATCCCAAAACAAGCAGAAGGAGAGAAATAATAAAAATAAGAGCTGAAATCAATGAAAGAGAAAACAAAAAAGCCATACAAAGAATCAATGAAACAAATGTTGGTTCTTTGAAAAAATAAACAAGATTGGCATATTCCTGGCCAACCTGACTAAAATGAGGAGAGAAAAAGCCCAAATCAGTAAAATCAGAAATGTAAAAGGGGAGATAATAACAAGCACCACAGAAATCCAGGAAATCATCAGAGACCACTTTGAGAACCTATACTCTAATAAATTTGAAAATCTTGAAGAAATGGACAGACTTCTAGATACTTACGACCATCCAAAAATGAGCTGAGGATATTAATCACCTGAATAGATCTGTAACACAAAATGAAATTGAAGCAGCCATCAAGAGTCTCCCAAAAAAGAAAAGTCCAGGACCTGATGGATTCTCTGCTGAATTCTATCAGACATTTAAAGAAGAACTGATACCAACCCTCCTTAAACTGTTCCATAAAATAGAAAGGGAAGAAAAACTGCCTAACTCATTTTATGAAGCCAGTTTTACACTCATCCCAAAACCAGACAAAGACACCTCCACAAAGGAGAACTATAGGACAATTTCCCTAATGAACATCGATACACAAACCCTCAAAAAAATAATGGCAAACCAAAACCAACAACACATAAGATCATCTATCATGGCCAAGTTGGCTTCATCCCAGGGATGCAGGAGAGGTTCAATATGCATAAATCTATAAATGTAATACAGCACGTTAATAGAAGCAAAGACAAAAACCACTTGATCATCTCAATAAATGCAGAAAAAGCCTTTGATAAGATCCAATATCACTTCATGATAAAAGCTCTAAGAAAACTAGGAATAGAAGGAAACTACCTCAACACTGTAAAGGTGATATATGGAAAATCTGCACTCAACATGATACTCAATGGTAAAAAACTGAAACCATTTCCCCTAAAATCAGGAACGTGACAAGGGTGCCCACTATCCCCACATAGTACTGCAATTCCTAGCCAGAGCAATTTGGCAAGAAGAAGAAATAAAAAGAAATATCCCTATTTGCAGACAATATCATCCTATACCTAAAAGACCCAAAATATTCTACCTCAAAACTCCTAGATACCATAACTAGGTATCACAAGGTGGCAGGATACAAAATCAACATACAAAAATCATTAGCTTTTCCATACACCGATAACGAGCAAAATAAGAAAGAATATATGAAAACAATTCCATCTACAATAGCCTCAAAAAATATCAAATACCTAGGAGTAAACTTAACAAAGGTTGCGAATGACCTCTACAAGGAGGACTACAAAGTCCTGAAGAAAGAGATCAAGGAAGATGACAGAAGGTGGAGAGATCTCCTATACAAATGGATTGGTAGAATCAACATAGTAAAAATTGTTATACTACCAAAAGCAACCTACATGTTTAATGCAATTCCCATCAAAATTCTAATGACATTCATCACAGAGATTGAAAAATCTACCCTAAAGTTCATTTGGAAACACAAGAGACCATGAATAGCCAAGGCAGTTCTCAGCAAAAAGAGCAATGCTGGAGGTATCACAATATCTGACTTCAAACTATATTACAAAGCAATAGCAATAAAAACAGCATGGTACTGGCACAAAAACAGACATGAAGACAAGTGGAACAGAACAGAGGACCATGTTTATCACCCTGTACTAGTGTCAACTGTGAATGGATCAAGGACCTTAATATCAGACCCAAACTCTGAAGTTAGTACAGAAAAGAGCAGGGAATACTCTGGAAGTAATAGATATAGGCAAAGACTTCCTCAATAGAACCCCAGCAGCTCAACAACTAAGAGAAAGTATGGACAAATGGGACTTCATAAAATTAAAAAGCTTCTGCACAACAAAAGAAATGGTCACTAAACTGAAGAGACCCTGCACCCATAGAGTGGGAGAAAATATTTGTTGAGGTCAGCCAGGCTCAAAAGACCAAAAATCATATGTTCTCCCTCATATGTGGACTTTAGATCTAGGGCAAATACAGCAATGTTGTTGGACTTGGGTCACACACTAAGGGGAGAGCACATATGGGAGGTATGGGGACAGGGAGGAAACCCAAAACATGAAAGTGTTTGATGTCCCCACTGCAGATGAACTAATACAGTAACCTTAAAGTGACAGAGGTTTAAGGGGAAGGGGATCAGGAACTAGTGAAAAGGTCAGGTAGAGATGAATCAACTTGGGTTGTAAAACATTTGTACATAGAAGCAATGGTAGGAATCTCTCTGTATAGCTATCCTTAGCTCACTAGCAAGAATACTTATTATTGCTAATGTCTATTCTTCAACAACTCTGGAGAAAAGGGCAGAACAGGTTCTGCCTGGAAGCAAGGGTGGTGGGGGGAAATGGAGGGGGTGAGGGGCAGTGGGGAGAAATGACCCAAACAATGGAAGCACATGTGAATAAATGAATAAAAAATTTTAAAAAGTAAAATAAAATTTCCATAGCAACAACAAAAAAGAGACAATGAACATCACTTCATATTAATTAAAAGAACAATTCTTCAAGAGGAAATATCAATTCTTAACATATATGTACCAAACATAGGGGTACCCAACTACATTAAAAAAGTTAATGATCATAAGAGACCAGTAGACAAAACACTGTGATTGTGGGAGACCTGCATACCCCACTGTCACCAAAAGATAGGTCATCAAGGCAAAGGAAGCAAAGAAAGGTCAGAATTATTACAGGTTAGATCAAATGGACATAATAGACATCCACAGAGTATTTCACCCAACAACCAGGCAATACACATTCTTTTCTATAGCTCATGGAACTTTCTACAAAGTAGATAATATTTTAGGACACAAAGCAAGTCTCAACAAATTTAAGAAAATTGAAATAACCCCCTATATCATATTAGAACACAATGAAATAAAACTAGTTCTCAAAAACAAAAGAAACCACATAAAATATTCAAAAACATGGAGACTGAACAACACACTGCTGAATGACCAGAGGGTGACCTTAGAAATAAGGGAAAAATCAAAAAGTTCCTAGAATCCAATGAAAATGAAAATACAACCTATACCTAAAAGACCCCAAAAACTCTACCTAAAAACTCTTAGAAATCAAAAACTATTTGGCAAAGTAGCAGGATATAAAATTCGTATACAGAAATCAGTAGCCTTCTTATATACTAACAATGAACAGACTGAGAAAGAAATCAGGGAAACGATTCCATTTTTAATAGCCTCAAAAATAATGAAGTACCTTGGAATAAATTTTATTAAGGAAAACAAGGATCTTTTCAATGAAAACTATATACTGTGGAAGTGGGAAATTGAAGAAGCTATCAGAAGATGGAAAGATCTTCCATGCTCATGGATTGGTAGAATCAACACTGTGAAAATGGGCATACTACCAAAAACAATCTACATGGTCAATGCAATCCCTATCAAACATCCAATGACATTCTGCACAGAAATAGAAAATTCAATCCTAAAATACACATGGAAACACAAAAGATCTCAAATAACCAAAGCAATTCTGAGCGAAAAGTCCAACACCAGAAGTATCACAAAACACAAATTTAAACTGTAGTGTAGAGCCATACAATAAAAACAGCACGGTATTGGCACAAAAAGAGACAGGAAGACTAAATCATTAGAATAGAAGACGCACTCAGCTACAGTCAACTGATCTTCAAGAAAGGAACCAAAAACACATGATGGAGAAAAGACAGCCTCTTCAACAAATGTTGTGAAAACTGTATATACACATATAGAAGATTGAAAGTAGATCCTGCCTCTCTTCTTATACCAAAGTCAAGTCAAAATGGATCGATAACCTTAATATAAGGTAAGAAATTTTGAAACTCCAGGAAGGACTAGGAAATACCCTGGAACATATAGTCATAGGGAATGACTTCCTAAGCAAAACTCAAAAGGCTCAACATCTAAGAGAAAGAATGAACTAATGGGACTGCATCAAACTAAAATGCTTCTGCACAGCAAATGAAACAGTCACTAGACTTAGGAGGCAGCCCACAGAATGTAAGAAAATCTTTGCCAGCTATTCATCTGATATGGGACTAATATCTAGAATCTACAGGGAACTCAAAAAAACTCAGCCCCTCAAAGAATCAACATCCCAATGAGGAAATGGGCACATGAATTAAACAGGGAATTCTCAAAGGAAGAGGTACAAATGGACAGTAAAAACATGAAGTGTTCAACTTCCCTATCTACAAAAGAGATGCATATCAAAACTGCACCAAAATTTCATCTCAACCTTGTTAGAATGGCCACCTTCAAGGGCAATAACAACTACAAATGCTGGTGAGGATGCAGCAAAACAGGAACACTTATACACTACTGGTGGGAATGCAAATTAGTCTAACCATTATGGAAAACAGTAGGAGATTTCTTTAAAAACTAAAAACAGAGCTGCTATATGATCCAGTGATACCACTCCTCGGCATCTACCCAAAGGAGTGTAAGTTAGGATACAATAGAGACAGCTGTACACTGATGTTCATTGCAGCACTATTCACAATAGCCAAGTCATGGAAACAACCCAGACGCTCTACAACTGATGAATGAATCAAGAAACTGTGGTTTATATACACAATGAAGTTTTACTCAGCCATAAGGACTGATAATATGAGGTTTGAAAGTAAATAGATGCAATTGGAGGACATCACATTAAATGAAATAAGCCAGGCTCATGTTTTCTCTCATACATGAAAGATCCAAATGATAAACATATACACAAAAACCAGCATGATTATACACAAGCTCAGAAGTAGAACATGTTTTAATAGTAGCACTGCTGTATGGATCTCAGGGGAAGAGGGAAAGGAAAAGAGAATGACAGGGAATCAACAATATTGTAAAACACAACATCTGTGAAGGTAGAAGACTAAGACATGTATTGAAAGCTACTAAAAAATGGGGGGTGGGATGTAAAAAGGTAAGTGAGAGCAATGGAAAGGGTTGAATGAACCAAAGTAAAGTATATTTACAGAGGGGACACATTGAGAAACCCCTTTGAACATCAACTTAAATATTAATAATGAAAGACAGGACTGTAAAACAGGTACAGTGTGTGTGTGTGGGTACACGTGGAAGGCAGAAGGGTTAATGGAGGAGATTAAATTGAGGGATGTGGTTGATTGACTTTATATATTAATATGAACTAGAATAATGAAACCTCCTACAAGTGCTTTAAGTGGGGCATGGAGGGGAAGAAACAGTGAGGGTGACCTGACCAATGTACAATATAAGCCTATTTGGAATTACCACAATCAATCCCTCCTGTACAATGAATATATCACAGTTTTTTTTTAAGACTGTAAGTTTAATGATAAAGAGGATACATCTTTATCAGACTGGGCTTTGTGTTAACATTGACTGCCAAATTATTTATCACTTGGTTCATAAATAAAACAGGGCAACTGAGTGGATGAAGAGGATAAATTTCATGGGTTCCATGCTGCCCTTCTCACATTGCAGATTTTTTTCATTGATCAAGGAGAGAAGATATGTACCTGTGGTCCTGGAAACAGAGGGCAGAGCCAGGGAAGAGGGGAAGCTCAGTGGTGTCTGGATTCCTCCCCACCTCCAGTGCTCCACTCCTCCCATTCTCCAACAGTAGAATCACTAGTTTCACTCACTGTCCTTTTCTTTCCTCAAATAGGCAGGGAATGAACCCTGGAGACAGCTCTTGCTAAGAGCCAGATGCTGCTTGCTGCTCACACCATTCTTCCACTCCTACTGCAATGGAGGAAGCAAAAGCAAGGTGAAAGCTCACACTTAGATAAACACAAAGAAAGACACGTACTTCCTTCTACTCTGCGTTGTTTGTTCCACTGTTACGTGTTGATTCTGAAAAATGAGAGACAATCATGTTTGCATGCAGCAATAAATGTCAATAAATGAAAATATTTGTTATACATATTTAAAATTGGTATCTAAACATACACAAACATATAAATAAATAAGCACATGAAGAGTACAATGCTAAATGGATACAAGCAATTAAATGGTGTTGATTTATTTAGATACAAGATCCTCAGAGGGAAATGGCCTCTCCAACTTGTACAAAGCTGGTTTTGAACAAACACAAAATGAAATAACATTTCAAGTACACATGAAACTTTTGAAAATATTACTCACATTCTGTGTAGTTATTCTACATGGAATAAAGAATAGTGAATATGAAAACATATTTCAGGAAACAGTTTTTGCTGTTTCTCTAAATTTTTAGCAAAATCTAGAGATTTAAATAAAATTATAGAGCTACATTTAACTAAACATAAAATACAAAATAATAAGGTACAACAAAAATATTTCTCTTAAAATATACTTTTGGAAAGCACATTTTCTTTTATTTTATTTGATCAATCAAACTTCAGTGGATAATTTTATAAACTATAAGTTAAAAAGGATCTTCTATTCTCTTCATATAAAAATGATGTATCGATTTCTCAAATGTAAAATCTTAATATTAATTTTCTATGATAAAAGTATTTTTCTTAACCTTTTGTGTTTTACTATCCATGCTCAAACAAAATTAAAATTTCAATCATTTATCCTCTCTTCCTAGGGTATTCTTTTTCTCTCTTTTCCTATGTCAGTTCTGCCTGGCTTTTACTTCCCCAACTTTGTCTTCCTCTTTTTTGCTGTGTCCTTCTTTGACTTCGTCCTCTTTTTACCGATGGTGCCTGTGAGTATCATGGTTCTGGACTAAAGACCATCATATAGGACTCTGGCTCTCCTTTGCTACATGAAGTCCAAGTTTCCTGGAATCTAATTGGATTTGAAACCTGCCAATCTCCTGGCTCCAAACTTGCCTTTATCTTCAATCCCAGCTCTTCTCTTTTACCTGGGTCCTGTGCTCCCAGTTCTGCCCATTTTTCTATAGCTCTTTTCTGGGCACTGTGTGTCAAACTCAGAAGAATGTGAACACTTTTATGTCTTATGCATTTAAATCTCTGTTATCTGACAGAATGCTTTTAAAATAACAGATAATGGATGGTAAGTAACACAAAAGGAATGACTGAATGAATGCCTGGAATTCATATCGATAAAATTATGATTAATTGGATATCTAGAAAAATGATACTGCCTGTGTTTTGAGAAAATCAAAAATACCTTTCAATTGTGAAGGCAGCTTCTGAGAGCTGGACAACTATGTGGTTGATTTGTCAAGGCCTTGATTGCTTAAAGGCACACAAACAGCTTCAAAGGAAAGAACATGGGTCTAACAGCACATAAAAATACTGTATATTGAGAAGGAAATTCAATAAAGTATTCACATATTATAGGACGTGTGATTTTGCTGTTTACATGAAAATATTAACATTTACATATCCATCCAAAGCACCAGGAGAAAGATGAGACCTGAGATATTAATCCTGAGTGTAGGGCCCAGGGTTGGTAAGTGGAAAAGCTTTTCAAGAGCATTCACCTGTCCCCACACTTGAAAGTCTGGGAACTTTCTACTGCTTCTTGCTTCAAGCACAAAGAACATTACCCTTGGGATGAGAAAAATCTGGGTTTGAACTCAGGTTTTTCAATTTACTGTATTTCTGATGTCAAACATTTTGTTTGACATGTATGAGTCTCAGTCTCCCATGTGGGAAGTCTGGATAACATGACCCACTTCACTGGTGCACAGACCTGCTCTGTGTTAGGTGCTTAGTAATGTTACTGATCTTCTTGAGGGCTGTGGCCCTAGTGAGCCCTGGAAAATGCAAAATGTAATTGTAGGTATGTGTGACAACCCGTTAATTCTGCCTTTTACTTTCCCACATGGAATAAAATACACAAAGTACCTCTTTCATTGTGGGGTTATAGAACTCTATTACACGTTTGTGAAGGTTTTGAGTTCTTTTTCTCAATGTTTTCCTAAAGTTATAGCATCCTGAGGTATAAAACTGCCAGCCTAGATAATTAGCAATAAAGACACCCTTCTCACTTGTAAATTTGCTTCCCCGTCAAATGGAGCTGTTATGGTGATGATGGAGAAAGGAAAAAGAGCATCTCTTTGCAGGGGAGACTATGAGCCTTCCTCTTTTCTCAAGTGGTGGGGCTGATTGTATGATACATGAATCATGAAAGAGTTGAATTTGGCAGGTTCATAGCTACTGAATGGGCCTACTGATTTAAATATAGTTTTACTTTAAAATAAATTGACATAAGTTTCATTTTCCTCTACTTACTCTCAAGGACAGATTCTATTAATACCATATTTAAAAAATTCAAACTGACTTTTAGCTTACATTTTCCAAGCTGCCAGAGAAATACAACAACCATGATGATTAATTCTATGCCTTTAGTAAGAATTATCTCCCTTGAAGCAACCTGATAAATTACAGCTGTATAATATTTTGCTCAGATGAATTATATCTGTTTTGGGCATCTGTAAGTACTGGTAGGTTTGAACAGCTTTTGCAATTTATCTGTTACTGACTATGCTATTGAAATGTAATATAGAATGACTCAATATTCTTCTGATGTAGTTTTACGGGTTTGAGGACCCCCATGATAAGAATCCCTGTGAATATGAACAGGTAGATGTGTTATTCTCAGTGTTGATGACAAGTGAATATTCACATAGAAGTTCTGTTGTGTGACAGCACAGCAGCAGCTGTGAGAAAATGACAATCTGCATTGTCTTTAAGAGAAGCTTTTCAGAGTCTTGAAAATAAAGATTTGAGCTACTTTGCATTACCCTAAGAAAGCAGTGACGAGCCTTGCTTTCTAAAGTAAGCCATCAAATGCAGCTGTGTGCACACAGGCTTGTGTACTTAGGGTTGTGTGCCACTCCCCGTGTCCCCAGCTTTTTTGCAGATATTGGAACTGCTGACTTGTTGCTCTCTTGTATACACATTGCTACTTTGTATCTGAAACATCAGCTTTCCCCACTCCTTGGAGAAACCTCACAGACCCTTTTTCCTCCCTGTGATTTTTAATGAAAATGGTTAGTTGAAGTTCAGGATATAGTTCCCCTTCCTTCTGTTACTCTCCACCAGGTGACCTGCCCTGGGTAGGGTCAGGCATGTGTCCCCTTGTCTGTCTTTTCATTTCCTCACTGGAATGAAACTTTGCTCTCAGCTGTTAATAGCACATGTCTCTGTGATCACTCACAAAGGTCCACCTCTTGAGGTAATGGTCCCACTTCTTCTATGGTAATGTTACTTCTTAGCCAAATCTCTCACTATTTTTAAACTTGTTTTCAGTCCCTGAATCTCATTACAGCTCTGTCTGGGAAAGTAAAATAGGTTCTAGGATTCAATTTCACCTTCCTCCACAAATTCTGCATTTTGTTCCCATTATTCCTCATCATACTATTTATGACTAGGACTGGTCCTAAATTTCGGTGTGGGACTAAGACTCTAGACCTTAGTGAGAGCTTATGCCCTCTATAAAGAAGAGAATGCAGTAGGGCCAAAATCAGATTGACCACCATGTCGGCAAAATTTTTCCACTGACAGATTAAAGAAATCACTGATAAGAGCCCTGCAACCTAAATAGTTTAGAGTTAGTTGTGAAGAAGGGAATTAATAGTTAATAATGTTTTTGTGTGTCAGATATGCTTCTTACACATTAGAAATCAGAGTTAAGAGCTTTCCAGAACTCTACCACTTTGTATCTTTATAGATTCAAGCACTTACCCAACTTTCAGTTTCTTCATTTGTACCACAAATTAAAGTTTGCCTTATAAGTACATTATGAAGATTATATAAGGTAGCATGTGAATCACTACATAGTGTCTGGTGCATCGGACATTAGTAGTTGTTAACTATTATCTCAATCTTCCCAACAATCCTAAGAGAAGAAAATGGCACTTGGTAAAGTTTTGTTCCTCCCCAAAGCAAAGAAACAACAGCAAAGCAACTACTAGATGTTATTTTTCTATTTTCATAGACTATATTTCCATTTTCATCTTCTACCTACTATTGACATTGCTTCGACAACAGCTTTGGGTAGTGAGACAGAGATAATTTTTCTACCTTCTTAAAATTATGAGGATTACATAAGGTCTATATTATATGTCTCTACTATGTAGTGTATCTTTAATGGTGCCTGGAATTATGGAAGATAATGGACAGTTGTTTTTCTTGATGCACGTTCTTTTAGGTGCTTGAATTGGTTGGATCTTTTAATAGTGACCTTCATATTTTCTATGCCATGGCATGACTTTTGCATTCTAGAATAAGCATCACATGTTCTTCTCTGCACTCCTGAACTCCTAATTTTCCTTCCTCTGTTAGAGTCTTATCCCTCCACTTCCTGAGCTAGTGTTGAATTATGATTCAATAATCTTATATCTCCAATTAAATGCTCTTAAACAGTATTTGTCAATAACAACAGATGACCTTCAATAGTCATTACTCTAATCTCATAACTGAACGCAGAATGCCTAAGGCATAAGCATGGGAAATTTGGAATGGTAAGGTATTCATACAGCGAGGTGATGGATGCTCCACTGAAAGTCACTATTTCTGGAACATTTTGTTTTTCTTCATATGCATTTCTATGCAGAGTTATGCATTCAAAGTCTTTCCTCTTGCAAAAGTAAATCAAAATTCCTACTAAAATCCTTTAAATGCATTAACTAAGAAAAATATTCTCTTTTAATGTGCCTTTCTATATTTTTTGTCTTTCTACAAATTTCCACATATCTTTATTTTTTTACAGAAAACTCAAGTCTTTAGGGGGAAAAAGTGAGACTTCATAGTCACAAAGAATAGATGCACCACAGATAAACATGAGTATTGTGGCACAAAAACTGTAAGTGTGGATGAGCACAGGGCAAGAGAACAAAAATTTGAATTCTACCTGGATTTTTCTACATTGATCCAAAAAATGCATTGCAATCTATTTGCATCCTCTGTCACACGGTGTCAATCCTGGGAAGAAAGGTGTGCACTTGGGGGTAGTCTTGTGAGACTGGCATGGTAGGAGAGGTGAGCACAGGCTTAGGAGAGTTGATTATATGTTTTCCAGTGAGAAAGGAGAATGAATATTGGAATGAACTTCAAGAGGTCAGATTGACTGTCTAGTTCCATTCAAGACTGCAGCACTCTTACAGTTCTATGCTTGCCACTTAATTACTATTCGTAGCTATGACCTTAGTACTTAGATCTCACAAGAAAGCATACTGTCTTTGACATAATAATTTGCATAATATATGCATTAAAATTGGAAAGGTAGATGAGGACATTTACTGCCTGTGTCAATTGACTAAGACTACCTTAACAAAGGACCAAAAACTGGGTAGCTTAAGCAGCAGAGGTTTAATGTCTCAGCGTTCTGGAGGATCTGTGAGGGCAGGCTCTGTTCCACCTCTCTGTCCTTGTTTTACAGATGGCTGTCTGTGTCTGTGTCTTCCTTCTATGCATGCATGCTTCTGTGTCCAAAGTTTTTCTCTTTATAAACTCACCAGTCTTCTGGATTATAGCTCAGTCTAATAAACTCACTCTAACTTGATTACCCCTACAAAAATGCTATTTCCCTAAAAAACCACCTAAAAGTCCTGCGGGACTGGGGGTTAGAACTCAAACACAGATTTTCTTGGAAGACACAATACAACCAATGATATTACCTAATCTCTTCTTACTGTTTTTGAGGGTCTGGTCCTCTTGCTATTTGCTGGGCAACCAAGAAAGGGAACAGGTGTTAATAATTTCTGGAAACCTTGAAGAATTTCAGCTCCTAGTATGTATGTAGTGTAACAATGGGGTGAGGCAAATTGAAATTTTTAAGCATTTTATTTAAAATTACGACAATCTGAAGCAGATGATGCAATAGGTTGTAGTACAGAGTAAGTATTTAATTCAGAACCCTGTGTCTTATGATATTTTTCATATTGCATGAATTTTCCCAGACCTGATCATAGTGCAATGATAGCTAAACCATGTGCCATTTCAGCTTACTTAGTTGCATCTCATTTGTATGAGTTTTTCTCGTCATAACAATGATGTTAACACATGGACAGTACTCTCAACTGGATTAACTGTAGACGGACCTGGACCAGTAATCCATGATGAATCCTCCCTTCCCTGTGCTGGATATTCAGCTGGGTTCTTATCTCACCCAACTCTTGAGGTCTTAAGAGTGTATACTGTGCTTTCCTCTTAAAAATCTAACCTGAATTCACTAAGTTATCAAGTCCTATTTCTATCAACAAATCTATTTCTATTTTCTAGCAAAAATATATTTCTTTTATGATTAAATAATCAAAATAAAAGCTAGAGGTGAATATACACAATCAGACCCTCACATTAAGATAAGGCATAATAAAATACATATATACCTATAAGAACTTGTGGGCATCTCACGGTACTGTGGTCTGAGTATTAAACATCCCCCCCTGGCTCATGACCTCACTCTGCTGAGGGCACTATTTAGGGAAGTTTTGGAAGCTTTAGGAGGTCGTGCCCAGCTGGAGAAAGTAGGTCACTGGGACAGTGGCTCCTTCTCCTTTCCTTTCTTTTTTTCTCTCCCCTCTCGCTCTCTCTCTCTCTCTCTCTCTCCTTCCTATATGCCAAGAGGCAAACAGTGCTCCTCTGCTCCAATGATGTTCTGCCTCACGATGGGCCCAGGAACCTGGAACTAAGTAACCATGGATTAAACCCTCTGCACCCATGAGCTAAAATAAGTGATTCCTCCTCTTACGTTGTTTCTATCAGGTAGCAATTGGAAAAGTAGTAACAAATATTGTAATAGTCCTGACCATATTTCTTCATTTGTCTACATGGCTTGTGCCTATGCTAGACTTTTGAAAAAAAATGTATGTCATATGAAAAATTTAGAATTTTCAAGACATAATGATGACATGTGTGTATATATGATGTTCAAAATGCTTCTTAGTGTGTAGATGAAATGGCTATGCATGTGATTGATGTAGTTTATGAAGTGGTAAAAACTAAAAATAATTAAACATTAAGTGCATAAGTGTGATGTTTACATCTAAATGTAAAAACACACATGCAGCCTTGCATGGGTAGCTGTCAAGCAGCGGGCTCAGACAGGAAGCAGAGCAGGAATTCAGAGAGGAAGCCAGGATGTTCCAGTGGGTGATCAAGAAGAGGCCCATGGAGGCGGGGTGGTAATGAACCCCAGATTTGGATTAGGAAAGAGAACTTTTAGGATGTGATGTGAGCAAATGAGGAGAAATATACCATAGCTGTTAAGTTTGCTCTTGAAGTATAATAACATGAAGAAGGTTGTGGTGGAAATTTCTATGGAGTATATTGGTATCAGATGAACTTAGACTTTTTTTTCTTACTGGTTAGAAACAGTTCTAGGCATGACATTTAGAAATTATCTTGAATGTTTTTTTTCTATTACTAATGTGTAAAGGAATTTGAGGGATAAACTATTGGAAGGACATGATCACAGCCAGAAATTTCAGGTCAAGAAAGGAAGTCTAACCAGACAACAAGAAAGAAAGAAAACATAAAATTTGATGATTGACAGAGTGAACTGTACTGGCCTTGTTCATAGAGCAAGTAATTTGTTAATAGAGAAATTATATTTCTTGTCTGAGTTCTTAACGTCAACCTCAAGTTCTGCCATCATCAGGATAATTATTTTCTCCCTACTTTTAAAGCATTATGGCGTTTATTGGGTTTCCTTTCTCCATGTTTTTCATATTGTACTTTCAATATTAATGATCAATTTTATTGATATCTAAATGTTTTGCAAATCTTTCATTTTCCCATGTGGTCAGAGACTTTTAACAAAGTTCCTCTACCTAATAAATCAAACACTACATTATTAAATATGTTTTAAGCATTCAATAAATGTTTGATGTGTGATTGATGCATTGAAAATGGCCACACAAAGGTTGTGAGAAATATTTGCATAAGGGATCTGGTCTGAATTATTAGCATATTAATTTTGGTATTGTGGGGGAGGAAAAGGAATTGATATGATCAAATTGTTTTTCAATATAATTAGTATATCTCACTTTTCTTTACGTTAAAATACATAATGTAATAACATATGTGCCTTTAGCAAAAAACATTGTATTTTGGAATAACTCAAAATAATATACTAAAAATTAACTTTATACACAATTGACATCTTTGAAGTATGTTCAATTCTTCTGATAAGATCATGCAGCTATATATGTAGCAGAATAGACAAATCAATAACAGATTAAAATTCATTTCTTACAAGAATGAATCAATGTTAAAATCCTGCCAGAAAATTGTTCTCTTCTAATGGTCATTGTCAATACACGGCCTATGAATGGTAGAGGCATTTTTAAAAATCAGCTCAATAAAATTATTCAAGATGATTACTATAGTTGTTTAGCAAAAAATCCAGTTCCCTTAATGACTCCAAAATGTATATATCTTCTATTGTGTAAAAAGTCTCCAAATGACCAATTCAAATTTAGATACTTTTGTACTATGAGAATACAAGACTTTGCTATGAAACCAATTAACTGTGTATCTTCAGTGTTTCAGAAATACATTTTTAAAAGTACAACAATGACTTATAGTTTTAACTTTCTTAAATGTTATTTCCCATAATTTAATTGTATCAAATTTTCCCTAAATCTTATTTGATTAATAAAGGGCTCTATCACAAGCATAGTTTTGACTCATACAGCATTTTAAAAATGGACTTTAACATTTATCACACATGAAAATGAGATATATCACTGGTTGTCAGTAAAAGTGGTGTTTCTCATGTGTATTAAAATATGAATTGCTCCCTACTGTGAAATTAAACTTCTACAGTAATATTAGTAATAGTTTATGAGCACATATAATGTGATGGCCTGAAGTATCACCTAGACATGGCCTTTCCTGATTATCAATGGTCCCTTCCCATCTGAGCCCATACCAGATGGGCTGAACTTTGAGCTCAATCTGAGGATACGATGAACTGTTTTTTTAAAATCCTAAATTACAAAGAAGAACCTTTCCAAAGGGCAAACTTGCTTAATCTTCCATTAAAGTACTGAAGAGGCTAAATAGTCTTATCCCATTAAAAAAAAGAAGAGAAAAGAACAAAAGGAAGGAAGGAATTTCAGAAGGAAGGAAGAAAGGGAGGGAAGGAGGGAGGGAGGGAGGGAGGAGGGAAGGAAGGAAAAGAAATTAGGAAGAAAAGACAAAGCTAAATATGAAAAAGGCATAGGGAATGGTGTGGAAAGTGTTTTGGAGAGCATTGCTTGGGGAGTCTAAAGATGTTATTGTTAAGATATCTGCACACAACATGTAGAAATATCTAGACATAAAGGAAACAGGCATCATGTTCTCTACATGGGATCTTCCAACTCATAGAATTTCTAGATATATCCTAATGGGTCACAATTTGGGGAACATAGCCAGGAAGAGATGACAGATTAGCACAGTAAGAAGGAAGACACCACAATGACTTATTCCTACATTGCTAAGACAGCATATGAAAAGATACCTGTATTTCCCAGAAAACCAAGAATAGGTGCTAGACAGTTCACTGGCTTTCTACTTCCTAGTAAATGCTACAAGAGTTGTAAAAGTAAAATATCCTTGACAAAAATGCAATGATGTCATTTTCTGGGGAATGGGTAGAAATAGAGAACACCATGGTGAGTAAGACAAGCCAAGCTCAAAAGGCCAAATATTGCATGTTCTCACTCATTTGTGAAACCTTGACCTGAAGTGATGATGAAACAATGATGATGATGGGATATGAATGTTAAAGAGTATCAAAGGGAGGGGGGAAGAAAAGGATACTGAAATAGGAAGAGGACTGAAATATGCTACGTGTATGTGTTCAAAGGCTGAATAATGAAACTCATCAAACACTTTTTTTAATAAAAAAGGAAGTAGGATGGGAATCTAATGGAGGGTGTAAACTTGTTCAAAGTTCATTGTACATGTGTATGGAATTATCACAATGAAACTCCCATGTACTATAATTCAATTATCTTTATATTTAAAGTATAAGAAGTTTGACAAAGCTGTGGGGGAGGTCCCACACTGAAGGTCTGTGAGAGAGAAAATCACTTCTCTGCAGAGTTCCTGGTAACATGAGGCCATGGAGTGTGCGGCCAGCTGGTCATTTGAGAAACAACCTGCTCTTTAGAGGAGCCAGAGTAATACAGTGTGTGAGTCAGGAAAGCCAAGCATGTTCATGTAAGCCAAGCTGGATACTTCCAGTACTGAAAAACAGACCGGCAAGGATCCTGGACATCTTGTCCAGTAGAGAATTATATACAAACTCAACAAACATAGTCCTAAACATAAACAGAGACTCTACCTTCCAGGCTCCCTCCACTACCCTCCTTCTAGGGACCTTGAAATCTTTTGGGGGTTTAGAGTCAGAGGAAGAATTAGGCATAGTTGAACTGTCTTAATCTCTGCTCTACATGAAACTGTTCAATTTTGAATGCCTTTAAATAATTACTGGGTGGACAGAATTTAACCCATTGGGTAGACTCACTTGTAGGTCACTTGCTACATAGGCAGACAGAGGCCTTAGAGCCAAAAATAGTTCATGGACCCCCAAGTTCTGTCTTTTCTCATATCTATAGTATAGACTTAATTATATTTGTTACTCAAATGATTTATACTCTTTTTATTGCTTAATACATCCTATTATCACAGGGGAGTCTTTCAGATAAATTATCTGTCTACTGTGGTTTGCCATGCAGTTTATATCTGAAAGAGAATATATTGCTATGTATGACTTCTAAGAACTGAAAAACTTCTTATGTGTAACAGGATAGGTAGAAGAAACAGCATATAATCAGCTATCAAGTATATTTGGCTTGTGTACATCACTATTTCAACTCAATGCACTCAATTATCATTAATGTTATCTGTCCACTAACCATTTTGAAACATTTGCCTCCCTATGGGTATTTTTAGTTTTACAGTCTGGCAAACAAAAGTCACTTTGGGTTGATAAAATGTACTGCCCTAACACAAAGAAGTAATTTATGCTTTATAAATTCAACTTCCACCATTCCAGCAGTTAAATTCTGAAAGGGAAATTGGCTATCCACAAACACAAAAATTCAATTGAAACAAGTCTTTTCTTCCTCCTGCATGCTTATGTCATGGTGAATACCATCATTTCTAAGTATACTATTAAACAAGGTATACTAACTTGAATGCCAAAATAAAGATATACAAGAACATTTTTTTCCTTAAGATATGACTGTTGGGGTTTTCCTAAAGTCTGTAGTTTTTGGTGGGTGTCTATGAAATGTTAAAAATAACCCTGGTTGAATGGAAGAATGTTAAATGAGGTTTTCACACAAGAGATGGACTTTGGTAGTTTACTGTGGTCATTTGCTCACATTGCCGTTTAAGAACAGAAATTACACTGCCTTTAGGATCTCCAGAACTCCTTGATTTAACTGTGCAATGAAGAATAATCGTTGACTGAATTCAGCCTCTTGAGTAGATTTCCAAGTTACTCAAACTCATGCCATCCTTGTCCTATTGTGTGATCGGGAATCAATCACAGCTGAGTCAGGAGAGGAGTGATCGCTGAAATCTTTACCAAAATCCTGAAGTGGTCCCCCAAATCAGACAAAGTACCACAATACTAAAATGGCCTCTTTGACTTATTCTGTGAAGGCTTCCTTTGGACAGAAGTTTCCCAATGGTCTTTAGACCAGTGCTTCTCAAATATTTAACTGGATCCGAATCAGTGACACCATATAAAAATCAAATTCCGAGTCAGTAGGTTGGGGTAAGAGTCTGTCAAGTTTTCAAATGGTAACAAGTGCTGGCTGAGGGCCCACACTGAGCAGTGAGGATTTAGAGTTTGAGGCCTTTAGAGGGATGCAGTGCACTCTACCAAAATTCCTTACTTTACTTATTTAGACCACAAGTCTCATGCAAGTACAACGTATAGTCATGTATTTGGGATGATGAGGAATTCAGTGAAACTTTATCATTATAGAGACTGAGATTCCTATCATCACAGACACAGCCTTCATGACTTTAGTGGTGTGTAAAGACTTTGTGGAAAAACAATGGTAAATCACACTTATGCTATCTGCTTTGTTACTTATCAAATGCTCCTAATTGTTGTGGAGTATTTGACTTTGTTCTTCTACAGATTCTTTTTCATTATTCTACTCTGCCCATTTTTTTTTAGCCAGTGTTTTAAGCTAACACTTGTTTACAAAGATTGATGAGAGATTTAAACTATTTTTGTATTGTTACCACTTATTTTCAAACAAACCCTGAGACTTATATGTAAGGAAATTACTGATAGGAAAAGCCTACAAATATTTTGGCTTATTATTTTAATGACTGTCACTAGATGAGAAAGGTGAGGACAGCACCACCTGTATATGTCTTACCAAAATCAACTGGGAGTGATGATTTCCACACCAGAGGCCGTTTGAATGTGATGAAAGCCCACCTTTTGCCTTGTGGTGCTGAGTTTAAAGGCTAGCACTTATAGGGTTGTACTGATCTGAAGGGATACAATTAACAGCCGTGTGGCAAGCCATCGTTAACCACCTGTAGCTTCATGCTGGGCAAAATTGATGCTACCTATTGCGCTGTAACTAAAGCACTTCTTTCCACAGTCGCTTTCCAAGTTACGAGCTCATATAGCTAGAACAGGCCAAGCCAAACCTCATCTCTCACTATATCCCATTAGCTGGCAGGTGGGTTGTCATACTTAACCTTTACCTGCTCCTAAAGGGCAGTGACCTCCTTAATAGTGCACAGGTGAAGAAGAACTGCATGCTACGAACTGAACTTAAACAAAGGTCTGAACACAAAGAAAAAGACCACAACTACCTTTGGAGTGCACACTTAGTCCAGATATCAGCAATGTCGCCCACACAGGCAGAGTGCTAAAGCCTGGCTTGTCTGCATTAGCTGTAGCTTTTCACAGTCTGCACTTAATGAAAAAAAAAAAAAAAAAAAGAAAACAGTGACCACAGCACTCCACAGAGCCTAGCTGAGTCCAAGGATTATAGAAATAAAATAAACACTACCTTTGAGGATTCTAGAAAAATAGCCAAGGCTAGGTTGCATAACTGTTTCTTCATCATGAAAGCTCATGAAAAGCATTTTATGATACAGGATATACCATGCACAGAAAGTAAGAGACTGTTGAAAGTAGAGCAACATTCAGCTGCAGTCTTTAGGTACTTCTAAAGGAAATTCTGATGAAAGGCTCCAACACTAGAGAGAAATACTCCTACTCTCCACACAACCTTTGTATGTTACACAGAGGATGCAATTCAGCCCATGGACCTAGGTGAAGGCACAGATTAATTTGTGGGCACCGTTCAGTGACCGCACATGTCCTGGCATTAAGCTGAGAATAAAACAGAGATTCTGGAAAAGACTCAAAAGTAGAGATGGACGTGATCCAAATTATGAAGATGTGGCAGAAGCTATTCACTCTGGCCCAGATCCTCTGTGAGCAAGATTGAGAGATGGAAGCCAATAACCTAAGAACAGCTCTTTCATGGTGGGATGCCGTCTGTGGGATGAACACAGCAATTTAGAAGCAATGCCAAATGGTTTTACCTGAACTTTATTTTGTCAACACCTAAAATGTCTTCTTTATTATTAAAGCCACTTGGTACAGAATCAAGTCATTCATGCAACTCTAGCAACCCAGCTCTTTCTGCAGGGAAGACAGTGGAGATGAGCGAAGGCAATAGTGTATTATGACATCGTGCAGATGATGGTACCTACTTTTAGTAAAGGTAGGCAGGACAGAAGGTCCTACTTCTCACACTAGTGACAAGAGTCTACGTTCTATTTTTATGTCTACCCACCTTGTTTGTCTATAAAAGAGCTGTCTTTGATTAAGCATCTAGTGGGAATTCTAGCAATCAATAAGATAAACAATCTCTTGTTTTATATTACAAGAGAACATAAAAAATCTTTATATTCTTAATCAATAAATACCTAAAATGTGCATTTACATTTCAGGGTAGTAGTGAAGGAAAAAGCATTCCTTACTGGAACCAGAAAATCTGGGGCCAGATGTTAGAGAAATACTTAAGAGAACCCTAAAAATCAATCCTTGTGTGGAAAACAAAAAAGAAAACATTACTCACTTAAAAATATTTACCTGATGGCTGGGTGCAGTGACTCATGCCTGTAATCCCATCAGTTATATGGGAGGGTGTGGATAGGAGGATTGCAACTCAAAGTCAATCTGCGCCAAAGTTAGTGAGACCCCCATCTCAACAAATAAGCTTGGAGTGGTGGTCCTCTGTGTAAACCCAGTTAATTGGGAGGCATCCGTAGGGAGATGATCCAATGCCAGACGTGGGCAAAACATGAGCCCCTATTCAAAAAGTAACTAAAACCAAAACATGCTGGGGGTGCACCTTGAGCCGGCAGATTGCCTGCTTAGCACACACAAAGCTCCAAGTTCAGACACTAGTACTGCCAAAATAAATGTTTGACAAAATAATTTTTCTCCTGGTTTAAGAGCTGCTATCCTATATTCTTCCCCTTTTTGAATCTCCACCATTGCCCTGGCTGAGCATTACAAGAGCTTCTGGTCTTTGACGTTAAGATATATCCAGAGGCTGACTGAACTCCACCTCTGTGCTACTCCACTGGGGAGGCTCCTCTCTTCCCTGCTCACCTCCTACATTGCCAGCTAAATCAAACCTTTCACGTGTTCTTTCCTTGACTGTCTTGCGATGGTTCCATATTTTAGCCAGAGTAAACGTTCATCTTCAGAGTGACTCCAGTATTCCATTCAATCATGTTTGGCACAATCCTTCCTGTACTCATTTTGTTGATTGACAAATAATAATCAGGGTACAATGTGATAATCTAATGCATGCATACAATGTGTAATAATTAAGTCAGGGCAATGAGCATTTGTTTTCTTGCCAACTTTCTGAATCGTCTGCTCTGATAGCATTGTAATGATTTCTTTTTTGGCTGGGTCATTATTTGTTTACAGAAATGCCATGGATTTTTATATGTTCATTTTATACCCTGAAATTTTACTGAATTAATTCATTAGATCTGAAAAAATGGGTATCAATATCCTTTAAAATTCTAGACTTAAATTTGAAATGAATTCTGGAACAAATTTATTCTTCAAGTTGCCTCTGTGTGCTTTCTCCACATTGAGGCCTTATTTCACCAACAATCTCTGCTCACTGTTCATCAGAAGCAACTTGGTCTCCCACCACCATACTGGCAAACCCGTGTGATTCTACAATAATTCCATTTGCTATTCATTTTCTATTTAGAAATCTCTGCTCTTATCTTATGCCAACTCTTTTTTTTGAAATTGATTTTTATTCTACTCAATTTAATAACTTTGCCATTGCCTTCAGTTAATCTCATATTATTGCATTAAGTCCTTTTCTTTCTTCTTTCCTTTTTTTCTCATCCTTCATTCCTTCCCTCCTCCATACCTCCTTCACTCCCACCTTCATTCCTTCCTTCTCGAATGAAGCACACAGGCATTAGTAGTTCATAATTGACATCCTTTTGGCAATTTACTATTGTGTTTGTAATTTTATTAATTATGTTTTACTTTATATTTTAAATCTTTATTTCAAATACAGTAAATACTTACTTATTTAAATGGATATTTTGAAAAAAAATGAATTCTGAATGCTTTTTTCTGAAGGCTAGCATTCCTGGTATCACTGTACCTCACAGGAAAAACAGGTCCTGTGCATGCTAGACAAGCATTTCTCCACTGACTTACATCCCTGGACCTTGGTTTTTTGAGACCAGGTCTAGCTCTGTAGCTCAGACTGGCCTTGTGTTGCCTCTACCTGTTGAATTCTGAAATCACAGGCATTGCATCACACTCAGTTCTGTTTTGTTTCTTATTTAAAACCTTTTTCTTGCCACAGCTTTTGCATTTGCTATTTCCTCTGTCTGGAAGGCTCTTAGCTTTACTCTTTGCTTTAGGAATTTTCACTGATACATATCTACTACACGTAATTCATATCTAGTTATGAGTGTTGCTTCAAATTCATATTCAATAAAATTCATATATAAAACACTTCTACTATATTAGGTTCTGTGTACCCTTGCCATTTGTGAATCAATTGGCTTTATTTCCTTCTTAGCATGACATAGTCACTTCCACAAAGCCACACAACTAATAAACAGCAATGTCAACGTTTGATCCCAGGATGTCTGATTTTATTCTTCCTCTTCTCATCATGAGTCTTGAGATCATTCATGTTTTTCTCATTTCTATATCCAACATTTTTCTTTCTTATTTTTATTATTGCTAATTATAGTTTTTGAAATTGTACTCTGCACCACACTTCTTTTTCTGTCCCTTTTCCTTCACTGAACTCTCCTTCCAGTTAAATACAGGTCCAGTTGTCTCTGTTCCCACTGTTTCCTCTGGACACCCTTTCTCCATGCCCCAAGTTCCTGTGTCAAGGACTGGCTGTACCTTCAGGGATTTGTCTATAACATTACTCCAGAAGCTTCCCTTCCTTGGTCATTTACATAGTGTGTGAATGACCTGCAGCCTGACTCATCTCATAAGACTTCATTTTGTCCCGCTCATTAACCCAAAAATATTAAAACAATACTATGAGGCCAGGAAGCCTGTTTTGTTTTTCTGTAAGTATTGTGTTCCTTAGCTCTTTTCCTGATGCTGGACACATGGTATGTGCATTGTAAAAACTTGACTATTAATAATGGCTAACTTTTAAGTTGATATAAATGTGAACATATATGTATTTGAATTATTCCCTTCTATTCAAATATGATTTGCTCAAATATTTTTAAAATATAATGATTTCATTGCACAAATATACATTCCAGACATTTATGGAAACAGGAATTTGTGACCCCCCAACCAACACGTGAGAAATTCACTATGAAAAATATAGTTCCAAGATCACCTCTGATTCATTTGATAGCACAAAATTTCAAGGAAAATGACTTTTGAATTTTCATATTCTTAATATATGTGTATTTTATTTCAAATATTTTTAATAAAGATATTAAATTTCAAGGAAAATGACTTTTGAATTTTCATATTCTTAATATATGTGTATTTTATTTCAAATATTTTTAATAAAGATATTTATTAGGATATATTTATTATACAGGGAGGATTCCTGTATAATAAATAATTCCATTTAGACTTACTTTTACGTTAGTTACATCACCTCATCGTCTTTCCCCTTAGCCCTCTCCTCACCCCACTTAAAGTAATTGCAAGAGGTTTCTTAGTTCTGTTTCACATAGGTATATGAGGTCCATGTACCACACACTGTCACCTTAATCTCCTTCATTCACCCATTTGCCCTCACCCTCTCACTAGTACCCCCACACATACTGTACCTATTTTACAGTCCTGTTTTTCATAATTAATATTTAAGTTGATGTTCAAAGGGATGTCTCTGTGTATGCCTACTGTGGGTGTGCTTTACTTTGGTCCATTCAACCCCTTCCATAACTCTCCCTTATCTCTTTCCTTCCCATCCCCCATTTTTCAACAGCTTTTAATTACATTCTTATTTCCTCTACCTTCACATCTTATGGTATGCGATATTACTGATGCTCTATCATTCTCTTTTACTTTCCCAATTTCCCCAAGTTCCATAGAATAGTTCCACTATTATAAACATGTTCTTCATCCGAGTTTGTATATGATCATGTTTGATCATATTGTATGTTTATTTTTTGGCGCTATCTTCCACATATGAGAGAGAACATGTGGTCTTTGTGTTTCTGAGCCTGGCTTACTTCACTTAAGACGAAGTGAAGTTTCATCCATTTTCAAATCCCAAGTTATTATTCCTTATGGCAGAGTAATACTCCATTCTTTATACACACTACATTTTCTTGATCCATTCATTGGTCATAGGGCACCTGGGTTGTTTCCAAAGCTTGGCTATTGTGAAAAGCGCTGTGATGAACATGGGTGCTCAGGTGTCTGTATTGTATCCAGTTCTACGTTCCTTTGAGTAGACGCCCAGGAGCAGTGTCACTGGATCATATGGCAGTTCTATCTTTAGCTTGTTGAAGAATCTCCATACTGCTTTCCAAGGGGTTGTACTAATTTGCATTCCCACCAACAGTGTAGGGTTCCTGTTTCACCAATCCTCGCCAGCATTTGTTGTTGTTATTGCCCTTGATTCTGGTCATTCTAACTGGGCTGAGATGAAATCTAAGTGTTGTTCTGATTTGTAACTCTTTCCTAGCCAAGGAAGTTCAATATTTCTTCATGTATTTACTGGCTAGTTGCACCTCTTCCTTTGAGAATTCCCTATTTAATTTGGGTGCCCATTTTTCCATTGGGGTGTTGATTCTTTGGGGGTTAATTTTTTTGAGCTTCCTGTAGATTCTGGATATTAGTCTCTTGTTGGATAAGTAGCTGGCAAAGATTTTTTCCCATTCTGTGTGCTGTCTCCTGAGTCTGGTGACTTTCCTTTGCTTTGCAGAAGCTCTTTAGTTTGATGCAGTCCCATTTGTTCATTCTTCTCTCAGATGCTGAGCATTTTGAGTTCAATTTCCCTATACCTATTGGTTCAGTGTATTTCCTACTGCTTCCTGCGGTTGTTTCAAAGTTTTAGGGTTTATATTAAGGTCTTTGATAGACCTTAAATTAATTTGGTACTGGGAGAAAGACATGGATCTAGTTTTGGTCTTCTACATGTGGATATCCAGTTTTCCCAGCAGCATTTGTTGAAGAGGTCGTCTTTTTTCCATTGTTTGTTTTGGGCTCTTTGTCGAAGATCGCTTGGCTATAGATGCACGGGTTTATGTCTGGGTCTTTTATCTGGATCCACTGGTCTCACTGTCTGTTTTTGTGCCGTATCATGTTGTTTTTATTGTTATGGATCTGAAGTATAATTTGAAGTCAGATATTGTGATGCCTCCAGCATTGGACTTTTTGCTCAGAATTGCTTTGGCTAGTCGAGGTCTTTTGTGTTACCATATGTAACATATTGATTTTTCTATTTCTGTGCAGAATGTCATTGGAATTTTGGTAGTATTGCTACTATTGCTTTTAGTAGTGTTGTCACTTTCACAATGTTGATTCTACTAATCTATTAGCATGGAAGATCTATCTTCTGATGTCTTCTTCAATTTCTCTCTTCAGTGGTTTATAGTTTTCAATAAAAAGGTCTTTGGTTTCTTTTGTTAAATTTATTCCAAGGTACTTTACTGTTTTTGAGGTTATTTTAATTGGGATTGTTTTCTGATTTCTTTCTCAGTCTATTCATTGCTGATAGATAGGAAGGCTACTGATTTCTGTATGTTGATTTAGTATACTGCTACTTTGCAGAAAGAGTTTATGATTTCTATATTTTTGGTAGAGTTATTATGGTCTCTTCGGTATCAGACTATGTCATCTGTAGATAGAGATATTTTTATTTCTTCCTTCCCTATTTGAATTCCTTTTATTTCTTGCTCTTTTCTTATTATTCTGGCTAGGAATAAGAAGACTATATTGAGTAGTAATGGAGAAGCAAACAGCCCTATTTCATTCCTGACTTTAATAGGAATGGTTTCAGTTGTTCTCCATTTAGTATGATGTTGGCCTTAGATTTGCCATACATTCCTTCTGTTCCTAGTTTCTTCAGAGCTTTTATCATGAAAGGGTGTTGAATTTTCTCAAAGGCCTTTTATGTGTCTATTGAGAAGATAATGTGGTTTTTGTCTTTGCTTCTGCTTATATGCTGTATTACTTTTTGATGTGTTGAACTCTGTTTACAAGTATTTTGTTGTGGAGCTTTGTGCCTGTATTCATTAAAGGTATTGTTCTATAATTCTCTTTTCAGTTTTTTTTTTTTTTTTTTAGTTTTGGGACAAGTACAATGCTGGTTTCATTCCTGGAAAATTCTGTGGAGTATTGGTATTTGTGTGACTTCTTTAAAGTTTTGGTAAAATTCTTTCTTTAAGGATTCTGTATTAGTTCCCATAGAGTGGAAACATCAAATGTTTGGGTTTCATGTTTGGGTTTTCTACCAATCCCTATACCTCCCTTATAAGCTCTCCCTTTGTCATGTGACCCAAGTCCAACCACATTGCTGCATTTGCTCTAGATCTAAAGTCTGCATATGAGGGGTAATATACAATTTCTGGTCTTTTAGCCTGGCTAACCTCTCTCAGAATGATGTTTTCCAGATCCATCCATTTAGTTGAGAATAATAAGATTTCATTCTTCTTCTTGGCTGAGTAAAATTCCACTGTGTATAAATACCACATTTCCTTGATGCATTAATCAGTAGTGGGGCATCTTGGCTGTTTCCATAACTTGGTTATTGTGAATAGTGCTGCAATAAACATGGGTGTGCAGGTGCCTCTGGAGTAACCTGTGTTGCATTCCTTTGGGTATATCCCCAGGAGTGGGATTGCTGGATCATATGGCAGGTCTATGTTTAGATTTTTAAGAAGCTCCAAATTTTTTCCAAAGTTGTTGCACCAGCTTGCATTCCCACCAGCAGTATATGAGGGTTCCTTTTTCCCTACAGCCTCATCAATACCTATTGTTAGTGGTGTTTTGATGATGGCTATTCTAACAGGGGTGGAATCTTAGTGTGGTTTTGATTTGCATTTCCTTTATGGCTAGAGATGGTGAGCATTTTTTCATGTGGTTTTTTCTTTTTTTGCCATTTGAATTTCTTCTTTTGAGAAAGTTCTGTTTAGTTCAGTTGCCCATTTCTTTATTGGTTCATTGATTTTGGTAGAGTTTAGTTTCTTAAGTTCCCCTGTATATTCTGGTTATCAGTCCTTTGTCTGATGTGTAGCTAGCAAATATTTTCTCCCACTCTGTGGGTGGTCTCTTCAGTTTAGAGACCATTTCTTTTGTTGTACAGAAGCTTTTTAGTTTTATGAAGTCCCATTTGTCCATCCTTTCTCTTAGTTCTTGAGCTGCTGGGGTTCCATTGAGGAAGTCCTTGCCTATACCTATTACTTCCAGAGTATTCTCTGCTCTTTCTTGTACTAACTTCAGAGTTTCAGGTCTGATATTAAGGTCCTTTATCCATTCAGATTTGAAACTAGTACAGGATGATAAACATGGGTCCTCTATTCTGTTCCACTGGTCTTCATATCTGTTTTTGTGCCAGTACCATGCTGTTTTTATTGCAATTGCTTTGTAATATAGTTTGAAGTCAGGTATTGTGATACCTCCAGCATTGCTCTTTTTGCTGAGTATTGCCTTGGCTATTTGTGCTCTCTTGTTTTTGCAAGTGAACTTTAGGGTGGATTTTTCAATCTTTGTGATGAATGTCATTGGGATTTTGACAGGAATTGCATTAAACATGTAGATTGCTTTTGGTAATATAGCCATTTTTACTATGTTGATTCTACCAATCCATGAGCCTGGGAGATCTTTCCACCTTCTGTAGTCTCCCTCGATCTCTTTCTTCAGGGCTTTGTAGTTCTCCTTGTAGAGGTCATTCACATCTTTGTTAAGTTTACTCCTAGGTTTTTGAGGCTATTATAAATGGAATTGTTTCCATATATTGCTTCTCAGTTTGTTCATAGTTGGTGTATAGAAAAACTAATGATTTTTGTAAGTTGATTTTGTATCCTGCTACCTTGCTATAGAGGTTTATGGTGTTTAGGAGTTTTTGGGGTCTTTAAGGTACAGGGTCATATCATCTGCAAATAGGGATATTTTGACAATTTCTTTACCTGTTTGTATTCCTTTTGTTTCTTCTTCTTGATGAATTGCTCTGGCTAGGAATTCCAGTACTATGTTAAATAGGAGTAGGGATAGTGAGCACCCTTGTCTCATTCTTGATTTTAGTGGAAATGGATTCAGTTTTTACCATTAAGTATGATGTTGGCTGTTGGTTTGTCATATATATCCTTTATAATGTTGAGGTACTTTCCTTCTATTCCTAATTTTCTTAGAGCTTTTGTCATGAAGTGGCATTGAATCTTATCAAAGTCTTTTTCTGCATATATTGAGATGAACAAAAGGTTTTTGTCTTTGCTCCTATTGATGTGCTGTATTACATTTATTGATTTGCATATGTTGAACCACCCCTGCTTCCCTGGGATGAAGCCATGATAGATGATCTTTCTGATGTGTTGTTGGATTTGGTTTGCCATTATTTTATTGAGATTTTGTGCATCGATGTTCATTAAGGAAATTTTCCTATAGTTCTTCTTTTTGGAAGTGTCTTTTTCTGGTTTGGGGATGAGTGTAATACTGGCTCCATAAAATGAGTTAGGCATTGTTCCTTCCCTTTCTATTTCAGTTTAAGGAGGGCTGGTGAGGGTTGGTATTAGTTCTTCTTTAAACGTCTGATAGAGTTCAGCAGAGAATCCATCAGGTCCTAGACTTTTCTTATTTGGGAGACTCTTTATTGCTGCTTCAATTTCATTTTGTGTTATAGATCTATTCAGATGATTAATATTCTCTTGGTTCAGTTTTGGATGGTCATAAGTATCTAGAAATCTGTACATTTCTTCCAGGTTTTCAAATTTATTAGAATATAGGTTCTCAAAGTAGTCTCTGATGATTTCCCGGATTTCTGTGGTGTTTGTTGTTATCTCCCCTTTTGCATTTCTGATGTTACTGATTTGGGTTTTTTTCTCTCCTCATTTTAGTCAGGTTTGCCAGTGGTCTGTCAATATTATTTATTTTTTCAAAGAACCAGCTTTTTGTTTCATTGATTTTTGTATGAATTTTTCATTTCTCTTTTATTGATTTCAGCCCTTATTTTTATTATTTCTCTCTGCTTGTTTTGGGATTTGTTGTTTTCATTTTTCTAGGAGTTTGAGATGTAGCATTAGATCATTGATTTGAGGTCTTTCTGTCCTTTTAATATATTCACTCACGTCTATAAACTTTCCTCTCAGGACTGCCTTTGCTGTGTCACATAGCTTCCGGTAGGTCGTGTTTTCATTTTCATTAACTTCCAGGAAACTTTTAATTTTCTATGCTATTTCATCAATGACCCATTGATCATTGAGCAATGTGTTATTCTGCTTCCTATTGTTTCTTTGTTTTTTACTGTTGTTTTTGTTGTTGAGTTCTAGTTTTAATGCATTGTGATCAGATAGCATGCATTGGAAATATTTCTATTTTCTTACACTTGTTGAGGCTTTCTTTGTGTCCTAAGATATGATCTATTTTGGAGAAGGTTCTGTGAGCTGCTGAGAAGAATGTATATTGTGCAGAAGTTGGATAAAATATTCTGTAGACATCAGCTAGGTACATATGATGTATGGTGTGATTTAGTTCTAGAATTTAGTTATTGATTTTTTGTTTGGATGACCTATCTATTGATGATAGGGGGGTATTAAAGTCTCCCACTACCACTTTATTAGAGTTTATATATGTTTTTAGGTCCTTCAGAGAATGTTTGATGAAATTGGGTGCATTGACATTGTGTGCATACAGGTTGATAATTGTTTTTTTCCCTTTTGTGTATTCCCCTTTTCTTAGTATGGAGTGTCCTTCTTTATCTCATTTGATCAATGTAGGTTTGAAGTCTACTTTGAGATAATTATTGCTACCCCTGCTGGTTTTCAGGGGCCATTGGCTTGGTAAATCTTCTTCCAGCCTTTCACCCTAAGCCAGTGCTTATGTATGTCAATGAGATGAGTCTCCTGTAGGCAGCAAATTGTTGAATCTTCCTTTTTATCCAGTTTGCTAAACAGTGTCTTTTCATTGGGGAATTAAGTCCATTAACATTAAGTGTTAGTATTGATGGATATGTGGTGATTCCTGTCATTTAGTTGTATTTGTTGTGTAAGGGTTTGGTTGTGTGCAGGTGAATAAATGTTACTCTACTTTCTTGCCTTTTCTTCTTCTGTGGTTTGGTACTGCCTGTTCTTTCATGGTTATGTTGGCTTTTATTTTCTGTGTGCAGGATTACTTGAAGAATCTTTTGTAGTGTTGGTTTGGTGGTCATATACTAGTTTTTGCTTATCATGGAAGACTTTTATTGCTCCATCTATTTTAAATGATAGTTTTGCTAGGTAGAGTATCCTAGGGTTGAAATTATTTTCATTCAGTGCCCAGAAGACCTCACTCTTTGCTCTTCTTGTTTTTAATGTTTCCATTGAGAAATCTGCTGTGATTTTGATGGGTTTACCTTTGTATGTTATTTGTTTTTTCTCTCTTACAGCCTTCAATATTATTTCTCTATTCTCTGTGCTTGTTGTTTTAATGATAATATGTCATGGGGTAGTTCTATTTTGGTCCAGTCTGTTTGGTGTCCTAGGGGCTTCCTGTACCTGAATGGGCATAATTTTCTCTAGATTTGGAAAATTTTCTGTTATTATTTTGTTGAATATATTACGCATTCCCTTTGCTTGCACCTCTTTTCCTTCTTCAATGTCCATGATTCTCAGGTTTGGTCTTTTGATGGAGTCGGTGAGTTCTTGCACATTCCTTTGATAGGTCTTGAGTTGTCTAACTAATAATTCTTAGTTTTTCCTTTAATTTCCATTTCATCTTCAAGTTCTGAGATTCTGTCTTCTGCTTGTAGTCTGCTGGAATGGCCTTATATTTTGTTTTGTGTTTTTGTTTCAATCTTTTTTCTGAGGTTTTCCATATCACAGTTCACTTCCTCTTTAATATTATCAATTTTTTCCTTAATTCATTTATCTCTCTATTTATGGTGTTCTCAGGTTCCATTTGATGTTATTTAAGGCTCCTATGAACTCACTTATTTGTTTTTGTGTTTTCTCATATTCTTTATTTTTGCTGTTCTTGGAATTTCTTCAGTGCCTCCTGTATGTGTTGGTTGACCATGTCTAATAACATCTCCATGAAATTCTCTTTGATTACTTGCAGGATTTCTTCTTTTGGAGTGTTCTTGTGGGCTTCCTTGGGTTCCTTGGTATAGTTTATCTTTGTTTTGTTGAGTCTGGTTCTGAGTATCCGTTTTCTTCATTTCCCTCTGAATCCTGAACTAATTTATTTTTCAAAGGAGACTGTTCCCCATCCCTTTTTCTTCTTCCCATCATTCCACTTGGTACTGTTTCTGTCACTGGTCTGTGCGTAATTTAGTATTAGCTAACTTACAATAGTAAAACTAACAAAAACAACAAAGAAAGAGAATTAAGAAATAGAAAAAGAAAGAAAAAAAATGGAGAACCAAAGATATCAACATGGAGAGATGGTGCACAATCAAACAGTGAACAAGACAAACACTTAAAGAAAAGAAAAAAAAATTCCCAATTCAGGAACAGTAGAATTTCAGTCTTAGTAGTTCTGATGTTACTCCTTTAGCATACAGTCCTGTTTGTTTTCATCTCCTAGGCATGTTTGAAGCAGGATCTGGCAGTGATTGAGCCCTCTTGTTTTCTCAGTATAACAAGAAGCTTTTTACTGGCTGGGGATTCAGGGTTTTGGAGTTTTGTTTCTTCTTTTTGTTTGCTTTTTTTTTTTTTTGCCAGGTGTGGCTCTAGCAGGAAAGTATTCTGTTCGGTCTGCTGAAGGTCTCCCAGGCATGTCTGGAGGTGGCAACTGGTATGCCAGCGGGCTGGCCGATAGTGGCAGATATGCTGGCTGGCCGGGGATTGGGCAGGAGGTGGCAGTGTGTAGATGGTGGCCCACCTGTTCTTGCAGTGTATTGTGGTGTGGAGAAGACTTCCACAGGCTAGGAGTTCAGGGTGTCGAAGTTTCAGCTCTCCCTTGTGCTTTACCTCAGCCAAGCATGTTTCCAGCATGTCAGCAATGTCCTTGACTCATTGAGTTCACGTTGTCTGCGTCTATGTCCTAGTCACCCTTTTTTGTAATATTTTGGTAAAATTCTGACATGAATCCATTGGGTCCTGGGCTCTTCCTTGTAGGGAGGCTCTTTATTATGGTTTCAATTTCACTGCTTGTAATAGACTGTTGAGGTGTTTAGTATCTCATTGGTTCAATTTTGCTTGGCCACATGCATCTAGGAATTTACATTTCATCTAGATTTTCCAGTTTACTTGAATGTAAATTTTCAAAGTGTTCTCTAATGATTCTCTGGATTTTCTTAGTATTTGTGGATATGTCCCCTTTTGCTTCTCTGAGTTCATTAATTTGGGTCTTTTTCCTCCTCCATTTTGTCTTGTTGGCTAAGGGTTTGTCATTCTTATTAATCTTTTCAAAGAACAAATTTTTTGTTTCATTGATTCTTTGTATAATTTTTTTGGTCTCAATAATCTCAGATCATTATATACTAAAGGTGTGTTTTCTTTCCTAATGGTTTAGAAAACTGAACACATGAATTCTGAATGATCAAGGTAGACCTTATTGAATTTAACTTAAAATTAATGAAAGGACTTAAATATCCTCCTTTAGCATACTTCCAAATTGTTGTGCTTGTGCATCGTATTGATGGTGATTTCCTATGACACTGAAAAAATCACAGGCAGTAAAACTGTGTGTACTTCCTTTATTCCCACCTTGCTATTCAGGCAAATAGTGTTCATAAAGCATTTCATTCTACTAGAAAGCGTATTTTAATGTTGTTCCTTTGAATCATCATTTGGAATCAGGATGGTGTCATTTAGTTAATGTTTGCTCTGTCTCTGCTTCACATTTCATTAATGCCTTTTCCTACTCCCCAATCCTTACCCCAAAAGGTGCACAACCTACCAATATGCAAATAATATTGCTTTTGCTATTTCTATTTATAGCAATAAATCCCCCAACCTAAGTATGCTTGAGGGAAAACTATAATTACTTCATATAATTAATTACTGCTTCACAACAGCAACTGTGACCATTGCTCACTTTAAGAAACTCTAGTCACAGTACAGAAACTCATTTCAGTGACATAGATCCCAACACACACAAGCATACAGCTGTCAGACTGTTTTCAGGTCTGCTCCACTGTGTCTTACTGAAGTGGCTTTAACCATGCTGCATTTCAGATAAAGGTCCCATGTTAGTCCAGATGCCACCTCTTGGTGTCTATAGTCTTCCAGCCACAGGACTTTTCTTTGTTGTTAATATATTACATAAAGCAGTTAAAGAATCCCTTCATACCCTCTCATGCAAATGATGCAAAGCCCAAATCCTCCCATTGGCACACCTCCTTTTCAAGAGTTTACTAGAAGTTTTAAAAGCCCTGAATTCCTAATTTTATCTGTATAGTTTTGTTTCCCTTTCTTGGTCTGAAGAAGACACTAACATGGAACATAGTGTCTTTGTTTGACTTCTATAAATTGTCATTTGCACAGAGTGATGGTGTGAGGTTGTCTTAGGCTGTACTTGTTGGTTGACAGTAAGGCAGGTGCAGTTGTCTTGGGACTTTTCACTGGCCAAATTACCCTCGTCAGGTCCTTGTCCTCTTACCATTCTTGTTCTCTGTTTCTTCCTTCTCTAGTTCTGATATAAATCAGAACTTTCTGACTCTTAAGGCCTCTCAGCATGACCCATTTTGTCTAAACTTTAAAGGTAGTCTTGAACATCAAAATAATCTTTCAAAGTGTCTTTCTAACAATTTGGATTTATTTTGGTTATGAGATAGCTCTGCTACAGCTTTTAAGCTGGCTATTATTTTTAAAAAATTTCTCTATAGTTTTCCGACAGCAAAATCACTCTGTTAACTACAAATGACCTCCAACTTGAGGTCAAACTCTTACTACTGTACACATACTTTAACTTTCCTGGGTGATATTTGAAAACAGATGAAATGAATCATCTACCATCACTACACCTATGCTTCCCTGGCTGATTTTTTACTAAGAGAAATGGATGGTCACTTATGACCATCCATTGATGATCAGTCAGCATCAAAGCATAGGCTTTGCAACCAGGTAACCTGTCACCAAATCTGGTTGCTCTACTCAGGACACCAGCCTGCCACTCCAGACATTTGTTGTTCAATTTCTGCCCACTTTATGGGAGACATCATTTCTTCCAGCCTGTGTGTGTTTCTCTGTTTAGTAACTCAGCTTGTATATTTTCTCCAAAACTGTTCACTCTTTTCAGAATGTTAGCAATTGGAAGTGTTTTCAAGATCTGTTCTACAAGCAGATCCTTGGCAGTGTAGGTAGAGTTGGTTTGTTCATAGCCACTTCACTTTCAAGGGTCAGAGATTCAACATCAGGAGAATTATTCATGAATATAACTTCGCTATTTCTGTACAACTCTTTGCTAATAGCCAATGTGAACTCCTTGCTTCCAATATTCTATAGTGATCAACATATGCTACAAACTTCGTAATCTGTTAACTTAAATTTTGCTCGAAGTTTACTTACCTAGAACAGTTGATTAATGGGATTTTTTGCCATCTACTAGACTGTTGATGATTCTCTGTCTAGGTACAAAACATTCTGGGCAAGGCTGTATGTCTGGCATCTGGTACATGGCATTTGAGTATTATTCTTTATTTTGGACTCTGTGAAAATTGCCTTAACGAGTAAGTTTCTTAGATAACTGGCTTCTCTCTCCTAAACTTGAAAATCAGTGAAATGTGGATAATCATGACTAGCTGTGACATACCGTGTGTGAACAAGCACCTCCTGTAAAGATTTCTATTAGGCAGCAGAGATTGAGAGGTGCATATTGCATGGCACAGTCCCTCTATTCCCATTTTTTACAGTATAGGAGTGACATTAGTAGGAAATACAACTGACATGTATTTAGTACTTCCCATGTTCTAGGCATTGTACTAGTTGCTTTGCAAAGATTCTCTCACTAACTCTGTATGAGACAATGCAGCCAAGGCTACGGGCATATCAGGCTGGAGAAGATAATAGGAAGAAAACTACAAAGGTTGAAATAGATGTGGCTTGTTTAAACAGAACATAAGTAAACCACTTTCATTGGAGCTGTTTTTATTTATAGAAAGAGTAAAATATATGCCCAGAGAACTTGATAAGGTCCTTGGTATTGTCTTCAGAGGTTTAAGATTTATCACCTCACCAATGTTTCATAAGAGTGTTTTCTTTGTATCTGATTGAGTTTGGGGGTTGATAGTGATGTAGCTAAGACTGGGTACAAGTGCATTAAATAGTAGATTTTAGGATGTGTTGAAAAATCACAAGCCTTGTATGCACATATGAATAATAAAAAAAAATCAAAAGCCTGATGTCATGGAAATCAGATAGAAATGAACAGACTGGAAGTGAGGTCGCTTAGTACTGACCTTAACTAAATGGAGAGAGAAAGGAAGGAAGGTGTGATATGAGATATTATGACAGAAGTAAACTGACCAAGTAACTGAAGCCAGATGAAGGGAAATGTGAAGGCAGGGAGAAAATGATGACAATTTCTTTTATAACATGATTTTGTCACTGCTATTCACCTGCCTCACCTTGGAGATGTTCAATTCAATAATACATGTGGGCATATTCATAGTTGATATAAGGAAAGTACAAATCCTTTTCACATTGTAAGGTTTTCCAGCTATCACCTCATGGTCTCAAACATAGCACCAGCCTCTGTGCATCCTCCTCACAGATTAATTTATCAGTCAGTTTGAACATCTACAAAGCACTCAAGTTTGTACTGGGGGAGTTGTTCCCAACACTTTAATGTCAGGTCCATTTGCAATATGAAAACTTAATGAGAGCTTCAAAGAACTTTTGTGTAGGTGAGTTATATCTACCTCTGTTGTTATAATGTTAAAATTCAAAACTGAGAAATCAAAAATAATTGCAAATTGTTTTAAAAGCAATTATAATTGCCTTATCATATGGTAATTACATGATGTAATTTAAAAATAAAAACTACTTTAGTTTCCAAAACAAAATGAATCAAGCCAGTCACAGGCATGATGTTGTTATTACTTTGTTGGGTTACTAGAAGGTAGTTCTGCATTTAACCAGTCACAGCATTGTTTTCATAGAAGGGACTGAGGAAAACCAGCTCACACTGATGCATAGTCAAAAAGGAGAGGAGTCTTCTCACAACCTTTAGAAGGTGCTATGAATGCTCTCAGCACAACACCAAAACTCAGCAAGTAGTCAATTCTTATGAACTAATTACAGCAAGTATTCTGAAATCACATCAGGAGACTTCCTAATTGGTAACATTAAAATCCTTTGGTTTGTCTTGCATCCTGACTGGCTTTTTTACTCCCATGTAATTTGTAATACCATACATCTGGTCGTTTAGAAAACACTAGATCCTGAATTGTGCTCATTTTATTAAGTACTATGTGAAAAAAAGATTAAAATCTATGTCATCATAAAAGTTCAAGTACTGGAATGTAGGCTGGCCCATGCAATGGATACAAGTTTTCTGAAAATTTAGTTTTAAAATGAAAGCCTGAATTTTGTCATTGGGAACATATACTGTTAGTTATTTTCCCTAAAGTGGCAGGTTTACCTCTATATGAAGGAGAAGTGCTTTATGCATGGTTTTTATTTTGTCACACAAATTATTAAAACATGTACATCCAATAATAATGTTTTTATTGTTTCAGCAAGGACAATATTGAGACTGGATTTTAATTTTATTTGGTACTCTTTGTTGCTATTGTCATGTTTGAGGCATGGGTCCTACATTTTCTCATCATTACTTTTGCTTCACTATTGAAAATATCAAGACAGTAAAGAAAAATCAATAGCATTTTTGTATTATGGCTAACGTAGTTTGACTGGTGGCCCCTTGGAAGTATCTCTAAGACCTCGTGGTCTATGGCCCATGCCATGAGAACCTTGCACAGGGACATAGAGTAGTCAACATCAATGTGACTCAGTATGGCTAGGAGGAAACCCTGTGCAAATATTGAGCCAAGTGTAGGGCTGTATGTGCATGACCTGATAACATATCCTATATATCTTCTCCCCATAAGGGAGAACAGGGTTGAACTAATATGAAGAACTCAGTGTAGAACACTTGGTGCAGAAAACATGTCTTTCTTTGTAGTGCCTTCAACACCAATAAATAATTCTTTGATGTATTTTCTGAGATTAATTTTATGATTATGGCTATTACTCCTAGCCAAAAATAAAT